>NC_052055.2:51068821-52268821 GCF_903992535.2 Arvicola amphibius
CCAACTGGCCAAAGATGCTTCCTGAAGATCTGTTCCCCTCACCAGCCTCCATAGTGCACCCAAGGTGGACGTTATCCTTGTGGAATATCTTGGCTAAGATCAGGTGAAAAATCAGCTTTTAGCTAAGAAATTCTGCAGGTGGAGGACCACAGTGAAAAAAATTTGGGTTTCCATTGTATCCAGCAAAAATAAATATTATGTACTTTTGTAGACACCCAATTAAAAAGGTCCATGATCTAAGCAATGAAGCTTCTAGCGGTTAGGGCAGTATGTATTATATTTGCCTGACTCTTTGTTCTTGCACACTTTGTCATATGGAAGAGAATAGAAGGAAAACCAGACATGTATACATCAGAAAAGGTGATGAGCTTTCTGTGCAAGAAAACAGTAAATCCGTGATAATGTATTATTTCTTTAAGACTCCAGAAAGTACAAGCAAATTCAAGACTAGAAGCAATTTTCCTACAAAGAATGAACTATTCTAAGTCCCAGAAGGTCTTCTTGAATATCTTTATGAAACATATTAAAGGCTATTGTCTTCTTGTTGGTCAAGTGCTCTCCAAATATAATCTTACGTTACACTTTGCATGTGAAAATCATAGCACTGATGGTATTTGTGTCTAAATATAGAACTTAGACAATTCTGGTAGCATTTGAACAGCTAAAGATGGATCATAGGGAATGTTCATCAGGAACCAAAACCAGAGCAAGAAGTGCAACAAAACATTATCAATTTCTTAACATCAGTAGACAAACCTTTACATTTCATTTGCTCCTGACAATTTAATCAGTCCTGAATTCAAAAGATAAGAATAACGGTTGTATGTAGATCATATCCTAAAAATTCTCTTGATTTCTCCCCAAATGGTATGGAATAATAGCAACCAGACTCTTCCCAGGTTTGTGGAATGTCCACAGTGGGAGGTACACAAGTCAAAGGAATCTCCAACTATCAATGAGAACCCATATACTTTTGAATCCAGAGATTGTTTGTAATGCGTGATACTCATTTTTTTTATTTCAAACTAAAAAAAAAATGCCCATGAATTGGGCTGAGGAACCATTGTATCATTTTGGCACAGAACCAATGCTTGGATAAGGTGGCATTCTTTTAGATAACCCGAAGCAAGCTCTAGAGTCTGGGCTTTCTACAACTTCCACTCTCACAACCAGCTAAAACAGAAGCACTGTCTTCTCTTGACTAACAAATGCTTCATCTATACACAGGACCAAGGATGGACACCATTTTCACATTCCTAGTCAAAATAAAACACTCAACTGCATATGAGCATCTGAATATAAGCAGAGTGTGGGGCCGAAGTAGATTCTGTGCTTATAGACTTTAGACCCCCATACAGTCTCATCTGTCTGTCCATATGACCCAAGTATACACTGTTACTGCTCAGCTATGAACCCAAATGAAACCCCACCAAACCATCCAAACTGGTCTTAACCTTGTTCATCTCTAAGAAGCCTGTTTCAAATGCCACTGCAGCCCTTTAGCGGATTACAACCACGTACAGTAAGCATTTTTAATAGCACACACTAACAAAGAAAAATTCATTTAATAACACTGTACTTTCACCAAGAATTTTTATTATTTGATTTTGGTGTTTTTGCATTAAATCTTGAACTCTCCTAATTAATTGTGAATATGGAAATATCACTATGTTAATAATTCCATGTAAATAGCAAATACTTGGGAGTGGGTGATAGCGTTAACATTAAGTGAGCATTCAAAATCACTTATTTACTGCCCCTTATACCCAAACAGACATAATCTATACTTCATTTCCTAGTCTATAATTGTGCAATATATTTTATTCATCAATTATTATGTACTAATGGGCTGTGTAATATCCTTTTAGGATTTTATCATAGGTATTTTATTAAAATGAATGGATTCAATTACAGAAAAAAATCCTTTGTCTATTGCTGTTTGTTTTAATTGTAAGTAGTTAAAGAGTTTATACTTTGTGTTCTTTGATTTGGACCTAAGTTTGTTTATATATATATATATATATATATATATATATATATAAAATATGATTCCTGCTGGTAGCTTCTTATGTATAACTTTTGCAATATAATAAGCCACATGTGAATTTCTTGTGTTATTCTTTACACATTCTATTATTAATATATTAATCAGCAGTTGCCAACTTTAGGGTTTTTAATTAGAGAAAAGTAACTTCGTTCATTCATTCCACATGCACTTATTACTTGTCTCCTATGTGCCAGACACCATTAGTCATCAGTTGCTGCTTCTACTGTACTAGGAAGTAATGTGTGTGTATATATGTGTATATATATGTACGTGTATGTATCTATTAAATATGTATGTATATATACATATGCTTGCACACATCTATATGCATTTGAGTAAATTTTGAAATTTTAATGTTGGTAGCCCTTCTGAGGTACCATTTCTGAAGCCACCCAAGAAAGATAAGGAAACAAACCATATTGATACTATGTAAACCTAAAGGACATAACTGGGATGGTGATGAGGAAGGTGTGTGTGTGTGTGTGTGTGTGTGTGTGTGTGTGTGTGTGTGTGTGTGTGTGTCTGTTATTCCAAGATTAACAAAAAGACAGCTAGACCAAAAGTAGAGTAATCAAAGGTGAGAGAAACAGATTGAGGCAGATACTAATGGTGGAAATCACACAGGATTAATATGCTTCTTTAATGTTGTGTGTGTGCATGGGTATGCATGTGTGTGCATGTGTCTGTGTGTGTGAGAAAGAGAGGGAAAATAAGGGAAAGAGAGTGTGGGAAGGAGGAAGGGAGGGAGGGACAAAGGAAGAAAGAGAGCGAGGGAGGAATATTTGATGTGTTTAAATTCTTCCTGAATATAGTGGAAGTCTATTATTATGTTTAGCAGATGGCTTTTGTGTGGTAATTCATCAATACAGGACATTGTTGCTTGTGGCTCTACTATTCCAATCTTCACTTGACAGTCGTTGACAAAGGGAAAGCCAACTAGAAGATCCACTGACAGTATTGTTGATACTCTTATTCCTCAACCATTGAACAGTCAGAAGCCCAAGAACAAAAACTATATTTCCTTGTGTACTGGTCTTATCTGTTCCAGGGGCAAAAGTAGACACAAAACAATAGGAAAATATCCCTGTTGGTTAGGAGAAGAGATGATGACAGTGGTAGCACAAGTCAGATTTGAGCTCTGTTTTAAATGTAGAAGCAAGAGGATTTGCCAACTAATAAAATATAGAGAATTGAATTAAAAAGTTGGAGAAACATTTTGCTACTGAATATAAAAGCTTTGGAAGCAAGGATTTAAAGAGGAACATCAAGAGTTTGGTTCTGAAACACCAAACTAAAATTTCCATGAGACAGATATATTGAAATACAGACAGTTGGGTATATGACTCTCGGGAGGAGAAGAGAGGAAGGTATAGGCATAATCAACAGAGGCATTAGCATCTGTATAAAAATGGAAAAGCCCTGTGGCATGAGTAGGACAGGCAAGAAAATGTAGGAAGGTAAGGCCTACTGTTGGGCTTTGGGAGGCCCAGTGTAACTTCCTGAGCCTAACTTGAGTTTGGTGAGGCCCAGGGTAACTTTCTGAGCCTAACTTCCGATTGGTGAGGAGTGACTCAGCACAGCCCGACCTAGGCCCACCTCTGCCCAGCCACCACTGACGTGGCAAGATATTATTGGCCCTTATTCGTTACTCCACGTCACCAAGACTCCCACCCCTACCTCAGCCCTATAGAAGTTCCTGCCTGAGCAATAAAGAGAATAAAGGGAATCTGCTTCAACTGATTCCCAACTCAGAGTGTGTTTCTCCCCGGTCGGGGTGGGAGGGTAAGGTCTGGGTCTTCGATACTCACCGTTCTGCTCAGCCCCAGAAAGAGACCTGTGGGATCGGCTCTATCTGCTGGAGAACCCAGCAGCCTATAAGGCCAAGAGATGAGCCTACCTGGAGTCTGCCTGAGGGCCTAGCAACAGGCGTTATCAGAGGTCCTGATTATGCCTAGCCAATGAGGGATGACTACACAATGTCAAGGAATTGAAACACAGTCTAAACACAGGGAGGAGGGTATATAAGGCTTTCCCTACTGCTAAGTAAATGAGTCTGCAATTTGTCTTTTACTTGACTCCCAGTGTCTATGCTGTTGATACCTTGCTTTCTCACCCCCTCTTCTGAAGGAACCATTAGGACCCAGTAACAAGAAAGGACTTAGAAAGAGGCTACCATGATTTAGAAAAGAACCCACCAGTGTACAGTGATGTTGAATGTCCTTCTGTATATGTGTTGTGTTTATTGGTTGATGAATAAAGCTATTTTGGACAATGGCTTAGCAGAGCAAAACAGGTGGTAAATCCGAACAGAAATGTAGAGAAAGAGTTGGCAGAGGTTGGCAGAGTCAAAGAGACACCATGTAGTTGCTGAAGGAGACAAACGCCAGATTCTTACCAGCAAGCCACAGCCTTGTGGTCGATACACAGATGAATAGAAATGAGTTATTTTAAAATGTAAGAGTTAGTTAATAAAAAACCTGAACTAATAGGCCAAGCAGTGTTGTAATTAATATAGTTTCTGTGTGATTATTTAGGTCTGAGCAGTCAGGAAACAAGGGAGCAGTCTCCGTTTACAGTGTTGTATTTCAAAAACCCAGAGCAAATGAGGTTTTAAACTCACCTTTAAGGAGAGAGTGGTCAGCTTCCTGATCCTCAATAGGTCAAGCTAGACAAAGACATATTATTGGTCATTGGATTCAACAACATTGCAATTATTGCCAACACTGACAGAGACTGCTTCTTGAAGTGGTGGATATGGAAGCCCACTGGAGTTCTCTGAGAACAGAAAATTGAAGTCAGAGATGGAGTGAGTCATGGAAAGAAGTTTATATACAAATAGAGTAATTCAATAAAACAGGAATAGGGAAGGATGCAAAGGATAGGGAGAAGATGCCTGGTTGGTACCTTGACTAGGAGGGAAGATATGGGAGTCGATGCACCCCAGTGAATCCTGTCTGGATTTCAGCCACTGAAATGAAGAGACACCCAAAGTACAACAAGTAGCTGAGCAGGTTTGGGAATGGTGGTCTGTGGAGCAACCTGTTGATGGCTTCTGCTTTTCCGGTGCAATGGTAACCAAGCTCTTTAGCTAAAATAAGAATGGAGACGAGAACAGCAAGCTGTCATCTAGAGAACCAGAGAGAGACAAGATAGGACGTAGATTTCTATTGGCATACTACTCTGAGAGGCACAACTTGTTGGCAGTCATGAACTTAAGTCCAAGCAGATGGTCTGGGGTGGTTTACTGCATTTATATAATTATCTTTTGTCGTTTTCACCACCATTCTCCTCCCTCATTCTCTTCCCCCCCCCCCCACATTGGAATCCTTCTCAATAAGGTTCTTCCTACTGTCATGTGTTCCGTTAGTATGTAGATTCCTGGGTTTAATTAATTTAGTGGAAAGTTAATTTAGTGTAATTTACTATAGCAAGGGTGGCTAAACACTGAAGTAAGTGACGCACATAGCCTCAGCAGCCATTAACTTCTGGTAATCCCTCCGGGACTGAGCCTCATAGACCACTCTCCCATCCGTGATGAGACTTTGCTGTAGCTACTCTGGGTTAGACTTCTGAGTGCTTTTCCCCCTCTCTTGCTATCATCAACTAGGTAGGAAAATGAGGCTAAATGCTGAGATTTCTTGTTTTCATCCATGAACTTATCATTAATAGTCTTAAATATTAAACATTTAAGAATATTGGTCTCTTTCCACTTGTGTTTCTGAAACTGGTGAACCATTATAGATAAGCACCCAGAATCCACTCACTCACACACCTTTGACCCTATACTCCTTTGGTTCCTTTGGTGAAAGATAGTTATATGTAACTCCTTAACATCCATTCTCTCTGCCAGAACTCTATCTTTCTAGAACTCACCCATGAAGGATGTGATTCCAATTCCCCTCTGCAAGTTCAGCATCCCACGGTCCAATTCCTCACATCTCCCCTCCTCCATGGCTTGGGGCTAGAAGCCAGTCTGCAGACTCCAGTCCATCCTCAGCATCCAGAAGACAAACCTGAGCAGGGCCCTTCCACACAGACTGATCCCTGACTGAAAACAAACTCAACACATCCAGGGCCCCTTCTCACCACTCAACGTTCCGTCTGCCTTTCTACTTCATCCACCCAAGGACCCAGTTCACAGTCTGGACGGTGAGTGGCATGGGGTGACAGATTGCACCACAGAGTCTGCTTCGTCCCTTGAGTTGGACCAATTCTTTCACAGTCCAGATGGTTGACGTTGCTGCAAAAACCTGACTAATATGTGGAGCTTACCCCACGAATAATTTGTTCTTGGGGAAATTTGAAAAATTGGTATTGGAACAAATGGAAGGTCAGCTTACTTAGTTGAAAAAATAAAAAAGAAAGCCTCCATAGAAACATTTGGACAGGTTTCAGTTTAAGTAGAAAGCATTTCGCTCATTCCATTTGAAGAGTCTCTGTTGAATAAGCATGAAAAATGCTTCTCATTAGTCCTTCTGTACTACACCTGACAAGCAGCGGCAAAACAGGATTTTTTTTCATGTAGTTAACAAATATTCGGTAGTGAAATGGAACAGCAGGGGAGAGGCAAAAGGATTGGTAATTTTGCAAAATGAAAAGGCTCCAGCCCAAACAGCTCATTTGTCCCCAAGAAGGAGAAAGAATATGCTAACAAGTGATAAAAATAAATAAAAAATTTCTAACTGGAGGTTATGATTAAAAACAATTTATAATCACCTGAAAATGAGGAGAGGCACTTCATTTTTGTTATTTGCCTCAATTTGATTTCTTTTCTCACACCCCAATTTTTCAACAGGGGACCCCCCAACAGTCTCGTTATAGGTAGAATTGTTGGTTGCACACCCGGGCTAATGTGTGCTGTGATACGAATGGCTTATTTCACAAGTTCCCTTTATTTCTTGGTCTAGGACTTCACATTAACATGCTTTTCCCCTAATTTTTAATACTCTGAGAATCATTGTACATGTGGAATATCTAGTTTTGAAATGTAAATGCCTTTGACATTTTACTTTAATTTCAATTTGGAAGGTAATTTAAGGGTTTAATTAACAATAAAGATGAATCAACCTATTAAAACGAATACATAAACAGGGAGTAGCAATTTACGCAAATGGAAGAAAATTTTTCTAATGCATTCTCTGTAGGTTCTTGCTGGAGTGGGAGAGACTACGCATCCGTGTACTTCCTCAAACAATTAAGACTAGGAATTACAAGGTCCAAAGGCTGTCTTGCTTAAATAGCATCTTAGGCCAGTTAACGGTTGTGAGTACCATTTATAATAAGGAGAGGGGGAGAAAGCAGTGACATTTTTTGAAGAAAGAGCCAGTAAAGCAAAAAAAAAAAAAAAAGCAATTAATTAAAGTCTAAGAGGAATACCTGTTTCAGGTCACTTAAGCAAAAATAAGCAACTCATTTAGGTGGAAACAGAATTTTTACAGGACACTAACAAAATGTGCCACACCCTTGCCGTGTTGCCTCATTTATTCTTAGACTTCTATATGAGAGTTCGATTATTATTCTTTTCTCTGTGTGACAAGACCTAAGCTAACTTTCCCATCATCTCTCAGCCGGCAAATGGCAGAGACAAGATTCGCACTCACGTCAATCTGACTCCAGACTTATTTTATACAAAGATAACCTCTTAAAAGGCTGTCAGTTTTTAAATTCATACACTCTTCAGGCGTGTAGAGTAGGGACTTGAGAGTTTGCTCAGGGGTGAAGACAGCATGACGAGTGCTCGGCACATTTTAGGGAGTGCTATGTGATGATAGCCTTTCAAATGAACCCCAAGTTTGCATGGCAGTGTTTTTTCTTAGAAAAGCAGAAAATACAAATGTTTCAAGAAACTTGAAACATAAACATGGAATTAAGTCATCAATAAGCTATAAAATTCCCATATGCTTCTGACATGCTATACAGCGCTTTCAGATAGTTTCGTTCCTTTCGCTATAATCCTTTGGTTGGGCAGACAAGCACTAATAGGTTCACTGAACACAGAGCTTAAGAAACTCAAGAAGGCTAAGACGACTGTCCCAGGCTACATGGATTTTAAACACTATGGATTTTAATGTTACTGGCTTTTAGACTGTGCCAAGATTGAACACAAATAGAATGTTTATTGTTTTGAGCCATCACAGACAGGTATTTGACAAAACAGGAAACTCTCATGTAGGGAGCTCCAGAGCACGGCCGCATAGACCCTACCGGCGTCTAGGTGCCCAGCAGAAGCAGATGACAGGACACCTCTGCTGGGGACACGACACACATGGCTTAATGCATGGTATAGAAAACTCAAGTGGAAACTGAGCTATAAATTTTCTTTTTGCTAGCTGTTTTTTTTATTTCTTTGTGTGTGTGTTTTAATTATTTTATTTAGAGTGTTTTAGCATAATTACATTATTTCTCCCTCCCTTTCCTTACTCCAATCATTCTAAATACCCTTCTTGATCTTTATCATATTCATAGCCCCTTTTTCCATTATTTGCTATTATATGCATATATACATATATAGACATAAATGTCTACCTGCTCAGGATAATGTTACTTGTGTGTATGTTCTCAGGGTATCTGATACCAATTCGATAACCAATTAGTGTTCCTTGGGGAAGACTATTTCTTCAACTCTCTGTCGGGGGCCGTGTGAGAGGAACAGCAAGCAGCTTTGGAACTCACAGAAAATGGCCCACTGTTTAGCATAGACACAACAGGTAAGTCTCAGAGTTGCAGAGCCCCAAGGACTATGCTTCCTGAGGACTTCGTGCTGTTATTGAGCATCGTTCTGCTCATTGCCTTCACTGTCACCACAGCCCTTAGAATTTATTGTGAAAACTCTCAGGGGTTTCTAGCCCCTCACCGGACGGTGGTTCTAGAACTAACAATAATAGGAATAGACTTTTTCCAAGCATTGCTGCTGGAGCAGATTAATGATTTAACCTCCAACCTTAGGAAAAATTTAGAGATGTAGATTGTGAGTAAAGTTAGGTTAAGAAATTTTTATTAATGGCTTTAATGTAGAAAATCGTGGGGAACAATTTAAAGTTTAGAAAGGCACACTTTTGTTAGTTGAGCTAGGGACTTCCTGAGTCAAGGAACAAGAAAATAGGCAGCCCAGTTATTACTGGCTGATGTGCTTTTCTTGCTAAACATGGGTGGTGACCAAAAACAATGATTAATTTCTTATACCCATTTTTCTCTCAGGTTCTTAGTATGACTTAATAAAAAATTGTTGCTTTCTGAGGACTTAAAATAGAAATGACTGATTAATTTTTATATATGAGAAAGTTTAGATTCATGATTCTTTTAAAATTTTTTATAACATTCCCTTTTGAGATAAATAATAGATTGATTGATCCTTTCTTTCTAACCACAAACAGCTGCCTGCCAATACAAAATGCTAAAATATACTTGAATTGCTTACAACTTTGTTAAACAGTTATAAAAGAATCATTGCTTTGGGGTGAGGATATTATGGTAGGAAAATTAATACAAAGAAAAATGTTTAATTACTTGTGGGCCTCTAAGAAAAACATGTAACTTGTGATCATAATGCTATTCATTCCCAAGTAAAGAGTTCGGTTTGTTTTTGGAAAATATGTAGCTTGTAGTTGTGAGGTAATCTTTTCTTGCATAGAAATTTTTGTCTTATGAAGTATAATAGGGATAAGAGAAAAATAAGAGAGTTAGAAGGAAAACATCAGGGAAGAAGTAGGAGGAAAACAGTGGGAAAGAAGGCAAACAAGAAGGAAAATGCCAGGGTAGAAGAGCAGAACTGAGTAAGAACAGCAGAAATAGAAAAATAAAATGAAGAACTAAGCTTTGCCCCTCAGGTAAGTTTGTCTGTGCATCTGCCCAGCAGTTTCGCGGACTCCACGCCTCCTCTTCAGTGCCTGGCCTGCATAGAGCTGGTTCTCTCAGTAGTTCTCAGCATTTCTCAGTTGCCTGTCATTCATACTTTAGGGTTGAGGCATGGTGGGCTTTTCAGTGTCAACTTTGGCATGTCTATTGCTATTGCCCTTGTTCAGTTCATATTTGGACATCCATGTTGGTAAGACTTTATGGGTATAACTTCTGACATCACAAGGGGGCAAAATCTTGGAGCAAAGTCTCTGGTACTCTAGTTCTTAAAATCTTTCTTCCCCCTGTTTCACAATGATCCCTGAGCCTTAGGTACAGGGGTTGTGTGGTAGATGTATTCATTGGGACTGGGCTCCTCAACCCTACATGTTGATTGATCTAACTCTTGTAAAGAGAAATTTCCTTGATGGGGAAGAGACTACACTTATCTGTGAATATAAGGTCAGATACTTAAAATGTAGTTAGGGATTATGCTGATTTCGCGAAGAAGTGGTTGTAGGTTTGCCTCCAAGATCCACGACTTTGCTATCCTAAAGCAGTTGGTGAGCTTTCTATCACTAAGAATTATGTTGTCCTTGTCAAGTGGTCCTCAAACTCAATTTTCTTGGTTGTTCCCACACTGTGCATGCCATTTCTGTACTCTTAGGGTTAACACACCATGACAGCCATTGCTGTGGCTCACCAGCGTAATAGTTAGATATGACTGTTGGTTGATTCACTTCTTGGGAAACTTGCATGGTGGTATTCCTCAGGGAGGAACTTTTCAGGGCAGTTCTGTCTTAGTGGTATCTAGGCCCTGTTTCTGAAGTACATGGAGTCTTCAGTGATAGGGACTTATGTTCTACCTCTTGGGGGCAATTAAAGGCACTAAAAATAGTCTATAATGTTAAGGGAGTCTTTTGGACAACAACCTTGACCAGCAATTCAAAAGAGGGCTTCTCATGCCTGGGGTTGAAGGATTTTGTTAAATGTTTCTGGATCTTGGAGAGAACATTCTGAGTAAGATAAGAAAATGTTAAAATATTATATATGTGTATACATATATATATATATATATGTATATATATACTTATATACAGACTCAAATGTAGAAGGAAGCGGCGGGGCTGAGTCCCGCCACCCGGCTAGCTTTACCCAAAATAATTACACGGAAACTGTATTCAAAGACTTACAGTTCTTGTCAAGTAAGTCTTTCACTTCTTTTTTTCTATTTATTTATTTATTTATTTATTTATTATGTATACAACATTCTGTCTGTGTGTATGCCTGCAGGCCAGAAGAGGGCACCAGACTCCATTATAGATGGTTGTGAGCCACCTTGTGGTTGCTGGGAATTGAACTCAGGACCTTTGGAAGAGCAGGCAATGCTCTTAACCTCTGAGCCATCTCTCCAGCCCGGTCTTTCACTTCTTTGGTTAGTGTTACCCCATGATATTTCTTTAATTTCTTTCTCAGCTTCTTTATCATTTGTATATAAAGGAACTATTGATTTTTTGAGTTGATTTTGTATCCTGCCACATTATTGAAATTATTTATCAGCTGTAGAAGTTCTCTGGAAGTTTTTGGGGTCACTTATATATACTATCATATCATCTGCAAATAACAAAAGTTTGACTTCCTCCTTTCCAGTTTAAATCCCCTTGATCTCCTTTTGTTGTCTTATTGCTATAGCCAAAACTTCAAGAACTATGTTGAAAAGTTATGCAGAGAGTGGACAGCCTTCTCTTGTTCCTGATTTTACTGGAATTGCTTTGAGTTTCTTTCCATTTCATTTTATGCTGGCTGTCAGCTTGTTGTATGTTGTTTTTATTATGTTTAGATATGTTTCTCATATCCCTGATCTCTCCAAGACCTTTATCATTAATGGGTGTTGGATGTTATTGAATGTTTTTTCAGCATCTAATGAGAAAATGTGGCACATTTACACATTAGAGTACTACTCAGCGGGGAAAAAAAAACAATGAAATATTGAAATTTGAATGCAAATAGATAGAACTAGAAAGCACTATCCTGAGTGAGGTAACCCAGACCCAAAAAGATGAATATGGTATGTACTCACTCATAAGTGGGTACTAGCTTTAAACAAAGGCTATTGAGCCTATAGTTCATATCCTAGAGAAGCTAAGTAACAAGGTGAACCCTAAGAAAAACGTATATAGATCCACCTAGAAAGTTAAAACAGACAAGATCACCTGAAAAAATTGGGAACATAGGGGTAGAGAAAGAGGGGGTGGAAGGGAAGAGGAGGGAAGAAGGAGAGGGGCAAGGGAAACTTGGGGGAATGGGATAGTTGAGATGGAGGAAGGATAGATTTGAGAACAAGTGATGGAGGCGTGTCTATGTGTTACTTTCATTGGTTAGTAAAGAGACTGCCTTGGCCCTTTGATAGGACAGAAAATTAGGTAGGTGGAGTAAACAGAACAGAATGCTAGGAAGAAGGCAGTGAGGCAGATGCCTCAGGCAGACACCATAGCTCTCCTCTCTGAGATTGACACAGGTTAAGAATCTTCCCGGTAAGCCATGACCTTGTGGTACTACACACATTAATAGAAATGGGTTAAGCAAGATATGAGAGTTAGCCAGTAAGAGGCTAGAGCTAATAGGCCAAGCAGTGTTTAAATGAATACAGTTTCCGTGTAATTATTTCGGGTGTAAAGCTAGCCATGTGGGATCTGGGCGGGATGAAAAGCAGACCTGCTTGCCTTATCACTACAAGCAAGAAAAGATAAATCTTGATTGAGGGAACCATTATGGGGCTAGCAAGAAACCTGGCTCTAGAGAAATTCCCAGGAATCTACAAGGATGACCTCAGCTAAGACCCTAAGCAATAGAGAATAGGGTACCTGAACTGGCCTTGCCCTATAGTCAGACTGAGGAATATCTCAAATATCATGATAGAACCTTCATCCAGCAACTGATGGAAGCAGAGGTAGAGAGCCACAGCAGAGCACTACGCTGAGCTCCCAAAGTCCAGTCCAAGAATGGGAAGAGTAAGAATATGAGCAAAGCGGTCAAGACCATGATGGGTTCACCTGCTGAAACAGTCTACCTGAGCTAATGGAGCTCACCAACTCCAACCAGACTGGGAAAGAACAAGCATAGAACCAAACTAGTTCCTCTGAATGTGGTTGACAGTCACATGGCTGGGGCAGACTGAGGGGCCACTGGCAGTGACCCTGCTGTTTGTACTGGCTTTTGGGGAACCTATTCTTTCTGGAGGGATACCTTGCTCAGTCTAGATATAGTAGGGAGAACCTTGGACCTTCTCCAAAGCAATGTACCTTATCCTCTCTGAGGAGTAGAGGGGGCGGGGGCAGGGCTAAGTGGAAGTAATAGGAGGAGGGGAAGGAGTGGGAACTTGGATTGGTATGTATAATAAAAAAGATAGTTTGTTTTCCTTTTTTAAAAAATAAATATAATAAAAAAGAAAAAAATGGAGGGTAAATTACCAAATTCAAAGATTTAAAACATCCTTGCCTGCTGGGCAGTGATGGTACATATCTTTACTCCTAGCACTTGTGAGTCAAAGGTCAACCTGCTGTACAACAGAAGTTCCAGAACAGTCAGGGCTTCACAGAGAAACCCTGTCTTGAAAAACAAAACAAACAAAAAGTCATTCTTTTTTATGAACAAAAATTCATAAACCATAGTAGTCATGGAGTCCTTCTGTGGAATAATCCTCTTGTGCACTGTAAAGATGTGTTACTCGAATTGGCATAGTAAAACTTTGACTAGCCAGTAGCCAGACAGAAAGTATAGGCAGAGTGACCAAAATAAGGATGATGGGAAGGGAAAAGGCAGAGCCTGGAGTCACCAGTCAGATACAGAACCAGTCAGACACACAAAATGGGACAGAGGTGAAAGCCATGTGGCAGGATGTAGATTATTAGAAATGGGTTAATTTAAAGTATAAGGGTTAGCTAGTAATAAGCCTGAGCTGTTGGCCGACTACTTATAATTCATTTTCAGCCTCTGAGTGGTTACTTGGGAAGTGGTGGGTGGGAGAGAAGCATCCAATTATAGAATCTAGAGATATGAATGTCAGAAATATATACCAGACTGTCACCTTAATTTTGCTTCAAAACTTCTTTTCCCAAAGCATCCTATGTATGTTTCAATATTGGGTATTTTTAAGTTCACCTAGCATCTGAAAATGTCCACAATAGTCATTTTAGTCTTGACTAATGTCAATCATACCACTCCTCCCTTAGTATTGACTGCTGAGTGTTTTTAGAACCTGCACAATAATGCCAGCATGTTCAGTGATCATTCAGGCACTTAGCTAACCTACCAACACTTGTCTCTGGTAATCTCTCCCTTCATCCAATTTCTGATACAAATTTACCCTACCTTCCCCACTCTTTTAACATCTACACATCCTATATCCTATGTATTCAAGAAAAGAAACGCTGCACATATATGAACTCTCTCAACCTCCTCCCATTTGTTATTAACTTATCTGCACATCATCTTACTCCTCATACCTCCCTTTTCCATTGGGGTTTTCTTCCCCTCTCTCCCTTAGCAATCTCACTCACACAATAAAACAGCACACCAATCTCATTACGTGTTCTTCTACATTGTCATGTGATTGTGGAGTGTTCTCGACTAACACTTTACATTGAATGCCTTTATATTCTTTTAAGTTTCCTCTACCTTTACAGAAGTTGAGAAGATCTATGCATTATTGAGTAATTGTCTAAAGCGACCCTTTTCTTTCTTTGCTTAGCACTGAAATTCATAATCCCTTCATTGTATGAATTCTAATACTCTGCCAGATCCTTCGACTTAGTCCAGTGATACACTTGCTGTAGCTGTTTTACTTAGAAACTTGCTTATGCTCTGAAATGAACTTTGCATTTTTCTGCTTCTCCCAATGACAAGCCAAATGAAAGATTCCTGCCAATAGATCTCTTAAATGATGACCTACAGTTGCTAAACCACTCTCCTGAGACTGTGGCTCTCTACTGAGGCAGGACCTACATCAAATAGGTAGAGCTCCCTGAAGGCCACACTAGCCAGCTGTCACCAAATATTTCCAGGTGGATGTCTCGGCTAATTGACAGTTCTGGTGGGGAGCTGGAATTCAGATGCTGTGGCTCGAAGGAAAGGCAATCTACCTTCTCTCTGAGCGATGGACAGGGAAAATGCCAAATGCAGCAGCTTACATGTTCTTAATCACAAGCAGTACCTGTCAAAAATCATTTTTCTTTAGATCCGTTAATAGAAATCTTTGGCAGGCACACACACCTATGATTTCCATATTAACTCTGTATTCGGCAGTTTCATTGTATCCCCTAACTCTTTAAACCTCTCAGGTGGTACTCTTGTTCTTCTGTTTATATGTCATCTCTCTCCACGCCATTTTCCTAGGACAAGGCCATAGCTGTTCTGTCTCAGGTGCTTTGAGGTTCTCCCCGATGTGCCATGCAAAGACCGTCAGGGAAAGCACCATTCACTCTGGACCACTATTTGGTGACTTCTTGCAAGGTGGAAACATATCGACCCAGAACAGCTGAGCAGAAATACCATAAGCTTTCAAAGCTAAGAATTTTTTTTAACCAAATCTGCTTCATTAGAAGAGACTCCTGAATTTCACAAATATTGTTAAGATGCTGCTAAATTTTAGCTTCTTTGTGTGTTCCAAAATAAATCTTTGAACATATTTATCTTTTAAAGCCCTTTGTTGATAGTGATAATCTGGCTGCTAAGACTTTTAACATGGGAAAAAAATGGGCTTCAAAAAAGAAAGCCATCATTGCTCACTGAGATACTAATATAAGGACAAGAAGTGAGGTCCTGGCTTGGAAGTCTAAGCCATGTTACTGCTCCATTAAAATTCAAGTCACGTTAGGGTCTGTTTCTGCTGCATGCTGCCCTGCTTGATCTGATAACTTATCAGTCAGATTTCAAGTAGCACTCCTTTTACATTTAAGAATGTGATAAGGTGTCCTGCAGAGCCGGCAGACTAATTTGGTTTTTTGTTTACTCTTTCCCAACTGCTTTTTGCCAAGGGACTAGGTAGCCCTGGGCAAGCCACTGGGCTTCTACTCAAGTGCTGGCTGCCCTTCCCTCACCCCAGTCCCGCCGTTCTCCAGGCTTCCTTTACCAAAAGAAAACCATTCAGACTCCCTGGCCATCACAAGCTTACTTCTTTCTTCCCTTTTCCCACAAGAAACTCTGAGAGGGGTTTTACTCAACACCCCGAGATGCTGAAGAGGTACAGGAGCGATATGGTAATTGCGTGTGAGCTACAGTTCAGGCTTAATGAACATTATGTTTATGAAGAATGTAGCTCTGATTTCTAAAAGCACTTTGGTAAATTATACAAATTAAATATTCATTACTTTGTACTTCATCAGTTCACATTTGGAATACTTTTTCTTCATTATAGTAGCCTGGAGTAAAAGCTTTTAAAATACCTTTTATTCTGTTATTTTTCAGAAACTTTTTACTTACATTATTAGGGCCAAACTGTATTCCTTCTGCCCCATCACTCATGGCCTATGATAATCATAATTCCTTTTTAAGGCAGAAAAAAAGGCAACTAGATATTTATTTAACACAAAGAAAGTAACTATGTATCTGTCTGTGATGCTTACTGCAATAGCATAAAAATATGCAAAGTTTTAATTCTGGTTTTCATTCAACTTTTATTTACCACTCTTATTCCAACAAAAGAAATATAAATTTCATTAGGAATAAACCTCAGAACTAAAGCTAAGACTTGGCAGAGTTACAAAGAATGAATGCACTCCAGGATTAGAATAACCTTAGCATGATTTAGCAGCCATCAGGAACCAGGTTAAAAACACTTTATGCAAAATGCTATTTACTCCCTACTGAGGTAGGTGAGAAATGACAGCCCTTCTAGAAGTGTGGACATAAAAACAGAAGGGAGAACTAGGATGGGGCTGCTCGTTTTTCTCTCTCAAATACTCTGGTCAGCTAAACGCATGCTCTTCCTTGGCAGATTCAGCAAGCTGACAATGAGTACGCCCTGCTAGGATTCAGCCACACAGCAAACAGCTGACGTGGAAGTGGATTTGAGAACCAGGGAAACGCCTTCAAGTTTAAAACAACTGGATTTCCATTTTCCTTTTCAATGTGAAACTTAAACAAATGGCAATAGTGATGGAGCTTTACTAAGAGATGTTTGGGAGCGAAGTGAATTCTAAAATTGATTTTGAAACATTACAGATAAAATTATCTCAAATATGGTAAGGTGGGACGGGGCCAAGGGGAGATGGGGATAGAAAAGCGTGAAGGGGAGAATGGGGGGAGCTTGGAGGAATGGGATGCTTGGGATACAGGAAGGGTGGATATGGGAGCAGGGAAACATATATCTTAATTAAGGGAGCCATCTGAGGTTTGTCAAGAGACTTGACTCTAGAGGGGTTTCCGGGTTTCCAGGGAGATGCCCCCAGCTAGTTCCTTGGGCAGCTGAGGAGAGGGAGCCGGAAAAGGCCAGATCCTATAGCCATACTCATGAATTTCTTGCATATCACCATAGAACCTTCACCTGGCGATGGATGAAGAAAATGACTGAGCCCCACATTGGAGCACCGGACTGAGCTCCCAAGGTCCTGATGAGGAGCAGAAGGAGGGAGAACATGAGAAAGAAAGTCAGGACCGTGAGGGAACCTCCAGCTGGCAACAGATGGGGAAGGTGACTGAGCCCCACATTGGAGCACTGGACTGAGCTCCCAAGGTCCTGATGAGGAGCAGAAGGAGCGAGAACATGAGGGAGAAAGTCAGGAACGTGAGGGGTGCGTTCACTCATGGAGACGGTGGGACAGAACTAAAGGGAGATCACCAACTCCAGTTGGAATGGGACTGATGGATCATGTGACCAAACCCGTCTCTCTGAATGTGGCCAACAGCGGGGGCTGAGAAGCAAAGGACATTGGCGCTGGGCTCTGATTCTTCTGCATGGACGGGCTCTGTGGGAGCCCTCTCAGCTTGGTCGATCACCTTCCTGGACCTGGGGGGAGTTGGGAGGACCTTGGACTTAGCATAGAGTGGGGAACCCTGATGGCTCCTTGGCCTTGAGAGGGAGGGAGGGGAGGTATGGGTGGAGGGAAGGGGAGGGAAGGGGGAGAAGGAGGGGCAGGAAGGGAGAGGAGGAGCGGAGGGAGGGGGAGGAGGAGGGAAGGAGATGGAAATTTTTAAATATAAAAAAAAATAAACCATGAGAAAGAAAAAAAAAACAAAAAAACAAAAAAAAGGAAAGGCTTTAACTTTAACATAGTAAAATTACATATAACAAAACAGTTATCAAGTAAGAATTACAGTTACAATATTTATATCTACTTTATCTTTTATCATAACAAAGGAAAACAACTATAACTATCTATCTATTCTTCAACTCCATCAAAGACTCCAGAAAGATATAATATTACCTAGGTGAACAAGAAGTAAGCTACTTCCAAAACTCTATAAATGACAGAGACATCTCGCTGCCTGGACAGTCACCCAAAGTTCTTTTGTACCATTGGGGAATCCATCTTCGGCCTACAGGCCCATAGTTTCCAGCAGACGTTTCCATGAAGCAGGAAATTTCAAAGGCAGCTCAGTCAGTATCTGCTTTTAGTCTTTATAGCATTCCTTAATCTCCTTAAACACCAATGATCTGATCTAGAAATGACAATAATATCTTTCTCTGGCCCGCAGTGCTTATATAGTGAGATTATAAAATTGATATGTAAAACAAAAACAACAATAAAAAAACAAAACCCTTACACACTAGAGGGTTGGAGTGACAGCCCAGCAGTTAGATGTTGTGTACAACCATTAGGACTGAAATTAAGAACACGGCACCCTTGAGCTGAGGATTGTAGCCTGGTTAGCCTTTGTTTTACATCTAATATCCACTTGTGAGTGAGCATGTAGTGATATTTTGTTACTGTTTTAACAAATAAAGTGTTTTTGAAGGTCAGAGTGCAGAGCTAAGCCACTAGAGGCCAGGCAGTGGTAGTACACACCTTTAATCTCAGGACTCCGGGGGATAGATGGATCTATGTTATTTCAAGGCCACCCTGAGCCATGTGAAATTGATCCAATCTAAAAGAGAAATAGAGGTCAGATAAAGGTGATCCCAGCACGCGGGATCCCATGCCTTTAATCCGAGCACAAGGGAGGAGGAGACAGGAGCCATATGGCCGGGTAGTAAGAGGAATATAAGGCAGGAGGAGACAGGAGCTCAATTTCTGAGGATCAGTGCATTCTGAGCATGCAGTCTGAGGACAGGATAGCCCTTTTGGTCTGAGTGTTGGTAGAGGTAAGAACTCTAGTGGCTGCCTGCCCTGCTTCTCTGATCCTTCAGCTTTCATCTCCTGATAGCTGACTCCGAGCTTTTAATATTAAGACCAATTAGAATTCATGTTACATGAGTACATACTGTGTTTGTCTTTCTGAATTTGGGTTGCCTCACTCAGGATGATTTTTCCTAGTTCCATCCATTTGCCTGCAAATTTCATGATGTCATTGTTTTCCCCCTTCCCCCACCACTGGTAATATTCCATTGTTTAGATATATCACATTTTCTTTATCTATTCTTCAATTGAGGAGCATATAGGTTGTTTCCAGGTTCTGGCTATTACAAATAATGCTGTGATGAACATAGTTGAGCAAGAGTCCTTGTGATATGGTTGAGCATACATTGGGTATATGCTCAAAAATGGTATAGCTGGGGTCTCGAAGTAAATTGATTCCCAGTTTTCTGAGAAACCACCATACTGATTTCCAAAGTGGCTGTACAAATTTGCACTCCCACCAGAGCAGTGTTTTCCCTGTTCCACATCCTCTCCAACATAGGCTATCATTAGCATTTTTGATCTTGGCCATTCTGACAGGCATAAGATCGTATCTCAGAGTCATTTGATTTGCATTTCCCTGATAACTAAGGATGTTAAAAACTTTTTAAAGTGTATCTTGGCTATTCAAAATTCTCCTGTTAAGAATTCTGTTTAAATTTATATCCCATTTTTTTTTCTCATGGTTTATTTTTTTTTATATTTAAAAATTTCCATCTCCTTCCCTCCTCCTCCCCCCTCCCTCCCCTCCTTCTCCCCTTTCTCTCCCCTCCTTCTCCCCCTTCCCTCCCCTCCCCTCCACCCATACCTCCCCTCCCTCCCTCTCAAGGCCAAGGAGCCATCAGGGTTCCCCACTCTATGCTAAGACCAAGGTCCTCCCAACTCCCCCCAGGTCCAGGAAGGTGATCCACCAAGCTGAGAAGGCTCCCACAGAGCCCGTCCATGAAGAACAATCAGAGCCCAGAGCCATTGTCCTTTGCTTCTCAGTCAGCCCCCGCTGTTGGCCACACTCAGAGAGACGGGTTTGGTCGCATGATCCATCAGTCCCATTCCAACTGGAGTTGGTGATCTCCCATTAGTTCTGTCCCACCGTCTCCATGAGTGAACGCACCCCTCTCGTTCCTGACTTTCTCCCTCATGTTCTCGCTCCTTCTGCTCCTCATCGGGACCTTGGGAGCTCAGTCCAGTGCTCCAATGTGGGGCTCAGTCACCTTCCCCATCTGTCGCCAGCTGGAGGTTCCCTCACGGTCCTGACTTTCTTTCTCATGTTCTCTCTCCTTCTGCTCCTCATCAGGACCTTGGGAGCTCAGTCCGGTGCTCCAAGGTGGGGCTCTGTCATTTTCTTCATCTATCGTCAGGTGGAGGTTCTTCTTATTATCTTTTTAATGGGATTAATTGGAATTTTGATTTCTAGTTTCTTGAGTTCTTTATATATTTTTGAGATCAGTTCTATTTCAGATGTGGGGTTGGTGAAGATCTTTTCCCATTCTGTAGGCTGCTATTTTATCTTATTTACAATGTCTTTTGCCTTATAGAAGCTTTTAAGTTTCAGCAGGTCACATTTATTAATTGTCAATCTCAGTGTCTGTGCTACTAGTGTTATATTCAGGGACTTGTCTCCTGTGCCAATGGATTCAAGGCTACTTCCCACTTTCTCTTCTATCAGCTTTAGTGTAACTAGATTTATATTGAGGTCTTCGATCCACTTGGACTTGAATTTTGTACAGGGCGATAGATACGGATCTATTTACCTTTTCTACATGCTGCCACACAGTTATGCCAGCACCATTTAAGATGCTTTCTTTTCTTCATTGTATATTTTTGACTTCTTTGTCAAAAATCAGGTGTTTATAGGTGTGTGAGTTTATGTCAAAGTCTTTGATTCAGTTCCATTGATCTACATGTCTGGTTTTTTATGCCAATGCCAAGCTGTTTTTATTACTATAGCTCTATAGTAGAACTTGAAGTCAGCGATGGTGATACCTCCAGAAGTTTTATTGACCAGATTAGACAGAAGCTTCTATTCTGCCCAGTCTCACACAGCCATTCAGTCCAAAATAAACACACAGAGGGAGTGTAGAGGTGGGGGGTAAAGGGGAGGGGATAGGGTGATGGGAACATTGGGAACATGAAGGATCAGGATGGTTGAACTAGTGGTGGGATGGAGGGAGAGAGTAATAAAACAGGTATCTTGATAGAGGGGCTGTATGGAGTTAGGGAGAAACCTGGTGCCAGAGAAAGTCCCAGGAACCTTCACAGATGACCCCAACTCAGACTCCTAGTAATAGTGGAGTGCATGCTTAAACTGGCATTCCCTAGTAACCAGATTGGTGACTACCTCCTTACCTGATGGAAGTAGATGCAGAGATCCACAGCCAAACACTGGACTGAGCTCCAGGAGTCCAAACAAAGAGAGGGTAGAAGGATTTTATGAGCAAGGAGGGATCAAGATCATGATGGGGAAACCCCCAGAAATAGCTGACCTGAGCTTGTGGCAACTCACAGATCCTGGATGGACAGCTATAGAGCCAGCATGGGACTGACTATACATACTATAGCATGAAGAATAAAAATCTAGAGACAGATATTGGGGTTCAAGCTGAAGATCAGAAAAGCAAAACAGCCAAGCCACTAGAGAAGTCCTACCTTTCTCAAGGTTGAGCAACTGCATACTGAAGCCTGAACCTCTGTCTCCTCCCGTTTTATACTCCTCTTAGTGATGGGGTTAATGGTGTGTGACAGGGATTAAGGCGTGAGCCACCACAACCTGGATCTTATTCTGCATTGTTATTGTGTAGCCCAGGGTGGCCTTGAACTCACAGAGATCCATCTGCCTCTGTCTCTCAAATCCTGGAACTAAACGTGTATGACACCACTGCCTGGCCTCAATTGGCTTAGTTTTACCCTCTTTAGGCAAGATTTATTCATTAAAACATAAATAAAATATCACTACAACTGACCTAAACCCTCTGCCTCTGGATGACATGTGTGTAGCTTGATCTTTTGTGGAACCTCTAGCAGCAGAACCAGGACCTGTCTCTGATGCATGGGCTGGCCCTTAGGAACCTATTCCATAAGGTGTGATGCCTTGTTCAGCCTTGATGCAGGGGGAGGAGCTTGGTCCTGCCTCAACTTGATATACCATGCTTTACTGCTTCCCATGGGAGGCCTTATTCCATCTGAATGTAGACAGAGGAGGAGTGGATGGGAGGATGTAGAAGGTAGATGGGGGAAAGAAATGGGAGGAGAAGAGGGAGGGGAAACAGTGGTAGAGATGTAAAATAATAAAAAGTGATGAATTAAAAAAGAAAACAGCACCCACAGAAGAAGCTGGGCACAGCCTCAGACACAACTCTAGTGTTGTGGAGGGGGAGGGGTGGGATAAGAACAGAGGTTTGCTGGTTGCCAGCCAAGCCACATGCTCACATGCCCCAGGCTCAGGAAGAGACCCTGTCTCAAAGGGATAAGACAGAAAGAGATGGAGGAATACATTAATGCCTTCCTCTATCCTGCAAACATGTGTGCTCAAGCACACACACACACACACACACACATACACGCACACACACACTACCAGAAACATAAAAACTTTTCACATGTTAAATATTCTATAAAATCATGGTTTGAGGAGCTCAGATCATGAGCTCTACGTGTTCACACACTAAAATATCCTTAACAAACCATGAACTCCAAAAAGCAACATTAAATAGACTCAACAAGCTGTATTTATGTGTTAATTCATACATCTGTATAATCATACCAATTAAAGAATAAGAAACATGTACTTGAGAGGAAGTGGGAGGACATGGGAGGGCTTTAAGGGAGGAGAAGGAGAGGGGATGATGTAAGCAAATTTTAACCTAAAATAAAACAAATTACTAACTCTGGTTGAGACTGTAAGAATGCCAGAGACAACTGCAGCCAGGTTACCATTCCTTCTCAGTGCTAGCAAACCACATTCTATAAGCCTGTTTTGGTAGGACGGAATTTACATCATTCAGATGAGAGCTCACTCCCTTTCTGTTGGCTTTCAGCGTCCATTTTAACCAACTGTCCCTCCATGGTTGACTTTAATAACAATAGAGTCGTAAGAGGGGCCGAAGATGTCTGGAGTGAGGGCAGCAGGCCACGTGGTATGAGAGTCAGAAGGAGGCTGGGGTGGGAAGGTACAAAGCGAGGCAGGGACGAGAGAGAAGAAAATCAACAAGACCGAGTGTGTTTAAAGATGACATAATGAACCTAATGGGAACGGGAAACAAAAGATCAACATG
The DNA here is from genome assembly GCF_903992535.2 of Arvicola amphibius. Classification (NCBI taxonomy): domain Eukaryota; kingdom Metazoa; phylum Chordata; class Mammalia; order Rodentia; family Cricetidae; genus Arvicola; species Arvicola amphibius. The sequence continues at coordinate 51,092,308 of NC_052055.2, forward strand.
CTAGAGCAGGAAAACAAGAGAACTGAACACACCCAGTCCTGCAGAAATGTCCAGAAAGGAGCTGGCAAGGAGGGGACAGAAACAGCGATATGACATGGGGGAACTTGGAGACTAAAACACAGACAGATACAGAAAATAGAGCTGGCAAGGGGTTTGCTTGCATGACACATTACAAAGAAGCTCTTAGATGCTACAGAGGGAGGGAGGGAGAAACGAGCTAAGAAAGGAGGGCTCCACTCAAAAGACTGCATAGACTGCCTGGAATCAGCCTTTTGCATGTTCCAGGGAAAGTGACGGAAAAATAATGACAGATGCCAAAACAGCAGCCTGCAAATAAAGCCTGGCATTTTCAGGATGGGGAAAGCTAACCCACGGAGTGTTCTTTTTCCTTACTCTCAGCACGGAATGTCCAAGATCACAGATAAATAGAGGGATCGTCCCCACTCCCCAACCAAGTAATGCATCAAACACCTGCTGGTGTCCTCTAGTTCCTGTTCGGTTCTGACTCTGTTTACTTAGTTATAGCATCGGGGCGGGGGTTGTGACTCCCCAAACTGTCCCTTCCAAAGTGCGCTAGCGGATTTTTGTCAGCTTGACACAAACATGGTGTTATCTGGAAAGAGAGAATCTTAATTAGAAAAAAAAAAGCCTTCATAAAATTGACCTCTGGGCAAGTCTGTAGGGTAAATTCTTGATTAACAATTGACATGAGAGGGCCCAGCTTTGGACAGGTGGCCCTGGATTGTGTGCAAAAGCAGACTGAGAAAGGCAGTCTCTCCCATGTCCTCTGCTTCAGCTCCTGCCTCCTGATTGCTGCCTTGAGATACTGTTCTGACTTCCCTTCAATAAGGAATTGTATGCAGTAAACTGAAACAAACCCTTTCCCCTCTAAGTTGCTTTTGGTTGTGACATTTATCACAGCGATAGAAAAATAAGGAAGACAAAGTCCACTGTCAACCCCAGGCTGTGACTGCTACCTCCCATCAACTAGCTGTAAACCAAACCAAAGTTCTCAACATCCTCTTCCTAAGCTTATTTAACTTTTGCTGGAGCAGCTCAGAGAACTTGGAAAAATCACACACACACACAGACACACACACACACACACACACATACACACACCCCTATTAGAAAACCCACTCTAGTGGATGCAAAGGAACATTGACGTCAAAAAGATGCATGAACAAGCCATGAGAGAGGCTCCTGGGGCCTCTTAGGGAGACATCCTCTTATTTTGCTTTCTGGAGCCTCTGCAAAGTCAGTCCTTTGGGGATTTTGCAACTGCTTCATTCCAAAGGGATAACTGTGATGGAGGCAGGTCTTCTATCAATTTCTTGATTTCATTGGTTAATTAATAAAGAAAACTGCTTGGCCTAATAGGTTAGAAAATAGGTGGGTGGAGTAGACAGAACAGGAAGAAAGAAGTGAGGTAGATGGCTCAGACAATTGCCCTGCCTCTATAGCCAGATGCAATGAAGCCAACTGCCAGCTCAGAAGTGCTAAATATTTCCCGGTAAGACACCGCTCATGGTATTACACAGATTATTAGATATGGGTTAGTCAAGTTGTGAATAAGAGGCTGAAAATAATGGGCCAGGCAGTGTTTAAAAGAATACAATTTGTGTGATGTTATTTCAGGGTATAAGCTAGCCGGTGGCCGGGAGCCAGGCAGGATGAAAAGCAGGCCTGCCCGCAGCTCCACACTACAGAATGGCGCTCAACGTGGATAACTGAATCCACAGAAAGCTTGAGAACGCTTGGGAAAGAATAGAGTAAAGCATGGCTTATTGGTAGCAGCAATTTCTCGGGTCTGAACGTGTGTTTTTCGGTTTTCAGCCATAGCAGGAAAAAAGCTGTGCTGTTTTAAAATGCCAGACTTCTGGCCATCCTGCCAGGGCAAACTCTGACTCTTTCAAGCAGGCGGTCCTGACTATGGAGCTTTTGATTGTTGTTTGACACTGTTGCAGCTTGATTGCTGGCAGGGACCTTGAATCACCACAGAGTTGTGGTGATAAACATGGCTACAGCCAGTACCTCAGCCACAAGGGTGGAATCGCAGAAAGCTGAGGAATGGGCTGGATCTAGCTGTCAAAGCCACGGCTTTAATCCTACTTATATTGCTTGGTAAATTAAAGGCTCATATGGTCAAAAAAAGAGAGATAGTAAAGAGAGATTCAAAAACAAAGAAAACCTCTAAATGATTTACACTGTCTTAAAAATATATGCATACTAAATGTTAAAGTTCTTAGGGTAAAAAAGGAAGAAAGAAAATAGTTGGGTGTGGTGATACACACCTTTAATCCCAACACTTGCGAGGCAGAGGTAGATTGACCTCTGTGACTTCAAGGTATGGCAGGACACACCTTTAATCCGGATGCCTGGGAGGCAGAGACAAACAGATCTCTGTGAGTTCAAGGTGTTGTAGAGCACACCTTTAATCCCAGCAGTGGGGAGGCAGACTGATCTCTGTGAGTTCAAGGACAGCCTGGTCTAAAGAGTTATTTCAAGACAAAGATATATAGAGAACCTGTCTCAAAAAGTAAAAATAAAAATAAAAGAAACAGAGGTTAAAATAAATCCATGTAAAGATGGAAAATACACAGAGAATCTTGATACTGTATGATATTATGCTCTCTTTGAATTGTTTGAATGCTGAGGAAGAAGCAACAGCTGCTAAAAGATATGTGTTTATAAATGCTGCTGAACTAATCCAACATAGATATTTTGAAAATACCTTGACTTCAGAATTTGGATCTAAGGATATGATACTTTGGAAAAGAGATTCTTCTTTTGTTTTTACAGAAAATGAGACCGTGTGGATTGCTTATATCCCAATATGGTATGATAGACTATGACCTCCTGAAAGGTTGCTGTGAACACCTTCAGAAAATTACTTCACCCAACTGATGACTGAGATGAACCTGGAACACGTTACACCATGAAAGATCTGATTAACAGCGCCCCCATTCAGCAGGAAGCAGTTTGGAGAGAAATAATTGCACCCATGTTCCCAAATATTGTTTATAAATGTTCTTTTACATTTACATTTTACATTTAAAGGGGGAGATGATATAGATATGAATAATTTGCTTTGGTATAGATTTTAAGGTCAATTTTGTTATATATATGTATTTCTGCTCTTGATTAAGGTATTGTGATTGTGTAATTCATTTAAGAATGTAATGTATAATTAGGAAATATAGGTTGTTAATGGATAATCATCGATAATAGTCAAGCTGTAGTCATGTTAGATTTTCTAGATATATAGAGATATGTTTAAGTTAAATAGGCATTCTTCATATCTTTCAAAGACTACAGAATATCGCATTAAATGTTTTAATAACTTAGGACTGTTCATGACAATGAGACATGTCTGCTCCTGGCAGCACCAATCTACTTCAAGAAGATGATGGGCATCGAAGAGGATCCTTATGGAGTTTGACAGCCATTTGGGCAAGAAACTGCTCTTGCCTGGACTATTGCATAAACTAGACACAGAGAACCCTTAGAGAGAGGACTGCTGAACTTACCTAAATGTGAGATGATCTTTCGGGGTTCCTGATTCAAGAAAGAGTCTGCGAGACATTCTGCAGGACACAGCAGATAGTGACTGAATTGCGTTCGAAATTTCCTGCTGCATAGAAATGTCTGCTGGATACTTATGGGCCTGTAGGCCGAAGATAGATGCCCCAACAATACAAAAGAACTTTGGGTGACTGTCCAGGCAGCGAGATGTCTCTGTGATTTCTAGAGTTTGGAAATAGCATATTTCTTATTTACTTAGGTAATATTGTGTCCTTCTGGAGTCTTTGATGGAGCTGAAGAAGAATAGATAGTTATAGTTGTTTTCCTTTGTTATGATAAAAGATAAAGTAGATATAAATATTGTAACTAATTTTTGCATGATAACTGTTTTGTTATATGTAATTTTACTATGTTAAAGTTAAAGCCTTTCCTTTTTGTTTAAACAGAAAAAGGGGAAATGATGGAGGCGGGTCTTCTATCAATCTGTTGATTTCATTGGTTAATTAATAAAGAAAACTGTTTGGCTTAATAGGTTAGAAAATAGGTGGGTGGAGTAGACAGAACAGGAAGAAAGAAGTGAGGTAGATGGCTCAGACAATTGCCCTGCCTCTATAGCCAGATGCAATGAAGCCAGCTGCCAGGTCAGAAGTGCTGAATATTTCCCTGAAGACACCGCTCATGGTGTTACATAGATTATTAGATATGGGTTAGTCAAGTTGTGAATAAGAGGCTGAAAATAATGGGCCAGGCAGTGTTTAAAAGAATACAATTTGTGTGATGTTATTTCAGGGTATAAGCTAGCCGGTGGCCGGGAGCTGGGCAGGATGAAAAGCAGGCCTGCCCACAGCTCCACACTACATAACTGAATAAATCTACAGCTGGAGATCAACTCAACAGCCCAAGCTCTGTTCCCTTTCCCAGAGATTGCTGGGCGGAGCTAAGAATCCCTAACCTTTAACATATCATTTTCTTTGGTGAAACACCACCCTCAGCTACTAGGGACCCCCATTTACTCAGCACCCCACTGGCCCACTCTGAGCTTTTAGGGACCCCCATCTACAAGACATCCTACTGGCTCACTCTTATCTACTAAAGACTGGTGTGGGAAGTCTTTCTGTATATGTGTTGCTTTTATTGGTTAATGAATAAAGCTGCTTTGGCCTAAGACATGGAAGAATAAAGTATGGTGAGAATTCCAAACACAGAGGAGGAAAAAAGGTGGAGTCAGGGAGATGCCATGTAGCTGCTGAAGGAGACAGACGCCCGGGAACCTTACCAAGAAACCATGAGCCTAATAGTAAAATATAAAATATAGAAATGGGTTAATTTAAGATGTAAGAGTTAGTTAATCAGAAGCTCAAGATAATCGGCCAAGTAGTGTTGTAATTAATATAGTTTCTGTATAATTATTTCAGGTCTGGGCAGGCAGGATAGAATGAGCAGTCTCCTACTACAAGGTACCCCATCTACTGGGCACCCCATTAGCAAAAAAAAAAACCAATTTTTCCCTCTCAAGATCCCAATGGCTTTAGAAATTATATGGTAGGGAATGGGGACAAAGACTGGGTGTCTATTCTACAAAACCTCAAGCATGTTAAAGAGAAACGTGTGACAGAACTTAGGAAGCAGTGGTAGGAGGTGGGCTGCCCTAAGTTCAAGGCCAGCCTGGCTTACACTGTGAAACTCAGTTTCAAAAAGTTCTTTTTAAAAATGGAAGGCAAGAGAAAGGAAGAAAGAAATGAAGAAATGAAGGAAAGGGGAAGAAAGGGAAAGAACAAGAAAAAAGAGAAATTCACAATTGACAGTCAATTCATTTGCAGGAAAATGGTAAGAAAAGTCAGATACTGGGAAAATTGGAAGTTGATATAATAGGATAACTACGGGTTTTCATAAAAGATAAGAATGACAGGATCTGATAAATATTAGGACTGATGCAGGTTTGAGAGATAATGAGGTCTTGTTGTCTGCTGATCTACATTCAGTCATGACATTAATCCCTGAAAAGAAAAATCTCTTTATTTAATGAGCTTCTTTTTAAAAAGAATCACAGAATTTTGATCTCTAGCTGCCTTATTCAGTGTTCTATTCTTGTAAAGAGACATCATGACCATGGCAACTCTTATAAAAGAAAGCATTTAATTGGGGCTGGCTTACCGTTTTAGAGATTTACTCCTTCATTGTCATGTTGGGGAACATGGCGGCATGGAGGCAGACATGATCCTAGAGAAGTTGAGAGATGTACATTCAGGTCCACAGGCATCAAGAAGAGACTCTGGCCCTGCCTTGGGCCTTTGAAACCATAAAGCCCCAGTCCTACTCTCCACATCAACCTCCCGCTTCATGGTGACAAACTTTATCTAAGAAGCCATACCTTCTAATCTTTGCAAATAGTGCCACTCCCTACGCATTTAAATATATGAACCTATGGGGCCATTCTTATCCAAACCCCCTCATTAGCTGTTCAATTAGCCATCTACCTTTAGAGTTTCTTCGCCAGTATCCCAATCAACTGGGTATCTGGCTTTGCCTAAACATCCGCATGATGAGGTACTCACTACTTCCTGGAGCAACAAATGTCACACTTATCACACTTTGTCTGTGAGAAGTCTGTATGTTACACTGAGACGTCAAAAGTTTCTTCCCACTGGGCCATTTCTAACTCCTTTAGATTTTCAGGCTAATGCCTACCTGGTCCTCCTGAGTTCTGCACTTGCATTTCTCATATTGAGCAAATGTTTACACAGACATGTCCCCTTTTTTATTTTTAGACTGGTACCCGAGCTCCTTCCGCTAAGCTCTGGGATTCTGCAACAAGCACACACTTCATATTATAGTTTAGATAGGAATGGTCCCCAGAGTCTTATGTGTTAACAGCTTGTTTTCCCATGCAGCAGTGTCTGCTTTCTAGAAATGTCTGGATCAGGAGGGCTCTGACCTCTTCTGTGGATTAACCCATTAAGAGGTTTTTCTGTCCCTCCTGCCCCCTCCTCCAACCATAATAAGTTTCTTGCTGATGCAATAAGCCAGATCAGGTTGAAATGAAGAAGTGTAACAATGGGTATATCTGAATAATGCAACTCACAGGCAGGTTCTCAGGTCCCAGAGATTGGAGCCAAACAAAAGCAGGGAGATTTTACGGGTTGTAGATTGAGGGGTAATAATGTGTCTGCTACAAGCTGCTGGGATTTTTTTTTTTTTTGGATGCCTTTCCTTTGTTCAGAGGCTCTCTGAATGGGCAGGGTTTGGAGGGAGAGAAAGAGAGAGGAGAATAGGGCTACCCAGATCATGCAATGGTGAGCTGGAAGTTCCAACTGAACACCCACTTGTGGATCCATAAGTAGATGACTTTACTGCAAGGTGGTAGAGGCTTTAGGAAGATGGGCCAAACTGGGAAGAAGTGATCTCTGGAGTCTCTAGAGTGTTCTCTCTCTCTCTCTCTCTCTCTCTCTCTCTCTCTCTCTCTCTCTCTCTCTCTCTCCCTCCCTCCCTCCCTCTCTCTCTCCCTCTCTCTCTCTCTCTCTCTCTCTCTCTCTCACACACACACACACACACACACACTTTTCACACATACATGTTTACAAAACAGTACATTTCCATATGGCCTTTTCAAACATCCTTAGTGTTGGTTAGCTCCTTTCCCCTCCCTATTGCTGCCTCACCCTCCAACATTCATCACTACTAAAACTTTTCAGTTACCAGTCAGAGTGAGAATCACAAATCATCGGAGCTGGAGCCTCTGTGGGCTTTAATGAAGACACAAAGGTTCACTGATGACCAACATGTTTCTGGAAGATCAGTACGGACAATCTGAGAGCTAAAATCTTTGGGGGGACAGTCACAGAGGGACCCCGCCTCACGCTTTTTTTTTTTTGACATTTACTTCTATGAACTCTACTGTGTAATGACAATGATTATCAGACAAAGGTTCTGCTTCTGCTGCTCCTGACATGGAAAGGGGGAAATTAAACTGTAATTATCATCAATTATCATCATCATAATCATGATAATTGTGTGTGTGTGTATGTGTGTGTGTGTGTGTGTGTGTGTGTGTGTGTGAGCTTGGTGTGGGGATTGGCATAGATATGTAAGTGCATGAAAGTCAGAGGGCTACTTCAGTGTTCAAGAATGTCACCTACCATGGGATTTTCCACTGGTCTGGAGCTTACCATTTAGGCTAGGCTGACTAGCCAACAGGCCCTGGGGATCCTCTTTTGTCTGTCTCAGCATGGGGATTATAGATATACAGCACCACACCTGGCTTTTTCTCTTGGGCTCTGGGGAACTTTACCGAATGAGCCATCTGGTCAACCTGAAAATCAGTTTTAAAACATACCATAGAGCTCTGTTTTGTACAGGTGGTAGGGAAGAGACCCAATACCAGACCTTCCAGCCATTGTGTCCCACATGAAGGTGAGGGTGTAATCTTGGCCTAAACTGGAAATAAAATAAAGTTCAAATTCTGGTGCCTAGACCCTGTGCAAGCCACCACCCAATCACAGGGCCATAACACACTTCCCTTCTCCCACATATCACCACCACATTGCTAGGGAGCTGCTTGCTGTGGCTCTTTTTAACACGATATTTTGTGTTCTTTGTTCAACAAAAGAGGAAAACCAAAGGGTAGAGAAATCCCCTTGAAGAAAATGAACAAGTTTCAGAAACAAGCAAACATGGAAGGAATGTTGGGAGGGCCAGACAAAGAATTCTAAAGCAATAACTGACAGGCTGAGAGTTCAAATGGAAATGCAGACAAAATGAAAAAACAGACAGATAATATAGGCAGGATGGTGAGGATCCTAGGGCAAAACTCCAAATGGAAATTCTTGGAGTCTACAGCCTGTGACGGAAATAATGAATGCCTCAATATGAACTGCCTAACCAAGGGAATAATCCCTGAATCCCAAGACATGGCAGCATGAACCTCCAAAACTGACAGGGAGAGAGGGAAAGCACACACATACCCAACTGCTGCTGGATGGCTCCAAGGGGGACCGACACATATAGCAATGGTGCCAGGAAGAGGGAAGGAAGAAAGGAAAAGCATTGGAGATCCTAACAGCTGACGGTCTCCCAGCCATGCATCTCGGACACCCCAAAAATAAGCACCAAGCATCTGATCTAGGAGTTTTATATAAAATGAGAAAAGTAGAAGGGCCATTGTCAATGGAGACCAGGCATATTTATTTTTCTCATAAACTGCAAATTTTGTATTCTCTTCATGTGATCTTATCTTGGAACTGTTACATCTTCAAGGAAATTTGTTTGGTAAAGACTTAAGGAAAAGGCAAAAATCCCAGTTTCTCAGGAAGATGGGGATATTGAAAATTACGTCAGCAATTAACAGAGTTTGCTTCAGAACTGAAATATGGGAACAGTCAAGGGGAGGGAGAGGAGAGGGCAGGAGGAGGGAGGGTAAGAGGAGGGCAAGGGGAGGGTGGCACTCTTGATTTTTATCTGTAGATATCATTTTGAATTTCAAGTTCTGACAGTCCCTGTTGAATTTTAAAAATTATGGTCATAATAAGCTAGGTTCCCAAATGGCTATGTTATCAGCTATGTAAAATCAGAGGCATAATTTCAGAAGGTAGGTGAGGCACTTCATTTCGCTTACATTGACAGAACAATGCTAGTTGTGCAAAATACAGTCCTCTGCTTGCCTCATAATTGTGCAGATCAATAATACATGAGCACATGGGGGTTCTTTTAATGATCTGAAATTTATTATAAAACTCTACATACTTTGAGACTATGTTTTAAATGAAGACATCTTTTATATGTGAGAATCAGGTGTTTTAACACATCCAAAATTAGTCTTAAAATCTGATTGTTGAAATAGAATTCACTAAAACTGAAAAATTTTTAAAAAGCCTTCAACTATTACATTTCAAACGTGCATGGTAAGTTTGACTAGAGTTACTCTGTGTCTTATAGAAATTGGGAAACTGAAATATCAGGTCAGTATAGCTCAGTTAAACCTCAAAAGTCATTCAGTGTTTTCAATTTTATCTTCAGGTATGATTATTGTAGCATCTCCATTCTACCTAGTGACCAGTGTTTTATCTTTCTGAATACAGAGGGAAAACACTTTTCTCAACCAATTTATACTTTTCCTGAATCTGCTTGTACTTCTTTGGCAGCCACAATCTTTCATACGGATTTGGGACAGATTTTAACAAAGGCTTTTTGGGCTTTTTAACACGCTCAACTAAGTCCTCAGGTTGTGCATATGCCTGCCACCCCAGACAGAAAACATCCTGTTTATCACCCAGTCTCTACCCACAAGTTTTCTGCAAACTCCATGTTTCTTCGGAGTGCCCATGCCTTTCTAGGCCTACTGTGTCCCTCTTTGGAGCATGGGGCTTCTGGATGGGACCAAAACCCTCTGGACTTCAGTGAAGTCCTAGTGGTCTGACTGTGGTCTTCTCATCTGAGCAGTCACACCCTGAGGTTAAGTCCTGTAATGTTAAGGTGAAGTTCTTAATGTGACTTCCTCAGAAGTCAAGAGAGTTGACATTTCCATCATGAAGTGTTCAGGAATGAGCTGGAAGCAGTCTGCATTCAGCCCAAAAATGACGGCCCAGATGCGCTATGAGATGCTTTCCAGTGGACACATTGTACCTTATATATTCATGGGATTCTGGTGACACGAGTCCAGAGGACATGATAATGTTCTTCTGACTCAGGAAGTAGGGCTTCAGGATGTTGCGCAGTGTCTAACCTTCCCTCTCAGGAGTCCTCATTGCCCTCAGTGTTCGTTCCGTGGCCTGCTTCCCCCACTCTTTTTCTCCCTGTGATAAGATCAAGTTCCTTGAAATCAGGCACCTCACCCATGGAGACTGTCAGGCAAAACTCTTGGCCATTAATACTGCCAGGTCACGGACTTTGAAACCAAACTCAAAAGGTATTGAGACTTAAAACATTCTCTGTGGTTCTTTTGTCTCTAACACGAATTCAAAATTTTATTGATAATTTAAAGACTTACTAGATAACTTGAAATATTCCAGAAATATAATTTATATAGTTTCCATCTTTTAACTTTGAAACATTTTAATAAAATCCATTTGGTTACAAAATAAACTTGCCATTTAATAACCAGAAATTATGTAGAAACTCTCCTCTGAGTAGCCAATAAATTTAATTTTAATATAACATTTTGTGTACTTGATTGGAGGAGATGGAGGATGGTTAAATTGTTTTAAAGTCCATTTTCTCTTTTTTTAGCATAACCATTTCACTAGTAGTTAAAAATTCTTTTTTCTCATGCAAATGTAAATGTAAATATAGGAATTGGCTTTATAGCAATGTTCTTAGAATTTACAGGTTATTACATAATTAAACCTTCACCCTCACTTAGTCATATATAATTTATGATAACTTTGCTTTACCTATATTACTACTTCTTTAAAAGATTTGCTTCAGTTAATTTTACCCAAACTAACTTCCATGAGGAAAGTCTGAGGCTGCTTTTCCATACGGAATACAAGGTAAAATTTTGTCCCGCAGTGTAAAGATGTCTTTACTAGTCTGTTTCTAACATGCTAATCCTAGGCCATCCCTTAATAACTCCAATTCATACTTCCTGAAATGCTCTTCAACTGAGCAGCTCTCCTCACCGTCCTCAAAGGGCTCTCCAGATAAACTGCTCTCCTCTGTAAAAAAAAAATAATACAGTGTATAAGTATGTTATCAAAAATAAATAACTATAATCTATAGAAAATTCTTGAGAACTAGCATTGATGGGAGTAATGAATGATATATAACCATAGTTAATATGTTAATATCTAAGAAAGTAATAAGTGGTTTACCCTAACACTCAACGGTGTCTGAGTAAAGATATGTAAGTATGTACACAGGAGACTTTTAAAATATGATTTGGAAACATCATTCCAATAATAAAACTCTCACACATACATTATATTTTTGTAGATTCATAGATTGAGAAAGAAATAAAATCTCTATAACAGAAAGAAAATAAAATTAACTTGGCCTGTATCAATATTAGTAGATCTCATAAAGATAATGTAAGGATGGGAATGCGATGAAATCTCAGATTAACGCAGAGCCTGATATAAATCAAATGCATTTAAAGTTGCAATGACCAAAGCATGCAGAAGTCATTTAGGAATTGAACAGAAAACTAAGAAATAAGTCCTTTAACATACAGATTGTTTTCAATGGAGAAGCCAGACCAATCAGTGGGGAAATGACCTTCTATGCAACCATAGTGCTGGGCAAAGTAGATATTCATGGTCTACCCTCACCAAAACAATGACATTAAAACAACTCAAAATGGAAACGACACATAATACTACCAAAACTCGGAAGAAAACATCAGGTAAGTTCTTGCAAATGACATCAACAGTACAGATAATAAAAAAAGGAAAATAGCAGATAAACTGGACGTCATGAATTAGTAGCATTAGACTCTATTAATAGAATAAACAGGTTGTATAAAGTGAGAAAATATTTGCAAATAATTTTGTCTGAGCAGAGACCTTCCAAGTTTGATTTCTGTTGCTATGCTAAACACCATGACCAAAAGTAAGGGGAGGAAAGGGTTTACGTGGCTCATGGGATATAGCCCATCGTGGAGGACAGTCAGGAAACTGGGGAGACAAGAACTGAAGCAGACAGAGATGGTGGAAGACGATGTGCACTGACTCGCTCACAGCCACTTGCTCAGCAAACAACTAAACAAATAAAAGGGCCTCTTAAACCACAGTTAACAAAAGCAAAAGGTAAACAGAGGATTGCATCCAACTAAAATGCTTCTGCTTAGAATAGAAGCGACTAAACTAAATATATATCCAAAGACATGACGTCCACGTGCTGAAGAGACCCCATCTGTGCCGGGTTGACACACTCTTCACAGTAGCCAAGGTCTGGATTCACACTCAGCATCTGTCAGCTTGACAAGAGACAATGGAAGTGTTTCATGTACTCACCATGAAAATCTCTTGGCACCGTGGATGAATCTGGAGCACAGTATGTGGAAGTAAATAAGTTATGTGCAAAATGACAAATAATGCCTTGCTCCCGTCCTATGCTTGTCTTTCCTGGGCACTCTTAACCACTTCTCTGCTCCGGACCCTACTGCTGGTAACCATTCTCTTCTGTGCTTCTATGAGAGCAGGTTCTTCAGAATCTGCATAGGGTTAAACAGGAGAGATACGCCTGATTGCTCTACCACATGGTGCAATCACTACAGCTTACAATAATGTCTGTTGAATTAATTTAGAGTACAGTTTGGATGTCCTTACTTCAGAGAAATGCCACAGGAGGACATGTGCCAAATACTGTCATTTGGTTGTCAGCAATGCATACATGTATCAAAATCATACCATATTCCAAAATATGTACAAATTTATGTGTAGATAGAAAAAAGATTTTTAAAATATTGATATACTGCAATCAGCCACAGCTCTACCCTATTCTTGATAGCATAGACTTGAAACTTGCATTCAAGATGGTGAATTCCTGACAAAGGGTCTGGGAGGGAAATGAAATTGGTAGTCAAGAGCAAGGATTGTGTCTGTAATGCAATACTCCTCTTTTCAAGGGAAAGGGAGATAAATTTCAATCAATAACTATTTTACATTCCCTATACTCTTAACATTCTGCATTGTACACAACACATAGTTTTAGAAGACACACACCAAAGTTATTAATAAGAACATTTTAAGCCAGGCTTGGTAGCAGCACACACCTTCAGTACTAGGAATTGGAGAGCAAGGGCCTCTCAGGTACAAAGCCAGTTTGATCTGCAGTGGAAAACCCAAACTCAAAAAGCCAATAAGTGGTTTTAGTAGAATTCAATGGCAACACCCTGAATAAGTTCTAAACTTACTGTTATAGTTAGACTCCAGCTATTTCAAGCATGCTCATGGTAGTTTCTCGTACAATCTCCAAACAAAATATCTGGCCCCTAGCATTGCCTGATCCACTTAATTAACACTGTAACTGTCAAGTAGTCATCCAATCAGCTTGGGACTTTGCAGTGGAGGCACAGCAAAAGATGGCGTTTGGAGTTCCAGCCACATTTAAGACCAGAGATTTATAATCTACATTTCAGTTCAGTTCCAAATTATGATGCTGGTCTTCCAGCTGCTTGTCCTATGTTCACTTTTTACCCTTGTTATAGCACCAGACAGGTCATCTACCCCCACAGGGCATAAACTCCTAGGGGAGCACAGTAAACATAGGCTATTTTAAGATAAAACAAACAACAGCAACAACTGCTAGAATGTCAATTTCAGTTTTTAAAACAGCAAAACAAGTATCAGCTTTGTGTATCCATACATTGCTATGAGAAGTCAATCCACACAGTTACAGAGGAAGAGGCTGCCATTCCTTGGGTAGCTTGCCTACAGCAAATCAATAGTGGTACAGGGAACGCGTTCTACTTTGCCTCGGAGGTGCAAGGGATTGATAGAGCATGCACATTGCCTTTGAGCAATCACAGATCAAATGGCATGGAATCATGACTCTCCCCCTCTCAACGCGATCCCTTTGAAGCCAGTGCGAGACAGACTTGTTTCTGTGCGACTTTCAAGTTCTATCTCCACAGCCTTACTTTAAAATCCGGTTGCTATGGTGATGTGTACCTCTGCAGATACGCTCCTTCGCAACAACTAAGTCACGCCCTATTGAGAAAAAGTGGTGTCTACGGCTTAATGGTTCAGCGAAAGCCGACAGATCTATGCTCTGATTTCCAACTGAGAGGTTTTTAATAAGCACTTTCAGCTTCTGGAATCTGAGAAGGTGGAATAAGAACGGTTCCAAATTTAGCAGGGTCGATCTGAAAGGCCATTTCCTTCCAGCTGAAAAGATACACACGCCAAAGTATGCTGAATTGGCATGCCACCCTCGGGCTTGTTTCCGGGGGCAAGGGAAAGGGAGACTGTCTGTTTCAAAACGAGCCAAAAGGGGGTACGTGAGTAGCAGACGCCCCTCCTCCAGTGCTGTGTTCACCCATGAGCTCTCTTGCCTACCGCCTACTCAAACAGGTGCCCATTCCTCTGGGCTCCCTTCTGATTGTTCCTGGAGCCTCCCACTAATATCACTATCGAGAGGCAGGGTAGTGGGAAAAGGGCCAGTTCCCAGCACAGCTGAGAAGGATCTCAGTGTCAGAACCTCTCTGAATGCATTCCCCTAGATATAAAAAAAATTCCATTGTAGCATTAGATTTAGTAACAGTGTGTGTCAAGGGCTAGTCAGGATTATGCTTGACTAGCTTCATTAATATCTTTCTATTTATGCGACAAATTACATCCCCAGTTCTATACAATAGGCTTCAAAAAGAACTCTTGAAATACAACTTATTTATATTACTTTATAGCTTACTAAAATACAAATACCTCCAAAGACAAAAAACTGCCTTCTTCCTTTTTAAATACATCTAGAAATTATCATAATCCTCATTAGCATAATGAAAGGCTTGTGGAACTTAATTGTGTTTGGGATGAATATATGGAATACACAAATAAATCTAATGTAAAAGTCCTCTGATGTGGAAAACATCTTAAATTATACTGCACATGTTTGACGTATTTCATCTTTAGCTGTTTTCAGGAGAGATTTCTCTAAAGCCTAAACTACCAGCCAACCATTCCCATGCAGATTCTAACACAAAACCGAAAGCAAGAAAGGTCTGTGCTAATAAAATAGGCCAATAAAAACTCCGCTTATGATCATAGACTGCAAATTAACAGGGTCACAGTCTAGAAATAAGAACATCTGATGACATAAGCATCAGCATCTCTCATTAATATCTGTTCTGAGGTAACCGTGCAGCTTGAGAAAAAGTGTAGGCTCTGGCAATTCTCCAGAAAAGATAAGGCTGAGCCAGCAGATGTGTGTATCATTACATCCTCCACCTTGGAGACCATGGTTTAATTGCGATCCCCATATAAAATTACAGACCTAAATGGATGGGTCAAATAATCACCTTTTAATACTAGAGCTTGCTTTTTTCCACTCCTCTCATATTCTCTCTCTCTCTCTTTCTCTCTCTCTCTCTCTCTCTCTCTCTCTCTCTCTCTCTCTCTCTCTCTCTCTCTCTCGTATGTGGGGGGCATCTCAGACAGTCACTGTTTATCTCTGTTTGTTTGTTTGAATTCCTTCCTCTATTGCTATTGTTAAGTAAAAACAAACAAAATACCCTCTCCCAATCAAAAAGAAAAGAAAAGAAAAAAACAGTTTATCTCGGTGCCAAATTTTCTAGATCATCTGTAGACAATCACAATTTCTTTGTCCTTAACTTAAAAAAAAAAAAAACAAAAAACTTTCCAAATCATGAAGTTCTTCCACGAAACATTTGCTAAAACATATTGCAACAGATTCCTAAAGGAACCAACTCAGGTGATCTTTCTCCTCTACCTGTCAACAAACCCAGTGTTCTAGCTCTTTCTCTTTTCTCTCTGTTGATTCTGTGTGGACCCATTCCCTCCAGTTTCACAGTGTGGGCTCTGTTCGGTGCTGAGCAGAGCATAGTCCGCCTTTTCCACTCCAGGGCTGGCGTATGATGCCCAAGAGCTATCTTCTCAACCCTTCTCTTCCAAGATCTGCAGCAGCAGATAGAAAGTCCAGTAAATAATAGATCTAAAGTATTAGTGCACTTTCCCATAGTAATCTTCTCCTGCAGTCACTTCATATTGTGAATGTCTGTTTTATGTACCATAGCCCCAAATCTTCAACTTGTTTTTCCATCGTCTTACTCCTGCCTCCACATAAACTTAGTTCTAGCCTTCAGGGTAGGCATACCTGGTTTTGTATCCCTGGTCTTTCCTAGTTCATCTGTCATCATTCAGATTTCTCCGACCTCCCATGCATGCCAAGGCTAGGGTTGTCCAACTGCTACTCAACCCCCTTACTTCAGCTAACCACATCTGCTCTTCCTTTAGTGACTTACCCACTGGGTAGGCAACAGCCCACAAAAGCATGGATTTTTAAACCCATCCCCATGTAAACAGTGGGCGCAATACATTTCTGATTGATTGTTGATAGTTTTGTGTCACTTGGTCTAATACTGCAACTCATACATTGCTGGTGGAAATACACAACGGTACAGCTACTGCTTGATAATTTCTTATACACAGGCATATGCCTCCCATACATCCTGGCCATTCTACCTCCATTTATATGAGAGAATTAATTTAGTCACCATTTATCACCCTAAAGAAAATTAACCAATATTTAAACAAATCTTTTTTCTATATCTAACAACGATGGATACATTTAGGGTGTTTTGCATTTAGGGTACTTCCTCAACCAAGTATTTGCAAGTGCTTGAAAAAAGCAGAATGCAGAGAATAATGTGTTTGGAGAAACAGGCACATCCTCTTGAATGACATTAAAGAAGCCTTCAAGACTAGAGTGCTAACTTCGTTACTTCCCCAAAGACATTGAACTTGCCTTTCGTTTTATTGGCAGACATGATGTGTGTTAAGTTGACTCACTGTCCTGTTGATGCAGCCGTTCCCTTTACAGTAGACAGAACTAATGAACGTAGGAAAAAAGGTGGCAGCTGGCAAGTGGCAAACAGGCCTGTTAGTCATGCAATCTGTACAGACTGTGTCAAGTTCCTTCCTCTGAGTATCTTGGAACCTTTGCAGTGTCACCTTTTAAGCCCGTTCAATGATGGCTCAAGAGTGATTGCATCTCCATCTCTTCTTCAGGTCTGAGAGTTTCCTGTGCACACACACACACAGAGGCATGTGTGCACATGAAGGTGCAGGTCTGGGACACACAACTTTCGTTGTGGCCCTGTGTGGCACATGGTGTGTGACTTTCTTGCTTACCATCTTTGTATTTTTAGTAATTTTACTTAATTATGCTTACGCTGCATAAAAGCTATCTATTTAAAATATGCACTACTTTGAGAAGCCCCCAGATGTTATCAAATCAATCTGTGGCCAAGTACTACTCCTTCCAAAATACCAGGCAAACGCTGACCTGTTTTCTCTTCTTACAAATTTCACATGAACCTTATATTACTATATACAGCTTTGCGTCTGTTCTTCACTCAGACTGTTTGGTTAAGACTTACCCATGTTTCTCTACTCATCGATGCTTTCCTTAGCATGATCACTACTTTATCGTGTGACTGTTCCGTGTTTTCATTTTACTTCAACAGTTGATAGAGCCCCGGGTTTTACTTTTTTACCTATAATGAAAGAAGTTACTAAAAATGCTCAGGAGATTCTTTATGTGCTTCGAATACATTAACAGATTTAGAGGTACATTTTATTACCTGTAGTTTGTTTAATTTTGGCAGAGTTTTTAAAAATGCTCTTTATCTCACTGTTGGGTATACTGTCCTATGGACATCAGCTACATCCTATTGGCTGAGAGCATTCCCCAAATCTCAACATTCCTAACTGTTTTTTTTTTCTGTCTATCTATTTTTCAGTTGTTAGTTATTGGAATCTGAATCTAAAAATATAAATCTGCCTATTTCTCCTTGCTTGTCACTGTGTACCATCTACTCTGAAAAATCTACTAGGTACATAATAAATGGACTAAGGTCCATTCCCTTTTTAATGAGGTTCTTATACCAATTTCATCCAATATGATTGTTACAAATTTGATCCTAATATTTATTTTTCACCCATCACATCTTTTCATTCCCCTCCCCCCTTTGTTCCCTTTCATTTCAAGGTTTGGTTTATCTTATTCTAAGAATGCTTTGTGGCTTGAGAGTAGACTACCTCATAAGCTCACGTATTTGAACATATGGTCCCCAGTTGGTAGGTGTCTTAGGGTTTCTATTGTTGTGAAGAGACACCATGACCACGGCAACTCTTATAAAGGAGAACACGTAATTGAGGTAGCAACTTACAGTTCAGAGGTTCAGTCCATTATCATCATGGCGGAGGGCATGGTGGCATGCAGGCAGACATGGTCCTGGAGCTGTAACTGGGAGTCTTAATCTTATAGGCAACAGGAAGTCGAAGGAGACACACTGGGCAGAATCCTAAGACCAGGAAACCTCAAAGCCTGCCTCCACAGTGACACACTTCCTATAGCAAGGCCATATCCACTCCAAAAAAAAAAAAAAAAAAAAAAAAAAAAAGTCATACCTCCTAATAGTGCCACTCCCTGGGAGATTATGGGGGCCAATTACATTCAAACTCCCACAGTCTGTCTGAGAAACTGTGGCATCTTTGGGAAGCGGAGACTTGGTAGTGGAAGTTGATAAGTAGAATGGGCTTTGGGAGTCCATAGCTTATCCAGCTTCTTCAGTTTGCCTTCTATTTCCTATGCATGGTAAAGATGTGATTTCTCAACTTTCTGCTTCAGCTGCCTGCTGCCACGAATCCCCTGCCATTATGGACCCTCCCCCGGAACTATAATTCAAGATACGTGACTTCTGTAAGTCACTTGGGTCATGTGTTTTATCACAGCAACATAAATACTGATAAAGAGCATTTCACCAAAATGAATGTGTGTACAGTGTGCATGCAGTGTCAACAGGGGGACTGGATCTTCTGGAGCTGGAGTTAAGATGGTTATCCGCGACTATGTGGGTGATGGGGACTGAAACCGGGTCCTCTGCAAGAGCATAAAGTGTTCTTAACCCCGGAGCCATTTTTCCAAAGACTTCTTTTCCTTTAGGCTGAGATATCAGGCGGGGGGGGGGGGGGGGGTCATTTATCTCCGCTACTCTATCACCTACAAGTCTTGTCCACATATCTCTCTCATCTCTTTCTGATGTTCCATATACCCGTGTGTGTGATTACTTGATGTGCTCACACAGATCACCTTCTTTGCTCTTGTTAAATCAGCTCCCTTTTCTACTTCACTCAGATTTTTATTGTTTGTTCAAGCTCATGAATCTTTTCTTTTTGAACCTACCGTTTATCTAACCTGGCATTTATTTCAGCCCATGGATGTTTATACCTCTACATTTTTTATTTATTTTTATTTTCCTCATGTCTCTACTTAATATGCTTAATTTTTGTGTTCCCCTTTTCTTCTAGTCTTGAATGTATGGGATAAAGTTAGAGCTCACATTTGTGGCTCTGTCTGCATATCTGCCATGCCTTTCTTTTCTAGATCAGTTTTAATTGGCTATCTTCTTCTCATCATGGGTCACACACTTCTTTTTCTTTAATGATATATATTTATGTTTAATTAAATACTAATCATTGAGGACTCTACATTTTAGGATGTCCTATAATTTCTGGGATTGTCTCTTTTCTTCTTTTCCGTCTTAGTGTCCTTAGTATATTTGTTGACTCAAAGAAACAACTGCAGTCCTGCAGTGTTGCTCATTAGAAAATTAAAAAGTGATAGGCTAAAACTCAGTTATCTACTGCCAGTCTATTCATACCAGGGCAGAGAATATCTTCCTGAAATCCTGTGTTTATTGTTCACCATAGAGAAGGAATCACCTCTGTAGCTTTTAGAGCTTTAAGGATAGGAGAGAGTCAGTGGTACTTAGTGCAATGTACTTCTGGCTGAACTATTTTGCCTTTTGAATGGTCAGTAACAATAAGTGTTGGTTTTGAATGAAGAAGAGTAAAGAAGGAGAGAGAGAGAGACAGAGACAGAGAGAGAGACAGAGAGAGAGAGAGAGAGAGAGAGAGAGAGAGAGAGAGAGAGAGAGAGAGAGAGAGAATGGCAAAGGTGGTACAAATGCCAGGACATAGAAGTAAAGTCATTTTCATTAATGAGAACAAATCTGCTCTGTCTTCCAAACTTCATCAGCTATGATGCTCACTTGTCTTTTGAAAGTAACATTGAAATTTTCTTTCAATATAACAGATGGTTACATCCTATATTTAATCTATATAATACCTATATAAAAATCATGGGGATGTAAAAAAGAATTTGGGGGAGGAGAAAGAATATGATCAAAATACATTGTACGAAATAATCAAAGAATAAAAAATGAAATAGGAATCCATGATATAGATAAGGATAGAAGGGTTTGGTGGATGTAGACGATGAAAGCGAAGCTGATCATGGTAGACATATTTTTCTTCTTTGTAGTAATTATCAAAAAAATTTGGAAGTGATGAGAATTCCTCAGGGCCTGTACCTCTGGTGGATTAACAGTTCTCCTTATTTTTATAGCCACCTATAGGACTAACGACACCAGATTGAAAGAAACCTGGGATGAGCAGAGAGCTCCCTACAAGCCTATTTTCTTGAAGCAGAAGTGTTTAACTGTGCTATCGGCATTAAAAATACCACATTCAGTCAGTTTTCCACCGTTGTATTTCAGATGCTCCTGATATAGGGTATTTCTGCTTCTCCTAGTGTGGCAGCCTCCCGTCACAAACGCTTATACCTAGCAGATGGTGGCTTCTTCCTCCTCTCCTTTGTTGCCTTCCCACTCCCTGCACCCTGCACTGCATAAACATTGAGTGTAATAAACATTTCAGCTGCTCAAAAACTGTTCTGAAATTTATGGCAGAGTCAGTTCAATTCGGAAAGGCAGCACAGATGTATCTATGCAATAGAAAGGGTATTATAATAAAAATACTCATTATTAACAGGGCTGGAGTTAGTAACAGCATTTCATGGTTTTGTTTTCTGCATCAACCCCCACCTTTTTGCAAGCAGAAAAATCCAGATTATTAATCGTGCCTATTGTCACAAAAGACTGAGACTTGATTAAGAAGCAATGACTTCCCCAAATAACAGGCACATTTTAAGGACAGTTGAGTGTTTCAGTGTAGTGATTAGCAAACAAAAATGGGCAGCTCTGGGCATGGAACTGTGGAGGGTTTTTATTAGGGAAATCTCCATAGAAGAGACATGTATGAGTTCTACCATGAAGTAAGAGTAATAGTTTACCAGACAAATATGACCATAGAGAATATTCCAGGAAGAAAAGATGTTACATCTATCAAAGTTTAAAAAGCAGGAAAGACCAAAGTGTCCGTTGGGTGCATTAATAAGATCAAAATTTACATGCAAATTCTCTAACTCTGTGACAGACTACCTTAGGCATCTTCTAAGCGAAAATAGTTATTTGGACACACAAGTTCAGATCTTTCCTTGGTCATTGTCTCCGTAATTTCCAGGCCAGTAAGAGGAAAACATCACAACAAGGAGTGTGCTGTGGAGTAAATATGTTCTCCTGAGTGGGTAGGGGACGATAAGAAAAGACAAGAAAGGACAGAGGGATGGAAAGAGAATGGTGGGACAGAGGGAGGAAAAAGAGAACCCGGAATCCCATTTAAGGGCATGGCCCCAACAACCTTCTACTAGGACATCCCCTCCTAAAGTGGCCAAAACTTCCCAGTAGCATGAATAGCTGAAGACTAAGAAGACTAAGCTTCCAAGAAGGGACCAGTTCAGGTCCAAACCATAACATGGTAGCTGAGCTTCTGAGGGCAATTTGTTGAAGGATCTGTCTCAAAGTTGACAGTTTAACTATGGCTCAAACAACGATATGATGAAACTATCAAAACAAACCTAACCAAAGTAAATACTACATGTTTTGTATGCTGTGTGTGAACGTTACCCAAGCTATGACCTCACTGACAGCAAATCATGGTTCAAGAACACAGGAAGTCTAGACACGGGCAGGCTCCCTTCTCCAGAACTTCTATTCAAACATATACACTGTGTATGCCTTCTATTTACCCTCATCTCTCAAACAAAAAAAAACTCTGTACCTGCCTTTCACTATCCCACAACCCAACACAAACACACACACACACACACACACACACAAGAGAAAGAGGAGGGGAGGCACAACAGAGACACAGAGAGAACACTAGAACACACTGGTGCCTCAGGTCACAGAGCAGTTTCCTGCTGTGCCTCTACTTTCCCTGGCTTTGTTCACCACAGATTAGAATCTCGTCACAGCCAATGAACAATGAAAGCCAAAGGAGGCTTTCAATTTAAAGAAAAAAAAAAAAAAGATAGAGTCCTTAACAGTAACAATGCTAAACTTCTTACTATGGAATCTAAAAACAAAACAGGCGTCTTTACAAGACTGGAGATCTGAGAGTCCCAGCCATGAACCCAGTAGAATTTCTCATGTGACCATCCGTGAGTGGTAAGTTCATACAAATTAATTAAGAGTATAAAAACAGACCCAAATCTAATAAGAATAGCAAACTCTTCAGGTTTTTCTTAAATTAAATATTTGTCAAATATCCATTTTATCCTCCCTCTTGCATCCATTTGTGTGAATTTCATTAATCAAAGGAGCATGTGAAGCAGAGGAAAAAACGACAGGGAGTGAGGGGCATGCAGCAAGATAACAAATCCAAGTACTCAATTCCAGACTGCAGTGCGAAATGATATTAAAATCCAAATCTCAACAGCATGAATTTAGGGAGATTTGCATGGTATCCAGAAGTCATTTGTTATTAGTTTTCCTGCACTCACAGATAAATGAAGTCAAGAACATTTTCATTCCCCAGCTGCAGATTTTCTGAGCACGGTAGAATATTAAACAATTGGGTTGAACCAGTGCCTGCTTTAGCTACTAGTTTTGAATGTAACATGAGTGATCAGCACAGAATGGTATTCTTAGGCCTCTCATTGTAATCAGCATGCATTGTTACAGTATTATGGTATCCAAATAAAGTGGAGTCTCCTCATTCCTAATTTTTGAGTGTGTTTTAAGAATAAATTATAATAATTTCCAAATGCATGAAGGACAGCTTTGTAAGATTACATCTTTCTTTTAAGAATGATAAGGGATTGACTAATGAGTCCATCACAGGGCCTCCATTAAAGATGTCAGGACAAAGATCTCTTGGAGACCTCATCAAGTGGAAACAATATGCAGGATTAATTCACATCTATTCAACTTGCCCATGTTTAAACAGGAAATGAGGTTTGAGTGACAACTTTATTTAGTGAGTCAAAGACTACTGAATTTTTTTTTTTTATGACAAGGTGCAACGTACATGCAAAACAGCAGATTTTTATTAGGAGCATTTGATGTGATACAGTGAAAAAGAACTCTCATTAGATGCCAGCTAATAAAGGGCATGAAATATAAATCACTTGAAAGATCAACCTTCATGAAGTCAGCCGTGTTTGCAATCATAGCCCTATCACAGTGTTTATTAATATCGATCCCATCTACTGCCGTGTCTTCTTTTATATCTGACTCATTTGAAATCATAATGGTTTCCCATAATTTGGTTTTATTCAAAACTACGGTTGATTGTTTAGACATACATCCTTAGACATTAATTTATAGCTGTAATTCTTGGAGCTCAAATACTTTGTTTTGGTCAAGAAAAACAACTTAAATCATGAACACAGATCTCATTTATAGGGACATAAAAAAAAAAACAAGGGCCACTGATATTATGTAACTCAGAACATTGAATTTAGGACTTTGAAAGGGTTAGCAAAACTAGTCCCATGTAGCTAAATTATTTAAACTCCACTGGTAATAATAATGTACTTATGTAAGTTTTATGATAAAAACAGAGGAACTAATATTACGTACACACTCATTACGTTATATTCAATACAGCTATAAGAGAAAGTAACATTTAGGTAAAGACAAAGGCAACTTTCATCAAAGACATTGTTATTGTCCTGACAAGACAGTATTCTTAGAACCACAGGAAAAAAAAAACATCTTTTACATTTACTTAGATGTCCTCCTAACACATGGGTCTTTGTGTATCAGCACACATATACTATAAGCTTTTGTGTATTCAGAATGCATTGACAAAGGAATAGTTCTTTAGTCACTAGTAAGTTGCTAATATGTTAATCAAAATATACTTTAAAAATGTGGCTAACAAATCCACAATAAGCTAGTTTATACTCTTTTTTAAACGTGCCTGCTCAGTGTTAGGTCCATTAGCGGTGCTCCAGTTCCTTTAATATTGGTACCTACGTGTCTAACACACTAACGCATCATTGAATGTAAACCAGGAAATGATCCCAAGTCCAAATAACAACATGCATAGAGCAATCCCCCAGGACTGAGACTCTGCCCTGCTGTGCTGTTGAACCAGGAGCAGATTGAGATCAAGCCAGTTGTCTGATGGATGGGACCTGTCCCAATATTTGGTTGTGTGCTGCAATCATCTTCCTGATCATTTAGCCCCAGTACTTGTAAACAGGCAGTAACTCAAATTAAAGATACCCAACAGTAGTGTTTTCTGAGGGATGCTTTGTGCTTAAACGGCACCCTATCAGAAGGTCCAAGATGTTGGGTTTCCTAGCTGTGAGTTTGTTAACTGAGGTAGAGTGGTGACGGGGATCTCCCATTATCAAACTTGTCCCTTTGCTATTAGCAGGGCATCTAAAGATCAACAGTTGGCACCTATAAAACCATTTGCCTTGTGTTTCACCACCCAGTCCTCATGCTTGCTGAGTCAAATATTTTATGAAAGGGTTAAACTGATTTGAATTATGTCATCCTTATTCTAAGTAAGATTCACCTTTAAAGTTCCGTCAACACCCAGACTTATTTCCTTACCCTGCATCATATTCTCCTGTCAAGGTAAATGCCTCGTTCTAATAATTGAATTACACGTTTAAATGAAGCGGTCAGTCTAACCATACTTTCTGAGAGTGGTAAAGAAAGTTCATGCTTTTTGCCTTATGGACTTGTAATGCTCTATATCCTATGACTTCCAGTTCATTTGCAGATTGGCCAACTGATGTCCTTTAACGTTGGCTCACACGACATCTTGTCAATTGTGTATATGTTTGTGTTGGTTGCATGCCTCTGAAAGTGCAGATAACCTGTAGATGCCTGAAGAAGTCAATGGATGCTCGGGAGCGGATTGAAATTCAGGACCTTTACACCTATTGGCTTTTATGCTTTTAACATACCAGTAAAGTCGACCATTTTAAAGCTACTTAAGATCATTCCCCTTAGCCTGTGTGGTTCTGTTGCCGTTTGTATCCTTCTGCCCACATTTGTTGCCACTTTGAAGGCTCCTTTGTTTTAGTCACGGCTCTGTCATCTTTGGAGCGGGGACCTTCAGTGACTGCTCAGCCACACACCTACTAACATCCATCTGCACTGCTTCCATCCTTTTGCCATTACACACAATTTGCCTTTAATTCAATTATTGCTGTGCACCTATAGCATATTCTTTCCATCTCAATGCTATGAAACCAAAACCCAGAAACTCGAGCATCCCCCATTATCACATTCCTTGACCGTGGGCTGTTCTGTCTGATTTCTAGGCATCTGTGTGAAAAGGAAAAGCGAACACAAGGAAAGAAAATGCAAGTCAAGTCATCACATGTATTTCTGAGTACAACTGGGTGTGAAGAGGGCCCGGCGAGGAAGACATCACCTAACATCGAGTCTGAGCTGGCCGCAATCTGCTCCTTGCTGTCGGGCATGAGTGGGATACCTCACGACACACAGCACATGCACCTACACCCCCAAATACACACACCAAACACACACACACACACACACACACACACACACTAGCAGCTAGGAGAATGGAGTTTAAGGTACCAGGCCTCAGTGGGCAAGCATAATGGTCACCTTTGCTTTGACGGGGCTCTGTAGAATTATACGAGAGAGAATACAGATTTGTCGGTTTTGTCTTCCATTCAACTGTGTGGAATCTGCCAAGCAGTACCTAATGAGTCTCAGTACAACAGAAAATTATCAACGGAAAAAGAAAACCAGTGCATAATTAAAAATTTACTCTCGAATTTGCCCCTAGTGAATTGTCTTGACCGTGGACTATTTTTATATGAGAGAAATTCGGCAGAACTTCAAAGGACCACTAAGAGGGTCACATTTTTTTTTTTTTAAAAAAAAAAAAATGAGGGATGACTTGTTCTCCTGTAGGGAACATCTCAGACTGTCTCAGATGGCTGGATGCACACATTCTGAGCCCGTGCTCCCTGATACTCTGGGGGATAGAAGAAGAGCGACGAACTGAGTCTTTCTCTAAATAGAATAAAGAATAGAAGGCTCCTTTCGTTTGAATTTATGCTTCATTTTCATCAAGTTTAATTTTTCCTGGGAGATGTGTATGCTCAAAGTTTCCACCTCCCTGACCCGTTATGACAATCTACCTCTTTCCCCGTCATCTCCAGTCACAATGGGCAGCATGCTCCTTATACTACGAACTACTTTTAAGTGGCACGCGGGAGGAGAAAGACACTGCAGTTAAATGTATGAAAATAAATTTCTTGGCTTACTGGGGGAGCCAACAAATATCTATGAGTAATGTCCCTATATCACAAGCTAGCAGGGCACTTAATAAAACCCAAACAACTGTCACATACAGGTTATAAGGTCACTTCTCACATATAAGATAAACTAGAAATCCATCCAAAGGATAGAATCAGGGAGAATGTTATGAAGTTTGTTGGAAAATAGCGAATGAGCTCTGTGTGTTATTTCATTTCCCAAGGGCACTTTGATAAGCATACACACATATTGTCAGTGCATCCTGGGACCCCCAGTGCTGGGGCAAAGAGGAAAACAAGCAAGTTCAAACCCATAAATACCATTTAGTAACAAATTAGATATTTGCCATGGGAGACAGGAAGACAAATAAGTAAAATAAAACAGTATATTGTTTTTACTGCCAACAATACAGGGAATGATGGAAATGTAAAAGAAAAGAAAATGAAGATACTGTCCTTCAAGAAGGCCGTGATAAGGTTTCTATTTATAGCATTTGCCTTAAGAGAATCACAGAGTCTGGTACCCATCAGTGTTTGATAAATGAAAGCACAGCACCAAGCGTTGTAGGAATGCGAGTTTGAAGAGATTCTGGGAAAGAAATGGAAACTCACAAACATGCTTTATTTGAGAAGCAACAATCATATTTCTAAATGAACTCTGAGACTAAAGAAACCGTTGACTTTTAATCTGGCCCTACAACGCTCTTCTGTCCCAGTAGTTCAAGGGAAAAATCTTTACCTGGTGATATTCGGACTTCAGTGTGAATCAAGCAGAGTTCAGTTCAATAGTTGGGTGCCTGCTGGACATATGCAAGGCCCTGGGTTCAATTCCCACCAGTGAATATAAATCCTGCACTGAGTGGCCACTCTGGATGTTTGCCAAATATAGAGATTCAGATTCCAGCCGGAGCTTTGGACTTGTCCTTGATCTGAGATGTGGGGTGTATGGGGAATCACGGCTGCCTTCCAGTGGCAGGCTCAAAGATGTGGTCATCCCCTCTATTCCTCGGGCCTTCATTCGTAGAAGCTATTTTGTTTTCGTTTTAGTCCCATCTGATTATTCCAAAACCACAGCTGAGTTCAGTCCTCTGAGAACAAAATACTGTACCTAGAGTCAGAATCCAATTTTGATTTACTTTGGGCAAACAACAGTTTTATAAAAAGGCTAAAAAGTATTAATATAAAAAACTTTTCTTTATATTGAAAATTAACCAAAGAACCTACCAGATAAAAGAACAGGATGATTGACTGCTTTTCAAATTCAGATGCATAACAAATCCATTTCTAATTTAAATGGAAAACTTAACCATTTGTTGAATCTGGAACTTGGAATGCACAGTATACAAAGCAGGTGTTTGCCTTACGTTTTTGGATGACAGAGCAAAGAGTGTGGAGTGGGTACCTTTGAGTGGCGCATGGACACAGCCAAGACCAAACTCCACTTAACGGAGATCCTGCAAGGTATTTCTCATGCTGGTAGCTGCCATTATATCAAACACCGGGACATCTCCCCCACAGACAATTTTATTCAGTCAACACAATTCTCTACTGGCGAGACCTCTGAGTGCCCCACAGACCTGTTAACGAAAGATGCAAAGAGCCAGTTAGTGTGTACAGCTTGGCTCACTGTCATAGCACCTGGTTGTCTACTGGGATGCTGTCCAGCCCATCCCTGCTAAAGTACCTCTGTGCCCTCCTGCTTGAAATATTCTTAATTTTTTGAGATACTGGGGTGGAGCATTCTTTTTCTCCTTTTTATCTCTAGTTCTCCACTCCCAACCATTGCCTCGAGGAATTCTATTTGGTTATTTGCAGCAATGTGTGTGTGTGTGTATGTGTGCATGTGTGTGTGTGTGCATATGTGTGTATGTGTGTATATGTGTGTATGTGTGTATATGTGTGTATGTGTATATGTATGTGTGTATATGTGTGTACGTATGTGTATGTATGTGTGTATGTATATATATGTGTGTGTGTGTGATGTGTTTGTGTGTATGTGGATGTGTGTGTATGTATCTTTGTGTGTGCTGTGTTTCAGCTGAAACAACACTGACACTTAGGGATCTGTGGCAGGACTAGCTTGTGTAACTCGGGAGTTTAAGCAGGATTTTTGGCCCCTGGCGTTCAGAGAGCAGCTATGACACAGTGCTGCTCCTAGGGCAGACTGTTTCCCTCTGAGCACCGCTGTGTCAGCCGGGGCTGCTCATAATGCTGCAGTTTGATTTCCTCCTGTCAGGGAAGGGCAAGGGTAGCAACCACCTCTTACTAGATAAATAGGAGAAAAAAATGAAAATTTTTAATATGCACAGTAAGGCCCAGGGAGGTGGCCCAGCAAGGAAAGCACCTGTCTTGTAAACATGAGGACCCACGTTTGGAACTCCAGAAATGCCAGGTGCGTGTGGCAGCCTGTCTGTAATCTCCACCCATTTAAACATGAATCCCTAGGGCAATCTGGCTAGCCAAACTCACCAGCATGGTGAGATCCGGCTTCACCAAGAGAGACTGCTTCCACATAGAAAGTAAAGAGAAGTGGACGAAGATACCAGATGTCAGTGTCAGGCATCCGCATGCACACACGTGTGCACCCTCCCACACACAAACACACAATACACATGCATACAGGTACAAACTCAGATACATAAGCAACACTAATTATAAACAAAAAAATCTTTAAAAACACTTTTATATGATGAATGATATTGCAACCAAAGGCAATTTGGAAAAAGTGACTTCCTGAATGCCAATTAAAAATACTTTAACATGTCCTCTTGCTCCAATCAGAATGGCCAAGGTCAATAAAAACAAATGACAAAATATTCTTTCAAAGATTGGGGAAAAGGGAAAACCTTTTCATTGCTGGTAGGAATACAAACTGGCATAGTCTTTACAGAAATGGATATAAAAGTTACTCAGAATAATGAAAATCTATCTACCACAAGATCCAGCTATATGACTCTTGGGCATATATCCAAAAAACTCTAGAATTGCGCATCCATGCTCATTACTGTCAGAAATTCTAAATAATTCAGATGTCCATCAATCGAAGAATGGCTGACAAAAATGTGGTGCATTTACACAATGGAATCTTTTCCAGTTGTTTAAAAATTATGAAATTTTCAGATAAATGTATGGAGCTAGTAACAGTCATCTAGAATGAGAGAATCCACACCCCCCAAGACAAGCATTGCACGTTTTCTATTATAGACGGAAGTTAGCTTTTAAGCCTTAGATAAATGTTTCAATCCAAATAGTCACAGAGGTTGGGTGACTGTTAACGGGGCCAGGGGGAGGAAGGGGTCCTCCATGGAAGAGCGAATTGGGGAAATGTTTTTGTCTTAATGTTTTGTTTTGTTTTTCTTTGCTTTGATTTTCATTTCTTTATTTTTGGGGGGCTGGTTTAAATGAGAATGGCTCCAGAGGCACATTATTCGAATACTTGGTCTCCAGTTAGAACTGTCGGGAAGAGTTAGGAGATGTGCTCATCGGAGGAGCAGTGTCACTGCGGGTGGCCTTTGAGGTTTCAAAACCACACACTGTTCCCAGCCAGCTCTCTCTCACCTTTGACTTGCAGATAAAGATGCAAGCTCTCAGCTACTGCTTTAGCACCAGGCCTGCCTGCTGCCAAACTCCCCACCCTGATGACCGTGGACTCTAACCCTCTGGAATCATGAGCCTTAAATTAAAGGTTTCCTTTCATAAGTTACCTTGATCGTGGCGTTTTCTCGTGGAAAGAGAAAATACTTAACATAGGTCTTTTCTCCCTTTTTAAATTTTTGATGAGGGGAGAGAAAGAGAGAACACTAGTTAGGAGGGGAAGGAAGTGGGGGAAGATCTGTGAGGAGTTGAGAAGGGGAAAGAATAAGATTATACTATATTGCATTAAAATAATTTGAATTAAAAATATTAATATCTTCCTAAATATATTCTCTATAGAAAGTAAATAACAAAATAATTTGTAAAGTAAAAGACAGAAAAATTAAATTATAGATAGCAAATATTACATAATATACATTAGCATAATAGCAAAATGTAAATACTGTAAAATGTTTCTCCTGGTTGAAAGGATATAAAAGACAGAATAAAACTGGAAATAGTTGCCGGGCTGTTGTAGTGTACACCTTTACTCCCAGCACTCAGGAAGCAAGAGGCAGGCCGATCTCTGAGTTCAGCTGGAGTTCCAGGACAGCTCAGAGCTATATAGACAAACCCTGTCTTGAAGAAAAAATAAATATAGTTGTCATGGAGAATATTCTAACATTCTAATACTTTCTTCATAATATTTTGAAGAATGAAGCTATTGCTACAGGAGTTAATAAGTTAATAAAACAAAAATTTACTTTCAAATTATTTCTAAATACCTTAAACACTTGAGCCTGAACACACAACATGGAAGTGCAGATCGCTCAGTAGTCTTTCTGATCATAGCCAACACCTCAGTTCTGAACATTAGCTCATTTGTACAAGTCCCACATGCTCTCCCTTGCAGGAACCATGCCTATCATGCATCCACAACGATATTTAAAATTGTTTTTCAATGCGAGATTAAAATGCAATTAATGCGGCAGTTACTTAGCCTATCCTCATTCAACAACATATGTCCCAAAGCAATTCCGTATTTGTTCCACTTTTTAATGCCACCAATTTAGTTTTGTAGAAACACCTCTATTTTTACGCTTATAGTTCACTGTGTTAAATAATGTGAAACTGGATTTCACAATAATAAATATTACTAACCGCTTTCAAACAGCATGAACAAGGCCTCGGGCTGCATACAGGGTAAAGCATTTGCCTAGCTCATCCTCTTGGCCAGTGTAGCGCAAACACTTCCTGCACGAGAGCACAGATTTTCTGCAGGAACCACGCTTTGCATCGTAACTATGAAATCTTTCTGAAGTCATAAAGTTTCTCTCCTGTGTGTGTTTTAGTGTCTTTAAGCACAGGTTTGTCGGCCATATTCAACTCCTTTTAACATAATTCAAAGTACAGAGTGGATTTAGACTTGTGGAAACACCTCCACACCGGCCAAGATGTCTCATGGGATTACAGGTCCAGTACAAACATGTGAAGTTAGTTCCTGGTAGGCACGGATGGATTCTCATG
Organism: Arvicola amphibius; assembly: GCF_903992535.2. NCBI lineage: Eukaryota > Metazoa > Chordata > Mammalia > Rodentia > Cricetidae > Arvicola > Arvicola amphibius. Next base: position 51,124,048 of record NC_052055.2, read on the forward strand.
TGCCATAGATGTACAGATACAATATATTCAAAATACAAAATGGCATATCAAGAGACAAACGTATCTGTGAGAGCATTTTAGCTTTCTTAGAATTCAGTCTCTTCAAACATAACACACACACAGACACACACACAGAGAGAGAGAGAGAGAGAGAGAGAGAGAGAGAGAGAGAGAGAGAGAGAGAGGTTATTTCTCAGCCCTTTTGCAAATAGGTAGAAATCATTCACTAAGTTCTCACTAATAGGATGTATACCCAGGAAATAGGTGCCACTTCCCCATCTAACACCAATAGCACTGGGCATCAGCCGCTCTCTTCTCCATGAATGTCTGAGCCCAGAGCAGCCAGTGCTCTAGGATATAGAGCAGCTTAAAATGAGCAGACTTAGTGGAGCTATGTCAGAAAATATCAAGTTCCATTTGGGGTCATGAAGAAGGAGCCAACCATATTAAGGGAGTGGGAGTCACTTACTAGACAGTCTCCTTGATATGTATCTTAACTTCTTTTTAAATCAAGTATTTGTTGAAGGGCAGCCTCCATGGCCCTGCCAATCAGACAAGGCAGCATACAAGGAGCTCACAGAGACAGCGCAGTGCCGCAGCACAGATGGTCATAGTGTGGTGTGGGAGGGCCTTCTGTCTATGTGTTGCTTTTATTGGTTAATGAATAAAGCTGTTTCAGCCAGTGGCTTAGAAAAATAGAGCAAGGTGGGAACTCTAAGCAGATAGAAGGGGAAAGAAGGCAAAGTCAGGGAGAAGCCATGCAGCCGCCGAAGGAGAAAGATGTCCTCCCCAGAATCTTACTGGTAAACCACGAGCCTCATGGTAAAATGTAAAATAATATTAGTGGGTTAATTTAAGATGTAAGATAGCTAGAAATATGCTTAAGTTATTGGTCAAACAATATTGCAATTAATATAGTTTCTGTGTGATTATTTCGGGTCTGGGCAGCCAGGAAATAAACAAACAGCTGATGGAGGAGGGTCATCTGTCTATGTGTTACTTTCATTGGTTAATAAAGAAACTGCCTTGGCCCTTTAATAGGACACAAAGTTAGGTAGGCAGAGTAAACAGAACAGAACTGTGGGAGAAAGAAAGAGAGTCAGGCAGATGCCTCAGGCAGTCACCATGCCTCTCCTCTCTGAGATGGACACAGGTTAAGATCTCTCCTGGTAAGCCACCACCTCGTGGTGCTACACAGATTGCTAAATATGGGTTAAAGAAAGATGTGAGAATTAGCCAATAAGAGGTTGAAACTAATGGGCCAGTCAGTGTTTAAATAAATACAGATTCCGTGTAATTATTTTGGGTAAAGCTAGTCGGGTGGCGGGAAGCGGCCCGTCCATCCCACAACAAACAGCGTCTGCCTACAATAGTGGGCCCCAAATACTTCATGCTTAAGACATTATGGAAGGGACTTCACTGGCAGAGCCAGTACTATGTACGGAGCATCACCAGAAGGGGCTGTGAGAGCTTAGGCACAGCCAACCTGCAACAACTTCAAAGGAGCACTGCTTTAACCTTCTCCCCAATCCTGTCTTTAGACAGAGTTGCACATTGACAAAACCCATGTGAAATGGCAAAAGAAAAGTCAGAAAGCATGCCCCCACCAGCCGGCCCCCCATGAAGGACAGGGAGATAAAGAGCAGAGCTAACATGCAAACGGAAGGTATCCAACATAAATGACAAGTGCACTCAGTTTAAGTCTATGTTCCACTGTGTGATAATGAACCTGAGACAAGTGGCCAGCAACCATGAAACCAAGGTCCAAAAGAGTCACCATCATGGAGCCTATCGCTGGCCACATCCAGTCCCAGGCCTGCTCCTGAGTTATTCCTACTTTCCGGAATGATGTACGAGGGAACACACATGCACAATTTAAATAGTAAATGAATGTAAATGTTCTAAACAACAACAGCACTTAGGGAAGTATTTCTGTAAAGTAAATTCAGAGGCATAGCACTGTTCCCTCACCAGAATGACTGCAGTTTTTAAAAGACCAATAATGGCAAATGTTGGCAAGAAGTCAGGACAACATGAACTTGTTTACTCCAGTACAGTCACCTTGGAAAACTCACTATTTACAGTCTAACAACATCTGCCTACACTCACATGACTATACTAAAATGTATACTTAAAAGAAATGAGTGCACACATTACAGAACACATTATAGATATTACAGAATATTCTTAGTGATTCACAGTTTATCTTCCAAGCCAACTAAATGTACAGTAATAAGAGACTGAACTGAGTTCACATAATAGAAAGCTGGAAAAAAAAAGACTAAAAAAAAGATGCTATATATTAAATAACAAGGTAGGCAACTGTCATGGATATTATGGCAATAAAGAAAAGGCAAAAACATATAACATACAGGATTCGTTTATATGAAGCCCAAGATCACACAAAATTAACCTAATCAAAAATGATTGACATCACTATTCTACCTATAGTGTTTACTTCTGGGGTAAAGGCACTGACTGGGGAAAAGCATAGGGCACCTCTGGGAATGCAGAGAAGGCTCTCGGCCTTCATCAAGGGGACAATATGGTGTATTAAGTGGATCTCAACCTTCCTAACGTGACCTTTTCACACAGCTTCTCACACCACAAAGTTATTTTAGTTGCTGCTTCATAACTGCAATGTCGCTGCTTTTATGGATCACAGTGGGAATATCTGACATGTAGACTATCAGATACACGACCCCTGTGAAAGGGTCATTCGGTTCCCCCAACTGTGCAAGCCCCTGAGCTGCACACTGAGCACAGCACTCTTTCTGCCTATCGTGTGTGCATATTATGTCTCAACCGGAGAGCGTTAAGAGCGGTCAGACCCCCCACTCCTCAAATCTCCTGAATCAGGAGAGCTCGTACAGACTTAGCAAAATGAAAATGAGCACAATCTATGGTGCGGGCGACATGACAGGCCACCACAGATTCCAGGAGCCATTGAACTGACTCAGTGCTCTCTTGTAATGAGATTCCTCAAGTTTGGATTTAGCTGAGAGCACAGGGAGTCTCCGGAGGAGCTATTAAGAATGGTTGAACAAGCTGTTATACTCCTTTTTGAGCATATTTTTTAATGAAAAGGCTATTTGAATACCTAACTGTAAATGAAATGGATATTTAAATATACCAGTTAGGTAAGTCAATGGAGATTCATTAATGTCTCATAAACTAAATCAAGGATTTACAATGGGAAAGGATAAGAAAAAAAAAGTAGAAAGTGCTTTTGGTTCACTTACAGCAAATTCAATAGTTTTCATGCAGAAACCCAAGGGAATTTTTTTTATTGAATTCAATCCTTGAATTGTTTCTAGCTAACGGACCCATTCCTATTTACAGCATCATGTTCTATTAAAAGGCAAGCCTGAAAGTAAAGAAATGCGGTACCTCCATTGTCCTTGAATGATCTACACTTCCTTGACTGCTTTTATTGCTCTCTTACAAAAGCGGGATTATTATCAGCTGAGCTGGAACCTTCTAGGAACTAAGATTTACATAAATATATGGACACAATAACTATAAAAATGTAACCAGACCAGATAGGAAGCCAGCTATGACCTAGAAGTGGGATTTTCTGGAATCAGTGGCTACTTCATGCTGAAAGACAGTTAAGAATGACACTCAGAGCCAGGTGGTGATGGTGCACGCCTTTAATCCCAGCATTTAGGAGACAGAGGCAGGCAGATCTCTGTGAGTTCGAGGCCAGGATGGTCTACAGAGTGAGTCACAGAATAGGCTCCAAAGTTACACAGAGAAACTCTGTCGAGAGAGAGAGAGAGAGAGAGAGAGAGAGAGAGAGAGAGAGAGAGAGAGAGAGAGAGAGAGAGACTTCGAGCATTCCCAGTCTAATCTGACGGAATCAGGACCAGAATCTGCACCCTCTGTTCCTAGACCATTCTGTACTCAAACTGAGTGATTCTTTTCTTCTTTCCCCACTTTTAGCTAATAAAACTAGAAAGCAGGGCTGAGTATATTCCTATCTTAACAAATAAATTTACAACACAAAATTTCTCAAGGAAACAAAAGGTCCCTTAGGGTCCCCTCGTCAGGAGGCATGCAGTGGAGAATCAGCTATGCTCCAAGTCTAACACAGACTCTTTACTCTTCAATCAATGAGCAAGCAACAGAAATGTCAAGAAGTGGGAGTGAGTTCATGTGGATATTCCATTGTTCCAGCTCACTACCTATCTGTCCTTACCTGTACCTCTACCCACACTTATCCTATCCCTGTATTCATAGCTACTCCAGTGCTGGTATGGAAACCAGGCTCTGCTATTCTCCCAATCAGCTACACTCCGATCCATGACCCATATGTTTACAGGTACCTAGTTAATTCAGACCTATCGATGAAAGATACCCAGGCTGAACAATTTTCATGGGAAATGAGGAGAGAATAGAGCAGGAACTCACTAAACACACCCATGAAGAATCTCTAATACAATCCAGCAACTGAAAAGCCGGGGGCCAGCTCCCTATTGTCCCCCAATCTGGCATATACACAAATGTGGCATATAAGTAAAACTGGAGATTTGACATTAACTAAAAACATGATAAAGACCATAATGCTCACTGTTTGCATCTGTTCTTCAGAATTTCTGGGAGCCATGGTGAGTGTCATGGGACCAGTTGTGTACCTGAAGTATTGAAAACAGATTCAGGACAGCTCTCTAATACTTGGATAAAAAGAGGGTTCTGCCTATTGTGCTAAAGGCAGTTAAATCCTGTGAGGTGCCCAGAAATGAATCTGTCTAACACCCAAAGAAAAGCCACGTTTATGGCAGCTGATTTATTTGGTTGATACACGGTATTGCTATGGTTTATAATTTTTAAGGCATGTGGACTGGGACACAGTAGATATTACAGAAGGAGTGAGCTGATGATTTACAAGACTTCATATCAGGCCTGTTGACCTTCTCAATAAGAAAGGTTGGTGGTCGTAACAGCACTGAAAAACACAGCCCTTGGGAATCAATTTAATGTAGAATAAACTCTTTAACAAGCAGTGAGATAGCCATATCAGCTGCGCCATCTGCAGATTACGCTGCACTGTAAAAAGCATGCTTCAAAATAAAAGATTCATAGACTTTATTTTTGAAAACATATGTTCCCATCAGAAACAATGCAGCATCTTTTCTGATACAAGCATCTCTAGTTTATTAAAAAAAAAAAAAAAAACACGTATCACAACATACAGAAGCAGGAGGGGAAAGGCCATCCCTTACCCAGTAGAGAGAGTCCTGGGACAATGTTCTTAATGTCCTAAAAATAAATCACTGGCCACAAAACAATGATACACCCGTGTGCCCTTTGTTCAGCAGAAAATACATTCGTCTGGCCCCCAATGCAAATCATGTTAGTTTATGGACAAGCCGATACAATCAATAGATGGATGAACCTATCGGTGACACTTCACGCTCATGTCCTCGCCCAGAAGCTAATCTTTGGAGGATTTGTCTTCCCGATGATCAGAGTCAGATGTCGGAGGAAATGCCAAAAGTAGTTAATCTTAGAATATCTCTAACAGCATCAAGGCAAACATCTGAAAATGTCCGTTCTTGTTGGCAAGAATATTCTGGAAGTGTGTTTGCCTCTACACCACTAGAATGTGTTTCTCTGGTGAACTGTAACTTGACTTGGCTGTAACTTGGCTCTTGTCTTTATTCATGCTAAGTCTCTCCAGAAAAGCTCAAGCTTAAAGGAAGGTTTTTGTTTGTTTATGAATCCTGCTCCTCCCCAGAGTCAAGTTGAATCAATATACAGTATCTGAATGAACACTGGGGTGCACACTCAAAGCACAGAGAGGAGAGTAGGGCCAGTCTCTCACCAGCAGCTCACTTGGCTGTTCTTTCTACTGTGGCAGCTGCTTTGCTGGACACTGTTTTGAAATTTTTCTTTTACTTAAAGAGCCTGCATGTGTAATTATTTCTGGGCTTTGAGTTACTATTCCACACCATCTATTTGTGACTGTTCCCCCATTACATAATAATTATTTTTTAGTGATCTGTGCTTTCTCTAGGCTGACCATACTATCTGGCGTATAGTAATCCCTCAATGGCTACATTATACTTGGATTAGTATACACATAAATAGTCTACAGGAGTCAGAACCACTGGGACTTGCCAGAAATTTTGAAACTCCTCCTAAAGGCCTCTCAAAGCCAAAATTTAACCACCACTTGTGATGGAACAGATACCCTGAGCTGCTCTGGGGAGTCCTGTGACAAATAAAGAAAACTTAAAGATGAAGTTTTTGCCCTCAGAAATTCCGTACAAAGAATGATGCCATGCAGCTTAAATCTACCAAGCTAAAGAACACAGAGACTAAAGCGGTGAACTGGTGAGTGACTGGCACATAAGCATTCAGGTGAGAATCGCTAAGGAGACAAAGGCAGTTCATCAAGGTGAAGTTGTCTGAGAAGAAGAGAGTCAGATAAGGAGGAGGATTTGATGCAGACCATAGAGAGGAGGGGTTTTGTGCCTTACCAAGAGAAGGGGGAATCCCGGAAGAAGACACTCACTTAAAGGCATATGACCTGCCTTTCCAGTTCCTTTCCCTTTATGCGCTCTTCCCGTCAGCACTGAAATGGAAATGGTGGCAGAATGAGTATTCCAACGTCATCCATTTGGGGAGGAGGGACACACTCCATGATCTTCTTCAGCACAGGATGCCATGGCTCATAATGCCCCACCTGGTACTGGAGATCAACTCCAGGCAGCTGTGATTGCCAGAGATTGCCAGGGGTGGCTGTCTGAGGCCCAGCTCCAAAGCAACCAAGTGGTCTTTTAAGATTTGATTTTTTTTTCTGACATTATTTCTAGTTGCAATTAGGCTTTAGAAAAGAACATGCTGTGAAATAAGCTTCTAAAAGACAAAATAGTTTCTTAACAATTTTGTTTGCCAGCCCTGGTGACATGGCCTGTGATCCTGGTTGAGGCAAGAGGGGTTATAAGTTCAAGGCCTGCCTAGGCTACCAAGGGAGTTAACCAAGACTTTCTCTCAAACTAAAAAAAAACTGAAATAAAGATAATTGGAAAATTGAGATGTAGTGCTCAGTGATGGAGCATGTGTCTAGCGTAGACAAGGTCATGGGTTCAATTCCCAGCGCCATGAATACACATTAAAGTTTAGTTTTAGCTTGAAAACACAGAGCCTTGAAAATATATCCATAACACCTACATCCTTTAATAAAAGTTCAAAGGGAATTGTTTTGAATGTGTACAAAACTTTTCTCTTAGAGATTCTCTATCTCTTTCTGTCTCTCTCTTTCTTTCTCTCTCCCTCTCTCCCTGTGTGTGTGTGAGTGTGTGACGAAAATTAAGATTCTCAAATTTCCTAGAATAACAATCAAAGATATTACACAAATAGTTATGAAATCCACAGTGAAGTAATAATTTTTATAGGATGAGAAAGAGGAAAAGAGCATTGACTTCTTTCAGGCTGGTTATATAAAAAGTATTTTAAGTTTTGTTCATGTGCACTAGTTGACATTTATGCCAATGCTTAAACATTCTGAACGCGGATACTATCCAAGATGGCCTTTCTGCCACAGGAACCAGGTCAAAGTTTCTGGTTCAGTATACTCTGTCTTACCTCTGGGGCACCCTGACTGGTGATCTCCCCTAATTACCTAAGCCTGGGACTCCCTGACCTGGTATCTTCCCTGATTACCTAAGCCTGGGTTTGAGACCAAATCACCTTCACAGGATGAGCGTCAGTTGTCTACCTTGACAGAGGATGAGAGCATTTCCAGAAGGATCCCGATGGCATAAATTGGTTTGCTAAGATCTCCAAAGAAACCAAACTTGATAACCAAATAAAAAATATGAAATAAAAGGAAGAAGAAAGTATCATGAGACATGTAAGAGGGGAAAGAGATGGAGGCTCTTTCATCTTGGAATGGGATATACCAGAGGCTCAAGAGAAGTTCTATTCTGTAGGTGGTTTTTAGTTCAACAAGGAGTTCACTGTGGCTGGGCCAGGCATCCACAGGGTGTTGTCTCTTCAATTCAAATCATAAAGGACAGTTTGCTCAGAGTCAAGTGCTCAGGATCCATGAGCACCTGCATCGCCCAGTGTCCCAGTGTGTGACTAGGAGCCACCATTCTAACAGTGCAAACTGCAAAGGGAAGCTTCTGGTACCAGGAACAGCTAATGACCTTTGGGGTGTCTAAAGATCCCAGGATGCTTGAGACATGGTTGCTACAATCTTCACATGAAGTAATTGATGGATAATACCAATGGTTAAAATGCATGTGGATAGATCCACTTCCAGCCTACAAACTACAATCCCAGAGAATTTAGATAACAATGAGGACACTAAGGGAGACTTACATAGATCTAATCTACGTGGGAAGTAGAAAAAGACAAGATCTCCTGAGTAAATTGGGAGCATGGGGACCTTGGGGGAGGGTTGAATGGGGAGGGGAAAGGCAGGGAAGGTAGCAGAGAAAAATGTAGAGCTCAATAAAAATCAATAATAAAACAATGTATCAATCTGTAAAAGCACAAATGTGTATAACTAAAGCTTGCAGGTAAGAAGCATCCTCCCTCCTACAAGGGCTGAGTATGACTGCTTCCCTGGGAATGTTGGGAGATGCTACTGAAGGTGCTGTCCCCTGCTGGTGGTGCCATGTGGGGGAGATACTGGAAATATAAGGAGGTGTGGCCTAGATAGAAAGTACCTATCAGCCAGGCAGTGGTGGTACACACCTTAAATCCCAGCGCTTGGAAGGCAGAGGCAAGAGGATCTCTGTGAGTTTGAGACCAGCCTGGTCTGCAGAGTGAGTTCCAGGACAGACAGGACTGTTTCACAGAGAAACCCTTTCTCAAAGAAACAAAAAAGAAAAAAGGAAGGAAGGAAGGAGAGAGGGAGGGAGGGAGGGAGGGAGGGAGGGAGGGAGGGAGGGAGGGGGAAAGGAAGGAAGGAAGGAAGAAAAGAAGGAAGGAAGGAAGGAGTGGAAGAGAGAATACCTATCACAAAGAGGTGTGGTTCTGGTTCTGAAGGACATCTTGTCCCTAGTTCTGCTCGCCTGTCTTACTCTGTCACCATGAGTTACGCGGAACCGTTTGCCCACCCCTTTCCCCTGCTCTGATGTTTTTGCCTCATCTCAGTCACACAGCTATGGTGCCCACTGGCCATTAACCATAGAACAAACGTCTGAAATTGTAAGCTAGAATTGTTTTTTTCTCCTTTTAAAATTGTTTCTCTGATCCGAATTGTTCAAACGAACATGGGCACTCTGAACTCAGTTGTCTGAATCACTTCCTCATCATATCGTTAACTTGAAGCATTCCGTTGGACCCAGTCTTTTCCATTAAGACAACAAGTATATTCTTTACTCTTTACTCGGCATGAAGTTAAACTCTGAGAACGGCTTTCCCTTTCTGCGGTCCATTCCCCTAAGTCCCGAGAATCAAGGTGATGCTGATGACAGAAGTATGTGCACAGAATGTGAATTCTACAGCATCCTAGTCAGGCAAGGTGGCAGGTAAGAGTGTGGAGCTCCACACACAGTGAGGAGCCTGCCTCACATGGATGGTCCCCGATGAGCCCATTAGTGCAGAGGATGTCGGCATTCCTCTGAGCAGTCTGTGGAACCAGGGCCAGTGCCTGGCTGAAGCACACAATCGACAATCATTGTGTAAAAGTCTTCTAGTATCAGTTGCTGCTCTAAATCCAGGCAAAATACAAGACTCATGGACGTGTCCCAGCTGAGACTTATAACCCAGTGCCATTTTAACAAGCCGTCAACATTGCGCCCTTGTCCCTGAATGCTAATCACCACAAGTTTCAGCTTATATCAGTTACATCCAGTAGAGGTTTGCTAGAAGTTGGCAAATGGAGCACGAAGCCCCATGGCTCAAAGCACTCATGCAATAAAACAGGCAGAAGCTCAAAGCATATGCCTATCAGCAGGGAGCAAAGCCACATAACCACATAGCAGACAGACATCAGGGAATACTGTGGAAGCGATCTGAGTTAGCATGGTCCACTCTATCCTACTAACAACAGTAATTTTTCTGTGGCGGCCTTTGGACAGCAGAACTGCTGTACCCCTCTCTGACATACACCTAAAGATCCACAGGCTGAAACTAAAGATATAACACGTGTACCTGGAGAGAATTCTAAAAGATTATCCATATGATGCGGCTTTTAGGAGCAATACAAAAGGACGACCAAGTTGGTATAAACATGGCTTAAGTGAAGGGAGGAAAACCTGGCTTTATTTAAGATAGATAGATGATAGATAGATGATAGATAGATGATAGATAGGTGATAGATAGATAATAGATAATAAGTAGGTGATAGATAGAGAGATAGATAGATAGATAGATAGATAGATAGATAGATAGATAGATGATAGATAGATGATGGGTGATAGATAGATAATAGATAATAGGTTGGTTGATAGATAGATAGATAGATAGATAGATGATAGATAGATAGATAGATGATAGATAGGTGATAGAAAGGTGATAGATTAGATAGATAGGTGATAGATGATAGATAGTGATAGATAGATAATAGATAGGTGATAGATGATAGTGATAGATAGATAGATAGATAGATGATAGATAGATAGATGATAGATAGATAGATAGATAGATAGAGATTGATTGATTGATTGATTGATTGATTGATTGATTGATCCAGGGGGGATAGAGCCAAGAAGAAGCCAGAAAAACAAAGTTCCTTAGGATTAAACTTGCAAACTTCCTACTACGTTAAGAGAACTCAGTGCCAGTGCATGAGGGCCTGCAAGATGGCTGAGTAATGATGCTAACAACATAGCTCAGTCCCTGCGACTCACGTGCTGGAAAAAGGAAGCCAGCTCCTGCAAGTTTCCCTCTGGCCTACACACACACATACACACACATGCATACACACACGCACACATACACGTACATGCATACACATGCACACACACACCACAGACACACACATGCATACACATGCACACACACACCACAGACACACACATGCATACACATGCACACATACACACCACACACACACACACACACACGTGCGCGCACACACACATAAACCACACACAGAGAGATAGAGAGTAATAAAATTTTTAAAAAGAATGTGTGGGTTTTTCTTACTCATTTGCCCACATGTGGAGCAGGAGGAGACAGGCTTGAATATGCTCAGTGGGAAAGCCAAACGCTGTATTAAACCTAGTTTAAGAATCTTGACTCTAAATGAACTGCTTGTGAAAATCTTTCCTTGGGTCATTGAGTGATAATTTTCACTCCTTGTCTTAAAATGGGACTCTCTAAAAGATCTATCTGATTTCCTGAATCACCAGAATTTTTCCTCATGGCAGGGGGACAGATTTAAATTCTGGATGTACAAATGATAAATAGTTAGAGAAATACCTTCAGGCTGTTGCTGCGTACAAGGCAGGAATTTAAAATCCTAAAAAAATTGATTTACTCCATTTTTATGCTACATGTAGAAACTACTTTGCAGTATTCCTTTTTATTTTTAGAGAAAAAAATAAAAAATCATTGTGTGTGAGAGAGAAGAGATGGGAGGGAGAGAGAAAGAAAGTGTGGGAGAGAGGAAGATAAACAGGGGCAACAGATAGGGGGAAGTAGAGGAGAGAGACAGGGGTGAGGGAGGCAAAGAGAGAGTGAAAAGGAGGGAGGAAGAGAACAGAGAGAGTGACCCTAGAACCATAAATGTAAGAGAACCTTGAGAGACTTTTGCCATTGTTAGAACATTTACCTATCTCAGGTGGGGAAAGAAGAAGGCCCACATCAGCTGCGTCCACACAAAATCTAGCCATCAGGGACCAACACTGGTACCTGTGCTTTCCAGCCTAATTGCTTTTATTTTGTTTCTTCCCAAACAAGTTAAAAAGATTTCTTCACAATCAATGAACTCAGCTATCTGGTCAATTCAACTCAGTTATTAAGAAGGAAAAACCATTGAACTGACTACATTAGATCCAGATGTGTCACGGGAGATTATTTCACTCAGAGAGGGGAGATTGTACGTTTTCTTTGAGAGGAAATCTGGGTGGGAAAAGAAATAGAAGCGTTGGTTAATAAATAATGCTTCTCAAACCCACTAATCCTCTCAGATCTCTCACCGGCTGAAAGCTTTGGGCTCCATCGAAAGGGAAAAGGCATTAGCCCTAGAAGCTGTGGTAAGATTTTGTCAAAGTCACTTTCAAAAGAACCAGTTCCACCTGAAATTAAAAGAGGTGGCAGTCATCAGCTGAGGGTTTTCAGCAGGGACCCTGCTGTGGCATCACAAAAGGTGACTTGCATCCAGATGCTGGTGTTGAACCTATCTCACAATAATGGATCCCCCCAGCAGTGGGATCTGAAAGAGGGTCACACTAGTCTTCCCCAAAGTAATTCCTGAAGTGGTCTTCTCAATCTGATCGCAGACAGAAGGACACCAGCTCAGCAGAGCCCCGCTCTTGAGAAACATTTCTTAGACTTTGTATTTCTCATAAATTTGTCCTCATGCCTAAGTTTAGAAAACCTTTTTCTGACCAGTAACAAATAACACAAGTAAATATATACTTTATATTTGTCTGTCTGAATCTGTGGTTTCCTCACTTGGGATGATTTTTTTTTAGTTCCATTTACCTAAAAATTTTAAAAATTCATTTTTCTTAATGGCTGAGTAATATTCCATTGTGTAAATATACCACACTTTCTTTATATATTTATCTGTTGAAAGACATGTAGGTTGTTTCCAATTTCTAGCTACTCTGATTAGAGCTGCAATGAACACAGGTAATCAATTGTATCTATAGAAGGATGAAGCATTCTTTGGGTATATGCCCAAGAGTGGGTAGAGTTGAATATTGAGGTAGATTGATTCCCATCTTTCTGGGGAATTGCAACACTGATTTTTTTTTGTTTTGTTTTTGGAATATCTTTATTTTATTTTATTTTATTTATTTATTTATTTATTTTAATTAAAATTTTCTGCCTCTTCCCTGCCTCCCATTTACCTCCCCCTCCTCGCTCCACTTCTCCTCCCTCTCCTGTTCGAAGAGCAGTAAGGGTTCCCTGCCCTGTGGGAAGTCCAAGTTCCTCCCCGCATCCATCCAGGTCTAGGAAAGTGAGCATCCAAACAGGCTAGGTCCCCCCCCAAAGCCAGTATGTGTAGTAGGATCCAAATCCAGAGCCATTGTCCTTGGCTTCTCAGCAGCCCTCATTGTCCGCCATGTTCAGGGAGTCCGGTTTTATCCCGTGCTTTTTCAATCCCAGTCCAGCTGGCCTTGACGAGCTCCGATTAGATCAGCCCCACCATCTCGGTGGGTGGGAGCACCCCTTGCAGTCCTGACTTCCTTGCTCCTGTTCTTCCTCCTTCTGCTCCTCATTTGGATCTTGGGAGCAGGGAAGTATATATCTTAATTAAGGGAGCCATTTTAGGGTTGGCAAGAGACTTGACTCTAGAGGGGTTCCCAGGTATCCAGGGAGATGCCCCCAGCTAGTTCCTTGGGCAGCTGAGGAGAGGGAGCAGGAAAAGGCCAGATCCTATAGTCATACTGATGAATATCTTGCATATCACCATAGAACCTTCGTCTGGCTGGATGGAGATAGAGACAGAGCCACACATTGGTGCAACACTGATTTTTATAGTGGCTGCGGAAGTTTGTATTCCCACTGGCAATGGATGAGTGTTCCCCTTACTCTACATCCTCTCCAGCATGGGCTTTCATTTGTTTTATTGATCTTATACTGACTGGTACATGTAGCAAGAACTTCAATGATCAGAGTCAGGCTGCATGAAGCAGCATGTGACCAGTTCCCAGCTTCCTCAATCCCCAATTCCATGATTTTGTTCTCCCCAGTACCTCTCAATAAATTTAGATAGATAGATACATAGATACATAGATATAGAGATATCTTTGTAGTTCTCACTACCAGTACAACATGAAATCTCAAGTAGTTTTGCATTGCATATCCTTAATGGCTAAGGATGTTGAACATTCCTTTAAATGTTTCTCAGTTATTTGAGTTTTCTCTTTTGATAATTCTCTGTTTAGACTGCACCACATTTTTAATTGGGTTATTTGTTTTCTTGATATCCATGTTTTAAGAGTTCTTTATATGTTTTGGGTGTTAGCTCTCTATAGAATGTATAGATGGTAAAAATCTTTTCCCATTCTGTAGGCTGATGCTTTGTCTGAATGACGCAGTCCTTTGCCTTACAGAAGCTTCTCAGTTTCATGAGGTACCAGTTATTAATTGTTGCTCTTACTGCTTGTGCTAACAATGTTCTATTCATAAAGGCATAATGAATTCAAGGCTGTGCTCCACTTTCTCTTCTATCAGGCTCAGTGTATCTGGGCTTATATTGAGGACTTTGATCCATTTGTAGTTGAGGTTTGTGCAGGGTAATAACTATGAACCTATTTTCAATCTTCCACATGCATCTATTCAGTTTGTCCAGTACCATTTGTTGAAGATGCTGTCTTTTTTTCCAGTTTGTATTTCTGGCTTCTATATCAATTACCAGTTGTTCATAGATGTGTAGATTTATGTCTGAGTCTTCATTTCTATTTTATTGATTAATGTTTTTGTTTTTGTACCAACATCATGCTTTATTATTATTGCTATAATTCTGCAGTACAACTTGAGATCAGGGATACCTCCAGCAGCAATTTTATTATTCAGGATCATTTTTAAAGATATTATGTTTTTTGATTGGTTTGGTTTTTGTTTTGGTGTTTCCAAATGAACCTAAAAAACTTCCTTAAAGTTTTGTGAGGAATTGTGCTGGTATTTGATGGGAATTGCATTGAATCTGTAGATTGTTTTTGGCTAGATGGCCATTTTTAATACATTACTTCTACTCATCTACAAGCATGGGAGATTTTTCCATCTTCTAATATCTTCTTCAATTGTTTTTCTTCAATGCCTTAAAGTTATTCTACAAAAGCCTTTCCACTTGCTTGCTTAGAGTTACCCTGAAATATTCTGTATTTTTTGAGGCTATTGTGACAGTGTCATTTCCCTGGTTTCTTTTTTAGTTCATTATATAGTAGGACACTGATTTTTTTATTAGTATTGACATTTCTCTTTTTTGGTTGATTTTATTGAGCTATATATTTTTCTCTGCTCTCTCCCCTACCTCTCCCCTCCCTTTCAACCCTCTCCCAGGTTCCCCATGATCCCAACTTAATCAGGAGATCCTGGCTTTTTCTACTTCCCATGTAGATTATATCCATGTATGTCTCCATTAGAGTCCTCATTGTTGTCTAGGTTCTCTGGGATTGTGATTTGTAGGCTGGTTTTCTTTGTTTTATGTTTAAAAGCCACTTATAAGTGAGTACATATGATAATTGTCTTTCTGGGTCTGGGTTACATCACTCAATATGATGTTTTCTAGCTCCATCTATTTACCTGCAAATTTCAAGGTGTCATTATTTTTCTCTGCTGTGTAGTATTCCTTTGTGTAAATGTAACACCTTTTCCTTTCCATTCTCCAGTTGAGGGACACTTAGGTTGTTTCCAGGTTCTGGCTATGACACACAATGCTGCCATGAACATGGTTGAGCACATGTCCTTGTGGTAAGATTGAGCATTTTTTGGATATATACCCAAAAGTGGTATTGCTGGGTCTTGATAAAAGATGTTTCCTAATTTTCTGAGAAATCATCATACAGATATTCAAAGGGGCTGTAACCAGCTTGCACTCCCACCAGCAATGCAAGAGTGCTCTTCTCCAGTATAAGTTGTCATCAGTGTTTTTGATTTTGACCATTCTTACAGGTATAAGATGGAATCTCAGAGTCATTTTGATTTGCATTTCTCTGATGACTAAGGATGTTGAGCATTTCCTTAAGTGTCTTACAGCCATTTTAGATTCTTCTGTTGAGAGTTCTCTGTTTAGGTCTGTACTCCATTTTTAAAATTGGTTTATTTGTTCTTTTGATGACCAATTTCTTAAGTTCTTTGTATAATTTGGAGATCAGACCTCATTCTGTAGGCTGTCATTTTGTCTTGTTGACTGTGTCCTATGCTTTATAGAAGCTTTTCAGTTTCAGGAATTCCCATTTATTAATTGTATCTCTTAGTATCTGTGCTACTGGTGTTATATTTAGGAAGTAGTCTCCTGTGCCAGTGCATTCAAATGTACTTCCCACTTTCTCTTCTATGAGGTTCAGTGTGGCTGGCTTTATGTTGAGGTCTTTGACCCATTTGGATTTGAGTTTTGGAGGGCAATGAGTTTTATGTGTTAACGCTGTATCCTGCTACTCTGCCGAAGGTGTTTGTCAGTTACAGGGGTTTCCCAGTAGAGTTTTAAGAGTCACTTATCTATCAATCATATAGTCTTATCTATCATATATACTTACCTAATATATATCACGTATACTATCATATGATATGGAAACAAAGATACTTTGATTCCTTCCTTTTCAATTTGTATCTCGTTGATCTCCTTCAAGTGTCTTACTGCTCTAGCTAAGACTTCAAACATGTTATTGACTAGATATGCAGAGTGGACAACCTTGTCTTGCTTCTAGCTTTAGTGGAAATGTTTTGAGTTTAGTTGATGTTGGCTAAGGGCTTGTAAACTGTCTTTACTATGTTGAAGTATGACCTTTGTATCCCTAATCTCTCCAATACTTTTCATGAAGGGGTGTTGGATTTTTTTTCTGGTTTTTGGAAACAGAGTTTCACAATGTAGCCTTGGCTGTCCTGAAACTCACTCTGTAGACTAGGTTGGCTCAGGTTGGCCTCAAACTCGCAGAATCCATCTTCCTATGCTGGGATCAAAGGCTTGCCCCACCACCGCCCAGTGAGATGTTGAATTTTGCCAAAGGCCTTTTTACATCTAGTGAAGTGACCATGTGGTTTTTTGTGTTCAGTTGTTTATATGGTGGATTACACTTACCGATTTACATATGTTGAACCTTGCATTCATTGCTGGAATGAAGTTTACTTGAACATGGTGGATGATCTTTCCCATGTGTTTTTGGCTTTGGCTTGCAAACATTTTATTGAGAAGTTTTGCATGCATAGTCATAAGGGAAATTAATTTGTAATTCTTTTTCATTGGGCTTTTATGTGATTTAGTTACCAGGGTAACTGAGTTCATAAAAAGAATTGGGCAGTGTTCCTTCTGTTTCTTTATGTAGAATAATTTGAGGAGTATTGGTGTTGATTCTTCTTTGAAAGTCTGTTAAAATTCTGCACTAAAATTATTGGGCCCTAAGCTTTTTGTTTGTTTGTTGTTTTTTGATTGGTAGACTTTTAATTACTGCTTCTATTTCATTAGGAGATATACATTTGTTTAAACTGCTCATCTGGTCTTGATTTAACTATAGTAGGTGCTATAGATAGAGAAAATGATCCATTTCTTTCAGACATTCGATTTGGTAGGGTACAGGTTTTTAAAGTATGACATTATAATTCACTGGGTTTCCTTGCTGTCTTCTTTATAGCCCCCCTTTTTATATCCAGATTTCTGAATTTGGATATTCTCTCTCTGCCTTTCAGTTAATTTTGCTAAAAGTTTGTAAATTTTACTGATTTTTTATAAAAGAACATACTCCTTGCTTCATTGGTTCTTAGTATGTTTTTTGTTGTACTGTTTTATTGATTTAAACCCTGAGGTTTTTTATTTCTTGCTGTCTACTTTTTGTGGATGTCATTTCTTTTTGTGGATGTCATTTCTTTTTGTTCTAGAGTTTTGTTCAGGTGTGTTGTTAAGTTACTACTACAAGATCTCTGCAAAATTTTTATATTAGCACTTAGTGTTATGAACCTGCCTCTGAGAACTGCCTTCACTGTTGTGTCCTGTAGTGAAGGAACAGGACAGACTCCATTTTAAGGAAGAAGTCTGTTTCAGACAGGACTTGACGGGGGTGGGGTGGGGTGGGGAGTCAGAACATGGTTCCATGAAAAATTACAAACAGTTCCAAGAAAGGCCCCAAATTGCCAGGACCCCAAGGTGGGCCAGTCAATGAGAAACTTCAGTAAACAACCTCTGTGGGCTCCAAATATCTTTGTGGTATATTTTAGCTGATAATGAAAGTTCCCCTAGACCCTAAACAATGAATTCAAAGGTTGAACACCCTACCCAATCCTGAAACACCAAGGCATATAACTTTCTGCTTGTGGTTTACCCTTTAAAAGCCCTCAACGGGAAAGCTCAGGCCGCTCTCTACCGCCCCCTGTGTTAGAGTGCTGGACTGGGAATGGAGCTCGAGTTTATAATCTATAAACCCCTATGTATTTGCATCTGATACCGGTTTTGTGGTGGTCTTGTTTGAGGGTCTTGCGACATGGGAACAACAGTAGGTGTTTGTTGTTGTGTTTTTATTTTCATTTAATTCTAAAAGTTTTTTTTATCTCTTTCTTAATTTCTGTCTTGGCCCATTTTTCATTGAGTAGTGAGTTGTTCAGTTTCTGTATTTGTAAACTTTCTGTTTCTCTTGTTGATATCCAGCTTTAATCTGTGGTAGTCTGATAAGATGCAGGGTGTTACTTCAGTTTTCTTGAATCTGTTGAGACTTTCTTGATGTCCTAGTGTGTGGCCAGTTTTGGAAAATTATCCATGGGCTGCTGAGCAGGTATATTCTTTTGTATCTGGGTGAACTATTCTGTAAGTTATTGTTAGTCCCTTTTGTTTCAGGGCATCATAGTGCCAGCATTTCCCTGTTTAGTTTTTGTCTGAATGATCTCTCTATTGGTGAGAGTGGGGCATTGAAGTCACATGTTATCAGCGTGTGAGGGTCAATATGTGATTTTATCTGTAATGGTATTTCTTTTACAAACATGGTCAGCCTTTTGTTTGGTGCATAGATAATAAGAATTGCAATATCGTTTTGGTGGATTTTCCATTTGATGAGTTTATGCTTTCATTCCCTTGTTAGTTTTGGTTTGATGTCTACTCCTTTTGTTTGTTTGTTTGCTTGTTTGTTTAATTTTCAAGATAGGGTTTCTCTGTGTAGCTTTGGAGCCTGTCCTGGAACTTGCTCTGTATACCAGGCTGGCCTCGAACTCATAGACAGCCTAGATCCTCCTGCCTGTGCCTCCCGAGTGCCGTGATTAAAAACTGTGGAATATATACATGTTAGAATACTACTCAGTGGTAAAAAACATCTTGAATTTTGCATGCAAATGCATGGAAATAGAAAACACTATTCTGAGTGAGGTAACCCAGACCCAAAAAGATGAACATGGGATGTACTCACTCATAATCGGTTTCTAGCCATAATTAAAGGACAACAAGCCTATAATTCGGGATCCTTGAGAAGATAATAAGAAGGTGAACCCCCCAAAAAAGATATAGTAATCCTCCTGGATATTAGAAGTAGACACGATCGCCAGGCAAAAATTGGGAACTTGAGGGTGGGGCGAGACGGGGCCAAGGGAAGATGGGGAGAGAAAAGCGTGAAGGGGAGAATGGGGGGAGCTCGGAAGAATGGGATGCTTGGGATACAGGAAGGGTGGATATGGGAGCAGGGAAGCATATATCTTAATTTAAGGAGCCATCTGAGGGTTGTCAAGAGACTTGACCCTAGAGGGGTTCCCAGGTTTCCAGGGAGATGCCCCCAGCTAGTTCCTTGGGCAGCTGAGGAGAGGGAGCCTGAAAAGGCCAGTTCCTATAGCCATACTGATGAATTTCTTGCATATCACCATAGAACCTCCACCTGGCGATAGATGAAGAAAATGACTGAGCCCCACATTGGAGCACCGGACTGAGCTCCCAAGGTCCTAATGAGGAGCAGAAGGAGAGAGAACATGAGAAAGAAAGTCAGGACCGTGAGGGGTGCGTTCACCCATGGAGTCGGTGGGACAGAACTAACGGGAGATCACCAACTCCAGTTGGATTGGGACTGATGGAACATGAGACCAAACCAGACTCTCTGAATGTGGCCGACGGTGGAGGCTGACTGAGAAGCCAAGGACAAAGGCACTGAGCTTTGACTCTTCTGCATGGACAGGCTCTGTGGGAGCCTTCTCAGCTTGGTTGATCACCTTCCTGGACCTGGGGGGAGTTGGGAGGACCTTGGTCTTAACATAGAGTAGGGAACCCCGATGGCTCCTTGGCCTGAAGAGGGAGAGAGGGGGGGGTATGGGTGGAGCAGAGGGGAGTGAAGGGGGAGGAAGAGGGGAGGAGA
Organism: Arvicola amphibius; assembly: GCF_903992535.2. Taxonomy (NCBI): domain Eukaryota; kingdom Metazoa; phylum Chordata; class Mammalia; order Rodentia; family Cricetidae; genus Arvicola; species Arvicola amphibius. The sequence goes on from NC_052055.2 coordinate 51,144,165, forward strand.
TGGAAATTTTTAAATATAAAAAAAAACCAAAAAAAAGTGTGTGCCACCACTGTCCAGCTATTTAATGGTTCTATCTGCTTGTTGCTTCTTAGGTCCATTTGTTTGGAATATCTTTTCTCAACCTTTTACCCTAAGGTGGTATCTATCATTAATATTAAGGTAGGCTTCTTTCTCTCTTTTTTTAAATTTTAATTTTTATTTTGTTTTTGTTTTTGTTTTTTCAAGACAAGGTTTCTCTGTAGCTTTGAAGCCTGTCCCGGAACTAGCTCTTGTAGACTAGGCTGGCCTCAAATTCAAAGATCCGCCTGCCTCTGTCTCCCAATTGCTGGGATTAAAGGCGTGCGACACCACCGTCCGGCTAAGGTAGGTTTCTTATATACAGCAGAAGGATGGATCCTGTTTTCTAATTCTTTCTGTTTGCCCATGGTTTTTTTAATTGGGGAATTTAAGCCATTGATGCTGAGAGTTATCAATAAACAATGTTTGTTGATTCCAATTGTTTTGTTGTTTCAACTATTACCCGTTTTGATTTACTAGTCTTATTATTTATTTTTTGTTTCTTCTTTTTTTGTGGTAAACCTTTTCAGGTTGAAGTTTTCCTTCTAACAACTTCATTAAGGCTGGGTTTGTAGACGGATACTGCTCAGGTTTGGTTGTATTAAGAAATGTCTTTATTATGATTGAAAGTTTGCTGGGTACAGTAGTTTTGAGCTGGCATCTGTGGTCTCTTAAAATTTGTAGAACATCTGTCCAGGGCCTTCTGGCTTTTAGAGTCTCCATTGAAAAGTCATGTGTCAAATAGGTGTGCCTTTATATGGTATTTTTGTCATTTTTTTCTTTATACCTTTAAATATTATCTTTTCTGTATGATTGGTGTTTTAATTGTTAGGTGCCATTGGGGTCTCCCTTTTCTGGTCCATTCTATTTGGTGTCCTATATTATTCTTGTACCTTAATAGCATCTCCTTCTTCAGGTTAGAGAAAAATTTTCTACCATTTTGTTAAAGATATTTTCTGCCCCTTAGACCTAAATTTCTTCTTCTTCCTTTATAATTATTATTTGTAGATTTGGTGTTTACATAATGTCCAAGATTTCCTGAATGTTCTGTGCCTGGGTTATTTTAGATATAACATTTTCTTGGACCAAGGTGTCCATTTCTTTCATCTTGTCTTTATTAACTAAGATTCTGTCTTCCATCTTTTGTATCTTTTGGTTAAGCTTGCATCTGTGATTCTTGTTTGAGCTCCTAATTTTTGCATTTCCAGATTTCTCTCGCTTTGGTTTTTCTTTATGATTCTATTTCTACTTTCAAGTCTTGAACTGTTTTCTTCATTTGATTGCACTGTTTGTATTTTCACAGATTTCTTTAGGATTTGTTCATTTCCTCTTTAAGGACCTCTAACATAAAGACTATCTTGACGTACCTGTTTTGTGCTACATCTATAGTAAAGATGCTGGTCTCTAAAGAAAACACATTGTCCTGGCCATTATTGGTTGTTTTTACACTGGCATCTAAGTATCTGGGTTTGGAATGATTATAATTCTAGGTGATGATATCTGTTCTTATTTCTTGGTTCCCGTTGCCATCTCTGAGTCTTAGGAGAGCACAGAGGCTGTAGGTTACCTGGTAAGGACTGTGTCTGAGATCCAGCCAGATATGTTCACTGGGAGTTCCAGGTAGAATGTTTTTCTGGTTATTGGGAGCTGACACTTAGAAATGGGGATGGGATAGGAGGGGTAGAGGATGGAAGGTGTCCACAGGAAGGAGAAAAGATGGATCTGCTGCCACCAAGGATCTCTTAGCCCCCAGGGTTGGAGAAAGGGAGGGAGGAAAGCTCACTGCAAGCGGTCTGCTACAGAGTTGAGGATGAAACTGGGGAACTGGACTTGAAGAAGAGGAGGAAGAGAAATATCTGAAGATCACCTACCTGCTTCTCTTGCCTATCTGCATCTGGCCTGGGGTGGGTTCTCGGGAAATTCTTACAGAAGTTTGCAGCTGGGGGAAATGTGTGAGGGAGGTCATGACAAAGGCTATCAAAGAAGTAGGGTCTTTTCTTGGTCCACATGAATTTTAAGATTTTTTTCCTATTTCTATGAAGAATGTTGTGGGTGTTTTGATTGGTACTGTGCTGGACCTGCAAAATGACTTTGGTTTGGTGATCATTTTCACAATATTAATTTTACAGATCTTTGAATGTGGGACGTCTTTCCATTTTCTAGGATCTTCCTGATTGTCCTTCTTCAGAGAATCGAAGTGTTCATTGTAGAGATTGTTCAGGTCCGTGGTTAAGTTTATTCCAAAATGTTCTATTGTCTATCAGGATACTTACTGTACATGGGAATTTGCCAGTGTTCTCTTCCTCAATTGTTTGGTCTTGGTGTATACAAAGGCTGCTAACTTTTATGAGTTGACTATGCATTCTGAATACTTTGCTAACATTTTGATTCTTTCTAGTAATTTTTTAGTAAAATTTGTTGTTTTCTTAATGATTATTAATGATTATTGTTTAAATTATGAAGAAATGATAATGAATAATATATATGATCATTAATATTTCTTAATGATTATTAGCATCCTCACTGGGGTAAGCCGGAATATTAATGTAGTTGCAATTTGCATTTCTCTGACGGCTAATGTGGTTGACTTTTTTTCCATTTCCTTTTCTGCTTTTGAACATGGTCAGTTAACCATTTTGTTGATTGGATTGTGTGCTACTTAATTATGTCAATTGACACAAGTTAGCATCATTTTGGAAAAGAGAACCTCAACTAAGAAGAGCCCCTCACTAGACTACCTGTGGGCAAATCTGTGGTGCATGTTTTTAATGGAAGAAACTATTTATTTTGGATGATGGTGCATTTTTTTTAATTGATGATTGATGTGGAAGGTACCTAATCACTGTGGGCATGGTCATCACAGGGCTGAGGATCCTAGGTGTTAGGAAAACAGGCTGAGCAAGCCACTAGGAGCAAGCCAGTAGCAGCACCGCCCTGTGCCCTCTAAGTTAGTTCCTGCCTCCAAGACAGACTGTTGCCTAGAAGTGCGAACAGAATAAAGCCTTTCCTCTCCAAGTTGCTTTCGGACATACTATTTTATTGTCACAACAGAAACTCTAACTATGATCAGGTGTTTGATGCTGATGTTCTTTTAGGTTTTTTATAACATCTACATATTAATCTTGTCCGATGCCTAAGTAACAAAGACTTTTTTCCCACTCTGTAGGTTCTTTCTTCAATCAATTCACTGCTTCTTTTGTACTATAGAGGTTTTTCTATATCATGAAGTCCGTTTGTAGGCTGTGGGCTTTGTTTCTTGAATGACTTGAGTCTGTTTAGAAAGTACTTACCAATGCTCAAATCTTAGAGTGTTTTCCTCTAACTTTTTATACCATTTGCAGAGTTATGGGTCTATACTAAAGACATTGATCTATTTAAGATATTTTTTTATAGATAAGGAAATGTGAGAACCTAGTTTTCCCATTTGTTGAAGATGCTGTCTTTTCTCTAGTTTACAATTCTAGTTAAAAACTGTGGGGCCTTACCATGTGAGAACCTACTCTTGTAAAATATTTTATTAAAAAGTTGGGGGATCAAATGTGAGTAAAACTGTGTTGCACTTATGCGTGAAAATCTCAACAATGTAGAAACATATAATAAAAAGTTTGAATTGAGTTACTCTGAGAAGTCATAGGTTTCCAGTAAAAACCCCAATGCTTTGTGTGGGATGTAGTTATTAGGGGTGCTTCCCAGATGCTCTAGACCAATACAAGTTACTGCCTTTGTTTTTGCCTTGCCCACCGGACCTTGGCGATAGAACACTATTACTGGTGAACTCATGACTGGTCCTGTAGACCTTTCCAGAAACCCCTGACCAGGAAAGTCATGTCCCTAGGGAAGAACTACTAGTTTTATTTTGATAAATGGATATAGTATCAAACTGCCTTGTACTTTCTTTATGGCCCCACACCTGTGTACATGGGGCTGATACTACCTGGACTCAGCAGATGATTTTTTTAAAAAAAAAGGAAAGGAAGAAGAAAAAGAAGGTGTTAACTTGGGAGGGAGATAGTATAGAGGGATTGTCAGGAGGAGTAGATATGATTAAAATGTATTGTAGGTCTATGAGATTCTCAAGGAATAAATGTATTCTAACATAAGAACTAAACAGTATACACATCTTATGGATTTAGCTGTATGAGTTTTTAATCTGGGACTTCTATACTAACCCATTATTTAAATGCCTTGCTTAGGCATAATATCATGATATTCACTTTCCTGTGGCTCTTTAGTACAATATGAAATTAGGTATAGTGACACCTTCTCTGCTATTCTTTTTTTTTCCTTGGGATCGCTTTAGTATCTATGGTCTTTTGTGTTTCCATAAATAATAAAATAAATATTTTATATAAATAAAAATTTTTTGTTAAAAATCCCAATCTCCTTCAATTGGCCCCTCCTGTTCCTGATGGCCCCATTCCTCTTCCCAACTATTTTTATCTACTTTCATGCTGTGTGGGTGTGTGTTCCATGTAGAATGAAGTTGGATATAAGTTTACCAATATATATCCTTTATTACATTGAACTATTTTGTTCCCGTCATCCCTAGCCTCTCTAGGGTTTTTATCATGGTGGGAAGCTAGATTATATCAAAGGAATTTTTATGTCTGTTGAGATGATCATGTAATTTCTGTCCTTGAAGCCATTTATATAGCAAACTACATTTCAGTATTTTCATATGTTGAACCATCCCTTCATCTCTAGAATGGGAACAACTTGATCATGGTGGAGGATCTTTTTTTTTTAGATATCCTTTAATTTAGTTTCTAAATATTTCGTTAAGAATTCCTGAGACTTTGCTCATTAGAAAAATGATCTATTGTTTCTGTTCATTAGGAAGATTGGCCAATAGCTTTCTTTGATGTTGCTATATTTCTATCTGGGTTTTGCTGTTGGCCTAATACTGGATTCATAGAAAGAAATTGGAACTGATTTTTCCTTAACTATTTTATAGGATAACTTGATAAATGTCTACTTTAGTTCTTTAAGAATTTGGTAGAATTCTGCAATGAAGCAGTCTGGGCTTGTTGTGTGTGTGTGTGTGTGTGTGTGTGTGTGTGTGTGTGTGTGTGTGTGTTTGTGTGTGTGTGTGTGGTGTGTTTTTATTTTGTTTTTTAATCAGAAATTTTATTACTGCTTCACCCTCATTGCTTATTGCAATTTAAAATTGTTTATCTCATTTTGGATTAACTTTGGTAAGTGCTGTGCCTCTAAAATATCATTTCCTTTTAGATGTCTCAGTTTGGTGAAATAAAGGTTTTTAATGAATGTCATTATTTTCTAAGCGTCAATGATATCTGTTCTAATACCTCCCCTAGAGTCTTCATCTATATCCTCAGTCAGGTTTACTCCAAGGTGACTTTTCTATTTTGAGGCCACTATGAATGGGATTGTTTGCCTGATTTATTTCTGGTTGATTTTTGGTATACAGGAGAACTATTGACTTGTTCCATGTTTTCTTTGCATCCTGCCACATTGTTCATAGAAGGCCTGGAGGTCTTTGTGCTAACAGATAAGCACCAGGGGAATCTGGAAGGTTAAATCCACAGGGAAAGAATGCATAACCTCTTACCTGCCCAGAGGGCTGGGAGCAGACATGTTTAAAAGCTCAGTGACCTTTGCTCTATCTGTGTGACTAGAACTGTCCCTGGCACTGGATCTACCCCCAGAATCCTACAGTAAACTTTTTGCAGTCAATCTTTAGAGCATATCTTTACAGATTTTACAATGAGTTTCACATCTGATATGTAATTAGCTCACATTATTCCTCAAGAGATATATGCTTTGTTGTGAACATAGGATTGAGTGATCACCAGAATAAGCTTTTACCAGATTGTACTGTGGTTAAATATGCCTAAAATAAACTACTTGGGGTCAGACACCAGGAGATTGAACCAACACTGGCTACTGAGTCGTGCTGAACCCAACTGCCTTCTTGCTCCTCCTCTTCCCCACAGATGGTTACTCTGCTGGCTGTGGAGGTCACAGAGTCCCCAGCAACTAGTGTGAAACATGTGGGCTTGGGCCTTGGAGAAAGAAAGTAAGAAAATTTTCTGTAAAACAGAGCAGAGAATAGGAGTTCAGTTCTCTTGCCCATGGAATCAGAAGCGTGAGCGTGAACTAGCGTGTACTCTTCTCAGTCCTCTGAGGCAAAGTATTTTATACAAGCTTGAGATGCGTGTTAAGATCCGGGGAAACAAGAATATTCAGAGAAACAGCTCTAATACTTTGTACAAGTGCCTGTAAAATTCAATCCTTGGTTTCCTGAACGAGAAACCACTGATGTTGAAAATTGGAAATGCATAGGAGTTGATGTAAAAAGAGTCCATTAAAGGGCGGGGAGTAAAATCCTTGTCAACTCTTTTGCAATCTCGACTGCAGTAATGCTTGGATCCTTTCCAGGAGGACCATAAGGATCTACAAAACACATCGTGGCAAGGGGTGAAGCAGGCTGAGAAGCTGGGTGGCTAGGGTTCCTTGCATTTGTCCAGGGAAAACATTGGGCTAAGGAAGGTCACGGATCCCTCTTGGGGAAGAATTTAAACAGACTCAACATATAATACAGGAACAATTATAACTAAGACATAAAGAACCTCAGTCAGTGCTTGGAATTCCCCTAAGTTTTGTTATTCATGAAAGGGCAAAAAGTAAGTTTCAACTGTTCCATGATTTCAGGGACATAGATACTACAATGAAAACCGAGTGGGGTCCTCCAGCTGGGGCTTCTGTTCCCACTGTGATTTTTCAAAGACATTACATTCTTATACTTGGCTTAAAATGCTACTTTTGCTCTATTCCTTTGCTTCCCAATGATAAGAAATATTTTGCATTTGTTCCTACTTTACACAATCGGCAGTCAGTAATAGAATATCATTGGAGCGTTTTACCACGTGGGCTAAAAATAACACCATCATATGTCAATATTATATACTTAAAGCACTTAAACCGGTGCAGATTAAATTCCTGAGGCACTAATCTTTCATTATGTGAATGACATTCTCCTCTCCTGTTCATCTAATCAGTGCTTAAATGAGTCCTTAACTTTCTTGGCAAATAAACTAAAACAGCAAATTTTAAACTTGACTCCAGAGGAAATATAAAGCAATCGCCTTATAATTATCTAGGATATATTATTACTCAACAACAAATCCACCATCATTTTCTCAACTTCAGACTTCCCAAACAATGCACCTACCTTCAATTGCTTATGAAAATTTGGGGCCTTGTCAATCAGGCACATCCTTTTCTGTCTATTACTACTAAGGATTGGTCTCTATTCTTTGACTTACTTCCTGGAGGCTCTCAGTTGAACTCTGAAAGAAACCCAGCACCTGAAGTAGAGTAAGTTATTAGTTTGTCAAATAATGTTTCTGCTAAAGCAGCAGCTTGCAGAACTAATCCTGTACTTTCTTATCAATTACTTATCCTTCCTCCTTCCCCAGCACTGATGGGAATTATATATCAACAAGGTAATGATATTATAGAAATTTATGCATGTCAGAATTCTTCACAATAATATGCATATTTATAAGAAATTTTAGACTTGATAATGATGGGAAGGAAATGTCTTAAACAACTTGCCGGTAAAGAGCCTACAGAAATCATTGTGCCATTAAATTAAACACATGTTGAATATTTGTTCCTCACTGTTAATAATTGGCAGATAGCATTAGCATGTTACTGGATCTGCTGATAACCATTATCCTAAAGCTCCCCTTTTGAAATATTTTTGAAGATACCCTCTGGCTATAACCTAAAATTACATCCAACAGTCCTATAGATAATAATCCTTTTAGTGTTTTTACAGATAGTTTTTCAAAAGGACAAGGAGCTTATACAAATATACAAATTGTGTACAAATTCAACATCCTCCACAAAAACTGCCTTCTTGCCTTCTGTGGATCGTAATTCTGCTGGCTACAGAACTTGCAGAGATCCCCACACTTGCTGAAACTGTTTATCAGTTCTAAGAATTTTTCTGGTGGATTCTTTAGAGTCCTTTATATAGAGAATCTGAAAACAATAATTTTTTTACTTCTTTTTTTTTTATAGCTCTGCAACCTAGAAGACAACAGAGACCAGCTGGGCTGTGAAAGAGTCTCAGACAAAGCAAGGTGCCTGGAAGAGACACAAGAGCCTTTTTAGTCTGTCAAATGGCAGCCTGCCAGTTATCCAGTAAGCTCCAGGTTTCTAAATTTTGTGGGCAATCCTATGCTAGGGTGAGATTTTGGTGACATGGCTGTCTTCACGTCATTTCTGCTCCTGTAAGTCACCCTTTACCCATGCTACTGTTAATAGCATTAATAAAATACATGGATTCACTGAAGTTGGACCCAAGTGGTATCATTACTTTTGTCTGTCTTTGGTTCCATATCTAGGGTTAGGAGGCATTTCTTCCCATCTCCCCAAGAATAATGTCACAAAATATAATTGGCACCCAAACAAGGACCAACAGAAATAAAGAGAAGTTTGGGGAGAATAATTGCACTGCATTGGATGTGAGAAACAAGGCATACAACTGAGACTGAATTAGCCTGGGGGTAGAGTCATCCAAGGAGTGGTCCTGATGTGGCTCTCTTTCCCTAGATAGGATGGGTCATGTGCCTTTGTGCTATGTAATTAGCTGTGTAGTTACTAAGGCGAGTCCTGAGATGGTAAAGAAGGATAAATCCTTTACCCAAAGGTAATTCTGCATTGAGAGTTTTCAAGGAAACCCTGGTGAGGCTATCTTCCTCTATGTGGTATGGTATAACATACCTTCTTAATGGGTAACATCCAATGAATGAGTATACAGACATCCTAAAAAAGATTAAAAAATTTAAAACAAATATTTTGGTCTGTGAGAGTAACATATAAGAAGCATTAAGTATCATCAGGCCACCACAAAGGTTTCATGGCACTGTTACACATAGTTTTAAAAAATATATAGATATATGCCTAAGGCCAAGGAGCCTCTTCAGTGGACATTTATATATGTGAGAGAAATGAGATGAAAAGGCTGAGTTCCTGTCTTTTACAGCTTGCACTGTTAATGGTGTTTTGTTACATGCCTGATACTGCTAAAGTAGACAAGAATGTGGGGCCAAATAGGTCATGGGCATAGAGTGAAGCCTAATACTGTTCTGTTATACAATGGCATAGTGCTGTACTTGCAGACCTGAATATCACTTAACCCTCATCAGAGAAGTTCCTTCTTGAAGTAGATGGGAATTATAGAGAGACCCACAACTGGACAATATGCAGAGAGTGACAGACTTTGGATGACTCATGAATGGGATGTCAAAAGTAAACCCCTCCTCTTGAGGATTGTGAATCTAAAAGGAAGAGGGAGCAAAAGGACTGTAAGAGCTAGACGTGGTGGTCGACTCCAAGGATGCTCTGCTCCTGCATTGGCATTAATCTGTGTCTTTATATCCAGCAGTATTTTCTGTATTGTGAAATTTGATGACCTCATATTAAGTATACGTAGATTTAAAACTGCAATGACATTTTTGATAAATTGTTGCCTCAATAAATATGAAGTAACTTTACATTTACGGATTAATTGGGGCTTGAAATAGCTTTTGTCAGACATTATACCAATGTTAGCTGGAAAAATGAAAAATATTTTGAGAGATGGAGAAATGGCTTAGCAGTGAAGAGTACATACTGTTTCAAGACAGTGGTGGCACACACCTTTAATCCCAGCACTCAGGAGGCAGAGGGGCAGGCATTTCTCTGTGAGTGCAAGACCAGCCTGGTCTACAAGAGCTAGTTTCAACACAGCTAGGACTGTTTCACAAAGAAATCCTATCTCAAAAAAACTACAAAAAAAAATGCTTACTGTTCTTGCAGAGGACCCAGGTTTGGAAAGAGAGATGCTGGGAACACCTCAAGTTGGCCCTCGACCATAACATGGTAGGATGTGATTTTTAAAAGACCAGAGAAGTATGAGTTGTCATTTTCAAAGAACTGCTGTTAAGTAGAGGCATGGTGGCCCCAGATCCTCCATGACCAAACTCTAGGGACAGTGAGAGCAAGGGTTATGGCACTTTCATGACCCTTGAATACCTCTACCCTGCAGGAAAGAGACTTGACACCAATACCATGAAAGCACTAGGAAAGGTGGAACCCTGCTTAAATACAGCATCTTCATAGCAACACGAACATTAAAGAGGACCACCGTGGAGTAGGATTAACATCCATAACCGGGCTCCTGAGTGAGTACCCAAAAGGAAGAACAGTACATGGAACCTGACCCCTGATGCTTTGCCCAGCATCTGGGATCTGTTATGAAGGACCACCAACCATGGGCAAGAGAAATGTTTGTTCAAGTCATTTACTCATCTTTGACTGGACTGTCTTGTTTTAGTTAGTTTTCAGAGTTCTCTACTTATTCCACATATTAATCCCTTATCAGAAATATGATTTTCAGATATTTTCTCACAATCTTTGCAGTCCTTCTTACTCCTATAATGGTCTTTGAAGAACCAAATTTCAATTTTCATAAAATATAATTTCTCTGGCTTTGTTTTGGTGCCTTTGCCTATGATGTCAATGTAAGAAGTCATTGAAAAACCCGGTATCATGAAGCTGTCACTGTCCATTTTCTAATAATTTTATAGTTTGAGGTCTTATATTTATATTTATGATCCATTTTGAATTAATTTTCACATATGACATTAAGCTTATCTTTTGGATGTGAATACCCAGTGTTCCCAAAGCCACTGACTGAAAAGACTGTTCCTTCCCTGGCTGAATCCCTTCAGCACCATTTTTAAAAACCATTGAAACTATCTGAGAAGGCTTATTTCTAGACTTTTCATTTTACCTCACTGGTGTGTGCATTCATCTTTATACCAATACCACACTGTTTAGATTGCTGTTGTTTTGAGGTATGAATCCTCTGCCTTTCCTTTTCTTGTTAAAGACTGAATATTTGGGGTAAATATAAGCACTGAAATAGACATCATCCATTTATGGCTTTATGGAAATAAGAAGCCCATTGACCAACTAAAGGTTTCTAATCAAAATATGCCCAATATCAAGATGAGATAACATCTTTCAAGAAAAATAAGACATATTAATGTCAAGTTAGAGATGGGCTTGCAAAGCCTGAAGAAATGTATTTTGAGGAGGAAGAAGTGAAGTCTGATTGCAGAGTAGATGAGAGAGAATGCAAGGCAGAAGGAGCCATTTGGAAAAATTTGGAAGACAGAACCTCCCTCCCAGTTCTTTTTGCAGGGAAACATCAATCAGGAGAAGCCATCTAGGGTTTGAAATAATGGTGGCACTCTAGGACATGGAGAGAGCAGGACAGGGACACTAGGCAAACTGTGATAGATTGGTCTTGAGCAGAGACTGGAAAGTCCAAGTAAGCTGGCCCATGTGAAAAAGACTGGAGGCCAGGAGAGCCTCAGACCTGAGAGAGTTACCAGGACTTGGTCCTTTCTCTGAAGACACTGACGGAAATCTTTGTATCTGAGAGCTGAATCTGTAGTTCTGTTCGTTTTTCTCTCTTCCCTTTCTTCCCCCAGAATTAAAAGGTATACCCACCATGATAGAGAAGACCACGAGGATCACAAGGGATGTTGCCTGTGCCTGGTCAAACAGAAGTATTTTCACTTTTCTAAAAGTTATCATTTTATACTCTGTATACAGTATTCATTCTGTGTAGCCTAGGCTGGCCTCAAATTTGTGATCCTCCTGCCTCTTCCTCCCAAGTACAGGATTACAGCTGTGCACAAGGAAGCCAGACTCCTACATTTTCTGCACATCATGATTGTTACTATTATAAGTAGGAAGCAGAAACAATAAACATTGCTATGGTCACAGACAGACTTAGGAGAAGAATGACGCAAGGGAGTGTTTGTAGTGAGTGCTTTGCCCTGGACACGCAGGCAGGAAACGGAAGCATCAGCCCGTCTCCTGTAAGGCAAGGCCCAGTTTGAGAGCAGGTAAGAGACAGCTCTGAGGTGGTGGCATTTCTTTTCATTTGACCCAGCTGTTGGCAGCAGCGATACCCTCTCTCTCCTGCTCATTCAAAACAGACACAGAAACTGTCAAACTAAAAAAAAAGTACAAAATCTACAAACGAGTCAAGCACGGCCATAAATGCATCCCTTTTACATGATGGGGTTTAACAACTTACATTCCATTCCAAGAGTGACAGGAGACTGAGTATTCCACGAGAAGTCCCGGGTTCTGAGACTGTTTTTTTGGAGATGTGTACAGACTGCAGCATCCTCCATCACATAATTCAGGAAATAAACAACATAGGAGAAAGGGACTATCAGTACTGTCAGGGATGGAATGGACCCACACACATATTAAATACATATGTTAGAAAGTCTAGACCCCCAGTCTGATGGTCTCTGGAGACTGGGCTTTAAAACATGACATGGGTCAGATGAATAGGGAAACTTTGCCCTTGTACAAGCAGATACTAAGAGGCATCTTTGATATGAGGACAGAGCAAGAAGGCATCTGTCTGTCACAAGGAAGAGAGCCCTCACCAACACTCATGCTTGTCTTAAACTTCTAGCATCCAAAACTATGGAAAATAGGTTCTAGTGGTTTAGGCTGGCCAACCCATGGTATTTTGTTATGGAGACCCAAGCGCTCTGAAAACCTTCCTTCTGAGTTCCTTCTGCCCCTGTTGTCTGCACCATTTGGATGGGCAGTTATGTTCATGTGTTCTAGATGTGGCTTAAAATTCTCCATTGAATTATATTTGGAAATTAGAAGCCTCTTGTCAGGAAAGCGTTACATATGTACTCATCTCTCAGTCAAAATAAATCATCAAGTAGCTACCATATCCTAACCATGCTACTGAGTCTTCTAGAAAGATGCCAAGCACAAAGTCACAAAGCTCAAGATAGTTAGTATATGTATAGTATATGAGATGAGATGTGTATGGAGATAACCCCAACAAGTAGACTATACCCTAGTCCCATGGCACACGGGAGAAGAAGTGGCTCCTACACTTGGGGAATGCAGGTATACTAAGAAAACCACCCAGGTCCAGGAACCTGAAAGGAAATGAGGCCTCAAATGAGGACCAAGCTTTGATTCTGCACAGAAGAAGCAGTGTGGTGCTGATCGCCGTGTATGTCTGGGGAACACTAAGCAGTGTGTGTGTGTGTGTGTGTGTGTGTGTGTGTGTGTGTGTGTGTGTATACATGTGTATATACATGTGTATATATGCATATGTGTATGTGTATATGTGTGCATTTGTGTACATGTGTACCTATAAATATGTGTGTATGTATGTATACATCAGTCTACATGTGTGTATGTGCACATGTATATATGTTTATGTGTTAAAGGGGTTAGAGGTTAAAATGTGGAAACATCATTAGACAAGCAGGTTGAAGGCAAAACACGAAGGGGTGAGAGTCCTGCATAAAAGCCAGAAAAGATTCTATTTCAAATTTTAGGCTACACACAGTAATTGTTAATGTATTTTATTATTTCTTTGAGTGTTTTGTACAATATGTTTTGATCATATTTACCCCTCCTCCCGCAACTCTTCCTAAATCCAGTCCTGTTTCCTCACTCACCAAATGTGTCCTCTTGTTTTGTTAAGGTTGGGTTTTGTTTTGTTTTGTTTTTATTGACACCAAGGTCAATTTGTGCTGCCCAAATGTTCTTTGATGTCTGGATTTCTACTGGAGCATGACCTACTTACTGATCAAGGGCTCTACTGTTAAAGAATATTGACTCTTCCTGTCCCAGTATCTTACAATTGTCAACAGCTTATCAGATGGGGCTAAGACTATGCCCCAACTCCCCTCTCCAGGCTGGGATTTGGCCTATTGCACAGGTCTTGTGCATGCTGTTGCGGTCACCGAAATCATACGTGCAGATGCCTGCTGTGCCCAGAAGACACTGCTCCCATGTAGCCATCAACTGCCTCTGGCTCTTAGAACCTTTCCAAGTCTTCTCCCAGAATGGTTGGAGGAGGGGGTATATAGCATATATGATCCATTTAGGGCCAAGCATTCTGTGGTTTTTCAATCTCTGCACCTTGGCCAGTTGTGGGTCTCTGTGTTAACCATCATCTATTGCAAACAATTTTTTTCTGCTTACGGTTGAGAGATGCATTGATCTATGTGCATAATGATAAGTCATTAGGAGTTGGTTTAATACTATGTTCATTTAGCAAATTAATAGCGGTGGGTGCTTTCAGGGATTTTTAAGCAAGGAAGTGGATGATCTAATCTTTACTTTGAAAAAACATCTCTAGAAAAAGAGCTCAGTATCTAACATAGAGAAACTAGAGTAAAGAAAATTAACAAGAAACTATCCCAAAGAATAGTTTCATGAAACTATGAAAGAGGGGTGGGCAATCTCATGGAAATAGTTGTATTTGGAATCATATATGTATAATTTACAGATTAAGCACTATCATATGATGGGATGGGGTGTTTGTTCACCTGTCCTGTAGCCCTGAAAAAGGTGGCTGGTGAACCAAGCAACAGATGAAGGGTTATCCTAAGTGAGGGTAAGGAAGTAGGTGTTGCTCAAAGTCACGGGGTCTCCATCTCTGAAAACACTGGGAGTGTGTGTGTGTGTGTGTGTGTGTGTGTGTAGGAGAGGGAGAAGGAAGAGAGGGGAAGGTTTTTCATCAGAGATGCAGGCATGGAATGATACCAACAATCTGAGGGGATAGCAAAAATTCGTGACAACAGATTTCCCATAAAGGCTAAAAATCTATTTGTAAGAGGAAAAGAAAGCAGAGAAGGGATTTTTATAATTTAACCTTTTAAATATTGAAGTCAGTTTTAGATAAGATGAGAATTTATAATAGTCACTTGTGATTAAACTAATTCATAATACACGAGAAAGTGAATGTTCTTAGAGGAAATCATGTAGAAGAACTGAGAGACTTAGTTATTAAATGTGTCATAAAGAATGTCAAAGCCACCCAGAATAAGGACACGGGCTGAAGAGATGAGGCAGACTTCAGAAAGTACTGACACCAACAGAGAGTGCACACAAAGACTTTGCCAGCCCACAGATGATGATCCAAATGAACGAGGCAGTTCTAATTTGACCCATTTCAATAGTACCATGATTGCCACAGAATAGAGCCTGACATCATAGGTGGAAACCAGAAAGGTACAGGCCCCATCTCCTGATCTGATCATATGTCTGATGTCAAGCCTGGTGCCCTGCTCTCAACTCTGAGACTAGGATAGCCATGATGCCAGAAACTCCTACTTTGGTGTCCCCAAATAATCCTACTCTACCTTCTGTGGACAGTACACTTTCCTGTACCCCCAACTTTAGGAATGTCCACTCCCATAGCAAATCTCTATTACAAGATAATCATTTCTGGTATTTAACACATTCAGAGTCTTCTTCCTGTAAAAGTCTTGATTCTTTGTTTATGGGATGGATTTCTGATACTCTGTTTATTATTATCAGTGATCCATCTCTTGGTTACTTCTCCTAACTTCATTTGGTTTCTTGGATTCCAGGATTCTTTTGTCCCAGTGTTCCTTCCCTCACCCTTATTAAATTCACCATCCCCTAGAGGAATGGTCCAACACCCAAGCTATTCAGTGCCTTGAACTCCTCACTTCCACCCTCAGGATCCACCCTTGTTCACGTTCTACATCTTATCACCCTCCAGAAATTAAACACATCTAGATTGTTTTTCAAATACATTTTCTCTAGCACGACTTTACTTTTATCTCAATTCTCAGGTGTCTCTGCTTTTACAAGTCAGTGAATATTATTCATTAAGACATGAGCTCCCGCAGGTTAAGGATTATTCAGCAATATAGCTTCATTATAAAGGTGTGGAGTTTCCTCAACCAATCTTTAATGTTATGGATCCCAAAACACATTCACACCCAGGTTCCAGGAAGACAGCGGTATTGTCTTAGTTTTCTTTCTATTGCTGTGGCAAACCATGACCAGAAGCCACATGGGAGGAAAGGGTTTATTTAAGCTTACAGTTTACAATACATCTTTGGTGAAACTCAGAGCAGAAGCTCAAAGGAGAAAGATGAAGGCAAGAACTGAAATGGAGGCCATGGAAGAATGCTGACAACTGGTTTCTTCGCCCATGACTTGCTCATCTTGCTTTCTTACACATTCCAATACCACCTTCCCAGGCCTACAATGCCCTGGACCCTCTCAAATCCATCACTAATCAAGAAAATGCCCCACATACTTACCTACCAGCCGATCTGGCAGAGGCAATTTATCAGTTGGGATTCCCCTCTTCCCGTATATCTAGCTTTATGTCAAGTTGATAAAAAAAAAATAGCATAATCGACCTCTTGTCAACTTGACACCCAAACATATCAGTATTAAACTACAACCTTTACTTTCTTATCAGCAAGTTATATGTTATTATTAATATCACAGTACAAAATATAAGTAACATTAAGTCTCACAGTCTTTAAATTCTTTGCAGTATTTCTAAAGTGCAACTTCTCTTTTAAAAGTGTCCAGTCTCTTTTAATGTCTCTCGGTGATGGCCTCCTAAAAAGACAAAAGAAAATTACTTAATTCCTATTACAAAAGGTAAAAAAAAAAATCAGGGTACAGTCACAATCTGTACCAAAAAAAAAAAAAAAAAAAAAAAAAAAAAAAAAAAGCAAAGCAAAGCCAAACTCCAACAATGTTAATCTATTAATGCCTGGCATCTGTAGCTCACCATCTTCTTGTCTCTAATAATCATGGGCAGCTCCACTTCACCATCCACAGAACACCCAACTTGTGTTGTAGGCTCAAGCCAGTTTCACTCCATAGCTGCTGCCATGCTTGGCAATCACTCATCCCATAGTCATGGCGTCTCCGTATGCTGGGGTCTCCACAAGTTGTTACCTCCCCAAGTCTCAGTATCTTACGATGACTCCTTCATTCCTGGGGTTTACACTCAACCGAGACTACACTTTCACCAGCGCTCTCCTGACTCTTCACTATGCCAAGCCTCAGCTACTCTCCATGATTTCCGCATTCCCTCAAAACTTCTACCATATGGGAGACTCTGACACATTGACAGGCTCAGCTGCCAGCATAAGATGCAGCCTTGACATGTTCTGGACCCCATCTTCTGTGTGCTGACCCTGAAGAAATCATCCAAGATGATTTCAACTCAATGTTGGTCTTTTCTGAATCACAGCTGATTTCTCACCCACCATTAATCAATATTGATTATCCCAGTAAAGAAGAGGGTTAACCTCAGTAGTCCTGGTCTCTTGTTAATGGCTCTGAGCGTTCAGCCCAAGTTGACAAGACACCAGAGGTTCTTAATTCAAAATATCATATGAATGACCCTGATAAAGTCTTTAAAATACTCTAAACTTCCTTCCATCATGGTCTTCATCATGGGCGCTGCTCTCAGCATTGTCTTACAAACTCCACAACATCTCAGTAAGCTCTGGCTACTCAATGACTTTCCCAATCCAACATCCCAAACTCTTCCACAGTCTGCTCAAAAGCAGTATGAATCTGTCACAGCAATATCCCATGATCTTAGTACCAGTGTCTACACCAGTTTGCTTTGTGCTGCTATGATAAAAACCATGACCAAAGGCAACTTGATGCAGTCAGGACAGGAATGCAAGGCAGGAACTGACACAGAGACCATGAAAGTATCCTGACTACTGACTTGCTCACAATTGATTGGCTTAGTCTGCCTTCTCATACACCCCAGAACCTCCTGCCCGGAGTAAAATGACCCAAGGTTAGCTGGGCCTTCCCCTATCAGTCACACATCAAGAACAATGTACCACAGACTTTGTCCAAAGACCAATTTGGTATGGGCAGTTCATCAGTTGGGACACCTTCCCAGATATATCCCAGTTTGTGTCAAGTTGAGAGAAATTAACCAACATGGATAAAGAATGAGCAAACATGAGGAGGAGGAGGAGGAGGAGGAGGAGGAGGAGGAGGAGGAGGAGGAGGAGGAGGAGGAGGAGGAGGAGGAGGAGGAGGAGGAGAATTTAAAATAGCAAAGTAACTGTAACAAATGTTTACCATGTGCTATCTCTTGACCAGAACACAGAGATACAGACAAAGGGCAGCTAACATTCAGAAACAAACAAACATAAAAAATGAGCAGATTCAGGGCTGCTCTCACTCCTCACTTTAAAAGGCTCTACATCTTAGGTTATCGTATGGGAGGTTGCTTTTGAGACAGGGTCTCACTGTATAGCTGTGGCTGGCCTGGAACTCACTTTGTAGACCAGGCTGGCCTTGAATTCACAGAGATATGTCTCCTGAGTATTGGGACTGAAGATGTATACCACCATGCCATATTGTATTAGACAAATGTATTATTGTGGCCAGTGTCTGAGAAAAACAACTTCAGAAAGAAAGGCTTATTTCAGTTCACACTTTAACAGTTCATCCAGATAGGGTGTGTGTGTGTGTATGCATTTGTGTGTGTATGTGTGTGTGCATGTGTGTGTGTGTGTGTGTGTGTGTGTGTGTGTGTGTGTCAGTGCAGACCACCTAACATCAAAGAAGCCAAGAAGCAGAGAAAAGGAAGAACAAGCACATGCATGGGTAATATTCAAATGCCCTTGGTGAGGGGAACATGCCTGGCACCCAAAAGGGAGAGGAAATGAACAAACAGACACAAAAACAAAAGCTCCTGACACTCTACCTCAGGTTACTGCTGCCCACAATATGATGAAAAGCTTCAGTAATTCCAAAAAGAAAATCATTTGAAAGGCTGCTCCCAATTTCATCATTAAAATTGCATGAAACCCTCTTCTCAGTCCCACTTTATTTTCATAATCAGTTGTAATTAACAATCCTTTGCTTTCCATTTGGGGGCTACTGGTGTTTTATCAGGCTAAATTTTGGTCATATAGTTAAGCTCCATGAAGCTAAGGGGAAGCAAGCCCCTGTAGCGACTGCCAGTCCCAAAGGATGGGACAATGCTGATGCTTCGTCCATTTGCCTCTAATCTAGAAATCTATGACACCTAAATCAGTGCCGCACTCCACCCGCAGGCTCAGGTGAGCAAGCTAATTTGCTGTGGCTGGGTTGACGGCAGGAGCAAGAGAGATGTTTCAATGAAGCTGCTTTTACGGTGTTGATGACCAAGACACAGTTATCAGTCCATTCTGCTGTGAAAGGAGATCCAGCAGCCCAGTAACTCTATATTTAGAGGAAAATAAGAAAACAGTTTTACATTTTGGAGACTAACTTGTCCCCCTGCTTCTTTGTGAGACACTCTCCCTGGTTAGTCTATCCCTAGCACTCCAATGTCCTAGCTTGCTTTACCCTCAAGTTCTATTCATGGATACACATATGTTTCTGTCAGGTGTGAAGCCAGAGGGACCAGAGCCTCAAAAAAAAAAATATCCATTCCTACACTACTTTTCCTTTTCTGTATCTCACCCTGGTGGCATGGTCTATGGTTGCCATGGCAATGATATCTAGCAACAATGCTGGGCAGCCTTCCAGGAACTGAGGTTGGGGAAGCAATGGGGCTACAATACATCTGTCAGAGGTAATAAAGAATTCTCTGTGTAAACATTTCTGTGAGATGGCTCCACCACCTGCGTGGAACCTAAAGCAATGGGCACGGTGCAGGGATGGAAAGCTGGGGCAGGGGGTGTCAGCCCAAGACTATCTTGTCACAAATCACGGTCTCTATTGTTCTGCTGCATGTGTCAGAATAAGGCCAAGAATGTGTCAGAATAATACCCAATGGATGATGTATTTATCCGGACACTGAGTTGAAGGCTGATGTGGGTTTGGCTTAAGGAAGCCTTTGCCTGAGATTTAAATTCTCAATTTTATATTTAAAATCAGTTCCTCAGATTTTGATTCCTTGCCATCTCTAACAAATGTGTTCTGTTCATTTAGACAAACGGTTCTCAACCTGTGGATTGTGACCCTTTGGGGACTGAGTAACCCTTTCAAGGGTGGGGTGTCACATATCAGATATCCTGAATAGTAGATATTTACAATAACAGTAGCACAATTATAGTTATGAAGTGGCACCGAAATAATTTTCTGGTTGGGGTCACCACAGCCTGAGAAATTGTGTTAAGGGGTCGCAGCATTAGGAAGACTGAGAACCACTGAGTTAGACCAAGAATGTCTCCAGTTGTGAAGCTGAAGTAACAATGTTCACAGGATGCTGCTCCGTAGCATGTGGTGGGGCAAGACAGCTCACTTCACAGTGCGGGGAAACAGGCATCCACACTGGAGGAGCAGAGACAAGAGAAAGCCTGAAAAGGTAGGCCTCCACTGAATACTTCCTCCCAAATGCCCTTCCACCTTGTTTCCATTAGTTCCTAACAATGGCGTCACATTATATAAGCATCACAGGATCAATCATTGATTAGATTAGATGCCTCGTGATCCAATCATCTGTGGAAATGGCCTCACAGATGAACTATCTAAAGCATGCTCTTCTAATGTCATAGGTGTCTTTTAATAACTCAAGTTGATAATGAATATTAACCTTAATGAGTACCGTGCAGGTATCAATACCACCACCAAGAACCTCTCAGTATCCGGATGTCCATGATAACATAGTCTGCACATGTAGTTTCTTTTCTTAGGCAAATCAGAGCCCACAGAGAGATACGAGGTTATGGAAGGCCTCAGGAACGCTGGAATTACACTCGCCAGCTGGCAGTTGCTGTCGTTGAGTGTCTGAGCTGACACCAGCACATACTGAAAGTGAGTCACAAATGTGCTACTTCTTGTCACGAACACAAGTGAGCCACCTGGCGAGAGATTATTTAGTCTACTGGAACTTTGCATCATAAGGAGCAGCCCCTTGTGTTTGTCGGGATATAAATGGTTCTAACCCATCTATAGTTTTCTGCCAGTACTCTTATCCTCAGACACGAATTATACCTTAGTCCTTCTCATTGTGTACCATACAACGCTGCCTCTAAGCAAGAAAATTATTTAACAGCAAGAAAGCAGTGTGCCTGTGCTAAGTGCCATCCAGAAATCTGCCAGAGGCAGCTGCATTGATCAAGGACCAACCAATGGAAAATCCTGAAAGATGATATAAAATTAAATATATGCTCTGAACTAATGATGAACTCATATACAATATATCCCACAATCAGAATCTAGACACAGTGTTTGAGAATGTACTTCCTGAAATCACACCTGACAACAACTAAGGTAATTGCTGCCTGTGCCAGCAATTAGGGGCTTTGATGGTTTGGGGAGCTTAAATTGCATAAAGAGAATGTGTTACTTAGTTTTACCTGAAGATTTGGACCTTCTCACACTACTGACACAAAAGGCTGAAGGGGGCCTTAGACTGGCTAATTTGGTTCTGATAACTTGCAGGAAGAGACCTGACTATGTTTGAAGGCTTCATTCTTCCTTGCGGTTCTATGCGCAAAATTTATGGGAATGGTATCAAGCCACATCTAGAAGCAGAAGTCCATGAATGCTGTGCTCAGTCCACTTTCAAGCCTTTATGCACACCATGACCACAACCCAGGAAATGCTGCACTCAGTCTTCCTACGCGAATTAACATGCTCAAGACAGTCTCCCACAGGAGTGCTCAGAGGCCTCTCTGTCACACTCGTATACCTTTAATCAGTCGCTTAATTCAAGTCCACAGGACACAGGCAGATTCTTGGCCAAACTATCACACGAATGGTCCTAGCCCATTTCCTGAGAGAATGCTTGTTCCTTCTGAGCCCCATCAACGGAGTTTCCAATGTCTGTGTTCCCTCGTAAGCCTAGTCTTCCAAGCTCCCATCAGAACGACCCATTCATTAATCTCTGTTTAGGACTTCCCTAACCCAAAGTTCCAAATTCAAGCCACGAAACAGCTCCTAAGGAACACACGATCAGATTATCACAGCAGTGGCTCCACTTCTCAGTACTAGTTTCTGTCTTAGTTATTTTGGGAGAGAGTGGGGACTGCCTATTGGAGAGATGAAATACATTAACAACGAATCTTCAAAGATGATCCCTGATGAGTATTTCTGTGGCTCACAGGTCAAGCACACCATCTGTCATGACAGGAAGAGTTTGAAGATGATGGTCACACCACATCCGCAATCACAAAATAAACAATGACAAATGCATGCTGCCGCTCAGCATCCTTCCTCCATTTAGATAGCCCAAGATTCCAGGCAGGGAGCAGTGCTACCCAGAGTAGGCAGGACTTCCTACCTCAGTTACTGTGAAAGTGAAACCTACCTTGTAATGCATGGTAATGATGGATGCTGAAACCAAGTGTAGGGTCCTCTTTCCACCTTGATTAATGTAATCACAATATTTCTCCAGAGGCATACCCAGAGACCTGTCTCCTGGGTGATTCGAGACCCTTTAAAGTTGACAATTAACAATCACCATTTCAGGGAGAAAACTAATTAACATCACCATTCCCTCATTGTCATTCCATTAATTTATAAATATAATTTTCCATTCATTTAATATGTTCACTGGACATGCTCAGGGGTCAAGGGAGAGTTGAAAAAAAAAAAAGCTTCCAGAATCAGTGACGTTTTGAACAGAAAATAAGCATGGGAAAAGGAAGCAAGAAAGTAAAAGGTAGGGCATGGAGAGGAAGAGTTCCAGGCACAAGAAAGAAAAATGTAAAGAAAACATGTTGGAGAAAATGGAGTAAATGTAACACTCCTATATAGTAGATCTTAGGCCATGGGAGGCTTTCTTCATCTTGGAATATGTACCTCACTCTTTCCATCTCCTCGTTCCATTTTGAGTTCAGTATTGGGCACAGACTAGTCATCAGAACTATGGAGAAAGAATAGAGTATGGTTACAATCTTTTACTCAACCCCAGTATCTACCTAAAAGCTCCAAACACAATTATTCTTCCAGGATGGCTAGTTTCCTCTCAACTTTGGCCTTCCACCTGAATTTCCTTCTAGATCTTTCTGGCCTGTCTTTCCTGGGCTCTTCCTCTCAGCCTCTCTCCCATTTAATTCAAAGAAACTTCTCCCCCATCTCTCCCAGACATATGTCATTTGTCAGGCTTCTCCCCCTTACACAGTTAGTTCATGGGTGACTAGATATCTTTAGTCATATGTAAATATAGTGAACTGAAGTGAATGTCAAGAAGATCCTTCCAGACTGTATGATGAAATTTCAGTGAGATAGCCCCCTCTGCTTGTGAGGACCACAGGGAGGCTGGAGATGGTAGTAATCTATCAGGTGTCCCAAAAGAGTTGACTTGACTACTTACTAGTGAGTGATTTTTTTTAATGTAAGAAGAATACAGTTTTGTAACATGAGGGCCTGCTTGTTGGGGTTTCTGTCCTGCCCAGTTTTCACAGCCGGTAAGTCCCAAAGAAAATCACACAGAGGGTCTGTATTAAATATAAACTGATTGGCCAAAAAGCTCAGGCTTTGTATTAGCTATTATAACTTACATAGCCCATTATTTTTATCTATGTTAGCCACATGGCTTGGTACCATTTTTAGCGGGGCAGATCACATCCTGATTCTTTGGTGGTCTGGGCAGGACTGTGGAAAGAGCTTTTTTCTTCCAAGAATACTCCTGTTTTCATTGTCCCACCTCTACTTCCTGTCTCGTTTTCCCACCTATACTTCCTGCCTGGCTATCAGCCAATCAGCGTTTATTTAAAATATAATTGACAGAATACAGATAATCGTCCCACACCACAGTTTAATTACCATAAATAATTTGAATCCACTTCAAATGCAACTTTTGAAGGTATAGAATCATTCTGCTTGTGTCAAAGTTGAGATCCAGCTATAATTTAAGAATCGTCAGTGAAATTCTACCTCCTGCTGGTTACCAAGTGTAAAGTAGCTGTCTGTTCCTACATACTGTGCTACATTACCTAGTTTACATATGCCTGGACCATCTCGTCTTACCATCAGAATGCAAAGCAACCATTCTGTTGCTTAAAACCAAGATGAAACCCCAAACTGTACAACCACACTGTCCATGCCACAAATTAACCCCAAAGTCTACATGTGGAAACGCATCTATCTCTTCTTCACAGCCGGGTTCTTGGTCTGCTTTTCTCCAGTCACTCTGTGTTATCAGTAAGATGAACAGTGAGGAGACTTACAAGTTCCCTTCAATCATGCAATAGGAACTTCCTAAGAGCGATGCAAGTATCTAGGGGAAGGGGGTCTGGAAAACATGATGTCACCCTTACCAATCCATACTTGCACATGCAATTGAACTCACTTCTCAGAGTAGAGAACAATAACCAAGCCTTGATTACCAAAAATTGAGGTCTGATCTGAGCACATTGTCAATGGCCTGGGTCACTTGCTTGCAGTCGTAGTTAAGGCTATTGTTGCTGTGATGGAACGCCATGATCAAAGCATCATGGGAAGGAAAGAGTTTATTTGACTTATATTTCCTTATCACTGTTTATTATCGAAGGGAGTCAGGACAGGAGCTCAAACAGGGCAGGAACCTGGAGGCGGGAGCACCGAAGCCATGGAGGGATGCTGCTTACTGACTTGCTTGACCTGGCTTACTCAGTCTGCTTTTTGAACTGAAGGGACCGCCTGCTCAGGGATGGCACCGCCTGCTCAGGGATGGCACCACCCACAGTGGACCAAGCCCTCCCACATCAATCATTAATTAAGGAAATGCCCTACAGGCTTACCTATAGCCACATCTTATGGAGGCAATCTCGCAGTTGAGGCTCCCTCCTCTCAGGTGGCTTTAGTCTGAGTCAAGTTGACATAAAACTGTCCAGCACATGCGTGTCTGTCAACATCGGCTTTGTTTCTGTATTATGAGATGAGAAAGTAGCTAAGATAAAAAGACCTACATCTTTGTATCCCTAAACAGTCCTTATAACCTCGGGGCACAGGTCCCCCGGCACAAGACTCCTCTAACCGGATGAGACACAAGGATGAGCATTACCCCACTCATAGCAGAACTGCTGTAATAGCTGGGGAAACTGAAGGGAGGCCATGCTATTCCGTGAAAGAATGCTGACCATGCAGCCCAACAAAAAACATTTGTGAGAAGGGACATGGTTTCCATTAGCAACCTCCGTGTCACAGTGCCATTCCTGCAAAAGAGGCAAGAGGGGCCACTCTGTGGGAGGGGTGTCATGTAGCCCAGAAGTGGTGATCCGGAGTGCTAAGGCATAGTGGCAAGCCCGTCAGACACAGTGGATTAGTGATGCTGCTAAGAAAAACAGGAGCAGGGAAGAGGGGAAAAACTTCATTCCACAAGACATTATCTTTGAAACTCCCCTCCCCCAAAAAAAATCAACGAAGAATTTTCCCAAGACCGAAGAGAAAATTAATAAACCATAGAAGATAAAGGAGGCAAGGCTCAGGGTATCCCCCAAGGTAAGCACTTTAACTTTTCCTCCGAGGGTGCACTTACATGCTACTAAAGCAGGGATCAAATCTGACATCAAATGAGAGACTCACAACTGTATGTCCGTGTTCTCTAGAAACACGTTACACAACGCTTCAGGCGATTTCTACCTGCTGGGGGTTTTTGTTCTGTCTGCTATAGAAAGTGACTTGCAGGTCCCTCTATCGGAACTTGTCAAATCAAGTGGTATGGATTCTTACGCACCAGCTGAAGGTGCCTCTGGAAGAAAGTGGGGTCTGTGTGGGCGATTCCAGTGTGGTGCCAGCAAAGCATGGGTTTCCTCGAATCAAGTCAGTGTTCTATGGCAACAGAGAGCCCATTCTTCAAGACAACAATCCTCAAGATACTGGAAGACAGTTCTAACGTCCGCTTATGCTCCTCGCCTGAGTTAAACTCCTCACACGCCTGTTCTTCGGGAAAGGCTGTTTTCTGTTCTTCATCACAGGTGGCTTTTTAGACTGTCCTCTAGTCTTTCTCCCCATCCCTGTCCTCTCAAGCCTGCCCTGTGTGTTAACTTGAATAAGAATGTCCTCCATAGGCTCGAGGATTTAAGCACTGGGTCCCCAGTCAATGCTGCTAATTTGGGAAGTCTGGGAACCCTAGAGGAGGTGGCGCCCTGGTGACAAGGACATCTCTGGGGTAGACTTCGAGGTTTTGTAGCATGATCCCACTTTATCCTCCTGTGCTGCTTCCTGTGTGTGGATGAAACATGATCACCCCACTTTCTGACTGCCAGTCTGGCCTTGCACTCCTGCTCCCAAACTCTCCTCAGAATGATGGTCTGTATCCCTTCTGGAACCTAAAATTGAAAGCCAAAATTAAACCGTTTTCTCCTCTGAGCTGCTCTTTGTCCAGGAAGTCTATCAAGGCACAGAAAAGTAACTAATGTGGTGACCAAATCAAAGTTCACAGATCTTGACACAGATGTCTGCAAATGTTTGGTCTATAATTAATTTTACATTGCCCTCAAGTTGTTTTTTTCCAGTTTATACTAAAAAAAAAAAAAATGAACTTTCCAAAAAAAAACCTTTTTTCTGATTGAAAATATATACTACCACTATGTATAGTGCTACCACTATTTCTGAAACACTAATTACATATACTTGATTACTAGAAAAATAAGAATTATTATGGTTTATGTCCCCCAAAGTCCCCATGTTAGTAATAATCTCCAGTTTGAAAGTGTTGATGGGCATGGCATTTAAGATGTGATATCTCTATCCTCATGGATAGATTAGCTGTCGAGGGTGTGCACTGGGGCCACAGGTTTCGGTTCCTATGCTAGAATCTCTCTTTTCTTGCCCTTCTGCCTTCTGCCATAATTTTGCATCCTGAGAACACTACCTAGATGCCAGTGCTATGCTACTAGACTCCCCAGCCTTTAAAACTCTGAACCAAATAAATGTCTATTCAGTATGAATTACTCAGTTTATAGCATTCAGACTGAGAAGACTCCAGTATAAGCGGAAGTTGCATTATTTATACATGATTTCTACTAGCGAGCCAAGACAGGACTCGTGCAAATGTCAATGCCAGCAGCAACAGGAAAGAAAACGAGCACTGGCCAGACAAATGATCAGAGAGACTTGAGACTGCCTTTTAAGAAGATTAGAAATAAACATTTACTATGAGTCTTTTTCTTTAAAAATCAATGTCTGAAGCTGGGTATGGTACCACCTGTTTGTAATCCCTTGGGAGGTAGAGACAGGATGAGCCAGACATCAAGAACATCCTCAGCTATGACAAGTTTAAGGCGAGCCTGGGCTACATGAGACTGTGTCCCCAGCAGTTCTTGTTAAGATGTCCCATCCCATTGATCTCTTGCAGTGGGGCGCCGACCTCCTGATGTGAGAATTGAGTTGAGAACTGAGTTTGGTTGTTTGTTTTCTCTTCCAAGGTCCTAGGAGCCTACTTGCTGTCCTCCACCAGCTCCCAAGACCTTGTCTGGTCTACAGGCTCCCAGCCCTTCTCCATTTGCTCAGTGGAAGAGGCAGAGGTCTGGATACACTATTCACCCTGTGTCGGATGGGGGCGGAGAAGCCCAGACCCACCTTCTGAGTATCTCCCTCACCTCTCCTGCCCTTCAGCTCTGACAGAACAAACGGGACATGCTAAGGACTTTCATCTTGCTCTCCCCACTCCCACCTCCTTGCTTCTCTGACAGCTCCCTATACAGTTTCCCAGCACTGGCACTTGATATGTAAAGACAAACATTTGAAAACTTGAGGTCCTCTCTGTGTCTCAGAAGAACCTTGCATTCAGGGTTATCATCTCTATAATTTCAAGGGCAGTCACAATGGAGTCTCAAAACTGGATTGACCTTGGATATTCTCCTTCAGCTGAAGTAATAATTGTCAATGACTTTGATTGTGGAACTCTGGACAATGGGGAACTTGGGAGTGTTGGGAGTCAGGTTGCATTGCTTCAGTTGATGACCAGAATTGAGCATGTAGGTTTGACCAGCATACTATAAAAGTCAGAGTGACTTAAACTGGAAATGAGCTCACTTCATCAAGCATGCTACGTTTCCCTTGACCTGACATTTGTAAGCCACGTAACCAAATGAAAAGGGGAGGTGTGGACTATTGTCAGCTCCTGAGCTCACAGCAGAAGAGCCTTCTGAGCAAGCACGCTGGCTGCATGCCCTCAACTGCTGTCTTCACAGCTGTGTGCTTGGGGCTTTATTACTTTTTATTTGCTTGTACAGGTATGCTGCTAATGGTTGTGTTTTGTTTTGTTCTGTTTTGTTTTGTTTTTCAATTAAGTTTTGTTTTGTTTTGTTTTCTCACATATAACTGCCAAGCCTCCCCTGGTAGATGTCTAGGCTATACCATGTCTGGTAGATAGCTAGGCCACACCATGCCAGGCTAGATGCGTAGGCCACACTATCCCAGTAAGATGACTAGGCCAAACTATGCCAGGCAAATGGCTAGGTCATACCACACCAGGCAGATGACTAGGTCACAGCATGCCAGGCTAGATGGCCTGGCCCTTCAGGAGGAAGGGTGTCCACAACACTGAGGGCAACTGGACAACCCACTCGACTCTATCAGAAGCATTTCCTCCTAGTGCCTGTGTCCTCTGTAACCCCTGGCAATGCAATAAATCAATCTTAAAGCTTTTCTTTATACACAATCAATAAACTTCTAGAATCAGACCTCAACCATGAGCACAAGTTCACGGCATCTGCCACATGTGTATGTTCTCATATGCCAATGGCAAACATGGTGTTACTTGGGAAAGAGTGTGGGTTCCAAAAGCCCCTGAGCTTACAGTAACCTGTAGAAATAGGAGCAGCAGGCCGCTTCCCGCCACCCGGCTAGCTTTACCCAAAATAATTACACGGAAACTGTATTCTTTTAAATACTGCTTGGCCCATTAGATCTAGCCTCTTACTGGCTAACTCTCACATCTTGATTAACCCATTTCTAATAATCTGTGTAGCACCACAAGGTAGTGGCTTACTGGGTAGATTCTTAGCCTGTGTCCGTCTCAGAAAGGAGAGGCATGGCGACTGCCTGAGGCATCTGCCTGACTCTGCTTTCTTTCTCCCACAATTCTGTTCTGTCTACTCCGCCTACCTAATTTTCTGTCCTATTAAAGGGCCAAGGCAGTTTCTTTATTAACCAATGAAAGTAACACATAGACAGATGACCCTCCTCCATCAGTCACCCTCTTCTAACACTTGTAGTCTGGGTTCTTCAGTCAGCTAGCTCTCTACCCCAGCCAGAACTGTCATTTCAGAGTGTCAATTCTGTCACATACCAAGCCCCTCCCCTCAGAACTACCCAGTAACTTCTCATCAAGCTTACTAGATGTTAGCTGACTACTGCCCAGTGACATAAATGTAGATGCTAAAGATCTAGACACTTCTAAAAGCTAGAAGAAAGACATGTGAAGAGTTGGAGCTTAACCAAATGATTTGAGGAGACAGATGTGTTAAAACTGATGTTACCTGATACAATGTATACTCAGGCCAGTCAGCATGCATGCGGAAGCTGATCTAAGTTATACAATGTAGACACACATCAATTGTCATGCATGCTGAGCCTAATTTACAGTATATAGTATAGATAATATCAGTCATCACGCTTGTTGAAACGAATATTGCATTATACAGTATAGGCACATACCAATTGTAAAGCTTGTTGAACTCAATGTTACATTATACAGTATAGACACGTATCATAGTCACCATATAATTCCATTAATGTGCACAGTGGATATGTTTTTATGTATCGGTTACATCATTAAGTGTTCACAATGAAGTGTAGTAGTTGATCTAATGTATCAGTCACCATACAGTTCCATTAATGTGCACAGTGGATATGTTTTTATGTATCAGTTACACCCTTAAGTGTTCAAAATGAATTGTAATAATTGATCTAATGTATCAGTCATCATACAATTGCACTAATGTGCACAATGGATATGTTTTTATGTATTACATTCTTAAGTATTCACAATGAATTGTAGTAATAGATCTAATTGTGTAATTAACTTACAGCATAAAATCCTTGGTCTGGCCTAGAGGCCATTCTCTGTGGAAACCCTCTTCTCTGGGGACTCATAGGCTCGTGAAGCCTATCACACTGGACTCATTGCTGGACATCCCCCATATCTGTTCCCACTACAGGGGCGTCTGTACTTGTTTTTGCCTCTTCCTGGAATATATTTTCTTAAGCCATATTATTGCTTACTTTCACATATTAAGGAAGGATTTCTAAAAGTTCTTGCTTCCTGTGATTTTATTGTTCAGTAATGATTTCATATCAAGCATAGGACAGAACTAACAGCTCCCTGAAGCAGACAACATAACAATATCCTGTCAACCTAAGAGCCACTTGAAAATGCTGATGTGCATAAATTAAGGTAAATACATTTTTGCTTTCCTTTTTGAGGACATGATCCTCCCCTGACTCCACAGGTTCCCAACTGCTAGCTTCCAAGACATTCCTATGGCAACAAATGTCCACAAACTGTGTGGCAAAAGACAAGAGAAATTTCACTTGTGGTTCTAAAAGCCAGAAGTCTGAAATCAAGGTTTTATCAAGAAATGCTTCCTTTTGAGATCTCACAGAAACATGTTGCGTCTCTTCAGGCTTCCGGTGGGTGCAGCCATCACTTATGTTCCCTTTTCTTCTATGCATGTACTTTAATCTCTGTCTGCACCTCTGGGTCTCCCCTGGGTGAGGGTCCGTGATATTCCAGTTCAAATGAGTTCATTCTCTCAAAACCTCTCTCTTGATTGCATTTTTTGGCATATAGGGTAACAAATTATTGCAGTGTAAAGCAATATTCACAAGCTCCAATAATTAGGGTATGAGTAAATTTGGGGGGATGGGGCACTTTTATCTGCCTCTCACTCACACCAATAGGGGTTCCTTTGGCCAGCATATCATACAACTTCTCAAATTTTGAGTCACATGTTACCCCGTTGCCTGTACCTCTTCTTTGGGGTCTTACGTAAATACGTGCTTTTTGTCACCAACAGTCCAAGTCCTGACTTTGCAAGTTAGATCACCATTGGAAGGTAAGGAGCGTAACACAATGCTAGAACTGTGCATTTCCAGGATGCTGACTATTACCGTGTTTGCTTCTCTCAAAACCCCAAAGGATCTTACAGCAAGCCCATGAGGTCACTACAGCAGTCCTCCAAACCCCAAATCCTCGTAGATTGAAGGTATTTGCTGAAATGTCACTTTGCAAAAGGCAAGGTGTCTAGCCAACATCCCTATCATTATGATCGCTCAACCCATGCCCTATTCTTCATCTTCACACGGGGCACTAGACACCACCTGATATCACATGATATGTGTATTTGCCATCAAGGGACTATAAGAGTAGAGGCACATCTTTGACTTTCTCTGTACTGACAGCTCCCAAATAATGACACAGAGACTTATTTGTTAAGCTCAGCCTTATCTTAGGCTTGTCACACTAGCTCTTAGAACTTTTATTAACCCATTTATATTAACCTATGTTTTGCCTCATGGCTTTGTAACTCTCTTTCATTCTGTATGTCTGACTCCCTCCATGTCTTGTTGGCATCTGATGTGAGCCTAGATTCCTTTCTCTTGTGAGTACTTCCTTTCTCTCTGCATGGAAGTCCCATCTATATCTCCTGCCTACCTATTTATGTTCAGCTCTTTATTAATCCAACTATAGTAACCAATTTGCACAGTGTACAAATATCTCACAGCATATCTCCTACATCGTCATCTGTAAAGCAGTGCCTGGCAGAGTAGGAACTCAAGAAGTATTGCTGAATCCGTGAATAGACACTATGAAAGTAGACCTGGGATCTTCATGTCCCAACACATAAAATGGAGGCAACAGGATTTCTCTGTATGCTTAAGGGGTATATATCTTCTGACACTATGCATTTTAAAATCTGTGATCCTTAAGTTCTTCAATATGAAATCTATTTCTCTGAATTATGCTCATATAGCATGTAATTGACCCCATGCCAATACACTAGAAACATAAGGATACTAATCTACACTCTCCTTGGTCGTATCCAATTATATGTAACATCATGAAAGCAAAATTTGGGAGTCACTGAAAGCATTGGAAGCTTAGATTAAAAGAAGAAATAGAATATAAAAGACGTAAGGGCAAACATGGAACTATAGACATCAAATGTCAGAAATAGCAGGCAATAGTGCTCCCTCTCCACCACTGTGACAGGGAGCTCAAGGGGAATGTTTTGTCCCTGACTTGTGGTGTCACACGTTTCAGTCCAGAGGGACAGTGGAGCAGCTCACAGGGCAGCATCTGGGAAGCAGAGTGAGAAGGGTCTATGATAGAAGACCCACTCTCCCTTTTATTTCAGCTAGCCCCGGGTTATGGATGACAGCACCACATTCCAGCTGAAGCCTTCATCTTCTGTCTGTCCTCTAGGGAAACTCCTTCGCAGACACACCCACAGTGTCCTTTACCAACTCCAGGTACTTCTCAATCTCATCAGAACAACCATCCTAAGAATGAGAAATACAGTAAAATGTGTGTGTGTGTGTGTGTGTGTGTGTGTGTGTGTGTGTGTGTGTAACAAATGCCCCATCTCTCATAAGAAAGTCTATATGGAACCTTTATAACTGACAAGTGTGAAATAGAGGCACAAACATTATTTTGACATGCAGTTGGAACCTCCAGAAACAATCGCACAAACAACAACAACAAACACTGTCCATTTGCCTCAGGAAAAGAGATTGGGGCCAAGGCACAGGAAGACAACACTAGGCTTTGACTCACCCTGTTTCTATTGCCTATACTGTTTACCACCGGATGCATTGCTTCTTTCTTCTCTTTCAACAGTGTAGGAAAGGAAAAGCAAATGCCTAGTGCTGAATGTGACTCATGTATATATGTGTGTGCATGTACATGTGTATATATGTGTGTGTGCATGTACGTGTGTAAATGGTGTGTGTGTATTGACAATGTAAATTTAAAATTAAAATATAATCTCACTTTTAAAATGTCTGTTGTTGTTCATACAACCCCTGGGCTTTCCAAATAAGGCCTCTGACTCTTTTTACCCAGGTCTGGGCTCCCCACACCTGTAAATCCCATCAGTCACCAGCGCATTGGAGCCAAGCATGGACAGCACTGCGTATGTAAAATGAGCAACGATCTGGAGAGGCAGGATCAAATGGAAATTCAACCACATGTTGAGAAGGAGCAAAAGATTCAGCACAAACTGGTCTGCAGAGCAGCAGAGGAGGCACAAGGTGCCTAGCAGCAACTGGAGTTTGGGAGGGAACACTACTAGCCCAATGGTATAAAGGAGCAACCGTTTCCAGAGAACGAACCGTGAGAAACCAAGTGGCTGCCACAGAGCCATCAGATCCTACAGAGGAAAGAGACCAGGAAGGGGCTCTTCCCAAAACTTGCCCCTGGTTGCAAAACCTTGATGAGACCACACTCCCTTGCCAGGCTTCGGCCTCCCATTTTGGATCATTCAGTGAAGAAGGCAATTGACTGTGCCTCTCAGATCTCAAAAGGAAGCTTTTTACAATCATCCTCGAAAATGAGGGCAAAAATAATCAGGCTATTTACACACCGTGGGATCCATGGAGACCAGAGGAAGGTGTATTTTATAAATATCAAAGCTGACCTAAAAACATGTTTAATAGGGACTCTTTTGTATGAATCAGATGTGCTCTATGAGAGACCGAAACAGTCCTCGCTCCGAATCAGGTAATGGCTGTAAAGTTCTTGAAGACCATGTCTTACCCGCCCTTTTGTTGATTTTTAGTCATAATTCAATAAGGCCATTTGCAGAGAGTTCTTTCTAGTTTACAGGCCTTCGTTAGAAACTCATTTCTGCTCTGTAACTACCAGTACTTTAGTGTCCGCAAACAGCCAGGGGCACCGAGGAAAGCACGCGACACGAAATGAGAACTTGACAAATATGGAGCAAAAGAGAGCTCACATGAACAACATGGGGTTGCTTGAATGAGAAACTAGGCTAATAAAGACTAAATTTCCACTAGCCGTCCTTTACTTAATCATCAGAAAGAAAAAAAACTGACACATTGAAATGTTTGGTTTTGGCCTAGAGGTAAGGGAAAACACGAAAAGGTATTAACTGTAAAAACACAGACAAAAGAAAGTCTTCCCTGAGCTGCTACCAAGGGAGCCACACGTGTGGGGACTGCGTGCCACTATGAACGTCTGTCTCCAGGGCTGTGGAGACGGGTCAGTCAGTAAAGCGTAGGCTGCACACGTGTGAGGACTGGGTTCAGATCCCTAGCACCCAGGTAAATGCTAGGCAAGGACAGCCACCTATCTGTAAGCTAAGCCTCGGGAGGTGGGTCCGGTGATCCTGGGTGTAGCTGGTAAGCTAGACTAGCAGAATCAGTGAGCTTTGGGCTCAAGTAAGAGACTAGAGAAGCTGAGGGAAACACCTACCCTCAGCCTCCAGCTTCCACATGCATATGTACGCATGTGTGCATGTACCCACATACACATACACCCACACACATCCGTGAACACCAAATATGTACACACAAAAAGCAAATAAACTCGTTCTTTGTCTCTATTTAGCTGTTGCCAGCCTTGTGTGGTATGTCCACCCCTCACACTAGCCTCATGTGGCATGTCTGCCCCTCACACTATCCTCTGCATGGCATGTCCGCCCCTCACAGTACCCTCTGTGTGGCATGTCCAATTTTCACAGTAGCCTCATGTGGCATGCCCACCCTTCACAGAAGCCTCTGGGATACATGATGTGTCTGCTTTCTTTTTACCAGTTGACAGGGAAACTTAACCTCCAAGCCAGATCATCTGGAGGAATTCTTAATAAAATCTCCAAGAGACTGACCCAATCAGTACGACAGACTTCAAGGAGAGTGCAGCCCTCTCCCTCCTTGCTCTTATCTCCTTTGACTTTGATTTTGAAGGTAATTGGGGCATTTTAGCATGTCTTCCTTACTACAGAAACGGCATTGCCTTAAGATTTGCTTCATGAAACTTAGGCTCATATCTGCCCGTGTCTCTGACTCATTCCTCTGTTGATATTCCTTGTATTACAGTCTGAAATTCTGTATCAACTTTATATTCCACCACTGATCACTTAACCAGAGCCAGAACTTTATGAGAAGAGCCCTGCTAACTGCACTTCCAGAGTCTTCATTAAATTACTCTGAAGCAAGACAAGTGCCCCTCAGCCACATAAAGCAGGGTAGCGTGCACACACACACACGCCTGCTTAGGGGTGGTAACGTGGATGTTGGTGTGCCCGAGTCACCTACTTCAAGTCCTCATTATGGTCCTGCTTGTCCTAATCCAGTGATGTATCGTCTTCTTGCATGTGTCTAAGTCAGTCAAGCAGCAGATAAATCAAAGCTTTTCTTGCCCTTGTCTTTCCACGCTGTTCAGATGATCCATCTGACCGTGGAGGAAAGTCAGTGACCGCCAGCTTGAAGGAATAAAATACCCACATTGTCTCGATAACTAAGCCTTTCTGTCGAGTGTACAAGTGCGTGTGTACGCGTGTGTGTGTGAATGTCTGAGAGTACAAGTGTGTGTAACTGTGAGCGTGATTGTGAGTCTGCGAAACACACTGATACCACACACCATGCACCAGGCTTTGAAAGGAAAGGGATCAAAGCCACAGACCACGGCTCTTTTTTTTATTCTGTGGAGAACACAAATGCCAGTTTCAATTCTTTTCGCTTAAGAAGAAATTATATATCAACATTTCAAAGGCCGTGTGAGGTCCTATTGTTATATCTTCATGCACTAAAGGAGTAGAAAATTAATTGATTCTTTAGCTGACAAGTCCTTTGTCAGACAATAGTCTCCACCTTTCAGGGCTCTGATGCATTTTCCTTCCGTGATTTAAAGCAAAAAGAGTGGCAGGCCAGGATGCCCTCACCTGGGGGAACCTGGAGAATACAGTCCCTGAATGGTATCTTCAGACGCCTTTCCTCAAACCTTCTGGATGCTAAGATTTTACTTCATCCTCGAAGATTTTAACCTTGTCATCTAGAAAACATATATTGAAAATAAAAAGGTGTTTTTTTTTTTTTTTTTATACAAGGGCTGTGCCTGTGACATAGGACCCAAAGGGCACCTGGGGATACCACCAGGGCCTTTGACTGCCCAGGAGAAGGATGCAAACACCAAGACACAGATTTCTGCCCACTCTCAATGGTCCCTAAATCGGGCTGTCACCTCCTCATTCTGTGAAGAGTTGACTGTGGGGCTTGGCTAGTACCTGCCGCTGTGACTCTCATATTCTGTAGAGATTAATGAAAAATGCTTTTTTTTCCCTCAGAATAAAGTAAAAGGCTGGGAGTCTTCGAGATTCTGACTTTACTGTACAGCTAGGGTTGGAGCCCAGCTGAAATTTGTAA
Organism: Arvicola amphibius; assembly: GCF_903992535.2. Lineage (NCBI taxonomy): Eukaryota > Metazoa > Chordata > Mammalia > Rodentia > Cricetidae > Arvicola > Arvicola amphibius. The sequence continues at coordinate 51,180,378 of NC_052055.2, forward strand.
AATTGGTATTGGGATTATGAATTTCTGGGAAGGCAAAAGTAACAGAATGTGGTTGAGTATCAGGATGTGCATTGAGTATTTCAACTCAGAAGTTTACTTAAACTGAACTTCTCCCCACTGTGCCAATTTTTAAATTACAACAGAAGTGCTCATTTATTCAGTGACAACTTAGTTCTTTGATGGTTGCCAAAGTGATGTCACCGACTTTCTTTAAAGTCTTCCCATGATAAAGGTGTAGATACAGTGTTAGGCTTACACACAGACACATGCACTCCCACTGTGGTTCTGTGGAGCTTTATTAAATGGGTTTGCTTTTGACTCAGACCATTTTAAAGCACTGAAAAGAAACACAAGGAAAGTGAAGGATACCAAGAAAAAAAAACCTTTGAATTACAGGCATAGATGATGGAGAACCACAAATCAATGGCATAGACCATATACTCAACAATCACAGAAGAAAATGCCCCCCCGACTAAGGAAAGTCTGCATGCTTTCAACGGTATTCACAGGCTCACTGAACCTATGAATCCTTCTGTGTGCTAACTTCTTCTTTTCTTTCTTGTCCTAAGAAGCCTTGTTCTGATATTTCAAACTGGCTATTGCTCAGAGGAGAAAAAAACCATGAATATTCCTGAAGGTTCCTGCCTTCCATTTGGTAGTCAGGAGAAAGCTGATGTCAGAATGTGAGAACGCAGAACAGTTGGTAGAACTCGCTAGGTTCCGGAGCCCCTGAGGTTACAGAATGGCCTAGATACAGCACATTGGATACACAGCATCACAGGGCCTGGTTCGTATCTGTGGACCACTGGACACAAGGCACGCAATGTCTTTCTACCATGCACAAGCTGTGGGAAGATACGTGCACTTCTCTGCTGTAAGATTCTCCTTGGTGAACTCTACTGTGCAGGATCATCGCCAGAGGCAATCATGACACAGTTCCTTCTTTCTCCTTGAACAAACACTCCAAACTCTAGTCAGCAATCTCTTTTCCAGCCAGTGGGAAGTCTCTTCCATGATCAAAGGTATGTCCAATCTTTAAACATTGCTACATGATATCATAGCCTACATATCTCACACTTGAGAACTGTGTGATCATATTAGAGAAAAAAACACAACAATATCCCATAATGTCTTAAGAAAGTTTATGATTTTGTGCCAGGTTTCGTCCATAGCTGTCTCTGGTCACATACAACCTGGGGCTGAAGGCTGGGCATGCCTAGAAGAAATGTTTATAAACAAAACCATCCAAGGATCTCAGAATGAGCAAGGTGAATGTCTTAATATTAGTGTCCACATTACACAATGACTTGTTTATGATTCAAAGAGATTTCTGAAGACATCCCTTTAAAATGTGTCATTAAATACACATTTATAATTTCTTGAAAAAACGGGAGAGTCTGAGCACAAATCTGGGTAAGTGGCTTTGCTAACACCATAGTTATTTGTCAGCATGGAGCATTTGAGCCTGGATATAAAGACCTGCCTCTTTATTCCTTTCCTAACAGAAATATTCTCTTGGTGTGGAGCAAATATATGTGTTGAGAGTATGGTGGTATCAAAGACTCTGCTACCAAAGATTCTAATGGTATTACAAACCATTAAAGCAATTATTTATAATCTTTAGTTATTTCTCACTGAATCTAAAGTGAATACTCACTGAGGAATAGTTCATATAATCAGACCTAACAGGAGGACACAAAGCAATCACGGATCCTCCTTTAAATAATAGACCCAATTAAAAGTAGTGACTAGAGGAGTCAAGCATAGGCATAAAAAAAATAAGTAAGAGCCTAAGCTTTTCAAAGTTTAAATAAAGATATCAGCAACTCACCGAATGCTTCATGTACTGAAGGGGATTTCAGGAACAGAATTGCATATTCTTTCCACATTTGAATGAAATCTTACAGCAGCACGTGTTCCACACAATTTAGCTAGAGATCTCAGAGGATTCCAGAACATAATCACGGTAAGAGTGCTGTTCCAGAATAAAGTCGGAGCAAGCAATGAAAGGAAAATAAATGGATTACAGCAAGCATACTAAAAAGGAAAAATAATGTTAGATAAATTTCCCCCAAGAAAGTAGTGATAAGGAATAGATTGTACAGTGTTTGCTTTGCCGTCTATTTGCAAATAACATGTTCAGCTCAAGAGAGAAGATAAAATCAACTAGAATTATTTGCCAGGTTTTTTTTTCTCCTAGGGTAGGCTAGTACTTTCAGATAACAATAGCAAACAATAACACATTTCCAGGGCTGAAAGCCTGTTTACAAAAAGAGGCAGAGAAAAAAGAGAGTCCTCAGCAAAGGCCACAGGTCCCTAATCAACCTCTGTAAGTAGCTCTGCCTAGCCTCAGTTCCTAAGGGGAGTCAACTTCATTAACATAAAAACAATGCACAACGGTGGTCCCCATCCAGCACACGTGACTCCATCACCACTAGTGATCCCACTATTTGAGTGGAAATTTTAGGAACTTTTTAACTTTGAAAAAAAAAAAAAACTTTGAGAGAAAGAATGAGGTATAAATCTCTCTGACCTCTAATGACAGCCCAGCATTCTGGGCAAGAAGCTGAGACCTCGGGGTTTATCAAGTTTGAGCACCAAGTCCCAAGCAGGAGAGGACAGAGTTTATACCTACAGTTCACTTCTGCACACTGTAGTTGATTCTGTCACTGAAGGTTGCCAAATGGTGTGGGACAGGAAGGCTACAGAATGGGGCATGGAAGCAGGCCTGGCTTGTGTTTACTTTGAGAGAGAGACAGCCTCGGAAGCTAAGTTAACCAGCTCAGAATTTCCATACTCACATCCACCACCCCTGCTCCCTGTCTCATAGCCAACACGAGGATCCTAGGGGCTTCTGTGATATATTCAGTTAGATTGTAAAAGCAAGTGGAGAGGGAAAGACCGGTGGTGAAAAGGCCAGACCACGGAGTTCTAGCCTTCCCTAGGCAGGCTCTGGGGAGAACTGCTACTATTATTCTACCAAATGGACGTAGTATTAAACTGACTCCTAATGACTTCTCACTAGACGCACAGATTAGCACATCTCTCAGACTCATCAGGGAAGTTGTGGAAGTTAGGGTTAGGGTGGGGATTAACAGAGAGATCCACAACTGGCCAAGGTACAGAGAGAATGACTGCAGTCTGCTGAGTCATACATGGGGCATATCTATCTCACATTCCCCCTACCCAAGGGGAATCATCATTGAAGAAGAGAGCGTGGAAAGACTGTAAGAGTGGTGGGTGAATATGTGGAAACACTGCAAAAAACACAGAGACAGAGATCTCACCGCAATTGTGACAGCATTTACAAGGCCTATGCAAGAAGATTGAGCCCAGACAAATCCCAGCATGGAGAGGGGAGGCAGACACAAAGTTTTACCCCTAACCAAGGAGATATTGGCAATTGATAGCCACTGGGAGAGGGAGAGGCAGTTTTCTCCAAGAGTGTAGCCCTGAGAAGTTGACCACTGTGATCCAGAGGAACAACATACATCCAAAAACCCATTTATGGTCAGCACAAATTCTTCCAGATGGGGAATGGGGAAAAGGATACATGTTGGATGGGTATGGAAGAGAATATGGACTGGAAGGAGTTGGTGGAGAATGAGTATAACTGAAACATTGTATGAAATTCTCAAAGAACTAGTGAAAAATTAAGAAAAATGGCATTAGCTTTATCACCCTACCATACCAGAGAACACTGATCCGTGGTAAACAGGCTGGGTTAGCTTCATCACCATGCTGTACTAGAGAACACTGAGCCATGGTAAACAGGCTGGGTTAGCTTCATCACCCTACCATACCAGAGAACACTGAGCTGTGGTAAATAGGTTGGTTTCCTCCTAAAAAGCATCATGTAGACACTGAAAAGTTTGTGATGTGATTCTATCTTACTGATAGTCAGAACCTTGAAAACAGGACATCTGTCCCCAGCTGGGCCACTGGAACCCTGCCAGGCTGTTGTCCCTTCCAGCAGTGTGACATATGCCATTTGTACAACATAGTACATCCTCAGGAGATGCTAATCAAATGCATCCATCTCCAGAAATAGCACCAGGAAACCAGATCCCATCTGGATGCCACTGCCACACAACACAGAAAATTTGACAAATCACCATTGTGGCCACCAGAAGAGTCGAGAGCCTTCCTGCAGCAAGATCCATCTCTTGCTGTCCACACTGCAGGGCAGACTGTCTGTGGGCACCATTCTGACCTTACTCTGTGCCCCCTTCACCCTAACTCCTTTTTAACAGAACAGCAGGTACAGACATTCTCAGCCTCCCCACCAAAACTTACTTTCCTAAAACATAAAAAAATCAGAGATGAAAATTCTTGAATTCTTAAGTAGCACTCCATCTTTCATATTCAAATTACTTAAAGTTCCATAATGAATTTTTTTTTACCTTGTCATAATTTTTTTTTCATTATATTTTATTTACCGGGTGGGCACTCGAGGTAGCATGTACTGTGGTACATATGTGGAAGTTAGAGAATAGCTTGTAGGAGTCAGATCTTCTACCAGGTGGACCCCTGGAAACAAACTCAGACCATCAGGTGAGTACCTTTATCAACAGACCCTCAGGGGCCTCTTCTCTGGAAATTATCCTTGGCTCCATCCTGGGCTTGTTGAGTCCAGCCGCTGCAAGAGTCCTGCTCAGAAACTTTAGCAGAACTTTCCCACTTAAGAACATGACCGAAGGTTTCAGACCACTGTCATCACCTCATTATAACACCCCTTCTTCAACAAGAATCCTGTTGAGTTGGTTTAGCTGCAATCTTTCTTCTGCCCTGATGTTTCCACCCAATAAACCCTGTTCTACTTCTTGGCTATAAATCCCCCCTTTGCCTCGAGAAACTCAGGGTTGATCCCTGTCTCCTCCCATTGCAAAACCCACACTGCAGCATCTGTCTTGAGTAAAGTCTTCCTAAACTGAAGGCGTAAATCATAAACAATCCCACACCAGTTTGGAATTATGATTAATAGAATGGTTATTTATTTAAAGGGGAAAAACTTACAGATCACCGTCCCAGACAACAGCCCTCTGCACAATCAGGAAGGGAGCCTAGTCGCCAGAAGTGGAGCCGGAAACCAGAGAGTGAGCTGAGGGCAGTTGCTGCTTTTTTAAGGAAGGAGAGACCATGCCTCAGTGGGCTGGTATCTCAGCAGCTATTGGCTGAAGGAGTGGAAGGAGCTCCTGCAACACCTCCCCCTTTTGTTTAAGTAAGAGAGTTCTAAACATACTACGAAATTATATACAGTAAGTACAAATACCCTATTCTAACTAGCTTAAGTCTTATATAATAAATAACTTGGCCAAGTCATGAGAGGAAAGTAACTACATTTATATAGTCTTCAACCCCATTGAATATCTGAGAAGGGAAATAATGTTACCTGAGTAATTAGGAAGTGCATTCAAACAACTTCCAAAACATGCAACAAATCACAGAGACAACTAGCTACCTGGACAACCACCCAAAGTCTCGCAGTGGCATACAGATTATTAGATATGGGTTAATCAAGATGTGAGAGTTAGCCAGTAAGAGGCTAGAGCTAATGGGCCAAGCAGTGTTTAAATGAATACAATTTGTGTGTTGTTATTTCGGGTGTAAAGCTAGCCGTGCAGGAGCCGGGCAGGACGAAAAGCAGGCCTGCTCGCCACATCACTACACTAAACACCCTGAACTAGTCCCAGGGTTTATTTTTCTCCTTAACATAAGGACTCGTCAGAAGCACACAGAAATGTCACAGGGTAGGGAAATCAGGAGCGATCCTTATACGTGTGCCAGAAATGCAGAGAGAGTTGAGTGGATTCAGCCTCTGAATCTGTTTTTTAAAAGTGATATTCTCTGATGTGTACCACCTTGTGATTTGAATGAGAAATGTCCCTCACAGGTTTGTGTATCTAAATAAACACTTGGTCCTTATTTGGTGATGCTGTTTGGGAAGTTAGAGAACCTTAGAGGTGCAGTCCACCTTCTGGAGGAAGTATGTCACTGTTTGGGGGGGGGGGGGACCTTTTAGGGCTTAGATACTTACCTTACTTCCCACTGTCTTTCTCTGTATCCTATGTGTGGATAAAAATGTGATCGACCAGCTTCCTGCTCCTGCTGCCATGCCTCTGTACTTCCTGCTGTCATGCCTCTGTACTTCCTGCTGTCATGCCTCTGTACTTCCTGCTGTCATGCCTCTGTACTTCCTGCTGTCATGCCTCTGTACTTCCTGCTGTCATGCCTCTGTACTTCCTGCTGTCATGCCTCTGTACTTCCTGCTGCCATGCCTCTGTACTTCCTGCTGTCATGCCTCTGTACTTCCTGCTGCCATGCCTTCTGTACCTCCTGCTACCAAGTCTTCTGTGCTACTTTGGATTCTAACTCTTCAGAGCCATAAACTCAATGAACTCTTTCTTCTGTACGTTGCTTTGGGTCATGGTATTTTATTGCATTAACTGAGAAGGGACTGGTACACACGACCACCAGCAGTAAGTGTGCAGAGGCCTGGAGCCACATGCTATGGAGTCTTCCTTTGTTTTCATTTGGGTGTGACCACACTGAGAGCCATCAGATAAATTCTCTGGAAACATTCCCCACACAACATCCTCTAGAAAACCCTCCCATCTGCAGCTGTCATTCTACCGTCTCTCTGAACCACCAGACTTAGAAAGGTTTGTCCACTGATTCCCCCCCTTTGTGAAGTCTAAGTCTGGAAGTCTTCCCACCAAGGTAATAGTGAATGGGCAGGGACACAACAATATGAGCTTTAATCAGCACCATTGTGCCTCTAAGTCAGTGAGAGCACAGCCAGGGTGAAAGTCATCTGGACAGTTTTTAATAAAGCTACACAGACCGATCATTTAACCCAGCGGTGCCATTCCCAGCAACCGCCCATGCGGATGCATATTCACCAGTTCCTACAACCACTCTTAAAGATTATTACAAATCTTTGGGTCACTTAGAGTCACTCAAATGCATTATCTTACAGCTCCGTAAAGCAGAAATTCAGGACACATAGCCCTTACTGGGCTCAAAGTATGAAGTTAGCTAAGCCTCATCTCTTTCCAGTATGGAAAGTACTTTTTCCCCTTCTATCAGAGGTTCATATGTAATGTGGAAAGTCCTTCTGTCCCTGTGTTGCTTTTATTGGTTAATGAATAAAGAAGCTGCCATGACCTGTGATAGGGCAGAGTAGAGCTAGACAGGGAAAAAAACTAAACTGAATGCTGAGAGGAAGAAGGCAGAGTTGCAAGAAGCCGTGGAGTCACTGCTGCAGACAGACACACTGGAACCTTGTGGTAAGCCACAGCCACATGGTGATACACAGATTAATAGAAATGGGTTAACCAAAGATATAAGAGCTAGCTAGCAATACGCTTAAGTCATTGACCAAACAGTATTGCAAATAATATAGTTTCTGAATGATTGTTCTGTGGTCTGGGCAGCTGGAAACGAACAAGCAGCCTCCTGCTACACATATGCCTTGTCCTTTCTGGCTTTTCTGGGACCAAAGAGTCATGTTTCTTTCATGTTGCCATGTTCAGCCTCTCTGTCTAGCTGGGGGAATCCTCTGCTTTCAATAATGCATGTGGCTGTGAAACTGGTACCATCTAGACATGCCCAGACTGAAAATCCTCAACTGAAGTTCTGAAGTCACCTTCCAGGAGAACCTTTCAGAATCCACTCAAGGGATGTTCAGAAGCAACTTTCTAGGAACAGATACACACAAAGGGAGCTGACATGTCTGTCAGTGATAGCTGACCTTCACAAGTTCAATTTGCTAGACACAATACAGTGATGTCCCCACATAGGACGGATGACTGTACAACACAAAAGAAGAAAAAGTTCCCTTCTTTCACCCTCCAGTGAGCATTTGCCTCTCTCCCTTCCTGTAAAGTCCCTACTGCCAATCAGGCAAGAGCAGATCTAACCTCAGAGGTCCCATCCTGCTTGATGGTCTACTGTGGAATAAAGCTTTTTTTCCTCTTTAAGAGCTCAATGAAATCAAGCCAGGCAGATCATAGGTACCTAGGAAGTCCAAGATAGACTGACTACCCATTATAGAGTCTTATTAGCAACCTTGACTATAAGGATTCTGTATAGTTAGGTAGACTTTCTTTGGGATGGCCAGCTCCCCAATAATGACATGGAAACTTATTATGAAAGCTTGACCTTTAGCTTAGGCTTGTTATCAGCCAGCTCTTATAGCTTAAATTAACCTGCTTCTATTAATCTACATTCTTCCTTGTGGCTTTTTACCTCCTCCATTCTGTATGTCTAACTCCCTCCATGTCTTGCTAGCATCTCTCATGCACCTAGATTCTTCTCTAGTTCCTCTCTCTCACCAGAAGTCCTGCCTATTCTCTCCTACGTAGATATTGGCCATTCAGCTCCTTATTGAACCAATCAGAAGGTGCCTTTCACACAATGTGATCAAATATCCCATAACAATTTTGGATGAGTTTTGATGTGAAAAATGCATCAGTTCCTTTGGTCATTTGTATTACTGACCTCCAGCTATGTAGCAATGCTGTAGAGTATTAGTTCCTAATCCGTGGGTCATGACCCCTTTGGAATCGAATATCAAATATCCCGCATATCAGATATGTACATTATAACTCATAACAGTAGCAAAATTACAGTTATAAAGTAGCAGCGAAATAGTTTTATGGTCTGGGGTCACCACAAGAAAAATTGTATTAAAGGGTCACAGCAAGCCGGGCAGTGGTGGCGCACGCCTTTAATCCCAGCACTCGGGAGGCAGAGGCAGGCGGATCTCTGTGAGTTCGAGACGAGTCTGGTCTACAAGAGCTAGCTCCAGGATAGGCTCTAAAGCTGCAGAGAAACCCTGTCGCGGAAAAAAAAAAAAAAAAAAAAAAAAAAAAAAAAAAAAAAAAAAAATAAAGGGTCACAGCATTAGGAAGGTTAAGAACCACTACTAGAAAGTCACTGTGTGAGAAAGGTGACAGTAGATATTAATTTACCACCTATGGTAACTAACTGTCAGTACACAGTAAAAAAAACAAAAAAACATAGATACCAGGATACCCAGAAGAGTTCAAGCAGGAAAACACATATCTGCATGTGGTCCTTGTTAATCAGTATTAAAAACTGAATTCTTGGCATACAAGGAAAATGAGGAATTCTAGGTATTAATTTGAAATCATTAAAGTAGTTTACCACGCTAGAAGAATGGGGCTTCTAACTGACTATGGGTCTCAAGAGGGAATTATTTTTCTGCAAAGGGATGTTTGGCACTGCCTCCCTGCATGCTAACTGGAGAGAAACTCTGGGTGAGGGGTTGAGGCCAGAGGTGCTGGAAAACTTGCTACAAAGTTCAGACCACTACTCAGAATCATCCAGTCCCAAACACCAACCCTGCTTAGTTTGAGAAATTCTGGGTTAGAAAAGACAACAAAATATATTTAGGTAGCTACATAGTTGGAAATCCCTTGCGGAAGGCATCTTTAATCTGCTGGATATATTACTAACAGGTCTTTGGACCTTCTGGTCAACCTACACACTGTCTCCAGTGACCATAGCTGAGGGGTTGGAAAAGATTGGAGTCTCTGTAGACATAACAGAAAAACAAGGAAGTCAGGACTATAGGTGCTACCTAGGCAGCCTCCCTAGATGCTGGGGCACAAATTGTCAGTTTGTCATGGATACAGTGTTTATCCTACACTTATAAAGAAGAGAAAAAGGAGAAAGAACCCTGCTTGTCTTGAGACTCTTTTCAAACATTTGTTGTTTGTTTCCAGTAGCCTTTGCTTTGGAAGATAGCCAAGTATGTGTGTTCACTGAGCCCGTCCATACCCACCTGCCTGAAGATCCCAGTGTTTGTGCCCAGCGGTGACAGGGGATCCTAAACATGTCACATTGCCAGTGACTGTCACGAAGAATTACAGTGGCAGTGGTTTGGACTGTAACACTGTAACAGCTACTATTTTTGATATTTTATCCAAATGTACAGCCTTAGAGGGGAGAAAAGAAAGATAATAAAACATATATCCAGGGTTTACTTGAAGGAAGGGATTCTGTGAATTAGAGGATTTCAAATTAAAGAGCAAAAGCTTAGCTGTCCAGTGCTATAGGATGTGCATTCATTGACTCCCTCTAGTCTATACCTCCACACCCACAGGGGAAAATTCTACCCCACTTTTTGTTACTTTATTTGATAGCTAACCATAGGCAATGTCAGAAATTACAAAAAGACTAATTTTGTCTTTCTACCTTCCTAGGCTGAGGTGGGAAGGGCCACACTAGAATCAGATACAAAGGGCTGACTCCCGTTAGTTGGTTTTACTCTGTGTAGATTCTTACAGTAGCTTGATTTCTGCTCTGTGGCAGGAAAGGAGGGTGGCCGGGGAATTGGCTGTGTTCCTTTTTAATGAAAAACCCAGTGTCAAAACTGTCATCAGGATTTCTTTCTTCTCCCCGTCCAGCCTATCACAGTCACGCTTTCACCACAGGCTCAGGAGCACTGAGCCCCAGCTTTGTAAAGACCAAGTCTAATAAACAAAACAAACCATTTCACGCTAATTCAAAGACTCACTGCCACTGCTGTGTGCCGAGGAAGCCAAGAACTGCGCTGTAACCCAAACATAAACACATCGCATCGCCAGGGAATGGCTAAGGCTGCCCCCGTAGCAGATCTTTCTAAATGGTTTAAGCACTGATGAACGTATCATTTTGGAAAGAGTTCAAACATATGCAGAATTGAGGCTACAAACATATCTTTCTCACAAAAATAATCCCACTTGCCTTTAATGTGGCAGGAACAAAAAATTTGCACTGGGGCCATGTTTATGCTTTGGCCTGACCTGCTCATCCATTGCATGGTGATTGGTGCCTGGAGCTTAGCGATGTCCCTAGCTCCATTTCTCTCCCTCTCGGAAAAGAGCCCAGCTACTCTAGAGTCTCACCTGTTAAAAATGGTACACTGAAAACCTCTTTAGAGTCCTTATGCTCACTTCAGTGACAGATACTTAACACTCGATTCCAAAGAAACACAAGAATGTGGCTAGCCCCCTTTGTGTCTGCTTGTAGAAAGGAAAAGCCCACAGAGGCTATGAATATAAAACAGGACTGTAGACCTCCTGTAAACATCACGTTAACCTCTGAAAGTAGACGTAGGCATACAAAGTATGCCATAACAAAACATTCCTTTTTGGAGGCTCATGCTTAGCAACTCTCCAGCAAGTCCAAAGCCACGCATCCCATGTGACATTTCAAACTGAGTCAAAATTAGCTCTTAGTGTAGGCTAGACCTAGATATTTGGAGTTGTTCTTTAACTTCTCATGAACCCAAGCAGACTTCTTTGCAAAGTGCCTCAAGTGGGTACCACATAGCTGATGGGAAGGGCACAGTCAGGGCCCATGGAACTAAGACAGCTGCTTCGGGAAGCTATGGTCGTTGGTGTAGTGAGATGGGAGGGCTTTTTAATGTGAATCTGCTAACGGGTCACCTGTCTCCTCCCAGCTCTGCACACTTCTTCCCTGCTAGCCCAGTCGAGAGCCCCAACGATGGCTTCCGTTGAAGTTCTAACAGGTGAAGACACTGATAAATTATTGGTGAAAAGAGGGAGAAATGGGACTTCTACTGGCCTGGTTCTGTCTGTCACCTGAGCACCTGTGGCCTCAGGGACCAGCATGAAACCTCCTCGGGAACTCTCAGAGCTTTCTGAAGTGGTTACATGGATGTTTATAACCTGAATATCTTGAGTAGGCTCCTAGCAGCTAATTCTGGATGATTCCTTATCATTCCTTTGGTGTCTCCTAATACTAAGAACAGTAACTGCCATGTTTGAATTTGAAATGTCCCCCCAGACTGGTGCACTGTACGAGCAGATAAGGGAAGGTTGTCGGGGGCTGTTTAGAAGGTTGAGCTTCAGTTGGAGGGAGTGGAACAGGGTGCAGAGGGTGCCTGACCCTGACCTCTGCCTGCCACTTCTCTGCTTCTCATATGCTAATAAACCTGAACTTCATTCTCCTGCTGCCCAAGTGCCCGGGCTGAAATACAGACCAGAACCTGCAAGACTGTAAGCCCAAACAGGTAACTCTTCTGATAAGTTCTGTCAGACGGGTGCTCGATCGCAGAAAGTATAAACTTAATGCACAACCATTTTATTGTTATTTCGATGTTTCCTTTTTGCTCTTTCAATATATCAACACCCATGTGACGAATTCTCAGTATTAATCCCTACCACCTGCAACTTCCTATATCAGATAATGCCTGCTTGACCCGACTCAGAGGAAAGCTTGATGGAAGGTGGGCACTGGAAACTGGGAGGATTATGCGGGACAATTCTGTATTCTGTCAATTATGTTTTAAATAAATGCTGATTGGCCAGTAGCCAGGCAGGAAGTATAGGTGGCACAACCAGACAGGAAGTAGAGGCAGGACAATGAGAACAGGAGAATTCTGGGAGGAGGGAAGCGCCCTCTGCTGTTCTGCCCAGACACAGAAGAAGGAAGATGTCACCTACCCTGCCGAAAAAGGTACTGAGCCATGTGGCTAACATATACTAGAATAATGGGCTAATATAATTTATAAGAACAAATACGAAGCCTGAGCTAATGGGCCAATCAGTTTATAACTTATGTACACCGCTGCGTGATTTTCTTTGAGATTTACCAACTGTGGGAACTGGGCAGAACAGAAACCCCAACAAGCAAGGCCCTCATGTTACAGGAGAAGACAAACAACAGAAGCTACTTTGTAGTGAGGTTTAGGATACTTGTGAAAGGGTAAGTGAGAAGTGTGCCTCTAGATAGACAGTGGCCCAAAATATGGCTATGAAAGGTAAAGGGCTGAATGTAAATTACGTTTTCACACTCAACCTAGCATTTGACAAACTTCTGTATTTGGAGCAACTTAAGTAGACAAATACAATTTTTATTATATTTGTTTGATCTGTGTGTCTGTATGCACAGGCGTGTACCATAGTGTATGTCTAGAGGTCAAAGGTCAACTTTAGGAGTCAGTTCTCTCCTCCCACCATGAGAGTCTCCCAGACCAAACACAGGTAGCAGGGCTTGGAGGTGAAGGAAACAACTGTGCTGGTTGTCCTCTGTGTCGTGTTAAAGGAGTCTTTTGCCTTCTTCCCCTCCTTTTTATTGGGGTATAAAAGTGTATGAAAAATAAACTCAGAACTCGGAATTCAGAATCCGCTCAATTGCCCTCCCGTTACTGTTCTGTGTCTCTTTCCCTACTACCTAACATTTCTAATCTTCTTGCTCCTACCCTGGAACATACAAACCCACCATGGCTAGGATCACAGCAGAAGTCACCCGGAAAAGGTGGCTCCCGACACAGGGGCAGGAAGATTGGTGTGAATTCAAGGCCAACCAATGATGCAAAGTAAGTTCCAGGCCAATGGGGCTACAAAGTGAGACTCTGTTGCAAAATATATATATATAAATAAAAATAAAAGATGTGCCGAATACAGCACCAGCCTCCCTTTGGCCTGAAAGGACACAGCCTCTCGTCTACGCTTCCTGGCTTCTCAGCATGTTACTATTTGGCCAGATGGTAAGCTAAACAAGAGGAGAATTTAAACAGCAACAGCCAAATAAAAGAACACCCCTCTAAATTCAATCTAACCATTGTAGATAATTAGCTTATGATATTACAGCTATTCAGTATGCTTTCAAATTTCACAACAAAACCATCCAAATGATCATAACTCATTTTGTTGCTTGTCAAGGTTTTCCCATATAACAGAGTATGGAGTCTGGATTTGAGGGTGTAGGGAAAGTGAGATAGCATCAGTAATTATCCCATATTCTTAAATTGCACGTTTCTCCATATTTCCACGAGGAAGTCTTACTATTAATGTTGTCTTTTTCTAATAACAAGAAAATGAGTTTGCATATAAAAATTCTCTATGTTTCAGCCAGTATGCCTCTATTACAATTCTGTGGCAACATTAAGATGAACCAAGCGATACAAAAATATCTACCATGAAACAAAGCCCCTGGTGGATGGATTCGAGTGTTAAAGCCGCAGCTTCTCGCCAAAGAAGTTGCAAACAAGAGATAAAATACAGCATAGTGCAGCTTTGGAATGGGCCTTGGAAGTCATTAATACCATCTGTTGTCTTGGTCATTGCACTGCTTTGTCAAAAAAAAAAATATTGCACCCTTAGGGAAAGGAGGAGGACCAGAGAGAGGGACAGGGGAAGGAGAAACAAGTCAAGGGAGCAGGAAGTGACCACTGTGGAAATATGTAGCATACATAGCAAGTGGAAGCCATTAGTGTGTGCAATAAACACACGCTGAGAAGAAAAACATGCCCTTGCAACTCCTGTCTCCTGCTCCTTTTTGCATATTTCTCCACAAAAAAAGTCGCTCTTTGCATGTTTCAAGTTCCCTGCCATATCGTTTGTCACTTTCTCTGTCAGCATGGCTCCAGGTGGCTTCATGAGCGGAGAACGAGCACTGCAGGACTCTGAGGAGTCCAGGCCGCAAAGCCAACCCGTGGGAGACAGAGGCAGGAGGATTGTGAATTGGAGGCCAGCCTGGCCTGTCTGAGGGGAACAAAACTCAATGACAGAAAACACGGCCTACTCTAACCCTACCTGGAAAACTCAGTTGAGCTAAATATTGGCTCCGTAAGGAATCCTGCCGTGCTGGCCACAGACAAGGGCTCTCTCACTTGCTTCCTGTTAGCCTCATACAGAGATGCATTCCATGAGCAAGAGTTCCTGTTCCTCACTCACTCAACAAGCCCCCATTAAGTTCACAGTTTGTACCAGATTCTAGAAATGCACATCGGATAAAGCAGAAGTGATTTTTGACGTCTTAGAGCTAACATGGGCTGTGGAAGCATTCAAGGGAGAATACCGGAGCAGGGTTATGAGAACACACTTTGGGTACTGTGTCTGGGCTACACTGTCTCTGCTCTTTTAAAAGATCATGGCTTCCAGGATTTTTTTTTCTTTACCCTTTTTACGCAGTCCATGAAGACCCCAGGACAAAATGAAAAATCCTAGGAGCCGGCTCACCAGCCTTAGTTCAGGCCGTGGACCACCTTTCTTTGTTTCAGACACTGATCTTCCATTAATGCAGCCTACAGCCCAGATACAGAGCACTAAACCAAGAAAATTTAAACCAGCTTATCACACTCAAACAAGAGATGTTCCAAGGTGACGGTCTCTTATGTTAATTGCTACTGAAATAAAAGACCAAAGGAAGCCCTCCTCCTGCATGACAGAGTGGAGTGGGCTTCAACTGAAGCTGAGTCTCAGCAGAAAGCAGAGGGAGGTATACCGTCAGCTCATTCACAGAAACACAAAGCCTGTGAGATGTGGAAAATCCAAGATCAACCAGAGACCCTCAAAGATGCTTAAAAACACTAAGAAGAAAATGAGGATTCTGAAGGAGATTTGTGGCAACAAATGACACATTCAAGGACCCACAGTGAATGTGGGTACCAAGCCCAAGGCTTGGAATACATCTGTCTGATCTAGCAGATATCTTGGAACATCGAAGACTCTGCTTCCTCTTACCTAATGGAAACTTCCAGCAGAGTGCAAACTGGGGTCCTCATCCTGGCAGGACAGAAGCAGGAGTTAGAAAACTTGGAAAGTCTACATTGCAGGGAACAGAGACCATTGGCAAGCAGCTTCAAAGGTCATGGGCTCAGAGGACTTCTCCTCTTGATAGCAATCCACAGTGTGCTTCTACATTCTTTGGAGAGTTTTCAGAGGAAAAAAAATAGAGCATTGCATCCGTTCTGTTTCTCTTTTAGCCCTGATTAAACGGTGGAGGATATTTAAAGCCCTATCTTGGCCATATATTTTATGATTACTGTTAGCATTCCTCCATGTCTCTCATTAGCATGTTTAATTGAGAGCGATAGTACACTGCATTTAAATCGGTAACATTTAACACTTAATAGCCTGATTCTGCTGCTGCTCCCTGATTCCCCGCCATCTGACTGCACCTAACAACTCTGAAGGACAGGAATGCCCTGATGTCATAATTGGACAGAACTTATTGGCTACACATGAGAGGCCCTGCTCTGTTTACTTTTAATTTGAGTTCGAGAAGTGGTTCTATTCATCATCATCCAATGGCAAATTCACAAGGGCAAACTGAAAGTTATTTGCCAGACACCCTTATGACACTGGGGCGATTAAACTATCATTCAGAGGCGTCTTCAGTACCCAGTTACAACACCAAAAGTTGGCACTTCTGAGAGCCACCTGTGCTTCCCTAGTTCAGTTGTGTGACCTCGCTGTTTATTTACATTCCCCAAGCGGAGCATGCCAGCAATCTAAATTGGCCGTAAAAATGACCAATAACAAGCAGGTCTCTTTTATTCTATCCATCTGTCTCATCTGCTCGATGGAAATGGAAAAGAAAGAAGGAGGGGCAGAAGGAGGCAGGCAGGCAGGGGATGATGGGGCATAGAGAAAGAGGGGGGAGAATGGTAACAAGCCAAGTCAAGAGAGGAGCCTATCTCCCAGGCCTGCCTCATGTACAACAGATACAGATTTTCTATCTGCCTTTGCCCTGTGGTTGATGAAGCTTTCCATTAAAGATATCTGTGTGTGGATGAGTGATCTAGGTGAAGACCAAAACCACGAAATCTGTTGTCTGGCCTTAGATAATTGAACAGTCGCGTGTTGGGGTTTTTTTTTTTTTTTAACTTCTGTGTGGCTGACATAGATTGCCGGTCCCTTTGAATCTATAGCTATTAATCCTTAGGACCAAGGAGTATGTCTTATATTGGAACGGGCGAGGTCATTTTAGATGTGATTAAATCAAAAGCCTGAGATGAGATTATCCTGGGTGATCCAGTTAAGCCCTAAGTGCTACAGCATATGTTCCTAGAGGAAGAGAGAGACTTGCCTACAAATAGAAGAGAAGGCTATGTCATGACAAACTGCAGACACTGGAATGGTCTCCCAGTGGACCCCCAGCAGTCCCCAGCAGCTAGAGGTTAAGCACTGTGTCTCCCCAACAGCTTCAAAGGGCTCATAACACCCTTGACTTAAGTCCAGGGAAGATGATTTGGATTCCTGGCCTCCAGACCTGTATAAAAATAAATCTGTGATGTTTGCGTTACTGAGTTTATGGTAATTTATTACAGCAAACATCATCCACTCACGTTCAGAAAGAAAAAGGACACCCAGTAGCTTTGAAAGCCATTTCAACTGAACGATCCCTTGGCAAAGCAGTGCACAGCCAAGCTGCGGATCCCTTCTTCCTAGTGCTTCACCTTCAGACCCCAAGAACAAGTTCCCAAAGGAAGAGAGCAGCAGGCCCAGGCAACAACGCAGGAAGAGAACACCAAGCATTGCCACAATGCAAAAAATGGTTTAGGAAACACTGATACTTTAAGAAAAGACAGGACAATGAAACAAACACCCTAGGCATGAAGACAAAAAAGGAAGAGCATGCTCAGGGAAGGTGTGAAACCAGAATTCTAACGCTCCGGAAGGGTTAACAGGATGTCTTCTTATCTCCTACTGTACGGTGAAATGTCTAACACTGCTCACTAAAATGCAGAACACTACACAGCCAAAGCCATAACTGTCTGAGAACTGAAGACACCAGGCTCTGAAACAAATCCTGTTACAGGAAAGCAAGGCTGTTTCCCACAGTTAACCCCAGCAAGGCAGATGCCTGCTGCTGCCAGTAGTGGTGCGCACCCTGGAAACCCAACTAAGGACCAACAAGCCAGATGCATAGGACTTCACAGCTCTCTCACGGTGTGACCTGCTCAGAACATCCTTATGGACCTGGCTGCATGCCCCATGTGGAGGGGTTAGTTTGGGTTTGGGTTTAGGTGTGTTTTGTTTGTTTGTTTGCCTTCATGCTTTGACGTTTCTGGTGCAGGAGCCCATGAGCACACAGACACAGTAAAGGACAAGTACATGGCCTAGGAGTGCAGAGAGCCCCCCCACTGCCTAATGATTCCTGACCAGAAATGCTAATCAAGCCAGGAAATGAGTCATCTGTAGCCCCAGCATGGTGGCACCTTTAATCCCAGCACTCTTCATGCCAGAGGTAGGCAGAGCTCTGTGAGTTTGAGGCCAGCCTGGTCTTCTCCACAGTGAGTGCCAAGACAATACAGCTGCGTAGAGAGACAAAAAAAAAAAAAAAAAAAAAAAAAAAGCCCTCTGTTAAATGATTGGGAAAAAAATATAATCAATGCAAAGTACTCTAGTATTAACAACTGTGCAATTTATTTGCAGTTTATAAGACCAACAGACTAAGAGTCAGTAGTCAAAAGAAAGTGGCCTTTATACTAAAAAAGAATAAAATGGCTGTTAGCTGATGCATTTCTACTGAATGCCAAGAGCTTTTTGAAAGAGTACATGGAACTTCAGTACTTCACCAGCCTGTGTGAGTGGGACGGAGTCTTTGCCTGTTCTCACCTTCCTAGGACAAGAGTCCCCAAGTCCCTTAACCTATGAGAGCCGCTATCAGGGTTTAACTCGGGGCTTGGAAATAAGCCGTGAATCCAGGTCTCTTCCATCAGAGCATGTCTGGATGCAAAATTATGGCGGTTCTGGCAGGGAAAAGGGGAGTGGAGACCCTGGACTTTTTCCTTCTTTATCAGAATCACAATCTCCAGGCAACCAAAATTTGAAACGTCCCTTTTTTCTTAATAAAGAATTTCTCTTGCTAAGCTGGTAAAACATTTTCTTCTTGGACACCTAAAATGTGAAGCCTAGTTTTAGCACCATGCTCAGTATGGTTGTGTTCATGTTAGATTTTTTTTTATGGGAGTGTTTTAAGAATATTCTCCCAGCATCTCCCACGTGCTAGGATTTGGCGGCTTACTAACATTTCTTTTTCACGGTGCTCACTTTTTAGCACTGCTGTGACTGTTGCAACCACACATTCAGTGGCTAGAAACCCACGACTCCACTACCTCACAGGTGTGGAGGTTCAGCCTGGCGTCTGCTCAGGGTGTCGGAGTCACAGTCAACCTCAGAAGCACCCAGCCTTCCCTGTTGCCACTGGGGATGGATCAGCTGCAGCCATCCACACTACTGAGGCACCGTAGGTCCATGTTGCTCTAGGACTGAGGCCCCCCATCCTTGCTGCTCATTGCTCGGGATGGTAATGGTTCATTCTCAGATCCATACTTTTTGCCTCATACTAACGCCCATCATCTTCAAGAATTTTGACCTTGTCTTATGTCTCTTGCCGGTGTCCCCTTTCCTGTAACTTGGCTGGTTCGTCCTCTTCTACTGCAGCTCTCTGGCTTTTTGGTGTTTAAGGTTCATATGATTCCATGTGGCACCCACATAATCTCCTTTATTTAAGGTCAGATGATCAGTAACCAAGATTCTGTTTGCAAAGCCCCTTGCCTACAGCATCTGGGTTAGCATTTGACCAAATAAGTTGGAGTGGGACTCTTAAAGAGATAGCTTCAGAATTCTACTACAGGGGTTACCAGATAGTTTTGTTAATGTTGGTATTATGTTTTTATCAAAGTGAACTGAACATGGCAAAATCATTGTTTTCATTTCTTTGTATAACACTCTCTCCACCTCTGTTCCAGATTCAGGAAAATCTAAATCCCTCCTGGAAAAGACAAATCATGTGTTTTATAAGCCTGGGAAAGCCTCCCCCAAAACAAGCTGATATTATTGTTTAAAATTTTTAAAGCAGGTAATTCCCTAGAGAAAAATATAACTTTTAAAAGCTAGTCACTGATAGCTGGGTAGTTAATGGCACTTGGCTGTTCTTGCGGAGGACCCAGTTCAGCGCCCAGCATCCGCATGACGGCTCATAACGCCAGAACTAGGGGCTCCATCCAGTGCCTTCTTCTGGTCCCTGCAGGTACCAGGCACTCACTTGGGCAGGGTATATGCAGGGAAAGACTCACACAATAAAATAAATACATATTTAAAGAAGAAACTTTCTGGGCTGGAGAGAGCTCGCAAAGGTTAAGAGGTGATTGTTCTTACTAGGACATGGTTTCAGTTTCTAGGATGGCTCACACCCACCTGGAGCTCTGCTTCCAAGAGATCTGACACCCCCGCTGGGTTCCAAGTGCTGCTGAACCCAGTCTGTCTCCATGAACTTATGCAGACACACACACACACACACACACACACACACATCATAAGAATAATTTTAAAGTAAATATTAAGAAACAATGACTTCTGCAATTGATGGCTGTTGAAGCAAAGAGACAAAGTCAGTTTTGTCATGGTTTTGGTTTGTCTGTGTAGCCCTGGCTGTGCTGGACCTCGCTTTGTAGACTAGGGTACCTCAAAGTCACAGAGATCCGCCTGCCTCTGCCTCCCAAGTGCTGGGATTAAAAGCACATGCCACCACTGCCCAGCATGAGAGTCGATTTCTTTAATGGCATGGCCCCTGATAAGTCAACCATGCCAGCAGATGGCCTCCAGACACCCAAGTATAGGGGAAGCACAAATTGGACCAATTAACATGAAATTGGGGGTGGGGTGGATCCAATAGGAGCTAGGAGGAGAGATGGGGTGAAGGTGAAAATGATCAAAATATATTCTATTCATGTATAAATTTATCAAAGAATTGATTAAAATATTATTTTTTAAATATAGGCCAGCAAGATGACTCAGTGGGTAAAGGCTACTGCCACCAAGCCTAATGACCTGAGTCTGATACCAATGAGTTGTAAGGTAGAATGAGAGAAGCAATTCACACAAATTGTCTACACATTCTCTATGACACACATATCCATGTGCACAGACACCCAAATAAATGTAGCAAAAAGTAAGTTAATGGAAAAAAATAGCTTCTACTCAAAAAATACCCTACTATTATCTAGAGATCCTTTTAAATTTTATTTTTATTTTACATTTGACTCTTTTGCCTGCCCATATAGATGAGCATCACATGTGTGCAGAACCCTTGGGAGACCAGAAGATAACCAAGAACTGGAATTATAGATGGCTGTCAACCACATTGTAGGTTCTAGGAACTGAACCCAGGTCCTTTGCAAGAACAGCAGTGCCTGTAACTGCTGAACTGCCTCCCCAGCCTAAAGTTCTTTTTTAACAGAAAGAGAGAGACAGAGAAGGTGCCCACAGAAGCCAGAAGAGGCCATCGAACCCTCTGGGCCTAGAATTACAGCAGCTGGAAACCACCTGACTTGGGTGCTGGGAACCAAATGCGGGTCTCCTGCAAGAGCAACAGAGCTCTTTGCTTCTGGTCCTTCCCTCGGGACCCCACTTGGAGGTCTTGGTTACCTAAGTATCTCTATCAACCACTCTGCTTTGTTACTGATGTCTACCGAAGTGGTCCTATATTGGGGGGGGGGGGCTAAGAATGATCGCTTCTGTTTTTAAACCTTCTATTCTAACTCAGAATAAAGAGGAAAGGGAAATGGTGGAAGGACCAAAAATCTGAATCACCAGCTTTGGTCTTTTTTTTTTTTTTTTTTTTTTTTTTTTTTTTTTTTTTTGGCTTTGGCCATTATCTAACGGTAGTGAAGAAAAAAACTGACTCCGTTGAAATTCTTGCCCAGTTCCAATTATTCCAAAGCTAACAATAAATAGCATAGACCCTTCACTTGCTAACAGTTGGTGGGGCACAATACCCCCACCCACCCATGTGCGGGTAATCAGAGAGAAATCTCCGTTCAGGGCTCTGTATGGACTTCCTTCAGCCACTAATCAGTTTAGCGTGTAATTAAAAGAGCTTTAAAAACCATCAGTCATTTTGCTTAGGGTAAGTAATAATTTATGCCAAGAGAGTTGGAAAGAATGCTGATTTCATTTCTTTTATCTCCTCGGAGGGAAGGTGAACTGATAAAGCCCTGTGCAAGACGGTACATTTTAAGACTTATTCAGAAGGCTAAATTAAAATGGCAGACATATTGATGACTTGTGGATATCTTTAATCTCTCTGTGTCCTCTTTTTTTCCCCAGAAAAAAAAATAATAAGTTTTGCATAAATATACCAGTCCCTCCCAATTCTCCCTCATTTGTGATGATGGTTGACTTTTTTAAAAAATGTTTTTAAAGCCAGCTTCCACTTCATTTTTTTTATTAGCGAATAAATAATGTATGTAAAAGAGATATTTAAAATTTAGATACATTCACATCGGGAAGTGTGGTTCACCCACATATTTTCCTCCTGGAAACAGCACTACCACCCCACTTGGGAGAAATGAGCTCCCTCCGTAGTTAATCATTTGTACAAGAGCAAGGTGGGAGCCTGAAGATAGGAAGCACTTGCTTGGGAACCGGGGAACCAGCAAAAAGAGGGTGTGGGCAGTGGAAGCAATTTGCATTGAGTACACAGGGTAAGCAGCCTGGCCCAGCCTGATTAAACCATCTTGCTGAGAATGGATTCAAAATCAGCCTACTTTGGCATTAAAATTAGCCTAACCTATCTTTAGAAGGGACACGTTGAGATCATTTTTTTGCAATATTAGAAGGATAAGCGTGTCAAATATATAACTGTATTTGCTGTTTTTAAGAGAGCTAAAATGAAATATTTAAATAAAGACTCAAATGCATTCATTTTTTAAAACATATTGTGTATGTGTGTCTGTCTGTCTGTTTTTGACTAGGGGGCACCTATGAGGAGAGGGGTCGTAGAACAACCTTGTGGAGCTGATTCTCTCCTTCCACTTTTCTGTGGGTCACAGGGATGGAATTCAGGTCCCATTGCTGGCATGGCAAGACTCTCTCTCCAGCCACACACTCTTAGGTCAGTCACAGCAGCTGAGTCACAAGGGCTGGTGCTATGAAGAATCCAAATATGTCAGAAGAGCAGGTGACCCAAGTCCAGGACCCTCCAGCGTGGGTCTTTGTGCACCTAATCTGACTGCCAGCAAAATAGCTGATTAAGAGACCACACATGCTTCAGACAAAACCGCTGTCCAAACAGGCCTTGCAGAAGAGGAAATCCATGCCTAGGACGACTGGACACAATTCTGGCAGGATTTTCTTTTCCAGGAACTCGGACCATGTCACAGACACTCTGTCCCTGTGTTGGCTCTCTTCTCGTGTACCATGGGGGATCCTGGCCTGGCTCACATGTCCTCGCTGCTCACAGAACAGCAGAACAGCTCCTGCCTGCTTCCTAATGTGTCTTTCTCAGAGTGGTTGATGCGCTAGAGAACATGATACACACGTGCAAAGCCACAGGTGGCAAAAGGCAGGGAAAGCTGCTGGGTTGTCCCAGCGAAAATCAGAACTGTCTGAACTTGCAGTGCTGAGCCTGTGACACCTCAGAACTTCTATGTTGATGCTCCGTACTTAGTCTTGAGAATGGGACGAAAGAAACGGGACTTGAGAGAATGAATGTTGAGTAATGTCCTATGAATGGGTCTGTGTCCAATGTGACTGATTCTGTCAAAAGGAAATTAATATGGACCCACCACACACACACACACACACACACACACACCACACACACACCACGCACATGCACACCACACACACACACTCTCTAAAGAGAAGTGACCATGTAGAACACAGAGAGCGGTGGCCACCTGCGAGACAAAACAACAAAGGCGCCTCAGTAACTCCCAAATCTAGCAGAACTGTAAGCTTGAGCGCCAATCCTCCAGATCCATTCGTTAAAATAAATTCTTGTTGCCTAGGGCCCCCCAGTCTGATTTTAGGATAGCAGCCCTGACAGCATCGTATACCTTCTGAGAAAGACATGACATTTTCCTGGCAACCTTTATGTATTTTTTTTTTACAGAAACATATACAGTGCCAGCCTTCCTCAGACAACACCCCTCCCCTCAGCACATACACTCCAGCGACACATGGCACGTGAGTGATACAGTCAAGAAAGAGAAGACACTGTCCTACTGTCCCTATCTCAGATGCTTTGAGTTGGAGCTAAGGTGAAGGTGGTCATCTTCGGTTCAGGCTCCCTGGAGCCGTTAGTGAGTTTCAGGCCATCTTCGACTTGAGACTCATGCTTGAGGGATTGTCCAGCGTTGGAGCCGACAGTCATTCCACATCGCCTAGAACTGGCTCCCAGATGCCCGCCATCTTATGTGTGCCGAGAGCAGAGAACATGCAACTCTTTTATATCAGGTGGTCTAGCATCTGTATGCACTCTACAACTATCCCTTTTTTAATGCAAATAATTATAAGAAATATAATAAGAAATCTAAAGATTTCTTATAGTGCTTGGTACAATGTAAATGCCATGCAAACTGATGCTGAGGCATACTGTTCCAGAATAATAGAAAGAAAACAGTCCATGTAGTCTGTACAGATATTACTTTAAAAGACCATTTCCACCCCCAGTTGGTGGAACCCACAGATGTGGAAGGCCAGCTGTGTTTGCCTTCCCAAGCCTTGTTGCAGCTGAGTGCAGTCGGAGACCTGGCGCTGCTGACTGGACGCACCTGCCTGGGTTAAAGATGCAGCCAGAGAGGCGAACAAGTCAAGCCTGGAGGGGCCTCTCTGGAAGTGGTGGCAGCTGCAGTCAGTAATGGAGGAAAGAAATGGTGGCTCTATGGCAACGCTGGGGCTGGGGAGGGCCAGATGTCTGTGGGTGTCCATGAAACATGCTATAATACCCAAATCTGCTGTGTGACTCTGAGGCCACAGCCCAGCTTCAGATATCCAAGCCCAGCCTCTCTGGGATGGGACACACTGCTCTGAACCCTGTGAACAACTGTATTTTCTTCTACAAGATCAGTGTCCTTCTGTACAATGTGTCTACTACTTCTTACTACTTGTGCCTCACTTGCCCAAGACCACAGGAGTCTCTAGACTCAGAAAGACTCAGTACGTCAATATGTATTTCCAATGTATCCAATAGACCCATTGGAAGAGAAGTTTCAACTGTGGAACTCCATTGCATATCTATGAACTATGAAGGTGCTGGTATCCAAAGGGACACTGGTTTGGAGAACAGGGTGACCTACTTAGGTTCTAGAGAGGAGAAGAATGAGATTTAGCCCGTGCTTTCCCATCAGGGATAACTAGAACCTTTCGGGCTCAGTCTCTGAATAACTGCAAGATTCCAAACACCTTTCTCAAAGAGGAAGTATGCTGCTTGCCAAGGAGTGAGTTTGCACAATGTGCCCAGGTTCCAGGTGTCGTTCAAGCTTGGTGAATGGAGACCCAAGATGCAAAGGCAAACGGTAAGACCGCTGAACTATTGGATAAATGATCAGAATGGAGAGAGGTGGGGTAAAGGGAGTCATTGCAAGAGACCAAGCACCTCCATTTGCTCGGTGGAGTCTGCAGAGTGCAATGAAAGCTGTGAACGGATAGCAGACAGCGTTAGGATGTGACACTCTGGAGACGCCAAATGATAGCTCTGTGGCTATCAGCAGTGGTTAGGTCACGAAGGCCGCAGCCTGAGGGAATTCTGTTCCCTCAGACACCAACTCTGTCAAAGCTACAAAGGGAACTGAACTAAATCTCTGTCCCTCTAAAGAACTCAAGATTCAAGATTTGATGTGGAATTGTGCCTCAGAGATGCTGAATAGCAAGTGTCTCTCCAAAAGTTCTTGTGCTTCTCCTCACCCCTCTTATTTTTTTTAATTTTAATTATTATTTATTTGAGATAGGGTCTCTCTGTGGCTTTAGAACCTGTCCTGGACCTAGCTCTTGTAGACCAGGCTGACCTCAAACTCTGCCTGCCTCTGCCTCCCGAGTGCTGGGATTAAAGGCGTGCGCCACCACTGCCTGGCTCCAGGCCCCATCTTAAAAACCCTTCTGCACCTGGCTCCTCACTACCACGACCTGTCAGCAGGTTGCTGACTCACCTTCCCAAGCACAGGGGAATTTTATTTAATCAGATACATCTCTGCATCATTAAACAAATGTTCCAGAGCATAAACAAAAGCAACACACCTTGAAATGATATTCTACAACATAGGTGGTTTCTCTAGTTCTTCAGTCCCTTTTACGCACACTCTATAGAAAGTGATTCACATTTTAGCAGGAACCCCAGAAATTGTTGTCAGTGGCCTTCAGTCCCTCTTACAACCCACGGAGTACTGTCAGCGACACAGAGATGCGATCTTCAGCACGACCAAGGAGCGCAACCCCTGATCTGTGTCTGAAAGCTCTGGGGCATTCTCGAAGGCCAGAGTGCCGCAGTCCGTATCCAGTCCGCCTGCTCTTCCTCCACAGCCACCCACGGCTGCAATCCCAGACAGCAGCCTGCGCAGTCATAGTAGCCATCTTGAATTTGCAGAATTTCACTTCGCACTTGACCTTGGGGGAAGGGATACGGCTGGGCAATTAAAAATAGGGATGGACATGCCTCCTAGGACCAGGGGAGGCTCTTTGTGTTCTATCAGTTAAAAATGTACCAGTGCGCAGGAAAGGAAGCGCGCCGAGACACGGGATTCCATCAATCTGTGTTCTGTGCTATGAAGGGCGTGAATTTAATCTTCTCTAATTGTTTGTCATTGCATACAAGCGGAAAGCGAACTGGAGCTCACAGATCTGCCTTTCTCCCCAGGAACTGATTTTAATATCAAGGCCGTGAAGGTCATCGCAGAATTTGCCTCCTATTTGTGTGAGCTAAATCTGGAGACGGTCTCAAATATTTACACTTACTGGCCACTCCGCATTTTAAAGGGAAGGAGGCAAAAGTGAACGCCATGCCTGGGTCCTGCAGGTGTCTGCCACTCACCTGCTCCCTCTGGAGGAGATGAAGAAGATGCTGCTGGGCAGAGAGCCCCCTGAGAGCACTCAATTGGCTTCCCTGCTGGATGACAGACCAGGGATCTCCCCTGCCCCTGCCACCACTCAGGGCTGCTGACCCAGCACTCAGAAACAAGACTGGCATCAGAACTGACGGCAAATTCTGAGGGTAACAAGACTGCATTATCTTTAATTGTCTGGTCTGTCTATTTTTTGTTCGTTTGTTTAGGTAAGCCCATTTTACTTCACCATGTGGATCTAAATACTATGGTGACAACTTTGTTAATTAAACCTGTCAAAATTTTTATTATATAAATGAGGCTTAGTCCCTTAAATTCTTACTCTTGTATTAATTCTGTTACCTGGGGTAGAATACTTTTTTAGGAGAATAAGGAGGAAGAAGAGGAGGAGGAAGCAGAAGAAAAGAAAAAAAGATAAGGAGGAGGATGAATTGGAAAATGAAACTGTTCTTTGTATGAGGTTAAATTCTGAAGGTGCAGAGATAGAGGGCTGTACCTGATGATGGCTTCTTGCCAGCAGAGTCCTAAAATCACGATCAGATGTCAAGAGAAAGAGAGCACCTTCAGTGCCTTCCATTTTCACACCACCACCAGGATTCCATCACTGACATTATCTAATCGCTCCCTCAAAAGCCCAACTCTAACCCCCATAGGCTCATGAACTTTCTACCCTTCCAACAGCTTGTGATATGGATCAACTTTCACCACATGAAGCCCTGGGAGACATGCAAACCATCTGGTCCACGGCATCTGGAAAGGATGCGCTTATTCCGGGGCTTACCACAGCACAGAAAACCTTCAAAATTCTTTCTCAGGCATTGCTTTTAGTGTGTAGAGCGCATTTTCTGTCTGTTGTTAAGTTCACAATGGTAGCAAGTAATTCTTCAGAACTGCAATAGGTTTAAAGTACCCAGTCTCACAATTTTTTTTTCCTAGGGGGTCGTTTTATGCAAGTAAAATGTATTACTATTCCAAAGAACTTTCATTCATGTGACCTGTATTCTGATATTAACCATATCAGGAAGCAACATAGAAATTTTAAATCAGTTATCACGTTATTTTAGGACAACAATGACAAATTCACTCCATTACCACATTGTTAACATTTACATTAGTATTTTTATGAAAAAAAAAAAAAAACACTGCTTTCTCCAAAACAAAGGCAGCTTTCGTGAGAACAGTGTCATTTTGTGTCATTTTTAAGCCTTTGTGCTGTCAGGCTCAACAGAACAACTGTTTCCGTGCAGGTTCACTCTCAGCCTATCATGTTAACTGAGTACACGAAGAGCAGCTGGTCTTTCACACATCTCTAAGTGAAAGGGGATTGTTCTAGAAGTCTTTCCAGGCCATGGCAGCCTTCTTTAACCATGCCAAAGTTCAACAAATAGCAGTTTCTCGGTAGTTCCTAGCAAAGTGGAATTTGAAACAAGGAAAACACACTCCTTATATTGTGCTACATCAAAACCCAGTCCATGTGGGCTGAGCTCCCAAAGTCCAGTCAAAGAGTGGGAGGAATGAGAATATGAGCAAAGAGGTCAAGACCATGATGGGGACACCCCCGGAAACAGTCTACCTGAGCTAAGAGGAGCTCACCAACTCCAGTCAGACAGGGAAGGAACCAACATAGAACCAAACTAGTTCCTCTGAATGTGGGTGACAGTTGTATGGCTGGGGCAGACTGTGGGGCGACTGGCAGTGGCAGCAGGATTTATCCCTACTGCTTGTACTGGCTTTTTGGGAACCCATTATTCTTGGATGATACCTTGCTCAGCCTAGATATGGTAAGAAAGGCCTTGGACCTTCCTCAAAGCAATGTGCCTTACCCTCTCCGAGGGGTAGATGGCAGATGGGGAGGGGGAAGCTCAGGGAATGGGAGGAGGGGAGGGAGTAGAAACTGGGATTGATATGTAAAATGAGAAAAAGATAGTTTGTTTTCTTTTTAAAAAAAAATAAGATAAAAACCCAGTTTGTGATCCACTTTAAAAGAATCTGTTATTGGTATGTACGTATCTGTAAAGTGATTGTGTGCTGGCTATTTAGAGAATAATAACTCACTGTTTTATGCAGCTTTTCCAATACTGACATACCTACTTATGCCGCAGAGTGTTATCAAACCTTATAGAGCTCTGGAACGTGCTCTCCTCTTTAGAAGTTAAAAATGCAAATAGCTAACAATACCTTAGTATTATCTAAGAAAGCAAGGCTTGACTTCATGGGGTTAGATCATGGGCCTGATGCCTCTTTGAGATGCTGTTCACCCTAACATCTCAAACCATATCTTCAGCCTAAAGAAATCAGTGCATGACTCCCTGGAGCTGGCTGGCTGGAGCAGAGCGTTAAGAAGCAAGCAGTTCTGTGCTGTAGCCCAAACACCCCTAATTTATGGTCATATCTTGTACCTGGCTTCCTCCTCGCTCTATCGCTTAGGTTACCCCATGTTCAGTTACTCAATAGAGAAACTCCCCGTGGCCATGAATGATACAAAAGCCTGATATTTTCTTTTGTTCAGGGAATTGTCATGAAGGTCCCTCTCTGGGCCTCTGCTACTCATTCCCTGGATCCCACAGTCATGAAGCCACCCCCTCTGTTTATGAAGCTCATTTCTGAAGGGTAATTTTGTTTCCGCTTATTAAAGAGGCCACAGAGCCTAGTGACCTCATGATGATATTGAAAAGCAGAAAAGCTAAACTAGGTAACCATGCTGAGACTGAGATGGCTGAAGTCCAGGCCACATGGCCTCCTGCCCAGCACCCTCTACGTGGACTGAGGGCTGCCAAACTAAAATATTTTCTCTCACCTGCAGTTCTCATTCATTACCCAACCCCAATTGCAGAAATGCAAAATTTTGTTCATTGATTCAGAAAAACGTTAGATGCAAAAAACAAATGCCTATTTTTAAACAATATTTTTGTAGCCCACCCATAAGTTAGGGGTGACATTTTACTAATAATGGACAAAGAGATTTTGAAATAGTTTTGTGATGTTCTTATACATTGCAAAGTTAGCTGTAATTGAAATTATTATCTGTTTTATCTGTCTTGAAGATATTCTCTCAAATGTCATAAACTGGGGCTCAGAGTCTTGAAATAGGCAATAAAACTGATACTTACAAAAATGACTAAGGATAGGTGGAGTGCCATTAATTAAGCAATAATCCCTTTGAAATCAGTCATTACCAGCAGTTTTTGCTATGGGCCATTAACAGTCTAACTAGCAAGTCATTAATAGTGGTAATAACCAATTCTGAGGGGATTGCTGCTTGAATAAACTATATATAATAATTTTAAACTCAAAAAATTCACACTTTTATGTTAACCTTTGAGTCATAAGTGAGTGTGGACAGAATTATCTGAGAATATTACTGCCTCATTTTAAAGAACATAAATGCTACCCTTCTCCCTTTATCTGGTCCCATGTTTTTGCCTAACTTGTCTTTGCATTTGAGCATGGTGTTCCTCATACTACCGGAATACAGAGGGCTTTTCCATCCTGACATATAGATCTACAGACTGGTGGCGCCTTGCACCGCCTTCACTGTTTAGACCAAGCACTGCTGTTGACTTCATCTTTAAATACAAGTTCACTTGAAATCAATTGTTGTCCAATGTCATTTTGTTACTATTTATACATTACAGGAATAAAGTATATATGTGTGTGCATGTGAGTGTGTGTGTGCACGTGTACACGTGTGTGTGCATGTGTATATGTGTGTATGCACGTGTGTGCACATGTGTGCAAGTGTGGGTGGGTGTGAGTTTGCATGCGCATACAAGTGAGAATGTGTGTGTCCAAGTGTGGGTATGCATGTGTATGTGCAGATGTGTGCAAGCATTGGTGTGTGGGGGTGTGCACACATGGGTGTGGAAACAGATCCAACTGGAGGAGGTAGTGAAAGCACTTCTGATTACAGATTATCAGAGTAGCCCAGATTTGCATTTCTATACCTTGTTCCCTTCCACTCCCCCAGACCCTATGTGCTCCAAAGGAAGTTTGGAAGAAGCTTTTTAGAACATATTTCTTTCATCTTTTTAAATTATAATAGCATCATTCCCCACTTCCTTGTACTCTCTCTAAACCATTTCTATACCCTTCCTTGCTCTTTTGAAAATCCTCGGACTCTTTTTTGATTAATTGTTGTTAAACACACATACATTCTTAAATAAATACAGAGC
Organism: Arvicola amphibius; assembly: GCF_903992535.2. Classification (NCBI taxonomy): domain Eukaryota; kingdom Metazoa; phylum Chordata; class Mammalia; order Rodentia; family Cricetidae; genus Arvicola; species Arvicola amphibius. The sequence goes on from NC_052055.2 coordinate 51,211,161, forward strand.
TGACTATTTTGACTTTAGTTTCCCAGCCACCCTGACCCAAATAATCACACAAAAACAATATTCATTACAACACTACTTGGCCAGTGGCTTAGGTATATTCCTAGCTAGCTCTTATATCTTAAATTAACCCATTTCTATTAATCTGTGTATTGCCATGAGGCTATGGCTTACCGGAAAGGTTCTAGGTATCTTTCTCCTTCAGCAGCCGAATAGTATCGGTCTGACTCCACCTACTTTCTCCCAGAATTTAATTTAGTTTTCTTGCTTAGCTCTAATCTACTCTGCCATAGGCCAAAACTGCTTCTTTAATAACCAGTGGTAATAAAACATATTCACAGCATACAGAGGGGAATCCCACATCAGGTGTGCTCTTCCCTGGGGAAGAATATTTCTCTCATTATTTCTTAGGGGCCTGTAGTTCTTTGTGTATGTAGTGTTGAGGCCTCCTGGGCTTTCCCCCATCCACTTTTATGTATCTACTTTTGTCCCTGTTGGACTCATGTTTAGGCAGTCACATTGGTGATACTTTATGTGTGGAGCATCTGACATTACTAGGAGATGGTTTCACAGCAAACTCCCTGGTCCTCTGGCTCTTACAATCTTTCTGTTCCCTCTTCCACAATTATGCCTGATCCTTGGTTATGCTGTAGGAGTTGTATTATAGATATAGCCATTGGGACTGGTCTCCACAATCTGCACTTTGATTAGTTACGTTTTCTGTAATGGTCTGCATCTGTTGCAAAGAGAAGTTTCTTTGATAAGAGATAAAGAGTGTACTTACCTGTGGGCATAAAATTAGAAAGTAGTTAGGGATTATACTAGTTTAGTAAATTGGTAGCTGTAGGTTCTTCTATAGCATCCATGGCTTCACTAGCCCTGGGTAGCTGGCTAGGTTTCCAGCTCCAGGCAAAATTTTCCTCTTCTTGAGATTAGGGGAAGTCTGATTAGAGAGCTGTTGGTTATCACCAAGATATGTGTATTGTAACTATACCCTTGGAGTTACTGTGCCATATGGGTCATTGTGGTTCATAGGCATCACAGCCAAACAGAATTGTTGATCACCTGCCTCCTTTAGAAGCTTGCATGGTGCCTTCTGGTACCATGAAAGGTAGTCCTTAAAATGAAGGCTTTAAGGTCATTTCCAGTTTAGAGGTCTCTAGGCCATATTGTGAAGTATATGGTATCTTCAACAATAAAAATTCACCTTCCACCTCTGGAGGGAAGGGCAACTAAGGGCAATAGAAATAGTCTATAATATTTTAAGAATCTCTTGGACAATTCTAACCAACAACCCAAAATAGGGCTTCTCGTGTCCTGAAGTTGGAGATTTGGAGATTTTATTAAAAGGTTTTTGTCTCTTGGAGAGAGCATCCTTAGTCCAGATGGAGAAACACCTCTCTGATATATTTGCTGACCAATAAACCTTGGCTCTTGGATAATCATACAAAGTATATATTAACATTTGGTCATCCTCTAAAAGAACCTCTTAAAGAACTAGCCAAACAACAAAGTCCTGGAATACATGAAAAAAACCCTGGTGCCGGGGGAGGCGACAGAGATAAATGGGGAGAAGAAAGCAACTCATCTTCAAAAGCATTGCAGTGTCTTCTTTTCTCAGAACGAGCATCAAGGCATAAGAATATTTTATTAAATATCTGCATAATGCTGTCTTAAATATTCAAGAAAATGCTTCCTCTGGGAAATTGACAAATAGGCGAGGATAAGTCAGAGTAAGGAATGGCTGCCAATTTCCAGCCACAATGTAAGAAATGAGAAGTAAATTCAACAGTGCAGAAAATGAACAAACGAATTAGAAGATAAACTTGAAAAATTCTTAGATAAAAGGTTAAAATAAAGATGAACACATAACCTATATAAAAATTGAAAAATTCTGCCATTAGCTCAAGCTTCATAAATTAAATTTTTTTAAAAACTGAGACAACTTTTGCCAAAACACAGTCTTGGTTTTAAGGAGCCCCTAGAAAACAAGTGGGAAGGGCTGTATGCCTTATGTAAGTGAGAAAAGAACAATTCAGCAAGGTGACAAACATGCAAAGTATAACTGCCCTCATTAGTAATAAAACCTATGAATAAAATATCCTCACTGTCAAACTGAGAACTAGGAAAATCCGTGTGTTATGAACATAAAGGAAAAGTCCTGTGCCCTGTTGGAGGACATTAAAGGAACATCACTTTACTTCACTTTTGTTTGCCAAGAACCATGGCAATTTGGCAATAGAGTAGCATAATTTGAAAATCTAAAATCTCTGTAATACTGTAGGACTTACATATCTCCCTGTGAGTCATGGATTATATGTCCACTGCCCTTGAAACTGCAGTATAGTTTATGACTACTGTAATCAATAAAACATGGAAGTTAAAAATCCACATGAAAAGCTATGGTCCAGCTCCAACCTCAGTTACTTTAGCCTCCCCAGCCAAGCATGAGCCTTCATATCCAGTTATCAGTAGACTCAAAAGGGAGAAGAGATGCCCTTTCCCCCACTAAGATCTCTCAAAGTTTAAGATTCATCTGCAAAGTGTCTCCTTCCCATCTCTACCTTAAGCAGTATTGGCTTAAAGTCTTCATTTTTTCAAAAGGAATGCTCTCGATAGGTAATACAACTGTCCCATTCAATTTTCAATTAAAAACTAAACTATAGTCAGTCATGTGACCTCTACATATCTACTGAACCAAAAGTAAAAGAAGAGAGACTCCTCTCCTGCTCTGAACAATTAGCCTGTATTATCAAGGGAAATTGAGTTTACTTGTTACTGGTGCAAGAGCAAGTAATACGGTACATTCCTTTAATCCCAGCAGAGTCAGGTAGATCTTTGTGGGTTCAAGGCCAGCCTGGTCTACATGGTGAGTTCCCGCCCAGTCAAGTCTACATAGTGAGAACCTGCCTCAAATGATAAGCAAGGGATAAGCAAATAATAATAATACAACACCACATTGTTGGCAGGAAAGACTCTTTATTTCATGTTGATTTGAGCAAGGAGCAGGAGGAAAAGGGATTCCACAAACTTACCCAGAAAATTTGTCGACTCTTTTGGCGCACATTAAAACCAAAGGAACAATGTCAGCCAAAAAAAATACACAATGATAGTCAAAAACAAAAAGAGCTTCCACGCTTCCACACAGGAGAGACAGCCCTGCACACATCAGCCCTCTAGGAATGAGGCCCTGCTACTCAAATGGGTCTCTGAAGCATTAAACTCAAGGTAGAATGGCTAAACTGGATAGAAGGAAGAGGGACAAAGTTGTTTGTCACCTATTTTCCACATCTCGATACTGCCCCAGTCCTAATGGCACTGAAGAATAAATTTTCTCCTTAATTAAACAACTTGGTATGATTTATAAAAGCCTGCTTACTGCTAAGACTTAGACTGCATTCTTTACGAAGATGTTCAAAGACTCAGAATCAGATCTCTAAACAGGATCTCATTACTAAAGAAAGAAACTCTTAGGTTTTTGTATCCTTGCAGATTTCAAAGATAGATACTAACTACATCTTTAAACAGAAATAGGCTCTCCATTTGAACTAAGTAATAAAAAAATATATTATTAGCCAATATTTTTGAGTGCTATGCATCCTTCCTAAACACCAACTATAATATCATTTATTAAAGATATAGTAATAAATATTACTATTTATTAATAAAAATAGCTACTATTCAATACAAGCCTGCTTAGGAATTTAAAGACAACACTATGAATATCAAATCTTCATACATTTAGGTTTACTTAACAGTCACCTAATATTAAGCATACATATCTAATTTTTTTAAATTCTCTGTAATCAGCATCTCTGTACTTTTCATCTATAAATAGTCCCTAGTGATTAAACTCCAAGAATAGCACCATCCCAACCTGTGAAAGCTCATCAAGAAAGCATCGCATCCACCCATAGGAACTTTTGCCTCATCTCCTAAAATGTAATCCACACCCAGATTTCCCAAGTCCTCCCCTCAGGGTCTAGTCTGGTGAGTACCTATGGCCTCCTCATCCACGCCTTTTCCACAATCTACCTGATTTAACATGGGTCTCTCAGCCAGTTCACCAGCCTAGCCTGTTCTTCCCTGCTGTGATGGCTAATTTTAGTGGTCAACTTGACTACATCTGGAATACACTAAAACCCAAGCATCTGGGTACACCTGTGAGGGATTTTTCTTGATTGAATTATTTGAATTAGTATCCCACTAGTTCTGTTCCTCCAAAGAACCCTGATAATGCCCCTGCCTTCATTACAGAGATCTCTAGGCTTGGCTCAGGATCTTCCCACTGTACCGCTAACCATAGGATTCTATAATGCCATACCCCACCTTTCCACTCAGGCTTCTCTACCCCATGCTCATGACTTGGAACAAAAAGCACATCATATATGCCAGTCCTGTCCCCCCTGTCCACTTGACTGCATTCCACCCCAGACATCATTTTCAACTCTAGACTCAACCTGTCCTCACATCTTCTCTTCTTCCTCAACCAGCTTTATCCATAACAATCTCAAACCTAACAGAGAAAGTCCACATGGCCAGATGTTATCTCAGGGATACCAACAATATAAAAGATCAAGGCAATATCTTCTCTCTAAAGCTAATCAGTCCTGTAGAAATGCTTGCCAATGGGAAAGGGTAGAAGGGAACAGGGGAGGAAGGAAGGGAGCAGAGAAAAATGTATATAGCTCAATAAAAATAATTTAAAAAGAAAAAATAAGAAATGTTTGCCAATGAGAATTACATAGATAAATTCCATGCCTCAGAATTTAAAAGAACAATCATAAACTTCAGCCATAAATTTTAGGAGTTTAAAGATACAAAGAAATAGCTCTGAGAAATTAAAAAGAGTGAACTTAAGAAGAATAAAGGCCTGAGTGATACCCAAGAACATACAAACATAAGGCTGATGGAAAAGACATTCCAAGACTTAAGACAGAATTCAAATAGAAGATAGAAACATTGATAAGGGCTCAAGAAGAAAGGAAGATGAAACTGAAAAACCCAACACACAACTGGAAAACTCAAAGGAAACCCTTACAGATAGAATGAATCTAGCAGAAGACAGACTATCAGGTCTCAAAGATAAACTAGAAGATGTCTATCAAATAAGCAAGGAACATGAAGAAATTTAAAAGACAGGAAAGGAACATGCAGGAAATGCTTAACACTGTGGCAAATAAAAAAAACAACTTCAAATTACAGACATAGATGAGAGAAGAAAATCCTGTGTCCATAGCATAGACTAATCTTCAAGATCATAGAGAAAACTTCCCCAGACTAAATACAGGCACACCTGTACAGACACAAGCAGCACACAGACCATCAAATAGATAAGACCAGAAGGGACCCCCCCAAATTATACCATATTTTAAAAACACACTAAATACACATAATAAAGAAAGTATATTGAAAGCTTCAAGAGAAAAAAATACAAGTCACATGTGAAGAAAAAGCCATAAGATAGCAACTAATTGCTAAATAGAATCTTTGAAAACCAAAAAGCCTGGACTAGTGCATTCCAAGTCCTGAAAGACTATGAAAGCCAACATAAAATAATATCTCCAGCAAAACTATCCACCATGATTGAAGGAGAAAGAAAAACTTTCCATAACATAGACAACCTTAAAAAAATGTATATCCAGGGCTGGGCTATAACTCAATGGTAGAGTACTTGCATAGTATGTGGAAGACCCTGGGTCCCAGTCCTGAAAAAAATATATATCCAATAAACCAAACCTAAGAAAAGGAAGTATTATATCAGACTCATGAGAGAAATGAGCACAGCACAGACACCATGAAGAGAAATATGAAGTTGTAATTATTAAAACACAAAATACCACTGAGAATACAAACAATAGCAATAATAACAACATGATAACCACAACTAACATACACATTTCATTAATAACTTTAAATATTAGTGGCCTCAATTCTTCAGTCAAAAGACACAGCTGAAAAAGATCAAAAAATAAAATCTCCTGCCTACAATAAACACATCATAGTTTTTAAGATAGGCACCACCTTAGAGTAAAAGGATGGATGAAAGCATTCCAATCAAATGAGACCATGTAGTAAGCAGGCATTGCTTTCTAACTATCTGGCAAAATAGAGTTGAACCTAAAACTAATCAGAAGAGCTAAAGACAAAAATCACATGCTCATCTCAGTAGATGCACAGTCTTGAGGATTGTAAACAAGTACAGCTACTGTAGAAATCAGCATGGAAAATCCTCAAAAAGCTAAAAATAAATCTACCCTATGGCCAAGCTATCCCACTCCTTGGCATCCACATCCTACTCCACAGATACTTGCTCATCTATGTTCATTGCTGTTCTAGTCACAATAGCTAGGGAATAGAAACAACCTAAATGTACAACTGACAAGTAGATAATGAAGGTGTGGTCCATATACACTACAGAATATTGTTCAGGGACAAAGAAAAATGAAATCATGAATTTTGTAGGTAAATAATGACACTAGAAGGGATCATATTTAGGGAACTAACCCAGACCCAGAAAGACAAATGTCGCATGTGCTCTCTCATCGGAGGTTCCTAGCCCCAAATCTCCAGATGTGAGTAGACAGCTTACAGTAACTACAGAAGCCAGGAAGGTAAAATAGAACCACTACTCGAGCAGGGAAGCTGGGGAACAATAAAGGGGGGATAGCAAAATACATGTAGTCTGATCAAGGAAACAGGGAAAGGGGAGGACTCCTTAGGGAAGGATGGGGGAGGTAAATACAGAAAGATGCAAGAGAAGGGAAAAGGGAAGTTGCTGAATGCCAGTGATCTAATGGGGGAGTTGGGAAAAGGCTGGGGCTCCTTAGGAATGGGCAAGGGGGAGAGAGGAGGGGAAAATAACAGTGTAATGACTGAAAGATCCACACCATTTACCTTAAAAAACAAGCCTACAATGCATGTGGTTACAAAGGATCTCTCTTGCAGTGTATTAAAATACTATTGCTTTTAGATTTAAAGTATTACCTCCTTTGAAAAAATACACCCAGCAGATTCTGAATATATTTGTGCATTTTTATTATAGACTGAAGGCCTCTGAAATTGAGTTTACTCTCATTGTTGTTGTGATAATGTAACAAATATGTTTACGGGCATGAGAGACTTAGGCAAACATTCTAGGAAAAGCCTCATTCATCAGATGCCTGTGTACTGATGTGCTTCGTGGCTCAGAGAGGAAGAGAGTGTAGGGCAGTCCTGACACTGATTGACAAGGACAGCAAAGGGTGTGTTTAGACGGAGCAATTTCTCAGAAAATTAGGGCAATTTCTCAGAAAATTAGGGCAATATCTCAGAAAATTCGGAAACAATCTTCCTCAAGACCCAGTAATACAACTTTTGGGTAGATATTCAAAGGATGTGCAATTGTGCCACAAGGACATGTGCTCAATTAAGTTCATAGCAGCATTGTTTGTCATAGCCAGAACCTAGAAGCAACCTAAATGCCCTTCAATTGAAGAATGGATAAGGAAAATGTGGTACATTTATACAATGTAGTACTACACAGCAGAAAAAATAATGACATCTTGAAATTTGCAGGCAAATAGATGGAGTTAGAAAACATCATTTTAAGTGAGGTAACCCAGACCCAGAAAGACAATTATCATATGTACTCACTCATAAGTGGCTTTTAAACATAAAGCAAAGAAAACCAGCCTGCAAAACATAATCACAGAGAACCTAGATGACAATGAGGACCCGAAGAGAGACATACATGGATCTAATCTACATGGAAAGCAGAAAAAGACAAGATCTCTTGAGTAAATTGGGAACATGGGGACCATGGGAGAGAGTTGAAGGAGAGGGGCAGAAAAAGGGAGGGGAGCAGAGAAAAATTTATAACTCAATAAAATCAATAAAAAGACATGAAGTTGGGTAGGAAGAAGCAAAAATGGGGAATAAAAATGGTACTGTGTATGCATATGTGACATTCTCGAGTAATTTTTTTTAGAAAAACAGAATACAAAAATAAGAAAGAAAAAATCATACTACCTTCGTTATTAAATAAAATCATATTTTATGTGTTAAAAAAGAAATGGAGACTCCAAGAATAACCAATTTTAGTAATACGTCATTTGTCTTGTTCATATTTCCAAATATGACAATCAAAACAGATGCAAACATATTCATGGGCTGGCAAGATGGTTCAGCAAATAAAAGGGCTTCATCATAGCATCACATCCTGAGTTCAGTCCCTGGAACCCACAGTGGAAGAGAACTGACTCCCCAAAGTTACCCACCCACCTCCACATACACCATAAACATAGAATCAAATTTCAAAGTAATAAAAAAAATCAGGCCAATTTAGGTCACATAATTTTATCTTTGTAGTACAAAAGGAATGGAATTTGACTTTCAATTGTTGATATATATATATATACATATATAATTTTATTATATAATTTTAAAAATACTACAGTAATCCATAGAACTGCAAGTTGCACAAGCCAACAAGCATGAATTGGCTCCTGACTGTGTAATTTGAGCAAGACTTACTCAGAATTTCAAGTCATTTGAGCAAATGACATACTCTTAGAATTTCATGCTGAAAAACTCAGAACCGCTTACCTCATAGAACAGCAGAGAAGATTAACCTACTAGTCCTCTAAATGCCCTGGATATAAACATAACCGTATTGGAAAGGTAATGTGATGGGGGGAAGGCCCATGCAGACTGCAAGCAAGGAGTTCCAGAGCTGACCTGAGTCCAGATCACTGCAATCCTGGGTTCCGTGTGTCTATGTCTGCTCTTAATTAAATATAAATAGAGGTTACTGCTGTCTGAAGGACCAGCTGCCAGCAGCACAGAGCTTTGAAAGGAGTCCACAGAGTTGGCATAAGCTAAGACTTTTTCTATCTGAACAGTGTTAAAGAAAAGACATTTACACACTCCCTTAAATTTTTTTATTCGCCAACCTCTTCTGATGGACCAACAGGGATGGACTAGGCTAGCTTGGCTTCCCAGGGAATAGTTGTACAAAAGCATATTTATAGATTGTTACATAAAGTGTTTTCTCATACCAAGGTTCCCAGCCTTGATTTACATGTCTTACTGAAGGAAAGCATCACATACCTCCATGACTCTAGTCCTTCATAATGTGTTGTGTGCAATACACAATAAAGAGCCCTAGGTGTGTTGGAGGTGTCTTGTGGAAAGCTGCAAGGCCCCCTCAGCAAAACAATCATCATTTTCCACAAGGCTTCTTCAAGGTCAAGGTACTTCTAAAAACATCTCTTCACTCCAGTCTCTAGCCTCTACAGTGATTTTGCTAAATCCCTACAGAGCACAGGTAATATGTTTTTCATTTCCCTTACATGATTAAAAACAAAGTCATCCCAATATCCCACATACATTTACATCTAAGTAATTTATTGCAGATTAATAGAATGTAAGCAGACAGAAAGTATCTCTTTATAGGTTAAAAAAAAAAGGTATAGCCCTTGCTTGCAGGCTGTACACCATGCCTACTAAAAACAAACAAAAATCCCACCCATTCTATGATAGATCTAGGAAGTTAATCTTACAAGAAAGCCTAAAGGAATCACAAACCTAAACTTTTTGACATAAAAGACAGTCAACTGTATTTTATATCTTTAGGGTGTATACCCATTTATCACTAGTTCCTCATATCAGGAAATTGAGGGCAGGAATGGGTATGAAGAGTTACTATCTTTTAAGCATTAAGAGAATTAGGGCCAGCCTGGCCCCTGGAGAATTCAATTGTTCTCCTTAATCATTAACCTAAGATGTGATCTAAAACATCTCCTAGGTATAACTCATAGGCCTTAGCTGTGAAACATATCCTGTATATATTTTTATTCATCAAAACTTTATATAAGCTAACATTATTATCAATTAGATGGTACAGCTTAGGGAGAAAGTCATCTTCAAAATAATCCACAAGTAAAATTGCCCAGTAGAACAGGATATTTCCATGAGATAAACACATTACCTTACAGGCAGTAGGGAATCTCCCTACCTGTAAACAGAAGTTTCTGTCCTACAGCCATTCAGTCCCAAAGAAACACACAGAGGTTTATATAATTATAAGCTGTTTGACCTATTAGCTCAGATTTATTATTGACTAGCTTTTACAACTTAAATTAACCCATAATACTTATCTATGTTTAGCCATATTACTTGGTACCTTTTCTCAGTGAGGCACTCTCATATTGCTTCCTCTGCATCTGACTGGTGACTGTGTCTCTGCCTTTCCTCTTCCCAGAATTCTCCTAATCTGGTCACCCCATCTATACTTCCTGCCTGGCTACTGGCCAATCAGTGTTTTATTAAACTAGTATGCATGACAAATCTTTACAGTGTACAAGAGCATTACACCCAATTCAACCATGCCAGAGAACAGAGAAGGATAACAACAGCAAACATGCAAAGGGCACAGCAGAAGCAAGAGGCATTCCAGGGTCTGTGGTCTCAGGGGCCTTGCCTACCCAAGACTTATCCATCAGGGGGTGGCCTCCTGGTAGGCCAACACACTGAATCTCAATCACTGCCCACTGCTCCTCTGCCATGGATATCAGCAAGAAGTAAATATGGACTGGTGAGTATCCATAGTTTCTGCATCTAAGAGCTAACTAATAACCTTCGGCCATCTGTAAAGGCTATGCTGGAATGTATCAGGAACCACATCTTCAGGCTTTCTAAGCCAGCAACACCTTTCATTTCCCAGACTAGCTGTTCCCTCCCTTCCGTCTTTCCTCTCTCTTTGAAGAGTAACAGAACATTATTCCACAGAAGAGAGCATCCATCTGATATCTGAATTGTCATCTTGAAGAACGGGAAACTATTAAACACACATCATTTGAGCGACTAATAGAAATACAATACAATGCTAGCCATCACCTCCCCCAACTAGCTCTCACTTTGCAAGAGCATCAAGTATCTTCAAGATTTCCTCAGCCAATTTCTGGAACCGCCACAGGATATCAGGAATCTGCTAGTACAAGGTACATGTCTTCTGAGACACAGCAACTCTATTTGTAATGAACATAGACTCTAACAGATATATATATATATTCTGAACAAAGTAAGAGTGGCCATACTCTGACTTCATTCTGCGTAGAAGAAGTCATATAAACTTTCATAGGCACAGAGCAAAGAAAGTCAAAACCAATACACAGTATGTTGGTTGGAGAATTAAGAAGAGAGACAACAACAACAACAAAAAAACCCTTTTCTATAGATTTCTCATTGCATCCAAGCTTTAGGGTGGGGGGTTAGAGGTCACCTAAGGTCAGCAGTACATTCCCTGAGCTTTGTTTAATAGTCACGATAACATTAAGCCAGATACAGAAGTAGAAGGAAACGGTTACTAAGGGGGCAATAGCCCAAGGTGATTCCACTTCTGGTCGGCAGTATTCTGTCTCCCTACAGTGTCCTGCTCCACCAACACCAAGCAGTCCGAAGGATCTTCACTGTGATTGCAAACTTCAGCTCCACACACCCCCTGCAGTCTGCAGAACACAATCACTTGTGTTTCAAGACAGAAAGAACCCATCCTTTGTCCCCTTTGGACATTAGAGGTTGAAAGGAAACTACATAACAATGCCTTAAAGAGTCAAGGTATACTAAAATCTTGTCATAGTTAGAGATAGCTGTTTTATAATTCTGGCTTTCTAATGAGAGAACCATTCAACAGAACAAGAGGTCATGGGGACCAGGCCCCCAGACTGTGTGGAGCTCAGCTCCTTCTTTCAGACTCTGACATGCCTTTGAGCCCACCACGGCTGTTCCTTTCATTAGAATTCTCTCCTCCCCTGTTGCAAGCATACTCCTGTCCAGTAGACACACCTAGGTCTGTCTCACCCAGAAATGGATCTTTACTCAGACAAACTCCACTCCAACATTCTATTCTATGAACTGGATTTATAACACTCTAAGCTACAAATAGCCATGTCATATGGCTTTAAATACAGGTGTCTGCACTAGCTGGGCAGATGAAGTGAAGATTCTGGGTCTGAACAGGTTGCATTACTCAGAAATGTTACAGCAATAATTATTAGCCTCTCATTCCATAGGCCACGCCTTCCTGGTGCATGACACATCTTTAAGAGTGCACACAAGCCCTGGGGAATCTCTGCAGTGCCAACTTCTCTCCCATTCCAGAAGAGATGACAAAATGTACATGAGTATGAATGATGTTTGATTACAGGTGGAAGCTTCACTGTGCTTCAGTCCACTAAATTAGAGAAGCATTCAGTGTTAGTGTTAGTTCCTGTCCATCGTGCATCATGTCTACAGCAAAGATAACGACTCATCCAAATCCATCAGCCCTCCAAATGCAAGCAAAACTAACTTGGGAAGGCAAGGTGGCTTTATTACAAGTACAGGGGTTGACACAAACACGGTGGCATATGTCTGTAATTCCAGCATATGGGAGCCTGAGGTAAGAGGACTGTAAGTTTGAGGCCAATCTGATCTACACAGCAGGATTGTGCAGTTCCCAACCTGAGACCCTGTCTCAAAAAGAAAAAGAGGAATAGGGAAGGGGAAATCTCAAGAACACAGAAAAAGTAGAGTAATACTGGATTTCAGAGAGAATGTGGAAGCCGTCTAGACTCCACTTGCCTCTGTCTGTCATAGCTGCTCCTACCTTCTCCTGGAAACAATCTTCCTCCATGTAGAGAACATGGCTACTCGGTGGTCCTATCACTCTCAGAGATGAAAAGGCTTTCCCCTGGTCACCAAAAAGTCCAAAGAAAACAGGGGTCATCACTGGAAGCCAAAAACAGGCAGCCCCAAACCCTGAGTCATTTCCAAAAGAGATGCTATTAGCATGTTATGAGCACACAGTTCCTGTTCGATTCGTGACATTTGCTGAATTCACAGGGTAAAACTAAAAGCATAAGTAATAAAAGACGCTGAAATCGAAATCAAAAATGAAGAGACCAAAGAAGATTTTTTTTTTAGTTAAAAATAAGCAGGCATTGGGTTTAAATCAGAGTTGGACTGAATATCACAGCAGTGTAAAGTGAGGGAAGGGAAGTTGTTTGTGACAGTCTGATGGCTCCCCACGATAAGGGCTGATCCCCATCTTTAATAATAGCCAACAATAAGTATGCCGCAGGACTCGCCTCTCTTTCTAATATTATGGTTAAAATTGTGCCGGCCGAATCAAATGCAATTACTGCTTAAGGCGGAATGGATGGAAACCCCCAGCTTCTGCACATTAAGAAGATTCAGGGGATGAGAGAAGGAAGGAGAAAGACATAATAATGCTTTTATGATTATTACTCGCATTGTTATCATTTGGGTTGTTATAATTATTAGTATGATAATTACTTTTTTATTGATACTTCCTCACGTTTGTCTTCAGATGGAAACAATAACTGCCCAGCTCTCCTTGTAAAAGTGCCAAGGGAGTAGTTGGAAGTGACGACGTGCAAGGCTTTCTCTTTTGTGTCCGTTCTGCCGGGTTCTTCCTCTTTCCGCCTAGGAAGCCTGTGTCGCAGAATACAAAACCACATATCTTTCCCAAAGCTGTTCGGTCCAAAAGCAACTTTTTTCTCATGCAATGATGTATTTGAGAGATTATCAATCCCCCTTGCCCAGTTTCTATTTGTAGAGTTAATTAAGAGGGCCTGGCTGGGGTTTCTATGCCCATGTGTCATTTTTGTCCTTGTCCCAGTGCTCCATTGGCATCCCTGATTGAAGACTCGTATAGCTGGGTCTTATGTCATCAGTGTGTTTGGAGGAGAAGAACAGAGATGAACTGATCTATCTCTGAATGATCCTATTTGATGGAAATTTAATAGGAACTGGTAGATTTTAATATTACCAGAAAGCTATAAAGAACTTGACATTTCAATTTGTTTCTGAATCATTCAGATAGCTGGATAGAGCTGGGAATCTACATACATTAATAAGCTTTCTGACAGCGCAATGAGGAAGAGAGGGAAAGAAAGAGCTCCGTGGTTCAGTCATGCATGGGAACCACACCAGAAACCAGTTCAAGCCATAGAAATTTCAGTTCCGTCTACCAGCCGGGAATAAACAAGTGCATTACTCTGTAGGATTATTGCACGGAAACCCTGCAACTTTGGGGAGTTCCTGGTACCTGCCATCCCCGGCTGCAGGATAAGGTGCCACCTGCCGTGGCCTGGACAGAGATAAGCTTCATGCTCATGCTCAGTGCATCCTCTAGCCCCCTCCTTTGTAATGTACCCCCTCCTTCAGGAGCACTATTCTCCTCCTGGGGACCTCCTCAGAGCTCACCCCCTCCAGACTTGGAAAGCAGTGGCTTCAGCCTCCCTTCCTCCAAAGCTGTAGAGACTGGATGTGTTGCCTCCTAGACATTCATCATCAAGGAAGATCTCATTTCGTTACTGAGAACGATGCTGTATTGTCCTCTCTGGCACCTGCCTGTCTGACGCTGAGGAGTTCTGCTCCCAGCCACCAGGTGCCTGAGAGTCCTGCTCAGGAAGCCCCAGCTTCATATGGAAGAAAGGAAACAAGACTTTTTTTTCTAATGTGCTTTTAACACAGAGCACACGTCTGATCTCCCTTTAAGTAGCCTTAATAATCCGCTTTAAAGAAGATTTGATTTCCAGTTCTCATTAGAGGATGACATACGTAAGATCCCTTAAGTAAAAGTGGTTTTTCAATTTGTGCACACATAACTTCCAGATGAAAACAATTGTACAAGGAGAAGTTTGCTAAACTCGGAGGTGAATGATAACCGCGGAAAACAGACAGTTAGACTGCATCCTTTTAACTCCTCCATCACGGGAACTAAGAGACCACCCTCATCACTCGATGACTCTGGGATCAGAACACCTGGGATGACCTAGACAGGTTGTGACTGATCACCACAAGTCCCTAGCTTTACCCCTCCCTCATAGACCACAGCCCCGTGGTTTTCCACGCTTGTTCATCTACAAAGTTATTTCTTCAGCAAGGTGCATAGCTCTGGTTTTCAAGTCACCTTTTTTTTTTTTAAGTTTTCTCTTTGTCTGATTGTGTGCATGATGTAATTTCTGCCTCCCGCGGGCTGGCCTCCTACTCTCAATTCTTCTGGCCCTGTCTCTTCAGCACTGGGATTACAGGACAGCACCATTGTGCAAGACTTTGTTGCTTTTTTGTTTGTTTGTTTGAGATAAGTTAACCAGGAGTGATGGAGTAAAAGCAGGGCCTCCCTTTGGGTGTGTGCGTCCTAACTCCTGTGCACAGTGAATACGCTCCTCACGTGAGAAAACACCTACAGGTGTGAGAAAGAAACAGCATCCTTGATGATGCAGCCAGGCGCAAGGCTGTCGACAAGGATCCTTAACAAGATGGAAGCAGAGGACAGAACAGCCACTGAAGAGGAGGTGGAAGATGACGGAAGCAGCTTACGGGAGGAACGGCTTATATCTACTCTTGGTTTCAGGTATTTCCTTTTGTGATGTGGGGGAGGTGGCTGGGGAACAGTGGTGGTAAAATACATGACAACAGTTGGTCACACAGTGTGATCAAAGACCAGGAAGCAGAAAGTACAGGCAGAACCCTGAGTAGACAGAAACTTCAAGAATCCCCTTCTAACCTACTTCCCTCACCCAGGCCTCATTTTTGTTCCCTCCAAACTGGTCATGCTTGTCCCTTTACTGTTCCTACCTCAGGGTCATTGCACTTTTCTGCTTCTCTTTGTTTTGTTTTCTTTTTGTTTTGTTTCATTTATCTAAATAGCTTGCTCCTTTTTCTCCTTTAAAGCCTTATGCAAATTGTATTTTGGGTGAGAAATTTTCTGATCACCTCAGTTAAAAAGGCAACTCACCAAACCCCAAAATCTACTTTTTCTCTTTTTCTGCTTTATTTTTCTAATAGAACATATTCTTTTACTTTTCTACTACATTAGTTTCTTTTCTCATTGCTTGGAAATTTTCCTAGCAAATGCAACTTGAAGAAAAAAATGTTTATTTTGGCTTACAATTTGGGGGTATAACCCTTCGTAGATGGAGAAGTCACAGAGATGGGACTGAGAGGTGACTGGTCAAATTGTGTTTATTCACAATGAGGAAACAGAGAAATGAATTCTAGCACTCAGCTCCCTCTCCCCTTTCTCCAAAGAGAGGGTGCTACCCACATTTAATATCATAATTTCCTCATCATTTAAACCTTAATATACACACCCAGAGATGTGTCTCTTAAATGATTCTAACTACACTCAGGCTGCTAAAGATGATGAACCATTGAAACTCTGCCCCTTGCAAATTTTGACATCACTTTATATCAAAACATTATATCCCTGTCCCCTACAATCTCATTTTCATTTCATAATGTAAAACATTTAGCCTACCTCTCAAAGTCTCCATAGTCTTTCATGGCCCCAACACTGTTCACTGTCCAAAGTCTCTTGTGAGATTTAAGAAATCTCCTAATTGTGTATCTCTACCCTCCCCCAAAAGCATGCTTTCAAAATACAATGGCACAAAATAATCATTCTCATTCCAAATAACAGGAATGTGAACATGGCAAGGAAATACCAAACCAAAGCAAGAACAAAACCCAGCAAGAAAGACACTAAATACCATTCCTCCATGTCTGGCATTTGGAATTAATAATGGAATCATCTAGACTCCAAGGGGCTTGAGAGTTCCATCCTCTGGCTCTGCCATCTACAGTACCATAGCCTCTTTCTTGGCCCACTCCACTCTGAGCCTTCAACTTTCCCTGACAGCCATCCCACAATTCTGGGATCTCCAATACACAGGGCACACAGTTATAATTTAGACTTTACCTTCCCAGCTTCATGTACTGGACCCTCAAGGGTCTCCTTGAAGAGAAGCCAACCCTGCCACTTTGTTTGGACACAGGAATAACCTTGGTGCAAAACTCCATGACTCCTTAGTCCTGCACTATGTAAACAATGCCGACAAGATCAGCTCAAGGGGCAGTGTGGCTCCCTTCTGTCTCAGCTGTAGTGATCTCTACACCGTGGTGACTGAACCTGAGAGAACACTTTCCTAGGCAGTTGTTTCAATAGGCAACACAGCCACTTTCCCCATTCAACTCCGTTTGAATTACATTGTTGTAGAATCGAGCCTTCATTGGATAGGGTCATACCTCTTCGGGGCACGTTTCCTATTGTGCCAATTTAGAGGGCAAAGTTTTTCTTCAATGACATTAGGCTCTTCAATAATTGCAATTGCTTCTCAGTACCCTCCTTATTTACAGTGTTGATCTCTGTTATGTTCCTTTCCTCATCGATTTGCACATTTTTATATCTTTCATATCCATTCTCTCTCTTTCTCCCTCTCCCTCATGTTGTAGACATGGATATTAAAGCATGAGAGTAGTCATGCCATAGACTGAATGCTAGACAGTCTGGGAATTTGCTCCGCCAAATAAATTAATTCACTACTTTTGTTGTGTTGTTGTCGTTGGCAATGCAGCTGTTGCTGTTATTTGAGACCAGATCTCAGGTAGACCAGTTGACTCAGAGACTGTGTAGAGGAGGATGACCTTGAATTCCTGATTCTCCTACCTCCGCCTCTCACATGCTAGGATTACAAGTGCACATCACTATGCCCCACTAGTCAGTCCATTACTCTTGAGTTTAACCTTACTTGGATGACCTTAAACTTCTGATTCGCCTACCTCTACCTGTCACATGTTAGGATTATAAGTGTGTGAAACCCTTTCATAGACCCAGTCAGAGGCCCAAAGGCAAGTTTCCATGGTGATTCTAAATCCAATTGACAAAGAAAATTAGCAATTGTAGACATGCTGTGTGATTGTGTGTGTGTGTGTGTGTGTGTGTGTGTGTGTGTGTGTGTGGAATTTGTTTCTTGGTTTTTCCATGTGTTTCTTCCATACAAAATCAGCTCTCTGGGGGTAGGGATTTATACTTACACTGCTAACTGATAATGCGTTGTCATTGGTAGGCACTTACTAAACACTCAATGAAATTTTTGAACCAATGATGATTAGGTTTCACAACTTTATTACATCTGTTTCTTACATAGCTTTGTCTTATCTAATCTGCTGCATATAACTGGTAGGTAATGCATTTGTTTCTTAAGGTATCAAAACAAATTATAACAAACTTTGTGGCTTGAAAAAGTTAATTTATTCTCTCAAAACTTGGGTGGGCAGATGCCTTAAGTCATAAAGCAATGAGGCCACACTACCTCTAAAACCTCTAGTGAAAAACTCCTCTTCCCAATTCTGGTGCCTCCTAGTATTCCTTGCCTTACAACATAATTTGAAACTCTGCTTTTGTCTTTATCTGATGTTTGCTTCTGTTTGTTTTTTTCTTCCTTTCACCTGTCTCTTATTAGGATATCTGTCATTTATTCAAATTCACTCTAATCCATGAAGACTTTACCAAAAGGTGCCTAACACAATTTAATCTCCAAATAAAAACATACCATGAAGTTACAAATACACACAGCTCATAGGACAGACAAGAGGCAATAACCATCAGCTGGCTATGGGGAGAAACTGTCTTAATTTTTATTGTATTTTTTTTACCCATAAACCTTACCAAAGTACATAATAGAATGTTTTCTTAGTAAATGATGATTACTTAAGTAAGCATATAACTAATGAATTTATATTAAATTTAACAAAGAACACATCTATATGTTGTACGAATGTGGTTTAGACCTGTGTGGTCAATAAGAACAGAGGAGGATAGGGGGATTAAAGACCTGGATAATGAGGTCAGTGAGAGCCAAAGACAGAAAGGACTGCAAGTGTCTGGACCATTATGACTTCTGTAGAACAGGACTCACAGAAAGTCAAAGACAAGTGTGTGATACACTAGAAACAAGTATGAAGACCAGATGATATTAGGGAAGAGGGATATTGTGTGGAAAACTAGAAAATTAAACTCAAATATATTGGACAAATGGGTTATAATTAATATAATTTTGGGTGTTAATCTGAGTCTGCGTAGCCAGGAAATAGACGTAGAGTCTCTGTTTATACCATGCCTTTCTCTTTTCTTTCGTTTCCATATAATCACTTCTTTGGAGCCCTTTCAGCCTGATTTTACTAAACTGTAGCTTTTCATTGTTATGTTGTTATCTTTTTATTCACCTATATTTGCCTAATTTTGTTTGTATATTTTTCCATTTTTCAAATTTTACTTTAATTTTTATTTTGTGTTTGTGTTCATGTTGTTTTTAAACTCATAGAACATTCTGCAGTAATATTTCTGCATCTTGTTCTGATTATTGGTTGTGAATTTGTGGGCTATAATAGGTTTTGTGTACACTTTTGCACCTTGTATAGTTTGATGGTGTCATAACTAGACTGTTGGTTTCCTCCTACTGAAGTGGCTCAGGAAATGGAGCCTTCAAGAGTAGGCTGCTCTGTAATCACCCTCCTAAAAACTCAGGGGAGAAATAAATACTAACTAACACATGTTCAGATCACAACACAGAAATGCAAGAAATCTGGACAAGCACAGAGCATAACTCCTGCAAAGTACTAACTTCTCAGCTATCAATGTCAAAGACACTGAAACAGATAAAATGCCGGACAAAGATTTCAATTTTTTTCTGATTAAAAAAAAAATGATCAATGAACTAAAAACAGATACAAGCTAAGAGATGAATTCTATCCAGAAACTAACAAGAGAAAAGATCTAGCAAATGGACAGGAAAATCAGCAATACAAATTTTAAAAAGCCAGCAACACACAAATGCACACATACATACACACAGAGAGCAAATAAAATGAGATCATTTAAAACAATAGAGTCAGCTGTTGGAAGTGGAAACCTAAATATATCAAATAAAAAACCAAGTGGAAAATATCACCATTGGACTCAACCGAGCCAAAGAAAGAGTATTAGGCATGGAGGGCAAGGTGATGAAATGTTTCATTAATATCCATTAGGAAAAAATGAGTGAGTTTGATGACAGCATCCAAGAATCCTGGAATGTGATCAAGAGGCCAAAACCAAAAATTCATGAGGTTCAGAAAGAGGCATAGAGAATCTATTCAATGAAATTAATGCAAAAAAAGAAAAATCCATATCAAGAGAAAGAAGCAGACATCCAAATGCAAGCACTTAGAATCCTAAATAAGCATAACCAAACAAAAACCTCTCCATGATATATTATAGTCAAGATGTCAAAAACACAATGCAAATAAATAATACAGATGAGGCAGTTCAAATATCCTACAAAGAAAGAAACTCCAGAAATCATCAACAAACCTAAAAGTCGTCAAAGTGTGGAAGGACATATTTCCAGCTCTGAAAGTAAATAACTGCCAACCAATAGTGCTTCAGCAGCAAAGCTATCATTTAAAATTGACAGAGAAATAAGGATATTTCAAGATAAGCACAAACTAAAGGCACCACTAAGCACTGCAGAAGGAACTAAAAGAAATACTATACACAGAGGAGGAATAAAGATGGTTTTAATCACTAGAGCACAGGAAGGAATAAATTTCATGATAGAAATGGCTAGCCAAGGGAAAGCTAAGAAATAATTCACTGCATTCAAAATACAAAAATAAGGAAAACCCTGATATTAATGGGGGAGAAAGCAAAAAAACAAAACAAAACCCACAATCAAACCAACCAAGAAAATATCAAAGGTATCAGTAAGCCTCTCTTAAAGGCAAATAGCTTCAGTTTACCATAAAAAGACATATACCATCTGACTGACCTAGAAGACAACCAATCCTTCTGTTGCCTCTAAGAAACATGCCTTCCTGGTCAGAACAATTGCAAATGGAGACTCAAAGGATGGAAAACAGTTTACTAAGCAAATGGAGATCACAAACAAGATGGAATATTTGTTCTGCAATCAGATAGAGCAGGCTTCAATCCATGCTAGTCAGAAAAGATGAAGAAAGCCACAATACCAACAAAGAGAATAATTCATCAAGAAGACAAAATAATTTATAGATAATAGATAACCAAATGTAGGAACCCTTAATTTCATAAGATAGACAGCAATATACATAAAATATCAAAAATATCTTGAAACAGCAACAGTGAATGATTTCAGTACTCTACTCCCTCTGGATAGGTTACCCAAACTAAAAACCAACAAAGAAATCTCTGAGTTAAACAACATCATAGAGTCCATGGATTTAATAGATGTCTACTGAATATTCCATCCAATAGTAACAACATGTATTTATATCAACAGCCATGGAACTATCTCTAAAATAGACCACATTCTGGGCAACAAATCAAACGAGCAAATACAAAGCACTGATTGGGAAGTCCTTCTGTATATGGTTGCTTTTTTTGGATAATGAATAAAGATGTTTTGACCAATAGTTTAGTCATATTCCTTGATATCTCTTACATCTTGAATTAATCCATTTCTATTAACCTGTGTCTCACCACAAGGCTGTGGCTTACCAGGAAAGGTTCTGGCATCTGTCTCCTTTTAGCAGCTATACAGTTTCTCCTTGACTCTGCCTACTCATTCTCTCTATCTGTGTTCTGATTTCCTGCCTGGCTTTACTCTGCTATGCCATTAACCGAAACAGCTGTATTCATTATCTAATAAAAACAACCCACATACAAAAGGATTTCCCACATCAAAGTACTTTCAATAATCAGGTATCTTATTAGATCTTTGAATGTTACAACATATCAAGACTGAATCACACATTTTCAATGACCTGTGTGTCACTTGAAATTAGGGTAGAAAGTAGAGAGTTCCTAGAATCAAATAACTATGAGTCCAACCTATCAGAACCTTTGGGATTCCTCTGAGGCAATTCTACCAGCAAGTTTTATTACTTAGGGTGCTTACATTAAAATATTATGGGGGAATCTCTAGGAATGGGGGCTGGAGCATAGTGAATATGAAGGGAGTAAGAACGGTAATGGAGCAAGAAGGATGAAGTGGAGTGGTAAGTAGGAGACAGGGTAGAGGAAGGAGAGAGAAGATTAATGCTAAAGGCCTTTGGAAATACTGTATAGAAACCTACTACAGAAGTTCCCTAAAATATATACTTATATTAAAAGAGTTTAGGTAGCGTTGTCCTATAAAAAGGGATCAAAAGGCAGTGCTTCTCTCAGATACTAGATGTTATCAAGAAGAGGAGAAGGAGGAGGAGGAACAGCACCAGCAGCAACAGTGGTGGCAGTGGCAGAAGCACAGGGACAGGTATGATTAATTACCTCATGCCCTCTGAATCAAGTATGCAGCTTCTTCAGCAAAAGGGCCTTACCCATCAAGTCATGGAGGGTAAGACCAATAGCAATCAATAGTCTATAGTGTTTGGAGAGGTTGTCCTATGGGATTCTACCAACCAACAGCTTGGGAAGAAGATATTCAGCATGGCAGTTCTAGAAAAACTTCTGTAGGGAAAGAAAAAAATTCTCAGTGGTGAAGGAAAAAAGTAATTCTCAGCAAGTCTACCAAAGTCAAGAACAGCGAGTGAGAAAGGAAAGGAAGGACAGCCTCCTAGACACACCCTTATGGAGTTTCACACTCGGGCATAACCCAAAGTCCCAAATGCTACCTGAGACAGAAGGAGGTGAAGGAAATCACATTGACTTAAAGCTCTCATTCAGATGAGAAGATAAAATGTCAAGATAAGGTTTTCCTCACATTGAGAAAAAGGTGGCCCAACTTCAGAAGTCTGCAATTCTCAGTGTTTGGCTGGCTGTTGTTGGTTGTTGGTGACTAGTTGGTTGGTTTTGGTGGTGCTGGTGGCTGGCTGTTGTTGGTTGTTGGTGACTAGTTGGTTGGTTTTGGGGGTGCTGGTGGCTGGCTGTTGTGGGTTGGCGGAGGCTAGTTGGTTGGTTTTGGTGGTGCTAGTGGCTGGCTGTTGTTGGTTGTTGGTGACTAGTTGGTTGGTTTTGGTGGTGGTGGTGGTGGTGGTGGTGGCTGGCTGGTTGGCTGGCTGTTGTGGGTTGGCGGAGGCTAGTTGGTTGGTTTGGGTGGTGCTGGTGGCTGACTGTGTGTTTACTCTGCTGTGTTCTACTTTGTCTGCTGGCTGATACTATCAGTTTCCTTCCTCCTCCTGGTGGAAAGCAACACTTCCTCTTCTTGTGTCTGGTGACACTGGGAGTGGCTCTCCTAGAAGGCTCAAGCAATGCCATGTCATTTCCCCCAGGCATGTTCTCCAAACTGGACTCCTAGGAAAAGAACACTGTGTGAGTTATCCATGCACCCTCAGCCCCTGGTACTCTAAAGCAGGGTGCACCTTCATAAATATTGACTGAAGGGATGCATGCATGAACAGAACTTTTTTATAAGGTATTGAGAACAACTGAATATTTTCCATAAAAATGAGAAGAATCTGAAATCTGTGCTTGAAACTGCTTTCAATAGAGATTGGAGGCAAAGAACTCTCGTTGTCAAAGCTAATGCTACGTCTGGCAAGGTTTCACTACATGGTGTTACTGTATGTCAAGGGATGTGATTTAAATAGAGGCGTGCCGTCGTGTATAATAACAAGCCAAGTCCTCTTACTCTTAGGCAGGAGGTTGATTACAATTATGCTCGGTATCATTTCCTTCTGTACAGAGCTGTGGTTTATCCTGAAGCCCTGTCTTCATTCCCACCATGGGACATGTGTCATTTAAGCTTCACAACTTCCAAAAACCTATTCCATGGCAACAGGCTGCGAGTTCCTGGGAAAGGCCTTGAGGCACTCATTGGAGGGCTGCTGTGCCGTAATTGGTGTGTTCTGGAGTGATACAGAAGCCACGGGTTGGATGCCTTGTGCATTTCCCCACAGAGGGGTCATTAGGAAGCGTTTTCAAAAGCAACTGTGTCAGTGCATCGGCTGCACAGCGGCTTAGGAAGCTGCTTTCACCCCCACACGCTGTACAGATAAGAGAACAGAACATGGGAGATGACAGCAGAGCTGTCGACAAAGTTTTAATACGAATGACTGGCACCTATGGAAAATCCATCAGGATCCTAGCTAAATACTTCATACACATGAATTTTCTCACTGAGTTTGGGCCGCAAATCCACGAAGCAGGCATAATCCATTAATACAAACCATGAGGCTGAACCTTAGGTGAGCTAAACTTCTGGCTTCAAGTCATATGACTTACAGATGATAGAACTGATGTTCACTACATTTTTGTGCCTCTAACCCCTCTGCTTTTAGCAGGGCTTCATGACACTACCCTGGCAGCTGTTGTTACCACAAGAGGCTGCCTCAACATGGAGCCGAAACCAAGCCAACGCTCTCTATCCCATCCATTGCTCATTTAAGAAAATTACTGGCACATGTCGGGGCTCCCAAGCTTCATTTTCTTCTTTCTCACCATATGTGCCTCTCTGTTTCAGAGCCAAGAGTTCCTGGACGTTCTTCAAGCTAAGGTTCTCCTTTCAGGACAGTCAGGATGGCTGAGAGCAGAGCTCAGCTCAGCCATCCCCAGGGGTCCGAATTGACAGAAGGCCACCAAAGAAACATCTAGAGCTGGTTCATGCTGGCATTCGGCAGGGAAACCACTAACCAGGCCCTGCTGAGACCTACCGGAACCACTCAGACCTGCCCCTCATAGTGACTTTTATGATATTCCTTTTACTTAAAACACCCACTGTCTGCTCCTAAGAGTCACAGGCAAATGACTACTAGAACCATGGTGATTTCCCACTTGTGTAAATAATTTCCTTTAAAAATCCCCTTATGGGAGAAAATATACACGTCCTCGAAGCAGAGAGGCCAATTAATAGAGCACTAACTACTGTCTGAAGACATTCCGAGGGTACAAAGTAGCACAGCGTGACCTGACTGGCAGAATATCCCTAAACAGTGAGGAAGAAACTTCGAGTCAGAACCATGAAGCATTAGGCAAGGTCCAGTGGTGTTGGAAGGACAGGCAGGTCATACACTAGGACATAAAGCCAGTCTTACAACACGTAGGAAGGCTGAAGTAGTGTCTTGGATTCTATCTGACCATGATGCAATAAAACTAGCAATCAACAACACAAGAAACTATAGAATATACACAAAGTCCAAGAGAGGGCAACTCACCAAAGAATGATGACCAAATCAACAAAGGAATCGGGGGGGGGGGGAATAAACTATTCCTAGAATCAAATAAAAATAAAATAAATTAATCCCACAACCAAACATGCTTAGTAAAGGGAGAAGCTGAAGTGTGGCGCCAGAGGGCACGTGTGTTTCCCAGCAAGAGATTCCACACTGTCCTGGTAATTTGTGGGACCACTTCACAGGAAAAAGGAGAGTCAGAGAGGGCTACCCAGTCATCTACATACCTCTTGTCTTCTGTTTAAGCCTAAACTCCATCACAGGGCCCCAAAGAAGGACTTGAGAAGTCCTTGTTCCTCTTCACAATGCAACCACACCGAGTCTCCTTTCTGATGTGTTTCATTGGTACTTGTTTCACCAACTGGTGAACTCAGGAGGGGGGCTGAACCCAGCTGGTTAGGGCCACCAGGATCTGGGCTCTGGCCCGAACAACCCCTAGGACACCAATAATCAAACTAGCTGTCACGGAGTCAGTGCTGTGGTGTCCCGTGTCTGTTCACTTTTGGCTGTGGCAGTCGGTGGCAAAACTCCTGCTCTTCTGAAAGGCCAGCAGTCCTCCGGGACTTTGACACAAGGTAATTGCCCATGGCCGGCGGGAATTTTCTTCAGGTCTATCATTTTAATGAAGTCAAATGGAAATGATCCCATGTAATGAAAATATTGGTTCCAGTCAAACAACTTCAGGACTATCCCTCTTCCCCTTTGTCGGGCCAGATTTCAGATTCAGAGGAGTATTTATATTTAAAGAGATGAGGGGAAGGTGCCCTGGCCAGTGGCTCACAGTGTTTCCTGTCTATCGCCACTTCCAGTTGCCCACAGATAGCAAAACGGTTCTTTTCAAAATTTTTTTTCCAACATGCCAATGAGGAGAGACTTATTTCGTATCTTGCCCTCATATATTTCCCATTTTATTTATGAATGCAGGCAGTGACCCACTAAATTGATTTTTGTAACCCCACAAATAGTTTGCATAGTCTGCACCCTGCATTTTTGAAGCTATTGGAACAGAGCGTGGGAGAAATTTTTAGGAACTCCTAACATCCAGTCATTGTTCTACCCTCTGGCTTATAAGGAAAGGTTCCTGTTCCTAATTCTCACCCTTCTCCTCCAAGAGGGATTGGTGTGGTTCCAGAACCCTGCAGAAGATTATCCAGCAAGAAGAATGTGACTGGGAAGGGATGAGGTGCAAAAGGGGACCTCCGTCTCCAGGAAGCTCTCTTAAGTAATTTCCCTGTGCTCTCCCCTCTGCTATGACAAATTCCATGTGGCTATTTCACACATTAGTTTTGAAGTACAAAAGCGGAATGCAAGTAGGTGAGGGAAAGTCTTTCTACCCTCTTGTGTCTGGGGTTCTTTTCTGAGCTAACTGAGGGTTCTCAGCTATCAGCAACTCCTCCCGCCTGGGAAAAATTCTAGTCAAGAATGTAGCCTTTCTTAAGTTTCTGCCCTTCCTCCCACCCCAGCCCTCAGACTCAAAAGCGACATGGATGGTGTGATCAGTGTGTTGGGTGGATGGTGTGGTCGGTGTGCAGTGTGGATGGTGTGATCAGTATGCAGTGTGGATGCTGTGGTTGGTGTGTAGTGTGGATGGTGTGATCGGTGTGTAGTGTGGATGGTGTGATCGGTGTGCAGTGTG
This sequence comes from Arvicola amphibius, assembly GCF_903992535.2. Taxonomy (NCBI): domain Eukaryota; kingdom Metazoa; phylum Chordata; class Mammalia; order Rodentia; family Cricetidae; genus Arvicola; species Arvicola amphibius. The sequence goes on from NC_052055.2 coordinate 51,237,751, forward strand.
GATGGTGTGGTTGGTGCGTATGGACCTGAGAAATGATGTTGCAATCATCCTTTGTTTCATGTTTAGTGAAGAGAGTGATCACCTTTGGTCAACATCAATGTGAAGTAAGAACAAACCAAAAAGGACATTTTACCCCTACAACCTGATGTTTGTGATGTTTTAGCTTGTGTGGTCTACTAGTCTAAAACTCAAAGAGGCATAAGAACATTTGAGAGAACTATTCAAGGTCAAATACTACTCAATGTGACCTGATTCTGAATCTTGGGATCTCTTTGGCTCTAATTCCTCCTTAGCAGGAAATGTAAAACTCGGAATGGCATGGTTGCCTCTGCCTCACTAAACAACCAATAATGCATGGTTTTGAAAGTGTACCTACTAAACAGCTGCTGTGTCAGTACAAACGAGTGGAAAAACATGTGGGGCTCCTGAGTGTGTTTCAGGTAGAATCAAAATCAGCAGATCCCAGAGATAACTCCTCCCCATGTTCATCATGGCGCTACTTCGATAAGCACATTACGGAATCGGACAAGACATCTCCATCCCAATGGCAACTTTGGAGGGACGCTTCATTATCCAAACCACAATAAGAACAGGTGGAAGACAGAGCAGCTGTGTTGGCACCACGAAAGCACAACTAAGCCAGGGACCCAACACCTCTGGCCATTTATTGGACCAGGACCCAGTGCCCCTCGGGGCTCTGGAATAAGGCTATGTTAGAGAACCCAAATCTACCTTTGTTCTTTCCCACACAGAATCTCGAGGTGTGGAGGCAGAAGACTACACCCAAGAAGACTAGCAGCCGAGGCTGATGTCACAGTTACCTCGGTAACTGAAGTCATCACAACCATTGATGACACTGAACGGAGCCCCAGCGGACCAGACTCCCTGCTTCTGAACAAAGCTCATCTGAACAGATACCACTCATCATCAAGGAACAACTTTCAGCCTTAAACTTCCGAGACAAATATGTATGTGACCAGAGGTCAAGGGCCTCGCTCCCAATTACTAAGGACACTGAGATTCTTTATTTTTAATCATCTGTTTTATCGCCACTACATTGTCAGAGTCACCGCCTTGGCATCTCGCATATTTTTTATGTGTTCATACAGATCTCTATCAAGTGTGAGAAGTGTGCTTCTCTGGGTCCCTGGGAGATTAATGAGAAGGCTCTGTCCTCTCGGGAAAGCTTTCATGTGTGGGCCACTTGACCGTTCATGTCATCAAAGCATTTCAAAGGCCAGGTTCATAATTCACACCAAAGCAAGGGTTGATCCCAAAGAACCCATTTAAGAAAGAAAGGCTTCTAACAACAATGGTCAAAACCTCTATCCAAAAATCTACACAGAATGGGAAATCTTAAATAGCCTCACAAACGACTTTGTGCTTATTAAGCGAAGGCTAAAGATAAAAGGACTGAAAGAGAGGCTCCATCCATCCGTCTAGATGCTCTGGCTTTGCTCTCACAGCTCAAAGGCTAGGTGTACTTTAACAGCGGAGTGGAGTGACGCCTCACCCTGCGAAGACAGCGTGGTGGTTTCAAATTGATAAATTGTATGCACGTATTGGTACCCGACTGCATTAAATCACTAGAACTAGCACTGCTTTAATGCAAGCTCAGGAGTGGGCTTCCGCATAAAATTTCCAGCAATCAGGGCCTCCATAAAAGGGAACTGTCAGGGACAGAAACTTTTGTCCTTCAAATAAATAACGGAATCGTCGTGAAATAGGCTGTCTTATTTCTTCCCTGACTTATTGCTGCCTAATGATGTCGCCTATAGCTTGGATATTTCACACTTAATGTTTTGATGAGAATTCACTCTGTTTAGCAGGTTGATGTAGCTAACTAGGGGACCATGAGGTTTTTTTTGTTTTTTGTTTTTTGTTTTTTTTTTAAGTGCATTGTTGGTTTCAGAGTTAGAGATTCAGATAGTTTTAGGTCTGCAAGCAGTCTTTCTACTTTTCTGGTGAGATCTACAATCTTCTTTGGGAGCAAATTACTCCCACACAAGCCTAGCAGTCATGCAGTTTGCTGGGTCTGCCTGCCTCTCTGAGTCTTGTGCAACCTTCCCTTTGCCTTTTGTCTGTCTCTCTTGTGTGCTGGCCAGAACCTAAATGTGCTTTTCCTGGTACTTTGGGCCTCCCACTCTTTCTCTGAAGCTTCCCCTGCCCTCCGTGTGGCTGCCTGTCCTCTATTTGTCTGACCTCCAGCTCGAATAGCATGAGGTTTTCTTCTCGCTTCTTCATTCTCCTCCTCTGGGCAGCTGCTGAGATTTATAGCTTGTCTACCCTGGGGCGCTTTTCTTTAAACTCTGAGAAATTGTCCTTGTGCTTCTGTTTGGGTCTGTTCTTAAACTATGTTATTAATGAGACTAAGAACACGAGAGAGGATCCAATTTCCCCTTTATTATCTGGTTTCAAAGAGACTTCCCAAAGGTCTGGTACCATATTTGGTGACCAGTACAAGGATATTAAAGAATTGTCTCTAAAGACACAATAGGTCGGCACCTTTATCTGTCTTACCCTGGGGCTAGAAGATACTTGTATGGTCTCTCCGAGAAAAAGGAATAATTCTCATTATTGCAATATCTCTTTTTCTCGTGTTGTTTTTCTGTGTCTATGGCTGACTGATGACCATGTGGTAGGGGAGCTAAATCTTGCTGTTTAATTCCCTAGCATATCTCTCTCTCTGGACGCAGGATTCTCTTCTTTCCCTCAAAGAACCTGGGAGACTTTGGATCAGGTTTAGAGGAAGGGAAACAGATAAGAGCGGCTCAGTGTGGTAAGGCCAGACCTTGCTCTAAACCTCAAGGGGAGGCTGCCGTGTTGCTCACTTGGTAAAGTACCATACAGAGTGACTAAGGTTTTTAAATCAGGATTAACTATTTTCAACAAGTTGGTTTCTCATGGGACTTAAATCCTCACTCTCATGGAGGGTCACAGATGTGTTTGATTTAGGTACAGAGCATGCTCAGGAGGGACAAAGTGGATCCAAGGTCATTCTCTCCTCCCCACCACCCTGTTTCTCCATGTTCACACGGTAACAGCGCCATCTATAGGAATGGCACACTGTCCCATTCCTTCCCTTGTTTTCATAAGATGCTTTCCCAGCAAGTAACAGGTTGTACTTGTTGTTGGGAGCCAAGGACAGCTCAAGACAAAATCCAGAGGACATTATTATGTGTTCCCAGTTATAACTGATGGTAAGACAGATGGATTTCCTTCCCTTGGGGTGAGATTGTGGATTTCTTTCCTTGTGTCTGTGCTTCGCTTTCTGGGGACTTACAACCCAAGGCCACAGGCACTCTCTCCTGCTATTTCCATGCTAAGCTGAGTGGAGTTTTTTGTTTGCTTGCTTGTTTTTTAAAGTGTGGAACTTGGTACACAGACTTCCTAATTCCTCCTCCATGGTCTAACCTGATTCCCCCTGTGCCACGACCACCCACTCGTTACTGAGTGGTGAATGGGTCAAAGGAGAAATCAAGAAAGAGAAATCAATCCCTGGAACTAAGTGAAAACACAACAAAACCACGGGGAAAGTGGCAAGCAGTCCTACAGGGGGCCTTTTAGAGCTCCAAGTGCCTAAGTTAGGAAAATCAGTGAAGGGGAACCCAGCCAATCACCTTGTTTGTAAGGCGTGTCCCCCTTAGGCTAATATTTACTTATAAAATCTTGCGGACCTGTGGCCTGCCTGCTCTTTGTTTTCCTGTGCTCCTCGCTGGAATCTTGGATTTGTAAGTTCCCTTTTCTTTCCTTTCTTAAAGCTGAATTTATATATATATATATATATATATATATATATATATATATATCCCTATTTGCAGGTGATATACTATACATTAGGAATCCAAAAACTTCTACAGTGATAAACCTTTAGCAGTGATAAACTCAGTGACATGGCAGGGCACAGAATCAAGTTGCACAAATCAATAGCTTTTCTACACAGCAGCAGCAATTATTCAGAGAAGGAGATTGTGGACACACCTCTCTTCCCAATAGCCTCAAAGAAAAGAAAATACCTGTAAAACACTATGCCTGTTCTATGCTCTAAGCACTATGCACTATGCACTATGTGCTACATGCTATGGTATGGTTCACAAGCCAGACAAGGGCCTGGAGATTGACACACACACATATACACAGAGACAGAGACATGGGTTATCCTTGAAACAAGAATGCCAACTTTATCGTGTTCCAGGGCATCTTATATAGGGTCTCCTTGCCCAATGGCCATTCCCCAACTTTCAGTTGCAAGCCCACCAGAAACCACTCCCCTGTCTCATACTCAGAGCAGCTGCAAACAGGAAATTCAGGGTCTGGGAGGTCCACAGTCCCCAACAAATACCTAGGAATAAAGTGAAAAGCATCTTCAATGAATACTTTTAAGCTCTGAATAAAAACATAAATCACTAGAAAATAGAAAGACATTCCATGTTCATTGGTTGGTCAAATTAATATTGTAAAAATGACCATTTTACCAAAAGCTATTTAGAGATTCAATGCCATCCCACTCAAAATCCTGATCTAATTCTTTACAGAAATAGACTAACAACCCTAAAATTCATATGAGACCACAAAAGACCACAGATAGCCAACAAAAGAACAATGCTGGAGTGATTATAACTCTAGATCTTAAGATCTAGACAGAGTCATAATAATACCCAAAATATGACACTGGCCCAAAACCAATTAGACCAATAGAATAAGATCAGAGACCCAAGCACAAGCAAATGTAACCTCAGCCACTTAGTATTTGACAAAGATGCTAGAAACATAAGCTGGTGAAAAGAAAGCATCTTCAATAATGGTGTTTTAAAAACTGGATGTCCACATGCAAAAGAATAAAATTAGACCCATATCGATCTTCTTGAACAAAAACTAACTCCACATGGGTCAAAGGGCCAAACATGAAACATATAGTTATCCTCCTGGATATTGGAAGGAGACAAGATTTCCAGGCAAAAATTGGAAACTTGGGGGTGGGGTGGGGTTAAGGGGAGATGGGGAGAAAAAAGTGAGAAGGGGAGGATGGGGAGAGCTTGGAGGAATGGGACAGTTGGGATGAAGGAAGGGTGGATATGGGAGCAGGGAAGTATATATCTTAATTAAGGGAGCCATTTTAGGGTTGGCAAGAGTCTTGACTCTAGAGGTGTTCCCAGGTGTCCATGGAGATGTCCCCAGCTAGATCCTTGGGCAGCTGAGGAGAGGGAGCCTGAAATGGCCCTTTCCTATAGCCATACTGATAAATATCTTGCATATCACCACAGAACCGTCATCTGGCAATGGATGAAGCTAGAGACAGAGACCTACATTGGAGCACTAGACTGAGCTCCCAAGGTCCAAATGAGGGCAGAAGGAGGGAGAACATGAGCAAAAAAGTCAGGACCGTGGGGCTGATCTTGTGGGAGCTCACCAAGGCTAGCTGGACTGGGACTAATATAGTATGTGATCAAACCAGACTCTCTGAACATGGCAGACAAGGAGGGCTGACTGAGAAGCCAAGGAAAATGGCAATGGGTTTTGATCCTACTGCATGTACTGGCTTTGTGGGAGCCTAGTCTGTTTGGATACTCACCTTCCTAGACCTGGATGGAGCGGGGAGGACCTTGGACTTCCCACAGGGCAGGGAACCTTGACTGCTCTTTGGACTAGAGAAGGAGGGGGAAGGAAATGGGAGAGGGAGAGAGAAATGGGAGGAGGGGAGGAGGTGGAATAAAATCAAAGACCCAAGCACAAGCAAATTTCCTTCTCACAAAGGGCTTCTAAATATCTAGAAACTGGTTTTATGTCCTTGTATTAAAACCTTTGAGTAAATAATAATAATAATAATAATAATAATAATAACAACAACAACAACAACAACAAGTAGTAGTAGTCGTAGTAGTAGTAGTTAACAGTTTGAACAATAGAGCTTGGATAAATAGCTCAGAAGTTAGCAGTTATTGATACTCTTCTAGAGGACCAGAGTTCAGTTCCTAACACCCATGGCCGGTAACTCACAATTATATGTAACTCCAGCTCCCGGAGATCCAAAGCTCTCTTCTGGCCTCCATAAGCACATGCATTCACTTGCACGTGGCCACCCACAGAAAACATAAAAAAAAAAAAAGCTTAGACTACATTCAGCAGGTATGGACTCAGTAAACATGCATTCTCAGCTCTTCAGTAAACACAACATATTAGTCAAGGTTCGAAGATGGTCGAGAAATCTGCGGGAAGGATAAACAAGAGTATTTAAATGTTAGGTTACAGACAGCATCCTTCTTCCAGTTCAGGTCTTGAGCATAGATAGCTGAAGAGAGCACTCACGGGGATGCAGAGCTCAGAGGCAGAAATATGCTGGAATCATCCTGATGTGATTGTGTTCTACGTCTAAGAAACAGGGCGGGGGGGCAGAATAAGGAACAAAATCCGTGATGGACGTCTGCCCTTTCATCTCTAAACTCTACATTTGATCAGGGCGAAAAAGCATCATTAGTCTGCCATGATCCAGAAGACAGAACCAGAAAATAAATACACACAGGTTCTATGCTCTATCTGAACAATTAACAAAGTAGAGGGCAGGTAGAAGGAGGGGCTCCCATCGCTGGGATCGCTAAACTGAGGCTAGAGGAGGTCCAGCAGAGATCTGTGACAAGGACCTCTGCTCTGAGCCAGAAGATGGACAGCATGACCTACATTTGCAATAGTAAAAAAAATCTGAATAATTAAAACAACTAACATCACATGCAAAATAACTTCAGTGTGGAGGGTATTTGTGGGAAATATTAGCTGTTTTAATGCTTTAGGCTCTGTGTTTGCCTCTTGTGTCTCTCTGTGTGTCCATCTCCCTCCATCTCTCTGTGTCTCTCTGTCTCGTGTGTGTGTGTGTGTGTGTGTGTGTGTGTGTGTGTGTGTGTGTGTGTGTGTTTCCACCTCCCAGCGCTAGGATTGCATGCAAATGCTGCTCCACCTGACCTTTTTTTAATGAATGCTGAGGAGTCGAACTCCACTTCTCACGTTTGCCTGGCAAGTGTTCCACCAGCTGAGCCATTTCCCAGCCCTTGAGGGCACTGAAAATTTACAGTTATGAACAGAGCTGGCCTTGTAAATATCGTCACCAAGGGCGCCTTAGAGAGTATTTCAACACAAAGGGAGTGCAGGCCTGGGGAAATTCATTACAGTGTCTTCTTTTTATGAAACAGATATTCTTTAGTTTTTCCTTTAATCAAAGAGACTTCAGAATTAATCATTTCGTTGGGAGCTTGGTAACTACAGCCAAGCAGCCACCTAAGTGAGACATTTAATTTTGCTCAGCAGTGACTGGATGAATTATCCTGCCCCTCATATCAGTGATACCCCTCACCAAATGGGAAGGCAGCCCCTCGCATGGTTAGTCTACATGGCTATATCTGTCAGCTACAATGAGTAAAAGAAGCTTTTCAAGAAGCCTAGTGTGTCTCAGTAAGCCCAGCTGGCCTAGGGGAGAACAACATGAAGAATAAAGCCCATGTTTATCCCTTTATTGTAGAAACTGTGGTGACAGCTCGTTAGGTGTGATATAGTCACAGTGAAACTTTCAACACATCAGCCCCTCTTCCTGGGTGTGGCCCCTGGTTTCACAAACCCCACTCCTTTCTTGCCATGAGCAAAGTACACTGTATAAAAAACTTTTAAAACTTAATTTTTAAACGATCATTTCTTTAACGCCTAACTATGCAAGCCATTACTTTAATCTGAACTGAGTTGATGAACCTGCTAGTCTGTGGTAACCTCGGGCCATCATCAGCTTCTCTCTCTCTCTCTCTCTCTCTCTCTCTCTCTCTCTCTCTCTCTCTCCTCTCCTCTCCTCTCCTCTCCCTCCCTCACACATCCCTGGGGCCTTCAGTGGGACAGCTCTGATGCACTATGTCCCTTATCATTAGGAGGCTAACCTGGGCTTCTTCACATGTGGTCACAAAGTCCAACACATAACAGAAGTAGGGAAGCCCCAGAGCACTGTCACTTCAAACCCATTAAAGACTTGAAGTCCCATGTCCAGTCACCAAGTCAGAATAGAAGGGATTGCCAACTACATAGGTGTGAACAAACCCCAGGATTTCACAGATCTGTTTCCTAGAGAGTCAGAGGAAAGCAAGCTGACGAGTCCCTGGACTCAGGAAACCTGTTTCTTCCTTTGCTCTATGAGTACTTAGGTTTTTTAAACGTCCGAATTTTGCCAAGCAGTCAGATGAAGCTAGTGATGGGAGGGAGAAGGGTCCCCTAACCCAGCTCTGACCTTCTTTGCAGCCAGGATCTCAAACTCTGAGAACAAGGAGCCACCAGCAAGTTGATGACAGGCCCAGCAGTCAATGAAATCCCCAGCTGAATATAGGGGAACAGGATAAGACCCAAGCCAGTTGGGGTAGGGGAAGAGGCTGCAAGCTACAGTAACAGAAGACAGGGCTGCTGGTGTCCTAATGAGATCACCTTGACAGCCCCTGGAAAAAGACTCCCAGGGCAGCACTGAATTCAAAGGTGACCAGAGCGTGACCATAACAACCACAAAGGGCCAGAGACTCCTTTGTACAGCTAAACATCTGCCTTCCTACCACTAACGTGGCAGAGCAAGAACCATTGGCCTAACTGGGAAGTTTGGGTGGGCAAGTGTAATTTCTCCAACAGGGGTCCAACAATTCTTGCTGGATTGGTCCTAGTTTGCATCTTATTTAGATGCATTCATGGTCAGCCAATCAGGGCACATCTTGGTTATAGTAGAAAGCCAAGCTCCTGAGCCTTACACACTGTTTCTTGAAGAAGGGAAAGAGGAAAGATGCCCAAGCCTGACTCTTGACCAGCTCCTTGCTCTGGTGAGTCAAGTCTCATACGCTCTTTAGAGAAGAAAGATGATCTTCAAGACTGGCCTGTTGAAAACTCTCCACACATGAGGCTCCTGCCTCAGGCTCCCGGTGCTCTAGCCTCCAGGAACTGACCCACATACACAGGCAGGTGGGTCTGTCCCTGCCTCAACCTCCATGACTTGATTCCTTGCTGCAGATGAGAATATGTCCTTACAGTGACCCAGCTTCCGGGTCACCAGAGACATCAGAACCACCGTCCCTGCAGCTCCAGTCCTGACCTGCTTTCTGCAGAATTTCTCTGCAACCAACTGTTCTTCTAAGGTTGGCACTCCAAAGCACTCCGAGAGATTTGCAGTCCTAACACTTGCCAGCAGTGCCCAAGCCTGCATGACAGTCTGCCAACAGAACAGTACTAGAAAACCCAAGTGTCTGAATTTCTACTTTGCTATTACTTTTACTATTGCTTTGCTTTTACTTTCCTATTTAAATTGGTATTCCCACATGGTAATATTGCTCCCCTTATTTCCCTTCATTATCCGCCCACCCCACTCTTGGAGGAAGGGAAGGGAGACGCTAAGTTAGGACAATCACCCTCTCACTAGGGTCCTGCTGTGGTTTCAATTTACATCGTTGATGTTAAGAACACATTTCTTTGTATCGAAGTGACTAAGGCAAGCTGCCTTGTCCTGACTCCATGACTCCATTTTGTGTCCTCTACCCACACAACAGACATGCTGCCTTGGGACTGCACACAACCCTAGCCACGGTCCACATGTATTAACTAAAATAATCAATACTGGTACAAACTAAATATAAACTAAATTAACTGATAAATGTATAAATAAAAATTGTCGTGTTGGGTCTAAAATAACTACTCTGGTCTGCCAAAATAGGTGTTGCAAGGTCATTCTGACCCTTGATTAAGATTGATGTGATTATAGTCTGTGTGGTCTTTGCCTTTAAAAACGTTGTACCCCTGAGCTTCAACACCAAGAGACTTCCTGAGGCACTGGCCCTCTCTTGGTTGCTGGCCAAAAGGACTTTTATAGTCTTAATTGGCTTAATTAGCATGTGGACTGTAACTTTCTCCTGTGGATTATTTCAATACAATTAATAGCCATTCACATCTTCTCTTTTGTGAATTGCCTGTCTATTTTCCTATGGGTTTTTCTCTTGGTGATTGTAGTTGTACATAAGAAAATAAGCTCATATATTCAAAAACAGAGTTACGTTTGCAATGGCTAAAAGCCCCTTTAACTTGTTATAGCATTTGTATTTTATTTTATTATGATATGTTAGAGAAAGAATGACATAAAACATATGAAACGTAATTAAATTATACAACATGTGTGTTCTCAATACAAATAATCTGATTTGAGGTTCCACCTTTAGCATGAGCTATTTTTTATTTTTACTGTACACTAGGAATTATGTCAGGCTTTCCCAAAGTGAATGCTGAATTTCTTCTATTGTCCTTTTGTTATAGGTAGAGATGACCATATGATTTTCTCCTTGTGTGAACCATAGCCCCAGAAAGTACTTAGTTTCGTTGTGAGTTGTGTGGCTTGTCCTAGAGAGGCAAGCACAAACATCTATTTACCCAAGATAGGACAAAGAAAGTGTCCCATCAACGTTGAGCTAAGTGCACCAATGAGTATACTAGTTACTTCCAAAAGCCAAATGGATGGTTCGAAGGCAGCCACATCACTGAAGAGTCTGGTCTGGCATGAGTAGGGTCAAGAAAGTTACATCCCTGTCAGCAATCAACCAGAGACTCTTTGCTCCCCAGCGACTGTTACTCATCCATACAACTTGGGGAGGGTCCTGTAAGTCTTGTAAATTTTAAATACTTCCTAGAGCCTTAGGCCCCTCCTCCCTTCCCTAGCAGAGAATGTTTCAGTTCCAAAGAAGTAGCTATACAGTATCATGCTGTATCATTAATTTAATATGATGAGAAACTCTCCTTGCTCAAAATGTGATATTATGCTGCAATATTTATGAGTGAATTGAGCCAAAGTTTGAGGGCTGATACAGTATCAACAGAATCATGGTTTTTCATTATGCTGGTTCAGTTTTAAATGGCTTTGGAATTACCTGAATTTGATGAGAAAGTAAGTAGAAGGAGGAATTTAGCTTCAAGGAAGAAAGAAAAAGAGACGACAGAGAGACACCAGGACTTAGGCAGTCAGATACAGAGGAAGGGGGAAAGTAAGACTAGAATGAAAGAAAAGTAAAAAAAAAAAAAAAGCCCCAAGGCAAGATGTAGATGAATATGAACAGGTTAAGTTAAATTTAAAAAATCTAGTGGTACAAGCCTAAGCTAAGACCGGGCATTCCTAATTAATAATAAGTCTCTCTGTCTTTATTTAGGAACTGGTTGGTAGCCCAAAGAAAATTCCAATTACAGATGTTCAATCATACCACAAAGATAATTGCTCAACTGTGTTCATAGCAGCTTTATTCATAATAGCCAGGAACTGGAAACAACCTAGATGCCCCTCAACTGAGGATTAGATAAAGAAAATGCGGTACATTTACACAACGGAGTATTACTCAGCTGTTAAGAACAAGGACACCAGGAAATTTGAAAGCAAATGGATGGAACTAGAAAAAAAGCATCCTGAGTGAGGTAACCCAGACCCAGAAAGACAAACATTGAGGACTTGCCACAGTTCAGCCGCAGCCTGGTTTCAGGTCTTGAGAGGGGGAAGGGCAGGAAGAAATGAATTGTATGACCACCAGGTGACTTTCACACAATGACCTGCCCCAAATAGCTCTAGACATCTTTATTTATACATCAAAAGCAAGCATATTTTTCCATACTAACAAATTTTTCCCATCCTCCAACATTAACCTCTGGCAAAACAAACATGTTTTCCCCAACTTTTACAGCAAAACATCTTTTAACCCAAAATAACTCATCTTTTTGCTAGCTTGGCCAAATACCAAGCCAGGTATATCTACTATCTTTACAAAACTAAAGGTGACTGACACAGGTCCATATTTTCAAGAACAATATTGTTCAAAACATATTTAGAGAAATCGGGGTGATCTGCCTCTGATCCTGTCAGCACTGAATTAGAACAGGTCCTGGGGTCTGAAGTGATTCTTGGCATCCCGAGATAAGAAACCTGAGAAGCCTCAGCTCCCAAAGAATTTTAGGGCAAGACATTTGAGAAAAAATGGGGCTTCCAGGAATGATCACATCTGTCCCATGCATGATCACATGACAAAATGGCCCCAAAACCTCCAAGGGGACCATCAATATTATAAGAGAGAAGAGGCAGGCCATGCAGTCCCAGCAGGATTTTGCACAGTCCCCAAAGCCCACTGGTCCTTGCCGAGTGAGATTGTCCCCATGGGCTTTTTCCTCATCTGAAGACCCATTGTACAATATTCATATACTGGTCCAAAACTAGGCCACACAGCTCCCAACATGTATTCATATTGGAATCTTAGCTGTGAAGTAAAGGATAGCTATGCAGTAATCCACAGACCCAGAGAGACTAGGTAATAAGGATGGTTCAAGGGGGAAGTGTTCAGATCACCCTGGGAAGGGAAATAAAAGAGAGTTCCTGAGTGAATTGTGGATGAGAGGGAATGGAAACATGAACGATCACGTTTGGGGCGAGGGAGAAGGGGAGAGAACTGAAAGAAACTACTGGATGTGGGGGCGCATTTCAGAGTTAGGCAAAAACCTGGCACAAGGGAATCTCCCAGGCATCTACAAGGATGACCCCAGGTAAGACGCCTAGCAATAGCAGATACACTGCCTGTACTGGCCATCTCCTAGCAGTGGGAGCAAGAGCTATCTATCTCTGACTCTTTTACTGGCTTTTGGGACCCTACTCATACTGGGTGGCCTTCCCCAGCCTTAATAGTTGGGGAGGTACTTAATCTTACTGCAACTTGACATGCCATGCTTTGTGGATATCCATGGGAGACCTGTTTTTCTTCCTGAACAGGAGGAATGGAGGAGTGGACAGGGAAGGGGGAACAAAGGAGGAGTTGGGGAAAGGACTGGGAGGAGATGAGGGAGGGGAAATTGTGGCAGAATATAAAATAAATAAAATATAAAATAAACAAATAAATAATAAACTTGTTGAGTTAAATGCTCAATTCAATTTTGTTCCATCCCATTTTATGCACATATTTAAGGCTATGTATATGTAAACACTGCCTACCTAAACCTTGCAGATGGTAATACACAATGTTTTCAATGGTGTTTTAGACATGCTGAAATTTTAATTGATGTATTTTCTTTGAGCCAAGAGTTATTTAGGAAATAATATTGTAATTTCTAACAGAAAAACGCTTTTTGTGCATCACACACACATATGCATGGACGGGCAGAGAGAGAGAAACACAGAGAAAGAGAGAGAGAGAGAGAGAGAGAGAGAGAGACTGACAGTAATATGCATATAGCAATTTGGTCTACTTAACGGTTTATTAAAGTCTCCTGTATTCTTACTGGCTAATTTTTATTTTCAAGTGTCTGTAGAGCACTCCGTAGGAGACGTGGTAGTGCTGCTGCTGTTGCTAAAGATGAACATTTATCCATCATCCACTCTGTGCCAGAAAAGAGGTCATGTCCTTGTCTGGCGTGTCTCATCACTCCGCCAGGAGAACATGTATGTAAGCACTCATATTTTCCCTAAACTGCTCTAATGCCTCAAAATTAATGTCCCAACTTGGCTTTGTCTGATTCAAATCTCCATTCACCATGACCAAGCAGTGAAGCCATGCTTTGAAAACATCAAGTCATGTTCTTCGGGTAACACAGCTTCAGATTCACGGAATACAGGAAACTTCATTTTTTAAAGAAAAGCCAAGAAAAGTCTTTGTGCAGACCCAAGCTGTAAATGCACTAGCTAACTGGTGGAATGAAAGATTAATGCATACCACAAGCAGTATAATACTGTATTTTTTTTAAAAGAAAATGCATAGTTATAACTATTTAGGTAGTATGAATTACTTGGGTGACTTATAATATAAAATAAACATAATTAACAATGGAAGCTCTCTTCTATAATTCTCCTCGCCCTGTGGATAGCTAATGTCAATATTTGGTGGGCACCCTCTTTATTTAGACATATATGTACTTATGTCAGCTAGCAATGCCCGTATGCTAAAAAGAAAGTTCCCTAGTTCTACTTAATGTGTGTCTCCAGTGTGGATGTAGATCTATGACCGTTTATTGAACAGCTCTTTAATTAATAGATATGTATGCCCAGCATCTCACTTTTTATAAACGGTAGTGCAGTAAACATTTGGGGAGCTGAACAAATTTCATGCAAACTCAGGAGGACTTTGGTTGAGGAAAGTTTCAACTATGTTCAATTGTAGCCACAGGCCATATGTGTCAGAGGAGAGCTATGAATGTGGCCCAACATATTTGTAGATGGCACTGTCCTGGTACAATGTCAAAAGGTTGGACAATGCTGGAAATAGAATTCAACAGACCCCATTTCATCCCCCCTTTCCTTCCGTTTTTCCTAACAGATTTCCTCCCCCCAAGGCTGGTCCACTTCACTAATCACAGCCAAGGGGTCTCCTGTTCCTCCACTCCACCAGGGATAGCAGAGACAGCTTCTACTCTGATTGCAAAGTCAACATCCAAGACTCTGATTCGATTAGTTTAGACTGTGTGCCCTTTTCTGCATCAGTGCCCAGGGAGTTTCTTCATTGGCTTCGAGAATATGCAGCCCTGTGGTGCTGTGATGGAGGCCCCCTACCCAGGTGAATTTTGATTGCCAAACAGAAACGACATCCAGTTGATATGAGTGTCCACCAAAGAGCACTATTCATTTCAATAGATCAACATCAAATTACCTTCCAGAAAGACTGCCTGATTTACACTACCACCAACCATGTGTGAAAGTGGCTGTTTCTCAATATTCCTACCAATGTTTTCTAGTGTTCCTATTTTATTCATAGTTATCTAATTTCATGTTCATATATGTCTCTTCTTGTGTTGATTGGCCTTTGGTATTGCTCCTGTAAATTGCCTATTTATATCCTCTCCTCATATTTTTGAATGATTTATAGACGCCCCATCTACACAAATAATCAATCAACCATTAAACCTGCGGTGAAGTTTTCTCAGCGTGTTACACGTCTTTTAACTTTATCGTGATTTTTATTGCGCAGAGACGATTTTTAATTTTTATGAGGTTTTATACGTCAATCATTTCCTTGTATAACTCCTGGCACTTATGTCCCATTAAGGAAGCCTTTTAGACTTTTAGTTGTGTGAACACGTGCTGCATTATAGTCTCCTGGACACTTCCAAGCTCCTTTTGCATTCAGCTGCTCGTCGGAAGTTTATTTGTATGACTGAAAGAAACAGTCTGCTCTTTCTGTGTCTGAATCAAGAGCTAATTTCCCCGCATCTTACTGTCTAGCTACACTTTCCCTTGAGTTTGAAAGCTACCTTCATCATAACCTATGCTTAAACAGATGCTCCGCAAATCTGTTCTGCCTTCTACTGGACTCACTGCCACTACCGTCTACCACACTGTTGGTTGTTTCTTAGCGTACAAACAAAGGGATTCATTATGACATCATCATACATAAATGTGTGTGTTCATATATTCACGCCTTCCTATGTTTTACTGACCCCCATCAGTCCCCTTTCTTCTCCCAAATCATCTTCCTTCTGCTTTCACATAATATATATTCATATAATATATACTAATCTTTATTCCAGATATTTAAAACACATGACATTGGTTTCGTGAGTCTTACTAGATTTTCTTGATGTGACCACCTCCAGTCTCACTATTTTTCTACAAATGTCATAATTTCATTTTTTATTGATACTAAATAATACTCTCCATTGTGTATATGGAACATATCTTCATCACTTTTCCATCTATAATGTAGATGTAAGTGTCTATGTTGATTCTAAATCTTTGGCATTGTTACCAGTGCCATAAAGCATGCTATGAAAACACGGGTATGCACGTGTGTTTATGGTATGAAGACTTAGATTCCTCAGGGCTTATAAGCAGGAATGGTATAGCTAAGTCACATGACAGTTCTACTTTTAGTTTTTAGCAGACACATTAATGTCTCCAGACTGTGCTCAAGACCGAACTCGTTACCACGGCACCTAAGACTCGGTGTATTCATGATTACATCCCAGCTTTCTCAGCCACTTTGTAGCTCCCACTTTAGATTTTGGTGAAGCCCAGTGGGGGCCATACCAAACAGACAGGATTCTGCAACACAGTTTCACGGTTCTGTTTCTTCTTCCCAGAAAGCCCTAACTTCCCTTCCCTGTTCACCACTTAGCGCACAGCTCAGTCAACTCTACCACAACCAGGTTCTGAACCCCAGGTAGGCTCCCTGTCCCTATGCTCCTCACAGGTCACAGATCGCCTTCCCCTGCTTTAGACACAGAGGGTGATTCATGCCTTCTGTCCCCTCCCCTGCGAAAGACTTTGATTCTCTTCTCAAGGCTGTTCATAGTCAGATAAACCCAGTTTTATTTATTATTATTGGTGATCAGAGAATTGCCCCTGGCCTCAGAGGAGATTCTTATTCCAACAGGTTACACATGGCTCACCAACATCATCACCCAGGATAACTGATACAAGAAGATACAGACTCTATCTCCTTGGTAAACTGGGGGTGGGGGAGATGGAGAGGAGGGGGTAGGGAGGGGAACATGAGGGAGCAGGATGGTCAGGTTTGGGGAGGGATGGAGAGGGAGAGCAATGAAAGAGATATCTTGATAGAAGGGGCCATTATGGGGTCAGGAAAAAAAAAAAAACCTGGTGTCAGGGAAATTCCCAGGAATCCACAAGGATGACCCCAGCTGAGACTCCTAGCAACAGTGGAGAAGGTGCCTAAGTTGGCCTTCTCCTATATTTGTTATGCTCAAATCCGTGGGTCCCCACAAAAGCCAACAAATGAGACTGAGTCCTATCTGTAAAAGCAAAAAGCCTTTATTTTAATCAAGTTTGCAAACTCGGTCTCTCCACAAGTCCAATGTATTGGAATATCTAGAGAGACTCAAGCTCAATTGGAATTGGGTTTTTACAGTAATAAAGGTGGGAGTGAGGGGTCTCTGAGGTTCAGGACCCCTGATTGGCTGACATTTGTCTAGGGGTGTCCTAGTGAAGTGCTAGCAGGTGTTTTTATTTACAGTGCTTGGAATGCCAGGAATTTCCTTTGAATGGTCTGCTCTTGGGTGGGGAATCAGGTAATCTGGGCCTACCAGGCACTGTCTCAGAGTAAACTATTGAGACTCCATTTAAATTTATCAGTGGCCAGAGTCCCAGGTGATAATGGTTGGAGGAAGTAAAGAACTTCCTTTCTGCCCAGACTTAGATTATTTTGGCTGGCCCTCACAGAATCAGATTGGTGACTACCCTAATTTCCATCACAGAACTTTCATCCACTAACTGATGAAAGCAGATTCAGAGATCCACATCCAAGTACCGCGCTGAACTCTGGGAATCCAGTCAAAGAGAAGGAAGAGGAATTATATGAGTTATATGAGCAAGGGTTGTGGGGGACAGGGAGGGAAGGGGGAGGAATCAAGATCATGACAGGGAAACCCACAGAGGCAGCTGCCCAGAGCTCATGGGAGCTCAGGGACTCTTGACTGACAGCTGGGGAGCCTGCATGGGACCAAACTAGGCCCTCTGCATGTTGTGTAGCTTGGCCTGCTGTGGGGCCTCTAACTGTGGGACCAGGATCTATGCCTGGTTAATGAGCTGGCTTTTTGGAACCTATTCCCTATGGTGGTATGCCGTGCTCAGCCTTGAGGCAGAGGGGAGGAGTTTGGTCCTACCTCAACTTGATATGCCAAGCTTTGTTGACTCCAGATGGGAGGCCTTAGATTTTTTGAGGAGTGGATGGGGGAGCAGATGGGAGAGTAGAAGGGCGTTGGGGGTGGGGAATGGGAGAAGATGGAGGGGAAACTGTGGTTGGTATGTAAAATAAATAAATAAATTTAAATAAAAATAAATAACCAAGAGGATAGAGGTTCATCTCATTGCATCAAGGTAGCGCCAAGTTTATGGTTGAGGTCACACAGCACAGGCCAGCACCCCAGACCACACCCTTGGTAAGCAACTTCCCTCGCTGCCCTCCCTGCCTCCTTCCCTCTTTCATTCCACCGCACTTCCTCCGGAAGTCACAGGAGCCAACTCCGTCTCAGGCTCTGTTTCGGAAAGACCCAGCCCAATACTCTCCATCTGGCAACTGGTTTCTCTGCTACAGCAAATTTTCTCAAAAACAGTTTTATATAAGTTTGCTCTCTGGGAAGGGAGGAGGGAAGCTGGAGAGATGACTCGGTACGTAAGAACACTGGCTGCTCTCCCAGAAGACCTGGGTATGATTTCCAGCACCCACGGGGCAGCTCACAACCATTAGTAACTCTAGTACTAGGAGATCTGATGCCCTCTTCTGGTCTTTTTGGCAACAGGCACACGAATGGTATGCATACATACACAAGCATACTCAATCACAGAAAAATCTTGAAGTATGTGCTTTCTTGGGCTCCTCTGCTTCCCCCTCTCCTGAACCTATTGCTGTCAGCTTTTCATGTCTTCCCTCAAGGATAGCTCCTTTATCACACACAATCCCCACACCCTAACCCTAAGTGTCTACGTCCCATACTCATTTCACCACGCTATATTTGACAGATTGGTGAGTCCCTTTGGATAACATTATTCTCTGTACTCCAGCAAATGTTACTATCTTACGAGTCTCCCATTATCTCTTTCCAGTGTCCTCTACTTTCCAATTTTTAAATCTTACTTCTTCAGGACTTGAGCTATGAACTTTGGCTTCTTCACTCACGTGAGTCCCCACGTACAGACTGTATCACGTGGTAACTAAGATATTCTTAGACTTCCATCTCCAGTCTGGGAATCCTCTTTCAACCCCAGAACTATAATCCCATTTTATCTATCGTCACACTACCTGGTCAAGGTATGTATTTGAATGCCAACAGACATTTCAGATTTAAAGCAAAGGCACCACACCCTACCCCAGACATGCTTCCCTTCCCACACCCGCATCTCCCTAGCTCAGTAAACATAAGCCTTCCCTTTTCGTTGCACAAAATATATACCTTGAGGTTGTTTTTATGTTCCTCATTCTCCTGTACTTCTTGAAGAGAATTTATTGAGACACCTAGCCAAGGTCAAACTTCAAATTGTGCGTCAAATTAGTCCTTTGTCAGTCATCATCTATAAATACCACCCTCATCAAAGCCTCCCTCATTCTGAAATGTATCATAACTGAAAATGTATCATAACTGTTCTCTTTTTTGTACCTTTGTACCTCATCATCTATTTTCCAGAGACGATCCACAGTGATTTCTCCAAAGTCAGCTCACACCATTCCTGCCGTAAACCATTTCCAGTAGCCAAAAGTAGTTGTTAAAATCTTAGTGTCTTAGTTACTTCTCTGCTGCCATGACAAAACACCATGACCAAAGCAACTTATAAAAGAAAGCATCTGATTTGGGGCTCCCAGTTTCAGTGGGTTAGAGTTCATGATCACCATGTCAGGGAGCATGGCAGCAGGCAGGCAGACATAGCCCTAAAACAATAGCCCAGAACTTACACCTGAGCCACGGAGAAAGACACTGGGAATGGCATGGGCTTTTTACCACCTCACAGCTCATACACGGTAACAGACCTCCTTCAAGAAAGCCACACTTCCTAATCCTCTCCACCAGCTGGGGACCAAGTATTCAAATATGTGAACTTGTAGGGGCCTTTCTCATTCAAACCACCACATTTAGAGTAGTCGACTTTGGGTCAATCCCAGTTTCTCACGGAGTCTCCACCTCTCATCTGTGAATGAATATACTGGTAGTAAGAGCTGCCTCTCAGCACTCTGTGAGACTTGAATGAGGTTGTATTAAATAACAGAGATGTGCATTGTACTGTCTGATAAACAGTGACCACTTTCGGCCATTTTCTTTCATCTTTCCTTCTTCATTCTATCCTAGCTACCTTAGCCAGCTCACCTTGGGATGCACAGCTAGACAATGAACACGCCAAGCCTATCCCATGTGTGCTATTCATAGAAATACACACACGGTTTACCGCTTCACCGCCTTTCAGTTCTCTGCACACACCTGCTCTATCAATGAAGTTCCTACTGCACGTGACTGAGACAAGAACCCGCGCAGAGGCATTTCTTCTCCACTTACCTGTACCTGCCACACTCCTTCCCATATTGTCTATCTCTAATATCCTAAGGAATCTGTTTGTGTTATTGTTATTTCTTGCCCACGATAGCACTAGCTCTTCAATGAGTGATTTTCTTTTGCTTTGTTCCTAACTTAGGATAGTCCCATGGTACAGCAGGCGTTGGATAAAGATCTACGAGCCAATGAATGAGGATACTACTGAAGCTCTTTAAACATTTCACTGGCCTGGCCTAAGAATTAAATACCAATTAGGAAAGTGGCTGGGAGACTTGACAGCACTGAAGGGGGGTGACGGAAGAAGCACAGAGAATCGGATTAGCGGTAGAGGTCACCAGGGAGAGTTTGGGGGAATTACTTCCAAACACTGGTCGAAGTGGAAGTCTGCATGGGGAGGAATGAAAACACAAGCAAAGAAACCCAAGCAGGTAGTTGGAAATTTGGTTTTGCTGTTAGGAGGTGAACTGCAGCCATGTTTGATGGAAAGCAAGGGTATCATTCAAAGCTATAGGCCGGAAGGAGGCAGCCGGGGACAAACAGTCTTGACAGCCCATGCTAAGCAGTCCATATGGGAGCATCAGGAAGAAGGCTGGTAGAAAGGAAAGCCATGAAAATGAGAATGCCTGTCTTAAAAGTAACAGTAACTGCTCAATCCAAACCATACAAATTGTTTCAACTAGAAACATTTTCAAGACTGTAATTAAGATAATGGGGTTGCACACCACTAATGAGACTGAGCAAATAGGGCTTTTCCCTGCCAGTGTGTACCCTGGAAGTCCCTGGGCTCCTCCTCATTCTACATATGCCTCCTAGCTATGATGCGTGTCTCGGGACCCACGGGATTTCTCTACATTTCACCTAGACGGTTAGATTCTTTTTGTCTTGTTACCTTGTGTCTTGTCTTTCAACAGTGGCTTCTCTGATAATGTTTTCAATCATCCTACAAAGTCTCATTAATCCTTCTTTGTTCCAGACTTACAGTTCTGTGGTCACTGCTTCCCCACAGTCTATAATAGAAACTTTTCTTCTGTGTATCTGCAGCAGAAGCAGTAGTAGCATCCTCTGCCTTCAACATCCACTTCTGCCACCTCCACCTTCTGGATTAAAAAATTACCTTTTCCTCAGAAGATCTCCAGTGATAAGTAATTCACAATGTGTATGTAAGTGCCCACATATTTTGTGTCTAACAAGTTATCTTAAGCAGTGATGCAAACAGTAATATTGTTACTATAAAGTCATTGTTGTACAGGTAAATGTGGCTAGAAGCACCTCCCTCTTCTGTTATTGATTGTGCGGGTGAGTTACCCTAAGAAAACTTTCCAACATGCTATTGGCTAATTCATTGTCAGTGTAATATACATCTAGTTGAGTGTGAATCTCATACATTACTCGTTATATGTTTCAGATGCCCAAATTTGAGATTTATGACAATAATCTCAAGAGATGAGGTAACATTACGACAATGTTCACAAGAGAAGTGGAAAACCCCACAATTTCCAATGTAATATGCAGTGTTTATAAATATACAATCTTAGAAACGACAAGCAATGTACAAAGCTAAGAAGTCAACAGACTGGGCACTGATACTGTTTCCTGGGGCAAAGATGCATGTGTGGCAATTAGCATAAGTGGTATGCTTTATAGAAATAGCAACTACCTCACTTACATCATTTGTCCTCCGGCACACAGGTGGGGGCACCTCTCCGCAGCTGCTAATCTACATACTGTCCCCTGAAGACGGTTTCCAAGGGAGTGGATTTATATTCACACAAGGAGTGTCTGGGGACCTGAAGAGGATAGGACATGATTCTGCTAACATGCTTTCAGTTAATAGAACATTGAGTCTATTTAACTTCTAAACTTAACTTTTCACAATTGTCTGTGTGTTATCAATAATTCTTTCATCCAGCTGGCAGTCTAGACGGAACCGAGCAACAAGATGACAGAGCACACCGCTGCTTTTCATCTAAATGCCCAGCACGAAAAAGAAGGAATGCTGGGGTGGGAAGGTTTAGGCAGGAAGGTGGTGCTGGGAGGAGACAAAGGGGAAAACAACACATAGCTAAAACTAAGGGGTATGAAAACCCATAAAGAAATTTCACACATGGGTATTTGCTTATACATTTATTTATGTAGGGACCACCATTTGCTTAATATGTAGCATGAATTTACCAAGACTAGTAGAGTAAATAAGAAAAGCGGCAGCCTCTTCCTATGATTTCCAGTATACAGAAAGAGGAAATATCCATTCAATGGGACCAGGAAACAATCCTCGAAGAGCAACATACGTACAACATCTAGGGACGTAGTACAAGCGTGGAATAAGTGACCTTAAAATTTTTCAGCACGCTCTACCTGTCCATATGCATGCTAAAGCAAAACATCTCAGACAATAATTCAGAAACTTTTGGGAATCTATTGCCCAGAGCTCATGGATGTTGGGAAATCCAGTATCAAGGGACCAAGAGGTGGTATCTGCTTTAGACCTGCTCATACCTTCTCTTGGAAAGGCACAGAGGAAATGCGCAAGAGCTAACACACATACTTAGACCTCCTTCTGAAGGATACTGACTCGCCTATGAGTGTAGATGGAGCGGCGGGGCTGGGTCCCACCACCCGGCTAGCTTTACACCCAAAATAATTACATGGAAACTGTATTCTTTTAAACACTGCCTGGCCCATTTGTTTCAGCCTCTTATTATCTAATTTTTCACATCTTGCTTTAACCCATATTTAGTAATCCGTGTAGCACCACGAGGTGGTCGCTTACCAGGAGAGATCTTAACCTGCGTCCAATCTCAGAGAGGAGAAGCATGGCGACTGCCTGAAGAGTCTGCCTCACTGCCTTCTACCCAGCATTCTGTTCTGTTTACTCCGCCTACCTAATTTTCTGTCCTATTAAAGGGCCCAGGCAGTTTCTTTATTAACCAATGAAATTAATATATAGACACTCCTCCATCATATGAGAGCAGACCCATCCTGAATCTCCTCCAAAGGCCTCACCTTTGGATACTTCCGTTTACATTTGCACTATGAGCTGGGAGGACACAACATTCTAAGAGTAAAATGCCCCCCTCATCTCACCCACCCCACCCCACCTCACTGCTCCTGATTTAGAGAATCTGCATCTACTATTTTCTCCAATCTGATTTATTTTCCCAAAATGTCTGCAGGGAGAACATATTCATCATGGAGGCCATAAGGTATTAGATATTAAACCTATGTATGACCTTATCAGTATTAAGCCAACACTCTACCATTGTGATATATCCCTAGTCATACTCAATCATCCATATCATGTCTTTGCTCAAATGGCTTCTCACTGGGGCCTACCTTGACCCTACTATGTGATGTTTCAAGGCACCAACCTATGACACATTTCTGGGCCATCTCACTCCGTTTTCCCTTTAACTATACACTTAAATATTTTCTAATGCATTAAACGGTTCCTTTGTATATTATGTTTACTGTTGTGTTCTCTATTAGAATAAACTTTACAAAGCCAGAGGTCATGATGTCTTTTGCTGGTGAGAGCAAAACACCATGACAATGCCCAGAACACATTCCATCCAAAGTGTTTGTCCATAAATGATAATGATGGTCATATTAAATAAGTGTACCACTTCAGATCCATGGTCATTTTCAGTCTCTATAATGCATCTCTCTTTCTGAAAACCCTAGTAGGCACTAGTTTCAGTACTTGGTTATATATAATTGCAAAAAAATATGTTGGGTGTTGCTGACAAAGCCTAAAGAATGACTGTGAAAGCTGATTAATATGGACACAGAAAGTAAGAGACACATATTACTGAGATTTAGCCATAGGGGGAAACTATCTAAGGGTTCCATTGCTGGAGGAGCCATCCCTAGACAGGTAAAATCTCTCTGACAGACTGCCTCTCCTGGACCCTTACCATCAGAACACTGGGCTCTGCTCCTTCTTGTAGGGCTGAATTTCTAAGGTATGGTAACTTCCTCTCAGCGGAAAGACTTTGTCTTGATATTCTCTTGAGGTGACACATCTCTCCACTCTATTAATGAAAGTCTTTATTTGTCCTTTTGATTTGAAAATATTCACCCACTGAATAGAAGTTCCTAAGGCTGGTAGTTGTTTCCTTGTAACTCTTTGAAGACTCCGCTTTTGTCTGCTCCCACCACCCCTCCATTTGTGTCTGTTCCCACCACCCCCTCCATTTTTTCTGTTCCCACCACCCCTCCATTTGTTCTGTTCCCACCACCCCTCCCTTTGTTCTGTTCCCACCACCCCTCCATTTGTTCCATTCCCACCACCCTTCCATTTGTGTCTGTTCCCATCATCCCCTCTACTTGGGTCTGTTCCCACCATCCTCTCCATTTGTGTCTGTTCCCACCATCCCTCCATTTGTTCTGTTCCCACCACCCCTCCATTTGGGTCTGTTCCTACCACCCCTCCACTTGGGTCTGCTTCCATTGTTTTCAGTAAGCAGTCAGTCTTTTTAAATTATGATGTGTAAAGTGACTTTTCTCTCTGGCTTCTCTTCAGATGTTTTTCTATACCTCTCCTTATCAGTAGTTTGCTTACTATATATTTAAGTAAGAGTGTCTTGTCAAACAATTGTTTTGAGATTGTTGAATTTCCACAACCTGCCAGCTCAGTTTTCTATAAAATTTGGAAAATGTAATATTCAATATTTTAAAAAATTTCTAACTACTTTTCTCTTCATTTGAATACTTTGTTTATGATTAAAATAAATGGTGCGATAATCCCCCTTCCAAGTTCACGGACACTGTTTAGACTTTCAAACTTTTATTCCACATGAGCTTAACTTTGAATAATTTTATTTCTTTACTCATCTGTTTCCAAACTCATTCCCGCTCCCATGGTATCCACCCTGCTGATAAGTCAATGCAGTAATTTTCCTTCGACTGCACTTCTCATCTTGAAATTGTCATTTGTTGCATGTCTTGGCATTTCCAAATCATTACGAAAATTTCTTACCACTTTGCCTATTGTAGGTTAAATGAAAATGATTCGCAGCAAAGAGAGGACAAGAACACAGAGAAAGAGAGTGGGAGACTAAAAATTGCCAATTCCAGAAATGAAAGCAGACTCTCCCACACCATCTTGCAGACAATAAGACACTGTTATGCTTCAAGAACACAACGACAATGAAATGCTGCCTAAAAAAACAAATGCAGCAACCGCAGTGCACCATTTCTCTACGGAATAACACCCCTTAAAATGAGCCAAAAGGAAATAGAAAGTCTAGTTACTAAAGAAAGTAAAATCGTCACCTAAAACCTTCATACAAGCCAAGGAACTTGTAATCTGTGAGTTCAAGGCCAGTCTGGATTCTATCATGAGTTCAAGACCGGGGGCTGGGGGTCACCTGGCAAAACCCTGTCTATAAGTTTATTTAATTGCATTTTTGTTTTCTTAATAATTAAAATCTAGTAATTTAATTTTTTTAATTTCATTTTAATAATATTTTGTTTGTTATATAAGAATTTCATACATATAGACAGTGTATTTTGATCATATCTACTCCCTACTTCCTCCCTACAGCTCCTGCTAGTACCCTGTAAGTCTCCCTTACAACCCCACACCCTTTGTTTATATGCTCTTCCTTTATAACCCATTGAATCAAATTAGTGCTGCACCTATGTACAAGGATGTGGAGCCGTTGGCTATATAACCTAACAGTGGCCACATCTTCAAGAAAAAAATGACTCTTCCTTCTGGAGCGGCTGTCAGTTGGCAAGACTTCCTCAGGTAGGGGTGAGCACCCTCTCTGATCTGAGACTTTGTTTATTTGTTTTTATTTGTTTATAAAATACTTTTTTCAAAACATATGTAACTTCAGTGGTAAAATCTACCATTTCATTTAATAATATTCAACTAACTTGAAAATTAATTCAAAATATTTCAGAAAATAAAACAGGAATGAACATTGCCAATCCTTTCTTTCCTTCTTCCTTCCTTCCAATGTTAAGAATCAAATTGAAGCTTTTATATATAAAGAAAGTACTTTACCACTGAGATATAGTCTGATTCCAACAGATTTTATAAGCTCAATATAACGCCAATACCAAAATGAGAAAGGGTATTATAATGAAACCAGCATATTAGGTTGGGAGGTCCCCAGTCCTTTGCATCTATCCCAGCACCCAAGGCCTGGTCTGGACTTCAAATCCCAGCAGACCAGGTTCTGACCCCTCCCTGGGGGTGAGGTCAGGACCATTCCCCAGGGTACTTAAGTGATCCCCCAAAAGAAGAACACATGGTCTCCCTTTCTCCCTCCTGGGGGTTGCTTTCCTGCGGCTTCCTGGTTTCCCCCTCGGGGCCACCCATGAGCACAGATCTCCCATTAAACCTGGATATTTCTTAATTTGGCTTGTTTTGATTTGGCTTGATTGGGAATTTTTTGCGTCGTCAGAGAGCTCGCTTAGGAAATATTCCTAACACAGCACACTTCACAAACCTAAACAGTCCTATTAACTGTGGCGATCCAGTCCTATTAACCCCAGCTAATAGAGAGGATTAGTCAGGAAGAAAGGTTCAGTGCCTACCTGTGCTACAGAGTAAGTTCAAGGACAGAGTGGGGAAGCTCAATAAACCCTGTCTCAAAATTAAAAGTACAAAAAGTATCATGGATAAAGACCAGCAATAGGATGCTTGCCTAGCATGCACAAACCCCAGGTTTGGTTCCTAGTACTGAGAAATTAGAATAAAGTAAGGTCACTAGAAAAGATCCCAATGGTGCACTGACAGTTTATTAGTCAATATAATTCACTACTGTGATGGTTAATCTTGGTTACCAACTTCCCTGGATCTGGAACCAACTCAGAGACTTGCCTCTGGGAGGGTCTGTAAGAGGATTTCCTAGAAGATGAACAAAAGACCCCCCCCCCCCCCCGCCAAATTCACTGCACCTTCTCACCAGAGCATAGATATAAGGAGGTCCACGGGGCAAGCTGTTGCTTTGTGCCTCATTGCCTTTATGCCTTGCTTGTGAACTCATCTACTCTGTTGCTGCTGCTATGGATACTGACATCCTTTGTTGATGTCAGAAGCCAGCTTCTTTGGCCTTCCGATGTGGACTAGAGACTAATAGTGCTCCATGAATACATCAAGACTTTGGTACTAGACTGTAGATGCTGAAACATCACGGACTGAGCTCATATAGTGACTCAGCCATTAATATCCAAAATACACAAAGAAGACAAAAAAAAAAAAAAAGAAAACCCTTAATGTCAAGAAAAGAAAACAAGTTTTCAAAGCAGGCCAAGGACAAGAATTGATAATCTTCAAGGTTTACCGAGAGCCAACATAGATATGGTGGGAAATGTCTAACATGGTTAATCATTAGGAAAATGCAAACTGAAATCACAGTGAGATATTTTCTCACACATGACAGCATAACTTTTATCAGAAAATGAAAGATGGGAGGTGCTACCAAGGATGCAGAAGGAAACCCTTTTATATGAAGGTTTAAATCATCATATTCACAATTGCCAAGTCAGAGAATCAACCTACATTCCAATTAGATTAATGGACAATAAAATCAGTGTATGTACATAATGACATCATATGTAACATGCATGATGCCATCTTTTTAGGCCCGGATATTACTCTTTGAAGTCATCATGCATATTATAAGCAAGGTTGCCCTGGGATTTAGACAATTCAGGGGGATAATGGTTGTAAGGTATAAAACCCATCCTCTTATCATAATGCCCTGCCCCATGCCAGCCATAGCCATTAAGATTCTATTTACCAATAAGATCACATTCTAAAATTCCAGGTACATATAAATGTAGAGTGGATAATATGTGCTACCATTTGGCTTTAAAATATCCCCAGAGGCCCACGAGCCTGTGGCACCCTGGGAAGAAATGGGTCATTTTAAGGCACAGCCTAGTAGAAGGGAGTTAATCATTGTTAAATTATCGGGGGCATGACTTTGAAGGTATGTTTGAAACCTCCACCCCCTTCCTTTCTCCTTCTTGGCTTTCCTGCCACCATGAGGCTAAGCAGGGCTCTGTCACACAGTCCCACCTACTGTGCTACCACGGGACCAAAGTAACAGAGCTAGCAACCATGGACTGACACCTCTGAAACCGTAAGCCAGAATGAGCCTTTCTTTCAAGTCCATTTATTATGGGTATCTCATATAGAGATCCAGTTCACATATTCAATATCCTCTATAAAGCAATTTTAAATTTAAATTTAGTGTCGGGTTGCTTGGTCAAAGACATTCAGAAAACTGGCCACAAGTGAGAGGCAACATGACAGGAGAACGAGCCTAAAAGATGAAAATTCCGGGTGAGCTGGCACTCTGGGAGTGGAACAGCTAGCAGGCCTGCCTGACTGACAGCGAGCATTCTGCCCAGGAGGTACAAGAAACGAAAATTGAATAAGCACAGTGAGCCAAGTTATGAGAGTCCTTGAAAGCCTGGCAGGTAAATTTAGACTTGACCCAATAGGAAATAGGGAATGACTGTAAATCCTCAAGCAGAGAAATGACACAGCAAAGCGGTGTTTCAGGGAGATTATGTTGGTGACATGTCTAGATGGATGAGAGGCAAAAGGGATTGAAGGCTTATGTATTCTGTCTTTCTTGTTCCGGATGAATGTAGTGTACCGTGAGATATGTCGTTTGCTTTTAAAAAAAGAAAAGGCACAATTCCTCTCCTAAATCTTAAACTCTCTGAGCTCATTCTGAAAGAGCAAAGTAGCCCCCTGTGGCAAGCATTTGAAAATGCTAATTGTTTCTCAGTTTAAAAGTCCCCTTTGGGGGAGAGGAGATGAGAGCTGGCCACCATTCCTCATTACTGGACGTCCACTGTCCTTGTAGCCTGGGAGCCCTTCCAAAAACACAGAGCCTCAGAATCTGCGTGGTCACCTCCTGGAAATCCATCTACCTCTAAACTCCTTGGTGGATGGCCACAGTGACTTCCTACTGACTCCTTTGTCTGTGGGACTGAAGGTGCAACCCTCGGAAATGTGATACTAAGGTGGAACTTCAGTGGGAACCCCTTACTTCCTATGGGGAGGTCGTCATAGTGAGGTACTTGCCAATCACACAGCCAGGGTGCTTGCTCACCGGGCTCCCATCTCAGGACACTGACTGCTACATGGATGAAGCAGAGACATCTGGCTGCCTGGTAAACTGTGTCACTTAGCAGACACAGTTGAAATTCTGACAGCTGCTTGTCTCCCCACCGTGCTGTTGACCCTCACTCACTGTGGTCACTATGAGCAAACATCAGGACCAAACAGGCAAGTTATGGTTAGGAGGGTTTATTTGGCTTGTGTTTCCAGATGAATCAGAGTCCATGATGGCACAATAGAGGCACAGTGGCCAGAGCTGGAAGCTGAGGGTTCAAATCTTGAACCACAAGCAGGAAGGAGAGAGAGTTAACTAGAAAAGGCATGAGTCTTTAAATTCTCAAAGCCCACCCCCGCCCCCCACAGTGACATACTTCTCTTAAGGCTCCCCAAACAGTGCCACCAACTGGGGCTATGTATTCAAATATCCTAGACAATGCGGGTATGTCATTCAAACAATCACAGCAACATGTGATTTTTATCAGTGGAAATAAATCTTCATAGTGTAAGAGCCTCATTGTCTTGCTGGGAACATGAGAAAGGAGGGTGCAGGTTGGTACAGACACTGACATTAATTGTTTGCCCAAATAAAAGCCACTTACCCAGAGTCATGTAATTGGGAACATGGTACCACTTCTGGCCCTAGCATCCCATTCCTCAACACAGGACTATAAGAGAGCAAAAACTATTTGAGAAGGGGAGATCTGGGTTCTGTAGGCCTCCCATTAGAGAGCAACCCTTCCAACCTTAACACATATACAAGCTGCCTGGGCCCTCACCAAAACACACTGGGAACCAGGAGGTCTGGAAGGAGAGCTTCAGCCTGTATTTCCAATAGGCTCACAGGTGATGCTGGCCCCATCATCTGAAGACCACCCCAAGATACAAGGCCCCTCACTTGTCTTACACCTCAGGCAAACAGAGAAAGTGACTACAGGATAGAATCCAAGAGAAGTATTTCTGTGGTTGGGAAGAAACAAAGTCAGAGACAAAAAGGAGAAATGGGTTTGGACCAGAAGAATAGAAGAGATGGTTTCAAAAAACTCGAATTTTTAAAAGATGACGTAATCGAGACAAGAAAGAAAAAGTCAAATATTGCAGTAGGATTGGCCTAAGAACCAGAATTTGGCTAGGAATATTCTACCAGAGATATCCACAGCTCACAAGACTTAATGGGGATTTTGAAATCCCTGGGCCAGCAGGATGATAGGGAAAAAATATTGACTCTGGCAGGCAAGATCTTCCTCACTGATCCTGGACATCTGGTCACTAAATCTTTCAGAAGGGCAGATTTAGAGATGGCGAATTGAACACCCCTTCCAGCAGAGGTACCAATGGTGTTTTTAAATGAGTGTGGAAGCTGGCCAATCTTTAGCCATTGGATCTGCAAAATCACCTTACACATTCAGTTGCAAATGGAAACAAAAGAAGAAAATTGCCCGACCATATTTAAGACCCTATAAGGTTTCAAAGGCAGTGAGGAGGGTAAATTAACACATTTTCTACCCAACCAAAAAAAAAATGTATCCCAACTCAATTAAATGAAGTAACCACAAAGAAGAAAATTTCCATCATGCTCACGAGTCTCTATAGCATGAAGTCACAGGAAAGCCCATACTGTGTATCTGAAGGTGTGACATTTCCAAATGGATAGCTCACAAGCAACAGGTTTCAGGCACCTTTAAAGAAATAGCAAAGTAAATGTTCTTTATTGTGAGACAATGATCTTGTTCCCTGTAAAGATTTGTCACTTGTATTGGTTTAATAAAATGCTGACTGGCCAGTAGCCAGGCAGGAAGTACAGGTGGGATGACCAGAACAGGAGAATTCTGGGAGGAGGAAAGACTGAGTCTGCAGTCGTCACCCAGATGCAGAGGAAACAAGATGAGGATGCCTGACTGATAAAGGTACCAAGCCACGTGGCTGACACAGAGAAGAATTATAGGTTAATGTAAGATATAAAAGTTAGTTAATAAGAAGTCTGAGCCAGTTTATAATTAATGTAGGCCTCTGTGTGTTTCTTTGGGATTGAATGGTTGAGGGATCAAATGGGACAGAAACCTCTGATAACAATTCTTTCTTAAAAAGCTGACCAGTTTAACTTGCACTTCTTAATGTACTTTTATCAAACTCTAAGCTACAAGACAACTTACCTTTTGTAACAATACTCTAGCAGTGTTTCTCAACCTGTGGGTCATGAGCCCTTGGGATTGACCTGATCTTTCATAGGGGTTGCCTAACACCATGAGAAAGCACAGATATTTACATAAAGATTCGTAACAGTAACAAAATTACAGTTACATAGTAGCAAAGATAGGTTGGGGGCCACCACAACATGAGGAACTGTATTAAGGGGCCACAGTGTTAGGAAGGTTGAAAACCACTGCTTACAAAACAAACCAAGGGACGTGACAAAATAAACTCACTCAATGATTAATCAGCACAAAGAAATCAGCCAAAACTCCCCACCTGAAGTGTCAGGAACAGCTGAGGCAGGTGATCACCTCTAACTAATGACAGCAAAACCATTCTCCAGAGGGAAAGCTCCACCCTGATTGTTGATATGATGTGTTGCTTTCTTTACATTCTGAAACCCGTCTCCAATCCATCTCCAAACTCCTAAGGGGCAAAAATCGCCCACCCTCACTGTCTGCCTTTTGATTCTGTCTTCACGCCACTCCACAGTGGTGACTTGGCCTGCCTCTGCCATCTGTGGAACCTGTTCCCTTCCATGTCACCCCCAACACCATGGCTCAAGATAGATCTTTAATGATGGAGACACAAACAGGATCGCAGCTGAGCCACACACTACAAATGTTCTCACCTTCCAACTCTGAAAGCAAAGGCGGAGTTCTGAACACCCAACCTTGTGATTTCTCCAAAACCTAGTTCTTGATTCAGATGTAGACCTGCCTGGGAGGCATTGGATACAAATCCAAAATCGTTAGGTGGCATAGTGTGTAGCGAAGACAGCTGAGCACTCAGACAGGGAGCAGGAGTGGGGGCAGCAAGCCCTGCTTTGGCTCACTTCCCAGTCCTGCTACCGGGCAGCTTTGATGGCAAAATTCCTCACGCACTAGGAGGCTGTTTCTTCTCTGGCAAAACAGACATATCAGATTCAGCCTGTATCACAAGTGTTTGAAGACAGAGTGGAAAGTATTTTGTCACCGCTGACAGGTGGTACAAAGCATTTAAGAAGAGTCCAGAATAACAACCAAGAAGTGGGGATGGGGACACCCTAAAGTTGGGACTGCTCCTTTGCATTTGCAGCCAAGAAGCTTAAGCAAAAACAAAACCATGTCTGGGTTAGGAGTTTCTCCACAACAAAACTATCCATCCCTTTCCTGCAATAGCCTATATCCTCTGAAACTCTTCCATATAGCTTAGGTCTCATTGTTTCTCTTGGCTCTCTTACCTTTTTGTGTGGCAATATTTTCAGCCACAGATCTCTGGGAGGGTATTTTGTGGATGAAGCGAAAGGTTGTGGCCAGAGTTGCAATGTCCCCTAGCAACTGTTAAACTCTGTCTGCATAACGGTGAGGACTTTGTCTCTCAGTGGGCTTCCAAAGAAAGGACAACCCCTTCCTTACTACCCCCTCACAGCTGGTGCAGCGCAGCCCTGGGGCCTCCTCCCAAGTTCAGTGGCATCAGAACAGATTGCACAGGCTGCTTTTGGAGAGAAACCCATAAGGCAGAGCTTTGTGGCTTAAGGAAGGATTTTGAGGCTTCTCCAGGAGACTGTCCTTGCCAACCAAGCAGCAGACACATGGGTGACTGTGGAGGGAAGCCATGTAGCAGGCCTCCAGCTCAGGTCACCAGGCCACCTGCCTTCCACGTGCTTCTGCTGGGTCCCCATCTGGCGGTCTCTAGCACAGCTTGGCCTACTATATGAGCAGCGTCTTTCTGCCTTCCTCCTGAGGGCCAGGGGACCTTCCTCTCAGCCATTTCTTCCCATTGTGGAGTTAATCGTATATGTTGTCAACAGTACAACCATCTGGGCTTCTAACTCCAGTCTCTGAGTTTAGGGTGTTTAGGAAACATTTCTTATGTTAATTAAAATGGACTCAGAAGTTCTATATTTGCTTCCCTCCTGGAGACTTCTGAAGCAATTTGGTTCACTTTCTCAGTCTCCTTGGGATTTCTTTAAGGGTCCTGTTTCTCAGACTGTGTTCCAGATTGATGCATGGTGACTGGTGTCCAGCCCTGGGCCACCACCCTTCTTAGTCACCCCCTCCTCTGCAGCAAGCTCACCCATGTTCTATGTCCAAAAAACACTTATATCTGGTAACTGCAAAGACTTCTAACCATACGACTTTCACGGCAGACTTAGGAAAATCAAAGTTCCCCAAAGCCATTTTCTATCATACATCCATGTCACCTAAAACTGCACACACAAAGTATTGATTTTTATGTCATCCTGAAGCTCCCTCCGTCTTTATACCCCACTTCTCTGGTGACATGTCTCTGCAGTGCCTGTCCTGTTCTCCATCCCTTGCGTTCCATAAGCAGATTTTCTGTCTTACCAGCCAGCTCCCCAATAACTACACAGAAACTTCTTATTAATTATGAACGTTTGGCTGATAGCTTAGTCTTGTTACTAACTAGCTCCTACAACTTAACCCATGTCTATTAATCTACATATAGCCAGATGCCTTTACCTGTCCTCCAGTATGTCTTGTTCCCAGTGCATCTCCTGGTTCCCCTGACTTTTTTCCTCCCATCATCCTCTGTGTCTGTCTGTCCTGCCTATACCACCTGCTTAGTTAATGGCTATTTAGCTTTTTATTAAACCAGTGAGAGGCGCCTTGGTGAAGACACATTTTTACAGTATACAAAAAGATTACTTCACAACAGCCCTCTGTCTATGCAGGCTCCAAGCTCTGCAGATTTTGCTTCCAAAGTCCTGGCCAATGTTGAACCTCCTCTAACCCTCTGACTTCCCCAGTTCGGCCTCAAGCTTCCTAACTAACCTCCTCATATCCCTCCTCCAGGCCCACAGAGAAGTGAGTGACCCAGATCAACCTATGAGCCTGACTCTGCCACTCCCTCCTTTGAAAGCCTCAAGAGTTTTTCTCCAATTAGCCATAAAGAGCATGCTGTACAGTCTACGAACGGACCTTCTGATTCTCCCAGGTTCTATAAGGAGAACTCCACTGTGATACAAGAGCAGGTGGTGGTGCACACCCCAGTCTGCAATGTGAAGTCTGCACTGGGCTTCACTGTGATCCTTGGGAACTGCAAGTCCACTGCCAGGGAGCCTACGGGCCTGTGCCAACTCCATTCTCCTTTCCCCCACAAAGTTCCCTTTGTTCTTGTCATTCTCCTGGCATCCTGCCTCTTCCGAAGAAGTCGGGTTTTGTTATTTTGTTGTTGTGGGTTTTTTTATGCTTTATAATCTTCTATAGTCTTAGACTATGATCTAGCACATGCAGTTATACAATAAACAATTGCTGAAATGATTGACGTCAAAGTCAGTCTCCCAGCCAAAGTCATCACAAGGCTCGACGGTCTCCTGGTCTTTCTCTTGGGCTCTGGGTCTTCCTTGCTGTCCTCTGGAAACTACACAGAAAGACCTCCTGGATATCTATCACCCACCATCCTGGTTATGCTGTTGTACATGCTAAGCGGAAGGATCCCAAAAGAAGCTGGGCTCCCTACAGCTGCCCAGAGAGGCCCTCCAAGCCTCATGTGCCCCCCCACACACACAAGTCATAAACACCCTTAGGAACCTTCAGTTCCTGGCTACTTCTCCCCTCAGGAATTCAATGCACAGGATGCCAACGATGCAACTTCCTCTCTACAAAGCAAGTTTTAACATGAGGACACCTGTGCAGAGTCTAACCATAAATACCCGGGGAGCAGGAAGCCCTGACAACGAGTGCAAGACTGAAAAGACACCCCACGATTTAGGTAAGCCACCCTACAACATGCGGTTGATCTGGAAAAATCCTGGATTTCCAGACCTCGGATGAAGGACTTCCTCTTTCGGCAGTCACCAAGGCCTGTCTCTGACATCACAACCACAACCACAAAGACCAGGTGCAGCTTCCAGGGTAGGGTCTGGAAGCAAGCTAGCAATGTTTACATAACCCTCTTTAAACAAAGACTTTAAAAGTTGAAGTGGCATTACTTATAAGGGGTAAAAAGCAAACACTTGAAGTACAAATTGATTCTATCAGAATACCAGAAAAAAATAATAACATTGACATCTAATTCAATCATTTTTCTGCCAAAGTAGAGCAAACTTGTTTCTATTACAGAGGGTTGAAGCTAGTGAGATAGCTCAGAAGGCAAAGGCATTTGCTACCAAACCTAACAGCCTGAGTTCAGTCCCCAGGACTCACACAGGAGAAGGAGAGAAATGACTACAGCCAGTTCTGTGACATCTGCTTGCCCTGACCCGCATGCCTACACATGCGCAAATCCACACAATAACAATTTTATTTTCAGAGAACAGTCTACATTGTCTCTAGACAAACTCTATGTGGCTGCACAGAATTCCTGATGCATTCTATTTTGTATGATTCCCATAAAAAAACTCACAGTTGTTTGTAATTATTATAAAAGACATTCCACTTAAAATAGACAACAATAAGAAACAAAGTCCTTGTTTACAATTTGCCTGTTGAATGGGGTTTAAAACAAGTCTTTTTCTGTCCTGCCAGTCAGCTCCCAAATAATGATACAGAAGACTTCTTATTAATTATGAAAACTTGGCTCTATTGCTTAGGCTTGTTCCTAACTAGTTCTTATAACTTAAATTAACCCATTTATATTAACCTACATTCTATCATGTAGTGATGGAGGAGTGTTTATGTGTTACTTTCATTATTAATAAAGAAAACTGCCTTGGCCCTTTAAGAGACAGAAAATTAGGTAGGTGGAGTAGACAGAACAGAATTGTGGGAAAAAGGAAGCAGAGTTGGAGAGACGCTTCAGGCAGTAGCCATATGCAGTCGCCGTGCTTCTCCTCTCCGTCATGGATGCAGGTTA
This sequence comes from Arvicola amphibius, assembly GCF_903992535.2. Taxonomy (NCBI): domain Eukaryota; kingdom Metazoa; phylum Chordata; class Mammalia; order Rodentia; family Cricetidae; genus Arvicola; species Arvicola amphibius. The sequence continues at coordinate 51,273,830 of NC_052055.2, forward strand.
AGATCTCTCCTGGTAAGCGATCCACCTCATGGTGCTACATGGATTACTAAATATGGGTTAATCCGGATGTGAATAAGAGGCTGAAACTAATGGGCCCGGCAGTGTTTTAAAAGAATACAGTTTCCGTGTAATTATATTGGGTAAAGCTAGCCGGGTGGCGGGATGCAGCTGCTGTTCCTTCTACAATGTAGCATTACGTCTCTTCCATCTTGCACCTCCTGTTTTCTCTGTCTCTCCTGACATTTCCTGGGTACCTAGATTCCTCCTCCTCTTCCTTTCTCTCCCCAAAAAATCCCGCCAATACCTCCTGCCTAGCTATTGGCCATGTAGCTTTTTATTATACTGACCATAACAATACACCTTCACACAGTATACAAACATCCTACGACAGGGTATGTTCCACAAATTAACTCTGCTCTGTACATTTCAAATTGTTTTGACCTCTGTGCACATTCTTCTTGTGTAAGAACGCGTGGAACAAGGTCACATTGCCTTACAAGCTCTGGCCCCGTGCCTTCACATTACAATGTCAGCAAAGTTCACACAGGCCCAACACAGCAGGACTCAAATCCATCGTATGCAGGCTGAGGAGCAATGACTTTGAAAAACCACAGACGTGTACTCAGACCCAAACAAAATGTACTCTCAGGATGATTTCTCTTTATCCCAGCATGTCTGCTGCATAACAGTAGAGGAGGCCTGCACCTGAGATGTCAATAGAAAAGAGTCCCTTCTGCTGTGTGGATCATAGCTAACTTTTACACATTTTACAAAAACACATAACTGTGTGACCACTCATCTAGGGCTTTGGAACAGGTCCAGAGAGTGAAAATTTTGAAGCTGAAGCTTCATTAAACTTTATAGAAAATCTATTTCTAACCCCAGCACTTAGCAGATTACATATGAATTAATCAATCAATTAACTAATTACCGTGGCCACTGATGGTTGGTGACAGAAGAAGCGGAGCGAATCCTGCCGAAATTGCAGAAGTCTGTGAATTGATCCGTGCGTTTCAAGTTGGTACTTTAAGACACACAGTGCTGAGCACGCTGGGAGGAGGCAACAGGGTGTTCGGGAGGAGACCCCACAGCAGATGGCAGAGGCAGCTGGTTCTGTTCAGGGCAAGGCTCAGACCCTGGGATGAGTGAGAAAGCATCGTGACTCCTGGCTCCAGTCCTGAGGTTGGGGTGCTTGTGCCAACTGATAGGTATATGGAACTTGAACTGGTGGGTGGGAGCCTGAAGGGAGGTGGGTGAACTGGCCTGGGAAAGGGTGTGCTAGCTGCCTGCACCCATTCACAGGACAGGAACACAGTCTCCTCTCAAGTCTGACAACGATGCTCCACCAAGTGCAGACCAGCACTGAAGAAACGCTTCTGCCCCGGCACAGACAGCCGCTAGCAGGCTGAACCTGCGGTGATAAAGGTGTCTGCAGTGAGTGCTCCTGGGATATCCTGAGACAGGCACACGTTCCTCTTTACTTCAGCACTGGCTAGTGGCCCAGAAGGTACGCATGCCTATGTCTAAGTAGAAAATCTTGAAGGGATAGCTTCCAGCAATCCTGGCCTTCACAGAACAGTGTGAAATTACATAAACAGGAAGCTGTTTGCCCAGAGGCCCTCATGGGGATCTCTCTTGGGTTATAGCCCTGGACTCTGGGCACAGCCACTCCTGGAATGCCTGCACGACTCATCCAACATGAGGTTGTGTTAGGTCTGCTTACTTTTCTGAGTTCTGGCTTTTCCCTTTTCTTCCCTTCTGTCTCTTTCTATGAGATTCGGGCCAGAGCCCACCTGTGCTTTCTCTTTCTCTGAAGCTACCTCCCTTTTCATGTGGCTACTCTGCTGAACCTCCATGTCTAACTCAAAAGGGTGTGGCTTTCCCTCTTCCTCCTCCTCTTCTTCTTTTCTTCCCCCTCCTCCTCCTTTTCCTCATTCTCCTCCATATTCTTCCTCTTCGCAGCTGCTGAGATTTATAGCCTACCTGCTCTGTGTTTTTCTCTTTACAGTTCTGATAAAATGTCCTTGACTTTCTTTTGAGTCCTTGCTTATAACCTAAGAACTACGAGAGGAGACTCTAATTTCCCTGGCAGCATACAGCACCCAATATGGGGCTTTCCAAAACCATCTACTAACACTTTGATTGCATTGCTTCCTTCTGTGCTGCTGCAACAAAACATCATACACTAGTTGAATAATCAACAATCAAAAGTCATTTCTCACAGTTTGAGAGGCTGGAAAGTCCAAGGCCATGCAGCACTGGATGTGGTGAGCAGTAGGCTCCCTTCATCACAGATGAGGTCTTTGCTCTTCACCCTTACTCACAAAAGGAGCAAACATGCTCCCTTGTGTAATTTTATAATTGTTATATTGTTTATCATCATCATCATCATTATCATTATTATTATCATTGACATGGGGTCTTGCTGTGTTACCCAAGTTGGTCTCAAATCTATGAACTCAAGTGACCCTTCCACATCAGCCTCCCAGAAACTGGGAGGCTCACACCACCAAGCCCACTATTAGGCCTCCTTTAGGAAAGTATTAATCCTATCATTTCATAGCTATTTGATTAAGATCAAGTATATAAAAGCATTAATGGGGCTCTCCCTTCATCACTTACTATCCTTTCAAACTACCCTACACCTTACTGGTGAGGTAGAATTTTCTGTATTCTGTCAATCATGTTTTAAATAAATGCTGATTGGTCAGGCAGGAAGTATAGGCAGGTCAACCAGACAGAAAGGAGAGGTGGGGCAATGAGAACAGTATTTTGGGAAGAAGGAAGCTCTTCCCACATTCCTGCCCAGACCACCAAAAGGCAAGATGTAACCTACCCAACTGAGAAAGGTACTGAGCCATGTGGCTAACATAGATAAGAACAATGGGTTAATATAAGCTACAAGAGCTAATAAGAAGACTGAGCTAATGGGCCAATCAGTTTATAATTAATGTAGACTCTCTGTGTGATTTTCTTTGGGCTTGACAGCTGTGGGGTACCTGGTGAGACGGAAACCCCAACAAGCAGGCCCTCATGTTACGTCTTACCATTTTGAGGTTTATGATTTCAACATGAATTTGGAAGATGGAACACTAAGATTTAAACAAGAACATACAATTTCAGTCTATGATTTAGAATGTATTTCATGAACCCTTGCTGTGTTATAAAGCCCTGTTGCTAGGACCGTGATTAATACAGAGATTCTGCCATGAGTTAAACCAGACATGGGAAGAATAGATCCTTAGGAAGGATATAGACAAAGTTTAAATTATCATGCCAAGAAAGGGGTAATTACAAACCCAGACATGAAAAGAATCCAGCTCCACAGTGATGAGTTTGACCTGTTAGTTGAAGAATGCTTCCATAGAAATAAAGCAAATGGTGGAAAAGAATTCACTAGTTAAGAATGATCAGCAATAAAGAAGGTACCACGATCCCACAGGGGAAGGGAAAGGAACGTTAGCAGCTCCGCCCTTCTCTGTACACCCTCCACTTCTCACTGTCCCCTGCAGCTCACAGGGCTAGCCACAGTGACTCCACCAGACCTTCTGCCCCTTAGCTCCTGCTCCTCTTTGGCCACTGTTTTTTTGTTATTTACTCCACTGGCGCTCTCCAGGCAGCCTTGGGTTGACTATAACCATGGTCTTTTTCTAAAAGGCATAGTTCTAGTAGGTAGCTCTGTCCTATAGCTATAGCCCAGCCTGTTTGGAATACTTCTTTAATGTGCCAACATTTCTTGCACCTGTGAGGATCTTCACTCTTGATAACAGCCCTTGGGGCCTTCCTTTATTTTTTAAAACTGATTTCATTCCACCATGCCCATATTATCATGAACAGCCCCTTGCAAGCCTCTACTTGGTCCTAAAGAGAAATAAGTGAGGCGTAGAGATAACAAGCTTGATCACTGGAGGGAAGCTGGATTTAAAAGAAAGGAAACCTCAGGGTGATAGCTAGAGACCGGCGAGGACCAACAGACAGTGTTACTTGGTTAAAGAACATGATCAGGAAGGTTCCAGGCTGGAGAAGGAAGTGGACTAGGGATATATACACGGAATAAGAGAATGTTACGTGTCTGGATGCCAGAGTCAGGGAAGAACAGGTGACGGCACCAGCCCTGAGTAAGAGCAGAGCCTTAACATCGCATAAGGGTTTGGGAGCAAGAAATTGAAGGTAACTTTCCACTGGTCAGCTTCTGCTGCCTTTGTAAAATGGAAATGCCATTCATCCCTGAGAGGCAGAGAAGGCTGCGGTTAAGGTAGGCATAAGTGTGGAAGCTTGGTAGTAGAGAAGATGGTTAAGACTGTCTGTTGCTAACAGTGGGAGCACAGCTTGAACCTGAGTGGGTAGGAGAGGTGCTGAGCAGTTTTGAGACCACTTCTGAGGTTCAGTATCGACAGGAATGTCCCCCTCAGCTGCTACCTGCTGGCCCAAGTAATTTAAGCAGATCTAGCCTGGATAACAATCCTTCACATGAACATAGGACTAACCCTGCCAGCTGAAGTTCTCACTATCGTTAACATAATGGATGTTCTCTCCTTCTCTCTCACTGCTATTAGGAGCATCAGATGCTGTAAGCCTGGTTGCGAGCGTCGTGTCTCATCTTGTCATCAATCTGGAGAGGACCGATGACCCCTGGGGACAGAACTTGAATGTTTAGATCCAAGCTAGCCTAAATCTCTTCTTCTCACTCTACCTTCCCACTTATATAAATACAAGTCAATGATGGCTGAAGCTAGCCCAAGTGGGATTTCTTACTCATTTATGTGTGTAGTCATCGTAACTATATAGTGCTAGCAATATTTCATCTTGAGCTGCCTGATTACAGAGATGGGAAGATCCTGGGGATGACAAGGGCTTATCTAGGGTCAAGTAGATACTGAAGACAGAGGTACAGGGAGTGGCTTTCTAAGAACAGGAAGACAGGTAGATGATACATGTGTTCAAAGTTAAATACCCACTGAGAGATATTCAATCCACTCTCACTCCCCCCTTCCTCCTCCCCTCTTACTTCCCGCAGCAAAGAGAGCACAGGCCACAATCTGTTCACCGCAGACAGGGAAGTGGTCAGAGTGACAGGCTGCTCACACAAGAGGAGACTACACTAGGAAACCCAGAGAGGTGGGGACAGTGACGGGATTAAAGCAAGTCTACCAATGCCTAAAGAATTTGGCCTGCTGCATTTCCAGGCACCAGAAGTGCGAGTCGGCACTTGTTAGAGTTGCGTGAGGTTCGTCCTGTGAACCGCATGCTCCTCAGATCTGCTTATCAGGGACAGAGCACAAGGAAATGCCACAGGCTCATGAATCATCTACTCTTGTGCCTGGCAGGAAACTTCTAGCAATTTATACTTTCCATCTGGATGCAACTTAAAAGACTAATTACCAGCGATAGCAGTGAGCGCCGGTGATTAATGGGCGAGTTCTTAGGAGTGAGGCCAAGAGGAGGCCAGACTCAGTGTGACTACAGACCGACAAAGTTTTTTTTGACATAACAAATGCTATTTAAAGCTTCCAATCTGACATGCGTGAAAGGCAGTGCCCTTGTTGAGTAAATTATTTTAACTTCCCTCCAAGATCAGTAATTTAGTTTCAAATGTCATTTTATGGCTGTGGTATCACCTCTACCTCTTGAATAACTAAGTACATAAAGAAGTTTCTGAAAGAAGGGAAGGCCATCTGACCCACCCTGGTTACAATTTATGGCTAGTTATTATTAATATTAATTATTTTACATACAAGAATACACACCTTGAGGCTTCCATGCCCTCGGTAGGCATTCTATGTCAGTAAGCGTTGCTGAGCCGAGAAGCTGAGGAAGCAATTAGCTAGTCAGTAGCACTGAAAAGAATTTAATCAAAATACAAGTTGAGCTCCTATACGGCATGGAATGACCTTTTCCTGAAAGCTCATATATTTTCCACTCCCAGGTTCTCACCAGATCCAATTCCCATTGCCCTTTGAAGTCAGGGTCACCTTCAGACGCTAAAGACACAGATGAAAACTTGGAAGCAGAGAGAGAGAGAGCGCGCGAGTATGCATCCCTCTAGCTAGGTCCCAACAGTTTCTTGAGACGTTGCTCACCCTTGAAAAGCACACTGACGGTCACTTGGAAATTCTACAGAACTTGTTTGTGTGAATGTCTTCCTTCTCCACAAGACTTGCCTAATAGTGCCTATTTTGATTTACTTTTAAAATAGTTTATTGTTAACATGTAGGAGCTATTTGGTTTCATGTTAGATGGAAGGCTGGAGGATCTTATGGATTTACTGAAATTAAACTAATCGGCAGTCAAAAAAATTGATTATCAGTTTAGTTTATTATTCAAACCACTGCACTGCCTAGACTATTTTCCCACACATCAAACACAAACAACAGTCTTCAGGAGTCACGGCACAGAGAAGACCCAGAAGCCACGATGATTGCAAGGGTGGCACACAATTTCTTCCTTTTACTCTCTGGATCATGTTTCCTTTATTTACCTTCTCGTAACTGGACTCCTGGGGAGTGCACACTTGTGTGCAGGTGTACATGTGTGAACAGCAAACACATGCATGTGTGTCCATGTGCGTGGAGATGAGAGGACAACCAGATCTTATTCTTAGGAGGCAAGGGTCTCTCACTGGTCACAAAAGCACCAAGGAGACTAGACAGACTGGCCAGTGATCTCCAAGGATTCGCCTGTCTCCAACTCCCCAGCACAGGGATTACAACCACGATTCTTTGTCTTAATGTGAATTCTGGAAATCAGGTTCAAGACATCAGGAGCTTTACCAACCGAGCTGCCTCTCTAGCCCAGAGCAACACTTCGCCTGTCATACATCACGTGCCTATCGGCATTGAAAACAGTTACTCCATCATGATTATCTGGTTTCCCCCTTTTCTCAAGTTCTCAAATAGTCTTTCTTTAAGCTGAACGTTTTCCTAAGTTCTTCAAAGCCCCACCTGTTTGTAAATAAGTTCCAAAAGTCTTTGATATCCTCAAACATCATTTGCGCCACACCACTACAAACACACACATAGCTTTTGTTGAATCTCTGAGAGTTTAATAATCCCCCCCCACACACACACACACATACAACATAATTTACAAGGTTTGCAAGGTTCACTAAGTGCCTTCCCAACTTGGCCTTCTCCTAACTCAGATCTGCATGCTGTAGTTGTGGGGATGGAGTCATCTAACACAAGTAGACTTTGCATTCTTGTGACAGCCCTGTTCCCCCAGTCAGTGCCCTTTGGCCTCACCCACTTTTATGCCATTGAAATTGGAAAGGGAAGTGGGCGGTGGCATGACTGGCTCAGGAGGAGGCAGCACCTAAGCCCAGTGCTGATTACAAGTGTCAAGTGCTGTCTGAAATATTCTGGAGCAGTGAGAAAACAAGCAGATTTATAGGGCACATACTTCACTGGGTTTTATTTTGGTAGTGCGTGTAGATGAGCAAAGATTAAAAGCCCAAACAAATGTCTAAATCATTTTGCACACTCCTCACTAGGTTTCAGAGCTCCAGCTTTATAGACAGCCTCCACAGGAAAAGCTCTTATACTGGACCCTGAGAGGAACTGTAAGTGGGAGGTAGGGGAAAGACAGGAATCGGGAGGGAAGTACTAAATTGTCAAAATATCATCATTCCTAAGAAATATATCATGAGAAAAGTGATTTCGTTTTTAATAGAGTTTTCTTTGAAGTTTTAAGTCCCAAGAATTAATTCAAGGGTTTGGTCATGGTGTAATTCAAGGCATGATTTATATTTAACATTTAAGGGTGTAGGGTATTATTTCTTCTCAAAAATGTAAGTCTAGAGGAAGAATAGCACACTGATTAGAAAACTGTTTCTGATCTCCCGACTCTGAATTTAAAACTTAGTTTGACCCCTGCCCAGCCAAAGCAGGCAGGAAGGTTAACTAATCCTCCAACATCTGAGCATGGAGAAGGATGCTTAATCTCCATAGGCATTGTGTGCCATGGGTTTGCTCTGAGTTAGCCAGAGCAAGAACTGAGAGCATGGTGCCAATGATTCAACAAGTAGATGCATGCCTTCCAACAGACGTGAGCTCTTCCAGAGTGCAGTTGTGGCTCTTGATCACTACAGAGAAGAATCTCAGGATGAGTCATACAAAGTAAACATGGGTTTATTGATTAAGGAAATGTTTTAGCATAGAGTCAAGCACAGATATTACGGAAGAGGGTGGAGGAGAGTGAGTTCGGTGTTTAGGAAAAGGATAAGACACCCGCTTGTAGGACCGTCTCAATAGAGTCACCCTCAAGTGCCTAAGTGTCTTAACAAAAGCCAGATATATAATTTTGGTGAGTTCTGAAGCTACGTTGTTTAATGGGTTTGGGGGAAAATTTTTACTTTTTCTTTCTTTTTTATGAGATTATAGGGTAGTGCATTGGACAGGATGCAGGCTGTTTAAGGTAAGAATCCTTGCTATATTTGATGTATAGTAGGGTGGTTTGAATAATAATGGATCCCATAGGCTCATACATTTGAATGTTTAGTCAATGGGGAGTGGCACTATTTAAGAAGGATTAGAAGGAATGGGTGTGGCCTTGATGGAGTAGGTGTGGCCTTGTTGAAGGAAGTATGGCACAGGGCTGGGCTGTGCCCAGGCCAGGCACAGGTTCCTCAGCCTGTGGATCAGGATGTAGCTCCCAGTTATTGCCCTAGTGCCATGAATGCTGCCATGTTCCCTGCCATGATGACAATAAACTAAACCTCTGAAACTGTAAGTAAGCTCCCAATTAAACTCTTTCATTTTTTATACTTTTTATTCTTGAGAATTTCATATGAAATGTGATCCTATAAGGTCCCCATGTACCCTCTCCACATCACCCCATATCCAAACCAACACATTCCTCCAACAATTTCATGACTTTTTTAAAAATAACCCACTGTGCTAGATAGTTTTATATCAACATGACACAAACTACAGACATCTTGGAAGAGTGAACCTCATTTGAGAAAATGTCCACCCTAGATTAGCCTGTGTGCCTTCTCTTTTTTCCATTTTTTCTTATATTAAAAATAGGTTTTTTCTCAAATATTATATTCTGATTATAGCTGTCCCTCCCTGTCCTCCTTCCAGCTCCTCCTCATCTCACCTCCCCTTTGGATCCTCTCACCTTCTATCTTGTATTATAAAAGAACAGGCTTCTAAGAGGTAACAGCCAAATGTGACAAAATAAAATAAAATAAAAAGAAGCAAAAATTGTCATATCAAAGTTGGACACAGCAACCCAACAGGAGGAAAAGAGTCCCAAGAGGAGGTACTAGAATCAGAGACCCACTTGTTCTCACACTCAGGAGTCTATAGAAACACTAAGCTAAAAGTATTAATACATAGGCGGGGGATCTGACGTAGACCCGTGTAGGCCCTGCACTTGGCATGCAGCTTCGGTCTCTGTGAGCTCATACGTGCCTTGCTTAGATGATTCAGAGAACTTTGTTCTTCTGGTATCCCCCATACCCTCTGATTCTTACATTCTTTCCATCTCCTCTTCCTGGGGATCCCATGAGCTCTGAGGGGAGGAATTTGATGGGGACCTTCAATTTAGACTCTACTCCGCATAAGGTCTGGCTGTGGGTCTCTGTATCTGTTCCCATCTGCTGTCAGATGAAGCCTCTCTGATGATAACTGGATAAGGCTCTGATCTATGAGTATAGCAGAAGATCCACAGGAGCCATTTTTCTTGATACTTTTATTTTTTAGACAAGTAGTATTTGGTTTTACCCTATGTCTCTGGTTCTTGGTTACCCTAGCAGTATCAGGTATGGGTTCTATCTCATGGAGTGGGCCCTAAGTCAGATATTAGTTAGCTACTCCCACATGTTCTACACCACCATTGCCCTGGGATATTTTTCATGTAGGACAGATTGTATAAGTCAAAGGTTTTGTGGCTGGGTTTGTGTTTATGTTTCTCTTTTGGTAGCATGCAAAGTACCTTCCCCTTCCAAAGACATTAGAACATAGAGTTAAGGCTCCATTTGGCACCATCTTGACTTCTCCGTGTTTAATGAGTTGTGTGGTTGTTCTCGGCAATAGGGCCCTGCTGTCAGTTTGCAGAGAGGAACCTGTTGTCTTAGCAACAGCCTGAGTTGTTTGGGAATTTCCATGGGGACACCCTTGGCCAGCAAATCAACTGAATGCAATCCGCTTCCACTACTGGAAGCCTTGTTTGGTGACAAGAGATGGCCAGTTGAAACTCCTCATCTGCCATTATTAGGAGACCTCATTAGGATCACCTTCATATATTTTAGAAAGTTCCCACTTCACTAGGTTTCTATATCATCCTGAAATGTCCCTCAATTCCAGCTGTCTCTCCACACACATTCATTCTCTACCCTCTCTCTCCTCTCCATCTCCACCTGATCCTGCTGCTCCCATCTCCACCCATCCCTAGTCTGCCCGTAAAAATCCATTCTAATTCCCCCTCCAAGGGAGAACCATGTGTCCCTCCCTTAATCCTTCCTTTATACTCAACTTCTTTGGATCTGTAGATTGCAGCTTGATTATCAGTTTTGCTTAGCAGTTAATATCCACTGATAAGTGAATACATACCATATTTCTCTTTCTGTATCTAAGTTACCTTACTCAGGATGGGTTTTTTTTTATATAGTTCTATTCAATTGCCTGCAAATTTCATGATGTCAGTTTTTAACAGCTGGGTAATACTCTATTGTGTAAATTACCACATTTTCTTTATTCATTCTTTTGTTGAAGGGCATGTAGGTTGTTTCCAGTTTGGGGCTATGGTGAATAAAGCTCCAAGGAACATGGTTGAGCAGGTATCCTTGTGGTAGCATGGACTGCCTTTGGGTATATGCCTAAAAGTGGTATAGCTGGATCTTGAGGTAGATTGATTCCCAACTTTCCAAGGAACTGAGGCAGGGCAATAGCGCAAGCACAAGCAAGCGCATGCAGGCTCACAGTAAGTAAGCAAAATTGGCCAAGACAACCTCTCAGTGGACCAAAAGCAGGGTAACTAATGATGATTGCCCCTAGCCAATCACAACACACCAGCAGTTACCACCAGTTTCAAAAGGACCAATCAGAAATGTTCCTGTGGCAGCTTAATTTCTCTAACCCCATAAAAATTGCCCAACTTTTTACAATAAAGACCTTCTGCATTGGAATCTCTTGGAGTCTGTGTCCTTGTCCTGCATTTTCTCACCTCCTGCCCTCAGAGAAATGGGGATTGTACAACAAACAGCAGTAATAAGCCCGCAAAAACTACAAGAAACCACCATATTGATTTCCAAAGTGGCTGTACAAATTTGCACTCCCACCAGCAGTGGAGGAATGTTCCCTTGTTTCACAACCTTGTCAGCATGAACTGTCACTTGTGTTATTGATCTTAGCCATTCTGACAGGTGTAAGATGGAATCTCAGAGTCATTTTTATTTGCATTTCCCTGAAGGCTAAAGATATTGAAATTTTCTTTCTTTAAGTATTTTTTAGCCATTTGTGTTTTTGCTATTCAGAATTCTCTGTTTAAATTCCTCACTTCAAACTCTACTACAGAATGATAGTACTGAAAACAGCCTGATATTGGCATAAATACAGAAAGGAGGACCAGTGGTACCAAATCAAGGACCCAGATATCAATCCACACACCTGCAAATGCCTGATTTTTGACAAAGAAGCAAAAAAATATAAAATGGAAAAAAAGAAAGCATATTCAACAAATAGTGTTGGCATAATTGAATATCAACATGTAGAGGAATGAAAATAGATCCATATCTATCGCCATGTACAAAACTCAAGTCCAAATGGATCAAAGACCTCAACATAAAACAAGCACACTGAACCTCATAGAAGAGAAAGTGGGAGGAACACTTGAATGCATTGGCACAGGAGACCACTTCCTAAATATAACCCCAGTAGCACAGACACTGCGAGCAACAATAAATAAATGGGACCTCCTGAAACTGAGAAGCTTCTGTAAAGCAAAGGACATGGTCAACAAGACAAAAATGGCAGCCTACAGGATGGGAAAAGATCTTCACCAACCCCACATGGGACAGAGAGCTGATCTTCAAAATATACAAAGAACTCAAGAAATTGGTCATCAAAAGAATAAATAATCCAATAAAAAAATGGGGTACAGACCTAAACAGAGAACTCTCAATAGAAGAATCTAAAATAGCTGAAAGACACTTAAGGAAATGTTCAACATCCTTAGTCATCAGAGAAATGCAAATCAAAACAACTCTGAGATTCCATCTTACACTTGTAAGAATGGCCAAGATCAAAAAGAATGATGACAACTTATGCTGGGGGGGTTGTGGGGCAAAGGGAGCACTCCTGCATTGCTGGAATGCAAGCTGGGACAGCCCCTTTGGATGTCAATGTGATGTTTTCTCAAAACCCAGTTATACCACTTTTGGGTATATATCCAAAGGATGTTCAATCATACCACAAGGACATGAGCTCAACTATCAATCATAGCAGTATTATTTGTCATAGCCAGAACCTGGAAACAACCTAAATGCCCCTCCACCAAAGAATGGATAAGGAAAATGTGGTACATTTACACAATGGAGTACTACACAGCAGAAAAAAATAATGACATCTTGAAATTTGCAGGCAAATAAATAGATCTAGAAAATGTCAGACCTAGAAAGACAAATATAACCTGTATTCATTCATAACTGGCTTTTAGACATAGAGCAAAGAAAAAACAGACTACAATTCACAATTCCAGAGAACCTAGAAAACAAAGAGGACCCTAAGAGAGACATACATGGATCTAATCTACATGGGAAGTAGAAAAAGACAAAATCTCCTGAGAAAATTGGGAGCATGGAGATCATGGGAAATGGCAGAAGGGGAGAGGAGAGGAAGGAGGGAGCAGAGAAAAATATATAGGTCAATGAAAACAATTTTTAAAAATTCTCTGTTTTGATATGTGCCCCAATTTTAATTAGATTATTTGGCTTTTTGATATCTCAGCTAGTCTTTAGTATACACCAGAATCCCAAAGAAGGAGGCTCTAATGCCTGAATAATATACTAGATTAAAAGAAGGTTAAGAAATAATGCTTTTACTGTAATCAAAATTTTGTCTTGTTTGTTAGATTGACAGAAAATTGTAGGCTTATCTCTGAGGAAAAAAACCTGAAAGGTCATATACACTGAGCCTTTAAAAATGATTCGTGTGTAGGCAAAAAATTCTGTGCAATAAATGAACTTCAAGAGGCATCACCATCCCTGACATCAAGCTCTATGACAGAGCTAAATGAAAAAAACTTGATATTGGCATGAAAACAGAGAGGTGGAGGAATGGAATCAAATCAAAGACCCAGATATCGATCCACAAACCTAGAACACCTGATTTTTTATTAAGAAGCTAAAATTATACAATGGGAAAAAAGAAAGCATATTCAACAAATGGTGTTGGCATAACTGAATATCAACATGTAGAAGAATGAAAATAGATTCATATCTATCCCCATGCATGAAATTCAAGTCCAAAATGGATCAAAGACCTCAACATAAATCCAGCCACATTGAACCTCATTTAAGAGAAAATGGGAAGTAGCCTTGAACACATGGGAGCAAGAGATAGCTTCCTAAATATAATACCAGTAGCACAGACACTGAGAGCAACAATAAATAGGACCTCCTGAAACTGAGAAGCTTATGGAAGGCAAAGCAGACAGTCAGTAAGAAAAAACAGCAGCCAACTGAATGGGAAAAGATCTTCCAAACTCACATATGACAGAGGACTGATCTCCAAAATATATATAAAACTCTAGAAACTAGACATCAAAGTACCAAATAATCTAATTTAAAAATGGGGTACAGATCTAAACAGAGAATTCTCAACAGAAGAATCTCAAATGGCCAAAAGATACTTAAGGAAATGTTCAACATCCTTAGCCACCAGGGAAATGCAAATCAAAACAACTCTGAGATACCATCTTAACACCTGTCAGAATGGCTAAGGTCAAAAACAGCCCTAAAAGCTTATACTGGAAAGATGCAGAGTAAGGGGAACACTCATCCATTACTGGTGGGAGTGCAAACTTGTACAGCCACTTTGGAAATCAGGATGACCGTTTCTCAGAAAATTGGGACTCAATCTACCTCAAGACCCAGAAATATCACTCTTGGGCATATACCCAAAGGATGTATACTTATACCACAAGACATTGGTTCAGCTATGTTCATAGCAGCATTATTCATAATAGCCAGAACCTGGAAACAACCTAGATGCTCATCAACCAAAGAATGGATAAAGAAAAATGTGGTACATTTACACAATGGAGTACTACTCAGCAATAAAAAAAAAAAAAACAATGACATCTTGCAATTTGCCTGCAAATGGATGGAACTAGATAAAAAACATCCTGAGTGAGGCAACCCAGACCCAGAAATACAAACATGGTATGTACTCACCCATAAGTGGATATTGGACATACAGCAAAAGATAACCAGCCTATAGTCCATGACCCCCAAAGAAGCTAGGTAACAAGGAGAAAGAACCCTAAGAGAAATATACATGGATCCCCTGGGAAGGGGAAATAGACAAGATCTCCTGAGAAAATTTGGAGTGGAGGGGGAGAAGGGAGGGCAGGAAAGGAGGGGGAAAGGAGAAGGGGGAAGAGAACATGAAGGAATTTGATGGCCAAGATGCGGGAAGGACAGAGGGAAAACAAGGAAAGAGATAGCTTGATTGAGGGAGCCATTATGGGGCTAGCAAGAAGCCTGGCACTAGGGAAATTTCCAGAAATCCACAATGATGAACCCAACTAAGACCCAAAGCAGTATTGGAGAGAGTGCCTGAATTGGCCTTGCCCTGTATTCAGATTGATGACTACCTTAATTGTCATCATAGAAACTTCATCCAACAACTGATGGAAGCAGATGCAGAGATACATAGCTAAGCACTAGGCTGAGCTTCCAGAGTCCAGTCGAAGAGAGGGAAGAGTGATAATATGAGCAAAGGGGTCAAGACCATGATGGGGATGCCCACAGAGACAGCTGACCTGAGCTAGTGGGAGCTCACTGACTCTCGACTGGCAGTGGTGGAACCTGCATAGGACCAAACTAGGCCCTCTAAATGTGGGTGACAGTTATGTGGCTGGGCGGTCTGTGGGGCTGCTGGCTGTGGGATCTGGATTTATCCCTAATGCTTGAACTGCCTTTTGGGGACCCATTCTCTTTGGAGGGATGCCCTGTTCAGCCTAGATACAGGAGGGAAGGCTTTGGTCCTGACTCAAGTGATGTGCCACTCCCCATGGGAGGCCTCGCCCTCTCTTAGGGGTGGGTGGGGTGGGGAGAAGGTGGAAAGCAGGAGGAGGGGAGGAAGTGAGAACTGGGATTGGTATGTAAAGTCAGAAAAGGTTGCTTTAAAAATTACAAAGAGTGATTCATTCGTTCTCTTCATCACAGAAGAGGGGACAGAAGGGATTGTAAGAGTGAGGGGACCAGGATGTCTACTGTGAGCTGTGTCTTCAAGACGCGACAGAGAAGCTGCAGCCATGGCACACCAAAGCAAGCTGTGTGGATGCCTTTCATTCTGTGGAGTTGGCACCAGACCTTGCTGCACACAGCTGTACCTGATGTTTGATCTAATGTGGGCTTTGTTGTGTAAAGTGCTGTGTTTTCCTGATCCTCCTTAGGCTCACTTTCATGTATGCTAGAAAGTTCCCACTTGACTAGGTTTCCATGTCATCCCTCAAATGTCCTCAGTTCCAGTGCAGCTCTCTCTCTCTCCCTTTCTCTCTCTCCCCGCCTCTGTCTGATTCTCATGCTCCCATCCCCACCTGCATCAACAGTATGCTTGCCTGCACTGCACCTGCACCTGCACCTGCACCTGTACCTGTTCCTGCACCTGCACCTGCACCTGCACCTGCACCATGACCATGCCAGTTAACATGCCAACAAAGATGGGGGGCGTCACAAAGCTCATCTCCTAGATGAAGAGCTATAGGCAATCAATGGCTGCTAAGAAAGGGAGAATTAGTCTTCTTCAGGGGCAAGCCCCCTGATAGATGATCCCATCTCAGTAGTCAACCCTAAGCATGTAGGCATATAGGCAATATTAATTAAGCTCTAGTTTGTATATGCATGCATGTATATGTATATATACATATATATAACACTAATAATTATAGAAGATATCATAAATTCAAGAGGGGTACATGGGAGAAGTTGGGGTGAGAATGGAAGGGGAAGAAATGCTGTTAAAAGATCGTATTCATGTCCCTGCCTTTGGTACCAAATTCTATTTAATGTTCCCATATCTGAATCCACCATTTATGTGGGCAACTTTAATCCACAAAGAATCCAGCTCATGGTTGAGAAAAGGGAAGCTGATCGTCTCCAGGATGGTGCAACAGCAAGGGCCACATTACATATGTGATCAACATAGCGCACTCAGATGTTTTATTGAGAGCAAATCTTATGAGGGGATATAATTATACTAATATTTTAATATCTTCAGGGTCAGAATCTACCCCAGAGATATCATTGGTATATATTCAGATGCAGAATTGCTAGCTGTATCACTTTAAATGATGTAAGCCGAAGAGAGGACACTCCAATTGTTTGGTCACTATTCAATTGAAATGGAAATGGTTAGTTGAGTGCACACCCTCCTGAAAGTCTCATCCCCTCCGGTGTCAATTACACAGAATGAAAGGCGCACTCCACACAGCTTACTGCGGAAAATAAATCACTAAATTGGAAGCTTTGGTTACCTTGCTGGATTTGATAAGAAAATTAATAGAATTAGCAAAGTATTTGCCTGTCAGGGAGATTCGCATATGAGGAAGAGAGAGGGGGCAGGGGGAGATGAGGGAGAGAGAAAGGGAGGGGAAGACGGGGAAGAGAGGGAGGACAGAGACTGAGAGCAAGAAAGAACAAAGCCAATATTAGATCAAACATCAAATAAAGCTGCATTCAGCAAAGACCCCCAGCCACCACTTTACTGATAACAATTTTATTTTAGTCCTAAACAGACACAAACTAGAATGTGTGGGACTAAGACTGGCTTCTTCAAGGGATCCGCTGGATCTGCAGTCTTCTTGCTTGGGGACAGGGATTGCATAACACTTTCACTTCTCACCATCCAGAGAGGATAATTGTTGAATGCGGCTGCTGCTTTCCAAACAGAATGGAAGATGAGAGTCATTTGTTCCAGAAGACCCTCAGTGGCCTTCCTCCCGTTCCTTTTTTCTTTAAATATATATGAAGATCTGTAATTACGCTTTGAAGAACGTTTCCAACAGCTGTAACTGATAATGGGCCAATCACTGCGAGCCCTTTCTCTCCCTGCAGCTGCAGAGCTTCCCATTCAAAGCAATTAATTGATATTTGTAAAGCGCCTTGAAAGGAGAAGTGGAGCCTCCTGAGTGTGAGATGTTGTTGTTAAGGCAGACTCACTGGCAATTAGAAAGCCAGGCCCTCTTCAGGCAAGCCTCAAAGAAGAGGGGTGCCTCTAAGGCTCTAAAACAGCCTGACTTGCCAGGGAATGTCTACAACTATAACCACACTAGCAGACACCTTCTTAGGAGTCATCGTTGGATAATTATTCAAGATAACTTTACTGAAAATTATGCCACATTATTCAGGGTAAAGCTTTGATTCTGCTCCATGTATCATTTTTGCATGTCTAAACCAAGATGCCAACTTGCACCACCCTGTCCCTTAAAGAGCTAAGTATGTAGGACAAGAAAGGGCTTCTTTGTCTCACCTGTTTAAAGCACAGCCCCGCTCAGGGAAGGCTGGCCCTGCATACTATCCTTCATTGAGAAATAGCAAAGCAAAAATTATTGCTTATTAACCCAAATCTTTCTGCTTTTTCTGGCAATGCACAGAAAAGAGACAATGTCTGAGCATGAGACATTAGTATGGTTTCCAGAAGACCTCACTCTTTTCGTTCAGTATTTCAACTTTAAAAATCTCAATGCACATACTTACACTTCTGCAGTCTATGTCCTTGACACTATCTGCCATAAGAAGGGTTGGCATACAGACATTATATGTTTCGAGGTAAAAGTGATCCTTTCTAGAGATATTTCATGTGGATGGCTATATCCAAGTACTATTCCTCAAAGCATTAACTCTAGAGATGTGGTCATAAAGCTGCTGGCATCCATTGCTGTTAAGAAGAGCTCTGGTGAGGAATCTAATTTCAGTGAGCGATCAAATACATGAACACATTTTCTTTGTCTTAATCCTGGAAACCCACGCTGAAAATACTACATTGCTAAGCAGTTAATTGCTGGCCACTCAATCCCATTTTTTAAAAAAAAAGGTGAAGAAAATCACAGATGCCCACCAACACCCAGCAATACCTCCACACACTTTTCAAACCAAAGATAGATATCTGTGAGTCAAACAATGACACCAGTTGTCATGAATACTGAGGAACTCCCCAGAGTGCTGGGTGAGAGCCACATAGATGAGACAAACACATTTGATGCCTCCAAAACATGAGTTGCAACCATGGAAACTCAGTCTTTCAAAACCATCCTCATGCTTCAGACTTTTAATTTTAACTTTTTTTTCTTCCAAAATTGATGGCTTCAGGGACTGGAGAGGTAGCTTAGAGGTTAAAAAACAGGCTGCTCTTCCAGAGGACCTGGATTTGATTTCCAGTGCCTACTTGCAGTTCACAAGCATGGAGCTCCAGTTCCTGTGGATCGGACACCCTCTTCTGGCCTCCACAAGTAATGCATGCATATGCTACACAGGCATACACAGGCAAAATTCACCCATTCACATAAAATTTAAAAAAAAATAAATAAACCTTTTCTAAAATTGATAGCTTCGATAAAAACTTTGCACACCAGCAAAATCTAAAGTTATCTGAAACCTTCTCCATTGTTGATTTAATTGTCTTAGCAAAAATGGAAATTTTCATTAAATTAAAGCAAACACCGCTGGGCTCATTTTTCCTACAGTCTTGGCTGCCCTAAGCTTGAGCAACAGAGCCAAGCTTAATTTCTCTAACATAGTAAAGGATTGGCCGAAACAGGTGATTAAAGGTGGTTCTGAAATATACAGACATTAATGTAAAAGAGAGGAGTGGTGTAGGAGGGTCTTCTTTCTATGTGTTGCTCTCATTGGTTGAATAAAGAAAACGGCCTTGGCCTTTTGATGGGGCAAAGCTTAGATAGGCAGGGAAAAGAGAACTGGATGCTAGGAGGAAGGAGGCAGGCAGAGAGCCACCCACCATGAAGCTGCCAGGTCAGGCATACTGAATCTTTCCCAGTAAGCCACAAGCTTGTGATGATACACAGATTTAATAGAAATGGATTGAATCAAGATGTGAGAGTTAGCCAATAAGAGGCTAGAACTAATGGGCCAGGCAGTGTTTAAATGAATCCAGTTTCTGTGTAATTATTTCAGGGATTAAGCTAGCAGGGCAGCCGGGAGCCAGCCTGCCACTCCTTTTACTACAGAGGAGGGACATGTTAGAACCTTTCTGACTCTAGATACCTCGTGGCACTAGTGTTAGACTCCTACAAGAACTCCGCAGCTGAATCCTTGCTTTTAGAACACGTGACCTGTCTTCAAACACTCTAGGTCTCTCCAACAAGGAGGTATCTTTATATAAGATGCTCAGCTAACTAATGCTGACAGTTCCATCTCATAGAGCATCATAGAAAAAAAAATCCCCTCCTCAACTTTCCTCTCCACGGGCACTAGATATATCAGCCACCTCTCTGTTGCTGCTGTGGCCCAAGAGACTTATGGGAGGAAGGGTTCATTTTGGTTTACAGTTCCAGAGTGAGAGTCCACCATGGGAAAGGAGGCAAACAAGCAGGATCTGGAAGCTGAGAGATAATATCCCAAACCACACAAAAGAAGCACAGAGTGGGCAGACCAAGAGGTGAGTGACTAGCTGCCCAGCTAGACACGCCAGTCTCTAGGCCCTAGGCCCCAAGCAAAACCCCAGGCCCCTCCACCGCCAGCACTAGCCTCCTGAAAACAGGCTGCTCCAACACACTGTCCCCCTTCATCAGACCCTATAATCTACAAGGTCTACTCCATCCCCAAACCCAACCATCCCCCATGACCTCTGCAGCTCTCTGGGAAACAGACTGTGACAGCACAGAGTAGACCAAGAGATGACCAGACCCCCAGCTGCTCAGCCCAGTCTTCAGTGCCTAAGCCCCAGGGCAAAACCCCAGGCCCCTCCCCCACCCACCTAAGTTGCACTAACCAGTCAGTGGGTAAGCCTCCTGCATACAGGCTGCCTCAACACCCCTATCAGACCCTGAAATCTACAAGTCCCACCCAAACACAGCCATCCCCAGAGATCTCAGCAGCTCCCTGAGACACAGACACTGACTGCAAGGATTAGACCAAGAGGCAAAGACGCTGCCTGCCCCAACTGGAGAAAGAGGTGGATAGGCACCAATGCAAGAATACATACATCAACCTAAAGAACAATATGGCGGCACCAGAACCTAGTGGTCCTACAACAGGAAGATCTGAACATCCTCACCCAGAAGAAACGGAAGAAAACAACCTTAAATCTAACTTTATAAAAATGATAGAGGCCCTTAAAGAGGAAATGAAATTTTTCCTTAAAGAAATAGAGGGAAAGACAAACAAAAAACAATGGAAGAAATAAAAAATCTCTTTTTAAAAAGCCAAGAAAACCAAGAAAAAAAAACAATCAAAAAAGGTGAAGCCAACAATTAAAACAGTTCAAGACTAGAAATGGGGACAGTAAAGAAAACACAAACAGAGAATTCTCGGCAGAAGAATTTCAAATGGCCGATAGACACTGAAGGAAATGTTCAGCATCCTTAGCCATCAAGGAAGTACAAATCAAAACGACTCTGAGATACCATCTTAACACCTGGCAGAATGGCTAAGGTCAAAAACGCCCATGAGCGCTTCTGCTGGAGAGGATGCGGAGCACGTGGTGAGAGTGAAAGCCCATACAACCACTTTGGAAATCAGGATGGCGGTTTCTCAGATAACAGGGAATCAAATCTACCTCAAGACCCAGAAATACCACTCTTGGGCATATACCCAAAGGGATGTATACTTATACCACAAGAACATTTGTTCAGCTATGTTCATAGCAGCATTATTCTTAATAGCCAGAACCTGGAAACAACCTAGATGCCCATAAACTGAAAATGGATTTTAAAAAATGTGGTACATTTACACAATGGAGTACTACTCAGCAGTAAAAACAATGACCATGCTGGGGATACCCACAGAAACTGTTGACCTAAGTGCGTGGGAGCTCACTAACTCTGGACTGATAGCAGGGGAAGCTGTGAGGGACCAAACTGGGCCCTCTGAATGTGGATGACAGTTGTGTGGCTTGGGAGGACTATGGGGCCACTGGCAGTGGGACCAGGATTTATCCCTAGTGCTTGCACTGCCGTTTTGGAGCCCACTCTCTTTGGAGGAATACCTCGTTCAACCTAGATATACAAAGGAGGGCCTTGGTCCTGACTCGAATGATGTGCCAGACTTTGTTGACTCCCCACTGGAGGCCTCACCCTCTCTGAGGAGTGGATAGGGGTGAGGTGCAGGAGTGGGAGGAGGAGAGGGAGTGGAAACTGGGATTGGTATGTAAAATTTAACAAAATAAAAAGAATAAAAAAAGCAGAGAGTGAGAACTGGAAGTAGGGTGTGCTGTAACATCTCAAAGCCCGCCCCCAGTGAAGTACTTCCTTCTGCAAGACCCCACCTCCCAGAGGTTCCATATCCTTCCTCCTAGTACCAAGAACCAGGGACCAAATGCTGGTGGGCAATCAAGAGCAATGGCAACAGACTATAGTGTTTGGGGTGTCTCCAGGATACCACTTACCAGCAGCTCTAGAGGAGGCATCCCACACCTGACACTCAGATTTTTATTTGATAATCTATGGCTTCTAGGTGGAGCAGTGTCCTTATGGAGGGTAATTTCAATTAAATATATACATATGTATAATCATTTTTATATTACTGTTTCAAACATCCTTAGTGTTAGCTCTCCTCCCACTCCTTCTGCCCTACCCTCCCACTCTTTGAGCCTCCCTCCCCATTAGTCCCCTTTTCCCCTCATACCATCTGTGTTCTACTATTCCCACCCTATCCTTTAAGATCTTTCTTCTTTACCCCAAAAATGGTTTCTTTCTAGATTCCCAAAGTCTATAGTTACTCCACATTAACAAACAAGTCTAAAAATTGACTGTATGTATGAGTGGGAATGTGTAAGTTTTGACTTTTGGGGGCTGAGTTACTTCACTCAATTTCATATTTATACTTTACAGCTGATTAAAATGTCAATGTGTAAAGGTACCCCAATTTCATTACTATAGGAATCTAGGCTGTTTCCCATTGGGAAATATTGAAAATAGAGCAACATTACTAGATGAGCAATTGTCTCTATAGTAAGAAACAGAGTCCATTCTGTATATGTCCAGAAGTATTTGAGTTAGACGGTATATCTACCTCTAGATTTGGGGGGGGGGGGGTGTTTTGCTTTTCTTTTCTTTTTTTCTTTCTTTTTTTTAAACTTCTACACTGATTTCAATAGTTTCTGCACCAGTTTGCATTACATGATGGTTCCCTGTTCTTCACATCCTTGCCAGCATTTGCTGTCTTTCTCAAACAACTTTTAAGTGGGTTTGCCAGCCACTGACACACTAAGAGACATCACCACACTTAGGGCTGTGGCCACAGTAAGATTTCTTGTTTTATCTGCAAACTGGATCAGTACACCAGCATCACATAAATTTGCCAATGTCAATTTAGAGGAGTCATTAAGATAACACATGTGAAGTCCCCAAAAACACACCTAGCATCTCATGAGAACCTTGTGAGGGCACGTCAGTGCCGTCGTGCATAAACAATAACCTAGATCGTGCCGAGAAGCTATTCTGGCATGACTCTCTTAGAGAAGGAATACTGTCGTGAGCCGGAGAGGTTGCTCAATTTGTAGTTTCTACTTAGAAATAACACTGAACTTCATAACTGTCATCGGGCAGCTGGGTAGTATCACTGGGTGACTGGGTAATAACTGAACCATTTTTGCAAGTAGTAGCAAATGCACTCAACCCCAAGACCAGAGATTATCCATCCCTACATGAGCACACCTTTCAAGGCATGGCACATTTGTTCTTAACTAATAGCAAAATCAGATTATGTCTATTTCATAAAGCAATAAGAAATTAATTCCTCATAAAGTTCAGGCTGTTAAATCCTTTCTTTAACTATGAGTCAACTAATCTGCTGATCATAAAAATTCTCTTCCGAGGCACTAAAGGAACTCTGTCCCTCACCTCAGAACCTATTGCCTGTCTTCTCTATTTCCATTAGAGGAACTGAAATCACAAGTGAAACATGTTCAACATGTGCTCATAAATTTCAGTTGATCTCTAATCTGAGATATGTAAAAATCAAGAGAGCAAACCGTGTTCTTCCTTCCTAAGCTCAAAAATGTGTCGGGCTCATTAAAAGCAAACAACCAATACCTGTTCTAAAACTATGGCACTGTGTGCACACCTAGATCTTGTTTGCTTGCTGGGTCTTCTGCAGCAAAAAGGGATGGGGAAAATTCATCAAGACACAGGCTGCTGCAGAATCCCTCTAAATCAAGCTAAGTGATCCTATTAAAGCCACAGGAAATTGTGGAAGTTTGATTTGAGATTGTAACTCTCAGGTTGGAAGTCCTAAAGCTACACCAAGTACAATGACTGTCTTCAATACTTTCCTACCATCCCATGATGCTGACATGCTTTTAGTTTAGTAGAGGATGATGGGCCATAAGAGCATTGGTCCTACTACGCAAGTGCAAATGCACTTTGCACCCAGGGGTCACTGTCAAAGCTTTCTCCCCTCCACCTCAAACTCAGAGGTGTTGAAGTATTCACATTAACAGTACTAAAGAATATAGTCATATTAGAAATCGAGTCTTTGTAGAGGTAATGTAGTTAAAATTAGGACATTAAAGAGTCTTAAACTACCTGATTAACATATTCATAAAAAGGAAGTTGGAACACAGAAAGCCTAGGGGAGAGGGAATACGAGGTGAGATCACTCTGGGAGGAATGCATACATGATGGACGGCAAGACAAAAGACAAGACATGCCAAGGGTTGCTATCAATGCCAGACTTCTGAACAAGAGATGTCCTCTCCTGGATCTTCCAGAGGGAACGGCCCTGCCCACACTTTGACTTTGGAATCGCAGCCACTGGACTGTGAGAGAGTAAATTCTGCTTTAATTGTTCATCATTGATGTTTCGTGATGGCAGCCATAGAGAGCTGATATAATATAGCCACCATCTTGACTCAGTTATTTCAGTGCCTGAGTCTCCTAGAAGAGAACTTTATTCTATAGATGGGAAACTAACCCCAATGATTCTGATGGTGTTTTAGGGACTGCTGGAGAACTATCTGGGGCTGGGTTCTCAAGTCAAGTCCGGGACCAGCAAAACAATTCCATGACTACTCACTTCGGGTGCAGAAGGAAGTGTGTTGGAAGTAGGTCGCACCTGCTGTGACTGCGCTAAAATGTTAGCAGTCATCAGGGTCTGTGCATAGATTAGTTTCTCAGTATTTCAAGTATAGACTGTATGGGAGTTGAATTATGTGGAGATAGTTAAAAGTACATGTAGATTATTACCCCCCCCAAAAAAGCTGGTCGGGGATGGCCTGTGAATCCTGGTATCACACAAGGACCCCGGAGATACAGAAAGGCTATTATTCAAAAGAAAGGAGAAAGAAATTGCCTCCTTCCTTTACATCTGGGGGGGAAACTGTCCAGGAAGCCAGGCTGCTTATCTTTCTCAGGGCATTTGTTTGGAGTTTTAAAGAGCAGAAACCATCAGATTGGCATCAAATCACAGTGACCTGTCATTAGAGATTGCAAACTAATGGTTTGCCACATTATAATTCCATATAAATTATTACATATTTGAGAAAAAGAAGATAGCAGACCTAAGTCTAAGAGGAAGAAGTATATAACAAGACTGAGGTTCTTTGTTTGTTTGGAGAGGGTTTTTTTCTTGTTTATTTGTGTGTGTGTGTGTGTGTGTGTGTGTGTGTGTGTGTGTGTGTGTGTGATTGCTGTTTGAAACAGGGTCTGACTATGTAGCCCTGGCTAGCTTGCAATGTACTACGTAGACCAGGCTGGCCTCCACTTCACAGAGACCCATATAGCTCTGCTTCCCAAGTGTTGAGATTAAAGGCATGCACCATCATCACACCTAGCTTAAGGTTGAATTTTAATCAAAGAGTAGTGAGCCAATGTACCAGCAATCTGGTGGGAAACAAGGTGAGGCTCTTCCCCTTCACACAAGACAGAATGAAGCCAAAGATTAAAAACAGAACTTCTGAAAAATGCAAGCAGCATCTTTGTGCACTTGATGTGGGTAGGGTTTCCTAAACAAGACCCAGGGATCTAAAGAAAATGGCAGACGATTCAGCTTGAAGCAGACATCGTGTTTTTCAAACTTTTAAAGAGTAACAAACTGGAAAGCAGTAAATAGACATAAATCTAAGAGGATGTTGATTGCATAAGCCAAAATCTTGAGTGCATGCTGGAGGAAAGTCAAGTCCCAGTGGCCTGAGTTGTCTGAAGTAAGGATGCACCTTACCTGACAGCACATTTCTATAATCAGTTTCTGGGCTATAATGAAATGCTAAAGGCATGAGAAAATATGTGGCTTCCAATAGAGGAAGAATATGCACCTAAAAGAAGACAAGGAAAAGGAAAGGGGAACACAGATAAGGTGAGCCAATGGGATGGGGACACACACACACACACACATATACTTAAGATGCTACTGTTTAACCCAGTACTGATAGCTACGACTATCCAAAACATAAATTAACTAACCCAAGATTCGCATAAGATTCTAATGATTTTTTTAAAAAGGGTCTACGCAATATATAAGATATATCTATATAGCTGGAGACATGGTTCAGTAGCTAAGAGCACATACTGCTCTTCAGAAGGCCAAAGTTTAATTTCTAGCACCAAATAAGATGGTTCTCGACTTCCTGGAACTCCAGTTTCAGGGGATCTGACATCTTCAGTTTCCATGAGCACATGAACACACAAGTATGCACACACAGACACACACAATTTAAAAAAATCAAAAGTAAGTATTTTTAAAAAGGATATATGGCCTCAAGTAGTGGCAAACGCTATTAATACCAATGCTTAATGAGGATTTCCCTGAAGTTTGAGGCCAGCCTGGTCTACCTAGTGAATTTGGGGACACCCAGAGCTACATAGTGTCTTGAAAACAAAACAAGTAGATAGATGATAGATAGATAGATAGATAGATAGATAGATAGATAGATAGATAGATAGATGATAGACATAAATACGTATAAAGAGTATTAAGAGGGAAAAGGAAAAAGGATATAATGTCGATATTGTTTAAAATAGAAAGCTATAAATCACAAAACTACAATGAACAATTAGGTTAAAAATCCTTTGAAAAACACAGCTTATCTACAAAGGTTTTTATGTGCTGCGTCATATGGAGATCAAACTGCAAACAGGTCATTTAAATACTAGAAAATTGCCCAATATATGATCATTAGGCAATAAACTCCTAAATGACCAATAAATGAAAGGAAAAATAACAGCATTACAGCATATTCTTAGTTAAATTGTTGAAAAGTGCAAACATTGAGATATAACTGAACTTGGAGAGAAGATTCTAGTTTAAGTTCATGTTTAGAAAACAAAACCTGGATGCAAAGTCTGCATCCCACTGGGTGAGTTTTGAAACAGTATGCAGTACTATTCACAATAACTGACATAAACAATCAACCAAGGTGCTCAGCCGTGAATGAATGGGCAAGAACATGCAATTTACATATTCAAAGAAATACTAGTCTGCCATTAAAAAGCGCAGAGTCCTGTTATCTGCAGCGGCATGACTGGAGGTGCAGATGATTACGTTAAATGAAATAAACCAGGCAAAGAAAGTTAAATGCTGTATGGTCCCATCCATGCAAAACAACAGCCGATAGAAGGGAAGTCGCCGGAAGCCAGGGAAAGAGTGGGAGACATTGCAGCAGGTGCCAAGTCACAGGAAGACTTGGCAGGAGTGTTCTATTTCACAGGAAGTGGTTAGAGTCAGCAATCTTATATCACAGGATTCAAGACAGCTGGAAGTGATTTTTTTAAAATTTTTCTCTTCACAAAGAAATGATTAATGTTTCCATACGCCAAGCTGATTAATACACAGTGCGCAAATGTAATGATCACCACGGTGCTCCTCCAGAAAGTTGTGAGATTGTCTTTCAATAAAAACTTCAAATCACAATGAATTAAAACAAAGACAAGGGAATAAAATAAATAAGAGAACAAAAGACTAATGGGACGGGAACCAGGTGTGCAGTGGGAAGACCCAGAGAGCAGAATGTTCATTCTGAAAAGATTAAGGAAGTAGCAAAAGCCAATGAGACTGCTGCATTCTCTTTAAAGGCACAAAAATACATCAGGATTGAAAAAGATTCATCACCACAAATGACACAGAGCTATTAAAAATAAAACAAAAGAAAGTTAGCATAATTTTAAGCCCATCAGTTAGATGCTTCATAGTCAACAGGCAAGCCCTATAAAATGCAATTTACATGTTACAACTGAACTGAGAACAAATAGAGATCAAAGCATCTGAGAAGTCTTTTTTATAAGTCTTTTTAAAGGAAACCTGAAATTTAAATTTTTCTCTTCAACGGGCCCCTAACAAAAATATTGTCTTAATACTGGCCAACAGCAAGTCGTTTTAGGAAGCAGATCTTTATGAAATATAACAGCCCATTCGCCCCATCTGCAGCTTCAGTTACCAAAGCTTCAACTACACATCATCACCCACAATCTCAAACTATTAGACAGAAAATGCTGAAAATAAAAAGCTCGTAACCTTTCAACAATGTGCTATTTTGAATTGCACGGTAGAATCACACACCTTCGCACTTGGTCCTGTTTCCACCAACTGGAAATTCTCATGGCAGCCAGAATTGCGCAGGGGACTCTGTGGGAAACTACCAGTTCTATCCCAAATACCAACATGTCCCTGTCTAGAAAGTCCTAAGAGCTTGAGAGAAACAATGGCTTCCAGTGTTTGTATTGCATCTCAGAACAAAGGTCGGGAATGCTTTGAATATAAAAATACGCAGCACTCAATGAAGTAAAGACCACAATAGCTGTGGCTGCTGGATAACCAGGCATGTGATGACATCCGTGATGGAGAGAGGGACACAAGATTGAGTGAATTGTTGGAGTTAATGCTTGACAAGGACATTAAAGTGGTTGCTATAACTTTCCCAAGTACTGGGGAAAAATTTTCAGACACAGAACATGTTGAAAAGGCTTAAACTGAACTATAGGGATAAAAATATGTCAGAAGAAAATGCATGAAATAAGATCAACGGCAGATTAGAGGAGACAGAAAATAAGGCAGTTGACTTGAGCAGAAATAGAGCAAAGTAAAAACACAGAGAAAGACAGCATGATAAAATATCTATGTGCTATGGCATAAATCCAAGCAGCTAGTTAAAAATTGAATTGGAGTTTCTAAGAGAATGCTAGAGAGAGAGAGAGATGGAGAGAGAGAGAGGAGAGGGAGAGAGAGAGGGGGAGGGAGGGAGGGAGGGAGGGAGGAAGGGAAGGAGAGAGGGAGGGAGAAAAAGAGAGAGCACTTGAAAAGGTAATAGTGGACACTTTCTAGACTTGATGGACATCATAAGAGAACAGGCCTCAGAAACTCAAAATAGCAGGATACAGGAAACATGCAGAAAACTGCCAAAGAACCTCATAACCAAATTACCAAATTGCTTTAAATCAGTTAGAAACAAAAATACCTGAAAATATTCAGATTTTACCATTTTAATCATTCTGTGGCGTGTGTGTTCTGTGTATGAGTGCACGCATCTGCATGCCATTGACACCTGCAGAGGTCAGAGGTCAACCCTAGGTGTCAGTCCTCATCCTCTGCCTTGTCTGAGACAGAGTTCTTGTCCTTCACCTCCACTGCATTCACCATGCTGCCTTCCAGGGATTCACCTGTCTCTACTCCCATCTTCCCATAGGAGAGTTGAGAGTACAGGGCTATGCTACCACATCCAGCTTCATGCAGAGTCTGATGGTCCAAACTCTGATCTTCCTACTTCTGCATCACCAATAAGGCCATCTTTCCAGCCCCCAAACTTTCCAGATGTCCTTTGTCTTTTTAATACATGTATGTGAGGTTACATGTGTGTATGTGCATATGTGTATGTGATGTTTTATATATGTAGACATGTTGGTGTGTATTCAAGAGAGTATGGACTCGCATTGCCATGATGTGTGCATGTAAGCCAAATGACAACCCCTGATATGTAGTCATTGCCTTCCACCATGACTGAGATGGGGTCCTTTGTTTACTGCCTAAGTCAGGACTTCTGTTCTTGGAGATTCCAGGTATTCTCTGGTCTCTGCCTTCCAACTCTGCTGTAGGTCTTCTGGGATTCCACATGCATGCTACCATACCCAGTACAGTTTTAGTTGCACACATTCCGGGGATCCAAACTCTAGTCCTCGATCTTGCAGGGTACTCTATTGATACATTGTGCCATCCCTCTCCCCCCATCTCTGCCCCAGCTCTCAAATTTTCTGAAGAGACATTTACATATGACGTACAATGACAAAAACAATTGAAGATTTTCCAGGTGAGCATGGAAACTGTGGGATACCTTTGTGGTTTTAAGTAGAATGGTAAGCTAGAATTTTACAGCAGGTAAAAATAGCTCTCAAAAGTCACAGCAAGGAGAAGAATAAAATCATCAAAAGAATCGCATTCTAAGAAACTGAGGCTCTCCTTCCTGTAGAAAAGGACCCAGGATGGGATTTGTGGATCCCTGCTGAAGAGCTGGCATTCAGAAAGGGAGCATTTTGTTGTCATGATCTTTAAAGGAAATTGGCTCCCACAGGAGTAGAGTTTCTGTAGGGGAAATGAAAATGCCTCAAAGTTAGACGTGATGGTGGCTGTGCACCCTTACAGACAAACTAGAAACCAGAGACTTGCATGCTTTTTAAATGGAGGAAGTTTGGGTATATAAATCATTAATATGTGGTTGTTGAGAGATTAAAAAAAACAGTGGTGTAAGTAGAATTTGTAACATATATTTAAGAAAAACTCACTCATGGCAAGGGTGGATCTAATTTCAGTACATTACCATGCAAAACTCCATTATGTAATGCCAACACAAGTCAACACAGAAAGGTTAAAATTTATAGAGAAATGTGACATATCCTGAAACTGCTGGAAAGAAAGAGCCAGCGTGGAGAAGTCACTGAAACAAAACAAGCTAAAAACTGAAAATACCTGCTTCTGGCAATGGCAGTCTCGGGAATGCAAACTGAAAACTGTGTGTCACCAAGGCCACTGCCCACTGTATACCAATAGGAGTGCATGCCCCTGCCCCCCCGCACACCGAGGCATGTGGAAGATGGTTCAGGGCTGCATGGATCAGGATAATCCCCAAACTGAAAAGTTCAAATATCCATCTGCAGTACAAACTGTGGTGACCTTATACAACGGATTCTACACGGTGGAGGTAAGTGACAGTCACTGATAAGTCTTATAAACTGCATGATTGATAGTGTCTCATGACCCTTACACCTAAATTCTAACAGCATGTAAAACTACTATGTGTAGTTTATAGACACCTGTTTATGTGGAGGGAAAACATAAGAAAAACAAGTCATCCTTACGGAGAGAGAGTGAGTAAGGGGAAGGATGGGGCAATGTCAGGAATGGGCATTCGGGGGAAGGCCTAATTCCTGCCCGTGCTTCTATCTTGATTTAGGTGGTAGTCACACAGCATTGATTTGTAGCAATCACTGAAGTTTGCATCGATGTTCTAACTCCTTTCCCGGGCAGCACATCTCAAAGCATCAGAAATGCTTGCAGGAAAAGAAATCTGCTATCATTACAGTAGAAATTAGGGCTGGGCCATATGCTACAGTTACCATTTTTATTCTTTTTTTGTTTTTTTTATTTTTTATCTTTTTATCATTTTTATTCTAAATAAAGGAGAGCATTTTATTCTCTACAGTTCCAAGCTACTAAGACTTTATTGTTATTTTAACAAAGACAGTGAACAAAGGAAAAGTGAAGTTTTTGAAAACTCATAGAAGTGAACAGAATTGGGCAAAAGGAGAGAAGATGAAGTTTAATAAATAAGACATAGAGCCCAGCCCCGGCTAGCTCCCACGCTCCAGGCGAGCGAGCAGGGCTGAAGAGCAAACAATTCCAAGGCTGCTTTCTTTACTCCATCAAAAGTTCTTAAGCCCTTTCCGTGAGTATAATGTAAATATGAATAATGGAATTGATTTTTTTTTTTATCAAACACACACGAATAAATCAGATGAGCCCATTTCCTCCCAGGTACTCATCCAGAAAGTGAGACACTTTCCCGATGCGGCCCTTATGATTACAAACATTCGGGCACCTTCTGGGAGAATCGCCTTCAGTGCCCATGGCATTTTTTAATAACCTCCAGGATGGTAAATTCAGCCTCTGAGAATGAACTAGGAAGTTATTCGGTTCTGCACTGATAAATAGCAAAAGCAAATGCACTCACTCAGAATGTATTGATTTCACCCTAAAATTTAACCATGACTGCAAATGCATATATAGGGCCAGCCTTAAAGGAAATTCCAGATGGAATGTTCCAGTTGGCACAGTAACGGAACTGTTGAGGGATGTCTCTTGCACCCCAGTTGCTATTGTGAGAAATAGGTGCCCTGTGTTCACTCTTCCAAAGTGTGCTTCAGTCCTCCTGGGCGCCATATACTGCTCCAAAGCAAAAGGACGGGAGCAGGCACACAGGGGATGTCCACACCTTGGCACCTTGATTATTTTCTCATTGGCAATCACTTTCACTTTCTGGGAAAGTCGCAATCTGCCTCTTGATTGCTGTTTGTTTTGTTTTGTTTTGTTTGGAAGGTTCTTGTTTTGTTCTCCGTTTATTTATGTAGGTTATGAAACCAGAGGACAACGATACTAGATTCTCTCCTTCCATCCTATGATTCTTCCCAGGGTTGGAATTCAGGCCGGCCAGCCTGGCGGAGAGTATCTTTACTCCCTTAGCCAGTTCACCCACTCCCTGTTGTGGTTTGTTGTTACTGCTCGGACATGGTCTCATATAGTTCAGGCTGGCCTCCAACTGCCCGAGAGGCAGCTTCCCCAGGCCTGAAGTTCAGAGGCCGGCGCTGGCGCCCTAAATCTCTGACAATTGGAGTCACAGCATCGATATTTCGAAACTAATAGCTACACAGCTCAGGTCAGACAGAGTGGGCATAAGAGCCAAAGTCGGGAAACTGTGACTTGAGACCCAGCTTCTTCCCTCGGATCCCTGCCTGCACCAGAAGAATGAGCAAAAGGCTGGTTCGCCATGCAGAGGCTCAGGGTGTATACGGTCCGGAGTGGGAGCCCGCAGAGGCTGGGCAGAAGGGCTGTGCTTCATGTTGGATGGTGGGTGCAGAGTGTGGGTGTGGGGTGCCCAGTGCTCCACCGCCTGGTTGTAGGGAGGTTGGCAGGAGGCAAAGCCATGCAGCCCCCCCTCCTCCCAGCCACCCTGTTGCCTCCTGCTGCTGCCCTCTGCTTTCCAAGCCTAAGTGTTTTTTAATTAGCCTGCTTCACTTCCCGGAACCATTCCGGGTGCTTGCGAACCCGCGCATGGCACTCCGCGCCACTCCTGCCAGCGGTGCCCAGTGCACCCAGCGGGTTCAGGATGCCAAGAACTCACACTCCTGGAGTGTTGCTCTTGGCCCCGCCTGGCTCTGTGCTCCAGCGCTGCACAGAAGCCTACCATTGGGGGCGTGATCGGATTTCTTGCCAACTCTGAACACTTCCACCTCTGTGTCCATAAATGGGGGATGTGTGTGTTTGTGTGTGTTTCGTGGGGGGGGGGGGGGGGGTGAGGAACCTGTGTGCTGCTGATTTTCAACCCTGCATACGAACCTGATGGAAGGGGATGCTCTTCTTCACATCTTGATTTATTAATTCTTGTGCTTGTTTTAATTATATGTTTTCTGATTATTTATGTAAAAGCTATAAAATAGTTTCTCCTTGTTTTTCTCCCCCGAAAGAAGAGAATCAAAGTAAGGACGGCTTAGACAAGATCCACCAGTATCTTGAGGTTCCCCCCAGAAGAAGCAGGAAGCCGCTGAGAAGACCCCACTGCCCCACCTCCTGCCAACATCCAAGCCCCAGAGGAGCAGGCTGGGAGGCTGGTAATGGGAAGGCCCCATACTTGGCTTTCCTGGGTTTTGTTGGCCAAAAAGAAACACTCGGTGAAGGCAGGTTCCTTCCAGACTACAGGCATCCAACCTCCCTTCCCTTAGAATACTGAATTTAGAAAATCTTCAAGAGGAGTCTATTCTCTGCATCTTCTCCTAACTTCTCGCTGGGTTTGCAGGACAGGAAAGCAGTTCCCAAGGAGGAGCTGAAGTCAGCCCTTTCCCCTCAGCTCTGGGAGCCTGTCAGAGATGACTACTCATCTACCAGGGACAGAAGGAACCAACATTCTCCCAGGCAACCCTGCTACCTACTCCAGTCCCTATTCACACCCAATATCTGCTTAGCATTTTGGAAATATGAAATTTTATACCTAGTCCAGAAAAAAAAATTTTGAACAATTGAGAAAACAGAACCCACAATAAAATAGCATGGGGGTAATTGGTGCTATCTCTCCTACAAGGCTGTCGTGATAATTAAATGAGTCTGTCACCTGGAGCAGGCCTTGGGACAAGGAATGTGATTAATGGGGCTGCTGACACAGGTGGACGGCCCGTGCATCTGTACAGGTTGCATTGGGAAAGATCAGAGCCTAGTCTGACACACTTCCTTCTTTCTGAATGAGAACTGGACATTTCCACTTCGCATTGAGCCTCACAGATTGTACCTCCAGTTCCGGGAAAATGTATTTGCTACCCCTTGCTTGTCCCTCACTCACTGGGAAGAATTCTGATGCCCCTCTGTAGCGCTGAAGGCTGATGATATGTCTGAGTTTATAATTACGGGTTTATTAACGTGGTTATCTGGTTAACGTTAGTTTCCAACTTGAAATAAGCTTTGTAAGAAGGGAATGTAGGTATGCCCATCACCATAGTCCACCCATAGCATCTTAAAGACCATCACTTGTTTTACGGGTTTTTTATTAATTTTTAATTATGTGTTGGGGTGGTACACCCGAGTAAGTACAAGTGTCTGTGGGGGCCAGAGACACTGGGTCCCCGGAAGCTGGTCCCCGGAAGCTGGAGTCTCGGGATGTTGCAGGCAGCCAGATGTGGGTTCTGGAAACCAAACTCAGGTCCTCCAGATCAACAGCAAGTATTCTTAACAGCTGAGCCATCTCCCCAGACCCCTAGTTTAGTTTTACTTTTAAATGATTACCAAACAATCATCGTTTTTCTCATTCCATAACTTAAAGGAGAAATTTGAAAGTTATCTGCTTTGATTAGTTGCTGCCCTGGGCTACACTGCCTGCGGAGGGTGGCACTTTTTTGATATTTAACCCTAACATACCTTAGTGCTCTTGGGTAAAAATTACCCCTTCACCAGAAGAGATGTCCAGGCACATTCAATGTTTGGTCAGAGTTCTCCTTCCCATAGGAAGACCCTTCACTCTCTGCTGTTCATTTTCTGACGTCTATTGATGAGCTGCAGCCCTGACCTTTGTCCATCTCAGAGGGCAGCACTCTGGCCTGAGCCTGCAACCAAGGATCAAGATGGACTTCAGAACTGTGCACTTTGATAGAAGAACCCCAGTATCTGAGATGACCATCACTGACCAGCTAACAGAACATTGAAATGGCGACATTTCAATGTCGACTTAGGGAGAGGATGTACTCTGAGGGGATAGAGCAATGGAAACAATGCTCTTGATGGAACAGAGAGAAGAAGCATACATCTCTGACAATGGGAACTACTCTCTGAGCCATGGACCACTTCTAGAATCCTTCTGAGTGGGAAAGAGCATATGTCTTAATGGAAGCCATTATTCCCAGCTGTATATTGCTCATAGTTCATATAACAGGATCCGAAAGTAAAAAATAAAACAATAGGGTCAAATTTACCCAGGACTGGCTTCAGCCTCACTGAGAGGACAACCTTGACCTTCTAGTCCTCCTGCCTCCACTTTCCTTGGGCTGAAAGTACAAGCAGATTCCCCTATACTTGGTTTTACACGGTGCTAGAATATCAAACTTTGAGCATGATTGGCAGGGACAAGCACTCTACCAACTAAGCCACAGAACAACCAACCCTGAGGAAAATATTAATAAAGAATCAATGTCTTATAATCTGAATTTAGGATCAAATGCTGCAAATCCCGTGAGAAGAGAATCAAACAAGTGGCTGTGGATTCTGCACAGAATGAAGGAAACCGAATGCCACACACCCCCAGTGACCTAAATGACTTTGTTTGTCCCACATTTCAAATAGTGGAGTAGAGAGGAAAAGGAACACTAATTGGATGGACAGAAGATTTGTCAAGGGAAGACCAGGTCTGATAAGTCTCACAAGACTGAGTGGAGCCTCAGGGACTCTGGGTAAAGGGTATGGGTGTCTGGGGGAATGCCTGTGAGCCCTCCAAAAGGAAAGAGAAAAATGAGAATAGCAAAGACAAACACTTCACCACCTTGAAATTTTGCCCAAGGCTCTCCTTTTCAGTAAATCCCATTACAACATCTGTCATAAATAATAGCGAATTATTTACTCAAGAGCCCAAAGCACAATAAAAGATAGGCAGGAAACAGTAAAAATAGTAATGAAAACAGAGGGAAGGGGTATAAGATAAAGAATTCTGCAAAAAAAGAAATATTTTTATCTGTTCAAAGGATTTTCAGCTCCAGCAATAAAAAAAAAGAATCTTATAATCTGGTTTGGAGGAGAAAAGGCTGTTTTTTCTAAAAGACAGCTGAAGGTGGAGCTGAGGGAAATCATTTCACCCCCACATCCACCCTACAAAACGGCAGCCCAATCATGGGGAAGTTTCCCAGGACTACTGTCCTAACCTGTCGCCCAGTCACCCAGCACTCTGAGGGCTGTGTGTGGCAGACTCCAGTTTGCTCTTCAGTTCCCACAATTCCTATTGGTATAATATCTATTAGGAATGGAAGAAAGAGGAAGGATGGCCCATGATGCTGGAAAACCCTACTACAGAGGTCCCGAGACCCCACAACTTTTTCCCCACCCTTGGAAATGAAGAATATTTTGAGGGCTCTGTAACCAGCGTGCCCTGTGTGTGTGTGTGTCCTCTACCGCAGGGTTTCTCAATCTGTAGGTCATGACCCCTTTGAGGGTCAAATGGCTCTTCCACAAGAATCACATATCAGATATTTACATTACAATTCACAGCAGCAGCAAAACTACAGTTGCAAAGTAGCAACGAAAATAATTTTATGGTCGGGAGTCACCATACATGAGGAACTGTATTAAAGGGTCGCAGCATTAGGGAGGTTGAGAACCACTGCTCTCTAGGATTAAGCCCGTGCCTACCTTGATAAAAGGGTTTAAGCTGTTAATAAAGACAGTTAGGTTGCTGCCCAAAACACTGAGACTGACAATAATAAAATATAAAATAACAATAAGCTGTCTCCAACTGTGAGCCACC
This sequence comes from Arvicola amphibius, assembly GCF_903992535.2. NCBI lineage: Eukaryota > Metazoa > Chordata > Mammalia > Rodentia > Cricetidae > Arvicola > Arvicola amphibius. Next base: position 51,310,423 of record NC_052055.2, read on the forward strand.
CTCCTGTGTCATTCAGACTCTGGGGCCTCCCTTGTCTGCAATGCTATACACAGGAGATTGCTGCAGAAGTCTCAGTGGCACTTTGGACTTGACACCCCAGATAGCCCCATCCCGTTCCATCTACAGATCTGCACTGTGCTTCTCCTGAGCTTTAAAAAGGACTTTCTGTGGGAACAGTAATAACTATGAGCTCCTGAAGGGGGTTGGGTTTCAGAAACAAGTGGACCTCAGATTTAAGATGATCCCACCTTGTGGCAGGTTCTGGCCGTAAGCAAGGTGTGGACTGTGAAGCCATCTAGGATCAACAACATCTGATATGGGTACTCCCCTCAGACCTGCCTGAGCATGTCCCTCTTCCCTCTCTGTTGTATGGAGGGGGCTGCTTGTTGGTTCCCGCTTAGCTCCGAAATAATCACACAGAAACCGTATTATTTAAAACACTGCTGGGCCCATTAGCTCTATCTTCTTGTTGGCTAACTCTTACATCTTAATTTAACCCATCTCCACTAATCTGTGTATCACCACAGGGCTGTGGCTTACCGGGTAAAGTTCTCAGCGTCTGTCTCCGGCAGGGGCTTATGCTCTGACGCCACCATCTTTCTCCCAGCATTCTGTTTAGTTTTCCCCACCTAGCTTTGTTCCCCTATAGCTCTGCTGTAGGCCCAAAGCAGTTCCTTTATTAACCAGTGATATTCACAACATACAGAGGAGAATCCCACATCACCTCTCCAGATGCTGGCTCCTCAGGGAAGACACTTTCTGTCCAACAATGCAGCCCCAGTAGCTGTCAAGACACTTGCTTTGCTTTCTACAGCCCTATCTTCCTGCTGCCCCTCTGTTTATGGCCCATTTCCCCCATGAGAATGTTACCCTAAGGACTCCAGGTTTGCTGGCCTCTGTAATACCCTGCATGGAAGCAAGGTCCTTAGTATCTGGCAATTCATATTGTTCCTCTGATTTTTTTTGTCTTAAGATTTTTTTGTCTGCCTGTCTGTGTGTGCGTGTGTGTGTGTGTGTGTGTGTGTGTGTGTGCATGTGTACTGCAAACTGAATTCTGGTCCTCATCCTTGAACAGTACTTACAGTTAACCTCTGAGCCATATCTCCAGGCACCTCAGACTGCTCTTAGAGATACTTATCTATGAAATAATTCACCAATTAAAGCTTTTATTTTCAAGACAGGGTTTCTCTATGTAATAGCTCTGGATTCAAGCTTTTAAATTCCAAATCCTGAGTCCCGGTTATTGAGTGAAGAATATGTGTTTTGTCTATGGTCAAACTCTCCAGATAATGACATTTATCTATTTACATCTATTTACTTGATAAATGGCAGCACAAACATCCAACAGCAACATCATTCTTTATCTGGGAGTCAGTAATCCAAGAATCGCGCTAGCCAAACTCCCTGAGAACAGCTAAACTCAAGAACTTCACAGCACCCCAGCATTGTATAACCTCTGGCTGTGGACTGAATCATGTCCCCAAAAGTGCAGGTGCTAAACTAGTGAGGTGAATCATTAAATGGGGCACAGATTCGGCAAGGCTCATGTTAGTAAGAAGATGCCAGGCCTCTACTCCTCTCTCTCTCTCTCTCTCTCTCTCTCTCTCTCTCTCTCTCTCTCTCTCTCTCTCTCTCTCTCTCTCTCTCTCTCTCTCTCTCTCTGTGTGTGTGTGTGTGTGTGTGTGTGTGATACCAGATAAAGACACATGAAATCAGGCTGTTGGCAACCTAAAGAGGCCTCGCCAAAATTGCCAAATTGAATTTTCCTGGCTCTGATTTTGGACTTCTAGCTTCCTGAAATACAAAAAACTAAATTTCTCATTCAAACTGTCTAGTCTATGGGATCTTTTTTTCACAGCAGCCCATGTGGACCGATACACTCTTCTTTGTTGAAGTCCCTGGGCATTTGTCCCCTGAGGGAATAAAATGGCCTAGTCCCTGCGACCCCGAAGGTCAGACTTTCTACAGAAGTGGGAGTTTTACACAGCTAGAGGATGAAAATTCCAGCCCGTGAGGCGGCACTCCTCAAGGCGGTGTGTCTCTTCAGACGACCGGGAACCGTGCAGAGCATCTGCAGAGGGACCCTCCCGATAGGATGACACATTGAAAGGGCACGTTCCATCGACAGGAGGAAGGGCAAGCCAGTAGCGTGTTTAAGATTAGCACAGGAAAGTTAAATAGCACAGCGCGCGGAAGCTGCTGCGAAAATGCTAAGACAACACAAAGGTTAACCGCATCCGAGGAATCAATGAAAACCGACGGCGGCGCAAACTTCTCGAGAAAGACTGTGTAATCGCAAGCTGTAAGAGAGACCACGCATCCTCAGCAGCGTCTGTCCCCACCCAAAGGAAGGGCAAGGCGCTCTGGAAAAGAAGAAGACATGTGACTCAGAGAAACAGCAACAGCCAAGGCCATCGCAGCGCTGCCATCGTTAGCATATTCAGCGGTCCCCGAGACTCATATTTATGAAGCTCTTCAATGACATGGAAAATTCATGACATACGATTAAGTGGGGGGGGAGCGGGATATAAAATTGAATTACAAATAATCTTGATTTATGAAAAAATAAGATCAGAGCAGAAATATCAGATGGTCGTGGGACAAATGCTGCCGCTTCCCTCCGCTTGGTGAGATGGTGCATATTCTTCCTGGTCGCTCCGCTTTTATGAAATTTCTAATAACAAATACGTGTTGTTTTAAACATCGGAAAATAGGAACCTAAGATATATGTGGCGATTTTATGCCGCTTGCAGCTGGGATTAAGGCCAAGAGTCCGGGTCCAGGAACTGTGATGAAGGAGTATCAATATCAGTGGCACACTAAGGAACCATAAACCCCAAGTTAGAGACCAGAAGGCTCTAGTTTTCATATAATGGGAACCTAAAACCCTCAGGCCCAATATCTCAGAGAAAATCTTGACTTGATAACTTTTCAAGCCCGGACAAGGGGGAGAAAAGGAGCAAGCTTACCTTTAGTCTGTCCATTATTCCCTTAAATGTGATCTCTGTCTTTCTCGTAGAATCGGGATGCAGGGCTCCCCACAGACCCAGCACTGCTGTCCCTGGCTTCCACAGCAGTCCATTCTCATAACCATGGCATCAGGGAACTAGGGGTTCTCTCTTTTCTCCCCACATTCACCTGCTCTATCCACACAGAATTCTCCAGTTTCCCTCTGCCGCCTCCTTCCTGTCCCCCCCAATATCCCTGTCAGCCACATCCTCCTTCCAGCTCCTCCAGCCTCTCTTTCTATAGTTTTATTTATCTGTCGACAATTGAGACCATAATAAGACATTTCCTGGTGCGTGTTCTTCCTAACCAGCCTTCCATGACACCCCAGAACACTACCTGACCAACCACACTGAAGGCCTAAAAATTGGCTAACCTCCCCCAGCAGATTCTTAGTGCCTCCTAGAATATTAAAGGATTGGAAGTGCCAAAGGAGTAACAATTTATTTACATTTAACAAATGTAAAAGTTTTGCAAAACCTCTCTTTAATATCCTGTTGCACCTAATAAATGAGTGATTATATGTTTGCTTTCTCATTCTCAGAATACGTTTCTAATGCGGCTCCCTCCCGCACAACACAAGCAGCCTAGAAACAGCCTGTAGGGCAGGGATGCTGGTCTAATATGCTGATGTGGGGAATCCTGAGCTCGGAGAGACCAGACAGCATCAGGCCTCTGCTTCAACCCTCATGGAGGCATCTGGCTACCTAAGCCACACCATATCTGACCGGCAGATAGGAACTGGACCTTACTCTGCCCATTCCTCTTCATTGACTGGTGATCTACTTTTCCTATCTTTCATCTTATCCACCGGGATCCACTTTGTAAAAACACCCAGACATGCTGCAGATATATTAACAACTTTATCCAATCAAATAATCTACTCCCCAGTCTTCCTCACTGCCCATCTTCTCTATGGAACTTCTTAAAAGAGATCTTGACAATTTTCTTGGGTTTTCTGTTTTCTGACAATTCACCCATATACACACAAATCCATCACTTCCTCAAGGATATTTTCCTGACAGGGTCATATCTAAAGCCTCCCATAAACTTTTGGGACAATGTTGGGCTCCATAAACACCTATTACAGTATCTGTGTCACACACATTTTGTATGTGTAAATTGCTATGCCTAGCACACATTGAGGATCACATTCCACATACTGTGTCACATGACTTCCCACACAATAATTCAGCTAAAAAAAAAAATACCTAAGGAATAGGGCTGGAGAGAGGCTGAGCTATTAAGTAGGCTAGTTGCTTTTCTAGAAGACCTGAATTTGATGTGAAAACTCACATGATAACTCACAATCCCTGTCACTCCAACTCCAGGGAATGCAATGCTATCTTCTGGCCTCCATGGGCACCAGACACATAACTGGTGCACAAACATACACATAGGCAAAGCACCCACCCACGTAAATTTTTTTAACAGAGTAGGATGTCCGGAACTTGACCAAGGGTTATATCTGATTCCAAACCTCTTTGGCTTGGCCCCTGGCCTATACTGCTGAAAACACAAACTAGAAACTGGCTGGGCAGTTTTAGGGACACAGCTTCATGAAAGTAGTCTTGCCATTAGCCAAGAGCCAGAAATCCCTGTGCTTCTATATTGGCCAGAGACAAAAATGTCAGAAGTGTTTGACGGTTCTGTTTTCTTGTCTGGTTTTATATTGTCTTTCTTCTCCTTTTACGTAGGTGCCTGGAAATGATACAGAAAGATGTGATCAGCCTCGAGGTACACGGATATTTTAGGAGTGGTCCACCTGGATTGGCCAGCTTCCTCCCCAGGCCTCAACCCAGAAAAGCCTTATTAACCGTATGGAGGCCCTTGGTGGCAGCCCTGCTCGTGGAACCTGGTCTAGCTACACCAGCGCTCTGCTGTCCCCTCCTTCATCACCTCCAGCCCTCACCTGTGAACCTACCTTTCCAGAACTCTCCCTGCTGCTTCCCAAGCCCACACTCCCTGTGCTCCCTAGAATTCATTCTTGGAGGTTTTGACTCAAAGGACCCAGAAGCCACTGGCCTGGGATGGTTTCGGTGACTGTGGATTTTTCAGAACCCTTCCCACCCTCCCCAGCTACTGCACACCTAAGAGAAAAAGCCTCCACGGCTCTCACGGACTCCTGTTTTTCCTCTCTGTCAATGCTTTCTGGCCACTAGACACTAAGGTCTGAGGGAAAAAAAAGGTCCATGTTTGCCTTTAGTCACTACTGCCCCCCCATCACCTACCACATGGAATCTTTCTAAAATAGTTATATGGGAAATTAGCATAAAGTTCAAATGTTTTGGAAATATGCCATGTACAAAGTGAAAGTGGTTCATAATCCTACCACCACCAAAGCCAGTTTTCACTGGACCCTACCACAGGACACCTTAGGTGTGAGTCTGAGTGTATGAACGATGGGGAACTTTCCCCCTGGACAGCGTCACACATTGGTCCCTCCCTGGCTCAGAGCACTCCTGCCATCAGCACTAATACTCATACGCCATGGCATTGACAGTTGCTGGATAAACATGGGTGTCACCAACGCAACAACAGCATCAGTCACAGCGTCTGTAATGAAGAAAAACGATAGGGCTAAATAAGCGTGCACGCGTGTGAACTCGGACGCACGAAGCAGCAAAACACGGAAACAGATCACTGGACCGTGTTCACACTGAAGTGGGCAGAGCGGCACACCACCTGCTCGCCATCCCTAGCAACCATCTCAGTGACCACAGACATAATATCGATCCTTTCTATAGAAAATATAAAACCGTGAGGCAGGTGATATTTTAGATGGCGAAATCTGTTCTTAGCGTTATTCCAGCTGAGGGAAACAGCAAGGGGAGACCAAGACTAGACTTGGCAGGACACACTCCGTGAGAAGTCTAAACTGAAGATGCGAAACTCTCTAGAGTGTGAGCCTTGGTTCTTAGCTGGGTTACAAGAGGAGCCTTGACAGAGACAAGAACATGTAAGTCAGCGGTTCTCAACCTGTGGGTCGCGACCCCTTTGTGGGTTGGATGACCCTTTCACGGGACTTTGCCTAAGACCATCTGGAAACACAGATATATTTAGATTATGATTCATCATAGTAGAAAAACTGCAGTTATGAAGAAGCAACAAAAATAATTCTATGGCTGGGACCACCACAACATGAGGAATTGTAATAAAGAGTCACAGCATTAGGAAGCTTGAGAACCACTGACTTAAATAAACCACATATATGCAGTGTGGAGGAATATGGCAGAACTGCTAGCTGTCTAATAAAATACATCCTTCCCTTCCTCCATTGTAACTGGGTTGTACCAAGTCACAAGGCTTCTATAATGGCTAATCTTTCTTGTCAACTTGACTACATCTGGAATGAACCAAAACCCAAACTGCTGGGCATGCCTGTGGAGGATTTCCCTCGTAAGATTATTCAAGTCAGGAAGACCCACCCTAAAATGGGCCACACCTTCTAATGGCAGCCCCTGTAAAAGGGCATGGAAGAAGGAAGCTTTGTGCTTTCTGTCTGTGCTCACTCTTGCTAGCAAGTTCATCTTTCCTGATGTTGCAGTATTCCTTCACCTGCATTAAAACCGACTTCTTCAGGGTTCCAACACAGACTGAAGAGCAGCAGCAATCTGGGAGTCTTCTAGGACTTCGGGGCCAGACGGGACTTCTGAGACATCCAGCCTCGGGGAGTGAATGACTTCAAGACCCTCTTCCCTTCCTTCATGAGACAATTGCTGTTGAACTATTCAGCTATAGCCTGTCTATTAAATCTTCTTTGTGTGTGTGTATGTGTGCATATAATTTGTATTTTATATAATATATACATATTCATTTTATCAGTTCAGTTCCATTGGAGGACCTTGACTAAAACAGTTTGCTAAGTACACCGTGGTCCAGCCTCCTTGGCAGCACATGTAACCAGACGTCTATATTCTTGCCCATGAAACTAAGGGAAGTGAAGGGTGCTGCTTCTGAGTGCACGACACCTCTGCCTTCTCGCTGTCTTTTGCCGCCTCTCTAAGACCCCCATGTACAGCTGCCACCTAGCTCTGACCAAGAGCATTACAAGGTCCTCAAGAATGGCGGAATGACACACTCAATCGCTGCCCCTCCGCATGGAGTGCCCACCAACCTAGATGCTCATCTCTGTGGCATGAAATAAGCATTCATTGATACATTTATGGATGGCCTTTCAGGTCTCATCGTTTTGGCCTATCCTAGTATGTACAATGTGTGTTACCGGAGGCCTCTTTCTCCATTCTGCTCTGCTAACACTAACTGTACTTTCTTGGCAATCTAAACTACTCCATTGGGACCCACAAGAAATGGGCTCAGTTTTTAAAGTGACTATGACAACGAAGAGATGATCCAAAGGGGGGAACTAAGTCGGTCATGTGATGATCTTGGCAGACAAAAAGGACACTTGGGTCCCTCCCATTGGCTATCAGACTATTGAAATAATGAGCCCCGGGAACCGGAGCTGCTCCAGGGATATACGCTGAGAGAAGAAACAGGCTGAAGCCTGTTGCCAGCCAGAGGAACTTGGCTCCCAAGAAGAGATTTATGGAATTCTGACAACTTGCAGGACAGACCAGTGTGTTAATGAAGACAAGACCATTCCCTGACCAAGAGTATGTAGTTATATATGCCTCTTGACCTCTATTTATAGATTGATTTACTATTTTATATGAATGAGGTTTTGCCTGCATGTGTGTCTCTGCAGCCCTTGCATGGCTGGTACTCACAGAAGTCAGAAGAGGGTATCAGATCCTCTGGGACTGGCACTACAGATGGCTGTGAGTCACCACGACATCACTTTAAAACCAAACCCGGGTCATCTGGTAGAGCAGCCAGTGCTCTTAACTGCTGAACTGACTCTCCAGCTGACCCTCTGTTTAAAATGAACCACATGTCAGGTTCCTCAGGTAGAACGTGAAGACCACTGAACCTCTTTATTTCTTCTTCTCCATGTGGTTGAATAAGTCTCCCTTCTTTATTTTTCAGTACTATTCTTCTCTTTAATTGAGGGTAGGTAGCTTAGTGGGACTTCTTAGACCAAGCTTGGCACCAGCAACCCCGGTTACAGTTGCTCTTTATCAACAGAAAGTGAGAGACAAATGGTTTAGAGCCCATGAGAAGCACCTCATAGAGCATTGCATATCTCTTACATCGTTCAGTTCTAGAAGTAGGTGAGAGTTTCAAACATTTGAAAGGTCATTCACATTAAGGGAAAAGGAACTCCCTTCTCTCCCTTTTTTGCTTATTGTGAATTGAATATATTCTCACGGTAACACACTCTGAAAACATAGGGCAGCCTTTGTCCAGATTGTTCCTTCCCCCTCAGAGGGACATGCTAACAATCCCAGGTGCCACCCTCCAGAGAGTCAGTATTCAAAGCCTCCTGTTAACACCAAGCAATTCACTCCCAGTTCTGGCAGGAGAGTAGAGACTGGAGAAAGATAAACCAAGATTAACATACAAAAGAAACCAGCTGGCAGAGAAAAACTGAGAACCCTCCCCCAGCTTAGGATTCATTCAACAAATGGAGAAGGCTTCAGAAAAGCCCTTCAGATACAAGTACTGGAGAGGGAGAGGTAAGCACTGTGTGAATGTCCTATGAAGGGTCCTGTGGCTCATAGCATTTTGGGGGCTTTTCTTTCAGTTCACTAGCCCACCCACCCCCACTATGAAGTGCTTTCTTCTTCTTAATAAAAGCCTCTATTCCTAATTCTTACATTGTTTCCCTGGACACAAGGAGTAGATACCCTGGCAGGTGTGTCTATTACACAATGACCTCTTGGAATGCCTCCTTGACCTTTTAACCTCAGAACAATCTTCTTATGGGGCGGAGGATGGCTCAACAGGTAACAGGTTGAGGTAATTGGCTGTATGCTAGCCTTTTGAGAAGATAGCTTGTTGTAATCTGCTGGTCTTCCCTGTCACCTAGGTATCCTGTCCCTTTAAGAGACAAGCCCCACCCACTCCCAATCTCCCCTTTCTGAGGCAAGCAGATCTTCTGCCTCCACTCCATCTCTCTCTGTCCATCCTTCTTCTAAAGAGGCAGCATCTGCCCCCCTCTCTCTCTCTTCTCCCCTTTCCCCCCTTCTTCCTTCTCTTTCTCTCCCCCACCACTAAATGAACACTATACCCAAGCTTTCTCTGCATGGCAGTTCCATCTGTCTCCCATCTCCCAGGGACCCACCACAACCTCGGGTCACCCACCACCGCTCCTCGTGGGACAGACATTTGCATCCATGTCATGAGTGATAACATAGCTGGCTCTACGAAAAATGTTGGACCAGGTGAATCATGGAATGCATGCATGCATGTGCACACACATGCACATACACACACAAATACACACACACACATGAGAAGAAGAGGAAGAAGGGGAAGAAGAATAAATAATAAATAAGTTTCAGATGACTCACCTAAAACCAGCAAGATGGCTCTGTGCCACCTGGCAGCCTGAGTTTGGGCCCCAGAACTCATGTAGTCGAAGAAGAAAAGCAACTCAAAAAAATTGTTCTCTGACTTCTACACACATGCTGTATAACACACACCCACATGCATCATATATACATATGCATGTGTGACACACACACATTCTCACTAAACTTCTCCAGAACCATTCTCTTCCATTCTAAAACATGACCCAGAACTTCACCTGTTAAACTATTTGTCCTGCTCTTTAGACTGTGTGTTCTTTGAAGGCAAACAACCTTTTAGTTACCTGAATAAATGCACAGACTTCATAGCAGCTTTAACAGGTATTTGCCAAAGCGTGCATAAGGAAATTATTGGATATCAGGTTTGGTTCAATTGTAGGACCCAGGGCAGCTTGGTATACATCTGCCAAGACAGGCTCTATAGACCAACAGGAAGGTAGGACTGAGTCTCAGTTTACCCTGAGGCAATACCTGGTTTCAAGAAACAAACTGAGACCACCCATGCTCCACCCAAGAACAGACCATCCAAAGAAAATTCTAACATTTCAACTACTGTAAATAGGAACACTTGACATCCCTTAGCCCAGCACACACCGCTCCCCTTTTCACCAGGACACTCCTAGACAACTGTCAGTCAATCAGGGATTCTGAACCTTATAAATCCCTCTGCTACTATAAAAACCACACCCCAACTGTGTTCAGGGCTCTCTGATCATGCCAATACATTCATTGGGCACACAGAGAACCCAAGTTCGTGAACTTGTGTAAGAATAAAGGCTCTTTGCTTCTACATATGTGACTCGGTCTCCTTGTTGGTTTTTGGGGGACTCCACGGATCTGGGTATAACACAATTAAACCAATGCCAAAGATTTAAGAAGTCACTGTTTAAAGTAGAGCCAAGTACTTAGGAATGGCTAAACCAAAGAGTTTCTGACCAAGGGTTTTCATTCAAAGAGTTTCATACACTGTAGGACAATTTGATTTATCCACAAATGATATTCTAAAATAGAATGCCAGAATGTAATTCTTGTTCCACTTAGGGTTTTTTATTGTGTGCATTTTTCTTATATTTCTTCATTTATTATGTTTGTGTATGTGTGTGTGCCTGGGTGTACATACATGCACTGCAGCGTGTAGAAGCCCACGAAGGTCAGAAGAGTTGTAAGGTCCTCCTGGAACTAGAGTTACAGATTGCTTTCAGTCAGCATGGGAGAGCTGAGAATCATACCTGGTTCCTCTGCAAGAGCAGCAAGCATTCTATCTGCTGAGCCATCTCTCCAGTCCTGTGTGTACATTCTAAGCGTTGTAAGAAAGAATCAGAAAGTATCTACTTCCCCTTCCTCATGGCTCCTCTCACTGTGGGTCCCCTGGATCTTTCTTCAAGATTCTAAACAGAGACTAGGAAACAGACCTCTCACTAGAGTAAGAACATAACCTTCGGTCCTGTTTCCTTCGCAGGGTTTGAACACGATTCCTTACTTCTTCAACAGAACACGGTAAACTTTGAAGAAATGTTCCTATAAACATGAGAAAATAAGTATGCTTTTGTGTTTACCGGGTTCTTTTAAATGTTAATGATTTTACTTTGCTAATCAGAAAATTTCGAGAGAACAATCTTCATAGAAAGCCACATTAAAGCTAGGATATGGTCATTTGTTGTCTCTGATGAATAGAGAACCAGGATGCTCCTTCTTTAATGGAGCTTTGCCTGCTGTATTTTTCCTGCTTCCTCTACTTGTTTACGTATTTCTCCTTCTAGAGCTATTGTTCACATTAAGTCATCACAATATCCTGTAACTAACCCAAAGCAAAGAATTTTGTATCATATGAGATTAGAAGAAAATCATTTCCTTTCGATATTATCATGAGAAATTTAGGGCTGGAGAAATGGCTCCGTGGTTAAGAGAAACTTTTCTAGCAAACGATTTTTTTTCCTCTTCCAGTGGATCTTGTGCTTTCTCTCTTGCAGGATTTTTGCAATTATCCCACAGTTATCAGTCTCTCCTTAAAGCCAAATCAAATTACTTTGAGCTTATCGCCAACCTTTAGTTTTTCTTTCATATGGCTGGGATCTAATTAGAGACAATTCTTTCCGAAGTAACAATTCAAAACCATCCCCCAAAAGCCTGAAAACCCGCCGTTGCCTCCTCCTCCCGTCTCTATTCTCACAGGTTCTCCTAAAACAGCTCTCGCTGAAAGTGAAGGCTGCAGAGCGGCAAGGGATGAAAGCGCAGCCCGTGTGTGAAACCCAAATTGAAATCACAGAAGACAGGATTCACACTGCTAATTGTTGCTTAGCAATAATGTGCAAAACCAGCTAATGGAACAGTGGCTCCAGGCACCAAGAAGGCTGCTTCCTCACTGCAGCAGGGCATGCGAAAGCCCACGGAGGTGCCAAGAAAAGGAATTCCGTGCCTCCGGAGCCCAGGGAAAGCGCTGCCTTCCTTCCCAGTTACTGCTCAGTTGAAAAGAAAGCTCCCATTACCCATTAGTCAATCCTGTTGCAGGTGCTCGGAGGCGCTGATTATCCCCAAGCGGTCCCTGGTGGGTTTGCATGTGCCTCCGAGAAATGGTTTTGTTTTCATTTCACTGTTAAAAATATTCTCAGTGAGACTAGACGTGAAAAATCCCAGTTTGTCTTGTATTGATGGAGTGCGTGGAACGGGCTCCTGCCGCCACAGCCCCCACCGTGTGGGCTCTTCGGGTGATATTAATATTAATGCTTACACCGCCAGTATTAAGGATATGTCTCAAGAACAGACAGACAGGCTTCAGTGTACAGGACTTAAGCCAAAATGAACAGATCTGCCGATCTAAGAAGAGCTTTTCCTGGCATTTAGTTTGCAGTTTGTTCTATTTCTGCTTTTGAGAGGGCGTCCAAGATAACTCGGTCCACCATGACAGTGAAGGAATCTGAGTTTACCTTGTCCCCACTCCTCTGAGTACAAATACATACACAGTATGATGCACGGGGAAAATATTTGGAGATGAAACAAATAGAACCTGATTCTACAGTACATTGATTTTTTTTTAATGAAAATGGGATTTTTTTGTACCATATATTCTGATTATGGTTTCCCCTGCCCTTACGCCTCCCAGTCCTTCCACACCACCCCCTTTCTGTCTCTGATTAGAAAATAAAAGGGCATCTAAGGGATAATAATAAAATAGAGTAAGATAAAACCAAAGAAAACAGAGGAAAAAGAGTCAATGAGGGAAAAAAAAAAACACAAGAAACATATAGATGCAGAGATACACAAGAACCCCATTTTGAAAACACACAAAACTGGAAGCCATAAAATATATGTGAAGGACCTAAGGTTAAAAACAAATGCCATGACTCAGTATTATGAGACAAGGAACTTCCAAAGATGCCCTTGGCTTCGTTTTCTCTTGGCCACCTACTGCAGGGCAAGTAGCCTACCCTTAAGGCAAGTTTGTTTCCCTGGTAAGAGTCCCTAGAAGGAAACTAAGTGTTCATTTGCAAGTGCAACCATTTGAAGGTAGCTTCTGGGCTAGGGAAGGAGGCGTGTGTCCACTTCTCCTCTCAGTTCCAGGACCCCCTCTGGGGCAGACAATGTACAGGCTGCTGACAATATGAGCATCAATCCTGTTGTGCTTAGAAGGCCACGTTTCCTTGGTCCCTGTCTTAGTCCGAATCCCTTTGCTGCAATAAAACGCGATGACCAAAAAGTGAATTGGGAAAAAAAGGGTTCATTCAGCTCACACGGCCGTCCACATTGCTGGTAATTATTGAAGGGAGCCAGAAAAGGAACTCAAACATGGCAGGAACCTGGAGACAGGAGAGCTGCTTACTGGCTTGCATCCCCTGGCTTGCTCAGCCTGCTTTCTTATAGGGATCAGGACCAGCAGGCCAAGGATGGCACCGTCCACCATGGACTGGGCCCTCCCCCATGGATCTCTAATTGAGAAAGTGCCTTACAGCTGGGTCTCTTGGAGGTGTTTCTTCACCTGAGGCTTCTTCCTCTCTGTTGCCTCTAGCTTGCATCAAGTTGACACAAAAACAGCCAGTACATCCTCCATCCTCCCTGGTTCTTACACTCCTTCCCCCTCTTCTTCAGCAGAATTCCCTGAGCCCTAGGGAGAAGAATTTGATGGTGATATCCCATTTAGAACTGAGTGTTCCAAGGTTCTTCATGGTTTCTGGTTATGGATCCCTGTATTTGTTCCCATCTGTTGCAGGGGAAGCTTCTCTGATGGTGACTGAGCAAGACATTGATCTATGGGTATAGAATGACATCAGGAATAATCTTATTTCCATGTCCTTTTAGCAGAACAGCAGTATTTGGTTTCACCCTAGGTCCCTGGGCTATCTACTGTCAGGTTCTTGGTAACTCAGTGATGAGTAGAGGTTCCCTCTCATGGAGTGGGACTTCAATCAAATCAGATGTTGGTTGGTTACTCCCACAAGTTTTGTGCCACTCTTGCACCAGCGTATCTTGCAGCCAGGGCACCATTGTAAACAGAAGGTTTTATAGCTGAGCAGATGCCCAGCTATACATTTCTCCTTTGGGAGCCAGCAGAGTCCATTCCAGTATTGCACATAGATTTTAAGGACGACTCATACAATAAAAATAACAAGTGATCTCAGAGGATATAAACAGATGACAGACAGACAGATAAGAGAGACTGAAACCTGGCCTTTGCTCTGTGTTATGGCCCACACAAATGTCCAGTACATGGTCTTCCCACTCCTTAATTATGCGTCAGAGATAATACACATGGGCCAATCAGAGACATGCAAATGACTTTATCAGACTGAAGGGTTTCCATGCCCTCAGTGTTCCTGGAAATATGATGCATGTATATAAAGGTCCCCAGTCTTTATGTAAGAAGGGTGGCAGCTCCAAGTCTTAGGCAGCATCAAGGAAGGGGGGCAGAAAGAATAAGAGACAAAGGATAGGGAGGGTGTCCTGAAGAGCTGCCTTATGGGCATTATACAGTCATGACACTCGTGAAGTCACATGAACTTAAGCTGCCTACAGGGATCCACACAGGACGGGGGTCAGTAAACATTTAGTATAGAAGGAGAACGACTCAAGAGGCCCCCTTCAGGGGAGCTAACGGCAGCTGAGGGCCAGTGGAGGAGATGAAGTCATGGTTTTCAGGTCATCACTGTTGTAGCCAGTGGTTACCCATGCTCCAGTGTCACATGCATGCCCATGTTTAAACCCAGCAGGTCATAAAGCAACATTTAAAAAGACCAGAAAGGGGGCTGAAGAACTGGGAGAGGAAGAGGAGGCTAGTGGGATGGTGGAAGGGGTATGTTTAACCAGAGTGTACTCTGCATGTAGGAGATCGTCTAAGAATAAATTCTTTTTAAAAAAGAAGTGTGGCCAGCAGAAAGCCACAGAATAATACAGAGCAGGAAAGCAAGAATTCCCTGGATGCCCAGAGGTTACATCAAGAAGCACAGAGGCCGGGGTAGCTAGACTAAGTTGATGTCCAGCAAAGAGCCAAAAGTCCAAGGAAGATCGCAGAGAGGAGTCACTCAACCCAACAGCAGATGTAGAAAGAGACTGACCATTAGGAATGCAGGCACCGTGCACCAGGAAGAGATAAGAAAATGAACCAAGTCCAGGTCGAAGTCTCACTGTTTGTTTACCACGAAACAATAAAACGTGTATGTTGCCCTACTCTATGTCCCATTGTTGTGATTAACACCACGACCAAAACAACCTGCATAAGGAAAGGGCTTACTTGGTTGACAAGTCACAGCCCGTCATGGAGGGAGGTCAAGGCAGGACCCTGGGTGCAGGAACTGAAGCAGCGACCATGGAGGAACAGTGTTTATTGGCTTGTTCTCTCTAGCCCAGTCAGCTGTCCTTCCTACATCATTCATGCCCACTGACCTAGAGGCAGCAGACCCGCAGTGCGATGGCCCCTCCTACAATAAGTAATCAAGAAAACTCCCAAAGACTTGGTCACAGCCAACTGAATCTAGACAATTCATTATTTGAGGGTCCTCTTTCCTAGGTGTGTTAAGTTGACATCTAAAGCTGACTATGACAAATGATACGCCCCAAATAAAAGTGAACAAAAGCTGACCTGTGCATCTAAGCCTAAATCATTTGTTTTGCAAAACTACCTACCTAGTTTCTCCTTGGTAATGATTTGTTATTCCGTAGATTTGGTGGCAAATGGAAAAATCCCTGATGCTCAGTTCCTTAATATGATACTGACATACACTATAACATGAACGAATTTTAACCATGGAGCTCAATGCATCTTTTATTTAGGCCATCTGTACCCATGAAAGCACTACAGCAGCCAAAACATTCCTAGCACTCTGGAAAGTTCTCAGAGTCAGAACCATCACACACACCACCAACGCTCTGCTCTCTACTGCAACAGGCTACCCTTGACTCCTGCTGAACTTTGGAGAAATGAAGCGAAGAGTATTTTTACACCTAAAAAAGGTTAAAGTTTATGTTGTATGTGTGTGTGTGCCTGGACGTATATGAACCACATGTATGCAGGTACCTGTGGCTATCTAAAGAGATCTTTCAGATCTCCTGAAACTGGAGTGAGCTGCCCCATGAGGACATTGGGAAGCCTGAATCCTCTGCAGTTTTTACCTGCTGAGCTATCTCTCTAGCCTCTATTTCACTCACTAACGACTGTGTTACAAAGAAATATGAACAAGCTGATGTAAATACATGTGCCTTTTTGTAGACCTGAGAACCCATATCTGTCGGGCATGTGTTACATGTTTAGCTTCAGCAGATACTACCAATCTTTGAGTGGTTTTAACAACCTCTGTACCCACAAGTGGTGTGTGCAATAAATACTTGCCAACAACTGGTATTAATAGTCTTTTAATGGTAGCTACGTTGGTGAAATAGAGTTTGACGTTTTTTTAATTTGTAGTTTCCTAATTGCCAGTGGCGTTAAGCACTGTCAATATGTTTGTTGACTTCCTGTAAACACGGCCTTTTAATTGGCACACTCTAAGTGGGGCAGGGTCTCAGAGGATCAGGATAGAAGTTTGATAACATTAAGGGCCTCGAATAGTCTATATCACGATTAGCACAAAAATGCTGGGGCTATGACTTCTATAGAAGAAAAAGCCTTGAAAGAGAACTCCCTGATCAGGAACTATAAAAACAAAGACCAGATCAAGAGGAAAAATAAATACCAACCGTCAGGTAAGATGAAATCAAATATCTCTTCCAATACTGGTAAGTGCCTCAGAGATTCAACCAGCAAAAAGTAGAGGCCAAGCTGAAGTCAGAAGGCTAAACTTCGGGTTGTGCACACCCCTCGTGCACTGAGGACAGTACTCAGACTTTGCGTGCATCATTTTATTGAACTCTGTTCAATAATCATGGAGGAGCTACTATCTACATTAGTTATCTATGGCTGCGGGATAATGTTTGCACAAACTTGGCAGTTTAAGACAATGCACACACACCATTCCATAGCCAGAGTCTAGGAAAGACATGGGTCCTCTGCTGAACTATAACCAAGGCATGGGCGAGGACTGAGTACCCATCTGAGTCTCTGTTGTGAGCAACTTAACTTCCAAGCTCCCGCAGCTGCTAACAGCATACATTTCCTAGTGGGCCTCGGTTGGCTGTTGGAACTTTTGCCACATGGCCCTCTGCATGTGACAGTTCTCAACATGGCAACTTGTTTCTTCAACGCCCGTAAAGAAGAGGGCTTTCCGGGAAAATGGATTCTACAGGGATGCATGGCATTTCTGTGGGTATGAGATCATGTGTGTTCTATAACCTTTGAAGCATTCTGCCTGTGACGAACGAGACACGGGAGCTGATGACACTCAGAGAGCAGGGATGGCACGGCAGGACATGGGGGCAAGAGCAAGACATTGCTGTTGCACCAAACTCTTCACAGGTAAAACGTGGCTAAGAAAGGTAAAATCAAATTGCCAGACAATAGCTACAATAAGATGTGCACACAGGTGTATCTAAATGTGGGGTTTGCCTTCTTCACCAGATAGCACCACCGAGAGAATCCAAGAGAAATGGTACCAAGCTGGATTGAGCTGTCCTGGAAAAAGAGTCAGAATGAGCAGAGGAGCCATACAGAGGCAATGGAAGAGTGTGTTGGGATGGCAAGGAGATCGCGAATAGAGAATACGTTATGTATCTGGCGAGTGAGTACAGAAAAGGGGGAGCACTCTATAGTCAAACAAAGACGCAACAACCCAATGCAGTATTCAATAAGGATGTAGTTACAGGTTTTCACTATGGGTTTGCAAGCACCGCTTTTAAAATGTTAAGATGAGTTAATATCATGACCTCCTCCTAATCAATATATTTGAGATTTCATAGAAAATTAAATCTTGATGATAACTGAAGTAGACAGACACATGTCTACTTGGCAATGCCTTCTCAAGTGTGACTATAAATGATTTAAACAAATGTTGAGTTAATGTGGAAATAATTCTCATGAAAGCCCTAAACAGAAGACTTTTCATTATGAAGATTAAGGTTTGTTTTATTTTCAAAAGGCCTGCTATACCTTCTAAAACCATAAATCATAAAGCCTGTGTGTTCAGTAATTCCTGACAGTGGTGAGCTGGGAGATGGGGTAAGCATCAGATCACACCACCTCCAAACCAAAGGACATCAGCTAGACTCAGGCCCCAATCACACTAATGGACTCTTTACATAGAACAGTATGGAGCGGGGGGGGGGGCAGTGTTGAATGGAAGCAGGAAAGCTATTTAAAAGAGAAAAATGTCAAGTAACTGCCTAGCCGCCCTAAGAACCCAGAGTGAACGCTTGGAGCCAGGCTATCTATGGTAGAATCCCTTTCTCCAGCTACGGAAACGAATAGCCACAAAGTAGCTACTCCACTCTACCTCCTCCACATTCCACATGGCAAGTAAAAATGAGTTAATGCATAAGAAAGAGCCATGCATATTCAGCTCTAAAGAAGGGTAAGAAGACACAGTGCATGGAATGGGCTTCACATGGGGGGATAAACTAGACATACAATAAAACATTCATGACTTTATCATTAGCGCATCGTTAGTACTGTGCTCCACTAATAAAATATGATTAATTTTGTTGAATAAAATATCCATTAGGAAACACAATCATGAATCCTTTCCCATCTTGTTTTTTTTCTCCAAGGATACGTGCACCTCCAGGGAGTAAGGCAGTGATGTAAATGAATGTGATGCTGTTTTGCTGGTGAATCCACGGCAAGCTTTGGGAGGGGGAGAAAGAAGTGTGATACATGAGACCCTTTTAAAGACCTTTAAATTCATAGGCACTGTTTTATGTGACTAAATATATGTTTTCCAAATAATATTGGTTTAAAAAAACTTACAAATCTACTTTTAAGCTTGTGTGTGTATATATGTATATATACATATATGTATACTTATATAACTTTTCAACTTATACACTTTATATTAGCTGGCTAAACAATTACATTAAAAACTAAATTGTGTTTGAAGAAAACGTGTATAATGTTCTCTATTTTTACCTATTTCAGTGCATTCAATTTTAAAATTATTCTCGTTTTTCTTTGTCTAGCGCTAATAATACTAGAGCAACTTTCTGTTGAAATAAAGTTTCCATAAAAACAAAAGCAATTTTTATACTCTCTCTTTGCCAAAGTCAGAAGGACTATCATGGTAAGTAAATATCCTGAATTTTTAAGACAGAACACAGTACTTTGAAGAATGCTTGTAAGGGACTTCAGTCTTTTCAGACCTCCAAAAAACTTAGCTGCAATTTCTTTTAAAAATGAGTATACAGTGCTTCTATTTTAATTTATATAATAAAATGTCCCCAGACTCAGCATTAAAATCTCTATTTCTAATCATACATAGAAGTTGCCAATATCACCAAAGAAAATAGTAACCTATCTGTGTCCACATGAATGTGGTAAGCCCTCGTCCATAGGAGAAACATCAATACCTTCCTGTGTCTACGTGAACATGGTAAGCCCTTATTCATAGGAGACATGTCAATTCCTTCCTGCGTCCATGTTGTGATAATACCTCATCCATAAGAAACACGTCAATTCCTTCTGTGTCCATGGGAATGTGGTAACACCTTACCCATAGGAGACATGTCAATACCTTCCTGTGTCCACATGAATGTGGTAATACTTCATCCACAGGAGACATGTCAATTCCTTCCTGTGTCCATGTGAATATGGTAACACCTCATACATAGGAGACATAAGTCAAACGCCCCATGGATATCTAAAACCAAATAATGCTTAACCTATATATTATAGTTTTCCTATATATTCATACCTACAAATGTCTAATTAATATAATAGGCATTAAAGGATATTAACAATAGTAAATAAGAAAATAGAAAATTATAGCAACATACTCTAATAAAAGTTCTATAAATGTAATACTTTTCTGTTTCTGAAAGCATTTTATTTTACTTTCACCTTTTACTTGAAGATGGCATCCTTTAGTATATCCAGGCTGCTGCCATTGCTGCTCCTGTGCTGTGATACCGGATGCCCACTAAGTACGGAAGAAATAGATGTGCCGAGCTCAGGGAGGACTCGCACGCACCCTGGGAAGATGGAGAGGGGCAGACCTAGATTCTGTCATTCTTCTCTGAACAATGTACAATGTAAACCTTATTAGTTGTTTATTTCTGGAATTTTCCATTTATTTGTACATTATTCTATATCAATCGGCTTCCTTATAAATACATTTGAGTATATAATGCATCTTTATATACCATAAGTAGAAGTATGAATGATTTCTGGAAGGACTGGCTTTCTTAAATTGCCCCTCCCTTCACCCAAAGCAGACGGCTTCAGATTCTTTTCCTCTAAAACAGTGGTTCTCAACCTATGGGCTTCAAATCCCTTGGAGTCACAGATCAGATATTTACATTACAATTCATAACAGGACATAACAGTAACAAATTTACTATTATGAAGTAGCAAAGGAAATAATTTTATGGTTGGTAGTCACAGCATGCGGAGCTATATTAAAGTGTTGCAGCATTAGGAAGGTTAGAGCCACTGGTCTATAAGGTTTGCTAAATGTTAATACCCACACAGAGACCCTGTTCCAGAACATTCTCCCTACCAAGCAAGAAAGGGGGCCTTTCAACAACTGTCAGGCTGTGTAGGTGGGAGGCTGCTCATTTGTTTCCCGGCTGCCCAGACTCAAAATAATAACACAGAAACTATATTATTTGCAATACTGTTTGGCCTATAGCTTAAGCATATTTCTAGCTAACTCTTACATCTTAAATTAACTCATTTCTTTAATTTTATATTTTACCTCGGGGCTCATGGTTTACCAGCAAGGTTCTGGCATGTCTGTCTCCTGAGAGTGTTACATGGCATCTCTTTTACTCTGCCTTCTTTCTGCCAGCATTCAGTTTAGTTTTCCCTGCCTAGCTCTATTCTGCCCTGCCGCAAGCCAAAGTAGCTTCTTTATTCATTAACTTCAAAGCCCACCCCTGACTTCCTCCAAAAAGGCCATACTTCCTAATAGTGCCACTCCCTAATGAGATTATGGGGGTCAATTACATTCAAACTTCAGGCATACACCAAGGAAGAGAGATGAGAGGAATGAAGAGGCGTTGACATCTATTAAGCCGTTACTGTATACCTAGCACCGCGCTTTGCACGAAGCAATCAAAGAAACTCGCTGTCTTCATTCCTGGAAAGTTCTCATGCTAGTAGAAAATGAAACTTGAACAAGGTGAAGTTCTTTGCCTACTTTCTCGTGGATAGAAGGCATGGATTTGAATCTTGAGATCTAGTGCGAAGGTCTAACATGCTCTCATGATGCCTCGTTGAGATCTATGTACCATAGTTCCCCCCACTGAGAAACATACAGACACATTAGCCTTGGGACTCTGCTTACCTAAGTCACCTGCTGACAAATGCTGATGCAGGCCACATCCAGACTTACAGAAACGACCTTTCCCAACGTTTCCATCGCTGAGTTAGCATTTGCTAGCGAAACAGAACTGATAGGATGCATACAGATAGATGTTTATATCCAGAGGGAGTTCTTTTAGAAACTGACTCGTGCAATTGTGGAGACTAGAAGTTTCATTACACGCCGTCTAAAAGCTGAACCAGAAAGCAGGAGTATAGTTCAACATGAGCACAAAGGCTTCAGAACACACAGAGCAGCTATGTGACCAGTCAAACCTGAATGGATGATGACGCTGCTCCAAAATTCAAAGACTCCCAGACCAGGAGGGCCAGTGTCCCTGGGCAGGAGGAGATCTATGCCACAAGTCAGGAAGATGAAATGGCTCGCTTTGTTCTGCCTTTCTGTTTCGTGGAGCCCTAAACAGACAGCTGATGCCCACCCACACGGCTGAGGGCAGCCTTTGTTACTCAATCTACCAATTAGGGTGCTAATCTCTTCTGAAAATACCCTCATAGACGCTTCCAGTCTGACAATTTTGCCAGCTATCTGGGCATTTTTTATCCCGGGGATGCTGACAATAAAATTAATCATTGCAGCTGATAATTATTTATGAATTACAGTCCAAAATAGCCTGGTACCCACTGGCCAAATGTAAGATAATTATAGTATCAAAAAGAATAATGACCACAGCCAAGAGCAGCTTGACAGGTCCTTATTTAAAATGAACACAGAATCATCATATGACCCACATATCATTCCACTAGCAATGTACATGCTAAAGCACTGAAGCAGGGACCCCACCAGCTTCATGGATACCTGTGTACATAGCAGTATTTTCCCCAATAGCCAAAAGACAGAGATAACTTACATGCCACTCAACAGATACAATGTGGTTTATAAATATAATCACATAAAAAGAAATATTCTGGTGCATGCCAGGTGTTAGGATGCTCAGCTGGAGTAATAAGCAAGAAAAAGCTCTCGTTCAGCTAAAGGTTGAGAGGTCCTACCATCTGCCATTGGCAAGCCGGAGCCCAGGAGGGCCAGTCATAGCCCAAGACTAAAGGCCTGTGAAGCAGAAGAGTGGACAGTATGAGTTTCTGCCCAGGACCTGGAAAATCCAAGAGCTAAGCGAAGTCTGCACTTCTGAGTCTCAGAGCAGAAGATCAACATCCCTATGCCAACAGTCAGGCAGACTGTGCTGTTATCAGAGATGCCTACTCAGAATAGACAAGGACCTTTGGCTTCCTGCAGCTCATGTTGGGAGGCTTGGTGGGTTTCCAGGAACCCACTCAACCATCCAGGCTCCTGAAAGTGCTGTTTTTGTTCATCGAAAGGGAAAATAGTAGAATTACAAAAGAGCCAAACAGCCCTTTTTATAGGGCCAGGGTACTTAATTTAGTTCAACTTACTTACATATCCAGAGCTGTGATTTTAGGGATATGATCTGCTTCACAGAGATGTTGAGAAATTCAAATCAGATGTGTGCTGAGGAAATACAAGGAAACTGGGTATCTTTGAAATTGGTGGAGTCTTTCTTGTTCACCTC
Source organism: Arvicola amphibius (assembly GCF_903992535.2). Classification (NCBI taxonomy): domain Eukaryota; kingdom Metazoa; phylum Chordata; class Mammalia; order Rodentia; family Cricetidae; genus Arvicola; species Arvicola amphibius. The sequence goes on from NC_052055.2 coordinate 51,333,288, forward strand.
CGGTAAGCTTGAACCCAGGTCTCAGGATGCTAAATGCTCAGTCACACAAAACATACTCTGGGCTCTTGTATCACGAATTTGAAGTCTAGAATTCCCAGGTGATTGAGGATGAGATTAGAGTTCGTTATAGATCTATAGGTAAGACCTTAAGAGAAAGAAGGCAAAGCCCTTGTAGGCAGGAGTGCTCACGGGAAATGGGGTCACATCTAATGGGTCACCTGGGGCTTCCCATAGGACTGAGACAGATACAAGGCACGTGGAGGGATAGACTGGTCAGTCAGTTTGGCCCAACTATAGGGAGTCCAGGTTCCTCCTCTCAGTTTTGGTCACATTCTTAATTGAGGGAGGGGTGCTCATTCAGCAGAGGAGAGATAACGAGAAAGCAGGCTTCCCTTCTGGCATCCCGGGCTCTGGCCAGGGCAAAATCAAAAACACCACTTGAACATCTCTAGCATCCCTGACCTTGGGCAAGGATGGATCTGTTCTAGGACTAGGGATATTTTATGGACTTTGATCCCCGGGAAAACTTTACATTCATACCCTAAAACTGCCTGGGCAGGGTCTCTTGTCCTCATCAAAGCGATCCACAGGAAACCCCCAAAGTTTGAAGTCTACTTACCAGGTTCAATCCTGCTCATCCCAGTGCAATGGCTGCCTCTTTCTGCAGATTTCAGTCACACTTAATAACTCCCAGATCAGCATGTTTTTTACAGCCTTACAGAAACAATGCTTTACTTCCTTACTCAATTATGTGTTAAAAAGAAATGTTTATGGACTAGATAAGACACATTCTGGGTAAAAATGTTTGAAAAATATATTTAATAAGGCATTAAAATATAAGGTATATAAATAACTCCTAAAACGGTAATAAGAGAAACCATTAAAATAAGAGCAATGTGTTTAAAAAGGTGCTCCAATGGAGAAGATACAGGAATGACTGAGAAGTACACAAAAGAGTGTACATCTGTAATCATCAATGAAATGGAAATTAAAATTAGAACAAGGTTCTCTGCACAATTACCCACAGTATTAGAACTGTAGAGACTGACAACCCCAAAGTCAGGGAGGATGTGGACCAGATATGACTTGTATACCAGCAATTCTGTGCTTTGTTCATACCCGAGAGGACCAAAGCATATGCCTATAGAAAGCTTAAGACCAGAATATCAAATATTACTTACCCTAGCCTAAAACTGGAAATGTCCTAACCATCAAAAGAAAGTTCATGGACAAACTGTGGTGTCTCCATAGAAAGAAATAGTACTTGGCAATAAATAAGAGTCAGTTACTGATAAAAAGCAATGATAGGAATGACTCTCAAATGAGCCCTGCCTGCTCTTCCAGGGGGCCTGGGTTCAATTCCCAGCACCCACATGTCAGCTCATACGTGTTTGTAGATCCAGTCCCAGGACAATCTGATTCCTTCACACTATTGCACAGAACATAAAGTGTAGGAAAAAAAATAAAATAAAAAATAACGGCTCTCGAAACCGCGTTCTGGTTGGAAAAGGAACAGTGCACACCATTCCAAAGAAGAAAATCCTGGTGTAAGGCTATGGAGGGTTGCCAGGGGAACGGCACCAGGGAACTGTCTGAATGGTAGTAACGTTCTCTGCAAACAGGTCTTGTATTATCTGGCAATTTGCTACCCTCATAGACAGTATATATATATATGTGTGTGTGTGTGTGTGTGTGTGTGTGTGTGTGTGTGTGTGTGTGTGTATGTGTGTGTGTGTGTGTGTATAAAATGTATGTTTTTCTTTGCATAGAACTGTTATGTCAAGGAAAAAGTATCTGCAAACTTATACAGCACTCTGCTCGGAGGGGAGTGGTGTGTTGATTGATACACAGTTCTGCTCGGAGGGGAGTGGTATGTTGATTGATACACAGTTCTCTTGGGCTTGGTCTCGTTTCATTCCACTTCGTTTGTGACCGAATCTTACAGCATAGCCCAGGCTACCTTGTACCCGGTATCCTCCTGCCTCAGCCTCCCGAGGGTTGTGATTAGAAGTGTGTGTCACCAGGTCCAAGAGCGATTTCCTCTGGAATGTGTCAAATATTTCAATGGGTTTAAGGATAGAAGGGGACAAATAATTGAATAGCTACGTGCTCACGGTAAGTAGAATAATTTTTAGTGTTTGGATCTAAGCGGGAGGGCTAAAAGGAGTCATTGTGTAAAAATCAGTTGTTTTCATAGTAAAACATGGAAAATATGGACTGACGTAAAACTAATTGAGATGACAGAGAAACGCCCTAGTTATAAAGGAAAAAGCTTCATAATAATTGTCGAGGCCACTTCACAAAGGTCAGTGCTTTTTAAAATCACCAACATACAAATGGCCTTTTCAGTTTTGAAAAGGGGAGCTTCGGGGGGCTCGTGCAGTCCTGCCTACTGCGCCGGCACTATTTTCCTCCAGAGCTACAATGAAGACAATTTAAGTCAATGATATTAACATGGAATGCAATTGTCAAGCATTATGAGCCCAGCACTGCAATCCCAGAGGAAGGTGCTGGGCAGGGCCTTTCACCGCAACAGAACAGCGGTAGAGAAAACTGGAGGGAAAAATATGCAGAGCTTTGTCATGTGACACCACCAGCTGCCGTTTCTCTGTCAGACTGGGTGGCTCTGAGACATCCTTTTCAGACTTTTTACCTGGTCTATGCTATTGCCTACATCAGAATTTTCCAACAGTTAGTTTTTGCTTCCTGAAACTACTCCTGAAAGTTATTGTGGGAGTTATTCTGGGTCAAGCCAGAATAGCAATTGAATCAAAACCCAAGCAAGGCAGGCTGATGTCTGATTTCTCTTGGGGATGGGGGCGGGGTGGCTTATCAGTACTAGGACTGAGCTGCAGTGACCCCAGCCCCTGTTCTCTTTCATTTTGCCCATTGGGTTGAGCCAGAACGGGGAACAAAGGATTGGGCAAGGAATATACGTGCTAGAGCCTGGCATGCAAGGGATTTTGAGTTTGATCCCCAGCACTGCACAAGCCAAGCCCAATGACACAAGCCTGCTGTCCCAACACTGGGTGAGCAAAGGCAAGAGGAACAGGAATTCAAGGACATCCTCGGATGTTAGGGGCATCTGTGTTACCCCTTGCTAGCTCCAGAAGCCCCCTACCCTTCACAGACACAGTGCAGCCCACCAGAGCTCAGAAGGACAGGCACATTCTCCAGCTCATTTGCAGAGAAAAGTCGGTTGTTTACTGATGCAGCCGGGGACTGCGGTGAGTGTGCCTTCTCAAGCTCTCAGCCAGGATTGGTATAACAGGATCCGCGGAGCAAGCCAAACATAGAGAGCCCTAGGAGGCAGGGACTCTGGCTGTGCCCACCGATTTTATTCATTCGGTGCTTTTGTGCATCTGCCATACAGACCCTCCTCATGGACTCCAAAGTTTTCTGGGGCACACATTGTGGACTCATGTTCTAACACGTATGCAGTCTCTAATATGTACAGTCCCTATGAATTCATACATTTATTCCATTAAAATGGACTAAAGTATGATCTGATGGACACTCACACACAGACAGAGGAAAGATTATCACCTGGGAGGCACTCGGGGCCTGAACAAGCATGTAACAAAGCCTCTGCACCACCGCTAGACATCAGTGAACCTTCCTTGGTCCTCTGCCAAGTAACCCACAAGTCCAGTTCCCAAAGCTGCTGGGGAAACAGTCTCCGATGGGCACCTGGAGCCACTGTCTGTTAACCAAGCTGTGTTCCAAGGCTGTGAACTATGACCTGTGTCCCTCTGGACCAGGGGACACAGGAAACTGTGGATTAGATTCCATTTTGGTTCGTGGAAATACTCCTGATCAGTTCTGTCACCTGGACCTTCTAGCCTAGAAAAGCTATTTCCGTTCCCTCCACGTTTCTCGGCTTCGTTTGACCATTGATACAGTTTTGCGTGCAGCACATGGCAAACGCAACTGAAGCCGAATCTGGGTGCTGGCACAATGATCTGACATTTCCCCCTTACAGCTTCTGTCCTGACTGCCCAAGGCAGTGCCACAGTCCACCTGTGACTGTCCAAAGTCCCAGTGAGGCAGCAATGTTATAACTCATACCTACAGTTTCCAAGTCCATTTGGTGTAAAGTGAAAGTAGGGACCCATTGTTCAAACACGACCAAGGCCCAAGACAGTGACAATACAGCCTAAAAGCAAGCAGAGGACTCGAGCCCCAAGGGACTCCTCAGACTGCACACCATAGGACCAGCCAGCCCATGCTCACCCTCCCAGTCACCCACTGAGGAGGATAAAACACCAACCATATGAGCTGAAATCAACGATACTAATAGAGAGAAGGTCTTTGTAGTAGTAGAGGAAGGGCTGTCCTAGGCATAAATTGATAAAGTAAGAAACAAAGGGCAGGGATCCTGTTTAAATTATGGGCTTGCTGTAGGAATTCCTACTGCCAGTAGCCTTTAAGTTACCCTCCCACTTGGGCGTGGCCTCTTATACTATTTATGCCGATGTAAAGTGTGCATCCAGACTCTTTTTTTTTTTTTTTTTTTTTTTTTTGATTTTTCGAGACAGGGTTTCTCTGTGGCTTTGGAGTCTGTCCTGGAACTAGCTCTTGTAGACCAGGCTGGCCTCGAACTCACAGAGATCCACCTGCCTCTGCCTCCCGAGTGCTGGAATTAAAGGCGTGCGCCACCATCGCCCGGCACATCCAGACTCTTTACTGGCTGCGGGATTCAGTTGCTGTTCCCCATTCCAGCAGAGGATTGTGATCTGTGAGTCTACCCCTAAATAAATAACCCTCTATTATACTCAGTTCTGAGCTAGTGTGGGATTACTTTTAAGCGTCCTTATTCGTGGGCTAATTTTAGAAAAGACTATTCTCTGAAGAAAGATTATGGATATCAAATTAAAACTGATTCATAGATTAAAAAATAAATAGGTTTAGTCTAAAATCTTTATGCAAAGAAGAGACCCTTTTTGGAGTCAGACAACAGAATGGGTCTCTCTGCCAGAAAGATAGCCTGGAGCCAGGGCTTGAGCTAGCTCTAATGCCCGCACACAGTTTGTGAGGAACCAAGGTCCAGGCACTGTAGACAAGGGACCACACTGACGGAAGATACCTTGATGGGACCCGCTTGACACATACAGTATTGTAATTGCTAAACAGAAGAAAGAAGACGTGAAGGCCACCAGAAACAAGACCACGTGACGGATAAAGGAATTGAGGGAAGAGATAGAAGCAACTGTTAGTCAGAGATTCCCTCAAACCAGATGCTGAGAGACTGACACCCCTCCCATCCCCTGGATGAGAGCTGTTTATCTGTTCTAATAAAGTGTGAAAGTCTTGCTCTTCTCTCTGTGGCTGGTGTTTCTGTGTTCACAGTCTGTTCTTTTGTGTCCTGGGCCTCAGGAGCTGTACTTTCTCCCTCAGGTGGGTGGTGGTTGCTGTGGCATTCAAACCTGAAATTTGTGGCCTTTCCTTGGTGTCTGGGACACTTGGAAGTTCATCCCACTTCATGCGTAATAGGAAAGGCATAATTTTGGCTTCCCTGCCTCCTATGTGTGACTGTTATTCTCTGCCCAGGGGCCTCAGCTGCTGGCTGTTGATTCCACATCCCTGCCTCAGATCTCAAGCTAACACCTTCAATGGCCCTTCGCTCCCTAACTATCACTTCACCTCCCTATCTAGTGGGTCTTCTTTCCAGGAGGTACAATTCTTTGTCTGTCCCACAGAACCAATTCAGAAGTACCCTAATACTACCTCCTCTCACCCACAACCCTGATAACACCAGCAACACACACACACACACACACACACACACACACACACGCATGCAGGCACGCACCTTAAGAGCTCAACTTCACTGCTTGCACACTTGCTATGACAAATCTTAAAGAAGTTCTTCATGCATTTGATATCCTTGTCATCCCCGGCATCTATAACAAAACACCATGCTCAGAGCGGCGCCAGAACTACAGTTCATTTTCTCAGAGCAGCGGACGCGAGGGAAGGCTGGCAGGGTGCAGGCAGATGATTGCCTCTCTCTGAGCCCTCTAATGATAAAGGAAGCAAGCTTCATGGTGTCCCTTCCTTAAGAACTGCAGTACAATCAGACTCTCACAATATAACTCCTGAAAGATCCCCATAGCCAAACACCACCACCACGGGAGTCCAGTATAAGTATATGAGTTTGTGGGGAACACATACTGTCACCTATGAGAACATCAGGCTGGTTTAGCACTGCATCAAAAAGAAAAACAAAATGGCGAGCTGTGGAAACAGAACCCAGGAAGCTGTGCTCAAATAGACTCATGGCCTGCAGGGAAAGTGTCTGAGAATATATAGATACTGCTGGGTGTGTGAATGAAGCTAGACTAAGCACCAAGGGTGATGGGATACGGACTTCAACAGAACTGAAACAATGTTTTACATAATGGTAACATTGTAGCTCATTTCTGCAACAAGTTTAATGCCGATTTTATAAGCTGAAAATTCTCAGGACAGGAACCTGGAGGCAGGAGCTGATACAGTGGCCATGGAGGGGTGCTGCTTACTGGCTTGCTCCTCTTGGGTTGCTCAGTCTGCTTTCTTATAGAACCCAGGACCTCCATCCCAGGGATGGTACTATCCATCATAGTCTGAGCCCTCCCTTGTCAATAACTGGTTCAGAAAATGACCCACAGCCAGATCTTATGGAGTCATTTTCTCAATCAAGGCTCCATCCTCTTGGATAACTCTTGCTTGTGTCAAGTTTATGAAAAATAGCCAGGACAGCTGGCTTTGGATAAAACCACATCCAAGTGTGGGGTTAGGGTTGGGGTTAGGGGTTAGGGGTTTAGGGTTAAGGTTAGAGGTTAGGTTCAAGATTAGGGGTTAGGATTAGGGGTTAGAGTTAGGGTTAGGGTTCTCCTTGCTACCTAGCTTCTCTGGGGTCTTGGTTGGTTATTCTTTGCTTTATGTCTAACATTCACTTATGAGTGAGCATATACCATGTTTGTCTTTCTAGATCTGGGTTACCTCTCGGAATAGTTTTATCTAGTTCCATTCATTTGCATGCAAATTTCAAGATGTCATTGCTTTTTATCACTGTGTAGTACTCCAATGTGTAGATGTACCACATTTTCTTTATCCATTCTTCGGTTGAGTGTCATCTAGGTTGTTCCCAGGTTCTGGCTATTACAAATATGAACACAGTTCATATTTGTTATAAACACAGTTGAACAAATATCTTTGTTGTGTGAGTATGCCTCCTTTGGGTATATGCCCAATCGGGGTATTGCTGGGTCTTGAGCTGGATTGTTGCCCAATTTTCTGAGAAACTACCATACTGATTTCCAAAGTGACTGTATGAGCTTGCACTCCCACTAGCAATGGAGTAGTGTTCCCCTTATTCCACATCCTCTCCAGCATAAGTTATCATCAGTGTTTTTTACCTTAGTCATTCTGACTGGTGTAAGATGGTATCTCAGAGTCAATTTGATTTGCATTTCCCTGATGTCTACGGATGTTGAACAATTCCTTACCTAAGAGAGACATACATGGATGTCCCTGGGAAGGAGAAACAGACAAGATCTCCTGAGAAAATTGGGAGCATTGTTGGGGAAGAGAAGGGAGGGCGGAAGCTGAGGGGGAGAGAAGGAGAAGGGAGAGGAGAACATGAGGAAATAGGATAGCTGAGATGGAGAAAGGACAGAGACGGAGAGCAAGGGAAGAGATATCTTGATTGAGTGAGCCATTATGAGGCTAGCAAGAAACTTAGCACTAGGAGAATTCCCAGGAATCCACAAGGATGAGCCCATCTTAGACCTTAAGCAATAGTGGAGCGTGTACCTGAATTGGCCTTCCCCTGTGATCAGATTGATGACTACCTTAATTGTTATCAAAGAACCTTCATCCAGCAACTGGAGGAAGCAGATGTAGAGATCCACAGGTAAGCACTGGACCAAGCTCCCAGGGTCTAGTCAAAGAGAGGGAGGGGCGATAATATGAGAAAAAGGGTCAAAACCATGATGGGGATACCCACAGAAACAGCTGACCTGAGCTAGTGAGAGCTCACTGACTCCATACTGATATGGGGGAACCTGTATAGGACCAAACTAGGTCCTCTGAATGTGGGTGACAGATGTGTGACTAGGGCAGTCTGTAGTGTCACTGGCAATGGGACCAGGACTTATCCCTAGTGCTTGAACTGGCCTATTGAAGTCCATTCTTTTTGGATAGATACCTGTCGTGGTCCATGTGGGCCCCAACATAGATAACTATTTTCCCTAACTAGACTGGAATGGAGTCGCGAGGAGTAATCAGACACAGCTTACACGGTCATCCTTGAAGGGCAAGATCTGATGTTTATTCTCCAAACAGTTTTTATGTCATCCCCTCAGTTGAGCGGGAAAATGCATTAGGCTGTATCCTAGGTAACCAGGTGAATGGCCTCTTGTCACGTCCGCATCCACCTGTTTGCGAGTATGCTAGCTGTCACGTAGGCCATGAATTAGCATCTCTATAAGACATCCTCCAAATTACGAAAGGAAGGAGTACCAAACATCCTGATCAGCTTCAGCCAACACCTCTCCTCAGGTGATCTACATTAATAACAAAAGAAAATAGGAGCAGCACATCCAGGTGGTTGTTAGGCTGAGACAGCTTGTCTGCAAAGCTACGTGACCACCTCAGACCAGGCCTATGGCTTTTGTGCCATACCGAAATATGGGTCTACAATCTACTCTCTCTTATTAAGTTTTAACAACCCCTGTGCTTCTGCAACAGGACAGATTGGTCACGCCTGGTTTGGGCAAAGTCTTAGGGGTTAGGATTAGGGGCTAGTGTTGTTCTTCTTTTCTTTCTTAAAGACTTAGTAGCTGGATAGCTGCGCGTAGCTGCGCGGAGTCCTGAGGAACACGTGTGACCAGGGCGGTGGGTGAACAGACGGTGCAGCGGCGGGTTAATGGCACAGACACAGAAAATAGACATAAAGCTTTATTAAGAGAGAGAGAGAGAGAGAGAGAGAGAGAGAGAGAGAGAGGGAGCAAGAGAGAGAGAGGGAGAGAGAGAGAGAGAGGGAGAGAGAGAGAGGGCGCGTGTGCACACGCAAAAGGGGGCAGTGAGAAGAGAGAGAGGGAAGAGATTCAGGATGACTCTAAGAGACCAGAGGTCGCTGGGAGTGGGCGTGGAAAGGGGCGGGGACCAAAAGAATAACATTCCCGGGTATTTCTTACAATAAAAAGCAAAAAATTAGACATCACAGTTTGAAGGAATTGGGGCGGCGAATTCTCAAGACTGCTTCCGGCTGATTGTGGGCGTCGTCTTTGGGGGGGGAACCCGAGAGAAGGCTGGGTGCCGGTCACATCCTGGCATAGCTGGTCTCTTTGCTTCTGACTGGTGTCTGTGGCATGGAAATGTCTGGTGTCTCTAAGGTATTGGCAGAACAAAGAACAAAGTTAAATGAAGGAAAAAAAATTTTTTGGACCAGGGAATTGAGTGGGTATCTGACCTGTTTAAGATGGATTTCTTAATTTGACTCCCTGGAACTCACAAGAACTCCTTGGGTTTGTGAAAACAGAAGTTTTAAGAGATAAATTTGTTTTGAAATTTGTTTGGTGAGGTGATCTGGTAAAACCTCAACCTGGTAAAACCTCTCAGCTGTCAAACTGTCAGAGATCTTTGAGAAGGATAAGATTTTACTTGAGTTACCGATTAAAAATGACAGAGAACTTACTTGGTTGGCACCCAGAGCTACTCTTTTTAGGTCCTCCATGGTCGCTGAAGGTTGTGCTTGACCTTTTTTATTTAGCGCAGTCCTGCCAGGTTTCAGAAGACTCTGTGGGCTAAGAAATCTGTAGGAAGACAGGCCTACCTTGACCTGAGCAGCTAGGCTGTCAATTCCAGTGATTCTGTCCACGTCTGGAGGTCTTTGGATGAAAGGCAGTTTTGCCTAATGGTCAGCGCTTGGCAGTTGAAGCAAACTGCAGGACGTTGTTTCGTGCGCCGCATCTGTCTTCTTTGGAGGGAGCAGAGAGCTGCTGCTAGGAGCCAACCTGTCTCTTTTTGCTATAAAAAGTTTTTAATAATTAAATATTTAAATATCACATTCCCCAGATCTCTGAACAGTTGAGGGCTGGATTAAATATAGCTGCAGTATACTGGCTCTTAACAGGTAAGATCCAGACTTGTAAAAAGGCAGAAAGAAACTGTTGGCAATGGAAGGTTAGTGTCAGAATTGACAATGTTAGAGAACAGCTTAAGGCATTTTTGTAAGAGACTTAAAAGTACATACCAGTTTAAAATATGAGACTTAGGATTTTGTAATCTGAAATGAGATGTAATGAACAATTATTATACATAGAGTGAACAGGAATTGAGCAACGTGGATGACTCTGATGGGCCCTATCAGAGACATACCATTTGCACAAAACACATGTAGCAGAGTTAACAGGAGAATTTTAGTGAAGACCTGGTGAAGAGGCAGGGTGAAATTGGGAGAGCTTGGTCACCTGACCTGGCTCTCAGCCAAGATGGCGGCAGCCACGTGTTGCGGGGAAAAAGTTACAATTTTTGAGCTGTAAGGACTTTAAGTTTAGTGCTTGGCTCCCATAGCTAGACCGTGAACACGCCCGCAAAAAAAAAAACCGTAGCACTTCAAACCTGAAGGACCGTTCCTGGCAGGTGAAATGCATGCAGATGGAACGAACATTCAGGCGCGTGACCCAGCGTCCCGGTGCCACGCGCGGAATGTTACGCTTGGCTGGCTGAACCCCAAGTGTACGAGGACCGTTCCTCCGACAGGAGAGGTGCAGCAAGACCAAGCCTCCGTCCTGGACGGGAGATCACACCGTAGTGATCACGTGGAGAGTCAGAAGCAGGGAAGGAAGAAAAGAAAAGAAAAGAGAGCCGGAGCCCCGGGCCCCGGGTGCGAGCGGAGTGAGAGGCTTTCTTGCCGTCTCAATCACGGTCAGAGCTGGGAACGCAAGCCGGATTGAAGGCCGGAGAAGGGGTTCAGAGAAGTCCCCCCCGACCCTAGGAATAGCCCACGGGCCGCCGAGCGCTCAATGGAGACCGGTGGGTAGACCAGGGTCGTTTGACCAGCTAGAAGGGAACTCACAGTTGAAGCCGGTGTTGGATGAAGAGCCGCGCACAGGCAGGTGTTGAGATGTGAAGCAGGTGGTTTAGTCCATAGGGCCTCTGGTCCTCAGGTCTCAGGTCTCCAGTTCTTCAGCTGGTCCGGCACGGTCCGGGGGAACCAGGCTGGGTTTCAGCACCAATGTTGTTCTTCTTTTCTTTCTTAAAGACTTAGTAGCTGGATAGCTGCGCGTAGCTGCGCGGAGTCCTGAGGAACACGTGTGACCAGGGCGGTGGGTGAACAGACGGTGCAGCGGCGGGTTAATGGCACAGACACAGAAAATAGACATAAAGCTTTATTAAGAGAGAGAGAGAGAGAGAGAGAGAGAGAGAGAGAGAGAGAGAGAGGGAGCAAGAGAGAGAGAGGGAGAGAGAGAGAGAGAGGGAGAGAGAGAGAGGGCGCGTGTGCACACGCAAAAGGGGGCAGTGAGAAGAGAGGGAAGAGATTCAGGATGACTCCAAGAGACCAGGGGTCGCTGGGAGTGGGCGTGGAAAGGGGCGGGGACCAAAAGAATAACATTCCCGGGTATTTCTTACAATAAAAAGCAAAAAATTAGACATCACAGTTTGAAGGAATTGGGGCGGCGAATTCTCAAGACTGCTTCCGGCTGATTGTGGGCGTCGTCTTTGGGGGGGGAACCCGAGAGAAGGCTGGGTGCTGGTCACATCCTGGCATAGCTGGTCTCTTTGTTTCTGACTGGTGTCTGTGGCATGGAAATGTCTGGTGTCTCTAAGATGAGAACATACCAAATTCATCCTTTTGGGTCTGGGTTACCTCACTCAGAATAGTGTTTTCTATTCCCATCCATTTGCATGCAAAGTTCAAGATGTCATTGTTTTTTACCACTGAGTAGTACTCTAAAGTGTATATATTCCACACTTTCTGTATCCATTCTTCCATTGAAGGACATCTAGGTTGTTTCCAGGTTCTGGCTATTACAAATAATGCTGCTATGAACATAGTTGAACAAATGCTTTTGTAGTATGATTGGGCATCTCTTGGGTATATTCCCAGGAGTGGTATTGCTGGATCCTGGGGTAGGTTGAGTCCGAATTTCCTGAGAAACCGCCACACTGCTTTCCAAAGTGGTTGCACAAGTTTGCATTCCCACCAGCAGTGGATGAGTGTACCCCTTACTCCACAACCTCTCCAGCAAAGGCTATCATTGGTGTTTTTTATTTTAGCCATTCTGACATGTGTAAGATGGTATCTCAACGTTGTTTTGATTTGCATTTCCCTGATCGCTAAGGAGGTTGAGCATGACCTTAAGTGTCTTTTGGCCATTTGAACTTCTTCTGTTGAGAATTCTCTGTTCAGTTCAGTGCCCCATTTTTTAATTGGGTTAATTAGCATTTTAAAGTCTAGTTTCTTGAGTTCTTTATATATTTTGGAGATCAGACCTTTGTTGCAGGGTTGGTGAAGATCTTCTCCCAGTCAGTAGGTAGCCCTTTTGTCTTAATGACAGTGTCCTTTGCTTTACAGAAACTTCTCAGTTTCAGGAGGTCCCATTTATTCAATGTTGCCCTTAATGCCTGTGCTGCTGGGGTTGTACATAGGAAGTGGTCTCCTGTGCCCATGTGTTGTAGAGTACTTTCCACTTTCTCTTCTATCAGGTTCAGTGTGTTCAGATTAATTTGGTATGTACTCACTCATCAGTGGATTCTAGACATAAATAAAGGTCAGTGAGCCTATAATTCCAGATCCTAGAGAAGCTAAATAAGAAGGTGAACCCAAAGGAAAACATATAGTTATCCTCCTGGATATTGGAAGTAGACTAGATTGATTGCCAGGCAAAAATTGGGATCTTGGGGGTCGGGGTGGGGTGGCAGTAAGGGGTGATGGGGAGATGTGGTTAGAAAAGTAAGGAGGGGAGGATGGGGAGACCCTGAGGGAATGGGATGGTTGGGATGGAGGAAGGGTGGATAGGGGTGCAGGGAAGAAGATATCTTAATTAAGGAAGCCATTTTAGGCTTAGCAAGAGACTTCACTCTAGAGAGGGTCCCAGGTATCCATGGAGATGTCCACAGCTAGTTCCTTGGGCAGCTGAGGAGAGGGAGCCTGAAATGGCCATTTCCTATAGCCATACTCATGAATATCTTGCATATCACCATAGAAGCTTCATCTGGCAATGGAGGGAGATAGAGACAGAGACCCACACTGGAGCGTAGGACTGAGCTCCTAAGGCCCAAATGAGGAGCTGAAGAAGGGAGAACATGAGCAAGGAAGTCAGGACCACGAGGAGTGGGCCCACCCACTGAGACAGCGAGGCTGGTCTAATGGGAGCTCACCAAGGCCAGTGCAACCTGGACTGAAAAAGCATGGGATCAAACCGGATTCTCTGAAGGTGTCGGACAATGAAGGCTGACTGAGAAGCCAAGAACAATGGCACTGGGTTTTGATCCTACCGCATGTACTGGCTTTTGGGGCGCCTAGTCTGTTTAGATGCACACCTTCCTGGACCCAGATGGAGTGAGTTGGATCTTGGACTTCCTGCAGGGCAGGGAACCCTAACTGCTCCTTGGACTGGCAAGGGAGGGGGAGGGGAGTTAAGGTAGGTGAGGAGGAGGTAGAAATTTTTAATAATAAAAAAAAATTAAAAAAAAAATAAAAAAAGAAAGATGAGAAAGGGCTTGAGAGATCTTCCAGTGGTTAGAGCAGTGACTGTGCTTGTGGAGACTGGGTGTTTAGTTCCCAGCATCCATCACTCCAAACTCAGGGGATGGCGTGTGCTCTCCTGGCCTCTGCTGGCACTGCATGCACCTGGTACAAAGACAAACGCACAGGTAAGACGTTCAAACACCTAAAATAAAAATAAGTAAATCTAAATTTTTTTAATTGGAAGTTGGTAATTCCAGCATTATTCTACTTTGTCATTACTAACTAAACTTCAGTACTGGCATAGAGCATGGATTAAATCTGGCACCATATTTGAACTTATACCTATCTAAAAAGCAGCCACTGCAAGTTACCACCTAGTGTAACCTTGCCTGTTCTCATAAAAACTGCTCCATCTGCATTCTTCTTTGGAATGAGATAGACAAACCCAGCTGAGTTCTATCAAAAGGGAAGGAAGTAAGAGAACTAACTGTCTGCCCTGCTCACTGCTTTACCTGTGAGGAAGCGATGACTCAGACATGCAGACACACACAGAGACATGCATGGACACACTTATGTGCGCACACACACACACACACACACACACATACACACTTGTGTTGAAAATGTGTGTCTTACTTTTGCTTCATCATGTCATTTCCCCTCCTCCCTTCTGAGTTCTCCTGAGTCTCCCTTACAGTTTTCTTGGGTCCCAGGAACAACAGGCCTGATTGATGGATACCTGATGAGAAAGAACCAAGCGACTCCTAAGCAGCAGATGTCTTCTCGGTACCAAGTCCCTCATGGAGATCCCGAGATACCGATCTCATGTCATGATCAACCAGGCCTTGGGCAGTACCAAACAACCTGCTGTCATGGCAATTCCCAATCCTTGCCTTTGTTTCTCTCACCTATGCAACCCCAACTTGCTAGAAGCACTCTGGAGATAGAGTGGGCATTACCCTCCGATCTGACATATGCTTTGACTCTTTCCAACTGCTCAAGCTGTGTGGAACTTGTTAATCCACTGGGACCCCAGTAAGGGCCTAGTCCAGAGCTGTGCATCACCCAGCCGTATGGTGGAGTGTGCTATCCCTGCTCTTGAACAATATTCAGCAAAGCCACAGTCGCTTCACAGTGAGGTCATGCTTCTTTCAAAGTCCGGATGGCAGCACTAAGCATGCACAGAAAGACTCTCACCAAAAAGGAACTTTCTGGAACTGCATACTCCTTCATCAACATCCACAGTATTCAGTACATGTTTCGTGAATACATTCAAATTCAAGCACTCGCTGGCTAAATCTGAATTGTCTACAAAGAGTTTACTCATAAGGCAATGTGAGCAATAAAATAGTAACTGTTCAACTTTATTATATATCTATATATATATATATATATTTGCCTTGTTTGTTTTCCACAACACATTGATGATACAAGATACAAGTATTATCATCTTTTCATACCACACCTGAGGAAATGACGCTCAGCTATAACATGAAGTCCTTCGCCCAAAGGCAAACAACAATTGGGAGGTAATGGAAGCCAACAACCAGATGGATTTCCTTAACCACAATGCCAAGGCTCTCAACTGCAGGTAAGATACAGGGTCCTTATCGATCCTTCACATGGGGAGAAATACAGCTCCACAGAGGCTAATAACAACACATTTAGAAGGAGGCTGGTGGTCCAAGGTCCCATTGCACTAGAAAGCCCAGGGCATTACGTCTGACTTCTGTAAGTAAGAATTCCACATGTTCACCAAATCCATGCATCCTATTAAATATGCCTTCAGAAAAGCAGTCTCATCCACAGCAATGGCTGATGGCAGATTTATGATGGTTTTGAGGTTTAGATGGACAGCACTCACTCTGGCTAATAGGTGCCTACTTTTGTCAATTGCTCCTAGAATCGGATCTTTCTAATCTACTTAGGAGAGCAAAATCCCAACAGAGGGGATGCAAACTGCCTACATCAAACATTGTAGCCGGCCTTTGGATGGTCTGCTGAGTGGTCCTGAGACAGACACTGCCCTAGAGTGCCGCTGACTCTTTCCAGTGAGGCCTCAGAGGATTCTCTTCTTGAGAACTTGCAGTTAGAATAAGAAACTCCTCACTGCCAGTCTGAATGCCCCAGTTTGGTTGAATCCTACAGAAGTTAGGATGTGGCCTTGGACCATTGACTTCAAAGCTCCTGTCAACGCCTCCCCAGCCAGGACCAGGCAGCCCTCACTCCTTCATCGTTCATGCTCACTACCATATCTTCAAGCTCACACCCTCTCCACCAGCAATCTCCTTCACCTTCCATGCGCTGTGGCACTGTGGGATTCACCAGGGTACATCTAGGAGTGGAAAAAGTGGGCTGTATTAGGAGCAAGATACCCAGCACAAAAGACAAATCTGCAACCATAGACCCAGTCACCCCGTGAAATACCCACAGGATTTCCAACCTTAAAATTGCAATTACACTGTGTATCTTTTTGGAGACTTATTTAATTCCTTCCTATGGTGATTTGAAAGAAACTGGACCCTACAAGTTCACATGGAGTGGCACTATTGGGAGGTGTGGCCTTGTGAGAGGAAGGGTGTCACTGAGGGTGGGTTTTGAGGTCTCCGAAGCCCAAGCCTGCCTAGTGGCTCACAGTTCACTTCCTGCTGCCTGCCAATCCAGGTGTAAGCTCTCAGCTCCTTCTGCAGCACTGTGTCTGTCTGCACACTGCCATGCTTGCCGCCATGACAATAACAAGCTAAACCTCTGAAACTGTAAGCCAGTCCCAATTTAATGTTTTCCTTTATACGAGTTGCTGTGGTCATGGTGTCTCTTCACAGCAATAGAAACCCTAACTGAGACACTTCCCCTTTCACTACCAAAATTCTAGGAGCAGTTGTGAACGATTTCACTTTGATGTATCCACCTCTTCCCTCCTCTCTGATCACCAGCTTTCTGACACACCGCTCAACAAAACTGACTTTCTGCATCCCCGGTCCCTATTCTCTCCATCCCTCCACTCTCCTTGTTCCTCATCTAGCTCCTATGCCCCAAGACATCCAAGTACTGGAGACCTCACTGTGTCATCAGCCCCCTTCAGTGACAGATACCTTCAAATAGTTGGGAAATGCCACCCTTTGCAGATTAGAGTGCAGCTGTCCTTTCTTAGTGTGATTATGATTCCTCTTGGCCTGAGCCCATCTGAATTCTGGGCCACCAACACTTTCCTTGCTCTGTTTGTTCTGGACACGCATGCCACCGCAGTCAGTCAGAAGAGACTCTGCTTTTGCCCCGTCTGCCTCCCTCATCTTTCTGAGTCCCTCACTTGCCTTGGCTTTGTTAACTTTTTCATTCTGGAGGCTGCAGGCGTAGTCAGAGGTAACATCTCCCAAGTCCTCCCTTTTAAATTTTTTACCGAGTTCCTTTCTTTCATCTTGACTTTATGTGGTGGATTTTTTTGTCAACCCAAATAAAGGATTTTACGTTTATCCTGGTTACATTGCAACATCTTAATTTCAGCCCCGTTTCACAACCTGTCAAGACCCTTTTGAGCTGTAATGTTCTCATCTATCATGTTAACCCTTCTTCTATTGAGTTATCTACAAATTTGATAAGCGTCCCTTACATGATTTTCTCTTTTCTGTGTCAATTTCAGCTGGGCGACAGCCGATTTTTCAAATGTAAGTACTAAAACACTCCCGTCTCTCAGGTGCTCTGTGTGACAACCTGTGTCATCAGGGGTTCTTTTGCCCCCACACTATGGCCATTACTACTGTCATTTGGAGCAGTGAGTCTCAAACTTTAGTGGGTTTGGGCATCACCTGTCATCCTTCTTAGAATGCTAATTCATGGGCAGAAGTTTCCGGAAGCCTGATTCTATAAACTGGAGTCTAAGAATGAGTGGGTACCTTGAACAATCTCCAGGCTCTAACAAGAATCACCAACCAGCATTTCGGTCACCAACTTCAGCCTTTCTGACTCTGTGGGGAGATGGTGATGGGGACACAGACACATGGTGTTTCCAGACTGCCTTCTCAGCTTCGATCCTTCTCTTCTTTCAGAAAGAGAGCATTCCTAAATGCAACTGCTCTTCATTCCGATTTTCTCCGGAAACTCTCACTGTAAGCAAACCGTACAGAGTGGCTCCTTGGAGGGCCAGTGATTCAACATGGCACCATTTAATGAGGTGAATACATTCAAGTCTCTCCTTCGTGTTTTTAATTTAAATAGATTTGAGGCCAATACAACTCTTCCAGTCTACATTTATGAAATATTATACCAACATTATTCAAAGCAATTTCAAATAGTTCTGTACCTTATTTCTAGCTTTTCTCACTGTAAATCCCATGTTGTGTTTAATTTAACTTAGCATTATTTAATTTGCTTTAAATCTCATGGATCTGGAATGTGTGTGTGTGTGTGTGTGTGTGTGTGTTATCCTTGTTATTTTTACATATTCTTGAATTCATCTGTTTTAAAATATTTTAAAGTATGTCACCTTTATAGGTTAATTTGAGGGTTATTTCTGTTTGTTTTTGGTTTTTGACAAAGAATATCATGTAGCCCTGTCTGGCTAGAATTTAATTCCAGCTGAGAATGACCTTGAGCTTCCCATCTTCCTACCTCCACTTCTGGGGGGATTGCAGGTGTGCATGACCAAGCCTGTTTCACATAGTGCTGAAGGTCAAGCCAGGGCTTCATACATGTTAGGCAAGCACACAACCAAGTCAGTTAAGTCTCAGACCAATAGTCACCTTTTCTTAATTTTAAGTTGGTAAGTATTTTGAGTTTAAGCCTGAAGACTGCTTTGTCTATTTCCATTTTTTAATGTTCACTTCTATTTCACTTGCTTGCATACAAGTCCATGTGTATGGGTTCACTTGTACATGTGTGTAGAGTTCAGTGGAGGGGGTGTCAAACTCAGGTTCTCAGGTTTGAGTGGCAAGCACCTCACTGCCTGAGTCACATCCCAGCCCCGTGTGTTTAACTGTTCTCGTCTACGTTGTTTTTCTACTTTGCTTTCACACAGCTCAACTGCTTGAACAAAGAAAGAGAAGGGGTGTAAACCCTAGGACTGTTCAAGTTGGAAAGAACCCATATACAAACGGTAAGCACCAAAGCTTCCCAGACCCCTTTATAGCCACTCCTCAGTCTTCTTCTTTTTCATCCCAAAGGCCCAGGACATTCCCAAGAGGTCTCCAGCCAGGGGCCTTCAAATAATGGCTCAAATATCTTATGTCGCTTCTGGTTTGCCATTAATCTGTTAAAGAAAACAGTTTCTTAACAACCTGTGTCTCTTACGCGTTAAGAAAACCACAGAGGTTGCACAAAAATGTGTCAGCGTCCCACTAAGGAATGGAAAAAAAAGAGAGACTTCCTCTTGGAGTCATTTGACAAATATTAAGCCTAAATTTGAATTCTCTGCTTCACTCCTTGTGTCTTCTGCCTGTAGTTTGTGGTTACTGGCCTGTCTCTGTTTCCTGTCTTTGTATGGGTGTCATCTGCCTGTGTGTGTGAATCTATGACTGACTGTGTGTTGTGCATTTGTGGGTATATGAATCTATGACTGACTGTGTGTTGTGTGTCTGTGTGTGTGAATCTATTATTGTCTTGTGTTGTGCGTCTGTGTGTGTGTCAATCTATGTGTGTTGTGGCTATGTGTATGTACGTGTGTATGAATCTATGACTGTGTGTTGTGACTGCGTGTGTGCTAGTCTATGGCTGTGTGTGCCTGTGTGTGCGTGTGCGCGTGTCTTTGACTATCTGTATGTTGTGTCTATCTGCTGTGCATGTCCCTAAAAGGGGCTTTGCTCTAAATTTTGAACAGCACAGATAACACAATAAGAGTGACCCAGACCAGCATTCAGAACCTCATACAGATGTTATCAATGTATAGCCACATGTTGCCTCCAACATTTATGGGATATTAGTCTTGTTTAAGGTTGCTTTCAACCCATAACTAATTTAAATAATCACCTTAACACACATATATTGGGTCAGGGTTAAGGAAGAGTACATTACTTGAGATTAAGGTTGTACATTTAGCTTAGGCTGTAAGTGT
The DNA here is from genome assembly GCF_903992535.2 of Arvicola amphibius. Taxonomy (NCBI): domain Eukaryota; kingdom Metazoa; phylum Chordata; class Mammalia; order Rodentia; family Cricetidae; genus Arvicola; species Arvicola amphibius. Next base: position 51,353,012 of record NC_052055.2, read on the forward strand.
TAAATACAGAATTGTTCAGCAAAAGCTAAGAGCAAAGAGAAACCAGATGAAAACTTTCACAGCCTAAAACAGCATGCACAAGTGAGTTTGACCGTATTTGATTGGCTGATAGATCAACAAAGCAGCCAAATTTGTCTAGGACTCTGAGGTTTTGTAGGACAAGAGAATTTCAGTTCTAAAACTAGTACTGTCTGGGGCAAACAAAAACAGTTGGTATAACACCCAGTATCAAGACAGAAAGAAGATAGATAGATAGATAGATAGATAGATAGATAGATAGATAGATAGATAGATAGATGATAGATTTTTTTTAAAGCCAGTCTGCCCGGGAATGGTTTGAATCTGTGTGTTTATATCTATAGTTCTGTCTTAATGGAAGGATATTTTTAGCTCTCCTGGAAGAACGTTTAAATTTCTTGGCCTCCCATATTTTTATGCCCATAGATGAGTGTGTTGAAAAACCCTCATCAGAGAAGCTTCTTGTAGTAGATTGGGAAATAACACAGAGACTCATACTGGACAACATGCAGGGAATGAAAGACATTGGAGCACTCACCCTAAATGGACATTATCACACCCCTCTTCAAGGCTCAGAGATCTATGAGGAAGAAGAGGAAAGACTGTACGAGCCAGAGGTGATGGATGACTACGAGGAAACTGTACTCCAGACACAATAGGGCAGATGCACAAGTGAACTCACAGAGGCCATGACAGCATACATGGGACCTGCACAAGTTCAAGCCAGACAAAATCCCAGCACGGAAAAGGGGAAGTGGACTCCAAGTCCAACCCCTACTTATAGTTGACGCTACTTATAATTGATAGCTGCTAGGAAAGGAAAGGGAAATCAATTTTCTTCAATGGCGTGACTCTAAGTACATCAACCACACCCCAGGGCAGGTCTCATACTCAACAATAGTTGACCAACACAGAACAGATTCCAAGTTTTTCTTTGTTTGGGGTTTTATTGGTATGTGTGCTTGTACTTTTTGTGCCTTTTTTGTTTAGGTTTTGTATTTGGGGTTTTTTTTGGAGGGAGGGAGTTGTTGTTATTGTTGTTGTTGTTAAGAGTGAGAAAGAATGTGTAGTTAGATGGGGGAAAGAAAGAGTCTTAGGGGAACCAGAGAAGAGAAAGACTGTGACCAAAAAATGTTGTATTGTTGGACCCTGAAGTCCAACTACCAGGAGGAGTTGCCCCAAGAGACCACTCTCACACCACAGTTGATGTAAAAGCAAGATGATTTAATTAATTCTGTCATGACAGGGTTCTTGAGCATTTGAGAAGCCAAAAAGACCCCGAATAGCTGGTACAGGCTACTTTTAAAGTAAAAAGCCATAGAAGTGGGGGGGGGACCTCAGGGGCTGTTCTTTAACTATTAGGATTGGCTTATTCAAAAAGCTGTTAACAATAATTGGTTTGAGCCAGGGCTGGAGAGCTGTTGCCACATATCAAGCGATGTAAGAGGGAACATCTGAGGGTTACTTTGGCCCCTTTCCCAGGACTGAGTCAAAACATCTGTGGAAATCTGTAGATTATCTTGTCCTAATTCCAGGAGCTCTATTTGGAGAACATCCACAAGGACACAGGGAGATAGAGAGTCTCCAATATTCCAGTACGTGCATGTGTAGTCGTTAGGTTCCCAGGGGAGGCAGGAAAGCACTAAGGCTGAGAGGCCTCAGAAATGGCCTCAAAGTTGTCAGAAATGGCTTCAGAGTTATCCTAAAGTTTTACAGTATGAAAAAAAATACATGTTTTTTTTTTTTTAATTTCATGGTCTCCACATTGTCCTGCGTGAATATTCTCATTCTTCTGGGAGCATTTAAGGGATAAGGCATACAGAAGTTTAATGTTGTACTCCTCAAAAATGACCAGAATGTGGTTAGTCTGTGTCCTCTGTTCACTAAGGGTCCTTGTGCTGGTGCAGGAAGTTTAACTACTAATAAAGTTAGCAACCCTAGGTGAGAACTGGAAAGGCTGACAAGCACAGAAAGGTGAATCCATCTTCAGTTGGTGGAAAGCTAAGGGGATGTTTTGAAATAGAAAGCATATTGCCCCCCAAAGATAATTTTCAGTCTTTTCTCCTGTATAAGTGCATTACTGAGGGAAGAAAACAAAATATAAGGGGTTACCACAACTTCAATCTGGGGAAAGTCAGAAGTGCAAAAGGCAGATGTTACACCTGAATCAATCACAATGAAGCATCCACAGAATAATTAACTCTGCCACTTTCACGTCTACCTACCATGATAAGATCTTTACAGAATGAAAACATACCTGAATTAATAATTCAGGACAACCTGCATCTCATTAAGAATTCAAGTCTACCTGCATCTCATTAATAATTCGGGAAGACTACTTGCAGCTCATTAATAATTTAGGATGCCCTGCATCTCATTAAGAATTCAGGACTACCTGCATCTCATTAATGATTCAAGATGACTACCTGCATCTCATTAAGAATTCAGGGGGACCTGAATTCAGGACAACTTGCATCTCATTAATAATTTAGGACGGCCTGCATCTCATTAATAATTCAGGACTAAATGCATCTCATTCATCTCATTAATAATTAAGGACTACATGCATCTCACTAATAACTCAGGACTACCTGCATCTCATTAATAACTCAGGACTACCTGCATCTCATTAATGATTCAAGATGACTACCTGCATCTCATTAAGAATTCAGGGGGACCTGAATTCAGGACAACTTGCATCTCATTAATAATTTAGGGTGGCCTGCATCTCATTAATAATTCAGGACTAATGCATCTCATTAATAATTAAAGACTACATGCATCTCACTAATAACTCAGGACTACCTGCATCTCATTAATAACGCAGGACTACCTGCATCTCATTAATAATTCAGGACTACCTGCATCTCATTAATGATTTAAGATGACTACCTGCATCTCATTAAGAATTCAGGGGGACCTGCATCTCATTAATAATTAAGGACTACCTGCATCTCATTTTGACGAGACCTCCCTATCTACTGAAAGCCTCATCTATACCCATAGTGCAATCCACTTGAGGCTTTTCATACTGATGTCCTCTTACTGGGAGGGAGCCTAGGAGTGAGTCAATAATCTTCATTTAGAAGTCCCAGTTTATCCCCTGTTTCTCAGCAAATAACCTCTGGAAGTCACTTAACAAATAAATATACCCTTTTCCAGAGGGATCCAATCAGCAATCATATGGATTTTCTTCTCTGGTCAAGTTCTAGTTGTCAATTGAAATTTGTAAAGGGAAACTGGGAGGAAGCTAGAAACAGAGATGGCAATTACCCAGCTAGTCCGGGTTTTGTGTGCAGCTTGCACCTGCCAGGCACACCTCAGAATGTTTTGTTTCCATTGACAAAATTGCCAGATGACTGCTAACGTTCTTTGTTCTGTTCTGATGTGTAGACAGCCTCAGGAAGAACTGAGATAACGATGCTGTATGATGCCGGACTCAGAGTACGCTGTTCGAAACTGCCCATCAAATTCAGACGGTGGTCCTAGAGGTAGTTTATTCTCTTTGGGTAAGCCATTGTTTTCTCTTGAGGGATCAGTTGCCTGAATGGCTGTGGACTAAGACAAGGAAAGTCAGCTGTAAGTCCCAAACAGGAAACGATCCCTTCTATACATTATTTGCACGTTTGCAGGAAGACGCCAGATCTAGCGTCACAGATTTTCTCCCAAACGCCAAGGCGAGGACATCTATAGACGACCAAAGCCTTTAGGGATGTAGCAAGGGCTCAGAATGCTTTCTGGCCCTAAAAGCTTTGTTTGTGTTTCTTTATTACGTTCTTTGTCCCCAGGCCTCACGCCCCAGAAAACAGAACAGTTGGGTGCCCGAGAGCCATGCGCTGTGACGTCTCAGCAAGGCACCGCTCTTGTCTTCTTTGACTTCTTCACCGTAGCCTGCCCGATTCACAGCTCGGTGGATTCCATTACACACTCTGCTGTTTGTGTTGGCAGCTCTAAGTCATTAGGAGGGGCAGCGCGCTACAACAATGAAGCTAGCCGCCCCCTCTTCTCAGCATAAGACAAGCCTTTCTCCCGAATTCCTATGTCCATCTGTGACTAAGACCTCTGAAATTGTGCTTCTCAATCGGCTCACTTTTGCATCGCATCAAAGGGAAGGTCAGTAATCTTCTTGACAGATTTAAAAGTAAGCTGCCTAGCCCCCGATTCTGGGAACTCAGCCCTCCCAGCCCTCGCTGGGCACCTCTAACGCAGCTCCGCTACAGCTTCCAGCTGCTTTTCAGAAATGGCAAAGGACAGACAGAATGGCTCTTCGACCCCTGAAGCAAGGCGCTTTCCACACCTGTAAAGCAGACATGTCTTGTAAACACACAGGCACACTCGTCGTGGCGAGGTGGAGGACCATACCAGGCATTCGGACTTTGGTTTCGCGAACTCTTAAAGAAGAGTCGTTTCCTAATACGGCATCGTCAGTCCACACCTGTAGCCAGTAACCCACTGGGTTGCCACCCGTATTTCTAAAGGGGAAAGGAGCCCTGTTTTGCAAAGCTTTGGTCCTGCTTCGTTCAGGATCCTATGTTTTACGCTGCACAAATGAATTATAGGTTAGCGCTTTCCACTCTTTGAAGAACACACATACCTATTTCCAAAATGTACATGCATACATTTGTTTAAAAATAGCAGCCTTCATTATCATAATGATTCCCCCCTGTGTTCCGAGGGCTGGGAATTAGTAGCAAATGTAAATGCAATCAAGGGCACCACTATGCTCTTAACTTGGCAAGTGAAAGCCACTTGGGTCTTCCATCATGCGGCAAGGCCAGCCGGCATCACCAAAGAGGCTCAGGGGGAGACTGCCATCTGACATTTTTTTCCACGTTTGTCTCATTTGAAAAGAGCAATCTTGTTCTTAATGCCGCACGTAGGTATAATCGAGGCGAACAGTGCTGGCAAAAGTCAACATTGGTGCTTTCCTAAGAGATGAGTTGCCTAGAGATAGCAAAACTATAAAAATGGGATGGTCCACCTCTATAAATCTACCCCGCTCTAGAGGCACAAGCACCAAGAGAGGCGTGTTCACAGCATCGTTGTATACAACAGGAAAAAAAGAGGAAATAGATTTAACAAAATAAAAGGCAGTAGTCAGCACACATGGTATGCAAATAAAATTTAACACAGTTATTTAAAGTAATTATATGGCTCGGATATCTGATATACTTGAGAATATTTGAAATCAAAAACATTTTGTAAAGTAAATTTTATATAAAATGTATTCATGCAACAAATGTTTATTGAGTATATACTAAGTGAGAGACATCACACTATAGCAGAGGTCACTTGCTATTAACTTCTAAGCACTTGTTGCTCTTAGAGAGAACCTAGTTTGTTCCCGGCCTCCATATGGTGACTCACCACCATCTGCAACTCCAATTCAGGGGATCAGCTCAATTATCAATCCACATCAAAATCCACATCATAAATAATTTATGATCTACACTAGGGTCTCCGCGCAACCACACAACTCTGCCTCTGTAAGATGAAAAAAATAGCACCATGCAAAATGTAAATAAATGGGCTTCAATAAAACTTTATTTACCAAAAAAAAGGGGGTATGGGATGCTAAATACACTCAGATAACTGACCAGACTCTATTCTATACAGTTGGAATATACAAGTAAAATAAAGCACACCTCAAGCTCTAGCATCATGGATTATATGTTATATAGCTGTTTATTTGCATATATGAGCAACAGATCGTTCCTAGGGTGGACGGTCACCAATCATTCTTAAGTAAATTACTGGGAACTGAGTCAGTCCCTAGGCTGCAAACCCAAGAGATGTATGCCCTGCCCTTCCACAGTGCATGGTCTTGAGACAATGACAGATGAAAAAGCAAATAAAAACAATGCCTACAACATGCTAAAACTGACAACAAGGGACAGGGATAATCAGCACGCTTGTACCTGCGTGGTGAAATGCCTAATGAGTTTTCCTCCCTTTCCCCTGCCATCTGAAGGCATTGTAATAAGTATGTATTATTGTTTCAGAAACAATAAAAACTGGTTTTAAAAAGTTGTAACTAATGAAAACGGATAAAGTTGATTTGTGTTTTTGTCTGAGCATGTAATCCTCGTGGATTTAGCGCTGCACCTGCTCCGTGGTTTTATAGGAGGGATCAGTTGTTTTGAAAATGTCTGTCTGGAATAGTCTTACAATATCTGAAAGAAATACACAAACAAAAGTCTTTGTCTTTGGAATACAGATGAGGAACATAGTGAGGGACCAAAGTACCCTAGCTCTTCATTCTCTCCTGAATTTCAAGTGCAAAACCAAGAGCTTATGGAGATATATAAGAGCAATAATCCAAATACTGACAACCTTTGACAACAATGGGTCTTTAAAAATTTATTTTTACTTCTACTTTAAAAGGAAAACAACAAACACAGAAAACCACATTCTTTACCCAAAGCAAGAGCCAGCCTTGGCCTTCCATTCTGGGAAGTCTTTTCTGTTTTAAGTCTTTCTGTTTATAGATGAGTCTGGCCAGTCTTTGGTTGGGAGCCGACCGTGCCTGATCTAGGCGGGAACGTTGAGTATCATTTGACATCATGACTGACTCCAACCACATGAGCAGCCAATCAAGTACAAGTATCAGTGGCATACCAAAACTGGATATCATGGAACTGGCGAGATGGCCCAGTAGTTTAGGAGCACTTGTTGCTCTTAGAGAAGACCAAGTTCAGACTCCACGGTGGCTTAAAACCATCTGGAACTCCAGTTCTAGGGGATCCAATGCCGACTTCTGCATTCCTCGGGCAACAGACATGCCTGTGGTGTACATACATATATGCAAGCAAAACACATAAAAATTAGTAAATTTTTAAAAAAATTTCAACTGAACACTGTGGTTTAAATGAGAGTCCCTGGTTGACAATACTGCAAGGAACATACTTAAACTACAATGATTCCTTGAGCATCTACATTCTGTCTTCTGATGACTGCTTTTGACCCATGTCCTTTTTCTGTGATCAGGCCTAGCACTGAGTTCTTCAGGTTTCAATGATTTTTGTGACTCTTTCTAATGAATGGTGGAACCAGAGACTATGTGAGGGAACTCCCTTGTCTTAGGGTTTCTATTGGTGTGAAGAGACACTATGACCACAGCTACTCTTATGAAAGAAAACATTTCATTGAGGTGGCAGCTTACAATTCAGAGGTTTAATCCATTATCTTCAAGGAGGAGAACATGGCCATGGTGACGTACAGGCAGACATGGTGCTGGAGAAGGAGCTGCTACATCTTGATACTGCAGGCTACAGGAAGTGGTCTATCTCACTGGGTATGGCTTGGGCATATATGAGACCTCAGAGCCAGCCTCCACAGTGACACGCTCCAATAAGACTACACATATTCCAACAAGGCCACATCTCCTAATAGTGCCACTGTCTTCGGGGACCATTTTCTTTCAAACCACCACATTCTAGTCCCTGATTCCCTAAGGCTTGAAGCCATGATAATAATGTAAAAATATATTCGGCCCAACTCAAAAGTTCCATAGTCTATAACAGTCTCAGACTTATTTAAAAGGGTAAGGTTCCAAGTCTCTTCTGAGATTAATGCGATCTCCTAACCTATAACCCCATAAAATCAAAATCAAAAAGAAGATCACATATCTCCAACAAATAATGGCATGGGATACACATTACCATTCCAAAGTGTAGGGAAGAAAGGAAATACTGCACCAAATCAAGACCAAAAACAAGCTGGACAAACTCCAAACCCTGCATCTCCATGTCTGATGTCAAAACACTTCAGATCTCCAACACCTTTGAGCTTTGTTGACATCTGTCCCCTTTGTCTAATGTGAAGTTAGATGTCTGCCCATCTCTGCAACCATATGGCTTACTCATGAAGGAAGTGTCTATCTAAAAGTAGACAGTAGCAGTTGACTGGCTCTAGATTTGCTAAACCACCTCACTTGTCTCAAGGATAAAGGCGGGAGGTTTTCAAGGACATCTGTGGACTTTCACATACCCTGTAAAATGAAGACAGAGGTTCTAGATCTACCCTCCTTCTAGTTACCCACTGGGCACCTGCAGGAGCAAGTGACAAGGTCACCACTTCTTAACAAAAGACATCCCTGGGCACCTAACGCATGTTTGCAGACCTTGCAGTTCATCCCACAACATGCAGGGAGCATTAAGAGACAAAGAACGAAAAAGCAGTGAACCACAGAGACCGTCTCTCCCATCTGCAATAACCCTCTGGGCCTTTCTCCTGTTGCTTCCTCTGGATGCAGACATCATTCATCCAGTTTACGAGACAAAATAAGGGCCCCATGCATCCATATCTGACAAACATGCTCACTCACCTAATGAAGCCAGAGCAAACACTTTCCTACTTTACCTGTGACTTCACATTGGGGGAAAAAAATCTCCCCTAAAATATACAAGGCAAATAAGAGGCTGCAGAGATGACTTGGTACTTAAGAACATCTGCTAAGCAAGCATGAGAACCTGTATTTGAATCCCCAACACCTACCAGGATGGCAAGGCTGTGACACCAGTGTTGTGGGGACAGAGGCACGGGATTGCTAGGCCTTGCTGTCCACTAGCCTAGCTTCATGTGCATGGAGAGACCTCCATGAAATAAAGTGGGGAGGAATAGAGAATGACATCCAATAGCCTACCTTCTCTGTCTACATTCATGCACACACACACACATACACACTCACACACACAGACATACACATGTACACTTGTACGCTTGTATACACACACCACACACACACACACACACACACACACACACACACATGATCACTGCACTTTCTTACTGTCAAGAACAAATTTTGTAAATTTGGCCAGCACTATTTAGTAAATAAAAAAGCACATTTCAAATGTATTTTCTGATTTAGATCTTTTTTTAAAAAATGTATCTGTATGCTTAAGGCTCCAAATCTCTAGAAGCAGCAGCAGCAGCAAACCTGTTCCCTAGCATGACCGGGCTGTGCAGCACGACTGAAGATAGAAGAGTTTCAAAAGATAAAACCTCCTAACCTTGTAAGTAGGGTTACAATTCTGCGTTTAGCTCCACGCTGTCGGTGATTAGAAGCTGAACACCTGGGTTAAATACATTCTGTTTTTCTTTGTTCAAAAGAACCACAGAGACTCCGTCGTCCTGGAAGCTTGCTGTTTACAGATCCTGAGTGATGACCACAGCTTAACCTCTTAGGAGCAACACCGGGCTTTCCACAGGGGCAGTGTCTGGTCTCTCCTTAAGATATAAGAACTTGCTGCAATATTCAAGGCTCACTCCATCATCTCCTGAGATCGCCCTTGTAGCTCCGATAGTCGTAAGTCCTAGGTTTTCCAGTCTATCTTTTTAATATGAAAAAGAACTTAGACAAATTAACAGCCTGGTCCTCCACCGACAACTAAGTCCAGAAGGCAAGCATATTCCTGCCTTGCCCCTCCAAGACTCATCTCCTGCTCGCCTTGAGGGCTTACAAGCATCACAGTTCAACCTCTCAAAACTCAGTCTAGCTCTGGGTTTGTCCTTGACCCCAGCTCCAGTGCCTGGCACTTGAAAAGATCAGATGCAATTCAATTATGAAGTCGTGCCTGACTTTTGAAGTGTAAATCCACCGCACTTGAAAATGGCAAGTGTAAAATCCATTCTTAAAAAGCACTTGACATTTTCACATCCGGCTTTACAGCCGTGGAAATGTGAGGATGCTCACGAGAGACAGCCGAGAGAAGATTTTAAAAGAAGAAAGGAAAGGGGTTCTAATATTTGATCAGAAGCGGGAGCCTAATTTTGGGTTCTCTGGGTAGAAAATAAGAACTTCTTTATTAGCTCGGCTTTGTGGTGCTCGTCTCTGTGAACTGACTTTTTTTCCCCCTGATGATGCCTAACTGCTGGTTTATACGCCTAAAATTTCCTGCCTTTCTCTCCTTTAGGACTCCACGGGTCAGTCTGCCTTTCACACCACCGGGATGTCACAGTTCACCCGACTGTCTTTGTTCCATGCTTCATTGTATGGACCCGGAGTCTGGCAAACTGTGCCTGGAACAGACCACACAGTAAATCTGTGAACCATACGGTCTGTGTTGAGGGTTGTCACAGCCTGAAAGCAGCCACAGGCAATACATAAACAAGTTTGATGTGTCTATTAAGACAATCATTTATGGGCACTGAAATTTTAATTTTTTATGATCATACATTATCATTTCATTCATCTTTTGAGCATTCTTAATTAATGGAAACCATGAAAGTCATTCTTACTAGGTAGGCAGGAGGGTGAGATCTGGCTCTGGATCACATCTTGCCAACTCCTGTGTGGTAATTAATCTTCATTGGCAAGTTGACTGGATTTAGAATCATCTAGAAGACACTCCTCCTCTAAAGCATGTCTAAGGGATGTTTCCAGGAGGATTTAACCAAAAAGAAAAGACCTACATCGAATGCAAGTGGCATCATGCATGGGCTACAGTCCTAAGACTGAATAAAAAGGTGTGTTATCTAGATTTATGTCAACTTGACTTAAAACAGCAAGAGACAGCTGGGAAGGGGGAAGTTCTATTAAGAAAATCTCCCCATCAGATTGGCCTGAGGGCAAGCCTGTGGTACATTTTCTTGATTGATGGTTGATGTGGGATGTTACCACTCCTGGTCAGGTGGTCCTGGGGTGTATAGGAAAGCAGGCTGACTAAGTCATGGTGAGCAAGCTGGTCAACAGTGTTCTTATAAGGTGTTTGCTTCAGTTCTGCTTCCAAGTTCCTGCCTTGATTTCCTGCTCTGCCTTCCTTCAATGATGGAGTGTGACCAAAGCGATGTAAGCTAGAATAAGCCTTTTCCTCCCCAAGCTGCTTTTGGTCATGATGTTTGTTACATCAATAGAAATCCAACTTAAACAAAAGAGGAGGGGGGGAGGACCAGCATCCTGTCCTTATTAGGGACAGAGTAACAGCTGTCTCACACCCTGTTCAGTGCCTTCCTCACTGTGAGGTGGAGCAAAACTAAACCCATCTTCAGGCTGCTCTGGTCACATGTTTAGTCACAACAACAACAACAACAAAAGTAACTAACACACTCATTCACACCAGCAGCAGCAGCATGTGGGCACGCTGAAAATGCAGGATCTTGACTCCGTCTCCTCCATTTCTGAATCGCCGTCACTGATTCTTCTCCGTGACGTGCAGATCACGTTGCAGATCACGTGGATCCATTTACAGGAAGTGTGGAGAAGGAAAGCCACAGAGTCAGAGAGCAGACGAGTGGCTGGCAAGGCTGGGTGGAGAGTGAAGGCTGGGGAGTGACAGCCTCAGTTCTCCTTGGTGATGAGGTGACAGTTTCCCAATATGTATAGATGCCAAAAATTACTGAAAACACTTCATAATTCATTTCATGTTAGGCTTTACTAATAAAGTGTATTCCCCAAAAGCTTCATTTTTAGGAAGCTTCTCTAGACTGATGGGCACATTAAAGTTAGAGAAATAAGCCTCCACAGATTAAAAAAAGGAGCAAGTAATTTTCATCTGGCTGAAAGGAACAGCGGGAATTATATAAGGGAAAACTTACTCCATTGATGCTGATTCATTTGCTAACATAATAATTAATGGATATTGAAATATCACTGGTATATTTTTAAGTCCCTCACATGGATATTGTTGAGTCTCACTTTGAAATTTTGTCTCAGGCTTTATGTATATTCAACAGAGAAATCTCTAATGCCAGAAAGTTATCAAATGTCTTTCGCCCATTAAATCTAAGTTTATGTGGTGCTTGTCTTGCTCCCCAGCTCCACTATTTCTTCCTATTATTTATTCAACTATAACATTCTTGAAATTTCCTCAACTTTCACAGATTAACTCTCTCCGGCAGAAGTGCTGCCCTACTTGATATTCAGTATATATTTTCTGGTGACAGCTTTATGGTACAATTAAATTTCCTACATTTTTTTTCAACCTTCCTTGAATATGCATTAGAAACCTAACCATCATAATTCTCCACCAATTGGCTTGATTTAGCTAGCGAAGCTCACTTCTCACAGGGCTACAACATTTCCATACATTCCGTGTCTACACACACTCCATCCGCCTCCCCAGAGTTATTGACTGTTCTGGCAGGGAAAGAAAGGCACAGAGCCCTGGCATTCGAAACAGAAGTTCCACGAGAAAGCACTTTGAAGGATTCTGAACTTTAATCCGCTACACCGCAGTGGCTCCGGCACAAGCCAGGTCACAGAGGAAGCTGGTATGTGCTTAGCCACAGCAGCGGATCCGACTCCATTATCAGAGTTTAACATGCAAGAAATGGTTATCAGAACTTAGCACAGAAGAAAAAACCCTGATGTTTCGATGGACTAAGTAACTTAATAAGGCTCATTTGGATGCAAAAATAAATGAGCATCGAGTTAACATTAACTTTTAATGCTTGCCATTTTATGTTAATTTGTATTTTTAAATTGTGGCTGATTCTTTGCAATCAGTCTATGGCTAATTATATCTCCAACATGTAAATCTGATAGAACGCTGGGACCAAAGAACGACAAAAAAATATCCAACAAAGACCTTGGAGACTCAGAACTGCCACTCGGTTGACAGCCAAGATTCCAGTCTACAGAGAAAACCAGGCTTAGAATGACTGTCACCGTTCTTCCTCAGCAATCAAAGCTGGGTTTGCTTAACCGTGGGAACCATATTGATGGATCTTGCTTGCAGATGTTCCTGCTGATATTTTTCTTTGTAACTGATGGCTCTGCCCTGAGGCTCGAGAAAGATTTCTGTATAATGTAGAGGTAGACTGGATTGTAATAAATAAATCTAAATAATCTAAATTATGAAATGTAGTATTCAGTACTTTCTACCTCCCAACATTGGGTCTCCTTGTTCTTCAACTCCAGGTAAAACAGTATCCAGACCAACCCTATGAAGAAGTGGTTCTAAGGGCTTTTACATTCTAGTAACAAAAAATAAAATAAAATAAAACAATACCAACTCTAGTGAGGGTCTTCCCCATGCCAGACACTTATGTTCCATAACTGCCACTCCTGGGAAAACTGGAAGCTGCTATTAATGTAACCAAACTAGAAAACAACGAAAGTAGAGTGTCTGGCTCGGTCGGCTGGTGGATATGGATTGTTTAAACCGAAACGCAGTTAACAAGTATCTATGTGTCCGCCAATTAATTGCTCACTGTACAAATCCAATTCCTGTGTTTCGCTGGTGAACGCACTGAAGCCTAGAAAATGTAAGCAATCCATCTAAGTCAACTCAGCTGCAGTGGCCTGCCTGCCACACCAGCATCCTTCTGCCGTATCAGAACAACAGAGCTTGAAAGGGCCCTGACTTGTACGAGATCCTGTTCCCAGAGCGATTCTGATCCAACAGGCCTGAGATGGGGGAGACTCTCAGTCATGGTACCCAAGGGCAATGTTACTGGTCGAAAAAAAAGAGGCCCAGAGAAGTGTCTCAGAATTCCAGTTAGGAGAGATACTGCTGCTTCCTTATGGGTAAGGTGACTCACTCTCTATATAGAAAACCCACCTCCCAGGAACATTCCCCAATCCCCAGCAAACTGAGAAAGTCAGCCACTCTGACTCAGTTCCTTTACTACCAGATCATAGAATGTGGGAGGAAGAAATGAAAGACGGCTGAGGGAGGAAAAGGCAAAGAAAGCAGGAGATTTGAAGAAGGAAGGCAGGGTTGTTCCTGCACACAGTTTCTCCAACTCAGGAAGGCCCCATGCTTGGAGCTCAGAGAACACCAAATAAATAAGGTCAAAGAAGAAAATCTCCAGGACATATTATATTAACTATGTGAGATATATATATATATATATATATATATATATATATATATATAAAATAAAACAAAGAAAGGGTATTGAAAACCATTAAAAAATGGGTGTCACATATAAAAGAGAACTCATCAGATACCATCTGATTTCTTAAAGGAAACTTTAAAAGCCAGAAGAAACTGAAATAATGAACTTCAAGTTCTATAAAACCATAAGGCCAGCCTAGACTAATGTACCTGTCATAGCTGAAGGAGAAAAGTTGCGCACGATACAACCTATCTCAGCTTCCAGCTAAACCACCATGTCTGCTACCTGCTGCTGTGCTGTCCCCACCATTATGGAGCCAAAGCCTCTGGAGCCATAATCTCAAATAAACCCTAAGTGAAATTCCTAGGTTCCTGAAAGGTCATAAAAGCCTTGAATCCACCATGTCTGTTAAAATCCATTTGTCCTAAACTAACACTCCATGAACACACGGAGGTGTGCAGCCAGTGCCTACGGGAGGGGGAATATGAAAAACAGGCCCTGGAGTCCTTCCGTCAGGGGTCAGAGAAGTCTTCTTCAGGAAAACAAGAAAAATGTGGAGAAACAGAACTTCCAATTGTTTCATATATTTGCCCACAGTGACTCAGCTCGACTGCATGTGAGGAGGGCTGAGAACCACTCTGCTCAGAATGTTTGGTTTTCGTCACAGTTTTGTTTTATTTGGGGGGCAGAAGTAAGGGGGGGTTGAGTTGATTTGTCTTGCCTCTGGCTGGAGGCAGTTCTGCCCGGCTTGATTTATGGAAGAGATGGAAGCATATTTTCTTGCAACACTGCCTCTTTCCCAGAGGATTTGTTAATTGAGGTATCACCTCTCAAGAATCATTGAGTAAAACTAATATATTACGTTGCCTGTTTCTGATTTCCACCCGGGCAATTACTTCAAAATATGTATGAGAGGGAAGCCCATGCTCTTGAGCACGTCAAATAAGAAGCAGTTTCATTCAGAGCCAGGCAGGAAGAGGTTGATTTCCCTAATTTACACACTGGAGTTAGATATTATTGCATTTCTTTATCCTATTTCTAGAAATGAAATCATAAATTTTCCCTGACAGGTTAGCACAGATTGCTTTTAAGTGTGTATGATTCGTCTTTGGGTTGTCTGACCAGCAGTCAGCCGAAGTCCATCATGTAACTCTGAGCACCCCAAATTTCACATTTCATTGCCTAACATTTCTGAGAGAGTCACAATATAGACGCTTCGTGAAAGAGCCTAACACACATTGCAGGGATTCATGGACCCTAGGAAAGGTGGAAATGAAGGTCCTTAAGTTTATTTATTTTTGTGACTACTTAGTGGAAATCCAACTGTACATTTGTACAAGCCAACAACAACAAAAGATGTGTGTTCCCTTCTGGCTGCATCCTCTAGACAGTCACCAGACATTCTGACTGACAGTCATTTGCTGATGATGATGAATAAAAATGTTCTTGAGAAATTCATTTTGTAGTTAGAATACTTTAATATCATGGGCCACGGGAAAAGTGTCAGCTGCAATACTGAACAGGTTCTTAGTACTGAGGAGTCTCTGGAAACCTGGAATGTACTCTTACAAGCACCAGAAATATTGATTCCTTTTCATTTTCCCTTCTGGAATTTTCTTAGTAGACTTTTTTTAAGTTAAGTTTACAGGAAAATTAAACAAAAATTACTGAGATTTCATATACAAAACTCTGTTCTTTTAGCACCTACTGCTTCCGAGGGCAAAGCTATTCCAGGATATGTGTCCTGCTTGCCCACCCCTGTTCTCATCTCCTCTTCTCTCACCCCGACTTGTGACCTAGAATGAACCACTCCTGATAGGAAGCATCCTAAGACAGGTCCCTCTGGCAGTCTACACAACCCAATGACTTGCATCTTGATATGCTTTCTTTGCAACCGTAACTTAGGTTCCATAAGTAGATAATAACAGCTAGTATTTTTCTCTCTGCTCGCTGGAGAGGCTCTTCCCCTTAACATGGAAAACCCTAAAGAAGCTGGAAGAATAACTAGGTTAGTGAGCCTTCCTGTACTGGGACTTTGTCAAGAGACTGCCATGCTTGTTTGGCTCAAACCCAGTCTTACTGAAAAATCAACTTTGAATGTGTCTATCAAAGTTAAAGAAAAAAAAGGCTTAAGCAGGGAGAGGGACATCAAGATAACATGTATGAAAAGCTATAAGAAAATCTGATGCAGGCTGGAGAGATGGCTCAGCAGTTAAGAGCACTGGTTGCTCTTCCAGAGGTCCTGAGTTCAAGTCCCAGCAACCACATGGTGACTCACAGTCATCTATAGTGAGATCTGGTGCCCTCTGCTGGCATAAAGGCATACATGCAAATAGAACACATATATACACAAGATAAATAAATAAATCTAAAAAAAAAGAAAATTTTATGTTTGACAAGCAAATTAAGAATAGAAACTTTAAAAAGAGTTCAAGTGATTTATCAGACAGGGATGAGAAAAGCTGTTCTCAGTGCCAGAGAAGGAAGGTTACCTCCCTGAGTCGTTGGTCAGGGAGGCCCTGGAGGCCCCATGCCATTGCTGTTGCTTCCCTGTGAGCACTAGGAGGCAAACCCTGCTACTGGAGACACCATTTATCTCAGTTGTAAGGCATGGAGAAATCAAACTGGGACTGGACTGGAAGCTTCCTCCCTGACAGCTAGCCGACACAATGCCAGAAGGTATTTAATCAAGCTATTTGGGGGCCGTGGGGGACAGTTGTCACTGGTCTTACTCAGCTGTGTGAGTAGCAACATTGACCTGCCAGGCATGTAGTGCCCACAGGTAGAACACTGGCAAGTCTGTTATATGGGATTTCATATCAGCTCCACAGCAGAGAACTCACTTCTCGCACCACAAACATAGCCAAAGCCTATGGTTGAATACAGGGTGCTGTTTTCCTAAACGGACATGATGAGCACATCACAAAGCCCTCCGAGTAACTATATTTATATCCATAGATCAGTTCTGCTGTTAGCTGTGGTCATGTTTTCTTTTGCAGTAGACAGCAGTAACCACAGAGAGTCATAACTGGGCAAAGTGATAAGAGTTAGTAGTTGTATAGTCCATGAGTGGGAGATATATATATATATATATAGATAGATAGATATATAGATATAGATAGATAGATAGATAGATAGATAGATAGATAGATAGATAGATAGATAGATAGACAGACAGATATTCAAAACTTAGGGAAAGAAGAAGAGGAAGAGGAAGTAAAAGCAGAAGGAGGAGGAGAGGAGGAGAGGGGAGAGGAGGAGGACAGAAGGAGGGGAAGGAAGAGAAAAGGGAGAAAAAGGGAAGGGAGGAGGAGGAGGATGAAGAGGAAGAAGAGGAGGAATAGGAATGTAAGAACCAGAAACCAGAAGATTTCCAGGAGAGGTGACACACATGTGTACCTCTGTAATCCCAACACTAGGAAGCAGAGGCAGGAGGATCTCTGTGAATTCCAGACTAACCTGGTCTGTGCAACAATTTTCAGAACAACCAGGGCTACCTAATGAGGCCCTGTCAAAGAGGAAAAAAAACAAACAAAGAAAGAAAGAAAGAAAGAAAGAAAGAAAGAAAGAGAGAGAGAGAGGAGGGAGGGAGGGAGGGAGGGAGGGAGGGAGGGAGGGAGGGAGGGAGGAAAGAAGGAAGGAAGGAAGGAAGGAAGGAAGGAAGGAAGGAAGGAAGGAAGGAAGGAAGGAAGGAACCAAAGGGTAGGGTAGGAGGGTAGGTTGTTATGTCTTCAATGCATGACATGACTGTTGCACTCTGACCTCAAAGAACCTATAATGACTTGCATAAGCTTTTTGGGTTTATCAGCATTTATCATGTATGCAAGAAGGGTTGATGAGGCCCCACCCCTCTCTGAGGGCCTGTAGGCAGTTAGTGGTTGAGTGGTTGATGGGAGAGGAAGAGAAATTTCTATAGTAGTGTAGGCACTCATGAAGTACCTATGCTTGCATGAATAACCCTCACCCATGCTCCTGTCTACAACCTTATTTAAACCCACTGGGTCACAGAGGAGTTGGGAAGTAGAAAAGGGACTAGTGAGAAGAAGGGGCTCAGAGAAGTGGGGGGGACAAGAATGGGTGATGAAGAATAAATATGATCAAATACAATATAGACATGTATGAAAAATCATAATTAAACCTGCTATATAATACATGCTAATCAGAATAAAAGAAATAATAAGTGAAAGGGACCAGGAAAGAGGCAGGGATGGGCCACAGAAAGCATGTGAACCTTTATAGAGAGTGGTAACAGCAACGATGCACAAAGCAAGCATTTCGATAACCCTCCCCAAAACTGAAATGCTTCCTAAAAACTGCCACGCTACATTCGTCTCACAACACCACGTGAGCCAACAGAAGCAAGCTCACTGGGCATCCTCGGCTGTGGCGTGTGAGGAAGATGACAGCTTTCTTTCCTCACTTGGGGGGAGTCAGAGAGGTGCACTGTAGACACCGCCTGTCCAAATGGGATAGAAAACTCCATTTACCGTGTTTTGTTCCTTTTTCAGATAGTAAATCCATTAGCTGTAATTTTGCTTGGTCTGCTTTTGTATTGCCTTTATTCCACGTGCAAGGAAATGCATGGGGGCTTTTCGGAACCAGCGAATGACATCTAAGACAAGCCAGGTGATGGAGAGGTGAGACAGTTTCTCACGTGATGGGGAGGCGGATACAACCCAGAGAGCCCACGGCAGTGCTCTTCCCACCATTCTGGACCGTAGGTGTGTATGGAGGAAGGCTTGTCACCAGTTGCTCGCTGTTTCCAGACTGAAGCTCAGAGACAAGGGATGACTTCCCTGGAGTGGCAAGATCAGTTCATAATGAAGCTAGATTTCTCCATCCGTGTGTCTGAAGGTAACTTTAAGCTGATTGCCCAGTCTCTGTCCTGATCTGACTGCTCCCCTGCCCTCGTTCTGTTCTGTCTTTTCCTCTCACAGGGCATTGCCCCCAGCACATTCCCATACTTCTAACCCCTGTGACACCCAGCTGACACATGTACTCTATGGTAGCTCTCAGAGTGAGGCCCCCTACCTCAACCACAGCGACTGGGGTCCTGGAACCCTTCCTAAGAATGTTGAGGGAATCAAGAAAGGACAGACACATAGACAGACCTACAAGAAGACTAGGGTATGGGGGTGTCCACTCTGATGGAGGGCATCTACTAACATTGGCAACCCAGAACCTCAAAGTGTTTATAGGTACAGCACAGGGGAGGAATGAGCTGATTTCAGGAGGAGGTCTTTGTAGACCACCATCCCAACTGTGAACACCAAGGAGGAAACTACAGTTGCTAGTCACTAGTTCTGTACACATTGGACAGTTGTTCACAAAACACTCATACTCAGACCCCCCAAAGATAGCCTCGCCATCCTTCTAGAGCCTTCCAATGCCCCATGAGTCTTAGAGTCCTCAGCATGGCCATACTCATGTCAACAATAGACATTCGCTATGGACTTCACACACTCAGGGCTTCTTCTGCTCCCTACAGACTCCAAGCCAACAGGAAACAGTCACCTGGGAACCAATTAGAAATTCAGACTTCTGTGGCCAGGAAAATGCCATTTGAGGACAACAGGCAACCCGTAGCATACCCAGCTACTCAGGAGGCTTAAGCAGGGGGATCTCTTCAGTCCAGGAGTTCAGGCACCAGGCTGAGGAACAAGGCAAGACCTGCAAGACCCCTGAAAGCACCAGTTTGGGGGGTTTCACTGGCTCTGACCCACCCTGGAGCCCTTGTTCAGGATCTTGACCTTGTAATGGTTCAGATGGATTCTGTTTTTAAAACTTCCTCCTTAATTACTGACACACACGCAACTCAAGTTACTTAAAAGCAAATGACAAAAACATTGTAGCAACCCCCATTTTAAAAATTAAAATTATATTAAAATTAAAAATTTTAATATAATAAATATACATATTACAAATACAAATAAATGAATACATTTTTTAAGAGTTCACATACCAGAGAGGCTCTGCAAGTAAAATGTTTACCTGCCTGGGCTTCTACCATAGATGCTGCCAGCACCCTCTGTAAAATGTGGACAGAAAAAGAAACATATCAGGCTGCCTAGCAGCCAGATTTTGCACCAGCCAAGGGAGTGCTCTTGTAACTGACCTACTGGACGTAGCCAGCCAGTGCTGCCCATACCCAGTGCTCCAAGCAGAGGTTGAAGTGTAAAAACATAAAAGGGGCATTTATGATGCCAGCTGTTTTCTCTAACAACTAAAAAGTTATGTCCCTGCATCTGCTTTGTCAGAGCTCACTTACAACGCACTGGAGGCTTCTCAGGGTAGGGGCTCAGGCACAATTCTCTAGTCTACTCTTCTAGCCCCCTGCAAGCACCAATTTGGGGGGGGGACATCATCGGCTCTGACCCACCCTGGAGCCCTTGTGTTCAGGATCTTGACCAGTCCTTGTAATGGTTCAGGTGGATTCTGTTCTTAAAGCTTCCTCCTTAATTACTGGCACACACACAACCCAAGTTACTTTCTTGCAATTATGTTATTCAGCAATAATTGGATTTCTGGTTTTAATTGGGCCCTAAATTAGCGATAGCTTTCAAGAAAGCCATTACAGTGATTTCTAACTACAGTTTTTGCTTTTTGAGTACATTATATTTCGAACAGAATGATTCACCAGTAGGAGTCACAGCCGCAATGAACCCTTACCCGAGATCCCGCTAACAATAACAAGTTGGGGGTTATTCTGTTGTAACTAAATTCTTCCCGCAAACTCTGTCCACTGAACACAGCTGTGTCACAGGGGTGGCTGTCCCTATTTGGTTTGGGATAAAGAAATCAGCATGTGGCTGGATATTTAGCTCAGCTAAGTAAAGAAGAGAACCTACTTCTTACCCGCTGCTCCATGAATGAATATTTCACATAGTACCAAAATACTGCAACGCCAATGTATTCTTAAAAGGGGCTGAAGGCAGCACTTTAAAAAACCTACAGGAAACACAGCGCCACAGTCACCCTCTACGAAAGGGACTGTCACTCAAGTCATACCAAGAAGTCCCTCCCAGTACTGCCTAGTGACAGTTACTGCAAAGAGCGCCAAGCTAGTAAGAGGTGATGGGGTAGCAGCCATGAGAGCGTGAGCCCAGGCTGCTTGCAATGCAGTCCCAGCTCTGATGATTCCCACCTATGATGTCAGGCAGGCTACTCACTCTCCATTCCATTTCCCTGTCTGTAGACTGTACCACGGACTGTGGGTTAGAAGCTGGGAGTGGCGGCACATGCCTTTAATCCCAGTACTTGGAGGCAAGAGGATCTCTGTGAAGTCACAGCCAGCCTGTTCTACAGAGTGAGTTCCAGCAGGGCCAGAGCTGTTACATAGAGAAATCCTGTCCCTAAAGCACACCCCTCCAGAAAAAAAAAAGATTATGGTTTGGGATAAACAAATTAAAGATATCCCCTTATCCAAGGCTCATACATTCCAAGTCACATATGGTGACTGACTTACCCAAAATCTCTATTTTTTATTTCCTTCCTATATATCTCTGTAATGTTAAATTTATAAATTAGACACAGTGGGAGCTTAACTACTAATAAAATACAATAACTTTAACTGCGATATGCTGTGATCAAAGTTATTTAACACATATAATTTTTTTCTGGAATTTTCCATGTAATATTTTCAAACCTAATTAATGGTGAAACCTCAAAAACAAAATCCACTGTTAAGGATGGATCCATTTCAAAATGACACAGAACTGCCTTTAAAAAAAAAAAAAAAAAAAAAAAAAAAAGTCCTGGCACCTGATGAACACTTACTAAATATCACTTTTGCTACTTAGATCCAAAGGGCCTTTGTCTGTCTCTGTATATATACCCCAGCACCCAGAAGAGTGAAGGACGGATGGGCGGACAATTTTTGTCTCATGGGAGAAATCAGAGCTACAAAGAGTGCACTGAGAGGGCCAGGGGTTGAGCTGGAGAAGAACTTGTCAGACAGGATTCTGCAGAGCTGGAGAGGAGCCTGCCGGACAGTATCCTGCCGGGACACACAGGGCAGCCAAAGGGGCCACTGCAGGAGCATTCTGTTATTACAAAAGCATAAAGCAGATGGAGGGAAACAACCTGAGAAGGCCAGCGATAGTAGAGAGCTGTCCCCAGCTGTGACCTAATGAGGCCTCAACCGCCTGAAAGAGAGCAGAGCTCCAGCCCTGCAGGAGGATGGCAGCTATTAAAGAGGAGGGACTCTCCCTGGCCTCTCTCCCCTCCGCTCGCCCCTCCACTTCCTCCCTCTCCTTTCCTCTCCCCCTCCTCTCTTTCTCCCCCTCTTCTGTCTTCCTCTCTCTTTCTTCTACTCTTCTTCCCTTGTTCTGATAGCTAAACCCAAGAGGGAGCCACTAACATGATTCCTTATTACTGCAATAAATAATAAAATCTCGGTAGGCACAATAACCATCATTTTCAGGTGGCAATAGAAAAAAGTGTTGTTATATAAAATACAGCATTAAAATCTATAATTCCTATTGCTGACTCAGTTGATGGAGGCGTTTTGCCTAAATTGTGGCTCAATGAAAATAAATATAAAGTTCTTTCCTATCCAAATCCAGAGTCCGCAGGCCTATTCCTAGTAAGATTGTTTTTGTCTCCCCAACAGCAGGGGTTTCAGAACACCTTAGATAAACATAGATTGAATAAGAGGTCACGGGACCAACTCATTAGTCTATAAGCAGACTGCATAGTATGACACACTTTCACTCATAAACATGTACTGAGACATTAGTCTCCATGTTGGGGATGCATCAGTTGAACAACTTTTTTTAAAGCCTTGCCTCCATGAGGCTAAGATATTGCGGGAGAGGTCAGGTGACAAAGTCAATTAACTAAGTGGTAGCCAATCATGCTGAGGTATGCTTATAATCTGTACACTAGAAAGTAGAGGTGGCAACGTCACAAGTTCAAGGCCATCTTGAGCAACACATTACAACCTCACATCAAAAATCAAAGCAAGAGGCAAGGATCTATGTCAGCGGTAGAGTGGTTTGGCATGGGCAAGGCCCTGGGTTTTGATACTCAGCACCACCAAAGATTATATAATGGGAGGTAATGAGGGATATGATAAACCATCTAGGACATTTGAAGACACGGAGAGAACCAGAGGAAAGGCTGTCATTTTTTAAAGGTTAATTCTGGGTTGGGAAAGAACTTGAAGGCATGAGAAATAATGACCTTGTTCTTTTGTGTCGATGGCTGGCATTGTCAGCAAAGAACAGAGCCACTCCCCATCATCAGCCACCCTTGCTTTATGTGAAGAAGAGGGTTTGGAGAGGGCAGCTAAAGCCAGGGAACTGACGGTGGGGGGAGATCCCAGAGGCTAAGTAGGCAAGAAAGAGTCACAGCCCCGTGTTCAATCTGAAATCTGTTCACACGATGAGACGGCAAATCAGCTTTGATTTGAAAAGGTGTTTTCCTACAAATCAAAAAAAAGCATAAAAACCATTAAAAAGTGATTAGAGAATTTTTTCTCTTAAATAATTGTCATCACCCAGAAGAAAAATGTTTGGAGTGTCACATGCCATTGCCTTTGCTGTTCGGTTCCCAAAACTGGCAGTGACTTTGCTGCCTAGCTTGGTTCTATCCCATTACCTCACACACAGAAGTATTTATGGTAGGATAATGAGTTTCCAAACAAATCTAATGAAATGTGCATTTCCTTAGGATTGTGAGCTCCCAGAATAAACAAGGACACAGCAGCCAGGATCCAGGAATGGAGGCTCTCCAGGAAGACAGGAGAATCTGCCTAGCCTCACCCTATCCACAATGCTGCCCCAAACATCCAATCATGGGTGAATCATCTCATTATCCCCATTAAAACAGACCTCCCCCGATACGGGCATCAACCTGGAGGAATTTCCAAAGTGGCCGTAGATCCTCAGTACCAGGTCCCATTCAGTCAGACGTCAGCCACAGTATAGCCACATGACTGATTATATTGCTCGCCCCATAAATATTCTCCTACCACTGAAGAGATTTACGATATTGTATCTTCGGTTCAATTTCCAGAACGATTTACAGCTCCCATACATCCAAAAACTTATTACCAACTGCATTATTTGAAAACAAAGTGATGACTTGCTGTCCTCTGAGAGGACCAAAGAGCCGTCCGCAGAGGCTTCTATCCATCTCCACACTATCTCTGCCACTCCTATCCCGGTAATATATATAACAAACATCTTAAGTGGAATCACAAAGCACACTCACAACACGAGTGTAGCAGTCTATTAAGTGAAAAGCCTTCCGAGAATTACGTATTTGTCTTCAAAGTGGGGCCTGTGACAAGACTTTTCAGGAAATGGAGAAGCCTAAAACACAGATTGCGCAAGGAAACGATGAGCCTCTCGGAGCACATTCCTGACGATGACAACCGCCCTCGAAAAGGTGACACTTGGCTCAGAGGCTGAGTTGAGTTTTGAATACACTACGCTCATCTGACTTGATGGCTCAGAACCTGTCCCTAGCAGACAAGCGTGACCTTGCCATAATGTTCCAAAGCCCCAGAGGCTCATTAGAGCCCCCAAGAGAATCTGCAAAGAAACGTTCAATCCCTGCTTGCCCCCATGCTAGGCAACTCTGATTTCATTGGTCTTGGGACGGGCCTGGATATCAGCGTTTATTGAAACATGGACCCCTCCCCTAGCACACACCGCCAGCTTATTTGAATGTACAGTACAGTCAAGAACGTCTAACTTCGCACCCTGGACTTGAACTTCCTTTCCTGTGAGCTTCATTTTGCATGCACTCCCTTGGAGAGTTGTGCAAATGCACGCACAGATCGGGCTTGTTGATGATGACAGTCCGCTAGTGCCTAGCAGGACTATGATCTGAATCGATCAGAATGCAATCACCATGTTCTGGCCTTGGCTCTGTATCACAATGACCAAAAAAAGCAGCATTTATAAAAAATAAATTTATATATTTTCATAGATTTATTTATAAATAAATAAGGTTGTTGCCCTGCATGCCTTCTAAAATTTGAAACACAGTTCTTGCCAACACAAAGGTCATTTCTCATCCCAAAGGTGTTATTTTTCTTCCTGCACTGATTTTCTTTTTTAAATCACATTGTCACAAAACAGAGCATTATGACGTCGGAAGCAGGCAAAGTCCCAGGACCGTGCACTGGCCTATACCTTCTACACTTGGACCTCTTCTGTGCCCAGCATCTGAGCACAATATTTTCCCCATGGCCGACAATCACATGCACGCTCTTTCAGAAAGGAATAACTATGTCCCTGTCATAGAAACACACCCTCCTTTTAGTCCCAGCAGTATCAAACTCCTTTGCTACCCAACAGGCATGACAGCAATCTCATCAGCCCATAAAATGGGCTCATTCTCTGGTGTAGGAGGATCTTCTTTCTATGTATTGCTTTTAGTGGTTGAATAAAGAGACTGCCTTGGCCTTTTGATAGGGCAAAACTTAGATAGGCGGAGTAGACAGAACAGAATGCTGGGAGAAAGGAGGCAGAGAGAGAGAGAGCCGCCCACCGTAAAGCTACCAGATCAGACATGCTGAATCTTTCCCAGTAAGCCACAAGCTCGTGGTGACATACAGATTATTAAAAATGGGTTGAATCAAGATGTTACAATTAGCCAATAAGAGGCAAGAGGCTAGAACTAATGGGCCAGGCAGTGTTTAAATTAATAAAATTTGTGTGTTGTTATTTCGGGGTATAAGATAGCCAGGCGGCCGGGAGCCAGGCGGCACCGCAGGAAACAGCCCGCCGCTCCTTTTACAACAATTCTCTCACATACACACACACACATACATACAACAGTTCCTTTGATCTCTTCCCAAGAGAGCCAATGGCGACACCATCAGGGCCACCAAGAGATCTATGCTGGGATTGAGCCCGTCTGAACAATCTGGGTCGTTGGCTGGGTGCAGCCCGGCAAAATGAGTGGCTCTAAGTGCAGGCTCAGCAAAATTGGAGAAGGGGAATTTTGAAAACTTGGCCAGAAACGTGGTCCTCATAATTAATTAACCCATCTTATTGAGGTTCCCCTCGATAAGGCTCTTCTGCCACAGCCCGCCTTCCTCTACCTCACCCGTGCACTGCCGCCGGCTCACACGGAAGCCTTTCACACCAGGTGTGTTTCATTGTCCCTATTTAAAACTTTTGAGTTTCATTCCGATTTGGTTCCCTGGAAAGCCACTTCATACTGCTCTTTAAAATGAATAATTTTTACCTCCTCAGCCAATCCTGTCGGCTCCTGCCACATTCTTTGGAGGCTCATGTTCCCCCAGGATAGCCTCAATGTCTGTGTCTTTGAAAAATATCTGCAATAAAAATTCAAATACATTCAAAAATGAACATAAATAAAACATAATTTCCTCCAAATGATTTATAAGACACTAAAGCATTCACTTCCCTGTCTTTGTGCCTGTCAGGAGTTCAACACCGTGTCTCCTTGGGGCTCGGCATTGTACCAATACCCCCTCCAGTCTCTCCACAACTCTGAGCCTGCACTGCCTTGATGGCAGGGAACAGGCAAAGCCCCGCCGGTGCTCAGCTAGTGTCTCACTTGTCTATGAATCGCATCCATCTGGAAATGGTACAGCTTTATATCTCCCCGTCAGAGGATGTTCACTTTAAAGATGTGTCAGGAGAGCAACACGTAGCGAAAAGGGCATGTGATTCACATTATTTCGGGGAGACTTTAGTTTAGCCCAAATCTTAGAACAAGGCACTGCCGAATGGGTTCCCTCCTCTACCCACCTCAGTCGTCACCCTTTCCCTGTCAATTAGAGTTCCCTGTCTTGGATAGCCATAGAGATGCCTATGGTGAGCCAAGGCTGCCAGGCTCCCAGCCTCTTGAAGGGTGAATAAATATTCAGGTCAACAAAATACAGGTCATTGATGCCACTCCAAGACCCCTGATTTGGGGTCTAGGATGAACAATCTATGGCTCCTTATTTGGAAGCCTGGGATGGAGCCTGCGAAATTACATTCCATTTAATGAGTCCTCTGAGAACCCCAATATTATTGTAGTGCATTCAGGTCACTGGGATTCTCAGGAGGCAAGGTTCCCTTAGATTTAGGGAAAATGGGGTTGTGTTCAAGGACCTTTTAAAATATGCCAGATCCAAGCACATGACATTTCAAAGAAAGACTCCAAGATCACATGTGTCTTAGATACTTTTCTATTTCTGTGATAAGACACCATGACCAAGACAAATATGAAACAAATGAAATAAAATGATACTTAATTTGGGTTTACAGTTTCAGAGGGCCTCAGTCTATGAAGTCGAAGCAAAGCTGTGGCAGCAGGAAAAACTGAGCCTTGGCATCTTGATCCACAACCACGAGGCAGAGAGAGCAAACTGGGAGCTATGGGCTTTTGAAACCTCAAGCCCCACCCCCAGTGCCACACCTCCTCTGACAAAGCCACACCTCCTAATCATCCACCAATTGGAGACTAAGGGTTCAAATATTTGAGCCTATGAGGGCCATTCTCGTTCAAACCATCGTAATGTGATTCCCAAAGGATATCACACATATACACATTGAAGAAAGATAAAATGTACACTAGAAATAATTCAAAATAAACGTGACCTTGCCCTTGACTGTCTCACAGACTAATAGAGGAATGAGCACAGGAATGAACAGCTAAAGAACCCATGAAACATGAGGTAGAAGACAGTGCGTGGTGAGCACTGTGCCACATGTATGTAAACCCAGCACTTAGGAGAAGAAAGCAGGGTGAGCGGTGTAAGAGGGCCTTCTGTTTATGTGTTGCTTTCATTGGTTAATCAATAAAGAAACTGCTTGGACAGATAGGGCAGAATTTAGGTAGGCGGAGAAGACAGAAGTGAATTCTGGGAGGAAGAAAGCAGAGTCAGAGAAACATCATGGAGCCGCCAAAATCAGACACGCTGAATCTTTACTGGTAAGCCACTGTCACGTGGCGATACACAGATTAATAGAGATGGGTTAAACTTATATGTAAGAGTTAGCCAATAAGAGGCTAGAGATAATGGGCCAGGCAGTGATTTAATTAATACAATTTCTGTATGGTTCTCTCTGGTGTAAGCTAGCCAGGCGTCTGGGACAAACAAAGGGCCCCCCCCCCACCTTGTAACAGGTGAGGACTTCATACTCATCTTCACCTACATAGCAAGTTCCAGGCCAGCCTATAAAACACAAGACCCTGCCTCACGGAAACGAAAAAAAAGGAAGAGAATGGCAAGGAGGAGGAAGGTGACCACAAGGCTGAGGACTATGAGGACAGCAAGAACCACTTACCAAGAGCTGTGGAGCCCATGGACCGAAGCCCAGGGAGCTCATAAAGATTCCAAAACGGGTAAGGAGCAGAGAGACAGCTCACCGAGTAAGAACACTTATTGTGTTTCCAGACAGCACAGATTCAGTTCCCAGCACCCATGTCAGATGCTTCACCACTGCTTGCCACCCCAGCTCTATAGGGTCCATGACCCCTTAGGGCACCTTCATGCCCTTCACATGCGCTCACAGAGACACAGAATTAAAAATCAAATTGAATTCTTAATATATGGGCAGGACCAGAGGTGTAGGTGAGTTACAGGAAAATTACCTCAATGTGTACATGTATGAAGCATTGGGCTTAGCCACCAGCAGAGAGAGAGAGAGAGAGAGAGAGAGAGAGAGAGAGAGAGAGAGAGAGAGAGAGAGAGACAGAGACAGACAGAGAGACAGAGAGACAGAGAGACAGACAGAGACAGAGAGACAGAGAGAAAGACAGAGAGCAAGAGTGAGCTGGAGGTAGTGAGAGAACATGAGAGTGAGAAAGTAAGAGAGAGAGAGAGAGAGGGGACAGAGTGTGTATGAGAGAGCAGAAGAGAGAGTAAGAGAGTGGGCAAGGGAGAGAGCCAGAGAAAGGTGATATTGCACACAGGCCTTGAAATGTTGGATAAAAGTGGGAAAAAGAAGAACTTTCAGGCAATCAAAGCAGTAGTTTAAGAGACACCCAAGATGCTGACAGAGATGGGCACTGGGGGAAAATGGGTCAAAACAGCTGACAGAGATGGGATGGGGAGGGGAGGAGGGGCTCCTGTGCATTCAAAGGCAAGTCTGCAGACACCTCCACAAAGAAACCTAAGCACCCAACTGAGAAGACAAATCTTTTAAAACTCACAAACCCAGGCCAGAGCTGGGTTTGCTTTAGAGAGCAGTTGATTGCTTCCCTAGAATCACACTTGTTCTCCACAGGTGTCTGCAGCCTCCAAGGCTGTCCTGGAGTTTGAAGAAGGGTTGGTTACAGAAATGCAACAGAGTCTATAAATTAGCTATGATATTAAAATACAGCCCAGAGGCTGCTCAACACACTGTTTTCTGGGTGTTGGGGCAGGGGTAACTTTGTGGGACAGACCCAGTT
Source organism: Arvicola amphibius (assembly GCF_903992535.2). Lineage (NCBI taxonomy): Eukaryota > Metazoa > Chordata > Mammalia > Rodentia > Cricetidae > Arvicola > Arvicola amphibius. The sequence continues at coordinate 51,382,184 of NC_052055.2, forward strand.
AGAAGGCTCAGGGTATGATCATGTGTTTTAGTCACTATTCTGTTGCTCTGAAGAGACACCATGGCCAAGGCAACTCCCACAAAAGGGAGCTTGCTTACAGGGTCATTATTATCATTGTGGGGAGGATGGTAGCGCACAGACAGTTGCTGGAGCAGTAGGTGAGAGCTACATTCTAATCTATAGGCTGAGGCAGACTCTAGGCTTAGTAGGGACTTTGAGGGTTAGTAGTGAACCCTCAAAGCTCACTCCCAATGGCACGCTTGCTCCAACAAAGCCACAATTTTAAATCCTTTTAAATAGTGTTATACTCCCTGGTGACTAAACACTCAAATTATATGAGCCTATGGGGCCATTCTTACTCAAGCAACTACAAGGTATCGGGGTATATCAGTCATGGGCTGTGGAGACCAAGCTGGTATGTAGAGATAATATAGCACATATAAAAGAACACACACCCGAATAACATTTGATTTCTCAACAGAAACTTGGAAAGTCAAAAGAACCTAGAGCAATACATTCAAACTGACTTGCAATGACCAGTCTAGGCTGATATACTCAAGCAAAACTGTCATAATTGGAGGGAAAAAATTCACAATATGTGAAAGCAGCTTTAAAACATGTATACCCAACAAACCAAACCTAAAGAAAATACAAGAAGCAATATTTAGGCTGAACAGAGGAATGAGCATAGAAGAGAGACCATAGAAAGGAACACTAAGCCACAAATTTTAAAACACAAAATATCACTGAGAACACAAACAACACCACCGAAACCAACAACACAATGAACAGAATTTTAAAAAAAAGAAAAGAAAAACAGTTTAATGATAGCATTAAATGTAAATGACCTCAATTCTCCTTTCAAAACATGGCTAACCAAATGGATCAAGAAACAAAATCCACCTGTCCATTATCTGTAGTAGCCCACATGTGACTCAGTTTCCTTCTGGAGTCAATTCTGACTTATAAGTCATTTGAGTTCAAGCTTGCCTGCTCTGCCTGCATCCTTGAGGGCTCTGAGAAAGTTCTGATTAAGCCCATAAGAAAGAACATTTTTGCCCAGCTAAATTACATTATCTATAAGATTTGGGCTGGTGTATGGTACATCCAATTAGAGTTATTAGCCACTTGCTGCTATCGGAATTCTTGTAAGAGATTATGCACCTGCTTGAGCTTCCTTCCAAGGACAGTGCAGGGGGGTGGTTAGCTGACTATACTTCTTTTTGTTCTGCTTTTTGCCTGTAATTAGTATATATGCTGGCCGAGAAATAAACTCGGGGCTGTTTGGTATTGACCTTTAGTCCTCCTGGTCTATTTTGTGTTTCTCTCTGTTTCTCTTAATCTGCCATTTCCTATAGCCTCACACCCTGTTGATTCCTGTTGGAGTGGGATCTTACAGTTATCTACAAGAAAAATATCTTAACCTTAAAGATAGGCATTGCCTTAGAGTAAAAGAATTGACAAAATATTCAAATCAAATGGGATCAAGGAGGAATTGGGAGTTACTGTTCTAATATCTAACAAAATACACTTCAAAACGAAAACTAATCAGAATAAACAAAGAGTGATACTTCATTCTAATCAAGGAAACAGTTAAACAAGAAGACATTACTATATTAAACATATATGCACCAAACTAAGGGGCACCCAATTTTATTTTAAAAAAATACTGTGGGATTTAAAGATATGGATGAACATCTATGCATTAATAGTAGGTGATTTCAATATACCAATTTCCCTAATAGAGAGGTTACCTGAACAAAAAAATCAGAAGTAATTGACATCATATATTAAACAGAATTAATAAGCATCTACAGAATATTATACCCAAATAGCAAAGAATATACATTCTTCAGTATCACAAGGACGCTTTTCTAAAATAGACCACTACCTGAAACAAAAAGTAAATCTTTATAAATTCAAAATTATTAAAAATCTCTCACTGTAGCCTATCTGAACAGAATGCAATAAAGCTAAAAATCGAAATCAAACACATCTCTAGTGAGTACATGAACTTACTGAGATTAAATCACTTGTTACTGAATCATGAATGGATCATAGGAGAAATAAGGAGAGAAATTAACAATCTACTCAAACTAGATGAAAAGAAAACATAAGACAACAGAACTCTCTGAAACACTTGAGCTGACCAAGGACAACCATAGATATGCCAATGTTGACAGGAGAAAGCCCATGAGGCCCCGACCGTGTCCAAAGAGCTACAGGTACCTAAGAAACACTGAGAGTGGGAGAAATTGTCTTCCCCAGAGATGGGCCACCAGTAGACTATCCAGTACCAAATGATCAATCAGCCTTGGGAACATACATATGAGTAACGTTATACTGATTGGGCAGGTTGCATTTAGGAATATATGTGTACACACATACACATGTATGTTATAGAATATTATTTTAAGGTGTGTTATTTTTGTTTATGCTCTGGAACATTTGTTTAATGATGCAAGATGTGTCTGATTAAATCAACATAGTCAGGAGACTGCATCAGTGACTAGTTGACCAGAAGTTGTAGGGAGGAACCAGAGAAAGAAGGGTTTTTAAGGAGGGCAAGGAGGAACATAAGAACTTCTTGGGAGACTAGGAGGTGAGCTGCTTGCTATTCAGCCTCTCTGGGAAGCAGAATTCTACCTTAGTCTTTGAATCTTGAGTTCTTTTAGTGGACAGATATTTAGATAATTTCCTGCTGTAGCTCTGAAAGAGTCGGTGCCTCAGGGAACAGAATTTCCTCAGGCTGCAGCTCTTAGAGCCAAACGGCTGCTGGGGGAGTTGCAGTTGCTGTCTAGGATACCCTTAGCTTAGAAGGTAGCAACAATTAAAAAAGAAAACACATAAATTCCCATAACAATTAATGAAAAGAGGGGTCATGCAAGAGAGCAAGGAGGGATATGTGAAGGGAAGGTAGAAATGAAGTAATTTATATGATAGTTTCAGACAAAAAAGAAAACGTGAATGAGGAAATTAGGGAAGAGGTGTGTTCGAGCTCTTGCTTTCTCAGTAAATGGGAACTTGGGAGTGCTATTTTCAAACCCAACCTAATTTGGATGAAGAATAATCTTGGAAAGATAAAATGTGAACAAAATGATCTTTAAAAGAATCTACTATTTATGCCCCTGTAAACACACTCTCACACATGTGGCTGTAAAAAAAAAATGCTGAAGAAATAACTTGATGGTAAAGACGGGAAAGTAGAAGAGGGCTGGTCAGGGGCCTAAACAGGAGGGGAAAACAGGCGGGGATGAGGAGATGTGAATATGGCTGAAAACACTGTGCACGGGTATGAACACGTCATGACGAACCCACTTATTATTTATCAGCAATGTATGCTGAAGTTTTAAAAAGATAATGAAGTGTCCCTATTATCCTAAAAGAGAAGCCTCTTCTGTGAAGCTGTGTTGCAAGCACTGGAGAAGCAACAAGAAACAAAACCAAAAAGTCTCTGCTCTGAAACCCTGCATACTGGAGGAAGGAACGCATTGCAAACAAGACTATGACACTATATTAGTCACGGAATATAAATATAAATATAATCCTGAGGTTATGTGGGTGCTGATTAAACCTGTGTTAGAAGATGGCACATGTCCCCGAAAAAGAAACGTCAGTGTTATGGACCAAAGGAAACCAGGAGAGACCCCACTCTGCAAGTGCGGAAGCCTAAGGCTGGTGTTCTTCAGTCTCCCAGATGGTTTTCATATGCAGGTAGACCACAGCCTTCATCCATGGAAACCACCATTTCCAACTCCGTGGGTTTCTCTTGGTGTCTTACTTCATTTACTCACTGTTTAGGTTTAAGTATTTAATAAGTCCTACACTTTCAAACACAGCTCTAAATTCTGGGGCTTCCGCCATAAAGAAGAGAGGCGCCATCTTTGGGTCTCTTGCTGCCCCTATACGGAGGGAGGCCCGTGTCTCCGTGTCGCCCCTCATTTGCGTTGTCACCTTTGTCACAACTTTCCATGAGGATGGCGAGCCCTGGCTAAAAGACCCTTGGCTGCCGCACGCACTCTGGAGGACCCAGAAGATTCCACTCGTCCGAGAATTTCCCAGGGAAAGCCTTTGTTCCTGCTTTTTTTTTTCCTTCAATGCTTCCTGACATAATGTAATGAATTATGTTTGAATGGCTCCAAATTGTGTAACTGATTACATTCAGTTCCATCACAAATTGCTAATTAGATTCACACCTGCTGAGGTACCACCTGGAGGGAGTGAGGCGAGGTGAGTGGGTGGCTAGGCCTTATTGGTCTCCTGCACATGTGAGAATTAACTACATGAAGTAAATGCTATTTTAAAATATCAGATGGGCCATGACCTGTGATTAGGCAGGCAACACAGCTATCATCAACTTACATGCCGGACACCTGGAAATTACGGGAGTCAAACCCGATAAATCCTGAAATTAATTTCCATTAAAGCTGCCTAATATGAGGCATGTATTTATAGAACATTCCTAATGTTTTGATCAGCATTTCACATTCAGCATAACTGAGTTATTTTAAGCACACACTGTTACAGGCTGAATTGTGTCTCTCAAGAAAATCACATATATCAAAGCCCTATTCCCCAATACCAAAGAATGTGACTATGTTTGAAAACAGGGTCTTTAAAGGGATAATTAAAACAAAATGGGTCCATTAGGATAGGCTCTTATCCTGTCTGATGAAGATTGTTACAAGAAGAGAAAACTCAGACACATCTACACCAGACATGTACACGTACGGTAGAAAGATCATGGGAGAACACAGCTGTCAGGTAGCCGTCTACACACCAAGACCATGCGAGAACACAGCTGTCAGGTAGCCGTCTACACACCAAGACCATGGGAGAACACAACCATCAGGTATCTGTCTATACACCAAGAAGTCAAGAGGAAGCAGACTGGGAGCAGTTATAGAGATCCACAACCAAACATTAGGCAGAGCTCAGGGAACCCCACAGAAGAGGGGAGGAAGGACTGCAGGAGCCAGAAGAGTCAAGAATACCAGGAGAACACAGTCCACGGGCATCAACTAAGCAGGCCTCATAGGAGCTCAGAGACCGAGGCGGCAATCACAGAGCCTGCGTAGATATGTTCTATGCCTCTGCATGTTTGCTCTGGTTGTTAGTATAGTTGTTTTTGTGAGATTCCTAACAGTGGGAGTGGGAGTATCTCTGACATTTCTGTCTGTTCTTGGGACCCTTTTCCCCCTACTGAGTTGCCTCATCCAGTCTTGATATGAGTGTTTGTAGCTAGTCTTATTGCATCTTCTTATACCGTGTTTGGTTACTATCCCTGGGAAGCCTGCTCTTTTTCTAAAGAAAAAAATGGAAGAGGAGATGATCTAGGGGAGAAGAGAAGTTGGGGAAGGGGCTGGGAAGAGGGGAGGGAGGGGAGGCTGAGATTGGGATGTACTGGGTGAGCAAAAAAATAAATTAAAAGGGGGGAGAGAGAGAGAGAGAGAAAGAAAGAGAGGGAGAGAGAGAGAGGAGAGAGGGAGGGAGGGAAGGAGGAAGGGAGGAAGAGTGAGAGAGAAAGAGAGAGAGAGAGAGAGAGAGAGAGAGAGAGAGAGAGAGAGAGAGAGAGAGAGAGAGAGAGAGAACAGGCTGGTCAGCACCTTGATCCTGGACTTGGAGCTTCCAGAATAGTGAAAAATAAATGTATGTTGTTTAAATCCCACAGTCTATGATGCTTTGTTATGGCAGCCACGGAATTAATTAACTTGTACATTTTTTAAAAATTGCTCTAAGCCGGGCGGTGGTAGCACACGCTTTAATCCCAGCACTCGGGAGGCAGAGGCAGGCAGATCTCTGTGAGTTCGAAGCCAGCCTGATCTACAAGAGCTAGTTCCAGGACAGGCTCCAAAGCTACAGAGAAACCTTGTCTCAAAAACAAAAACAAAACAAAACAAAAACTATTGCTCTATATCTAATCTACAACTGTGCTGTTGGGGGCCATCATAGAGCCAGGTCCAAGAATCTAGTCTTTTAGAAAGACAAGTGGATGAGATAATTAGAGACCAAGAGGAGATCCCAGGCCACAAGCAGCCATTAAGGAAGAAACTGTTACTCAAAGGGGGATCAAAACCAACATAGACCAGCACATGTCTCCAAAAGAAATGGTGTTTAAAGAAAGGGAGTATCTGGGTGGTTAATACTCGAGAGGCATCAAAATGTACAAGATACCAAGAACTAGAGGCAGTGTGTGACTGTGTAGTCACTAGCTCTTATTTGGTATGTGGCCTTCTCAATTGTCCTCGGCTGGATAGGAACACACACCTGCAAAGGCCGTGGCACAGACTGAGCACAGCTGCAGAGTGAATTGCTAGCCCTGAATTCTCAATGACTATCATGGGTCAGGGAGGACCACACAAAAGCTTCCCCCAGATGTGAATCATTCAGGCTGAGAGACAATGTTGAGAAACAATGCCCTTGACCAAGGACTTAAACCTAACCATATTACTTAGTAAGAAAGATTTTTTCCCCCTTAGGGAAAATGTTGTTTCTGAATTGATAATACCATAGTATATTTTCTAAATATTTCACATCTATTCATTTCTCATATACTCAAAAAGTCCTCTGACATGGGGCTTATAATAACAATCATGTCCATTTTATAGATAAAAAAGTGATTTAGTATGAATTATAAAAACACAGAGACAGATAATGGGGTTCAACCTGAAGATCAGAAAAGCAAAGCAGCCATAGTGCTCTTACCTCTCTGAAATCTTCAGACTGAGAGTTCCTGTCTCATCCCACCTTATATTCCTCTCTAGTGCTGGGATTAAAGGCTTGTACCTCCACAGCCTGGCATCTATGGCTAACTAGTGTCACCACTAGGATTAAAGGTGTGTACCACCACTAACTGGCCTGATAGCTAACTAAGGTGGTTAGTTTGCATTCTGGTATTCAGGCAAGCTTATTTTTTAAAATACAAATGAAATATCACTATATTTCCCATTTTGTCTAAAATAAATAGAAGGCTATAACTAATATAAGAAAAACTATATACAATAATATAATAACAATATACAATATATACAGGCAAAAAATACATCAACAATGTCTAGTCCATTTGCATTTAACAAATTCAGAGAAAACACTCTATATCTATCCTATCTTGGTGAGTCCAAAGTCTTGTACTTAATTTACTTTCTATTATAACTTGCTTTCTACATCTGATATACAAGGAAAACTCTATCTAATTTTCAATTTCCTCAGAGACCCAAGAAGGAAATAATATTATCTGAGTAAGAAGGAAATTCAAGCAAGCGACTTCCAAAAAATGTGAGAAATAACAGAAATAGTTGACTGCCTGGACAGTTACCCAAAGTTCCTCTGCAATGTTGGGGCATCCATCTTTGGCCTACAGGCCTAGAATATCTGAGAGACTTTTCTGTGAAACAGGATATTCTGAAGGTCTGTCCCTCTTTGTCTTGACAATGTTTGGCAATCACTCTCTTTTGTGTCATGCATGTCCCAGTCAGGACAGCATACGGTCAGCAGTTGAGGCAAGGGCATTTTCTTGACCAGCAGCTTACTTTTGTGATAAAGAAAGCAAACTCCATGTGGAGTTTTTTTGATGCCCATTATCTTCTCTAAAGTAGATTGTTGCTGCCAGGAGCAGGCATATCTCATTGTCATTAAAAAAAAGAAATAAAAAAGAACCTAGGTTATGAAAACATCTTAAATTCCGTAGTCTGTAGATCTCTGAAGTGTTTGAAGATGACCTGTCTATCTAAAATATATCTTTGTTTGGCCTTGAAAACATACCTAATGTGACTACAAGTTCAATTATAATAGGTGACTAACTACTAGCCTGCATTTCCTTATTATCCTAAATAGTTGGTAACAATAATTTTCAGGGATTAGAAATTTGCATTACATTATTAGATGAATTGTATAGGTACAATACTTGAACAATAGTAGAAATGTATGTACAGTATGTTCTAACAAAGGTAATCTCAACTTCGTACCATTATACAAAATTTGTATACAATATACAAAAGTCCAATCAAATGTAAAACATTTGAAACTAGTAGTTGCTTTTGGGGGGACAGGAAAGGGTTTATTTTAGGCATATGTGTTCAGTCTAGTAATTGCTTTTTAAAAGTAGACTCAATGATCTAACTTTCTATCTTATCATAGCTATATTCTCCCTTTTTTCTTTTCAGAGTAGATTCAATAATCTACCCTTTTGTCTTATTATATCTATATCCCCCTTTTATCTTTTCAAAACAAGAACTCTGAATCTAATCTCCCTTTTTCAGCTTTCTTCCTAGCCATAACCAATAACTTGCAACCAACCCCCCTAAACAATAGTAAATATCCATAACCCACTGAACAACCAAAAACCACCCACTATCATATTCTTAAATTTACTTCCTGCCATCTGGGGGCATCTTTAGGGGATCCTGAAAAGAAAAGTTGGGGTTAATTGTCAAGTCCTGGGAGAGGTAGCTGTATCATTTGTTGTCCAGTCTCTGTGTAATGGGAAAGTGCAGGGCTCGTCTCAAGTCCTGGCTAGAGTAGTCTGTGAGGCTGGATCATCTCAGCTAGCCACCTCAAGGTTGTTGTGAGTAGTCTGTAATGCAAAGGCAATCTTCAGACGGTGTTTTCCAGCTTAGTGGTGTTATCTCAGTACTGGAGGAATTGCCATTGTGAGGCCCCATCTTCCTTATGGAGATTTCAAAAGGTTGATGTTAGGTGAGCTCATGACTCACTGCAGAAAACTGATAGAGACTCAAACCTGAAATCATTTACAGAAAGGTAGAAGAAACCTTTTTCTAGAATTAGTACTCTATATGACCATCAATATCATAACAAAATCTTGTACCTTAAGAAAAGCTGTTGAGACAATATAAAACCAAATGATTGTGAGATGAGTATGAATATAATTGTCCTTAAATATTCATTTTTTTCTGTCCCATATCAGGTGGCTCTTCTGATATGAGACAGAGATTTTGGATTTTACTTTAATGAGCATGCTGGGGTTTAAGAAGGAAAAAAACACACTCCAACTCTAAAGCCAGCTTTGATTTTTAATTAGACTGGGACCACAAAAAGACTATTATATTATATGTCTGTAGAGAACAGCAGAAACAAACATTTGGAAAGATTTATGAAATTTTATTTTATCCTGTTGGAAATGTGTATACCAATAGGCCAATTTACTCTTTTTCTTGAGATATTTTTTGTGAATGATTTCTCATTTTTCTTCAGATGTCTCATTTGACCAGTGGTCTTCAGATTCCTTAGCTCGATATCTTTATTCTCCTGAAAAGACAGAAACAAAACCCTTCATCAACCCTAAAGTTTGGGAAATTCTCTTTTTGCAAGTTATATCTGATCAAATGAAAAGCATTTGTTAGTTTCATAGGTTAGTTTAGATTAAATAACCATGGTGCTTAATGAAATATCATCTCTCCTAATGTTCAAATAGAATCTTTATCAATTTTAATGATATCCATATTCTTCTCCTGTGGAAACAAAGCAAAACCCCTTCGCCAACATAATACATATCCTGATTTCCATACTGAGTCAGTTCATCTTTATAGTCTATCAATTAATTTAATTCTGTAGTTTTTTTCTAATATCTAGTGTCTCTCTCTGCAGCTGTTGGTCCTTTCTCATTAAATTCAAAGTTAATAAAGCATTATGCAATCTATTTCTGAGGATATTTACCATCCCTTTCTGTTTATTTAACATATCCTTTAGAGTTCAATTTGATCTTTCTATAACTGCCTGACCTGTAGGATTGTGTGGTATAATATAATACAATATATTATATTATAACAAGCAAAAAAAAACTGCTTCATTTTCTAAGAGACATATGCTGGAGCACTGTCTGTCTTTATTTGTTCAGGTATACCCATGATGGCCATAACTTCTAACAAATGTGTGATTATCAAATCAGCCTCTTCTGAACTCAAAGCAGTTGCCCATTGCAAACCTGAATACGTATTAATGGTGTGGTGTACATATTTTAGTTCTCCAAATTCTACAAAATGAAACACATCTATCTGCCAGATTTTATTCCTTTGAATACTTTTTGGGTTACTTTCTGCAGGTAGTGGTGTTTGGTTGTTTAAAGACAAGTAGGATATTTCCTTATAATTTCCTTGGCTTGTTGCCATATAATGGAAAAGTCATTTTTTAACCTTTGCTATTGACATGATGGTTTTTGTGAAATTCTGAGGTGTTCATCACATTTCCAATCAATAATCTATCAATTTCTGCATTACCTTGTGCTAAAGGACCTGGCAGACCCATATGGGATAGCATGTGTGTTATGTGTATGAGATGATTCCTATTCTTGATTATATCTTGTAACTGAATAAATAATAAAGTCAATTCTATATCATCTGGCATAAATTCAGTGGTTTCAATATGCAAAAAAATTCTGCATATTGTGAATCAGTAACTGTGTTGAGAGGTTCTTTAAAATCCCTTAGTACCATGGGAATAGCATATAATTCTGACTTTTGGACAGACTCATAAAGGCTTTGATCCACTTTACTTAAATTATCTGATTTGTAACCTGCCTTTACTGATTTACTTACATTAGCATAGAATGTAGAGGTTCCAGTTATTGGTGTGCCCCATACAATGTGAGAAAGGATCTAGTTCTCTTTATAAATTGAACTCTCTTGCTTTTGATTTAGTTGTTGCTAATCTCACCCACAAAATTACTACAAGCTCTTTGCCAGGATTCACTTTCTTCCCATAATTCATGAATTTCATCATTATTAAAAAGGTATGATAATTTCTGTTGGGTCTAGTCCTGCTAATTGATGAAGTCTCAATTTTCCTTTTAGAATTAACTCAGAGACCTTTTCCACATAAGTTTTAAATTTGAGCTGGGCCTCCAAATGTTACCTGTGAGCTCACACTCTGACTCTTCCCTGGCTGTTTTTCAGAGATGGGGGGAAAAAAGATGAAAGAATGTTCCCATAGTCAGTTGACAGAAATAGATGCAAACATAGTCATCTGTAGTGGTATTTTGTTTGCAATATAACAGATAAAACTTTCCTGAAGATCAGAGTGCAGAGCTAAGCCACTAGTTAGCCATAGAGGCCAGGCAGTGGTGGCACACACCTTTAATCCCAGCCCTCAGGAGACTGAGGCAGGTGGATCTCCGTGAGTTCAAGTTCACTCTGGGCTACAGAAGATTAAACCTTTCTAAAAGAGGAACAGAGCTCATGCAAAGGTGAGCCAAGCAACTGGGATCACACACCTTTAATCCCAGCACTAGGGAAGTGGATAGCTAGGCAGAGAAAGGGATATAAGGTAGGAGAAGACAGGAACTCAGATGCCATCTGAGGATTCAGGCTGAGCATGCAGTCTGAGGATTCAGTAACCTGCCCTGGAACCCCACCCCATAGGAAGCATAGGTTCTACAAAACTATGACTTATTTTGAGGGAGGTATGACCTTCCAAAGGATTCTCGTGACTCCCACCAGACTCTGGGTACTCCCTATTTCTCTGTCTGACTTGGCAACTATCAGAGCCAGAGGACAAAGAGCAGGAGAGGAGATTCCTAAAATATCAATTCTAGGGGTTGGAGAGATGACTCAGCAGTTAAGAGTGCTTGCTGCTCTTGTAGACGACCAAGAGTTCTGTTCCCAGCACCCACATCTAGCACACAACCGGCTGTAACTCCAGCTTCAGGAGGTCTAGGGCTGTCTTCTGGCCATGGAGGGCAGCTGCACACAGGTTCACATACAGACACACTCAAACAGATAACTTTTTTAAAAATGTCTATTGACTCTTAGGTTAATCAGCCAAAGCTGGGTTTTCCACAATATAGCTTACAGTCTCAGTGCCCAATGTTTCCAACTGAAATAACTAGAGAAACCTTATATACAATGCAGAGGGAGAGAGAAAGAGAGAACAAGAGCACACATCAGCTCAGAAAGAACCTCAGTTAGTTCAAGATCATACATAATGCATATTTATGAATCAAAGAAAAGCTATGTACTCTGGCATTTTCTCTTCAAACACACCTGTGCACAAGGAAGGAAAAATGGCTGCCTTATGTCCCCAGCTTTGGACAAAAGTACTTCTAAGAGTCAGGTAGAAAATTCAAATTAGAACATATTTTGATTTTTACTAACCAAGAGTAACAGAAAAGATACCTTTTCAATGATACTTATGAAATCACTCGTTTCCTTTTCTTTGTAAACCAAAGAGACTCCATTTTCTTCAGAACTATCAAGCTGAATATGAGCTTGATTACTCTTAGATAGATAGACGGTGCACTTACAGTAGAGTGGTCCCTTCATCGTTGATGAACATTTATTGAGCATCTACTGTTGACAGAGTCTATAATGAAATAGAGAATGACAGCCGGGAAAGGAATAACTAAACTGAGTCCTGAGACCATGTCGGAAGCACTTTGAAGTTATTTGGGGACACTGTGGCCACAGTTCCCAACAGAAACAAATTAAGAAAGGAAAAACAATTTTCAATTATGGTTCAGAGGGTTTTAGCCAAAGTTGCTTGGTTCCCTGTATTTCAACAGAACATCATTGTGAGAGAAGTGTAAACAAGAAGCCAGGAGTGAGACAGGAAGTAAGTAAGGATAGACACCAGTAAGAACTCTCTCCGGGGGCCACTTTCTCCATCAAAGCTCCACTTTGATACCTTTTTCAGTGAGGCAGTCACACCTTGCTTGTTCTGTGGCTGGGTCACAGCGGCAGACTGCATTTCTCTCCTCCCAGCATTCTCATTGCCCCACCTCTACTTCCTGCCTGGTCGCCCTGCCTATACTTCCTGCCTGGCTACTGGCCAATCAGCATTTTATTAAAAAAATAATACAAGTGACAGGATAAAAGACCATTGTCCCATAGCAGGCTATGTGTTACATTCAGTCTACAGACAATAGTCCGTGTAATTAGCAATCTGAAAACTCCTTTAATCTTGTCAAGGCAAGGAGCAGCTTCACTTCCCCCGGGGCTGAGCTCTCTTGCCAGAGTTTATCTCAAAAATTTTCCTTCTAGATTCCTCTTATCCAGTTTCTAGAAATAGGACCCCACCCTGGAAATGGCAGCAAGCTTAGAATGGGCAGAAAACAGGAAACTCACAGAAAGTGGGGTTTGCAGGCAACAACAGCCTTTTATCTAAAGCTACGAGGCATCCGCCATGTTGAGAGCCGGTGACTGGGTCTCAGTCTCTCACAACTCTCTGGCTGCCTGTGAAGAGGGATTTTTAACAAAGTGGTTACCTTGCCAGGCAGAAAAATGCGGGCAGCAAGAGGACAAGACAAAGAAAAAGCATTATTAAGCAGTCATAAGTGTCCAATCCTTGCTAATGGAGGCAAGGACTGTCCTCGCGAATATTTATTCTGTAAAACGCTAGGCAGCAAAGGAATAGGTCAAAGCAGATCATTTGTAAGGTTTATTCCTCAAAAGTCAAACACGATTTCAGTTTGGGGTCATTCACCAAGCATGAAGGTTGTGGATAACAGTATTATTAATATTCCATAAATTCTTTATATGGTACTCGGTAGAAAATCATCATTTGTAATATTTATCTGGTGCTTGAATGAGAACATGCGATAATAAGACAATTCAATTTTCTACTTTGACATTTTAGATATGACCGAGTCATGATAATCAATCAGTAATACATTTATCATCTACAGGAAGCCAATTATGCACCAATAATCAGCGAAAGCTCGAACCCATAACCTAGACCCTGGCCGTGGTGACAGTGAAGGCGGAGGCATCTGCTATAATTGTGCTGTTATTGCTTCTAACAAAATGTTTTATACCCGAAAGGGCAGGCAGTGCCTTTAAAACCCCAGTTCCTCTCCGGCTCTTCGTTACAAATTGCCTTTTGAATCACAAGCTTTTTAGAAGGGCAAAAGCAGGTACAGGCACAGGAAGAGAGAAAGAGAACAGGGCCAGGAATCACGTTTGGACCATGGAGCCAACCCTGGCTCTGCATTTACTGAGTGACCTTGAGCGAATGATTTAAACTCCCAGGCTTCAGTCTCTCCATCATTAAGGGCAAGGTGATAACTTCCTTGCGAGGCTATATAAAGATATGCCACAGTGAAGGGCACACATGCACTCCATAAATAGATGCTATCATTAAAGCCCAAAGTCTTAACCAAAACAAAGCTGCAGGTCATGTTTTAAAAAAAATTAGTCTTAAAACATTTTATATAAGTAAGCCAGTATGACAAGGAGAGACATATTTAAAGCATAGCACCAATTATAATCAAGGGTCTTGTTAGATATTCTGATTGTTAGATAATGATTTTAATAATATCGTAGATGGCTACACCTTGGTTTTTATTTATTGTACTCTGAAATTTCATGTTAATTACAGGCATAAACTGGGGCCACTCAGAAGCCTGTGGAAGGCACTTACTGAAATAGTATGTCATCTGGTGTGTCTGGAAGAAGAAATCCAAAGGCTCACTGCTTTCAGATGCCACTCACATATGTAGTGTTCATTTGAGGCTATCCAGTGTGTGTTTGTGTGTCTGTGTTTGCATATGTAGGCACTCACATTTTAACTCAACTTCCCATGGCACCTCACAAGGATCTCCACTCCCCTATGAGTTGAAAATACTGCCTGGTACAAGTCGATAGCAGGAATAGGCTCAATCTCTCTAGAAAGCACCCTGTGGAGGTCTCAGGCCTCAAACAGCTTCTCCTGGGGATACAAGGTTACAGCCTGGAGCCTGAAACAAATGCAGGTTGCCCAAACATAAACTCGTATTTGGGTATCTCATACCATGTAACAAGACACCTCAAGAGTTAGAGACATACAGCAAATTAACTTTCTCCTAATTCAGTGGACTGGTGGCAATCCCACAGGTCACATAGCACTGGCTGAAGACTGCTGGAATTCTCTGGATTTGGTTGAGCTGAAATGTACAAGACACTGTTTTTGCATGACTGCCTTCGCAGGGAGGTTTACCTGAGCAAGACTTTGTCTCCATGCAAGGTCTTTGTGTAGACGGGGCTTCTCACAGCAGCTGAACTGGAAACGTTAGTCCCCAGAAATGGAGTATTTGATGGGTCAGAGAATCAAGACAGTTTCTCGGGGCCTCCACTTCGAGACCATACAGTGTCATCCTATGGGACAGACACCTCAAGAGGTCAGCCTGTGCCTCAAGGAGAAGGATGTAGATTCTGTGAGTACTCCATTGGCGTGTTGCTGTTATGCACGTGTTTCCCCTGTGTAACGGATAGAATGCAAACATATGGAAAGGCTAGATGAACCTGTAGCACATTTCACTCACTGGTTTTCCTAGCATGTCATGAAAACACAGAAACCGGCTCACAAAATGATTGGGAGCTCAAGTTATGCTGCCAGACAAGTCTCCATCAAAATCCCTACATTGGCTGCATCGCCAAGAGAAAGTCACTCATGCAGTGCTCCACCTCGAGACCCAACAGACACAGACTGTGTCCGTGCTCCTGAAAGGCTGAGCTCCCAGCTCAGTGGGAGAGAGCTCACCTGGACCGGGACGGCAAGAACTATGAACCAACACTGGATGCCCAGAGAGAGTCTGGGCTTGTCAGCGCTGTGGTGTCTGGAGGTATCTCTTCCCAAACAACCCTCTTTCCTCTTTCTCAACCCCTAAACCAGTGGTTCTCAACCCTTTTAATACTGCAACCCTTTATTTCTTTTTTTATTTATTTATTTAACACAATTTCTTTAATGGATCTTTGGAAATTCCACATCATGAACCCTACCTAATCCCACTCACCTCCCAGTCCCTCCATATCCTCCCCTCATGCCTACAGTCCCCCCCAAAAGAATTTTTTTAAAAAAAATCAAAACAAGCAAGCAAACAAACAATAACAAAAGGAAAATGAAAAAGAAAAAAAGAACCTCTTTGCTCTTCCATTTTTTCCCTCCTCTCCAACCCCTCTGCATTTGTCCTGGTGACACTGGGAGCCTCAGTGTGTCACACAGTATACCTTTTTGCCCCCTCAGCTTCATTTGCAAATGTTCATTGCAATGAGCCACTGGTCTGGTTCAACCCTCTGGCACACCATCAGCACCAGATCCGTCTCAGATATCCCGAAACCACCTGAGTCATGGAATCCTACAGGAACTGCTTCTCAGGACTGATCCCTTCACGAGCTCCAGTAGGTCCTAGATGAGGTACCTGCTAAGATAGGCCAACCCTAGCCTGGCTGTGTGCCTGAGTGGTATCTGAGTTGGTCAATCCAAGCCACTGGGGCTGCCCACCTCAGGCAAGGGAAAGAGCCATCTCCTTTACATCCAAGCCATCAGTCAGTTCTCCCTCACCCATGGTGAGGGGTGGGGCCATCAGTCCTGAGTGAATGTGGGGGGAGAGGACAACGCACACGCACATGCACATGCACACGCACATATACATGCACACGTACATACACACACACGCACACACACACCAGCTCTCTTGCTGCAGCACCCAGTGAAGGAAGGGCCAACTATCCCAGGGTCAGCGAAGGACAGAGCAAACTCAGCAAGGCTCTCTGATCTGATCATGCATACATAGTTCCTATGGCCCCCTGAGGTGACTCAGGTCACAGACATCAACACAAACACACCTGCAGCAGGACCACAGGCCCAGACATGGCCCTCAGCAGCAGTTTGGGCCCCAAAACCACCACGGCTCTGGGTGGAAGCACAGGCCACTCAGATCAAGATGTCTCCGGTGATGGCATGGCCCTGGACACCAACAAGGCCACAGGTTGCTGCCCTGACCCCAGGTTTCCATGTAACCTTTGGTGGCAACACGGGCCTCAGACTTCAATGCAGATCCCAGCAGCTGCAGTAGGGGCCATGGACCCTGACATGGTCCTCACCAAACACTGCAACCCTTTCATACAGTTCCTCATGTTGTGGTGACCCCCAATCATAAAATTAGTTTTGTTGCTACTCTATAACTGTAATTTTGCTACTGTTAAGAATCATAACATAAACATCTGATATGCAAGTTATCCGATATGCAATGCCTGGGAAAGGGTCTTTCGAGCCCCAAAGGGCTGGAGACCCACAGGTTGATAAGCACTGCCCTAAACCCTTTCCTTCCTTCAACTGATGTTCATTTAAAGGGGTAGGATTATTCAAAGCCCAGTACTGTTTTCTGGCTGGGAATTATTCATACCAAGAAACTCTTTGGAACAATATATGTTGCCACTTGTTTGTGGGGAAAAAATTACAGCAAACCTAATTTAGAGGCTATGATGCTATCTTTCTTTGCTTTCTATCGCTGTGATAAAACACTGACCAAAACCAACTTGGAGAGGAAAGGGTTTATTTGGCTTGCAGTTCCCCATCACAATGCACCACTAAAGGAGTCAGGGCAGGAACCTGGAGGCAGATACTGAATTAGGGACCTGGAGGTAGGAACTGAAGCAGAGATCATGGAGCCAGGAACTGAAGGAGAGACCATGGATGAATATTGCTTACTGGCTTGCTCTCAGACGCATGTTCAGTTAGCTTTCTTAAACCTCCCAGGACCAGCTGCAATGTGATGGTGCACGCCTTTAATCCAAGCACTCAGGAGGCAGAGGCAGGAGGATCTCTGAGTTTGAGCGTCTCCCCCACTCTACTTCCTTGTTCCCACAATTCTGTTCTGTCTACTCCACCTACCTAATTTTCTGTCTCTTAAAGGGCCAAGGCAGTTTTCTTTATTAATTAACCAATGAAAGAAACATAGACAGATAACTCTCCTCCATCAAGCCTGGTCTACAGAATGTATGGACCAGGATCACCAGGTCAATATAGAGAAGGAGAAACCCTGTCTCAAACAAATAAACAAACAAACAACAACAAAACAAAACCTCCCTGGACCACCAGCTTAGGGGATGGCACCACCCACTGTGGGCTTGACCCTCCCACATCTATCAATAATCAAGAAACAGACATGCCTGCAAGTCAATCAAATGGAGACAATTCCTCAGCCGAGGTTCCCTCCTCCCAGGTAATTGACAGAATGCAGCAGCTGCACAAATATTGATGGAAGAAGACAGAAAGCTGGAGAGAGTAGTTCCGACCAAGCATCTTTTTTAGAGATTCTGAATACCCTATCACCTGACACGGACATCACATCCTGACCTTGACATACTAACCACATCTGATGATGTTTCTCTGGCCCACCTATCGTATCTATTTGAACAAAACTGGCCAATCGGAGATCCCTGGAGTGCTGGGATTAGAAGTGGTGTACAGTGGGTAGATTAGGACCCAAGAAAAGCAGATTTAAGGCACTGCAGCATAACACAAGAAACCAAAAGAACATAGCAGCCTGGGTGGTCGGGGCAGCCAGGGCAGGTGGAACTAGCAGGAGATCAAAGGGGAACATGAGGTCAAGTTCTAGGAGCAATGGAAGTTCACGAAAAGAACACAACCGGCCCTGGAGCTATTCCTTCCATTGTTCCTAAACACCCCTTCCCACCTAGAGAGAAAAAACGGTACCATGTGGCCTCTGGCCTCAACTTAGTCCCAAGTTCAACACTGAGAATATTATGATAAACTAGGAGTCCAAAGAAAATTTTACATGGAAATTTACCAAGCTCAAATGTTTATTTTATGAGAGAAATGACGACCTCTGACTCTGGATTACATAAGTGGCGGCCATGTAAACTGAGAGTGGCTTGTATGTAGGGTGAACTACACAAGTGGCTACCCTAGAGGGTCAGCTGCGGGTGGCCATCTTGTAGGGTGAACTAGCCCGGGTGTGTCTAATACGTGAGGTTGAGGTTTCCCCTCCATCCTCCAGCGTCAACAAGAACTGTGCCTTTCACTTCAGAGAGCTCTTGAGCTCTTCCCCACTGGAGACAAGGACGTGTGTCGTGAGTGAAGTAAAATCGTAACAAAGGTCACCTGTTGTTCTTTAAAACATGGCTGAGAGTATCTGCCTGTCTCTGCGCAACTGTGAAAGGCCTCGCTACACACCAGACCCAGTGCGCAGACACTCTCCAGCGCAGCATTTCTCTCCATCCTCGGCTTAAATTTGGAGATTTGCTGAGCTACCTGCGCTCCACTCTCTTACATTTGAGCTGTGTGTTAATACTACTGAACAATGGATGTGTACACACTGCATTAGACTCCGAGTCTGGACTCTCAAAGACTATAGTATCCTATCGTGGTGTATCCTATGCTGTTAAGACCAACATTTAGATTCTAAGTTTTCCCTCACTAATAAGCAGAGGGGAGACCTGGTGGTGCTTCACATTCCTGGAGGGAAACTGATTGCCAGGACTTCCAGGTCCCTCTGGGAGTTTCTTCAGGGTGCTAATATAGAAAGCCCTCTAGCCTGATTCTAATGAATACTGTGTTTGTGGTTTTGCTGAAACCCAAGGGATTGTAGTTGATAACTTGGCTCTGCTAAATTGCATTGCTTTGGACCTCTCTTCCCTCCAGAGAGATGATTTTTCAAAAGTCCCCACTGGCTAGACTCCATTTTGTTGCAAAGAAGGGCTTTCATGCTACAAGCCCGCGGAAATCCTCTAATGAAACTCAAAAGCTATCCCACATGCTTAGGGGGCTATTTACTGCTTAAAAGCATTGTATCACAAGAAACATGGGTTCCACCCTCCAAACTACTTTCTGCTGGTTCTAGCCTGCCAACTACTTCTGTTTAAATGTGCACTTAATTGTATAGGAGTTTAACTAGGCAAAGGTGGTAGACCTGTGGCCAGGGGCCGTATGGAACCAACTGAGACTCATTAACATTATCCTTAAGATAAAGACTTAAGTCTTCTCCATCTCTTTGCACACTAAAGTAAATAGGACTAAGATAGGGGACCTGAAGGAGATTTCCCAGCCAAGAACATTGACAGCTGAAATATAATCATACCATAAGATTTATAACGCTATTGACTTTTCTTTTGCATCATAAATTTCACCGCTGAGTGTCTGCCTGGATTTTATTATAATATCATATTAGGGAGAGCAGCTTTGCTGGTGACAAATGAAAAATCACTGATATGAGAAAACTTCCCATTATCAGCTCATCACCTACCCATATTAGCATCTCTGTACCCTATTATCAACTTTTTACATAAGATAACATTTCTTAATGGCGGGGAATTCTCTAATGCTGTATGAGCGGTCTGGCATCGTTTGTAGTTCCCATCACACAGAGCCTACTTGAAAGCAGAATGTATTTCTTGCCTAGGTAGACTTTGAAAACTGCAAGCATTTTCTAGCAGTTCAAGCAAGAACACTGACGCTAAAAGCATTGGCTTGATGAGCGCCGAAGGCCCCTTTAAAAGTTGCTCCCAACCTTCAGATCGTCTTACTGTACCCACAAAATTTTGAAGACAGTTAAAGAAGAGAGGAAAGAAACAAACTGCTGACCCACCAAATGCAAAGCCGAGAATACATTGTCCATGTCTTTCGTTATTGTTGCTGGAATTCTCAGAGTCAAAGCAGGCTAAGTTCAATCAAGTTGTCTGTTACCCAAAACCATGGTACAGCATACACCCGTCTGTGCCATTGATAAGAACTTCTGTCTTTAGCACTCCCCAACATTCTTCCCATGGCAGGGAGCTGGCAGGGTAACACAAACTTAGTTTCTAAAATCTAATTTTTTTTTTTTTAGGATGTGATCGAATCATTGGAGTTTGTGGTCATATCTGCAAGGCGCTGAGCCGGCCTATCGGTTCTGCAACTTTGTATGACAGGCAGTCAATGCAGTGAGAATATCCATTTTATCAGCTCAGCGAGCTGGACGTCGGCCGCCTGTGAACGCAATGCAGATCACAGCCCTCTGTGGTTTGCACCACAGCAGGGCAGCCCTGTGCTCTTCCACTCTGAGGAATCTCCATGAAAGGACAGCCTGGCCCTTTCCTGGACTTTTGAGTTCACCTTGGTGTCTGATACCCAACCAGGATGCACCAACCTCAGCCTAGGACCCGGTAGCACATCCCTATGGCTCTTGATGAGCTCCTTGCTTACCCAGCTCAATCACTCTCAAATTTGGGGCTCATATTGGTCTGTTCTAGAAGCACACTCCGACCACCTCAGAACTCACAGAACTCCTCCCCGAGACTGCTCTCAGGGAGTTCATTGTATGGCCTCCTGATAGAACCTCAGACCTTCAGGGTCAATCAGGAGACTTCAGAATTCCTGGAGTGCTTGCTTACACAATGCAGCTGGACTTCTCTGGCCTTTCCTACATACCACAGCACAAATGCATGTCCTTCAAATTAAAAAAAAAATGCACGGAAAGACTGTCTTTATATATGTGGCACTGGCAGCCCATAGGGCTTATTACTCTCCTGGGTTGCACTTACTAATAATTAGGCAGCGGTACTCAAACTTCAGTTAGCATTTAAAAAAAAAAACAAAAAGCTGAGGTACTTTTAGAGAATAAGTTCTTGGGCTCACTGCCCTGATTTTCTGATTTAAGTCAGTCCTACATTGAGGACAGGTAAATCTTTCAACTAGTCCAGCTGGCTGACAGTCGGCTTTCATTTAAATAGCAGTTGTCTTCGACCAATCTGACTCATCTCTTATTTGAAAAAAAAAAAAAAAACAAAAAGCAAGAAATGTAAAATGTTTGATACAAACAAAATCTTGCTAGCTGACAAAATTCTGCTTAAGTATTCATTTTCTGCCGCTACTCTGATGCACTGTTTATGTAAGCCTACCTAGGAAAGTGGCCAAATCAAACCCTTCTCCAGAATGAGTTTCAATGAAGATCAATCAGTCAGAAGGAAGTCCCAGAGAAACCCATGAAAACATTTACACACAGGATGCCTGGAGCTCAGAGAACTTATAGACACTGACAGGCTAGACAACAGACAAAGGAGAAACTGAGGCATAGGCTGCCAACCTCTGGGCACCAGGGCAGGGAGGAGGTTGAAGGTACCCTCGACTTAGTGCTCACTCAGCCCTGTACCTCACGGCGCTCCTGGTTCTGTGTGTAGACATTACACTGGTTTGCCCTGCAGCCTCTATCAGGCATCCAGCTCTTTTAGGATAGAGCCTGTGACAGCAGCTGTGGACCTGCCACGTACTGGCTGTGTGGGCGGGGCGACTACCTACACCTCCTCTTTCTCAGCTACAAAGTGGAATGATCACTTCTACTTCAGGATGGGTGTAGAGATTAAATAAGATGATCCTTATAAACCGCGGAACCAAGTTGCGTTGTCTGTGTTCAGTTCTTGTGGTTCTCACACGTTGCTGTTCAGTCTGGGTGTCTAGGTCAGCTTGTGATGAATGAAGTGAAAGTATCTCAAGATAGCCATCTTGCCTCAGCTAGTCTCTTGCTTCAGCTAGTCAGCCAGCCCCCAGAGGAAGAGAGATGACAGGAACAGTTGCTTTCCTGCTGAGTACTCTACGTGTCTGCTATCAGCTCTGCTAAGTCCAGTACCAAAACCTGGAGCTGGTGGCCCTTCCCGGGGGTCCACCCTCTTGTCTTCTCAGCTCTTATGATTCCATCTGTCTCTGGAAAGACTATGTAAATAAAAAGAGAACCGTCAGGTGGTAGTGAGTGCCTTTAATCCCAGGACACAAGAAGGAGAGGCAGGTGGATCTCTGTGAGTTCAAGGCAGGGAGTTAGTTCCATGACAGCCAGGGCTACACAAAAACCCTGTCTCAGAGAGAGGGAGAGAGACAAGGCTGGGGGGAGGAGAGAGAGCAAGAGAGAGAGAGAGAGAGAGTGAGACAGAGAGAGAGACAGAGGGAGAGACAGAGAGAGACAGAGAGAGACAGAGACACAGAGACACAGAGACACAGAGAGACAGAGAGAGACAGAGATACAGAGAGACAGAGAGAGACAGAGAGAGAGAGAGCAAGAGCGAGCACAGAGAAAGCCACCAAGGGCAAAACCTTCTCTAAGCCATACTCATGGGCAGTGTGACCCCCTGGCATAGTTGGCATGGGGCACTGTTGTCGTATTTTTATTAACAGATCTTGCTCACTCTTGTTTCAGTTCGGAGGATAAGTTCTGAAGCACTGAAGGGCATGAATTCTTCCAGTTGGACTATACTGGCTGTAGCACAACCTGTTGAATGACAGAAACCTCAAAGATTAACAGAGAAGAAAAGCAGCCACGGAGGGGGGGGGCAGGATCCCCAGAAACTGAGCAACTGCCCCAGCATCTAAAAGCTCTGTCTTGGAGCCCAGCTGTCCCTCGGAACTCCTTTGACTCAGGACCCCAGCCAACTCTCCTTACCTCAAGATGGAAGGGTTCAGCGGAGGTGGTGAAGGGCCTTGGCCCAGCTCCAGATTGGGAACCCCATCAGACAAGAGACTCAAAATAACTTCTCCTTTAGAGGAAGTCTTGCCACGGACTTAAAAGCTAACTTGGTTTCCATGGTCACATGGAAACTAACAGGCACAATGGGATACAGCTCCTGTCAATCAACTGACACAGGCCTTTCCATGCATATGACAACATATCTGACTGCAACAGGGCACTGCAAACTTAGGATCTACACAGAACGATCAAGTGTTTGGTGAAATTCACAATGTATTTCAAATTCTGTGATTCTCTCTGACACAAAGAGTCCCATTATATTCAAGTTCATTTTAAGCCCAAGTTAGGAGGAAGAGGGAAAAATCAAAAGGGAAGAGATGAGGGTAAGGGGCCAGTAAATAGTACAGGCAACAGCTCAGAGCCGTGCTTTAGTGCAAGCATGCCCTGGAACAGGTAGTACATTCATTCAGCTGAACTCTATCTCACCCATCCAAATGTGCGTCTAAGACTTAAAGGAATGCATTTAAGGGTAACACACCCTCTAAATACAAATGAGAGCAACTAGTTCAGTTAATTCTCAATGCAAGGAAATGAGTGTATTGTAGCACAAATTCTAATTGGTCTTAATAATAAAAACCAGGAGTCAGATATTAGGGGGTGAAAGCTGAAAGATCAGAGAAGTAGAGAAGCCAGTCACTGGTTCTTACCTCTACAAAATCCTCAGACCGAATGAGGTATCCTGTCTCTGTAAGTTTTCAGACTGAATGTCATCTCTACAAAACCTCAGACCGAATCCTGGAGCTCCTGTCTCCTCCAGTCTTATATTCCTCTCTCTGCCCAGCCATATCCCTTTCTGGGAGTTTTCAGACTGAATGTCATCTCTACAAAACCTCAGACCGAATCCTGGAGCTCCTGTCTCCTCCAGTCTTATATTCCTCTCTCTGCCCAGCCATATCCCTTTCTGTCTCCACCTCTCTAGTGCTGAGATTAAAGGTGCGTGACTCCCGAGTACTGGGACTAAAGGTGTGACCCACCACCACCTGGCCTGGCTGTGTTTCTCTTTTAGGATCAATTTCACGTAGCCCAGGGTGGCCTTGAACTCCCAGGTATCCGTCTGCCTCTGCCTCTGCCTCCCAAGTGCTGTAATTAAAGGTGTGTGCCACCACCGCCTGGCCTCTATGGCTAACTAGTGGCTTAGCTCTGCACTCGGATCTTCAGGAAAGCTTTATTTGTTAGGTCTCAGAGTGTCACCACAATGTATATAATGTAGGAGGAAGAAATTTCAGTGAAAGACAATGTTCAATACCCACAGGGCATTTTGCACAGAGCTTGACTTGCAGACCTCCCACCCTGCAGCCTGTGTGTGTGGTGAAGCGCTTCCATACACCTGGCTCACCCGACCATGACTGACCACATCCACCTGGGAGAGATGGAAGAGAGGCCGCTGTCCCCACCTGCATGTGGAACAGACTGGCTTTGTCTGTCTCTCTCTTGCTCACTCTCTCGTCCCCGCCCTCTCCTGCTCTTACGCTCTTGTGCTCCACTTACGCTTACAGACAAGGTGAGCATCGAGGCAGCAAAGCCTCCGTCATTGTCATATCAGGTCCCTGAGTGCTGGACTCGCAGGGATGGGCAATGCCTTGACCTGACCCGAAGTCACAGGGCTGCCTGCCTCGCAGATGCAGACGTAGACAATGTACTGGTCAACTGAGATTACACTGGACTGCAGAGGCTGGACTACCCTCCCTATAAAGCAAAGCTCCCCACCCCCACCCCCCAAGTTCTTGTACAACCCTTGTACAGCAAGGGAGACTATCAATGCATCTCTGGCTCCCTTGGAAACACCGGGGCTCATAGCCACATTTCTCTCGGCTTTACTCAAAATGAAGAAATACAAAATCTCCAGCAGATTTATTTTCTGACTGCCAACTTCTTCCCACTCTGTGTATGAGGAAACCTGAAACTGCCAGACACCCAGAAAACACTTTGAGATACAGGAACTACATTTGTTGGAAATGAGACATTATTGGACACATTGATGCTTATCTGTGGTTCATCCTTTGTCCTCTATAAGAACCACTGTTGTCGAAAGGGAATTTGGGGAGCCCCTCCCTTCACTGATTACCAGGTCATCTGTAGCATGAGTTCCGTCCCAAGAATATAATGTCAAAACAGTTTATGTGGCACCTTAGAAGCTCCCAAAGTATGGGTTGCCAGGGTAGTGGTCTGCAAGCAGCTTTTTGTGTCATGATGCCTGGACCATCCATCTAAATATAAGTTGTGGCTCGGTTGTATAGATGGGTTTCCTCCATACATGGCTCTCTGAATGGACGCATCCTTCTCGTTCGCACAGCTTAAAGGGTTTTCCTCTCTGCTGACACAGCCCCTCCTTTGATTGCCTTTGATGCAGCACATCTGTGGGCTCAGAGCCCAAGGACAGCCTTCCATGACACACAGCCTTGCTAGGTTTGGGGCTGTCTCCATGGGAAGCTCATCCATCCAGCCAACACATGCATTCGTCTGCTCAGTAGAGGTCAGCCACTATGAAGACACAGAGAACACGGCGTGAGTAAAGCAAACGGGTTCCTCCTGGTGACTTTAGTCTAGGGAAGAGACAAACTTGGGCACATTGGGACCACTGTCAAATGCAGAATGAAGCAAACGGAAGGAGGGACAAACAGAATGGCGCCAGTGACTCTGGCAGGAAACCAAAGGGCTAACTTGTACGGGTATGTAATGACAGCCAGCAGCCAAAATCCGTGATCAGCAGGCCAGTGGAACAAACTAGTCTTGACATTTATGACCAGGATCTGTTTTAGAATAAACAGAGTATGGCGCCAAGTGTATTCTTACATTCAACACCTAGAAGCAGGGGGCAGAGCCTCCTCTGCATATGTGTGAGCCCAAGATCCCGATCCCATCTAGCTGAAAACCCAATCATTGTGCTTAACGTTGTTGCCCCCACTACAGATGCATGTCTAGTAAATTTCTTTTAAAAGCTAACTATATCCGCGTGCCAAAGCCAATCCGTGCAAATTTAGCTAGAAGGGCCGACTCAGACTGAAAGAGTAAAGCAAAGAGATTGCAGTGCGGGTGGACACAGTCAACACAGTCTTGACAAAGCAAAATAAAAGATTCGGTTGCTTAGAGCCAGTGTGTGGAAAGTCATTCTGATTGAATATAGCTTGTTACCTTTGACCCCAGACTTCGAATTTTGTACAAAGTTTGACTCCCGGGTCAGCCCATGACAGAGTGCAAAGAAACTTTAATAAACGTGGGCATTTGAGAAGGAGAGGGGTTTTCATTTCTTGGTGTTTTCGCCCTTCCGTGGGTCCATTCTCCTGAGAGGCTATCCAGGGCCTTTACAGAGATGAGCGTCTTAACCCAGGCAAAGTTCATGATGAAGGTCACCAACACCTGTTAAGATGAGGTAAAGGGTCTAAAGGTGCAGAATCTTCTTCCTTCCATTGCTTAGGAAGTTTTACGCTGACCTTCCGCATCTTCAACTCAGCTCTGCGCAAGTTGTTTGTCCCGCCCCTTACCAAGGCCTGAAAAAGGGAGGACACAGTGCCACCTGCTGGCCGCACGCGGGAATAGTCGTCCCTTGGCGGAGCACCACGGGGTTCTAGGGAGTAACTACATTTTCCTAAGCAAGTTTCTATGTTATTAAAGAATACACAAGACTGATTTGTCACTGGAAGAATTTAGGAAATATTTATTTTATTATTCCTGATAGTTTACAGAAATGTCATCTAATTTCAGGCAAAAGCAAATTTGAGATGTAAGTACCCGTTTATGAGGTTTTGATTTATTCATTTCATAGAGCCATAGCACACATTTTGTAATAAAGCCTCTCGCCCTAATTAGAATTCTCTCCTCTGTACTGCATTTAAGTTCCATGAAATTAACACCAACACAGATGTTGAGATAGTTACAAATATAAAGGGTACTGTTCAACAGGGAAAACATGCTTAAAGAATTTTCCAGAAGAAACAGCACCTTTGAACTATTCTAGCAAAAAATATATATATTTCGGAATGGGCTTTTTTCATACAGCACATTCTGATTATGGTTTCCCCCAATCCTCCCGGATCCCCTACTTCCCCACACACTCAAACTCACAACCATTCTCTCTCATTAGAATATAAAAAGGCAATAATAATAATAATAATAATAAATAAGGTAAACTAAAAACAAACAGAAAATCAAAAGAAACACATTCAGACACAGAGACACACACGTTTGCACCCACAGAAATTCCATAAGAACAAAAAACCGGACAAGCAGACACCATCATATATAAGCATAGTACCTCTATGGTTAGAAAAACTAACAAAGCTTTCCCAGGCGGCTGCCGAAGATGGCGGAGGGGCAGGTTCTGGTGTTGGACGGCCGAGGCCATCTTCTGGGTCGCCTGGCAGCCATTGTGGCCAAGCAGGTACTGCTGGGCCGAAAGGTGGTCGTTGTTCGCTGTGAGGGCATCAACATTTCCGGAAATTTCTACAGAAACAAGTTGAAGTATCTGGCCTTTCTCCGAAAGCGGATGAACACCAACCCCTCCCGAGGCCCCTACCACTTCCGAGCCCCGAGCCGCATTTTTTGGCGCACTGTGCGAGGCATGCTGCCCCACAAGACCAAGCGAGGCCAGGCTGCCCTGGAACGCCTCAAGGTTTTGGATGGGATCCCTCCACCCTATGACAAGAAAAAGCGGATGGTGGTCCCTGCCGCCCTCAAGGTTGTGCGGCTGAAGCCTACCAGGAAGTTTGCTTACCTGGGGCGTTTGGCTCATGAGGTCGGGTGGAAGTACCAGGCAGTAACAGCCACTCTGGAGGAGAAACGGAAGGAAAAGGCCAAGATGCACTATCGGAAGAAGAAGCAGCTCTTGAGGCTGCGGAAACAGGCAGAAAAGAACGTGGAGAAGAAAATCTGCAAATTCACAGAGGTCCTCAAGACCAACGGACTCCTTGTGTGAGCCCAATAAAGACTATTTGTGCCTCAAAAAAAAAAAAAAAACCTAACAAAGCATTATGAGACAAAGAACCTCCAAAAACGCTGCTGAGTTCATTTTGCATTGGTTATCTCCTGCTGGGCATGGAGTCTGCCCATGGTGTGGTTTGCTTGCCCCATGAGACTTCTTTGGAGAAAACTGAGTTATCAGTTGAGGATAGTTTCTGGGTTAGGGCATCCACTTCCCCCTCCGTGCTGGAAGCCCATCTGACTGAGACCTGTGCAGGCCCTGTGAATGCTGCTTCAGCCTCTGTGAGTTCATATGTGTGTTAGCCCAGTGTGTTTAGGTTTTGTTTCCATGGTGTTCTCCATTCTTCTGGCTCTTACACTCTTTCCACCTCCTCTTCTGCAGGGTTCCCTGAGCCCCGAGGGGAGGGATTTGGAGATGTCCCATTTAGGTAGCTCACTTTCACTCTCTGAACATCGCCTGGCTGTGGGAAATAAAAGCAAGTGAAGCAAGTGTAGCCTTGCTTTCCTAAAACAGTTTGCACTGTCTGCTGATTTTCCTTCCCAGCTAACCTCGGTGTCTAACTCTATTTTACTCACAGCAAACAGTGAGACACAGTACTCTGCCAACTATGAATAAGAAGTGTTCTTTATGTCTATACCCTGGCTTCTTACCCTGGCTGGTGCAGACATTGTACATTATGACCAGGGGGAAAAAAAGCTCTTGACCATGGGTCAAGGATTGTCCCAGCATGTCTCAGAATGTCTAGGTAACATCGACCCTCAGATTTTGGATCACTACTGAGACAGAGACCCACGCAGCAGTGCTCAGGGGTGGCTTCCTGTGGCCCCTTCCTCCCATCATCAGTTCCAGTTGGCATTTTAATAAGTTTCACTCTTGTCATTGGAGATGGAAGTAACAGCAAGCGGTAACTGTGCCTTTTAAAATTACAAACATTTAGCCAGGCAGTGGTGGCGCACGCCTTTAATCCCAGCACTAGGGAGGCAGAGGCAGGCGGATCTCTGTGAGTTCAGGACCAGCCTGGTCTACAAGAGCTAGTTCCAGGACAGGCTCTAAAGCTGCAGAGAAACCCTGTCTTGAAAAACCAAAAAAAAAAATTACAAATATTTCCCAAATATTCCAGTCCTTAGGGAACTAAAGGGTGCGCACACGGGTGGGATGCAGCTAGGGAGGACTGTGCCTTATGAAAACCGCTTTTTAACTGCACAGAAGTGTGCTCATGACTGAGAGACTATGTTTATGAGTATCTTGCTTAATTTTTTATTGCTTGAAGACACCATGACCTGGGCAATTTATAAAAGAAAGCATTTAATTTGGGCTTCACCATTCAGAGGGTTAGAGTCCATGTCCGTCATGGTGGGGGCATGGCAGCAGGCAGGCAGGCATGGTGCTGGAGCAGTCGCTGAGGCTTTACATCTTGATCCACAAGCGCAAGGCACAGAGAACTAACTGGCAATGATGTGGGTTTTTGAAACCTCAAGGCCCACCCCCAGTGGCACACCTACTCCAACAAGGCCAGGCCAGACCTCATAATCCTTCCCAAACAGTTCCACCAACTAGGAACCAAGCATTCAAATAAATGTAAACTATGGGGATATTTTCTTTCTTTTTTTAAGGTCTATTTATTTATTATATATAGTGTTCTGCCTGCGTGTGTCCTTGCAGACCAGAAGAGGGCACTAAATCTCATTACAGATGGTTATGAGCCACCATAGGGTTGCTCAGAATTGAACTCAGGACCTCTAGAAGAAGCAGTCCATGCTCTTAACCTCTGAGCCATCTCTCCAGCCCCCTAAGTGTGGGGGGAGAGGGTATTTTCAGTCAAACAAGCTGCATTTGTGAGAAGTTGGTTCAGACCAGTGTCTAAGCAGCATGTAACAGACTGCTCTGGCCAGAATGAGCTTCCAGTGGGGGCTGTCAGTTCAGTTATCTTGCTGCTCAGCTCCCATCCCTGTAACAAACACCTGAGGGGATCAACTTAAAAGGAGGAGAGGCTAATTTGACTTATGGTTCCAGAGGTTTCTGTCTAAAGCCATAGGGTCCAACCTCTGTGGGGCCATAACGGGTAGGACATCACAGCAGGAGAACATGGTACAGGATGTTTGTTCACTTCACGGTGACCAGGATGCAGAGGAAGTGGGAACAGAATCAGGAAGATAGACATCAAGGGCACACACACCCCAAATGACCTCTCTTCTTTCTACCTTGACTCTTAACCCCCCAGAAGGCATCATCTGCCCATAGCTCCTCAATTAGGGATGGGGGCTTTGAACTGTAAAGCACAACTCTTCATTCAGTGCAGCCCATAACAGAACGCCAAACAATCTTAATAAACACAGAAATTATGAAGAAGAGAGTTCATTTCTTGGTAATGGTAATAGGTTTACCCCTGGGGCCTGTGAGCTCCCAACCATTGGTTCTTGGCCAAATTTGCTGTATCAGGCAAGTGTTTTCTTCTGTGTGTAACTTAAATCAGATCAGAAAGCAGTGGTTTGTCTAATTAACATTCATGCCACCATTGCACCTATGGGTAATATCTTGTCATTATCACAGCTCCCGGGCTTCACAATTGTTTAAGAATATTTGTGGCTTCCTCCTTGAGCCAGCAGTCTGCATACTGTCTTACAGTACTATGCGAGCCAGCAAGGTAAATACTGGCTTGATTTGTTTTATAGGGGCATAGGATCACATCTGTAATGGCTGCAACAAGCAGCCACGTTTGCAGCTGCAAAGACTGAAAGCTAAGCGCCAGTGTCGACAGTTCTAATGAAAAAGGACACCAAGGAGTCAGGCACGCTTTGTTCAGAACAGTAGAACAGCTTACTGTCGTAAAAAGTCAACTCTGTGGATGAGACCCTCGTAGAGTAGCTCCACAGAAATGGCACTATCTGACGATGAAGGAAGCAAAAGAAAAGGTCTAGAGCTTGCAGCTCACACCAGAGCTAGCATCTCTTGGCCAGAGTTAGAGAACACAGTGTCAGCCGCTGGGGGGAACGACGCGTGGAAGTATGCGTTGAACTTGTTCCTGCTGAGGTTCCACGCTCAACTCCCGGCACCCACATGTTGGTTCACAACCACCCATAACTCCAGCTCTAGGGAATCTGATGACCTCTTCTGACCTCTGCAAGCACCAGGAATATGTGTGGCACATGCGGAAATACGTGTGGTTCAGGCAAAACACATAAAGGAGCAAAATAAAAAATCTTTTTAAAGAAAATACGTGTGCCATTGTTAAAGACCCCATTGTTCCTGTTGCTGAAGTTGATACTTATTAAAATTTTTATTTGTACATATTCACGGGATGCGGTGTGATACCCAATGCACAGTGACCAAATCACGGTCCTCAACGTTTTGTCTCCTGAAGCAAGGCTGCTTCTTTGTGTTGGAAAACATTGAGCTTTTCTATTCTTATTCTTTATAAGAAATATGACCATCATAAGCTACGGCCACTCAACTGTCCTAAGAAAAATCACAATCAGTCCTACCTCTGACTCTATAATAGCACTTGTGAGCCAGCTCCCCTCTACCACCACTACCTGACCATTCCTAACTACTAATGTCCACTATTCCACTCTTTATGTGCACAAAACCAGCCGCTCTAGCTTCCCCATATGAGTGAGGGCATGTGGTACTAGTCTCTGTGAGTGCTTAACACTGGACACTCCAGTTCCACCTACACTGCACCAATGGCAATACATTATTCTTGTCACGGATAAATAGTCTACTAGATAGACAGACAGACAGACAAGATAGATAGAGATGGTAGATAAACAGCATTTTCTTTAACTATTCATCTGCCAAAGAACAGCTGGGCTGATTCCATACCCCGGCTACTAAAGGTGTGTGTTCTTTGCTTTTCTATGTGTGTTGCCTGTATGTATGTCTATGCAGCACATGCATGCAGTGCCCGAAGAGGCAGAAGAAAGTAGGGAATCCCGTGATGGCTAGTCTTGATTGTCAACTTGACTCTATCTGGAATGAACTACAATTCAGAAGTGGAGGGCACACCTGGGACAGGTTTTATTCTTGGTTTGAAGTGGTTTGAATCTGCTTCTACTCCGAATACTACTTCTGCTTGGAGGCAGGAAGGCACACCTTTCATCTGGGCCACACCCTCTGCTGGAAGCCTATACAAGGGTGCGGAAGAAGGAAGGTTTTGCTTTTTGTCTGCTTGCCCTCGCCTTGCCTGCACATCCATGCCTTTACTGGCATTGGAGCCTACTTCTTTGGGATTCCAGCACAGACAGAAGACCAGCTGAGACACTCAGCTTGTGGGGCTGACTAACCACTGGATTCTTGGACTTTCTGTTCACAGCCAGCCATTGTCGGATTGGTTGAACGGCAAACTGCAAGTCATTCCAATAAATTACATACATATATATGCATATATATGTGTGTGTTATTATTTATATATTTATATAATAATTATATTATTTATATATTTATATGATATATTATATAAAGAGAGAGATCAAAGCGATTACAACATGAGATTATCAGAAATTCCCCGCACAAAGCAGCCCTGCTCCCAGGCTTGTTTTAGCTCTCCACCATGGACGGGAGTAGCTTAGATGAAGCTGTGAGTGCAGCCTCCCATGATGGCGTCAGAGCTCCTCAAAGAAGAATCAGCGGTGATCGCAGTGTCCAGACAGGGCAAGCAGGAAGCCAGGGAAGTGCTCCACCAGCAAGGAGTTGGCCTACACTGTGATTCAGGATTCCCCAGCCTCCACCCCTGAAAGAAAAAGTGTTTCTGTCTATGAACCACCCAGGTGGCATTTTGTTATAGCCACCCAAACTGTCTTGGACAGAACGAGGATAATTCCACCCCCTAACTGCATCATAAAATCTTCAAGGGACCACATTTTTGTCACATTATTCTCAAATTTTAGCTACCATTGGACAAACACGTGTTTGTACAATGAATGAATGAATGAATGAATGAATGATTTCCCCAGTCCTCGCCTAGAATGTGGATAGTCTGAGCTAACTCTCACGCTAGCTGCAAAGTACACAGAAAGGTAGGGATACATTTGACTCCAACCTCACTGTTAAGATTAAATAACTGCATGAATCTAATCTGCAAACAGCAATCATCTTCAATAATCATCTGTAACAGTCACAAAATATAAACATGAAACCCACTTCTCAGCTGTCTCACCCACAAGGGCAGATGCCACCCCTACCCCACCCCCACAGCCCTCCCACAGCCTTCACCATTGATCCACAGACCAACAGGGACTGAGGAAGCCCAGCTCCCTCCTGTGGACACCTGACTTCCCTCGGCAGGGCACCTCAGTTCCCAGGACAGGAGCATGCTGGCTTTGGTAATGATTCAGCTGGTTCCACTGAGAGAGCTCCAGCCCATTCCTTGAGAACGGTGAAAATCAGGTGTTTCCGAAGCTGTAACTGTAACCGTTGCTGACAATGGAGGCCAAATGGGCCGGAGATGAGAAGCAGTTTGTAGATCTGAGGCTGAACTCACCAGAGCCAGTTTTTCCAACCGAGACCACCTTGGGTCTCTGAGAGAGCCTGCTTACTGCCAAGTAAACACATTGACAGCCCTCCTGTAATTGAGGAGAAGTCTCCTGGATCACAAATCCATCTCGTAATTACCCTAGGACTCCACTGAGAAAGTCTCGACACAATTCCCTTTGTGTGTGATTTCCAAAAGGACATGTGTCGTACCCAGTGTTCCCTAAATGCTCCCCATTGATTGTCTCAGTCTACAGTGTGTTGATTTTTCAGCCCAGAGTGTATAAGGTGAAGGAAACAATAACCAAATATAGAAAATATCGATCTGCAACCATTGATTCAAGGCCCTGTGATGTGAAAAGATTAGTTACTTTTAAGAGAAATACTGAAGGTGACTTTCAACTACTTTTTATTGACTAACAGAGACCAGATAAACCTTTCTGTTCAAAGCCATGCACTCTTCAGAAACCACGGTGAGCAACCCTTCTGTTTCCTTGGTTAACAGCAACACAGCACTCGGCTTAAAAATGAGAAGCCCTGGAGTGTGTGTGATAGCAGGGCTCCAATCCGCAGCCTTGAAGATACCAGGAAAGTATTCTCTCGCTGAGCTACACACAGTCGCCCTACTTTGCCAAAATATATAAGCATACAATATATCTAATGACCTGTGGTATTTTGATTTAATGATACACCTAGTGTTCAAGTGTTTATTATATCCTGGCAAGAGGCGTGCATACATGCATGTGTGTGTGTGTTTGTGTGTGTGTGTGTGTGTGTGTACACATGGGTGTGCAGCTATATGTCTCTATATGTCTGTGCGCAGGTATACATGTACATGTGTATGTGTATGACCTTGGTTGGCCCTCATTCATTCCCTGACTCCTGAACATCTTTTAAATCTATACACAATAAAGATATCCTGCCTTCCTGCGTGCCGAGAGTGCCGCCCTGTGCCCCTCTGCAACCTCCCTGGGATCTTATTTAGGTCTCTCAGCAATCAATTAACGATAGTAAATTCAAACCCCATCAAAATCTTATTTACAGTGTTAGTAAAAACCAGGGAGCTTCAGTTCTGCCCAGAGAAGCCCACCCTATGCTCTGGGTCTGTCTCTATAACACCTCTCTTCCACTTCACTTCCATACTTAAATATATATTAAAATGTCTTTATCCAACCTTAACTCTACTTCACAAGGATTGTTCCTGAAATGCTTTTCGTCACTGAAATAATGAGTCCTGGTTTAGCTTTAGTTGAAGTCCCTAAATGCTAGGACTACTTCCCAGGTGACGGCTGGTAACCTAGGGACTATGCCTCCTGCCTCTGCCACATACAACACTGACAGCTGGGTCTCCTCATCCATTTTCTAGAGAGGCAGCTTCGTCCTCGTCCCTGGGTTTTCTACTTTCTCAGCCCAGATGAGAGAAGCAGAACCAGAATTGTCTCCCAACCCAGCAAGAGGCTGAGGGAAAGTGCCGCAGTATTATGACTCTCTCTACACATTCACCCCACAAACAGGAATCATTGCCTCACTACGGGTAAATCCAAAAGCTTAACAAATTGGTTAGGAAGAATGTCCATAACCCTCCGATGATTGTTTTTGCACTCAGCAACCACTTACCTCATTTCTACTACGTACTGAGTAGACATTCAGTAAAAGCTTGAGGGGTGGTTGAGGGATCTAGGAGGACTTTGTGGGAGGAGTGGGATTGAATACGGTCAAACTACGCCGCATTTACGTATGAAATTCTCAAATTATTAATACAAATGCTATGTCGGAAAAAACAAAACCTACAAGCTTGCTGAATGAAAAACAAATGGTTCCTAATTCCCTAATAATTACTGCTGTCCTTCCCAGGGCAATGCAGCTACTAGCAATAAGAAATGACTTCTGCCTTCTCACCCAGTCTCTTAGGCAGAGTCTGGACAAGCTGAGCGTCTGGTTTGAGAGAAACCTAACCATAGAAAGGAGAGCCGGGGTCAGACCGAGCCTCGAACAAGAGCTAGAGCGTCTCTCCAGCTTCTTTGTCTCAAGGTGGGCCTGCACCGTGGACTGCGGCGGCGGCGGCGCTGTGATTCCGCAGCTTAGCCCACCTTTGCTTGCTGCAGCAGCAATGTGCATAGGTGGGAGCCAAACCCCGCTGCAGCCCGAGCCGGCGGCTAATTAGCGGCACCTGCATCAAGGCACGATTAGCATCGTGCTATTAGGTTACTGTTTGCATTTCAGGGTAACTGATTAGACCTGTCAGATTATGACAGGACGGGCTTCGCTTTTTAGTTTACATATAAATTTAAATGTCACCGTTTTAAAAGCCAAAAAAAAAAAAAATCTTCAGGCTTGACAGTGGCTATTTTTGAATTTTAGTTACAGACCCCATTTGGCAGTGACAGGATTATAGGTCAATCCCTAAGAAACTAGGCAATGTATTCCTATGAACAGATACACCTTTTTCATATTCACAACAGAGTTCCCCCTCTGCTTGGCCTCGAGGCTCCAATGACAAGTTCTAAAGCTGTTCACACATGATGGGCGGTCCTCACGTTTCATAATATCCACATACCCATGTGCCCAAGGCAGATATGCTGATTTCACAAAACTCACCTTCTGCTCCCATGGAGATGACCCCAAGTCTCCAGGTTGCAGGTTTCCTCCATTAACTACTGGACCCTTCGCTGTTCCAGACACAGGACACCTCACTGCAATCAGCATTTCGTGATAGTCCAACTTTTGGGCATGGTACCTGCCGAACTCAGCTTATATTTTGTGCAATTATATTTGCCTTCAGATGTCTAAAGGGCACAAAAGATTATGTCTGGAAAGCCTTCAGAGAACAGACCCAGCACGAGGAAGTGTCTGTGTCTTTGTGAGTGTATGTGTGTGTGTGTGTGTGTGTGTGTCTGTGTGTGTTTGTGTCTCTGAGTGTGTATCCGTGTGTGTGTTTGTGTCTCTGAGTGTGTATCGTGTGTGTGTTTGTGTGTCTCTGTATCTGTGTGCATGTTTGTGTGTCTTTGTGGGTATATATGTGTCTGTGTCTCAGTGTCTGTGTGTGTGTGTTGTGTGTCTCTGTGTGAGTTTGTATCTGGATATATGTATACGTTTGTGTAACTGTGTGTGAGTGTCTGTGTGCCTGTGTATATGTGGAGACCAGAAGACAACACGAAGAGCTGATTCTCTTCTTCCGCTATGTAGGTTCCAGGGATCAGACTCGGGTTGTGACGCGTGGCAGCAAGTGCCTTTACCCACTGAGCCATCTTGCCACCCTGAGAAGGGAACAACTTTTAACAGTCTTTGCAACCAGAATGGGAACTTCCCAAGATAAATGAATTATCTACTTCTCAGGAATATGACAAAACTTGGCACAAAGTATAACCTATAGGGCTTGGACACATTCTCATGACATGCTGACTCTACAAAAGTCCTAATTCTATGTAGTCATCTAATAGTATTAAAAGTAAATGCAATTTGAAGTTAATGATGTGAACATTATTATCACTTAATCAAACTGCTTTTACAGTGCATTTATTCACCTTGGCTTCTCAGAAACTAATGAAAGAAACTGTGCCCCAATAATAAGGGACGGACGCTGACTGCCGACCTGGTCCTTTATCACACATCACCGGTGCCTCCAGAACCTCGGGCAAGTAATTTCCCTTCTCTGTTCCTGGATTTTCAGATGAAGATGAACACCATTTTACATACGCTGTGCTCATCAATATGGAAAAAAAAGTATATGGAGAGCTTGCTGGAGGTATAAGCAGTCCTGATTAAAATCTATGACTCTCTCTCTCTCTCTCTCTCTCTCTCTCTCTCTCTCTCTCTCACACACACACACACACACACACGCGAGGAGAGAACTAGTTTGGATGAAAGGAGCCAATAAGAATGAAAAAGAAAGAGAAGATAACAGGTTGGTGATGAGCAAACATGCTCTATACATGTGTGAAATCATGAAAGATGACAGGTTGGTGATGAGCAAACATGCTATATACATGTGTGAAATCATGAAAGATGACAGGTTGGTGATGAGCAAACATGCTATATACATGTGTGAAATTATGAAAGATAACAGGTTGGTGATGAGCAAACACGCTCTATACATGTGTGAAATCATGAAAGGACAAGTTAAATTTTCATTTAAGAACAAGATAGTCACAATCACTGTTCATGAAGCCTGTGATACAGAAGAGCAGGAAAACAAAGCAGAAAATGGATATTTGCCTACTACGTTGTGTGATTCACAGGAGATCCATGAGGGAAAAGGCGCACAGGTCCTGTGCACGGAGGGATCAGCACTGTAAGAGCGAAGACAATACATGAGAACACAGACGGAAAGTGTTTGACACAAAACAGTCATCATAGCACCCAATTTATTACTTCATTGCTCAGAATAAAACACAGAGAAAATTGTGTGGGAAAACTAGGTAAGAAAAGAAAGACAAATGTTTTCCAAATTATTCTATAGATATGTAGATAAAATGGGGGAAAAATCAAGCCTTATTAATGCATGGTAAAAGGAGGAAGAGGGAGAGGAAGAAGAAAAATGAAGGAGGAGAAGAGGAAGGATGGAAGGAGGAAAGGAGGGAGGGAAGAGGGAAGGAGGGAGAGAAGGGAAAGACAAAAAGAAGGAAAATAATAGAAAACCACCTAAGGGTTTTCCCAGAGCCCTGGCTAAAACCCTCTCTGTGGCCTCAGTTTTACACACTGTCATAGTTAGGGATTTTATTGCTTTGAAGAGACACAATGACCACGGGAACTCTTTTTTTTTTAAGATTTATTTATTTATAATGTATACAGTGTTCTGTCTGCATGTCTACCTGCAGGCCAGAAGAGGGCACTAGATTTCATTATGGACGGTTGTGAGCCACCATGTGTTTACTGGGAGTTGAACTCAGGACCTCTAGAAAAGCAGGCAGTGCGCTTAACTGCTGAGCCATCTCTCCAGCCCAACCACGGCAACTCTTATAAGGACAACATTTAATTGAAGTGAAGGCTTACAGTTCAGAGATTCGGTCCATTGTCCTCATGGCACAGAGCATGGCAGCATGCTGGCAGACATGGTGCTGGCTACATCTTGATCAGAAGGCAACAGGAAGTAGACTCAGACACTGGGCAGTATCTCGAGTATAGGAAACCTCAAAATCCACCTTTATAGTGACATACAACCGCCAACAAGGCCATAGCTACTCCAACAAAGGCACACCTCCTAATAGTGCCACACCCTATGAGCTCATGGGGACCAATTCCATTCAAACTACAACAGGCACAAAAAACTCAGTTGGCCTCAGCTCTCTGACTCCTTTATCTAAAGTCTTGGTAGTTAATGGCTACTTGGGGATAATAAATAAGTCTGTGACCTTGCATAAGGAAGGGATTCTGAATCTTAAAAGTTCTCATATTCAGTCCAACAGAAGGTTGGAGAGGGGCTGTCTGCTTGGTAACCAAGAGAGAGCAAGCACATAAGCCCATACCTGTCCCAAGTTTGCTGTGCATCGAAATATAAAAGTATCTCATCTGGGTCTGTAGGCACCAGGAAGAAAGACACACTGGGCCTGGCCTGGGCTTTTGAAAACCTCAAAGCCCACCTCCACTGACACCCTCCTCCAACAAAGACACATCTCCTAAGCTTTTCAAATAGTGTCACTCCCTGGTAACTACACCTGATAATCTATGAGGCTCTGGGGACATTCCCATTCAAGCCCTACATATGTCATTGTGATTAACACTTAGTCTCCAACATTCTAGAACAAAGTGTTGACCGTTGACCGATAAATATCAGGCAAACAAGATCTCACAACCCCAACCTGCAAAATACAATGGTCAACAGAACTGGGAGCAAAAGTCAGCAGAAATAAAAGCAGGTCCTCAAGGACTTCACCTACTGGGAATGTCGGCTTAAAAAAAAAAGAATGCGTAAAAGAAACATATACCGTGAATTAGAAAGAACACAGAAGGGTATATAGGAAGGCTTGGAGAGAGCAACAAGAAGAGGAAGATGAAGCAATTATATTATAACCTCAGAAGTAAAAGAAACATATTTTTAAAGAGGAAATAGACAGTGGCTCCAAAGTGAAAAATTTGGAAATGATAATGATTTTACTGGTAATGGAGTAGAACACATATATACACACACGCACACACTCATGCACACACATGCACGCACATGCACACATGCACGTACAGCACTTGCACACACACGCAAGCATGCACACACACAGCACTTGCACACACACACACACACACACACGCGCGCGCGCGCGCGCGCGCGCACGTACGCCACTAAAAATAAAATTGAAACCGAAGTCACAAGCAAAGACAATGGACTTCTGAAATTAGTCATTTCCAAAACTGGATCTTACAGATTGAAATTTAGATGCTAAAAATATTAGGAAAATTAAGGATTGAAAAGCAAACTGTTAGAGTAGTCCTTCTGTAATGAACTCAAGAATCTTTGCCTTTTAATACAACAGGCTAAGGTATCCAAAATCTTGAGCCTTTTTGAGAATGACTTCATTAGCAATGAAACAGCTGCCATTTTACAGCTGTCAATAAGATCACCTAGGTAGACACAAGGCCCTAAGAGCTGATTATGCTTAGACAACATGGCACCAACTTAGGCATCCTGTGGGGGTGAAACATGATCGGGGGCTATGAATCAGCATGAAATGGCAGACACGGGGTGTCCAGGGATCCCCCAAGACTAACAGTGATCTAACTGTTATATATAACTGTCCCTAGCAGAGTGTCACATTTATGTGGGTTCTGTATAAATATGGCCTTGGGGCCAGAGACCTGAACCTTTGCCATCAGCAGTCTGCTTGTGTGCCAGTTTGCTTATGTGCCTGCACTTGCCTGTGTTTGGTTCTGTGTCCCTGTGTGCCTGAGTGCCTGCCTGTCTCCGCTGCTTTTGCCTGGAGTAAATAAGGAATGTCCCAGCCTCCGGTGACCCTCCCCCTCTCCCGACACCCGACACCGGAGCAAGGACTTCACATACGTTCTGTAAAGAGTTTCTGTTACAGGAAAATTTAGAGTGGCAGTCTAATTTCTGTCCTTAATGACACTGTACCACAGATGAGGTAAGTTGTCGAGAAAGACTAATTGGGCTCACAGTTGATTCAGCCTCAGGGAGCCCCATCTGGTAATGGGTATCTGTTGGCAGAGTCCCAGGCAGTGCCGGGGTTCCCATGGCAAGTGGCAGGGAGTGTAGGAATGTGTCGAGTTGTCTGGCCTCTCCTGTCACAGGCTTTCTACGATTCAACCACAGGAGCCTGACGGTGACAAGGTCACCCGACCCCAGTCACTTCCCCCAAATTCCCTCTGAGCGTTATCTTTGGATAACTGGGTCAGCAGAGACTGGATCGTAACTTGAGCGTCACACAGGAGGGCATCCCTGAGGGGTTCTGGGCTGGCACATTTGGGTCTGTGTAGCATGACTCGCCTGCTGCATTCAGTGGAGTCACAGAAAGTGCCCGGCTTGCATCTTGACAGCTGCAGCCAGTGAGATCTGGATCAGGGGGAAAAAAAGAAAAAAAAAAAAAAAAAAAAGAAAAGATAAAAACGGTCCTGCAACAAGAGAATGAAAAGGGAAACACTCTTCCCAGGCAGGGAATTCGGTACTGAGGGCTGCAGAGCCAGGCAGCATGCGCCCTCTGGTGGAAGACTGCGTCAGCTTCACCCGGGAAAGCCAAGGGAACTGCCCTAGAGAGGGCCTGAGGGGCTTTTTTTCTCATCCTTTCCCCGTGTTTGAGGAAGAAAATAGAACAGCAAACCTTACAAGTACTGAGGAAGAACTTTCATCAGGTATTAGAATAAAGTTTTTAACTGTTCTAGAGTGATTAATAATAAATAATAATAATAATAATAATAAATAATAATAGAAAATGATGAGAGTTGCCCAAGGTATTGTTTGGAGGGCAGAAAATGGAATTTAAAATAAAATTATTAAACACCAGCTTATGCCTTCCACTTATTCTGCATCTCTATAATGCAGTTATATGCTTGTGCAAACCAGAACTACACCATACTCTGGCGTTAGCTACTAGGTGATGAACAGGCTTGCCCTGGAAAGCCAACTCTATTTACAGACTGAAGTGTACAATCTAAATTGGGAGTTGAGGAATTCCGGATGACAATGGTCATGCAAAAACGCACCACATAGCAAAAGAGGGAATGCAGAGTGCACAGCACAGACTCCCACGGGAGCTGGGAAATGTTGGAGGCTGCTACCCAGACAGACACAGGTGCAGAGTGAACCTCGAAGATGGAAGGGATCGTGTAAGGAGGGTATAGGGGTGACAATCACAGCATTAAGGTCTACCTGACACTGAGGTATTCACGTATAGTAGCAAAAGGCACCTGCTTGGAAGAGTCAAATGTCAGGGGTCAGAGGCTGTCACCTAGCAGCCAAAGAAACTTTGGTTACATTACAAAGGCGATAAGAAAACACTAGGGTTTTCCACAGTCGCTTTTGAGATGATTGTCAAAGGAAGGCTCAGAGAGAGAAGCATTTAGAAAAGAAAAAAATCTTTTTCAAGAGAACAAGAGCAACATACTTCAGAAGAACCAGGTAGCCAAACGCATAAAAGGGCTTAAACCAAAAAGCTACACACTTACCCACCCACATTACCAAGCTGATGTCCGTCTGTCCAAAAGGGGAAGCAACCTCTTCCTCACACAGTTGAGATATTCAAGGGCTGAGGTACTCCTCCACAGCATGGCAGCTAGAAGGTGGAAAACGGTTCACAGAAAAGTTTGGGTTCGCTAGAAGGGCCACCCCCAGTCGAAGTGACCTTGTTGTGTTTGTTTTCCTCTTGTCATATGTGATGTTCTGGGTCATACGGGGGCAGGATAGGATGTCATTTCTGCTTCTACATGATCAAAGCAGGACTGAGGCCAATACACCAGACACTGGCGGGGGGTGGGGGGTCGGTGTGGGTCAACCAGCTGATCAAAGGCATATCACACAGCAGCAAGGGTGTCACACAGAGATGATATCTGTCTTGCCAGCCCTTCTCAAGCTGATATTCCTCTTCTGATAACCGCCAGTTAATTAACCCAGCTGTGGGTGTGTTCTGGAGTTACAATCAACAAGACAAATGATATAAGCTTCACGAGGAGGGTCTATAATTCAATTATTATTAATTAGGCAGTACTTATCTAGGGAAGGGTCCTCCTGCAAGATCCTTCACACACACACACACACACACACACACACACACAGAGGCAATCTACGTCATTGTCAGTGCATGTGGCTTCTTTATTACGAATTCCAAAACACAGTTTATTCTTCATTGACTACATTTGGGGTTCCATCATGAACTCAGAATGCACAACTGGTACTCCATTATCATGTCCTTTATCTGGACCCAGAAAGAGAAAAGTGAAGCTGGAAATCTGTAAGTGGGTGTCACAGCGTCTCAGCCATTCGAAGCTTCCTCTTATTTCTGCTGCCTGGCTGCTCCTGCTCCACACTGATGGGAGGGAACGCTTTCAAAACCATGGCTGTGTTTGGCCTTTACCCATTTTCCACACCACCTCAGATTCTCACCTAAGCTGATTGGATGATAATTTATTTTAAAAGTATCACATGGTGACATTGGGGCAGAAGGGAATCCCTTCTCCAACTGGATTCTGGAGTGAGGAGCTCAAAGTCAAGTACACATATCGGAAGCTTTATCATCGCACCCTCTTTTTTTGCTCTTGGCGTTCTGGAGACAGGGTCTCACTAGGTAGCCCACATGGGCTCCATGATGCCACTGCTTCTGCCTCCTGAGTGCTGGGAAGCCAGACATGTACCAGTGTGCTGGAGCAGCTGGCTCCGTCTTAACCATCTCTGAGTGTGGTTAGGTTACACACAGTCACACCGTCTGTGGACAATCTCCAGTGCTCTTCTCTGTTGGCAGAACTGAAGGTTCACACCCACTGGGCGCCAGTACCGGCTCCGCTCCACTGGTCCATGAGCTCCTTCAACATCACATGTCACTAGCAACTCTGTACCATCTGCCCAGCCCGTGTCTCCTCTCTTGACATGTGCATGCACCCCTGCCCTCCCTTACCACTCCCTTCTCCCTCTGTACCGCTCCCTGAGTACTGCTGCCTCTCCAGCGCACACGTCGGCCAGAGCCACTATTCTTTTACAGTGATTCTCAGCCATCTTTCTTTGTTTTGCAAAGTTTCACGACTGTTTTGTTTGTGAAGTCTTGCTATGGCACGCAGGCTGGCTTCTCACTTCTCCTTGTCCTGCCCCCACCTCCCAAGTGCTGAGATTACAGGTATGTGCCACGTGCTTGACTCAGTCTGGATTTTGAGCAAAGGTCTTTGGCGTTCCCTGAAGGCTGTGTTAACTATGTAAAGCTGCAGTGTTCTGGGCAGATGCAGCGGAAAAGACTCGGGACACTTGTTAGACCTTGGTGAAGTTAACCTATTGAAACTGGAACTTAGGGCTGCAGAGATATCTCAGTGGTTAGACACATGCTGCTCTTGCAGAAGACCTGGATTTAAATATCAACACAAAAGTGACTTAACATTCACAACAGGAGTACCAAGGACACACTATCTAGCTCTGTTTAATGGCGCTTGTGCTGGGCAGCTCCTGGGTGCCCCCTACCCAGCTTTACCCTCCACTAAACTCCTCCCCAGGTGTGAGGTCTGGGATCAGACAGCAAGGACACCATCGTGGGCTCCCTACCAGGTTCCTCCTTGCTGCTGGGTGATGCTAAATTCTGGAACCTCTCTACCTCTGAGTAGGTTAGGCTGGGGTACTGGCTGCCCACAGCTGTGAGATCTCGTCCTGCTTCCTTAACCCCACTGACAAATACTGCTTCATTAAGTACCCCATTCCGGTATCTGCCCCCATCACCCCGACACCATCCCATTCTTTCAGAGATTCTTATCAAGGAACCAGTGCACAGCCAACTTGAGCTGTAATTTCTACTTAATTCTGCACGGTGCATTTATGGCGCTCCTCATTTTTCTGATTCCGTGTTCCTACATCCTTTCCTTTTGGCAGTGGGAGGCATTTGTGTTCATCACTGCCTCGGTTCATCACAAGCACTGAATAGGGAGTCCCCAGTGTAGACGCTAAATGATCAAGAAAAGTGATAGATCCTTCAAACATTGCTTCTAAATGGGAGAAGATGGAGTCATTAGTTATACTAAAAAAAAAATTTCACGCTAACATCATATAGCATTTTGAAGGCCCTACCTCCTCTCTCCCTCCCTCCCTTCTTCCTCCCTCCTCCCCGTCCCTCTCTGTCCTCCCCTCTCCTCCCACCTTCCTTCACTCACATTCTTTCTCCAACTTTGCCAACATGGAAAACAAATTCCACCCATATTGGGAAGGAATTTTCAGTCAGA
Organism: Arvicola amphibius; assembly: GCF_903992535.2. Taxonomy (NCBI): domain Eukaryota; kingdom Metazoa; phylum Chordata; class Mammalia; order Rodentia; family Cricetidae; genus Arvicola; species Arvicola amphibius. Next base: position 51,427,138 of record NC_052055.2, read on the forward strand.
TACAGTGATGACCTGAGACAGAATCGCCTGCAGGTTCATCCTGTCCTAGGTTTCCATTCTACAACCCTTCTGCTTCCCAGTTCCAGAGGAGGCAGCAACACAGACAGTTGTGTCCGAAGACCTGACTGCAAGCTTCTTCCTTCTGGGAGGGTGTAATGGGCATCTCGTGTACCCCAGTAAGTTACAAACTGTCCACCCATACCAGCTCTTCATGACAGTTAGCTAGCAGCTTTCCTGATCCTCCAACTCACTTCTCCCAGAAGCTCCCCTTGTAATTGGCACAAGCACCTTCTTACAGTCAGTCCCTACCCTGTTACCTTCCTGGCGGCTACTTCTAGGACTGAACTCCAAAGGATGCACTGTAGAGGAACACTTTTCCTCTGCCCTCCTAGGTCCTGCCAACCAATGAAAGACAAGTCATGGGGGAAAGACACATTTTGTTGCAAAGTCTTACCTCTCATGTATTTGGAGGCCTTCACGTAAAAGAAATACAGACATGATAGGCAGAGAGACCAGAGTTTATGTGGTACTTCAAGGATGATGAATTGAGAGGGGCTATCCCAAGATGGTAAGTTGTGGGAAGGTAAATATGAAGGAATGGGAGTAGTAGGATTCACCATGTCGATTCTTCTTGGTCGTCTCTAGGGTTACAAGTCTTCTCGTGCAATTAAGACAGCCAGTAGAGTTTTTCCCAATTCCATAGTTTACCTGCAAATTTAATTCTTTATAGTTGAGCATTATTCCATTGTGTACATGAATCACATTTTCTTACCCACTCCTCAGTTGATGGACATCTAGGTAGGTTCCATTTCCTAGCTGCTGTGACTAGAAGAGCCATGGCACAGACAAATGTCACATGCCCTCTAGAATGTGGAGGTGCCAGATTCAAGCCTTCAGTTTCGTGTTTAACATAGAGCATGGGTAGAAGGCAGGAAACTAGAAATGGACCATTGGTGGTGGGCAAGACACAAAGTGAAATGGAATTAGAAAGGGGGAATCTGGGAGAGGAAAGGCTCAAACAGGCCACAGAGTGATGGGGTGGGGAAAAGAGAGGCCAAAGGAAGACATAATCATGAAGCATGCATGAAAGAAGATACTTAGGAATTTATTATCTTGCAACCTAAATAAAATATGTAAGATGAAAGAATAATAGAACACATGGGATATAAAAGGGTGAATTTAGGGATACAGGGATCAAAGGCTTACGAATGGAGGGGACAGTGGGGTAAGGGAAATGAGGGTAGGAGGTAGATTAACCAAACCTAAAATGCATGAAGCCTCATGAACCTGATTAGTTTTGTAAGCTAGTGTGTGTGTGTGTGCGCGCATGTGTGTGATTTTTAAAGGAGTTTGAACAAAGATGTCCAATCTATATTAGTGATCCATACTGCTTCCAGATGCCGGTAATTTATTAAAAAAAAATCACAGTGCCAGGCATAAGTTACTCTACAAGTTAGTGGGCAGAGAGGTCCCAGAAACACCCAACCCAATACTGATTATTGCCACTGCTCTTGGGCACCTATCATAAGTACATGGTAAGACTCTGCTTGTGAAGACATCATATGTTTGGGTTTGGGTTGCAGGGCACAGAGAAGTCAATCTTGAACTGACTAGGATGCGTTTCCCTTGCCAGCCTGCTTTCACAATGGAGAAAGGTGCTAGGCAGGATTCTTTGGGGGGAGGGACGTATCAATGGGCTTGTCCAGAGCCAGACCCTGCATGCTACATGCAATATGACCCATCAGGCAGAATGTGCCACCATTGCAATATTGGCAAGGCTGCTTATGGGGGGAGTAGTCAGTCGCTCTCTCGATTGGATCTGAGGCTTGCTTTTACAGCAAGGAATTCATGCCTTCATGTGTAGTACTGTACACAAGGTCAAAGCTTACTGCTAGGGAAGTCATGGCTCTAGGGGAAACTTCTTATTCTTTTCTAAACAAACAGCCACTGTGGAGGTATTGAATGAGAATGCTCCCATAGGCTCATGTATGTGAATATTTGGTTCTTCAGTTAGTGGAACTATTTGGGAAAGATGAGGAGTTCTGGCTGTGTTGGAAGTGTGCCACTGTGGACAGCCTTTGGATGTTTCTAAAGCCCTGCCATTCCCAGTAGCTCCCTCTGCCTCCTACTTATAGATCAGATGTAGGCTCTCAGCTACCGGGCCAGTGCCATGCCTGCCCACTGCCATGCTCTCTATTATTATGGCCATGAACGCTAACCCCAGAACTACGAACCCTCAAATGAGATACTCTTTTGTAAGCTGTCTTACCCATGGTGTTAACCACAGTGACAGAAGAGTAACTAAGACAAGCTGGTACTGTTGGAGGAGGCTGCTTTGTTTTCTGGCTGCCCAGAAACTGAAATAATCACACAAAAAAACCGTATGGCCTCTTAGCTCTAGCTTCTAATTGGCTAACTCTTACATATTGATTTAACCCATTTCTATTAATCATCTATCGCCATGCGGCTGTGGCTACCAGCTAAAGTTTCGGCATCTGTCTCCAGCAGGGCTACATGGCTTCTCTGACCCCGCCCTTCTTTCTCCTAGCATTTAGTTTAGCTTTCCCTGCCTAGCTCTGTTCTTTTGCCCTATCAGGCCAAGCCAGTTTTTTTTTTTTTTTAATTAGTTAACCAATCATATTCACAGCATACAAGGGGAAATCCCACATCAGGTTACCTCTTCTAAATATGTTTATATCCACAGGTATGAACTGCTCCTGGCCTTGGTTAGAGACTCATTTTATTGCGTGGGCAGTTAACAGGGACTTGTTACTGTTCAAAGTCCCAAGAATAATCGGCTGTGAGTCCTCAGCAATAGATGGGACATCTAGTGTCACACACTCGCTTAAATGCTCAGGGAAAGCTGCTGAAGACCAGGTAAAAATAATGTAAGGGCTGGAGCATAGGGAGCTGTGGCGTGAAATATCTTCTAGACACGACACAGGCAGGGCATGCTGTGGACATGAAACCACAGCAGCAATGGTCACCCCCACAAGACCAAGTCAGTTAAAAATCCCACATGGGGGGATTGGGGTCCCCAAGGCTCCACCCCTAGAGGACATGCTGACAGCTCATAGCTGCGGAGGACAGTATTTTATGATTTGGGACTAGTAATAGCATTGCATTCATCAGGGAATTCTAATAAAACTTTTGACTAAAAAGTAGAGAAACAGAATAGCTAGGGGACTGTCTCACTTATCCAAATCATAAATTATCTTCAAAATAAGAAGAGGGAGAAAGGGAGGAGAGAGAGAGTGAGAGAGAGAGAGAGAGAGAGAGAGAGAGAGAGAGAGAGAGAGAGAGAGAGAGAGAGAGAGAGAAGCATCCAACAGACCACTGAGTATTGGACCTGCTACATTAAAAATTTGGTGATATAAAATTTCTACCAAATCAGATAAATATTTCAACTTCTTATACTGGCTATCTACTTGTAAAAATCCTTAACAGAGAGACCGGAGCGGTGGTTTCAATGTTTAAGAGTGCTCACTTATTTATGCCTTCAATCGCAGCACTCGGGAGACAGAGGCAGGTGGATCTCTGAGTACAGTCTGGGCTACAGAGGGAGTTACACACACACACACACACACACACACACACACACACACACACACACACACACACTGTGCATAATTCCAGGTAAGTATGATTCCTTTTCTCAAACAACTTTGGAGTCTCCTGTACCGACATCCCTCCCTCGTCCCATTATTGCTTCTTACTTCATATCGCTTACAGCCTGCTAGTCCTCTCCCCGTGTTTGACCTCCTCTCCCCACCCTACATCCCTTTATAATTCCCTGTCCTCTGCAGTCATTCCACACTGTATGCTCACATTTGAAAATGTGAAGATGGGAACCTCAGACGAGAGACACTTCTCTTTATCTCACTCAGTATGACTTTTTGTAGTTCCAGCCACTTACCCCAAAATTTCAAGTATTCCATTGTGTGCCTGCACCACATTTTCTTCATTGATTTATCTGTTGACATTTAGGCTTCCACTTCCTGGTTATTATGAGTAGGGCAGCAAATAAACATGGCTGAGTGCGCATCATGATGTTAAGACTTTGGGGCTCGTGCTTAGGAGTGGTCTAGCCGGGTCATATGGTAGAGGACTGAGTCTCTGCCCAAATGTGCACTCTGGCCAACATTCTTCCTTCACAAGCTCACCGACATTTCTGGTCAGTTGTTTGGGTGATCTTAGCCATTCTGACCGGGGAAGATGAACTCTCGAAGTTGTTCTAACTTGCATTTCCCTAATTGCTGAGGATGATAAACACATTTTTTAAGGTATTTCTAGGCCATTTTTATCTCTTCTGTTGAGAACTGTTTTATATCCCTAGCCCATTTTTTAATTGGGTCATTTGTTTTCTTGACTATTTTTTGAGTCATTTGTATATTCTGGATACTAATCCTCTGTCATATACAAAACTGGCAAAGATTCTCTCCCATTCTGTGGTTGGCTACTGCTTCTTTCTTTTCTTTTCTTCTCCTCTTCCTTCCACTTTTCCTCTTTCTTCTCCTCCTCTCCCTCCTCTTCTTCTCAGGAGGAGGAGGAGGAGGAAGCGGTGGTGGTGGTGGTGTGTGTAAGTGTAAAAAATGTTAAAAGAAAAAAGAAGGGTAAAAGAATATTGGAAGTAGCAGACAGGGCACTTTTACAAAATACGGTTACAGCAACTTCTTAATACTTACCAGGTAAATTTCCCTTCAATTTGGAACAATTTACTCGTGCACTTGAGGCACACAGTATCTCTACTCACAAATCAATGTTCCCTAAACTAAAGAAGCTCTCACTAGACAAGTGAGAAAACTGCCTAATTACTCCTTCCTCTATTGAGCTAAATCATTACCTAACACTGTGGTGGCCCACCAGTTTGTATACTAGTGTTAAAGACACTATCTAGAAATAACAGAAAGCTATAAAAATGAGGAAAACCGAATGCCATGCAACATGTGAAAGACAATGTATGAATGCACAGGGGTTTTCATTACATTTCACACATGTACATAGCACAACCAAGACACAAAGAAAACCAAACACACCTAGGACGGTACACACCTAATGTTCCGGGTGTACATGAATAAAAGAGGGCTTTCAATTTTCTATACGAATTTATACCAATTTATTTATTTTTAAATGTTTTCAGATTTTATGCTTGTTTGACTGCATGAATTGTTTGTGCACCATGTGTATGCAATAACCATGGGGAACAGGAGAGGGTGTCAGATCTCCTGGGGCTGTTGTCACAAATGGTGAGCCACCATGTGGGTGTTGGGGATCGAAACCAGGTACTCTGGAAGAGCAGTCATCTCTCCAGTCCCTTCATCACCAATCTTAAGGAATGTTTCAAGTCTCCTCAGACATCATCAATTTAACAATCTCCCAACCCCCCTTGCATGACGACACTCCAGGAAACAGCCAACTGACCGGTGCTGTGTAAGAAATAAAATACAGAAAACTGAAGGCTTGGCTCTTAACATTAGATTTGCTAAAACAAAACCAGTCCCTGGCACCGTCAGGGCACTCTGCCAGAGATCTAGCTTTTAGTCCTTAAAATTATAGCAAATGCTCACTAGTAAAATAAAATATGGTGTGTGCCTACCCAGTAGCTACACCCCAAACCCTAGCCTCCTTCGCTAGCAACTTCATTCAGAACCCATGCTCTCAGCGGCCATTCCTCTTCAAAGGGAAGTCATTTTTAAACCCAGGGGCAAACCTTCATCTGGTGATGGAGATGAGGTACGAGCTTCTTGATGGTTTGCATTTGCTGAATTAGCCCATCAAAAACTGATCCTTCAGAGATTACTTCATTACACAGCCCAACTAGATTCTAACTGCTGTTCTCATTTATCCTTCCTAAAAAAAAAAAAAAAAAAACAAAAAAAAAACTTTAATATTTATTTTATGTGAGTGCTCTATCTGCATGTATGACTTTATGCCAGAAGAGGGCATCAGATTCCACTATAGATAGATAGTTGTGAGCCACCACATGGTTGCTGGGAATTGAACTCAGGACCTCTGGAAGAGCAGCCAGTGCTCTTAACCACTGAGCCATTTCTCCAGCCTTCTTATCGTTCCTTTTGGTGCAGGGGATTGATCACATTTTCTTGATACTGTGTGGATTTGTGGAATATGTTTGGCACATCTGCAGACCAAAAGGTTCATGTTGAGTGCCTTCCTCTGTCATGGGGCACTGTTCGTTTTGAGACCAGGTCTCATTGGGTAGCCCTAGCTGGCCTGGAATTATAGACAGGTTGGCATCCAATTCACAGAGACCCACCTCCATCTCCCATGTACTGGAATTTTAAAGTTCTGTGCCACCATAACCAGGTTTTTAAGAGAGGGTCCCCCTGAACCAGAGTTCACTGGCTAGACTAGCTGGCCAGCAAGCTCCAGAATCTACCTGTAACCCTCAGCAGCACTGGAGTTATAAGTGTGCATCAGCATTCCTGGCTCTTAGGTGCTGGGGATCTTAATTCAGGAATAGAACTCAGGTCCTCTGCAAGAGCACTAAGTGCTCTTAACTGCTGAGTCATCTGCTCAGTCTGTAAAATAGTTCTGCATGGCAAAATAATTAAGACACATGAGAAAATCCAATATTTATTGAGTACATATTTAGTAACAGCAATACAGTTTTTCAAGAAAAACCAGAGCTGAATCCCTCCCAAAACAGAATAAGGCATCTTCCAATATTGGTAAGCTAGCCCCCAAATCTATAATTTTATACTCCTTTTTAAGAATTTTCAAGATATAAAAGTAAGATATTTCAAAATATTCACATTATTATAAAACCAAAATAGTTTAAGGTAAAAGCGGTTTCGAGACAGTAATGTCTACGCAGCACGGTTCATCACGATGCTGTCTACACAGCACGGTTCATCCCAGTGCCTTCCTGTAGTTTCAGACAACTCTACACAGCACACTAATAGACTCATGCAAAACACCTGGCGGAAGCAAACCCCAGGTCTGAATTCCAGCTCACAGACTGATCCAGCACTACAAACATCTCCGATGCAGCTCTCAAACGTCACTATTTAATATGACAGCATATTCTGCTCAATTCTGATCAGATAGCAGTCTACAGCAATGCCACAAGCTATGGATTATTTTGTAACATCTCAGTATTCCCTGAAGAGATTTTATATAAAAATTGAAAACAGTTATTATAGTTTTAAAAAAAAAGTTCATTTGTAACGGTTCAAATAGAAGTCCCCTACTGAACTATCACAGTAAAAATCAACTGAGTTTTTAAATGGCGTACGGTATCACATTCTCTTAACTTTCAGGAGCTGTCACGGCGTGCTGTGCGTGTGAATACGCTCTCGTAGCTCAACGGCACACATAATCCACACAAGACGAAGGCTCCAATCAGTCCTCAAGTCTGGTAGTAAAATATCTGGTATTCACAGTATTATTGAGAGAAATTCCCCCACAAAGCTCCCAATTGTTTGAAACATCAATTTATAGAAAAATCTAAGGAAATCCCAATAGATACTTTCAATATTAGTTGGGATGAGGTGACAAGTTTTCAAAAGTAAATTTGTCACTGATATGTAATCAACTGTAGATTGCCCAGGCCAATATGCTATGATACGATTTCTCATAGGTCCTTAATTACTATAGTATTAAAAAAGCACACATTTTTAGCTTTTTGTTTTTTTGTTTCTCTTTTTTTTGTTTTGTTTTTTGGTTTTTTTGTTTTGTTTTTGCTTTTTGAGACAAAATCTCAGGAAAGGCCACAGTGGCCTTGAATGTACCTCACTGTCCCGAGTGTCGGGTGACAGGTCGTGTGCTACCATGCCCAGTTTTAATCCTTATAGCAGCTCTTAGACAGCTGTCTTAAATCTATATATCTTAGTTTTAAAAATCTAGCTTTATTGTCAATGAATTAAAGAACAACAAACTTCACAGCGAGTCAGCCAGGCTTTAGAAGACAATAAGGGCTGCTTTGGCAACGTAGAAAAGATGATTCCTGCAGTACTGGTCATCTCTGTCCACCTCCATTAATATGAAAATGTAAGGCAATCATTAGTTAAGACACTTGAAATCACACATGAACAAATGGATAACTGGCCCCATACTTGACATTATTGCACTCTATTTTTCTTCTCTATTTATTCAAAGAAACCAAAAACATTTTTTTGGAAAAAGACACCTCAACCATCTTTCTAAAACATCTTAGAAGCTCTGACTGTACCTGTATTATTTGTTACAATGTAATGTAAGCAACTGAAAAGGAAAATGAGTATCTTGAATTCTTTAGATTATTTTATGTGTGTGTTGCCTGTGTGTAAGTATATGCTCCACATGTGTGTGTGGTGTCCACAGAGGTCAGGAGAGGGTGCTGGATGCCTTGGAGTTGGAGTTACAGACAGCTGTGGACCATGTGGATACTGGGAACACGTGCTCATAACCATCGGGCCAACTCTGTCCTGACAATGAATACTGCTCTTACTGCTGCTACCATATTCTGTCCTCCTGAATCCACTCACAACAGTTCAACTGAGCGTATCCCCACTGAGAAGTGTACAGACTGACCACTGGTCCAGCCCCTCCAGGCAGGGCAGTGATCCCCCTACTGGCCTACTATTGGGAAAACCGCCACACCACATTAGACACAATGAAGCAGTTCCCTTCACAGCCTTCCTCCCCTGGGAGATGCTGAAGGACACCAAAGCATGTGTGTTTCCACAGGTCCTGGCTCACAATGGGGGCCCTGGGAGAGAACAAAGAATGCTGGGAACCGCTACTAAAGGACCAGTGAATAAAGTGACCAAGAAACGTGTCTGGTATCAATAAATCAAACCAGGCTGGCTCTGCCGTCCCCACCCAGAGACTCCAGGCAAACACCGACCTAGGCAGGGTACCCCATGTTTCCCGTTTCCTCCACTTCCACTTCTCCATTTCCATTGTTGCTCCATCTTTCTGCTCACTCAGCCTTCCGTCATTCTTCTACCTTCTTTCCTTTCCTTTCTCTTCACAATTCATTTGCATCATCCTTCTTGTCTCTACTTTCTCCCCTAAAAACACAATCCTTCCACATACCATCAGCAAGTCTACACTGGAGGATAAGTCAAAAGGCATTCAGCCTCAGGAGTAGGCCCTTGGTAAGCCAGCCTCCACCAACACTGGTGTGGCTACAGAGCTACTGAATTTCCTGCATCACCTTCCCAAGCCTCCCTTCTTAGGCACTGTGTACAACAGAATGCCCCTCAAGCCCACGAAGAAGGCAATGCAGGCCAGTTCCCAACATGTTCTTGTCACTATACTGGTATTTGACAGGAGGCAGGTAAGAGCCAGGAGTAAGCAGTGTCAAAGATAAACAGCAGAGCTCACGAGCTCTCTTCTTCATAAGCGAAAACTGCATTTTCTTACAATATATTTTCTAGAGGTTTTTCAAATTTTTTTTTTTTTATACAAGTGAATTTTGACTGCATCAGCCAATCACACTGAAGCCCATGGGGGTGAGATTTCCAGCTACTGAAAAAAAATAAAATCTTAACTTATTCATATAAATCCCTATCTTGCCTATAACTCCAACTGCTTCCTCTATCCAAAAATGACACAACTTAGCAATTGTACCAATAACTGTGACCACAACTTCAACCTTAAAGATGGAGACTACTTTGCAGTAGTTCCTAACTACCTGGGACCAGACCCTTCCGAGGACTCGTTAAAAACAGAATCATCATCTCATGTGCACATCTGAGACAAGCAGGGAAATTGTTTAAGGACTGACTATGAGATGAAGCCAAAGGCCAGCTGCCACTTTTGCTAGCTATGATATAGTTACTGTAGTTACTTGTAATTACTGAAACATTCACTGCAGGGACAAAAAATGATGCCTGAGACTTTAATGTAAGCAAAAGGAATATATGAGTAAACATGGTAAGATACTGACGGGTAACAGGTCTGAACAGTGAGTGCCACTGTGTGAGACTTCCAACTCCTTGTCACTTATTTTTGTTGTGGTGCTGGCCCTTGAGCACACTAAACAAGCACTCTCACTACTGAGCTATAACAGCCCTAGTCCACCTTCACATAATTTTTAATTTCTTCATTTAAAAATTTTATCTCTTTATCTTCATTTAAAATTAATTTCTTCAAATTAAAAAAATTCTTGAGACTCCTACTTACAGTATATGTAGGTCATTTGTGTTTAGCAAGCACCCTCAGAGAATAGCCGAACTTCGGAGGATAGGTTCTCATTTCTCTAAGAAGCTAAACGTTAACACAGCTCACAGGTTCCTACCTTACCACAGCATTCCGCCAAGGACTCATGGCTGCTGCCCTCTGAGTCCATCTGTTCTAGAGGACTGAGCTGGCTCACAATCCCTCTTCTGGGCACAAAGCCACAAATACCTTTACTGTGTTTTAAACCTTCTCTCAGTATGTCTCTGGCTAAACTGTAGGACTTAGAAAAGCTATAATGATCACTGCTTTTGAATATCCACTGCAGAGGATACAGGATCTTCATAAATGATATGTTTCCTTCATAATTTCCCGTTCTCCATGTAAGTATTAACACCCAAGAGAAAAAGACAATAATCCAGGAGCACTGGGTAAGATGAGCTACGTACCACAGCACGATACATGCTACCCACTCAGAATCCACAGTTACATTAGGGGTCAAAACAAAAATGGCAAGGGTAATGGTCCCCATTTAAAAAGGCAACTGCCTTCAATGGTATTCAAAACAGGAAATAGGCACATGAACTAAATCAAAACGATTTTTTCTACAGCTAGATATAAAAATTCTCTTCCTCAGAACTGCCTTCCACAGTTGTCTAATCTAAAGTAAGGCTCTGCATTCGCCTCTTGGAAAGGATCCTGGATGCACTTGAGGTAGAAGGAAAGTCTAAATGGACCACTTTAATCTCACAGGCCTGTAGACTTGGTCCGCTGCACTTCCCGCTAGTGCTACAATTAAGGTTCTCACTTTATTATCAGCATAATATATATTTGCTTCCAGAATGCCCAGTAAAGCTGTAATTTTTCACTTAAAGTGATTTCAAAAATGTCCCCAAATATCTTAGAGCTTAGGTTTGGCAAGACAGTTTAAAACATACAAAATAAAAAAAAAAACTTTTCTCAACATGCACACGTGTGCGCACACACACAAATACACACACACACACACACACACACCTCCCCAAGTTTTCACTATATCTCCCTCCTCATCCAGCTAATTTCTAAATGTGCAGCTTACATAAAAAACCTACAGATAATTTCAAACATGATTGTCACTAGCCATGTAGAAGAGAGATGAAAGTATGCGGATACACAGATTGTCAATGGTTACATTGGTTACATCACATTTCTTAAGAAACAGAACTCTTCTGCCCCTGTAAACTTTGTCTCACACTTTAAAGTGAGGTTAGTGCTGACATAAAGTTACTGCTACACTCACAGCTTGAATGTCTCCACTGTGTTCGAGGTACATCTTCTCCCTCCACCCCCCACCACTGTTTTTATTTACCTGATTCAAGAGCCAACACAGCTCCATGGGCCACACTGTTCAGTGTTTTCCTTAACACTGGAATGACACCAAGTAATGTTACAAAATATCAGAGACCAAAACTGTCTTCTTCCTGGAGCCCCAGAGTTTAACTTATTCTTCATGGTATTGAATACACTGCTCTTCTAACCTCTTTAGAAGACGGTTATTTTGGAGACAGAAACGCCTTCCAAATCCTCCTCCCATGATTCCTTCACTCCTTCTGATGCTCCACTGTTTCACTCACGTCATTCAGCAGTCACGAAGAGTCACCTTTCCCTTGGTGGTGTGTCATAACGGCTTCTTATGCTTTTTGTCAGCTGCTTGATAAATATTTTGTATGTTTTCCCACAGTACGTGTGAACTGTCTTCTGTAATTCCAGTTCTAAAGGTTTTAATAAGGAACGGACGGCATCATCTTCAAAAGAACACTAGAAAAGAAATACAACAGGCAACAAAACAAATAAAAGGTTAATTTTTTTCAAGTTAAGTTCTTCTATCAGTTAAGTATTAACTATTAACAACTTCTATTATTTTCACATGAAGTCCATGCTCAATCAATATTTTCAGTGAATTAAACAAAACTATTAGAGAAAGAAAGAGTCTGTGATGGTGAATCTCTGAAGATAGGGGCAATGTCTTTCTGAACGCTTCAGAAAGGGGCAATGGAAAGGCATCCCAAGCCAAGGGAAGAACACATTCAAGAGCAGAAAAGATGCAGAGAAACTGGTAGAAAACGGCTAAGCTTTGTTAAAGGAACCTGGAGAAACTAATAAAAGCTAGGCTCATTTAAAGAATGGGGCAAGCTTTCCATGCACGCCATTCCCGTTCCTGAAAGGCACTCGGTGACAGTGCTGACAGTGGCCTAGAGCCTAGCCACGAACACGATGGCCACAGAGCAGCAAGAGTGAAACTGTCCGCCTCCCACAGAGGTTCAGCACTTACTACACTTTGGCCATGTCTCCAGAAGATCCACATGTTGGATTAGCCCTTAGATCGTGGTGATACTGGGAGGTGGTGGTATGTTTAGGAGGTGTCTAGTGGCAGGAAGTTAAATCTCTGGGGACATTTCTTAGAAGGGGACACAGGACGTAAGCACTCTAATTCCTTTCCCTGCTTCCTCTGCTCAGCTCCCACCATGATGTAAGGTTTTACTACAGGTAATGGGATGATCAGAGGACTATGAACTGAACTTTCTGAAACAGTGAGGAAAATCCAATCTCCCTACACAGACACTGACAAACCTCAAACATGTCTTTCTATAACGGAAAATTTGTTAACACACTGCACACAAGGACCCGAGGATAAACACACCTGAGAACTGCTAAATACCACCTATGTTCCCATTAGCTCTTAATGCACAAGACTGTCTATGAACTAAACCAGGAAACATCAGCTACATGCTTATAGTCCTAATAATTTTAAAGTATATTTTTGACCAGCTTCCATCTATAATGTACAACATATAAATCTTCAAGTGACACAGTGAAACACATTGCAGAACTAAGTGGAAATAATATGCATAGCTATTATTTCTAATAATAGCAATAACTAAACATGATCTAGTGTTTTCAACTATTTTCTATTTAAAAGATGGATGAGTCTTGAAAATAGAACATTTTACATGAAAGTCTGAAGTTAGTGAAAACCAAAATCATAAATTTAATTTAAAATCTGAGAAAAGTAAACCAAGACTATCCCTGGGGGGTAATTTCACCTAGAGGAAGAAACCAAAGCTACAAATCAAGCTGGTACTACACTGGAAGCTACTTCCCTGCTGACTCAGCTTCAGCACCGCTGGAAGGTGCTATGCAGACTGATGGAAGAGATGCTGCCAACTACTGACCTGCTAGGCAAGATGTGCTCACTGGGGCAACAGTGACATGACTATTATGGAGTAATCAACTGCTTTCTGAGAGGATCTAAGGTTCACGCCACAGGAAAGTACTAACATCTAGTTGTTTGAGTGGAAGCACCACCCCAGTCCCTGGCATCCATATATCCAAATGGTGTGGGACAATGGTTTTACCCTGTAAAGATTTGGTTTTTGTACTTCTTTAATAAAATGCTGATTGGCCAGTAGCCAGGCAGAAAGTATAGGTGGGGCGATCAGGTGGGAAGCAGAGGCAAGGCAATGAGAAGGGGAGAATTCTGGGAAGAGGAAAGACGCAGTCTGCAGTCGTCATTCAGACACAGACAAGAATTATGGGCTAATATAAGTTTTAAGAGTTAATAAGAAGCCTGAGCTAATAGGCCAACCAGTTTATGAGTAATATAGACCTCTGTGTGTTTCTTTGGGACTGAATGGCTGCAGGACCGGGTGGAACAGTTTGGAATGTTTGGGTGGAAAGTTCCACCCCAAGCCTACAGAGCATCAGAGTGCTCCCGCTTTGACTTGGCTTTCCATTTTAAACACTATTTCTCTTGTTGGACAGCCGCTTTTTAACAGATGGGCACCACTGGAAGGGCTGACTGCAGCAGGCACAGCCTGCACCCACAGTTCAGAGATAGCTCGGTCTTCAGTCATGCTGTTTCCAGCAGTCCCTGGTTAGGCTCCTCTCAGAAACTTATATAAATACCCTTATGATTTTATAAAGCTACAACCTTGCTGATAAGATAAAATGCAAAGCAAGAGCATCTGTATAATGGCTAATAAAAAAATATCCTTAGTCTTACTAAAAAACATTGCAGTTTTTAGGAGTCAAGAGGATATTATATACAATTTGTGTTCAGCAATGTGCAGAGAGAAAGAGAACCTATAACAAACCACAAAGCCAAATTTTGGGAGCTGATGACCTTACAACACAGGAAAAGGAAACCCTTCACATTGTATGTCCAATCTTCCTAACACTGTAAATTTAAGTGACAACTTCAGGAGAGCAAACCTTACATTTCTTAGTGCTTCATACATAGCTCTGAATGCTGGCTGCTTGTCGTCATGGTAAACACCTCTGTTTCCATGAAGAATGAAGACTCCTTCCTCTTCTGCTTCTCGGCAGTTGCTTCCGTATATACAGTGATCTGGTCGATAATTCCATTGACACGGAAAAACAAAAAGGCTTTCTACAATAAAGAAAAGCCCAATGACAGGAAAGCGATAAAGCACAAAATAATTTACAGAATTAACACTTGCAAATGTTTTTGCTTAAAAATTATTCTTGATATTTGGATTTCCAAATTAATATTCAAGTCTAATTCTGCTTCAAATGAAAATACTGACAACCATTAATAAGTGGAAAAATCAAACAAATTTGTTTCCTGAGGTAGCAAGGACTGAACTGTATGTGCTAAGCAAGCATCTCCCAGGGAGCTAGCCCCAGCCCACTGTTTCTTGCTTTCTGATTTTTAATCTGTGATTGTTTTTACAAATGCAAAGAATTAAAGGAATTTAGATGATTACCTGGATTATGAAAAAACATGATATTTAACAGATCTTGATCACCCCACGTGATGTTTAGTTTGTACTTTTTAAGCAATGGCATAAGTATGTCGCCCCACTGCAGCCGTGCGGTTGTCATATCATTCTGTTGATAAAGCATTGAAGAGTCTCAGCATTCAGGGTTAAGTGGTAGCATGGCAGCTCCCATTCTTCCCTTAGCAACCATTACAAAGCCACAAAGAGAGGAAAACTCCTCTGCTACAAAACTATGTGTCATTTATTACCCTAAATGTGAGGAGGGCTGAAGGAAGAAACAGCAGGGACAGAACTGAGACAGACAAAAGACAGCAAGGAAAGGAAAGGAGGATGACAGATCAACCATATCTTCATCTTAAGGGAAAGACTATGAAAAGTGGGTTTTGTTTCGTTTTTTGGAACAAGGTTTTTACTATGTAGCCCAGACCTAACCTCAAACTCACCATCTTCCTGCCTCTGCCTCTGGAATGCTAAGATACAAACTGCATCATCACACCCACCATGGAAAGTTCGTAGCTTGGTAAGGCAAGGATGCTGAGGAACACATCACTGGTGCCCTGTCTGGGGTAAGTGGACATTTGTTCATGCCTCCCCAGGGAAAAATTCCCTAGCAACCCATTCTTCACTGAGGCATTCTCTGAGAGTCTTGTAATGTATTCTCTTCAGATAGTGGGGGAACTACTGTACCACAGTACACAAATTCATTAAGTTTTCTTTCTTTGCTCTTTATTTTCCACCCACTTCAATCTAATTTTTGTCGTTTATTGCTTTTTTTTTGAACACACAACCTTATGCAATCCAGGCTGACCTCAAACTCATGGCCTCAAACCCCTTGCTTTTCTCTACCTCCTAAATGCTGGGGAAGCACAGTTTTTTAGTGTTAAAGCTTTATTTGTATTATTTTATTGATTAATTTTCAACAATTTCTTTAAACTTTTAATTATAAAAGAAACAGTAAGCCGGGCATGCCTTTAATCCCAGCACTCGGGAGGCAGAGGCAGGCGGATCTCTGTGAGTTTGAGACCAGCCTGGTCTACAAGGGCTAGTTCCAGGAAAGGCTCCAAAGCCACAGAGAAACCCTGTCTCGAAAAACCAAAAAAAAAAAAAAAAAAAAAAAAAAAAAAAAAAAAAAAGAAACAGTAGTCCTGGTGCCAAAATAAAGGTGCCAGCCAGACACTGTACTGGGCCTGTACTGAGCACCTCTTACCACGTTCCATCAGGTTCAACCCCAACTGTAACAAATGACATAGATTCTAAACCTGAGGCCATTTTAAGGACACAGTCTTCACTTCATCACAGAATGTATGTGTGTGTGTGTGTGTGTACACGTGCAAGAATACACATACATGTGTGCATATACATAATATATGAATGTGTGTACATATAACTAGTACATAAATATACAATTAAAGCAGATATTCACAACAGGGAAACAGAAATGACAATAAACTATATGAAAAGATTTTCAAGGAGCTGGGAAGATGGCTCAGCATCTAAGAGCACTTGCTGCTCAAGAATGAGAACCTTAGTTCAGACCCTCAGTATCAATGTAAAAAAGCTATGTCCATGGCACTGGGTGGGGCAGGAACTGGGAAGATCACCTAGGTTTGCTGGCCATCACCCAAGCCAAGGACCAATGAGAGCCCGACTCAAGAGAGTGACAGGGCAGGATGCCTGCTGTCTGATGACTTCCTGTGAGCTTAAGAGCCTTAAGCTTCAGAACAGCTGTGGTCACATGCACAATCAGCCTTGTCAACTGTCATATCCATCATAAAAATACATGAGAACAGTAGAAGATCTTTAGCTGAGACTTCTTCTGCTCACCTCTGAGCCATTTATATGTAAGTCTGCACCCAACCTTGAGGTCTTGGGAGGTCTTAGTGTATACAGGAGGTGGCAGGTTAACTAAAGGGGATTCCACATGTGTAGCTAAGAGGAAGCTGATATCTGTGTGGGTGAGATGTTTCTGGTGGAACAACTGTTAGGAGTAATCCACTCTCTGGTAAAAACAAACAAGCTCTACAACCATGCTCCATAAGCAAGCCAAATAAAGTCTGGCTCCCCAAGTCTGATCTAGTGACATCATTGTACTATGGTTTGTCATCACAGTCATTTTAAGGAAGAGGTGGACATTTATCTCCCCAGAAAAAGTTCCTGAAACAACAAAAGATAAACCTTGCACTCATGAGGTAGAAATAAACAGATCAAAACACTTCCACAATGCAACATATGGCACAGAACAGAATACATACAAGGAAAGTATTTTCTGTTTCTCTAATAAATAAGAGATGTTAAGTAACATGCTCATCATTTTCTAAGAAAAAGGAAGGATCTGTGTGTGATGGTGCAAACCTGTAACCTCAGTACTTGAAATCTGAGACCACACCTAAACCACATAAGGCCATACAGAGACCCTGTCTCAAAAAAGAAAAAGGCTGGAGAGACAGCTCAGCCATTAAAGGCAAGGCTCACAACCATAAAGAGAAAGAACTGGGAAGATGGTTTAATGGGTAACTTGTCACCCAAGTATAAAGATCAGATTGTACACCCCCAGGAGGCAGACAAAAGCAGGCAGGTATGGCAGCTACCTGTAATCCCAGTACTTGGGAGGCACAGAGGATTGCTGGTGCAAGGAAGCCTAGGCATAATTGGTGAGCTCCCAGGAAGACATCAACTTTAGGCCGTTGCACGTACATACATACATACATGCATGCATGCATGCATGCATGCAACATGAGTGTGTATAATTAACACACGTGCATATACATGCAAAAAAACAAAGATTCAACATTGCAAATATGATCAGGACACAAAATCTAAGTATATATTAATAGTTTAACCAATAGGACATCACTGCTTACCAAGCAGGGAGAGATATAAAGAATAAAAATGAATTTTTATTGTTTTAATTTTTTAAGTGTTACTATGTAGCAGATTGGAACTGCACAGTCATAATGCCAAGAACAGGTGTCAGCCATACAAACAGCCAATTTAAATATGGTTTCTACTATAAACAAACTCTTCTGGTTGTATGGGACAATCTGGGAAGTGACTGCAAGTCAAATCATAAAGATTGATTGATGATCTGTGCCCAAAGTTATTGAACAGGGGAACCAAGGCAATATTTGCTACAGATAGAGATAGAAAAACTATGGAGAAAAATATCCACATTTAAAAAACTTTTAATATATTCAAAATTTTTATTACTTATATGTATAGGTGTTTTGTTTGCATGTTTGTCCATGTACCATGTGCGTGCCTGGTGTCTATGGTGGCCAGAAGAGGGCATTGGATCTCCTAGGACTGGAGTGACAGAGAGTTGTGAGCTGCCATGTGGGTGCTGGGAATTGAACCCAGGTTCTCTTAACCATGGAGCCATCTCTCCTGCACCTTAATATTTTTTATTATGTGTGTCTGTGTGTGTGAGTTCAGGTGCCTGCATAGGCCAGAGGTGTGAGACCCCCCTGAAGTTAAAGCTGATTGTGGGATGCCTGAAGTGGGTGCTGGGAATTAAACTTGGGTTCTCTGGAAAAGCAATATGTGCTCTTAACTGCTGAGCCATCTCATCAGTCTCGGGATTTTTTTTTAAGGGTCTTGCTATATAGTTGAGGTTAGACTTAAACTCTAGATCTCGCGTTCACTTCTTGAATACTGGGGCCACAGTCGTGCAACCACCATGTGCTTGGGTTGAGAAAATACTCAATTTTGGTTTGTGGCTGAAGAGGAGATCAAATTAGATGGAAGTATGTTGTTAATATTATTAAAATTTGTTTGCTATGAAAAAAGAAAGAAAAATATGCACGAGAAAATACATTTTAAAAATAAGTAAATTCTATAGGACCATCTGAGCAAGTTCATGCACAATACTGAAGAACAATGGATTGTGTCCCTAAGCATAAAGGAGCTATGTGAAAACTCGTACTGTGAATGCAGTCAATTCCACCCACATAGTTACATATGCTCAATCCATTCAGCTCTTTCTCTGTAAAGCCATTAGTGCCCAACAAAACATTTCATCAGGCTGGAGGGATGGCTCAGCAGACAAGAGCACTTGCTGCTCTTGAAGAGGACTGGAATTCAAGTCCCAGAAGCTTACAACTACCTATAACTCTAGCCCAAGGGGATCTAGAAGCCTTCTGGTTTATATAAACATGGTGCACACATAGTCAGGAACAAACAGAAATAAAGATATAAATAAATCTTCTTAAAAGAAAAAAGATATAAAAGTTTAGAAATTATTTAAATCTCTATATCCTCACCTCTAGCTGGCTTAAGACATGCCAAAAGAAAAGGGGGAAGGGGGAGACAGGGTCTACTCAGGTGGTTAAGAGTGAATGTCAGGAAATAACAGATAAACTGAGAGCAGTCATGAACTTGAGCTATATAGCCCAATTATAAATCAAAGTGTTAAATTATTTCCACAGTTTTTTTTAAAAAAAATACTAAACTCATAATTCTACAAGGCTCAAATGTAGCTGGTGAGAAGTCCCATAATTCTTAGCAGATAATCTTACAGCACCATCTTCTGGCATGATATTACCAAGCACAGTTTGGCACATGGAACAGCAAAAAAAAAAGCTTTATGCTCCACAAATAGTAAATATTCAAAGCATAAGTGCAAACTGAACAAAATATTAATTATTAAGCAAGAGCAGATGCAACTGTTATGGTTATTCTTCGTGTCAATTTAACTACACCTGGAATTAACTAAAACCCAAGCACCTGTGAGGAATTTTTCTTAACTAAATCATTTGTGGTGGGAAGACCCACCTTTTAACTGGATCTTCTGAGGTAGGAAGATCCACCTTTTATCTGGTTCACACTTTCTGCTAGCCTATATAAAGGACATGGAAGAAGGAAGCTCTTGGCCCTCTGCTTGCTTGCCCTCACTCTCGATGGCAAGTCCATTCCTTCACTAGCATGAGAGTCTACTTCTTCAGCATTTCAGGGCACAATGAAGACCAGCTGACACATCCAGCCTTCTGTTGGTAGACAGCCACTGTTGGACTAGCAGGACCACATCCTGTAAGCCATTCCAATAAATCCCATATGTATATGTACGTGCATACACACACACACACACACATATTGAAAATACATCTGTGTCTCCCCCCCCTCCCCATTCTATCAGTTCTGTTCCTCTAGAAAACTCTAACTAATACATCAACAGAACACTGATTGCATTCATTCAGTTCTGGGAGACAAACTGAATTTTAAAAAAAATCAAGATCTTTGTAAAGACCCAGAAAATGGAACGCTAAAAAGAACATTTTATGTGATGGATAGAGAATAGCGTGAGACACACTACAGATTCTAAGATGGAAAGGCTAGCATACAGTGGTGACACCAACAAGCAGTACACTGGCCATACTTAAGAAAAAACTGGTACAGCATGGGGGTACACAACTTTAACCCCAACATTTTGGAGGCAGAGGGAAGTGGGAAGATGCCTGGTCTACATAGCAAGTTGCAGAATAGCCTGGAGTACAGAGAGACCCTGGCTCAAAACAAAACAATAAAAGAAAAAACTCTACATAACAAAGATTTAAACAGTTGTGTAGAAGGGAAAAATAATGCAAATTTTGATCTGCCAGAAGCCACAGAAAAATATTTGAAAAATACAATTGCAAAATATATGACTCCTAAAACCCCTTAAATTAATTTAATTAATTTAATCCTACTTAGATATAACAGAATAGGCATTGGAGGGAAGTCTGTGTTTTCTCAGAAGTTCTTCTTTTTAATTGGTTTCACCTGATATTTAAAAATTAGCCTAATTTTTAAGTTATGTGTATGTGCTCAAGTAATATATGTGTTCTTTGTTGATGCAGTTACCTGTGAAGGACAAGGGAGGGCACAGGATCCCCTGGAGTTAACTCCATCCCACCATTCAGATGACAAACACCCTGAGAGAGTCAAAACTCACTCCAGGCCACTGAACTACTATGGTGCCAAAGTTAAGAGGCAGACGGACAGGCTGCAGAATCTTTGTCGATAACCAAAACCCTGCCTGCATGTCACTTCAGATTCAAGTTCTCTCTGCCTACCACTATAAAATGATGACGCTTCCTGCAATCAAAGTCTAGAAGATGGCAGTACTTGATGGTACACTATTTTACTTCATCATGAGAAATACCATCTGATGTGGCCTACTTGAATTTGCCACTAAATAACATTATGAACACATTTTTATCCAATTATCCTAAAGAGTTTCGTATCTGTCCATCTCATACGTGTGTGTGTATACACAATTATATTGTATATGTGTGTACACACAATTATATATATATATATATATAGTGTGTGTGTGTGTGTGTACACATATATATATATTGGGGGTTGAGACAGTGCCTTAACTATGTAGTTCTGGCTGGCAAAGAGATCTGCCTATCTCTGCCTCCTGAGTGCTAGAATTAAAGGTGTGTATCACCACATCTGGAGATACACCACACACACACACACACACACACACACACACACACACACACACGCACACACAATATACTTATTTTTATTTTATGTGTTTTGCTTACACTCACCCATGTGACTGCCTGGTGCCCTTAGAGACCAGAAAAAGCATCAGATGCCCTGGAATTAGAGTTACAGTTGTGAGCTGCCCGCCACAGATGCTGGGGACAGAATCTGGGTCTCTGCGAGAACAGCAGATATACTTAACAACCAAGCCACCTACCTAGGAGCCCTAAATCTACATATTTTTTAAAAGATCTGCTTCATTTTTACTTATGTGTATGTGTATTTGTATGTGCCTGCAGAAGACAGGAGAGGGCCTCTGATCCCTGGAGCTGGAGTTACAGGCAGGCAATAGTGAGCTGCCTAGTGTAGATGCTAAACCTCATCACTGTCCATGTAGGAGCTCTTAATCACTGAGTGTCTGACTCTCCAGCCCCTACTTTAGTTTTGGACTTACGGAAAACAAATGGCTCCAGGAGAAAGGGAAGCTGCAATCAACCACCCTGCGCACGCATCGAGTTACCTTAAAGTACTTCCTCCTCATCCGTGTCATGTTCATCAGCATCACTCCAGAGTTCACCCCGGTCTTCCCGTAGTACGGGTGCCGAGCAAAGCGATTATACCATCCTATTCGAGGTTCCTCATGCTCGGGGGCCATCGCAGCAATTTGTGTGGAATTAAATTTCTTTAGTAATGACCAAATATCATCAACAGGTCGTAAAAAAAGGATATCGGTGTCAACATAGAGTAGTGAATCAACTTCTTTCAGGATTAACTATGAGGAAAGATATTTGAATAATTAGTTATAAATATATCTTTTTAATAAAAGCATAGTAATAGAAATTACACCTAAGAAATAAGTCAGTTCCCAGATGTGGCAACTCACAACCACCTGCAACTCCAGCCCCAGAGAAGCTAATGTCCTTTTCTGGCCTCCAAAGGCACCCATATGTACACACACACACACACACACACACACACACACACACCAAAAAAGCAAAACAATAAATATTAAAGAAATACTCAAACGAAAATAATCACAACTTAAATCTATAATTGATATGCTTGGGCATGGTAAACTATAATCTTAATTTACTCAGGTGGTTTTTGACCACTTTAACAAGCAACTGAAGATTCTTCCCTATAATTCATATATTTTCCAGGAACTTATATCTTTTATTTTATTTTACCTTTTGGGAAATGAGGTCTATTATGTATCGTTGACTGTCTTGTATTTCTCTGTGTAAACCAGGCTGGCCTTGAAACCCCAAAGACTCCTCCTGCCCCAACTCACATGCGGGGATTAAAGGTGTAAAGGTGTTCACCACTCCACCTGGCAAACTTACACTTTTTTTTTTTTTTTTTTTTTTTTTGTTTTTCGAGACAGGGTTTCTCTGTGGCTTTGGAGCCTGTCCTGGAACTAGCTCTTGTAGACCAGGCTGGTCTCGAACTCACAGAGATCCGCCTGCCTCTGCCTCCCTAGTGCTGGGATTAAAGGCGTGCGCCACCACGGCCCGGCGCAAACTTACACTTTTAATATCAGCATTTGTACTACCATAAGCATTTTAGTTACTTGTTTATTTTAAATGAAGCAATTATTTGCTTGTTTACTGGATTTTGAGACAGGGTTTCTCTGTAGCCCTGGCTGTCCTGGAACTCACTCAGTAGACTGGGCTGGCCTTGAACTTGGAGATTCACTGCCTCTGCCTCCCAAGTGCTGAGATTAAAGGTGTACACCACTGCCACCCAACTACTATCATAAGCAATTTTTTTATTTATTTTTAAACTGAATATACCATAAGAATTTTAAACATTAAGAGCTTGAAAAACTACTGTGGTTTTTAAATTTTACTTTAAAACTCAAACTTCGGGTAACGTTAGCCTGGGGTTTATTACCAAAATCACCAAAGAAGAGCTCTAGTAAGCAAATGGCTCCCACTGTCTCTGAGCTCTCCTGCCTTATAGCTGGGTAACTGATTCAAGATCACTTAGGAAAGGGAAGCTAACTGGCCTAAGACAGAAATGTCATTAGTGCCAAGCTGTGGGTTCAGCAGGGGCCTGCAGGTCACACACCCTACCAAGACCTGGTAAATATTTCTTCTTATGGCTAAAACAGTCCACAGCAACTATATGTAAGAAATGCTGTTTCAAAAGAAATTACAAACAAAAAAACAAAAAAACAAAAAAAAAAACCCTCTGTGTTTCTCGGTGTTGAGAATCAGCTCTACCACTGAGCTAAATCCAAAGCCCCAAACTTTTTACCCGTCTGGTATTTATTATAGCCTTGACTTGTTCTATGGAAACTTTTTTCTCTTGTTTGACATGCACCTTTGTTTACTCAAAGAGGTTTAAATGTAATTATTCAGAAACTCTTCTGGGGTAGTTTGAAAAGGAACGCCCCATAGGCTCACAGATTTGAATGCTTGGTCACCAGAGAGTGGCACTAGTCGGAGGCGTGGCCCCGGAGGAAGAAATGTGTCTCTTGAGGTAGGCTTTGAGTTCCAAATGTTCCAGTCAGGATCAGTGTCTCTCCTCCTACTGACTTCGATCAGATGCAGAACTCTCAGCTTCCTCTTCAGCACCAGGTTGGTTTGTATGCCACCATGCTTTCCTTCATGACAACAAAGGATGAAACCTCTGAACCTGTCAGCCGGTCCCAATTAAACTGCTTTCCTTCATAAGAGTGGCCATGGACAGTGTCTCTTCACAGCCACAGAACACTAACCAAGACATCATCTGTATAAAACTAAGCTTCAAGTTTAAAATAGAAAGAAAGTACATACTGGGAGAGAAAACAACTCACCGGCAAGAACAGCCTCTGGGAAGCACACGGCTTAAAGAGCTTCTTCCACTCCACGGCGCTGTCACTCGGGAAGGTGATAGGGTACAAAGTATAGTTAAATCTTCGTAGAAATGACCAGCTATCAAGCTAAAAATACAAGAAGGAAGTAAAGTTAAAGACATAAACCAATATAGATTTGTTTTACTTTCAACCTTTTCTGTAACATCATAAACCAACAGCTACAAAACAAAACTGCTAAAACTTACAACCACATTTATGTTACACAGTTAAAAGATTCTTTTCCATTACTTCCTTCATTTACATTTCAAATCTAAAAATCACAATGATATGCTACAAACACTTTACTGTCTCGATCTAAGGCACAGAGGTTGTTTTTAAGTCTGTGTTCAGGGTCACTAAGACGGATCAGTCATAAAGCACAGAGTGAGAAGCTGAGTTCAGGCCCCAGCACAGTGCTGCAGAGGAGACAGGAGAACAAGCAGGGCTTCCTCAGCAGCCAAACTGCCTACAACACAGTGAATTCCAGGCCAACCAAGAAATCCTATCTCAAAAAGTGACTGAGCACTTACAGGTTGCTAAACTCAACAGTCCAAATTTGACTGCCCTTCATTCACCCATGTGAATTTCCTCAATCCTAAACAAGTTAAAATCAGAAAAATGAAACACTCAATTTATTACTATAGTATCTATGATACAAAAATATTTATATTAAGTGTCAAACTAATATATCACCAGTTTAGTCCACTTCTGTAAAGTTTAAATGTGCCCTGGTATTCCTAATAAACTATTCTGGCAAATACTTACCTAGTGCCAATTTAAAAAAAAACATTAGAGACCAAATATATACATATACATACATATATATGTATGTATATGTATAAACATAAAAATATTTATTTATTTATTTATTTATTTACTATGTATGCAATATTCGGTCTGTGTGTATGCCTGCAGGCCAGAAGAGGGCACCAGACCTCATTACAGGTGGTGAGCCACCATGTGGTTGCTGGGAATTGAACTCAGGACCTTTGGAAGAGCAGGCAATGCTCTTAACCTCTGAGCCATCTCTCCAACCCTCAAAATATATATATTTTTTTAAAAAAAATCTATAACGAGTATTCCTCTTTAATGTCCTAAACTCACTTCAAAGCACTGCCTTGGTCCAGACTCAGCTACAAACATAATTTTCCACTGTTGCTCCAACAGCATATCATCCCAGCAGGCTTAGCTATTATAGCTGTAAAACAAGGAGCAGTTGCTCTCCAGAAGCAAGTCTCAAATCCCGGCTCGAGCACGGGCCAACAGGCCCAGCTTTAGAATTGTTGGTTCAAATTACCCAAGAGCACACAGAAATGACCAGGAGGAGATGGGTTATAGTTTACATCAAAAGAAATGACCGGGGGAGATGGGATAGAGTCTACACCAACAGAAATGACCAGGGGGAGATGGGGTAGAGTCTACACCAACAGAAATGGTCAGGGGGAGATGGAATAGAATTTTTGCCAAACTGAAAATCTCCCTTTGATGTACAACTGTGTTCAAGTCCTTCAAAAAGTGTAAGTATCTTCCAATAGTTAAAGAGCGCTTTTGTGACACCCTACTTTGGTGTCCCTGTTAACTATTTTGAAAGAACAATAATTTCATTTTCCCTTTCAACTTACAGATCACTTAGAGATCTTTTCAATACTAACTTCAAAATGAAGTCTTTGACATTTTTCACTTAATATTGGAATATTTTGCAATTTGGTCCATCATATATATATCTAATATTCTTTCATCAAAATCAAAGCCAAACGTTTAACTAGAAATGGTTATAGAGCTGGGTCGGTACTCAGGCCTATATAATCCCTGCACTCATGAAACGGGCAGGGGAATCAACAGGAGTGCAAGGTCAGCTTGGATCACACAGTCGAAAACCTGTCTCAAAACAACAACAAAACATAAACAAAAGCAAATTATACTTTAAGAAATAATCTGGATAAAGAGAATAAGATGATGAATAGAAAAGAGATGACTACAAGTACTTTAAAGTGCAAGCACACCGCTTATACCTCGTAGAATTTAAAGCTCTTGGCCAAAAACTAAAAAGCCGCAAACAGCATTTTTTTCTTCAACATGGAAATGAACTAATTTAACTTGGAAAACAAAGAATCTTTATACATAGTTAGATCAAACACAGACATCCACAGCAGCTTGAAAGCAAGACTTAGCAGAGAGGTGAGTGGGGTGGGATGGAATGAGAGACACAAGTATCATCTCCACCCCCCACCCCGAACACAAAGCTAAGAGATGCAGGTCATCTTTCTTTGCGTACCCCCTAATTCCTCACGGGCAATTGTTGTTAGCAGGTCCAAGGCTTCCCTGAGTGGATAGTCTATTTTCAAATCTAACAGCCAGCTACGATCAAATTATTAAACTCATACCAAACAGAAAAAAGTCTCAACTATTAATGTAAAGTACACCCTTAAAGGAAAAAAGCATTTTTCTTTCTTCCTTTTTCTTCTCCTTATACTGGATACAATATGGTTGTGATGGCTGGAGTATGAATGGCCATTTTAAACCATGAGGTAGAGTCTTATATTGAAAATGGCCTGACCACAGCCAGAAAAAAATAAGAGCCCTCCTTAAAGATGAAGAACTACCACGTAACATAAGCAAATAAAATCTTCAGACTTGGCAGGGGATTAGGTTGCCTATGCTTGTTCAAAATCCAATCTTCCTCTACACTGTATCTGGACTCCTCGAGAGCTCCCTCCCTATGAGGGAAGGCTGCCGAGCAGACAGTTCTGGTACAGCAGACTATCCGACAGTAAAATCTCAAGTTCTTACTGTGTGTCAAGTACTTACTCTGTCTTTAAAGCTATCGTGTAGTTGGTCTTCAGCAAAAATATGGACCTGCAGTGGCTTGATGCTGAAAATGAGAGCTGACTTCAACATAGTCACAGTTTCCTCCAGTCTTTCACCACAGGCAACAACAGCAAGGTGCATTTTCTCAGCGGGCTGTGTTTTCAGACTATACCTAATAGCCAAGAAGAGAGCATTTCCAACAGGTTAGCACGTAATTACTACTAAATGGTATTTTTACCATATTTAAAAACAGAAGTTTACAACTTCTTTTAAAAATGCAAAAGAATATCAAGCTGCAAAATATTACAATGCTGACTCCATCATCCAATCGTATGCCTTCCTCTCCACCAGTTTTCCACAAGCAACACACCTCATGAGGCAACTCTCCCAAGAACGCACAACTGACTTCACTTGTCCCCCGCACTAGGTGTCAAGAAGGAAGCCTAAGTATTTTAAAACTGTAGTTCTTCATTGAAACTTCTTCCAATTCCCTTTAAAGCCCCTTCACAAGCCTTCCCCACCCCACAATCAGATCATTATGAAGCAAGTCAGCCACAACTCATCCACAAATATTTCCGCATTACATCCCGTCATAAGCCAGGCTCATCACAGGAAATTTGCTCAGGTAACGTTTTTCAGTGGCATGTATTAGTTCCACTTACCAAGTACTCACCAAGATAGGGAGAAATTTCTGAAAGGACCTCACACACACTAATGTATCTTTTTGGAAGGAAAGATCTCCTCAGTTCCCCTTTCTGCCTATGCAGGAACTCACTTCTATCAGGGCAGTGGTATGCAGGCTGGAGAGCCCTTTCCTCCCTCTGGTGTGGGCATAAGCTCCAGTCTTAAAGCTCGCCACACTGTTCCACTGAAGGAACTGGACAGGAGTGGTGCCTTCCCCACTATCCGTCCCCTTAATCCCTTCCCTCATATCTGCCAACATTCCTAACAGGAACTGTATGAGTACCATTACACTCTGACAAGGAAACATGAATTTAGTTCATCTCTTCTCAGCTTGGTCGATCACCTTCCTGGACCTGGGGGGAGTTGGGAGGACCTTGGTCTTAGCATAGAGTGGGGAACCCTGATGGCTCCTTGGCCTTGAGAGGGAGGGAGGGGAGGTATGGGTGGAGGGGAGGGGAGGGAAGGGGGAGAAGGAGGGGAGAGAAAGGGGAGAAGGAGGGGAGGGAGGGGGGAGGAGGAGGGAAGGAGATGGAAATTTTTAAATATAAAAAAAATAAACCATGAGAAAAAAAAAAAAAACAGCAGAAGCCATAAAACACAGCGAAGACAATCAAGGCACACAATTCTAGAGAATTCTATCTCATCTTCCTGTTAATAGTATTCAGATCCTATTGCTCACAATGGTTTTAAAAAAAGTCTTCATTAGAACATCAGCCTGTGGATGGGGAGATGGTTCCTGACCCCTCAACACCAAGGACAGAAAGGACAATTGCAAAATATTAGAAGAAATAGTAAGCAAGCTTCTAGATTGCAGGAATTGGGGACTAAAGTTTCTTAAGCATTCATGTGGAAACAGCCATTCCAATCATTCTAGCCCAAATGAATGAACGTTAGATTCTTCATCATGGTTTGTTAAATTGTGCTTTATCTTAACTAAAATCCCTGCAGAGATAAGAAATCTTACCCAAAAAGAATTTTGAAATCACATCTACTTTCCTACCTGACAACAAATCTTTAGATAATACAAAGAACGCCACAGTGCTCTTATACTTCACTAAAGCATAACTGAAGTGGGAAGCACAGCACTGTCTGCTGTGAGGAGAGGAACAGCACCTCTAAGAATGGCGTCAAGTGGGAGCTAGGCACACGGTCCTGAGGCCCAGCAAGATCCCTCAGACACCCACAAAGAGAGGCAGCCGCTTAGTCGCCCTGGACTTCAAAGGTGTTAGACTGTGCTGCAGGCTCCCTCTAGCAGGCTTCCCACCCAGCTTTAGTTTTTATCAACGATCCTTCTAACCTCACCCCAAGTATTCTAAGGACTGCTAAAATTACTGTGTTGTAAGCTACTGACTAGAAGGTTGTCTGAACTGTAATGGTTGATTTTGACTGTCAACTTGACAGGATATATCATGAAAAGGAAGGAAGTTTCAATGAGGAAAACTGTCTAGGGTAGGCTGGCCTGGGGCATGCCCTGTGAGAGTTTCTTACCTGGGTTTCCTGACCTGGGAAGACCCACCCTAGTATGGCAGCATATTAACTGGGCCCTGGGCTCAGTAAGGTGAGAACAAGCCAAGCACTAGCATGAACAAATTAATTCACCGCTGTCTATTCTTGACTGGGTGTGGGGCAGGTTCTGATATCCTGACCTCCCACAACAGATCATAACCTGGAATTTGGAAGCCAAATAAGCCCTTTCTCCTTTAAACTGTTTATGTGGGGACATTTTATCACAGCAACAGGAAGTGACACTAAGACAGAGGGGAATCTGTAAACTGTGTGGGGCGGTTTAGGCAACTTGCCATCACTGTAGAGGCCTTCCCAAACTCAGTGCACTAGCACCTCTTGAGGGCCCTGAGTAAGGTAAACAGTCATGCCTTTCCTTGCTTGAGCAGTGGCTGAGGATCTTCCACAGATCCTCTCTCATTTCCAATGCCCTCTTATACTCGAGGAGCCCGAGGCTCACATAAAAGGAAGAGCTGGAATGTACCTCAATGCTAAAGTTCCTGCCCAGCTCACTCTGGTTGTCGCCAAAACCACCAACGAAAAACCAAAAACATGCCGGGCAGTGGTGGCGCATGTCTTTAATCCCAGCACTCGGGAGGCAGAGGCAGGCGGATCTCTGTGAGTTCGAGACCAGCCTGGTCTACAAGAGCTAGTTCCAGGACAGGTTCCAAAGCTACGGAGAAACCCTGCCTCGAAAAACCGAAGAAAAAAAAAAAACCAAAAACATATGACACTAATGATCAACATAATAAAAATCAAAAATTGAATCCATGAGTAAACCTAAATAAAAGGGGAAGGGGAAAAACTCTTCCAAATCTGCCAACACATACAGAATAAGAGAATCACCATAATGATTACTTTGCCAAAACCAGGGTATTTCCCACACCTATTTCAAAGTGGACACCGAGACTACTACAGAGCAGAAATGGAAGTCCAGGGCCTTAACCGTGTGATAAAACTTAGCCAACAATGCTAAGTTTATGGTACCAGCTGATCCCTTATGACACCATGAGCAAAAGCCAAAAGCGAAACCAAATCCTTAATCTATTCATGAGGACCCAGGCAAATCAAACTAAGGGTCATTCTGCAAAACCAAACAAAACTATCATGTCACAAAAGATGGAGGCCAGTAGAATGGCTCAGTGGGTAAACATGCCTGAAGGCAAACCTGCCAAGCTGAGTTCAATCCCTGGAGGCCCCGTGTAAGGAGAGAGTCTTAGCCTCCTCCTGTGGAAG
Organism: Arvicola amphibius; assembly: GCF_903992535.2. NCBI lineage: Eukaryota > Metazoa > Chordata > Mammalia > Rodentia > Cricetidae > Arvicola > Arvicola amphibius. The sequence goes on from NC_052055.2 coordinate 51,457,588, forward strand.
TAGACAAGAGAATCCAAGAATGTCTCCACTGTATACAGTAGAAAACCAGCAAAATCTGCATCAACAAGGCAAAAGATGAGGACCAACACCTGAGACTACTCTTTGACCTCACCATAACAGAGCATAACACCGAGACTACCCTCTGACCTCACCATGACAGAGATAACACCGAGACTACCCTCTGACCTCACCATGACAGAGCACAACACCCGAGACTACCCTCTGACCTCACCATGACAGAGCACAACACCCGAGACTACCCTCTGACCTCACCATGACAGAGCACAACACCTGAGACTACCCTCTGACCTCACCATGACAGAGCACAACACCCGAGACTACCCTCTGATCTCTACCACGGCAGAGCACACATGCACCTGCATGCAGAATCACGGAACACACACAAAACTAAAACAGGGTGAACACGACACGGCATCTGTCATTTCTGCTGTCTGTCTGATACAGGGTCACTGAAAGAGGGAGATTTAGTTCTACATAAGAACGTGAGTTTAAGGGCTGGAGAAATGGCTCAGCAGTTTAGAGCATATGCTCATTTTCATCACCCATATTAGATAGCTCATGACCACCTGTAACTCCAGGTCAAAGGGATCTGACAACCGATCATCTGGCCTTTGTGAGCACTAAGCACACTTGTATACATTTTTAAAGAAAAGAAAAAAAGAAACTGAGTTTAAGATATTTTACAGAATGATAATGATACATAATGCAAAATAGTTTTTTATTTTTGTATTCACTTGGTATAAACAGATACAGTATTACATGCAGAAAATGTAAAAGAGGGTTATGACTTAAAATCTCAAATTCAAAAGCCTAGTGTTACCACTGCAGACTCCAGCTACTTGGAAGGCTGAAACATGGAGACTACATGGGCCTATAAGCCAGATACAGCCTGGGGCCAGCACGTGGATATCTGCCACAGAGAACTGACATCAATGAACCCTTGCCATTTTAGCTTCTAGGATGCATATTTGAGAATTTGAGACTTTATGTATACTATTATAAATATTAAGAATGCAGCTTGTTGCCAGGAGGTGGTGGCGCATGCCTTTAATACCAGCACTCAGAAGACAGAGGCAGGTGGATCTCTGTGAGTTCAAGGCCATTCTAGTCTACAGAGAGAGTTCCAGGACATCCAAAAGCTACAGAGAAATCCTGTCTCAAAAAAACAAAAAACAAACCAAAAAAAAAAAAAATGCAGCTTGTATTACAGGCAATGAAGAACTGCTGAAAGGGGAAGAATTAAGTCTTTCCCAGGGATGAGTCCTCTAAGTTGGTTCTCCAGTACTAAGTAGTCATTTTTAAAAACATATGCATACAAGTTACTCAGTGGACTCAGTAGGGTGTATACATACATACATACGTGTGTGTGTGTGTGTGTGTGTGTGTGTGTGTGTAAAGAAAAAGAGGCCATAAATCTGAGGGGAGAGCAAGGGGCGGGCAGCTAGGAGGGGTGATACAGAGCAAGGAAATGATGCAATTATAATTTTTTTAATTGTTAAAAAAAAAAAAGAATGTGGTAACCGGCATGGTCATTGGCAAACAGATTGAGAATTTAAATTAACCATAAAGATACTGCAAAGACATTTGAACTGGTTTTGCTCTTGAGAAAGGCACAGCAGGTCATTCCCACATTCCCTACCACTACTGTCTCAGGAGAGCAACTGCCTACAACACTTGATTCTCTTCCTGAAGGCAAGAGCAGCACAGGCCCCAGTCCAAAATCTTCTTAATCACACAGTGACTTTAAAAGGCAGTAAATAATGTCTTTTCTTTTACTCCTTCAGTAAGGATGTTCTTATCCTCCACATCCCTACAAGCCTCTAGGCTAAAGCTAACATAATCTTTCCTTGGCTGTCTCATCCCTTACAAAATGTGTTTTTAGTATACTAGCATTTTTGTTTCAGGACATTTTGTTTAGGGCGGGTGTGCACACATAGTACACACATGGAAGCCAAAGGATCATTGTACTTATCTTCCTCTGCTAAATGGCAGGCTTGGCAGCAAGTGTCTTTACCAGATGAACTATCTCATCAGCCCCAGGACTTAAAAACACTGGGCATTTAATACCCAGTATTAAAGCCCCTACCTTTAAATTAGGTTAACTGACAAACGTGTGTATACACACATGAATGCACATGCACACATACATACAGAATGTGCATGTTATCTGTAAATGTCTAGGGAAAGCCTTGTTTCATCTTATGTAAGCCTGATTGTCAACTTGACATAGCTTAAGAGATACCTGAGAGAAGAACCGCCTAGATCAGAATGGAGCACGAGCATGTTTGGGAAGACTGTCTCCATGACTGAAGTGCTAGGACCCAGACCACTGTAGGCGTCATGAGGTAGGTGGGCCTAGATTCTATAAGGAAGGGAGCTGAGCAATCAAGAACGCAAGCCAGCAAATAGCATCCCTCCATGGTTCCTCCTGACCTCCCGCAGGAATGGACTGTCACCTGGAAGTGTAAACCAGGCAACCCTTTCCTCCCAAGCTGTGTTTAGTCAGATTGCTTTATCATAGCAACAGAAAGCAAACTAATCATACCTACTTATCAATTTATTAGTAAAGGTCAATCATATATTCTCCTAAAACTTACAGCTTAATGACATTTAGAAAAAATTTAGAGCATTTTCATATAAAATCTATTAAAATTAGTAATAACTAGGAGATAAAGGAATAGAAAACCCAAGCAGTATATCAATTATTTAATTATATGATACTAAATTATAGGAAAATAAACAGTCATGTTTTATTACAGTGAAAGGTTTGATCATCTCCTATCTAGTCTTACCTACTCTGATCTACCAATTAAATATTAAGGGCCTACCTAAAAGCCGCTTCCCAAAAGCAGTTCATTCCACAAACATCAGAGGGCAGCATCCAATAGTGATTCCAGTAACAGAGAGAGAGATCTTTACACCTGACGGTGAGAAGAAATAACAGTCCTGGGTGAGTATTCAGACTGTGCACTATTAGGGAGTTGACTGAATAACACATTAACTTCATGTTCCATTTTACAGCACGAAACTGCAAATCCAATTGCTATGGAAAATCAAAGCATTTTTAGAAAAGTGATTTCTTTACTTAGGACACACTGTTTTAAAGAAAACCTTAAGATCATTGATTAGGTGAGAATACCCTACAACTGTACATTTTTGTGATCAGGAACTCTCTGGATACATTAAAACCTCTTCCACTCTGACATATAAGACATTAATACAGCTTATCTTTTTCTTCACAGACTATGCATACTATCCTAGAAAATCATTTCACCCACATATTCTATTTACCACAAAAGTAGTATATCACAAATACAGGTGTAATGGGAGGAAAAGATCATTAAATACATTCAAACTAATCAACCTGAACTACTTCTATGGTGTTTCAAGCTTTGTGCATTGTGAGGACAGTCACGGCTGCTTCGCCCTACGCTGTTTCGATACACTACAAAAGCGAGATGCAGTAGACCTGTGGGCTTGCTTAAGAAAGGAGGTAAAAAATGGAAAAATGTGTCACGCTGCAAAAACGTTTTTCACGGTCATTTCCTTCCAAAGCAACCATCTGACACCTGCTCACTGCCCGAAGGCCTTCTGCACCACGTCACTGACGAGGGCATCCCACTCAGCACCGCAGAGCTTCGCTCTCCATGGAGTCACCTCGAGGTTGCTACTCTAACATCAAAAGGAAGATCTAGGAAATTTCAGACTTGCAAAACTCCTAGTCTGACTTCCCATAAATTTCTACGATCCGTGATGCAAAGCAGGAGTCCTCAACCGGAAGGCGTCGTGCTCTCTCTTGAAGAATGCACACCAGCAGACTAACGATGAAACAGACGATGGGACCAGGGTCTGACTGCCTAGGAGATTCTCTATCCACTACATAAGCTGCAGCACTGGGGCTCTAAAGTCACTAAGAAAAGCTACGCTGTTACTTGCTTTTCCTTTGAGAGACACAGCAAAGCTTACAAAGATGAGTATTTTAATTTTTGAAAAGATTAGTCAGTAAAGTAAATGTGCACCCAACAGTAATGCTTACCTCTTGATTAGAAACTTTGTACCCTACTAGGGATAATTATTTGTGTTTAAAATATAACAGTTCTTATAGGCAGCCAAACTCAGAGGTATCCTAACAAAATACATATACATCTTTCAAATTCAAGTGCTTGCACATCCAGTTAAGCCTAACAACAAACTTTTCAGATAAAGACATTTTCAGTATCATTTTAACACAGCTTACTTACAATCAACACCTAGCATGTACCTTTGCTCTTGGCGGGGGGTGGGGGGAAAGGGGAGGGGGACTAACCCTATTATTCTATTTCTCCTGCCAAACTACACAATGGGGTAAAAGAGAAATGAAAACGGAAATTTCAGTTGTTCAATAAATATTATTTTGTAAAGTTGGGTACAACAATACCATTTTCTGCTGCAGCTTTTACTCCATTTTACACAACACACGATTGTGCATTATTTCCTAAATCTGCCTGGTCCTAAGATCCCTTACTAGAAATGCAGACCAAGGATCCTATCCTTTGCCTGGTTAATCAAGCATCGGCAGAAGCCATGGTGGCTGGAAATGTAACCAGGCCTCAAAGACAAATCTGAATGAACATAATATATCAAGCAATGAGGCAACACAGGAGGGACGACGGTGTGGACGCACAAGCCTGGAATCCTTAGCATTCCAGAGGCTGAGGCAGGGACTCTTTAGTTCTAGGCCCCACAAAAGAATTTTTCATCAAAAGTACTACCACTGGGGCTGGAGAAATGGCTCAGATGTTAAGGCTGCTCTTCCAGAGGTCCTGAGTTCAATTCTCAGCAACCATGTGGTGGCTCATAACCATCCATAATGAGATCTGGTGCCCTTCAGCCTACAGGAAGACATACAGGCAGAACACTGTATACATAATAAATATATATTTTTAAAAGGTAGTACCACTGGCTTGCCATATATGCATAAGGTATAGAGATTGTTCCTTGCACCCATTCATCCCCACAAAAAAGTTACCAATAAAACCGCTCAAATAATAAATGCTGCTAATATACAGTAACAACTTAAGATCTTCTTTCCTTCCTTCCTTCCTTTTTTTTTCTTTCTTTCTTTTTGGAAACAGGGTCTCATGTAGTCCTGGCTGGCCTAGAACTTGCTATCTCACACAGATGCACCTGCCTCTGCCTCCAGTGTGCTGAGATTAAAGGTGCGTGCTCATACCCAACACAATTTAAATTCTTAAGTGGATATTTCAATGGATCCATGGTCACCAAGAACAATTTAAAACTTTTCAAAGCCTAACAAATCACTCATCACTGCTAATATCTGTATATCATTACTGCCCATACTTTTAAGATATCTGCCTGCCAGGCAAGGTGGTGCAAACCTTTTACCTCAGTACTTGGGAGGCAGAGTCAGGCAATCTCTGTGAGTTTGAGGGCAGCAAGAAAGACATAGTTAAGACCCAACAAAAAAATTGACCACAAATATTTCAGTAGGAAAAGGTGACATACATGTTGACAAACCCAGAGAAGCTGCTGACACTGCTCAAGCCTGAGTAGCTTCAAGTAAACACCCATGTAAGCAGAAGCGGCTTCCTCAAACTGTCCACACACACACTAGCCAAAAGAGTTTCTAAGTCAAGGACCAAGTATTACAATTACAATAGCTTGCTACATCCCAAGGCGATGACTTAATAAAGGTGACAGAAGGCAAGGCCACAGACTTGAGAGTTGAATTCAAGACTGTTGTAGGCACTGGCAGCCTATTAAGCTTAACTATTCTAAATCTTTGAGATACACCAAGGTCTCTGGACTTTGCTGGTGCTGAACTACAGAACCAAAGTTCAGTAGATTAAGGTCATAAATTCTAGGACACTCCTACCAAGAGGTAAGCAAAATTTATTTTACCTCACCCAAAATGTAGGTGTTTCTTGGACCTTTGAACTCACGGATATGCACTGTAAGACACCCAAGGTGTTTGGAGAAATAATATGAGTGGGTGGCTTGCAGTCAGAAGCCAGCATTAAATGCTAGTTCTGTGAAAAGCTGCAGCACTTGCGTGGACCAGCAGCCTCCTGGGTACTCTTCCAGTCAGTGTTGGCATCTGGGCCACCTTCCTCCTGTCCACACCAAGTTCTTAATTCTCTCCCTGTTTATTCAATAAATTACCAACTGAATGATCAGACACACTGGCAAAACAGTAGAAAAAAACACAGGGAGTAAAGCAGGCACAATCACACTTGTCTAGTAGGGAATGAGAAAGTATCACCTTGGATATTGCAGTGTAGAATAGTTCCAATAGTTTCACAGTTCTCCAACACCACTAACTTGTATCCCAACTCCTCTGAGCTAAAACAGGAAATCCTGGCTGGACTTGGTCATCACTTGAAACTGACACCCTAAATAGCAATCCTCCTCTCCTGTCACACAACCTCTTGGTGCACGCAGGCTCCCTCCTGTACTCATTTCCCTCCCTATTATTCTAGAGCACAGGGTCAATCCATTCTCTACTCTTACTCTATCCTTTGGCAATACTTTTCTAGTAAAATATCAAATTAAAGTAGGTCAATTGTTCACAAGCTCAGATGACTACAAAGAAATGACATACATACACCGACTCGCTGAACTGATTCAGCCTGTCCTTCGCTGGGCCCTCTGTGGGATCGCGACCCTATACGCACTTCACCTGCACTGTATTCATAGACTTTTCTCAGGGTCCCTAAAAAGACCACCTCTTATCAATTAGCCCTGCCTTCTCCTGAATCAGAAGCATTAGGAAAACTACCTCAATGCTCATAATCACCCACCTCACACCCTGAACTAATTAATGTAAGTGAGTCCTACTCGCCTCCATTAACTTTCCTACCTCTCAAGGGAAGCCTATTTCAAAATTCGTTGACTCTGGCCTGAAGTTACTTGCTTTGACCAAAATAACATGTTGTAAGTGACTTATCCTGGGGCCTGGAGCATGGAAGGCAAGTGTTCTACCACTGACTTACAACCCCAGCCCTCTCACTCAACTTCTGCAGGAGACTGAGCATAAGGTAAGGACAGTGTAAGGACAGCTTCTTCAGCCTTGGCTGTAGAATGTCCAATGCAGAGTGACAGGCACAGACCTGCAATGGTTAAGAAACTGTTACTGTTTATTGTTAAATTTATAAACTGCAGAGAAGCTTGGAGATGTTAGAAAAGCAATAAAGAGTGACAGAAGCAAAAATTCTCCTTTAAAGTATAAATTTAGAGACCGGCAAGATGGCTCCACAGGCAGCTCAATCTCTGGAACCCACATGATGGAAGAAGAGAATTTGCTGCAGGTTGTCCTGTCACCTCCACAGTTGCTACAGTGCACACACACACACACACAAAACAGTTTTTAAAAAAAAAAGCTAATGTTTGAGCAACCACAGCCCACAATTTCCACTGCTAATACTCACAGCACTAAGAACGTCTATGTCCACAGGAAAGATGTGTGTGGCCAGGGAGCGCTGAGACAGAGGTCATCCCAGGCCATACAGTAAACCTGAGGCCAGGCTTAGCTGTGACACTCTGTCCCCAAAACAACAACAAAAGTAAATATAAATAGATGTTCATAAATAGAACTATAATTCATAACAGCCAAACAGTAGAAAACTACCCAAATGCTTATCAATAAACAAATGTGTTAGATCCATTTAATAAAATACCAACATTATACATGCTACAGATGAACCCTAAAAATACAACCTAAATGAAAGAGGCCAAACTCAAAAGTTCACACTTGGTATGATTCATTTATGGAAAATACCAGGATAAGCAAACCTATGAAGACAACAGATTTGTGGGAGTCAAGGGTTACAGGACTAAGAAATGGAGTGACTCATGGTTATGGGATCTTTGTTGGGCAGTCTTTAAACTCTAAGAGCTAATGCATACATATCTGGATGGGAAGAGTCAGGTTTTAGGCTGTTTCTTGGTTGTAATGCCACATTGGGAAACACAGTATACAGACAAGAGTTAAAATTCATTACTGGGGGACTAAGGAGACAGTTCACTCAGTAAAGTGCTTGAGAAACAAACAAGGACTAGGTTGAGATCCCCAGCACCCACATAAAAATCCAGTGTCACAGAATACCTGTGACCCCAGTGCCATGGGTAGAGACAGGATGATCCCTGGACTTGCTGTCCAGCCAGCCTAGCTCCAGGATCAGTGAGACTTGTCTCAGAAATACAGTGATTAAGAGAAGACAACCTCTGGTACACACACACACACACACACACACACACACACACACGAACACATACACATTCATAAACTACACAGACTAGGAAAAGAGGTTTGGCTGCTCTTGCAGAGGACAGAGTTTGGTTCTCAGCACCCATATCAGGCAGTTCAAACTGCCTAAAACTCCAGCTCCAGGGGATCTATTACCCTCTGACCTGCACACACATGCAAACACTTACACATATACACCTCTCAAACTTGGAGCGGATTAAATCCAAGATGTCTCCTGAGTAGGCAGGCCCTGAGTGAAGATGAGCAGACACATCCTCAGTGAATGTGAATCATCCACAGGACACATCAAGGACCTCATGCCTCAGACCAATGGGAACCATGAAGCCTCTCCACCTCAAGCCCCACCCCCACTCCCATGAGGCTCCTTCCTCTGGCTCCATTGTGATTACTCACAGTGTAGATGTACTGACCAGTGTGTGCAAAAACCGAGTGCAGCTTCCTCCTGACGTTTACAGCCTATGAATTCTCTACTCCAGACACGGCTCATGGATAACTTCCCTCCATCAGAGTGCCCAGCTTTTCTGTCCACGTGGCTGCATGCCTGCCCTTTCTTCGTTCCCTCACTGTGCCAGTCAGATTTCCAGGACCAAGTCACGCAGGATATAACAGTCTTCTGTATTTTATTACATTAAAAAGGTGGTATTTATTTTCATTTCAAAATGTCCATAATAATCACACGACTTCTGTAAAATCTGTATATAACATAAGTTTTTCTTTCTCTATAAAGAGACAAGGAAAATTTCAAGCAATCCACTGTAAGAATGTGGAAGGCTGAGTGCAGGGCTACAAGGCAACAATACAATCTCAAGCCGTGAGCACCTGGGACATACAAGAGACCACAAGTGGAGCATGTCAGAGGAGAGTATACTCAGACTACGGGGAAATTAGCGGAATTTACGTCTGCCTGGGCAACTCACTTGCAACTGTTGTGTGTCTAACTTCTAGCTCTCCATCAGATCTTCCCTGGGTCTTGGGTCTCTAATCTCATGACCACTCAGAAAGTGAGGAAAGGGTAGTGTCACAAGCACATGGTGCTGAAACAACTGCCCGACCATCTCAAAGAGTAATCACAGGGTACTCTCTTCCCCTGACAAAAAACAAATCTAGATTATGGTGTTAAAATGCTTTTTTAAAAAATGCGTGGGAGGAGGAACTCTGGAACAAAGTTGTTCTGTGCATAATAAAGTTAAAAAAATAAAAAAAAAAGCTATCCTGAAAACAAAAAACTTTAAATTCACACAACATACATTTTCCAAACAAAACTTAAATTGATATTCAGAGAAAAGAATTCCAACAGACATGACATAGGTAACAGTATTTAATATTTAAAATAAAATCTCTAAGCCATTGGATACCTTTAATCCCAGCACTCAGATAGTAAGTTCTAGGACAGTCAAGGCTACAAAAAGAAACTCTACCTTAAAATACCAAAAAAAAAAAAAAAAAAACCCCAAAAAACAAACAAAAAAAACCTCTAAGCCAAAAGTATACTTCTTAGTCAAATGAGTATCTCCAAGGGCACATATTACTAGTTTTTATTAAATATTATGGATCAGGATTATGCTAAGTACGTGGACCGTTTTTGTATGCTCCCAACCCACCAAAAAATTCTTATCTTTGATGTGATAATGATCACTGATGTCGTGGGTGCCCAGGCCTTTGGTAGGCGATTAGAACATAGACATTACTGTCCATGGAGAAGAGAGAGGCTCTGGACCTGCCTGGCTATGAGAGAACACAGCAAGAAGGTATAAGAAACAATGGACTCCTGCTGTTTCCAAGCAACACAGAAGTTTTGCTACAGTAGCCCAGACATCACTCAACAAAGATGTAATGTAGATGCCACTATGTTGTTCAATAAACTGAAATACAGTGTGGCACTGGTACAGGAGGCCTCATTAATGAGGCGGAGTAAGGGGTTTACCTAGGTATTTCAACTTTCTCCTGTGTTCAGTGCCCCAACTCCCCTCTTCTTCAAAATCAGATTCAGGGAAGAAGGGCGAAACAGTATTGCAAAAATAATGGTCAAATCTATCTCTCAACTATCAGTAGATCTCAGTATTTATTTGCATCTTAATAATACCCCATGTTTATAAAACACAGATGTCTGGTCTTCACTGTCAGGCTTTCTAGTTTAGCAGGTTTCTTACTGGATCCCAGGGAACAGAACTTTCCTCCAAAGTAAAGAAAAAAAAAAAGAGAGAGATGGGGGGGAGAGAGAATAAAGAAAAAAGGGGGGGTGGAGGACTTAACCTTTAAAATTAAAACATTAATACATCGGCCACCGTTTTACAGTGCCAGGTACCATACTACGCAATCTATGCAACTACTCATTCAGTTCTCACAAACAGTCCATATCTAATGAGGAAGTCCAGAGCCAGTATGTGTCAAAGGTCAAGTCCATGACTCAAAGCCCTCACTCTGTCCAGTGTTTAATTCTCTGTCTATCCCACCAGTGTCTCCAGTACTCAGCAGAAGGGAATTTGATGTCTCGCTAATCTGAGGAGAAGGGAGGGAAATGACAATCATTTCTGAACGTGCATCCAAATATCCAGTTGCTAATATACAACTTTTATTTGTCAATTATATCCCAATGTGGCTGAAAGTTTATTATCTACATTTTACAGGAAAGAAATTAATACACAACAGAGTAACAATGTGATCAAGGGAACCTGCACCCGTGAGAGAAAGAGAACACAAGTTTGTCTGACTAAAACGTATGCATTCTCTGTCTACTAAAACCCTGGAGGGAGGAACTCAGCACCTGGCCAGGCAAGTCCTTCACCACTGGGGTACATAGCCAGCCCTGGGTCTGCTGAACCTGGGTCTCACTATGTAGCCCAAGCTGGCCTGGAACTCACTAAAAACCAGGTTGGCGCTGAATTTTCCATCCTCCTGCCTTACCTCCTGAGTGCTGAGAATACAGGTATAAGCCACAAAACCTGGCTTGAAATAATTGTTTCAAACCGTATACACTAATTGAGAAGAGATTTCTCTGAAATATTATTCTTACCATTCAATATGTTTTACATTATGGAGTTGGAAAGATTTTTTCCCCCCAAGAAGTTCCTGTTCTGTAATTCTGGACAATTAATACTTTTTTAAAGATGTGGCCAATGGTGCCTAAGAATATACCTAGATCCCACATTTCTCTGACAACAGTCAAATCACAATCCCCAAGCTGCTTTTCCTTTGTACCTCCCTTCTCTCTGGATGCCACACAAAAGCTCAAAGAGGGTACTTTTTGCAGTTTCCCTCTCTTCTACTCTTCAATATGTTGCCCCAAAATACAGGTATCCTGAAGGCAGTGTGAAACGCTCGGATTGTTAAGGACACTGCCACAACAGTTTTCCATTAAATTTCACAATTCGAACCCTGGCAGGGATTTATGCAAATCCATCAAATCATTATGCTGTGTTATAAATACCCAATTTTTAAAAAAATGAAATCTTCATCCCACCCCTCCCATAAAATATGAGCACATGAAGTATCGCTCTCAACTTCCTCTAAGTTTCCTGATAAGCCGAGTATTTCCAAAACAAAAATCATAGCTCACTTTATGCCACGGCCAGATTTATCTAACCACTGCGACTGCTGATGAAAATGCTAAGATTTATGATGAAAATGTAGACACCTGGGAGGTGGGGACTCAACAAGGGCGCCAACCTGATTCTTAAATAGCTCAGCTTCAACTCCATGGAAACAGGAGGGAATTCCCACTAGCCACAGTGTAACCGGGATTTTTGTGGGTCATCACTTACTCCCAACGAACCTTTTAGAAAGTTGCAAATTAATTCAATTTCTAACTGCTCTAGATACTGGGTCTAAAGCCAAACAGAAAGTGCTCGGTTCTGGAAGCGGCACGTCCCGCCCGCAGACTCACAGATCCCAGCGCCCTACACTGCGGCCCGTACCTGCCCGGCCGGCCAAAGCCCGCGCTGCCCGCGCCTCTCCCGGGGCCGCGTCCGCCGTCCGCCAGCCAGGAACCCATCGCCGCGGCCTGCGGCCTGCGACCTCCGGCCGCTCCTTCCTCCAAGGACACTGCGAGCTGGCTGAAGGCGTACAGCAGCGAGCAGAAGCCGCAGGCCAGGCACAGCCCTACAACCCGCAGGTAGCGCCGCATCCCGGCCCGCGCTACCGCCTCCGCCGCCGCCACCGTCACCGCCGCCACCGCTGCCGCGCCCGCCGGGCTAACTGCGAGGAGCCGCACTGCGCAGCCGCAGCGTGACTAGCCTGGTTCCCGCCCCGCCCCGCCCCCGAATCCCCGCCAGGTTCCATTCCGCCCCGCCCCTCCCAAGCTCTGCCCCTCCACCACGCCCCTTACTCTGTCGTGCCACGCCCCTGGCCCGCCCATCTTCGCGCTAGCCCCGCCTCCTTCTCCCGCCACGCCCCTAGTCTGGCCTTGTCCCTCCTCCGGGCCACGCCCCAACTCCCGCCCGTGCCCTGCAGCGCTTCCGGAAGCGAAGCTGAGCTCTGGAGCAGGCCGGTCACGGAGCCGAGCCAGGAGTTGTACGTTTTGAAGAGGGCGACCCGCTCTGAGCTGCGGAGAGGCTTAGCGAAAGGAGCCGGGCTCTAGGCCCGTGACCTAAATCTACGATTCTTCCGCTGCGTCGTTTGTGACGCTGAACAGCTTGAATTCCAAGATATCGCCGTGTGACTAAAAAGACAACGCGGTTTTCCGCACTGGCTAGCTCTTCCTCGCCTCATCCTGCTCCCCACGGACGTGAGCCTCTGGTCTAGACTGTCGGCTTCCTGCAGCCTTTAAAGCGGGCGGTAGTTCTGGCTGCTCTGCCTGCCCCTCCACACATCAGGCTGGGAGGCAGGGATCCTTCCTAACTTTCACGTTTTTAGACTTCGCTTACAACCATTTTCATACCAAAAGCAAAGCTGACCGTTTCCACGCGGAGCCTCCCTTCCTTCCCCCTCCTCCTACTTCCTTAGCCTCTTCCAGTGCCTTGAGCTCGGCTCACACCGAAGCTTAGTGGGGACGTTGGTAGTGGCGTAGATATTTTAATTGAGTGCAGTTCGTGTATGAGGCTGGTGCGGGAGACCTGCGGTGACGATTTTACAAAGCAGAATGACTAGTTTAAACTTCGTGATTATCCTTAGATACCTTCAGTCCCTGAAAAAGGCATTCGTTGACCATGCGTGTCTGACTTAACATCCTTATGACTCAAAACCTTTAAAACAATCTCAGCGGACCACTGGTTTCCACCAGTCTGAAAGCTAAGGATGTCATCAGTTAAAGATCTGAAACCTCTTTTTCCTCAGTTTGCTATAATCAGCCTGGTGATCCAACCGATGTCTGGAAAAATGCCTTAACTTCTTTCATACTGTGACTATAATGTTAAGTGCTTCCATGTCGGAACATGTATTCCAGGCAACCCGAAACCATGTGTCCCGTCACCCATAATTAGCTCAAAATAAATTCTCTTATTCCCTTTCAAAAAGGGCTGTTTTACACAGACGATAGCCATCTGTACGGTGTGGACGCGCCCAAAAGTGCAGTCAGTATACATGAGAGTTCTTGGCGAGGGTGGCCCTAGTAAAGGAGGGAATTCTAGACCGAGTGAGCAAGGAAACCCGCTCTTGTATTCAGGGCATTGTGAGAAGTGTGGTGCCAGGATAAGAGAAGGCAAGAGTGGACACTCAAGTGCTGAGGCTGCAGAAAGGGTTAGCCATTCCAGCAGACTCTTAGGAGGTTGAACTTGATCCGCTTGAAGGGCTTTTAAGGAAGGAAGGAACATGATCACATTTGCATTTTAGAGAGCGATTCTGGCTACAGTGAAGGTTGGAACAGAGATTGAAGAAAGGGGGCCCAAAGCCAAAATTGAAGCTTAAACACAAACTTTAAAATGCACACAAAAATACATTAAACACACACTTAAAATAATGCATACACTTAAACAATACATTCAAACACTTAAATATTTTTAAATGCACACTTAGAAATACATACTTAAAACACAAACATTTAAAAATACAGGTAAAATGCAGATACTTAAAAATATATAGACAAACACACTTAAAAGCATACACTTAAAATGCACACACGCACGCTTCGTAAGAACACCCACACTACTGAACTGTTCAAGTTGCATCTGAGTCACTGGAATTCTATCCACAAAGGACAATGTGAGGGAAAGGGTGGGCACAGCAGCTTTCACCCCCACACCAAGGGCTGGCTCTGCAACCATGGGAAGTCACTAGATGAACGGTGGACTTTTTCCTTGCCTTAAGGATTAAACTTCTTGCCTTACCTAAAAAAATAAAAAAGAAACCCAGTGAACTATCAATGTGTGAAGAGAAAGAAAACATACATTGGTTCATTCAATAAGTATTTATTGCATATTTACTACATGCCAGACAAGAGGCTCAGATACACAGTATTCAGAAATAAAAGGAGTGTCCTACCCTCAAAAACAAACAAAAAATACTCATCTAATAATACACCTTACAATTCTTAGAGAAATAAAGATTTAAAAGTACAGAAAATTACAAGAGCACTAGCAAGAAGGGAAAATGAGAGGATATGACACTAGCTGGGTAAGAGCGAATACCCCGGCAAAGAATGTTCAGTTAAGAGATGCTGAGTAAGCTTGATGACTGTCTTACACAATTCCTGTGCTCTGGAGGCAGAGGTACCGCCACAAGCTCAAGGCCAGCCTAGTCAACATAGTGATCAAACTGAGCTACAGAGCGTGGTCCCATTTTAAAAAAAGATAGGAGGGATGGAGGAAGCAATGGGGGGGGAGAGAAAGAAAAGTTGCTAATAGTTCTCCCTCCCTCACCCGAAGAAGAAACATCACTGATTATGGAACAGTGTAAAGGGAAGCCAGCCAACCATCGATAGCACACGGAATAATCATGCTCCCGACACGGGGTTTCAAGACCTTGTCATGGCATCACACAGCAGGTCCTGGTTACCTGGAAAGGTGAGCAGTCACTACATGTTGCTTTCTGGCCAAGACTCACACGTTGCATTTTTATATTCCAAAATTGACATTTGTTACTAAAAACAACTTCACCTATTTTAGCACCGAGCAGGTATGTCTTTCACTTACCGAATGTATGTATTCCAAGTCTATCTCTAAGAACAACGCTAATTTCCCAGTGTCCAAATTCTCAACTCAAAAGTACAAATGTCAGCGAAGAAAATGAACTTTAAGGACAGGCATACTCGAGGTGGCAAGACTGCAGGCAAGGACAGGAAATGAAATTTCAAAGTGGTAATTTGTCAAGGCTTTCTTCAAAATACAAAAGGTCTCTATGAGGAAGGAAAAAAAAAACCTGACTCTGGATTTACACTGAATTTTACACTCTTTTAGAAAGTACGGTGCTAGAAAGATGCCTGCTCTTGTGGAGGACCCGAGTCTGTTGCGGGCCCTGTGGGGCAGCTCACAACCTCCTGTTAACTCCAGTTCCAGGGGATCTCATGCCCTTTTCTGGACTTCACGTGCACTCAGACACACACACACACACACACACACACACAATTAAAAATAACAATGTTAAATGTCGGTGCTGTCTTCTCTCGTTCTTTCCGCCCATCCCTCTCTTAGGTCACTCAAACATGTATGGAGTCCTGTCCACTATTTCCTTCCCATTGCACCCATTTTTTATTAAAATGAAAAAGGAATTCTATGGGAGATATCCTCTTGCCCAGGCCTCCCTAGTGCTGGGATTAAAGGGGTATGCCACCACCGCCCGGTTTACATATCAGTATTTTAATAAAGAGAAAATGATCCTCAGCTAGCTTTGGGAGTGTACACCTCTAATAATAACATTGGAGAAGCTAAGATGGGAGGTTTACAAGGTCTGGGCCAGCCTAGGCTATAAAATGAGACCCTGTCTCCAAACAAAATACAAAATGAAAAACTGGCTGGATGTGGTGGAGCATTTTAGTGCCAGCCACTGGAAGGATGAGGCAGGTGATCCTGTGAATTCAAGGCCAGCCTTGTCACATAGCAAGTTCCAGGACAGCTACATAGAAAGCCCTTGGCTCAAAAACAAAAAGTGAAAGTGTCCCTCAGACTATCTCGTTCTGTGCTAGACAGACAGTCCTCTTTATTCGACTTCAGCCCCTCCTGCGCCTGTTCTGAAAACTCAACCTGCTCCATGTGGAGACGTGTTTTCTGTCTTCCTCGGCTTCTCTCCTCCCAAGCTAGTTTCTTACTGTCCACATCTTCCCATTTTTACTTCACTCCCCCACTCGACAGTAGGCACAGGGCCATCTCATTATTGCTATAATTATGAAGCAAAGGGCATAACAAAAAGAACACACATGGGGAAACCTAAATTATTAAACCTTGGTCCTCAATTTAGTTTCTGAATTTTCCTATGAAAAGTTTACAGAAAGATGACAACCAGAAGGGAGCTTTCTTCTACGAGTCATCAAGTGAAAAATCAAGATACAACCTCAGGCCCTAGGAGGCACTCCTCAGAAACTGCAGGGAAAACAGCAGAGGCACTAGATTCTTGCCCCAAATTTACTTTTGCCTTATTCTCACACTTAGAATAAAACAATAAGAAGGAGCTGGGCAGATGGCTCAGTGACTGAGAGGCTGTTACTCTTGCAGAGGACCTGGCTGGGTTCGATCCCCAGAACCCACATGGTGGTTCACAAGCCTCTGTAGCTCAGATCCAGTTCCAGGGGATCTGGCACTCTCTTCTGATCCCCAAAGACACCGGGCACACAGACGGTGCCCAGATACACACACAAGCAAAACACATAAAAATATTTTTAATTACTAATTTTAAGTCCTATTTATTCACAAGAGTTGAGGCAGTTTATAAGAACAAAAGCATAAAGTCAAAATTGGTAAAATATATGTATTATATATTATGTATATATTTAAAAAGTTAGAATATAGGCAACCACTGAACCCTACATAAATTATTAAAACAATTTTAGCTGAAATTTCTTACAGCATCAAAAACTGAGAATCAATAATTGTAATTCCTATAAAAAATGGCTAATTGATTTCTCAGATGAAGTAAACTTGCTGAAATCAGTCTAAGATTTCTAATTTGAACAGTAATGTAGTATCTTCCTTCACTTAAAAAAAATGAGACCTACCTTTAAATTTTAGGGGAAAAAATGGCTCGGGGGTTAAGAGAACTTAGCTCTTGCAGGTGACCTGCTTTTGGTTTCCAGCACCCACATAATGGCTCACAGCCAGCTATTACTCCAGTTCCAGGGGATCCAATACCCTTTTCTTGCCTCCTCAGGCACTGCACACGTGTTTGCACTTACACATGCAGGCAAAACACGAAAACATATAAAAACATTCAATAAATTAGAAGAAAATGATTCCTCTCCAGTTACATTGCTTACAGGGGTAAAGTTGTGAGAATCAAAGCTAGTTCAAACACCATGTCACACTCAGTGCACTGCAGACACCAAAATGAGGCCCCAATACTCGAGTGCAGACTTACAGGGGATGCTTAAGGCCTAGGTGAATTTTCTCAGGAAAAAATCCCAGGTGCTCCTTCCTCTCCTATTTCTGTGTCTTGTACATAGTTCTATTGTTACAGGTATATCACTGCATTTACAGATCTCTAAAACGTGAATTCTGTATCTTCAACCTCTGTATAATCAAACCTTGAAACAGTACCTAAAAGCCAAAGTATATTTAATAAATATCCTTAACTAAGTAACACTAAAGTGACAAAAAATTAGATCAGCAAGCCCAGGGGCAGCACTGAATGGTAAGCTATGATCTGTAGAAAGACGCAGTATGCAGGGCTGGGGAGCTCTGCTGATTGGACGGGGCCAGCACTGAAATGGATGGGGGCTCACTGGATTCTCATTTTGATTCTCCAGAACCTACAGCTAAAAAACAATAAAGAAATAACCAGGACTTGTAACCCAGGACTGGGCAGTGGAGACAAACAGTCCCTTGGGCTCACTAGTCACTCAGTCTAGCCTACTTGATGAGCTACAGATCCATGAGAAACCTTCTCACAAAACAAGGTGGGGCTAGAAAGTCAGGTCAATGGTTAAGAGCTGATCTTGTTGCGCCTGCAGAGGACCCAGGTTTGAGTCTCAGCAAATGGTGGTTGACAACTGTTTATAACTCTAGTCCCATAGGATCCAACATGATGGTACACATGCATACATGCAGGCAAACACTCATACATATAAAATAAAACCAAACACAGGCACACACCAATAATACCAGCACTTAGGAAATAGAGGCAGGCAGATCTCTGTACTCTATGAGTTCAAAGCCAACCTGGTATACACAGTGAATTCCAGAACAGTCAGGGAGACATAGAGAGACCCTGTCTCAAAAACACACTTTTAATTAAAATTTAAAAAGAAAAACAAAACATGGTGGCTAGAGCCTGAGTAGTAATAACACTGACAGCACCTGCACAAACATACTTTACACACATTAACAGAAAATACAGGAAACATGTCTCAAAACACTGACACCTTCTGGAACTATTGATTTTTCCACTGAGTTATCTAGTCTTTTTATAGTATTTCGAATGGTCAAAAATTGGCCAATCTCATAATGACCGGATGATCTACACAGACTACAAACAGTCTCATTAGTACACTGAAATAACATTTAAATTAAATTTAAAGAACATTTAAATGATCTGGGCTAGTGGGCATGTGTGCTCAGAACACTTTTTAATATAAAGAAAACTTGTCTGCAGTAGCTTACAGTGAACTGGATTGATAAAAAGCAGTATAAATTATTAAACACATCGTTGCCCTACTTAGCAGCATGTGCTGAGGAAGCTGTTTATGATTAATTATGAGGATGACTTATCACTGCGTGTCACTAACATGCCCGCAGAGACGAGTCCAGAAGCCTGGCCACCCTGACACCCTTCCCACTGCCTCTTCCCTGCGATCTTCCTCCCTCTTTTACATGACAACACTCTTCCTCACCTACGCTTGGCAGAGCTTGTTCTCATCATGCTTATGTCAAACAAAAGCCTTCCTTGCTTCCTGCTTTCTGTACTGCTCACTGTTTGCCTTTGGCTCTTTCTGTCACTGGCTTTTCTGAACTTGGACTTTTTACATTCTTTTCTCCAGGCTTCTGCACGTTGAGAAGGTAAGCAGCACAAAGTCAAAGCATTATCATTTTACCGCTATCCTCGCCCCCCCCCCCATTCTTGCTCCTATACCAGATCCTCACAAAGATCCCAAAAGAGGGAAGCGCTAAGAAAGTATAATAAGAAACTCAAGCCATTTGCCATTAATGTATACGATATGGCAAAGTACATTCTTTTGGGCACTGAGGATTTATACCTAAAAGAAAAATGACAAACACTGTCACCTTTAGTTGATTTTATTCCTCCTATTACTATACTTCATCTGGACTGTTGTCACTATAGTCTTAGGAAAGCACTTAATAAAATCTTTAATTAAACCTTAATTAAAAGCTTTAAGCCATTAGGTCATCAATCCCTACAAAAGGTCTTAAAAAGAGTGTCTATTCTTGTGGGCTTCAAAGTTCACTTTCATTTCTGCTTATCTCTAAAGTAATAAACTGAAAAATACCCAAATTCTTTCAGGGTAGAATCTGGTTAAAAGAACCCATTGCTGATGGGGCTGGAGAAACAGCTCAGTGGCTAAGAGCACCTGCTGCTCTTGCAGAGGACCAGAGTTTGATTACCAGCACCCACATAGAGCACACAATTGTCTATAACTCCAATTCCAAGAAATCCAAAACCCTCTTCCAATCTCCGCAGGCACTAGGCATGCACATGGTGCACACATATGTATTCAAAGCAAAACACTCATACACATAATCAAAAAATATAAAATAATCCACCGAATAAAACTATATTACAAATTTACAAAACAGTTACGAATATACCCTAAGCCCTGCTGAGTAGTCTTTTGCATATTTTAACATCAAGTGCATGTATAAATGGAATCTGCATGTCTTCCTGATATGAAGTATATCTGAGGTAGAGTGAACTAAAGGACGATGGAAGGAGAACAAAATCGCACTAGACTGCACAGTTCATCTCTCCAGTGTCACGTGTGGAGTACTGGCTTCTCAGAGAGAGCAAACACTGACAACACTGCTCTTAGATCACCTCTGAAGCGCTGAGATGACTGGGTTATAAAAATGTATTCATAGCATTTTACCTATACTGATAGAAAAGGCTGACATTTACAGAGTGTGCTAGAGAAATGTTAAGGATCTTAACGGGTTAACATTTACTCCTCCCTAGGACCACAAGCATCAGATACGGCCATCATTCCCCCACTTTTCGAATGGGAAGTAAGCTAGAGAATGTACAGTATTCACTCTAGAGGAGGCTCGAGCAGCAACCAACAGTCTGCCTTCCACCAACACACGGGTGAGCTCAACCTATTCAGGTAAACCTCACCTTCTCTCATGCTCTTCTTTCTTGCAGAGAAATTGAATATATTACGAAAATATATGATCACTATAAGATATATTGCCTTTACTTATTTTGTTTTAGGAACTAGAATATTTCCCCATTACAAGTATTTAAAACTGGATACACTGGACATTTATACATGAAAAACAATGCAAAAATAACATGATTGAAAAGAACATAGCCAGACAGTTGGTATTCCATTGGAAGTATCTTAGAATAAAACGAGTTTTACATCTTCATTTAACAACACTGAAGAATGAGGTATTGAATGTTTTCATCACAGACGTTTACTGCATGAAATAAACTGTATTCACACTAGCATGTTACAGGAGTACCACTGTGCCAATAGAAAGCACTGCAATTGAACAGAGTTACATTGCCATGAGAAACCAAATACCACAACTTTCAGGGTCCACAGTTTTATTTTTCCTTCAAATGTTATCATGGCATCTTTGATGTGATAGGTTATATTCAAGTTACGTATTGTCTTTAGGTTGATTTACATTTCAGAAGTCCCTATAGGTAGATATATATTAAGCAAATGGCTAGAAAAAACAGGAGAATTTAATAGAATTTAAAATGTAGCATGTGGTTTCTAAGATTTTCAAATACAACATAACACACTTCATTTAGTTGTAAACAAAATGCAAAATCTGAAGTCATAAAAAATATTTTATTGGTAATCTTACATAAGTGAGTGGGGCTGTAAATACTTTTATTTCGAGATATTGATAAATGCATAAATTAAAGGCTGTATCTGGAAATAGAGTACTATGGTTTTCATATGAATTGTTCTATTTAATAAAAGGCCAATTAAACTGATCTAAGATCAACCTCCCGGTTTTGTGCAATAGTCAGCATGTTTATGTTAATTAGATTCAAATGTCTATGACCGTGGATAGGTTTGGAACAAGGAAACAGTGTTAAACTATCATTAAGTTAAAGCTTTTCCAAGTATGGCAAGTTCTTTTCTGTTTCTGCCAGATGCTTAAACTTCTTTAACTTTAATGTCTTAGAGAATACAGGAAAAACCAGTGTTCAATGACAACAGCACTAAACCTGAATTAGAAAGCTAAACGATCCATTTTTTATTGTTTACAATTCTGCTAGTAAACATTACAATAAATTGATGCTTTGAAAAAATAAGCAAACTAAACAAACATAAACTGCAAAATGGATAAAACATAACTCAGAAACAATAATTTAGTAAGAACATGTCAAACACATTGGCAAAGGTTCATACAAAGTCTTTATTTAATAACAACTTTCCTATTTAACCACACCAAGTACCAGCAGGTGCATTAAGAGGATAACCATTAAGAAAATCCTGTTGCAGCAATAGTTGATTAAGTTGATCTCTGACTTGCATACATATAACTATTTGTTTCACAATTCTCAAATAATACATATTTAGGCAGCTTGCACTATGTAATAAAAAATTTAAACTCATTACATGCCGATAGTAAAGAATTCAATAATTATGTGTTAGAATTCACTAAACTATAAGTGAAAATAGACTTACCAATAACACTGCATAATGAATAATTCAACCACATTTTCATGGCATTTAACACCAGAGACCAAAATGTTAAGTCTGGAAACATTTGGTAGCTTACACTGCAATAAAATCTAATAAGTCCTGGCAAATTCATATTTCATGTAAAACTCAAATTATAGGTTATGCATGAATGTGTCTGTCATGAAAATGTGGTAGTTCTTGGCATAATCTGTATTTCCATGGGAGGACAGGCGTGACTAAGTGGAGCAAGAATGCTTAGTGAGACTCTCCATTCAGGGATGAGGCTTCTCCTCGAGGTGAGGAGGACCTGGACACACCCCGCTCAGTGTTGTCGGAGCTGCAGCTGCTCTGGCTGTGCTGATCCCCAGTAGCAGCACTGGATGCTGGCGTTGACTTTGCTTTCTCCTTAAAGTCTGTAATAATGACTGTTAGATCTCCAACAGTGACTTCCAAATGCTGAGCACTACTCCGATCCACATTTTTTAATCTTGGTCTAAACACACACACACACAAAAAAAAAACGATGAGTATTTTAAGTAAGCTTTTCCCAGTATCAAATTTCTGAGAACATACTAAAAAACCAAGCAAAGTTACAAAATGAGTGAATCTCTGTTTAAAGCAATTCATGTGTAGTAAACCACAAAAGTATCACGAAATATTTCAACACATTGACATTGACCAAACAAAATCATTCATCAACTTTCAATATGACAGATGATTGACAGCCCAGATATAATGGTTTAACCATGCTTTAACATCATACTGAAGTTTGCAGGCAGCTTAAGAATTTTATTCCAGTAGATGTCTTAGGGCAACAAAGACAAAACTGCACCCCAAAGGAAGCTGATAAAAGCTAAGACTGGGGATTGGAGAGACAGCTCAGTGGTTAAGAGGACCCAGGTTTGATTCCTAGCATCTCCATGGCAGCTCACAGTGTCCCTAACTCTAATCCAAGGGATGCGACATACTCCTATGACCTTTGCAGGCACCAGACATACACAGTGCACAGACATATATGCAGGCATAACGTTCACACACATAAAACAATAAATCTTTAAAATAACAAAATAAAAGTAAGGCTAGGCTAACCTCTCTTCTCCATTGCTGTACACTGACTGTTACAAGATCCACAACCATGACATTGGCCAAAAGTCATGCAAATATCCACTCGTGGTTTCGAATGAGTTTCCTGAATTTCAAGTACCTCTTCTTTTTAAGGAAAAAGAAGACATAAATGTCTTCTAAATATCTACTAAAAGAGAAAGCCTCTTCACATTTAAGCTTATATTTTGATCTTTCCTGATTCCCAACATAACTTTCATGCTCAGAAAATGTTTATGATATTTTATATTGAGATAAAATAGCTTACTTTCACTCTGCTTATAAGGATTAAGATCAAAGTTAAAAAAATATTAAATGATTATTTTTATTCTTTCAAAAATACATAAAACACTTTCTTACCTGGTTTTTTTATGACAGTTCTTTTTGCTAGTTGCTTCCTTCTCACTTTTTTCTTTTTCTACTTTATCTTTCTTCTCTTTCTTTGACTGGGTAGGGGGCACAAACTGCTGAGTGACCTGCTGTGCGACCAGCTGGGAGACAGGTCGAGGTTTCCTGTATACAGTAAAGAGAGAGGCTTTTATTATAACTTAAAGGTACACATTTTTATAAAGGAATAGCATGTTATGAGGATATATTTTTATGAAGATTTCAAGTATAAAGTTCCTCGTCTGTGAAATGTAGATTTTCATTCCTTTTCAACAAAATAGAACAAACTATCATAACAGTTCAAATTTTAAGTCCAAGATATATGGTCAAACCATTAGACTATAACTGTATATAAAGGAACATGTGACATTATTTAAGATGTATTATCTGAGAAAATAAGAAGGCACGCATAATAATAAACATGAATTTTAGACATTTAACACAAAAGCTTTTACTTTAGTTCCTGTTGCCATCATGGTTGAAACTAAAGGACAGGGCCTCACACATGCAACGTGTAAGCTAAGGCACACCCCAGCCCCAAGAAGGTGTTTCAGCCCATCCTTTCTCCTGAGAGAAAGACCTAAGTCTCTATGGTAACATCAATTTGTTCCCTCTCTAGAATCCTTAATTCTATAATGTGTTTACTGTCAAACTCATTACTGAAATCATAGACGCCTTTGTCTCTGGCTACAATCTTCCTATGCATTTCTGATGCTGGAATATGGCAATTCTCTGACTTCCACATTTTAAAGGTACCTTCTAAAAAACTCCTGCAGCACTTATTTCAGTGTACGTATCTGGCTTTTCTTTTGGATGCAAGAATGAGGAAGGATCCTATCACTCCAGATCAAGAACCCCTCCAACTGTGACAGAGCTTGGGCAACTGAGGCAAGATTAAGAAAAACAATCTCTTAAATTCCTAAAAAAGAAAGAAAAATAAAGGAGGAGGACAACAAGCAAAGGAGAAATATGGGCAAAACAAAAATATATTTAACACGTTTTATAAATGATGGTAACTTTACTGCCTAGAAAATCCTATTCTAGAAAAGCATAAAACCCAAAGAAGCAACTTAGACTAGACAGTATTAATTAATATTACATAACTGTGTATGTGGAGAAGGCAACACTTGAGAACACTAAACATTCTCCTGTGGCCTCAAAAAAAGACCAAAAAACAAAAAAAACAAAACCGAAACACACGTTTTTCTTCCTCGATAGATCCTAGCCCACAGTGTGTGTGCATATATGTGGGCAGAGTATAACATGTAGAAAGGAGAACAAGAAAGGGTCCACATAGTAGGTAATGAGGAAGCAGTGAACACAGGGAAGAGCATCTGAGTCGTGAAAGAAGACATAAAGCTAATTGTTATTCTTGTTTCAATTCTTGTCATGGTTATTATGCCTTAATACAATGTAAAATCTAATGTGAAGCTTTACAGCTTCAGAATGGCTATTCTAACTGTACTGAAATTCACTTAGATGTTCAGACATTTGATCTACCTAATTTGGGCATGTACTTTTTTATTTGCAAGTTCTTTCTTCTTTTTGTTTTGTGCCAGGATTTGCACTATGTAGCCTGGGCTGTTGTGGAACTCACTATATAGACCAAGCTAGCCTCAAACTCAGAGATCCGATTGCCTCTGCTTTCCAAGTTTAATGGGATTAATATGCAAGTTTTTTTACAGTAAAGTTTCAATTAAAAATTTATTTTTAATAAATATTGGACAGAGAATTATTTTAAATTTTCCATGTTTTTTTTTAATTATAGCAGGACAAAAAATAGGAAATGAGAAAATATTGCATAATCAAACATTAAAGTTTGAAGGCTAGCAGGGAATATATAAGGAAGCATGAGTGTAAAACAAATTTCAGGAAATGGGTTGTGATCATTTAGAGCCTACTTTGTATAAAATACTGGGAACATACCAAGGATAGTCATACACTAATTTTAAAAATAGGTTTGACAGAAATCAGGGTCCAATGTCTAGACTGAGTTCACATCAACAGTGCTTGAGGAGAGGATTCCATGAGTCAGGTGCTGAGGAAATGGTTCCACGAGTCGGGTACTTGCTGTGTGCCTGAGTTCAGATCACCAGCACTCAGGTAAAATCTGGACACGCCTCCTGACACACCTGAAAAATCCAGTGCTGGTGACAAGAACAGATTTGGATGACATCTAAGGCTTGTTGGCATCAGCCTAGCAAGTTCCTAGGTTCACTGAGAGAGCCTAATTCCAGGGACTAAGGCGAGGGTTGGGGGATACGAACGCTAGAGGAGAACACTACGCATCCCCAGGGCCTCCGAGGACAGGCCTGTGTGTACCTTCACATACATATACACATGCATACACCACACATGCAAAACAGTTACATATATCAAAGTGACTTGTAGGTAGTGTGTTTAATGGTTAGCTCTGTTAGGGGAAAGAGCACAACAAGGGTTAAGAGAGTAGTTCACATATTAAAGCAATATCAGAATTTTCTGGAAGGCTTTTTGTCTTGCCAACTCCTTCCTCCATAATTTCTGATTCAGTAACTTCAGGGTGGAGACCAAGAATTTGCATTTCTGACTAGTTTTCAAGTAATGTTAACCTTACAGACATTGGGATGTTGTATGAGAAAATGCCTTCTGGGGAGGTGCAACATACATATCTACTCACCTAGACAGAGAACTCATGACAAAGTATAGACAACAGACACCACCAAAGTTTAATTTAGTGAACCAATGAGCTTTATTGGGGTTGTGTACAGGAATATAGGTGAGGGGTTACTTACAGAAGCAGAAATGACTCAAAGGCAACTGCATCACCAAAGCCCACACCAGCATAGGTAACAGTTCACAAAGCTAGGACCTGGAGCACAGTACACAGCTTGCAGGCAGCTCAACAGGTTAGAGAGTGTCCTTTCAAGTTGCCTCAGTTGCTCTAAAACTCCACCAGGCAGCTGGGCTGGTTTCTCCTTCTTCCAGGAAGCTGATCCAGTCTCATAGTCTTCTTTGCAGCTTTTCTCCTCTGAGTCAGCTCCCAGGCTTGCCTTGTCTGACAGTCTTCACTGAAGCTCTGCTCCACTAGTCTCTAGACTAGACTCCTAGCTATTACTGCTTACTGTGGCAGGGAGTGGCCCAGTGAATCTAGTCAGTTTCAGGGATTTCCTGAAGTTCTTTTGTTTATCTTCCTGTTTAAGGAGCTTCCCTGCAGGACAGAATGTTTCAATCTCAGAGAAAGCAGATAAGAGATCTTTCTAAAAAGATGCTTCAAGAAACAAGACGTGTAGAAAATCCAGAGACGGTTTCAGCACAAAGTCCCAGACTGCTAAGAGCAGCAGTGGAATGAAGAATGCTACACCCATAGCACCCGAAAGAAAGTTAAGGAGTATTAGTCAGTCTTCAGAAACAGAGTCACTGAAGAAACTCAAACTTGACCAAGACTGAAGAATTCAGTCTAAAGCAAAAAGGTTCTACAAGACAAGAAAGTTGCTTGTTATCTCCTTTAATAGACTAGGAAGAAAGGTATTTTTTTTAAATGCCATAGAAAAATAAACTGAGAAAGAGAAAATAAATAACTAAAAAGGTCTAATATAAAGAAGGAGCAATGGACATCAGACTCTCTGGAGAGAAAAACCAAGGGTGTGTGGTAACTGATTAGCTGTGCCCTCATTACTTCTAACCAAGAGATACTCCTTAATCAAGAAATAAAAATTCTTGACTGCATGTAGCCAATATTCCATGGTTTAATATAATGATATAAATATTAATGTCCCTGATGTGTGATTCCCCTCTGTACACTATAAATGTGTTTTATTACCATTTATTAATAAAGAAGCTGTTTTGGCCAATGGCTTAGCAGAGCAAAGCCAGGTGGGAAATCTGAACATTATATAGATAGAGAGAGAGAGAGAGAGAGAGAGAGAGAGAGAGAGAGAGAGAGAGAGAGAGAGAGAGAGAGAGAGAGAGAGAGAGAGAAGGCAGAGCCAAGGAGACAACATGTAGCTGATGAAGAAAGATCCCCGCCAGAACCTTACCAGTAGGCCAAAAGGGTTGTACCAGCTTGCATTCGCACCAGCAATGCAGAAGTGTTCCCTTTTCCCCACAACCTCCCCAGCATAAGTTGTCATCAGTGTTTTTGATCTAGGCCATTCTTACAAGTGTAAGATAGACTCTCAGAGTTGTTTTGATTTGAATTTCTCTGATGACTAAGGATGTTAAACATTTCCTTAAGTGTCTTTCAGACATTTTAGATTTCTTTGTTGAGAGTTCTCTGTTTAGGTCTGTACTCCATTTTTTTATGGATTATTTGTTCTTTTGATGACCACTTTCTTGAGTTCTTTGTATATTTTGGACATCAGACCTCTGTCTGATGTGGGGTTGGTGAAGATCTTTTCCCATTCTGTAGGCTGTTGTTTTGTCTTGTTGACCGTGTCCTTTGCTTTACAGAAGTGTCTCAGTTTCACAAACTCCCATTTATTAATTGTTTCTCTCAGTGTCTGTGCTGCTGGGGTTATATTTAGGAAGTGGTCCCCTGTGCCAATGCGTTCAAGTGTACTTCCCACTTTCTCTTCTATAAGGTTCAGTGTGGCTGGCTTTATGTTAAGATCTTTGATCCATCTGGACTTGCACACTCCCCACTTTTCATGCATGAAGAAAACAACTGTGCAACTTACAAATCTTACAAGATAGTTGCTACTTTGTCTTTTTTATTCTTCTAAGTCTTATGTATGCTTGACAGATATTCTCTCTCTACAATAATTATTCCTTGTGGGGGCAGGTAGGGTTAACCACTGTAAAAGTAAGCATCTATTAGTACAATATAATTTACATCATAAATCCATAAAGTGGAATCAGATCCTTTATTTTATATGAACTATCAATCTAGAATATTCCTAAAGTACTATACTCTCAACGTAAAGAACAAAATATTTGAGAATATTATAGTTCAGGAGGCAAAACCAATGGAGAACTAGTTGAATTTATCAGGGGAGAAACAGAATGTATCAGGCTATAAACGAATAATATTAGATCTCTACTATGGTCCAGCAAGCTAGAAGTGAAGTAATGCACTCTAACGTATATCTGGATATACAGGGATAAGGAGCTGACAATCATAAAGAAAAGAAATGGTGGATCTATGAGAACAACAATGGCCTTCTCTAAATAATAGAACCAATAAACTTCATCTTGGACACGCAAAATATTATGGCTGGAATGTAAAATGTCTCCCACTGACTCATCCTATGTTTGAACAACTCGTCTCTAGCTGGCAGTGTTGTTTTGGGAGACTATGGGCACCTTTAAAACAGAAGTGGACTGAACCACTGGGGAAGGCTGTCAAGGTGACATTCATTTTTGGTTCTGGCAGGATGTGAAGAACAGCCCAAGCTATGTGCTCCCTCTGTGATGATGGACTGTACTATGAAGCCATGGGCCATGGAAACCTCTTCTCCATTAAGTTGCTCTGTCAGCTGTTTTATCGCTGAGTTTGCAAGTTTTGTGAACTATGAGTGAAGCTGGCCATGGGGCAAGCAGAACTGTATATAACTATCACTTCTGTACTGTGTGCCTTTTCCTTTTAGACACCAGTGAACTTTCTATAGTATTCCTTGCCTTTAAAACTGATATTCCTTGCCAGGCAGTGGATGCACATGCCTTTAATGCCAGCACTTGAGAGGCAGAGACTCACGCCGTGAGCTCAAGGCCAGCCTGGTCTACAGAGCAAGATCCAGGACAGGCTCCAAAACTACAGAGAAACCTTGTCTCCAAAAACCAAACCAAAACAACAACATCATCAAAAAGCGATTCCTGAAAGAGACTCATGGCTTTTCAAGTGCTGAGAAAAAGTGACAGCTGACCACTCAGTCTTTTTTTTTTTAATTCTTTATTTTTTTTATAAAAAATTTCCATCTCCTCCCCTCCTCCTCCCCCTTCCCTCCCCTCCCTTCCACCCATACCCCCACTCCCTCCCTCTCCAAGACAAAGAGCCTTAATCAGGACATTGATATTGTCATCCGACGCAGGACTCAAGGAACACTACAGAAGAGGGAGCAGAAAAAGCGTAAGAGTCAGAAGACAAGGAGAGGACTTAGATATACTATTTCTATGCATGATATGGCCATTGCAACTGCCCACAACAGTTGTGGGAACCTACACTAGACCTGTACAAGACTAGGCCTCTTAAAAGGTAATCATGCATGGGAAAGGGGCCACCACTGCTGAACTACTGGTTACCAATGGCTCCTGTGGGATACAGAGTCAATTGCCTTCCTTTGTTTACCTATTAGCGGGCTCACCAAGCGCCAATAGAGAGTTCCAAACCCAGAAGGGCCTGGTTAAACTCACTGTGTAACAAAACAAAAAAGTGTGGGAAAGGGATTTGTAGGGAGAAGTAGGGGCAAAACAGGGTAAGAGGGACATAAGAGAGGATACAGGGTGAAAGAATGCATTAATATGTACAAAACTATCATATAATAATTTTTTTACAGTTTCTGAGTAATTTTATCTTTCTTTTATCATAGGCTTTTCTGGATGTGTATTATATAATACTCCATTGTTTTATTTCTGTTCTAATAGTAAGGATCACATTTCATTTGAAGATTATAACTTTATCCCAAAATTCTAGGACTATTTAATCTGATTCAACTTTGAATGAAAAGGAGAGAACGTGGGGGAACAAACTGATTAAATGAAATGAATTTCTCTACTACTCTTTAGATGCTGAATGAGCTTCATAAATCCTTCATTGTCAGCAGGAGCGACACAGTTTCTGATTGTCCTTTAGGATGTCTAGAGAGGCACAACTCTACCATGCAGGCATTGTCTGCCCAGAGTGATCATAAGAAAGTGTGACTGACCTCCCTTCTACTTGATGAGAGCATTCTGCTGAATGACAGAGTAGGCTCATTAACTCAAAAAGTAAAAGGATGTCATTATGAAATAATTTTTCTTTTATTTGGAATGGGACTCCATGTATTCCAGGATGGCCTCAAATTTACTATGTAGTTAAGGATGACCTGAAACACCTCATCCCCAGAGTGCTGGGATTATAGGCATCTACCACTATGCCAAGTTTATGTAGTACTGGAGATCAAGCCAGGGAAACCAGGGCTTTGTGCATGCTACACACTTTACCATTTGAGCTACATCCCTAGCCTTAAAATACATTGTAAAAAAATCTTTATGTTCATGTGTATAATACAGAGCAGGTATACTAATTTACCATAATATACAAAAGGGAGTTGCAATGGTTAGTTTTTGTCAATATGAGACAAATTAAGAGTCATCTAAGAGGAGGGAACCTCAACTGGGGAAACAGCTTCCATCAGATTGGCATTTTCTCAGTTGCTAATTGAGGAAGGAGGATCCAGCCCATTGTGGACAGTTCCATCCCTGGGCAAATGGACTGGGCTGTATAAGGAAACTAGCTGAGCAAGCCAGGGACACAAATAAGCAGCGCTCCTCTGCAGTTTATGCTTCAAGTTTCTGCCTGGAGCTTCTCTCCTGCTTTCCCTTGGACTACAGCTTATAACACTAAACTCTTTCCTTCCAAAGTTGCTTTTTGGTCATAGTGTTCACCACAGAAATACAAAGTAAACTATGAGAGGAACTCACAAAAGGGATAGGATGGGGATGCCAACAACCACAAGGAAGCCAGGTGTGTAATAAGCATCTATAAACAGCACTGGGACCAACATTTGGGAGGCTGTAACAGGAGGATCCTGAGTTCCAGGCCAGCCAGGGTTACAGAGTAAGAACTAGTCTCCAAACAAAGAAATAAGAGTATTTTTTAAAGGAAAAATAAATTTCATTAAGCATTCAGTGGATATTTAAATTTTACATGTGATACATGTGAGAAAACAAAAGGATTATCAGAGAGATAGCAGGACAAAGAAGGCAGTAGAAGAGGATTCAGGAGGAACAAAGGGTAATATAAATATAATAAAATGTCATAAGGTAGCTCATCACTCTGATAACTTTAGATATTAATTCAGGGCTGGGGAGATAGCTTTAGCATATGAAGAGCATCTGCTGCACAAGCATGTGGACTGGAACTCAAAGTCTTCAGCACCCACATTAAAAAAAAGTCTAGTTAGGCCACCAGTAACCATAATATTGTGTGGCGGAGACAAGATGATCACTGGGGCCTGCTGCAGGAGAGTGAGAGACCATGACTCAAGGGAAAACAGTGGAGAATTATAGAGAATAGCACCCAATATTTCCTCTAGCCTCCAAATATATACACACATAGGCCCACACCCCCAAAAAACTAATTTGAAAAAAATTATGATAAACACTTAAAATGATGCTTTAATTAGAGAAAATATGAAAATATGTTATAAACAGGTGAAATATCATTCCTTAATCATTATTGTGTCAAGAAAAAAAATAAACTTTATTAAGGCTTTTTTGAATAATATAAAATGTAATAAACCTATTTTATTCCATAATCGTTTTGAAGATATACTACTGTCCTTCAGTATTTACAGAGCACTGATTCTAAGAGACATTGCATATACTTAAAGGCTATTAAAATCCAGACATGGAAAGTTCCTTATATAAAATGGTATAATATCTACACATAATATGGATATACCCTGTTGTATACTTTAGAAAATTACATATAACCTATGTTACCTTATAACATAAACACTATGTGAATAATCATTATGCTATATTGTTTGGGAAATAACAGGGGGAAATGTCTATACATATTTGCTATACAAGCAATTTTTTCCCTCGAAAAGTGACTGTAATTGGTGTTTAATCCATGCATGTGAAAACTGACTGGAGGGAGTGTATGAAATAGACCTGAAATCACTATTGATTTTGTTTTGTTTTGCTTAGTGGTGCTGAGGATCAAAGGTAGAGCTGGCGCATATATGTTAAACACATGCATCCCTATTTTGAAATCCTCCCCACCTCCTAGGAAATCACTCTACTGCTGAGCTGTATCGCTATCCCTCTTTGCACTTTTATTTTGAAACTGTCTCACAAAGTGTCCTAAGCTGATCTTAAACTCATTCTGTGGCTCATATGGGCCTTGAACTTGTGGTTCCATAGGCAAAGCCTCCAGAGTAGCTAGGATTACACACCTATGCATTAGGCGGGCTTTCTTTCTTCTTTCCTTTCTTTCTTTTTTAATATCTAACTAATTATAAATCTACAGGGAATATATTCATCATGTAAAGGCTGATTTTTATTTCAAATATACTTATTATAAATTTCTACCTGATCTTTACTTCCATTTCTTCCCATACATCTATCATCAAATACTTTACTTTCAAAACTCTTTTTAAATTTTAAAAAAAGGACAGCCACTTTCTTTGCTCAAAAATAACCAAATGTTTTAAATTTTTGTTCTTCATTATTACTATAAGTTTAACAATGCCAGAGTATAATGTTTAAATACTTTTTATTATTCTTTAAAAATTTAATACAGGAATACAATGTATTTTGATCATATCCACTCCCTACTACTTCTCTCCAACTCTCATGGTCTCCCCCAAGATGTTCCTTCCTACTTCAGACTTCCCCTCCCCCAACTGGGAGCTGCCCATATGCACATGGATGTGCAAGCAGGAGCCACAAGCAATGGACAATGGAGTTGGGAAAGATGAGAGAAAGCTATTTTTATCATTTTAACTCATTTTTTTGTTGTTGTGATAAGATTTGACAGTGAAAGTGTAAACTCACTGTGAAGTCCCAAAGCTTCAGAATGGCTACTCAAACTGCATAGTTATTTACTGAGATGCACATACTGTTTGATTTTTTTTAATTTGCAAGTTTTTATAATAAATTTTTAGCAAAATTTTAAAAAAGAAACTCATTGCTCACTTAGGAATTCATGCGTTTGAGGAAAATAGTCTAGTATGTTGTCATTTGAAGACTTGCAGTCCAATCGTTCCCTGCTGTAGCCTACTGCAGCATGATCATCACAGGTGTAGGTCTCATCTCTGCATCAACCTTTGATTCATCTAATGACTGTGAAACACCTTCATTTGTCCATTTTCTTCTCTTTATCTCTATGGAAAGATAATGCTCTGACTTTCATCATTTTTAAGAACCCTAAAGGACAGAGAGAACAAAGACTATAAAAATGATGACTCTAGCCAGTCATGGTGCCACACATCTCCATTTCCAGAGGCAGACAGATCTTGAGTTCAAGGCCAACCTGTTCTAAACAGTTCCAACATAGGTAGGCTAAAAAGTCCTTGTCTTTTCCAAACCCTTGCAAAAAAATAAAAAATAAAAAACTCTGCCCCCGCAAAAAAAGATTAGCCTTCTTTACTCCCTTGAAATTGATATAATAGCACTGAGTTATTCTACAACCATATCTTCCTGTTTTGGTGATTGCATTGTCTTACTGTCTTTGTACTTTCTTAACCACTTATAAGAATAAAGTTGGGGCTGAGCAGTGGTGGCACACATCTTTAATCCCAGAACTGAAGAGGCAGAGGCCAGTGGATCTCTGTAGGTTCCATGCCAGCCTAATCTACAGAATGAGTTCCAGGACAGCCAGTGCTACACAGAAAAACCTTGCCTCGAAAAACAAAATCAACAAAAAGTTATAGTTGGAAAAATTGATATGCAAAGATAAAATTATATTATATAAAATGTTATACATAACTAGACACTAAGAGTCCAAAAAGATATACAATGATGTTTTTAAAATAAGTGTTCTTGCTTGCAGACCATAAGGAAAGCATAAAATATAAAACAGTAGCCCTTAAATGGAACTGTTGGATAGGACTCAAAACACAACTGGACCCAATTTAAGGACAAAGCAATCATTAGTGGATCTGTTTGCTATATCCACTACACTCATTCTAAGGAATGCCAGCACGTCAGGAGGACCACTTTTACTTAGCTCAGTGGTGAAGATATAAATGCCAAAGAGCAGAAGTTTAATGAATACTTACTGGAAATGTCTAGCTCCCCTTCTTGTCTACATCATTTTACTTAGTAATTTAAGTTTTTCTGATATAAGAAAAAAGTTTCCAAGACTACCAAGAAAAGTATCTTGAATAAGAATTCATTTCTGGGAGCTAGGGATTTAGCTCAGTGTGAGAACACTTGCTTAGAGCCAAGTGCAAGACCCTGGGTTCCACCTTCAGCACAGCAGAGGGTATGGAAAATTCATTAAGGTACTTGACATTAAACAGGACAAAGATGGAGCCATGTGACCCACAGGGTACCAAATGAGAATTGACTCCCACAAGTGTCCTTTGACTTCCACATGCACACATTCATGCTGCTTACGCATGTGCGCGCGCGCGCGCACACACACACACACACACACACACACACACACACAGAAATGTAAAAATTCATTCTCGACTGGTTTCTGGAAGCTGGGCTTAGCTGTGGATCTAGTCAAAGAGAAGCAGCAGCAGTAATATGAGTAAAGGGGTCAAGACCATGATGGGAATACCCCAGAAACAGTTGACTTAAGCTAGTGGAAGCTCACTGACTACAAACTGATAGCAGGGGGACCTGCATAGGAGTAGACAAGTTCAAAGAGCAATTTCATGTATGTCTGTAGCTTCAAATACCAATCAGAAACAAATACTACATAGTGATTCTACATCCTCTTTTTCTGACACTCTGGATGAATATACTTGTGTACCTGTCTACTGGGTGCATCTTCTCAAACTCTACTTGTTCATAACCTGATATCATAATTGGACCTTACAATTCACTATCCAGAAAAAGATCTCCACCGGTCCCAAAAACTCTTGGGCGGGGGTATAGGGCTAGCAATTTTATACTACTTTTGTTCTGTGATCAACTTCAGTTTAAGGTAATGTGGAATCTATTATCAGCCAAATGATCACTACATTATCAAACAGGACCCTCTTCTGAGATGTTTGGTTTGTTCTTTTGTTTGTTTGTTTGTTTGCAGTGCAGGGGATTAAATTCAGAACCTTTGTCTTCCAGACAAGTGCTCTACCACTGAGACATATCCCCAAAACAAGTTATCTTTCTGTAGGATAAAGCAACAGGAATAGGGCATTGTTATCACTGAATTCTTTAATTACTTGGTATGACATACATCCTCTTTCAGATTCCTTTCTTGTAGTACTCTTCTTATAAACTACTAGTCATTCCTTAAAGGGTGTTTTATTTCAGTTTTGATAGCCTTTCCTATAGAAGTACTCGTCAGTAACAATTGCAACTTTATTCTATTCAGAATCACTAAGGAGGCATGTCTAAACATATCTGAGGTTGTTTCCAAAGAGGTCAAACACAGATAGAGATCCCGCCAATGGCCTGTGGTCCCAGGCTGAATAAAAGCAAGAAGGATAGAAAGCACACTGTGCACCAGAATTCATCTCTCTCCTTGGCTACAGATCATGTTCCTACCATGACTAGAACCACACTCAACCACATTTTCTGCCTTCACAGACACATTCAAAGTAACAATTTCCTTCATCAAGTTACTTCCTCAACTGTTTTGTTAAAAGAAGTAACATTTTAGTGGACTTGGTTATAAAATGAAATGTCACACACTTAAACCTGTGTTAAATTTTATAGTTGTGGCTATAAAAATCGAGACAGGTATGATGGCACCTACCTGTAACCCAGGCAGAGCATGTGCTGAACTGAGCTACCCAGTGAGTCTAATGTTCATCTAGTTTACACAGAGAGACTCTGTCTCAACAGTGAGGCCCTTGTTAGCTAAGTTCTACTGCTGTGAAAAGACACCATAACCAAGGTGAACATATTTAACTGGGAGCTTGCTTACAGTTCCATAGGGTTAGCCCAACATCATGGTTGTAAGCATGGCACCAGGGCAGTAGGTGAGAGTTGCATCCTGGTGCAGAGGTGGCAGGATGGCAAACACAGAGGCAAAGAAGGAAGGGAGAATGAGTTTGACATTAGGTTTTCAAGCCTCAAAGTTCACTCCCAGCAACACACCAAGAACACACCTACTCCAACAAGGTCAAACCCCCTCAAATGGTGCCACTCCTGGTAACTAAACATTCAACTATATGAGCCTATATGGGTCATTCTTATTCAAATAATCACAATAAGTTTATGCATGCCCACAAGCTCATTAAATTTTCAAAATACTGGTATTAAACTGAAAGACAAACAGGCACTAAAACCTGAAGGATGAATGAGACGGTCCTTTAATTCTGAGTCTTCTGTTATTCCCTTTTCAGGGAAAACTGTCAAAACATGGCTATTTAACCCTATTATGTCATGATAAGAAAGAGTATTTGACATGTGTGTTATTTCCAGCTTATATTCCGCTTTAGGAAGGCTAAGCTACTCAGTTTCACCTGTTTTCCCTATAGAGAAAACTACTCTCCATCTCTTACTAAAATTTGGTCTAATATGTCTATCATTCCAATATAATCACTACTGCATGTATCCAACAAAACCCAAAACATATTGCTTAGATAAGCACAGTTTTGTATGACTGAACTCCAGTAGGTGGGAGGCAGAGGCAGGAGGATCTAGAATTCAAAAGTCTGTCTTTAGCGAGACTGTCTTTAAAAAAGAAAGGCTCTACACAGTGGTCAGGGCAAATATTCATTAGGTTGCTCCCAGGTGCCATCCCACTCCAGAAGGAATCTTTATCTCTAACATAAACCTGGGATCTGTTGTTTGCCAAGGTGTCACTGGGGGATGGGGGAAACTTAGAGGTTTCAAAAGACTCCTGCCTTTCAAAATGTGCTCTCTCTGCCACAGAGATCTCTGCTGGAACCGACCTAAATGCCTCCTTCTGGAACCTAAATGCCTCCTTCCTGAAGGTACCATACAAACTTCCAAAGGAGGGAAGCAACCAACAGCCCCACCCAGTTACAACACCTATGACCCACAATGACCAGCATGCCATGATAACCCTAAATAACAGGGTCAAATAGTGGCATGCATACATTGGCAGTAACCAACAGCTCTCTACTTGGACTTGCAAACCACTCAACAAGAAGTAGAATACCATAGCTGGTACTAGAAACCTAATTAACAACTCAGTGATAGGGGGAAGTCTATAATCTCCAATCCCAGGAGATCCAATGCCTCCTTCTGGCTGCCATGGCACCAGGCATTCAGGTGGTCCAAAGATATACATGTAGGCAATACACACATACAAACACAGAAACACACTCACAA
Source organism: Arvicola amphibius (assembly GCF_903992535.2). Taxonomy (NCBI): domain Eukaryota; kingdom Metazoa; phylum Chordata; class Mammalia; order Rodentia; family Cricetidae; genus Arvicola; species Arvicola amphibius. The sequence goes on from NC_052055.2 coordinate 51,495,372, forward strand.
ACATACATATACATGATGTATGAGACTACAATAAAAAACACCCCTCAATTAGACATTACTCTTCATTTCTAGACCAATTTCAACCTAAATAGCAAGGATTATCTGAAAAGTTTGTGACTGTTATCAATTCAGAAACCTATATTTTTAATTAGACAACTCAGAAAACACAGTGCAGAAATTAGGAAAAGAAATATGCTAAATGAAGATGCAACCTATAGTTCAAACTCATGAGCTGCTACAAGCCACAATATTGTACAGTAATTGCTCAAGCCATCTTTTCACGAGTGACTTATCAAAACCAAGGGATCTGCTAAAGGCTAAACCAAAAGGCAAGGCTTTTTGGTGTGACTGCTTTGTGAATAAGTGGCTGTCCTTTGCTCTAGATTTTTCGCTGTAGCTAACTCCCTTTCTGTTACATACTTGAAAATTAATTCCCACAGTTCAGAACTGTTAGTTGGCCAGGCCTTGGTCCTCTCTCCTAGGGAAGCGCAGAGATCTGCCTTCCTGAAATTATCTTTATCAGCAGGCACTTGGTCAGAGTTTAGGGTCCAGGCAAAGTGCATCCCATTTAAGATATTCACAGATCTCCAAGGACATAGAATTACTACCTGCTCAAGCTACTGCTCTGTTTTTATCCCACAACCAGAACGGCTGATAACAGTATAGGCAGAACTAACAATACAGAGGCCTGAATCCCTTCTTTGTTTCTACCGTTTAGAGCAGTAAGTCTAACTCCAAACCTAGGCCCACAGAAATGCAGTGTCTGGTATATGTGCTATCTGATCAAGAATCATCAGTTTCTCCCTGTTTTTGTAGGCTGCTTGGTTACCTGATCCTATGCTTGCTGGGAGAAAAGGAGCAGCAAACTGATTTAAACAATCTGTGCCCTATTCATAATTTTGCTGAAAATAAACTTTTTATCTATTACCTAAAAATGTAGCATAGCTTACTAACCTTCCCTTGCAGAGTTCCCTGATGACTTAATTCCTCTTCTTAACTTTCTCCATTAAGGAGTTCACTGGACATGTACTAGCCACTTCCACAGATATGTGTGTGTGTGTGTGTGTGTGTGTGTGTGAGAGAGAGAGAGAGAGAGAGAGAGAGAGAGAGAGACAGAGACAGAGACAGAGACAGAGACAGAGACAGACAGAGAACCCTTATCTGATTTCCTATGGGGCAAAAGAATTCCAGTCCTGAAACCTGCTAGGGGTGGAGAATTGCAGGTTTTAAGGGTATATATATGACTGGGAACATTTGTAATGGGCAGAACTAAGAACGATGTACAACTAAGAACAAGGTAAAACAAGAAGCAGCAGTGAAAATGATGGACTGGAGAAGAATAAAGAACTATGGGTAGACGGAACCTGTTGTGAGTAGACTTCTTTACCCTCAGGTCTTCAGCCCTCCTTTAGCTATTTGTGGCGTCTTTTATTGAGCCCTGAAAGGGAATCCTAAAGGCTAACCTTTTTTTAAAAAATATTTATTTATTATGTATACAATATTCTGTCTGTGTGTATGCGGGCAGGCCAGAAGAGGGCACCAGATCTCATCTTGGATGGTTGTGAGCCACCATGTGGTTGCTGGGAATTGAACTCAGGACCTTTGGAAGAGCAGACAATGCTCTTAACCTCTGAGCCATCTCTCCAGCCCCAAGGCTAACCTTTTAAGGCTCTCTAAAATGAGCTCTACAAAGAACAGAATAAAAAGCAGCACTACTTCCCCAGATCTGTAATATTATTTGACTTAAATGCTTTTTTTTTTTTACTTTACTAGAATGTGACATACTTCCATATCCAGTATGTTCCGAGGATACTAGAAGACTGAGATACCTGGGGTACAATAGTATAATGTCCAACAGTTTGACGCCGAAGTAAGCTGCCTAGAATTTCTTTCTTTTTTTTTTTTTAAAGATTTATTTATTGTGTATACAATGTTCTGTATGCCTGCAGGCCGGAAGAGGGCACCAGATCTCATCTTGGATGGTTGTGAGCCACCATGTGATTGCTGGGAATTGAACTTAGGACCTTTGGAAGAGCAGCCAGTGCTCTTAACCTCTGAGCCATCTCTCCAGCCTAGCTGCTTAGAATTTCATTTATTGGTCTATTATCTATTAGTGTGTGTGTGCATGCATGCAGATGTTGTTGAGAATCAAAGCCAAGACTTTACACACCTTGGCAAGCACTCTAGCACAGAGCAACACCCTATCTCCTTTCATGGTGCTGAAGAGTAACCGGTAATAAGAAATGACCTAGCAAATTGAAAAACCTTGGTTTAAACCTCAACGCTGGGAAAAAGATCTAACTTCTCTTTTAAAAATGGCAACAAAGAGAAGTAAAAATTTTATACAGCATCCAACAGAAGACCAGACACCCTGATGTGGTAGGAAAGAATATGGAGAATGGGCTTTAACTCACTGGCAAGGAATAGGATGCTGATAACACAGCCACTAAGACCAACAATTAATAAACGGGACCTCATGAAACTGAAAAACTTCTATATGGCGAAGAACACTGTTATTCATACAAAACAGTACCCTACAAAATGGGGAAATATCATTATACTTCGGAGAGAGGGTTAGTTTCTAAAATGTATAAATAACTAAAAAGCTGAGTATCAAGAAAACAAGTAATTAAATTAAATTAGATTCAGTTAAAAAAACGGTACAGAACTATAACAGAAAGTTCTCAAAAGATGAAACACAAATGGCTGAGAGATGTTTAAAGTAATGTTGAATATCCTTAGCCATCAGGGAAAAACAAGTGAAAACTACTTTGGTATTTCATCTAACCCCAGTCAAAATGCCCAAGATCAAGAAAACAAATGGCAGCTCATGCTGGTAAGGATGGGAAGCTAAGGGTAAAACACTCGTCCATTGCTTGTGGGAGTGCAAATATGTACAGCCACTATGGAAATCAATGTAGCTGCTTCTCAGGAAGATGGAAATCAATCTACCTATCGCAAGATTCAGCTACCTTACTCTTGGGCATAAAGCCCCACGGACACTTCATTCTACTACAGATACTTGCTCAACCATGTTCACTGATGATCTTAGTAGCTAGAAACTGGAAACAGCACAGATGTCCATAAACTGATGAGTGATAATAAAAACATAGATCATTTACACACTGGAACATTATTTAGCTGTTAAAAATAAAATTATGAGGGCTGGAGAGATGGCTCAGTGGTTAAGAGCACTGGTTGCTCTTTCAGAGGTCCTGAGTTCAATTCCCAGAAACCATATGGGGGCTCACAACTATTATGAGATCTGGTGCCCTCTTCTGGCAGACATGTAGGCAGAACACTGTCTACATGATAAATAAATTTTAAAAAAAGAATACAAACAAGGCCATGGTGATGACACAAGCCTTTAATTCCAGCACTGAGAATCAGGCAGATCTCTGAGTTAGAGGCCAACCTGGTCTACACAGTGAGGCTATTTCAAAAACTATAAACATTTGCATAATAACTGCCTGAGCTCACGAAAGGGATGGAAATTTTTAAAAAATAAAATTATAAAGTGTTCAGGCAAATGGATGAAGCTGGGGGAAAAAATTCCATGTGAGATAACACGGGCCTCAAAAGACAAATATTGCATGGTTTCTCTTATATGTGGATGTTAGCTTTTAAATTTTTGTGTGTGTATTATAATCCAAATAACCACAGAGGTTAGGTACACAGTAAGGGGCAGAGAGGAGAGGATTTTATAAGAAAGAGAAAATAGCACAGGGTTACTGTGAGACAAGAAAGAACTAGAACAGGAGGATTAAACAGAGGAGGGGCTGAGAAAGCAGGAGAAAGGAGGGAATATGTGGAGAGACAACCAACACTAAAAACCTTTGAAAACTGTGTATGTTCCCAATATATATATTAGGAACATATATATATATATATATATATATATATATATATATATATATATATATATATATGAGAAAGGATCCTAAATGTAGCCATCATACAATGGTGGAAACAATGTCCCAACATGACATCTTCTGCCACCACTAAAACCTCCAATGCCCAGGAGTATTTGATCAACACAGAATGAACTCCAGGGTTTCTTTGTTTTGTTGCGGGGGGGTGCATGTTAAGTTAAGGAAAGGGGAACTATCATGAAAATATACTGTATGAAAAATTAAATAAAAAATTACATGCAGCTTAAAAACATATATTTCATATGCTGTCTTACAACACACATTAACAAACATTAAAGAAACATTTGTTCTTGAATGTTACCCTGGGTTTTCAGGCAATCGAGTCCATGAAAAGCTTCAGAGCAAATGTGTGCAAGCAGTACCAAAAACTCACTGAGGTTCTAAGACCCCCAAAAACTACTTCGTCTCCTTCTCTTTGAACAACATGGCAATGCTATCTTCCAAAGTCCTGGTCAGAAAAAACACAAGAGCTGTTTGTCTTCTCCACCTCACTCTAACCTGGCTTCCCAGCTGCAGAGTGGGTGTCAGGCAACTGCTGCTTTCATTTCTCTGACTTCATTCTCTCTAAAACAGTGAGCTCACACCTGATGTCATCCCACCAATGTACACTACCCCCACCTTAAAACAGCTCAAACTGTCAAATTACTAGAGAGATGGTCAAGTGGGACTTGTAAGTCTGGGTCACTTCTGTCTTACTCATCTGGATCACTTGCTCTGGAGAGCTAGCTGCTACGTCTAAAGAGATTTACTTATCAGCCTTATGGAGATGCACACATGGCAAGGACTTAGACAGTCCTGGCAATAAAGTCAAGGTGTGCGAGCCATCTTGGAAGGAGATGCCCCAGAGGTCAAGCCATTAGATGAATGTAATCTCAGCATCTTCTTTCCTGATTTCTTCCCCCACCTCATCCTTCCCCAGGATCTGACTAAACTGAATAACCTGAAACTAGTAATCGGTCTCTTAAGAGATGGGGTTATAGGCATGGACCACCATAACTGACCTCAGCATACATTAACTATAACCTCAAAATAAGTTAGAGCCTGAAAGAACAGTTAAAAACTAAGGAAGATTAACCGAAAATGAGAAAATAAATGTTCTAAAGGAATTTGTTGCAAAAAGTAATTATAAATCTGTTTACTAAAAAGATCTGAATGAGTCAGGGCAGTGTACATGCCTTTAATCCCGGCACTTGGAAGGCAAAGACGGGAGGATCTCTGTGAGTTCGAGGACAGCATGGTCTATGAAGCAAGTTACAGGCAGCCAGGGCTGTTACACAGAGAAACACTGTCTCAAAAAACAAAATAAAACAAATCAATAAAAAAGCAATACTTCCTAATACAGGAGAGGGAACACAACAGAAACAAAAAGCAGGGGGCTGGAGAGATAGCTCAATGGTTAAGGGCACTGACTACTCTCTAAGGGACCTGGGTTCAGATCTCAGCACCCACACAGCAGCTAACAACCGTCTGTAACTTCAAGATCTGACACTCTTACACAGACTTACCTGAAGACAACATATCAATGCACATAAAAGTAAATAAATTTTTAAAGAAAGATAGATCAATGAGAACAGAGCTCATCAGTGCACTTGGGTCACTCGCTCTGACATGTAGACGTTGGCAGAAGAAACCAATGGCATTCAAAAACATTTTAGGCTTCTATGTTTCTAAATCATTTAATTTTTAATTCTGTCTTACTGTTTTATAAATATTTACATTTTATTACATTTAGTTGTATTTGTGTTTGTGCACATGCCACGGTGCCCGTAAAGGTCATAGGACAACTTATGGTAGAAAGTTCTCTTCTTTTATCATATTGTTGGGCAATATTATTGTAAGGTGTGTTACTCTTGTTTACGCTGCATTTGCTTAACTCCATGAAGCTGTGGTTTTTTACCTGTCTAATATACCTGATGGGCTAACAAAAGGCTGACTGGCCAATAGCAAGGCAGAGCAAGGATAAGCAGGGCTGGCAGGCAGAGAGGATAAATAGAAGGAGAAACAAGGAAGAGGAGGAGCAAGAGAACAAGGAAAAGAGGCCATCAGGCTTCAGCCAGCCATCTGCACAGCAAGCCACAGAGAAAGAAGTAAAGAAAGGCACACGGAAATAGAGAAAGATAAAAGTCCAGGGACAAATGATAGCTGGGATAGTTTAATTTAAGAGAAGCTGGCAAGCCGGGTGGTGGTGGCGCACACCTTTCTTTAATCCCAGCACTCGGGAGGCAGAGGCAGGTGGATCTCTGTGAGTTCGAGGCCAGCCTGGTCTACAAGAGCTAGTTCCAGGACAGGCACCAAAGGTACAGAGAAACCTTGTCTTGGGGGAGGGAGGGATGGAGGGAGGGAGGGAGGGAGGGAGGGATGGAGGGAGGGAGGGAGGGAGGGAGAGATGGATCCTAGGGACCAACTATGGATTGTCAGGGCTTAGAAGTAAGCACCCTTACCTGCTGAGCTGTCTCACTGGCCCTATTAAGTATTTAACATATTTTACTTTTAGAAATTAAAAGAACAGCACATGTATATTTTATTATGTTTTAGTCTATTTTTAAAAATGAGGTTCAACTGTTTAGATCACAATTCAATTTAAGGCTTCTACATGCAAAATACTATGCTAAACTGAAGAGGGACTAATGAAGATGGTGTGGTTTCTAGCATCAGTGAGCGTGATTTAGAAGCAACAGAAGGAATCCAGTAATGATTTCTAACATACCATATGCCCAAGTATTTGCTGAATAAATATGAAAGGCAAAAAACATAAATAACACCTCAACACCTGAAAGGTGAAGAAGAAATGTACCAAGAAAAGTGTTCCTGAAAAAAGGATTTCCAAACTAGCCACGGGCAGAGTTTCAACAGACAAAGCTGAAAAGCAGGGCAGTTAAATCAGAGAAAGCTACCATGTGAAAAAGATATGTGGAGTGTCTAAAGCACTTTCAGGAAAGTCTGTGAGCAGCTAGTTGAGAAAATAGGCTGCAGGAAAGGCTGGGGAGTCAAGCTGTGGGAAGCTGCACCTGACTAAGAGGTCTGGAGCCTGGACTGGATTCTGAGGACAGGGTACTACTATTTTTCACAAATTAATCTATATTAAGATGTTTAATTATTCTATTTTACATATAATTTGAAATGTTTTATAATGAATAATTAGAAAACAGTCCACTTAAAATCCTCACTACTGTCAACGCAACAGTACTGGGAACAGGATGGAAACAAGAACTTTTTTTTGGGGGGGGGGGTTTCGAGACAGGGTTTCTCTGTAGCTTTGGAGCCTGTCCTGGAACTAGCTCTTGTAGACCAGGCTGGTCTCGAACTCACAGAAATCCGCCTGCCTCTGCCTCCCGAGTGCTGGGATGAAAGGCGTGCACCACTATCGCCCGGCTGGAAACAAGAACTTTTAAGGTGCCTGACCCCTGCTTTTCTATGGCAATAACGTCCCAGCTTGGCTGTGGGTCTAGACATGCATATACATGTCCATATGTTCAAAAAAGTGCTCACAACTACAATGTGAAGTGTGAATAATAAAAACCCAGAGACAGATATTGGGGTTCAACCTGAAGAACAGAACAGCAGAGCAGTGCAAACATTAGAGCGCTCTTACCAAGGTCAGACAAAGGCAACCCTGCAATGCTCTCCACCAGCCTCAGACTCCACACTCCACGTTATAGTCCTCTCTCTGCCCAGCCATACTGCTCCTGTCTCCACCTCCCTAGTGCTGGGATTCAAGGTGTGTGATCCCAAGTGCTGGGATCACCTTTGTGTGAGCTCTGTTTCTCGTTTAGACAGATTTAATCCTGTGTAGCCCAGGGTGGCCTTGAATTCACAGAGATTCGTCTGCCTCTGTCTTTGAGTCCTGGGATTAAAGGTGTGTGCCATCATTCCCTGGCCTGTATGACTGACTAGTATGGCTGTTTTACCCTCTGATTATTAAAACACAAACAGTATACCAAATACAATGCAGTTGCAGAAAATAAACCCACAACATGTCAAAAAAACTGTTAAGTCAAGCCATTATAAGGTGAGGTCTATCTGTTAAAAAGCATCTACATATAACTTAAACATGACGCCATATAAACTAGTACATATCAAAAAAATTATATGTAACATTTTTACATCAGAAGGAAAAGCTTCGGGTTTTTTTAGATTTATTTTTATTTACATGTGTGTGGGTGTATGTCTGTGTATGCCCAGTTCAAGCAAGTCTGGGCTTCCCTTTCCAAAGGCAGTGAAGAACCACCAGGGCTTTTGTCAAGTTAAGCTACTCCAACATTGGATGATGAAAAGGAAGTTGTGGTTTTAAGCAAATTTCTTGCATCCTATCTATAGTCTTCTGCTAAACAAAACTTATTTTAGCACAGAGCACTAAAATATAAATGTTTGGTTTAAGCTAACAAATGCATAAATATGGAACCGCAATTAATTAACCAGCCAGCGGGCATTAAGTAACTTGAGACCTTTGACAGATTCAAAGTAAATTAGACTACCGGAATATATTAGAAAACTGGAGGTAAATTGAAATTTGAAACTTCACTATCTTACACAAAGCAGCTATCACTATGTACAGATGCAAGGGGAACATATGAGGATATTTTGCATGTAAGGACTATACACTTGATAGTACATTATCTAATTATATACAGTGTGCTTTTACTAACAATCAGAAGTTAAATGTAACAAAACATAAATGTATAGATGACATAAAAAGAGGTAGCAAAGCTGTCAGGAGAAACAAACAAGACTAGTGGGGGTCACAGAAGTGTGAAGGGGAAGGGAAAGAAGAGAACGGCAGAACAGGAAGGGGAATATACTTCAAATCTATTCTATATCTGCAAGGTTGACCTGATGTAACTCTAAAAATAAATTTTTAATTAATATAGAATAAGATTTCAGTTAGAGATAAATGAAACATTTAGATAAAACTGATTCTCTATTCGACTAAATATCTTTTTGCTTCACTGCCTTAATTACATAAATTCTATTAATTTTAAGGATACCTTAAGGCAATCTTCCTAATGCTGTGACCCTTTAATACCAGTTCCTCATGCTGTGGTGACCCCCAACCATAAAATAATCTTATTGCTACTTCATAACTATAATTTTGCTACTGTTATGAATTGTAATATTCAATATGTGAACCCAAAGGGGTGGTGACCCACAGGTTGAGAACCACTTCCTTAAGTGAGGGATACAACAGATTATATGGAGTTTTCTACCTTTATTTATCCACTGACTTTTAAATTCTGTTGTGTGTGTGAAGAAACCTATTATGATCACTTTCCAAGTCTCAATCAACTCCAGGTCTGCCAAATTCTAAAGCTCATCCTTCTACACCCATAATGCCGTGGGCTTCTTGATGACTCACAACCACTGTTTGGAACCTCACACAAGTCTCTCTGGGCCATCTGCCCAGACTTAAAATAGCACTTTCAGAAGGCTGTGTCATTCCAGCTGATGGTTCTACTGTCGCTTGCCTTGTCAGTCACTACCTCTCAGTATATCTGCCTCTGGCAACTTTAGTCACCCATCAACCACTTGAAACCTTCAAGCTACTTATAACTTAATGTCTACCATAATCTGGAAGAACTAATGAGTTGGGATACATGCTCAGTAAGTAAAGTGCTTGCCATGAAAACATAAGGACCACAATTTGGATACCCAGAACCCACATAAAAGCCAGACAGGTGTGGCAGGTGCCTGCAATCCTAGCACTTTGGAGGGAGAGAATGGGGATGCCCAGGACAAGCTGGATGGCTAGATTAGTCGAAGTCAGAGAAAGCTCCAGGTTCAGAGGGGGATTTTTCCCCCTCCCCCTAAAATAGAGAACCAAAAGGAAAACAGTACAACTTCAAAAATAACCTCCATACACATGCATCGCATTTCCATGCACAACCATACATGTATAACATATAAATACATATACACATACAAGCATTCTGTGTGTGTGTGTGTGTGTGTGTGTGTGTGTGTATGAACAAGCAAACAAAAAAAAAGAAAGGAAAAGTGCCAAAAATGAAGAAGATCGGTGCCAGGTTGGTTTGGTTATTTCTTTGTATGCTTGTTTTGTTGTTTGTTTGTTTTTGGTCTTTCAAGGCAGGGTAGCCCTGGCCATCCTGGAACTTGCTCTGTAGACCAATTTTGCTATCACATCATTAGGTTGGCCTCAAAGTCACAGACATCCTCCTGTTTCTGCCCCCCAAATGCCAGCAGTGCTTGTTATCTTATGAAGCAATTCTTGTACGCTAATGCTATAAACAGGGACAGGGAAAACTGGATAGCAAAGGACAGTGGCTTAAAAAGGTGCCCGGAGCTTTCTGACTGGGGGAAGGAAAGGAAGGTGCAGTGTCCAAGAAGCTCCCTATCCCCTTACAACCACAACAGCTGTGTCTTGGCTCCCCTATTAGACTAACTGAAGAGGATTATGACACCACCAGATGAGAGTAAACACGAGTTACTCAATGTCCCACCAGAGCCCTGGATGTCAGACTTTCTTCTGTATCACACTTCTTTGGTTTCTGCGACTTCAGCATATTCATCATAGTTAAAATAATAGGATAAGAGCATTTCCTTCATTTAATCTCTACTATATGCCCATGAATACATTCTTGACTGTATTCATGTGGTTTTAATTTTGTTAACACATTATTAAGCTGGCTTTCCTCCCCCCAGAATCAATGTCCAACTTAACTAAATCATTTCAAAACCTGTAATCTTTACTTACTAATATACAAATTGTATTTAAAATATAATACTTTATGCTGGTAGTCCTAGAATATTCTGTTTAGACACAGCACAGCTTAAATGTTCTATGTGTACTGTGTCTGCTCTATTGCTGTTATTTCTGTGGTATTAATATTTATTGAGTTCTTTCTGGATCCCAGGCATATTCTAAATAGTAGAGTCATATTAACTTGTTTAGTCTCCAAGGCAACTTTAACATAGGATATTAAAATGTTAGAAAACCAATAGGAAATTTCAACTTTGTCTTTCTTCCAAGTCAGCTTATTTACCAAATATTGCTGTGAAAAAAATTAACTTTTTATTGATTCTTTGTGGATTTCACATCATGCATCTAGATCCCACTCATCTCCCCTTTCCCTTGATTCTGCCCTCTGTCCTTGCAACCTTCCCCACACAAAAAATAAATAAAAGTTAAAAACAAAACAAACAAACAACAATCTTGGCATGGAAGCTGTAGTTAGCCCAGTGAGTCACACAGTCTACCCTTTAGTCCATACATCTTTATTTCTAAGTGTCCATTTAAATGAGTCATTGGTCTGGTTCGAGGCCTCGGGCTTTTGCTACACTATCAATACTGGGCCTTCACTGGGAATCTTCTTGGGTATCCTGTTGTTGTCCTGTAGTATGGAGATTCTGTGGCTTTGGATCTGCAGGTTTGGCCCATTCACATGCTCCAGCAGTTCACAGATGAGGTGGGTTACCTTGTAGTCCTGGTTCTGGGCCTCAGTGGTAGCTGGGTTGGTCAGCCGGCCAGAATTCCCTCATCATCACCACCTGGGTGAGCTCTCTGGCCCTGCCCCACTAGCTCACCCAACGCAGCAGACAACAAGGAACAAAGCCAGTTCTCTAGCTCTCACACCCCCAGGGCCAGCTCTACTGTTTTGCCCAGGCAAGGTACAGGATCAGTTCTCCCAGTCTCCTGAACCTGGAAACCAGCATTTCTGCCCTGTAATATGGGGTAAGGGGAGTATCTCTCCCTCACCCATGCCACTACAAGACAGGCTGTGGGGCTCTCTCCCACTCTCGAGTGTTCAGGACCGGCTAACTCACACCCCCCACCAGCAGGTACAGACAGCTCTAAGTTCTGAAAAAATTTTAAAGAGGTTGCTCACAAAACTATCTGGGCCTGACAGGTTGAGGGTTTCAGTCTTTTGTAGGGCAATTTTGAGTAATTCATATTTACACACACACACACACACACACACACACACACACACATTCTCCTTGCCTCCCATCCTTCCGGGAGACAAAGTATTCTTATATGACTCAGGCAGGCCTTGAATTCACAATCTTTCCTAACCCAGCCTCCTGAGTACTGGGATTTAGATATGTGCCATCACACTGAACTTATATTTTCTAATTTACTAGCTATGCCAATTATTCCCTGATAAACATTATCATCATCATCCACATTGATGCTACTTTCTTTTTGTAGCCCTGATTCTGCTTATAGCACCTTCAAACTATAGCTAAGAAAACTTGTCTGGTCTTATGTGTACACAAGTAGGTGTGTACATGTGCATATGTGTACTGGGTGCACATGTGTGCATGTGAAGAATAGAGGGCAATCTAGGTGTTGCTCCTCAGGAGCTGCAAACCTCGACTTTCAGATATAGGCAACCTGGAACTCACCAGTTAGGGTAGACAGGCTGGCCAGCAAGTCCTAGAGCAGTGGTTCTCAATGTGAAGGTCACAACCTCTTGGGGTCAAATGACCCTTTCACATGGGTCACCTAAGACCATTGGAAAACACAGATATTTACACTACGACTCATAACAGCAACAAATTAGTTATGAATTAGCAATGAAAATAACTTTATGATTGGGGTCACCACAACATGAGGAACATAAAGGCTCACAGCATTAGGAAGGTGGGAAACCCACAGCCCTAGAGATCTAGTTGTTTGTCTTTCCACATTGGGATTCCAAGTATGCACTACAGTGCCTGGTTTTTATGTGATGCTAGTAACTGAACTCAGGCCCTCCTATTTTTTTTTTTTTTATTTATTTTGGTTTTTCCGAGATAGGGTTTCTCTGTGTAGCCCCGAGCTCACTATGTAGACCAGGGTGGCCTGGAACTCAGAGATCCACCCGCCTCTGCCTCCCGAGTGCTGGAATTAAAGGCGTGCACCACTACTGCTTGGCTTATGGTCCTCATATTTTTGTGGCAAGCACTTTACTGACTGAGCCATCTCCCAAGCACCACATAATTTTTTTCTAGTGAAAGAAAAGGCTTTAGCATTACTTAATTACATTTTCATTACTTTTTCTATATCTTCCTAGGTTTTTCCTGTCATTCTATACCCTGTAAATTACTTACATATTTAATTTTATTGGATTTTTTAGACAATGCACAGATGCCAGTCTATAGCAGATCATTGAACTAAGTTTTTTGTAGGGTTTCTTGTTCCATCTGAGCTTATATTTTCTAATTTACTAGCTATGCAACTGTCCCCGAAGAAATATGGCCTGCATGGCAGCAGACGAGGACCTTGGGTTTACAATCTCCTGTGTTTTGGAATTGTACTCACATACCACACCTAGTTTCCAGGATGGAGATCTAATCCAGAACTGTACAACCCAGGCAAGCATTCTACCAGCTTAACTACTTCCCCAGCCTAGGAAAATGTTTTTACATTTCTTCTTTAAATTTTTTAAAAACATTTTTATTCTTACTGTGTGGCAGGAGGAGTGTGTGCACATAGTGTGTGTGCTTAAGTACAGATTGCATGGGTTATGTGTGTGTGAGGTTAGAGAACAAGTCCTTTCCACAGAGGGGTCATCCAGGGACCAAACTCAGGTGGGTCAGGCCTGCCTGTGCAGCAAGCACCTTTACCCACTGAGTCATCTTATGGACCCACATTTCTTAATTACAGAAACAGGTTTCAGTTTTAAGGTTTGCTTTTTAGCTCTTGCATTTGTTATTAACTGAAAATCTCATCGTAAAGTATATAGTTTATAACATAGCAACTTAAAAACTGTTTCAGGGATCGGGAAGCAGGTCAACTAGTAGCACACCAACCTGTGTTCCATCCCATGTCAAAGTGTCAGGCATAGCGAAAAACACTCATAATCTCAGTACTGGGTGTCAGACACAGGGAAATCTCCAGGGCTTGTTGGACAGTTATCTTAGCTATCTAGGATACCAAGAGTAAGTGGACAATGCCCAAGGAATGAGATACCTAAGGTTGTCCTCTTACAGATGCATGCATGGGAACAAGCGTGTGTGCATGCACACACACACAAATATTTTATAGCTTTCTTTATAATAACAATGTGCTGTCCATATTTGAAAATATTCTATGGGAAACTGAAATAACATCACATTTTCTCTTTACTGTAGCATACTATATTGTGGAATATTTAACTAACTATGCAAAGATGTATTATATTTGTTTATGCTCTGGAATAGTACTTTAACTGTGTAAAGGTGTGTTACATTTGTTTATGTTATATTTGTTTAATTATGTAAGGGTGTCTCTTTAATTATGTTAAGATATGTGGCATTTGTTTCACCTTGCCTGCCTAAGGCACGTCTTTGCCCTAATAAAAAGCTGAACGGACAAGAGTTAGGCAAGAGAGGGACAGGCAGGGCTAGCAGGCAGACAGAATAAATAGGAGAAATCTAGGCTCGAATAGAAGAAAAAATGAGACAAAAGAAGAAAGAGAATGAGCAAAGCACTGGGGCCAGAAGCCAGACAACCACTGTCAGTCAGCCAAACACAGAGGCAGCAGGGAAGCAAGATATACAGAAAGAAAAGATAAAAAGCCCTGAAGCAAAAGGTGGATAAACATTAACAGGTTAAGTTAAAAGGGCTAGCCAGAAACAAATAGTCTAAGCTAGGCTGAGCATTTTAAACTATTAAGTTTCTGTGTCATGATTTGAAAACTGGTTGGTGCCCCCCCCCCAAAAAAAAACAAAAACAAAAACAAAAATCCTGGTACAATATTTATCAGTCCTGCTATTTTATGATTCAGATTCTCCAAATCTTTACTATTTATGCATTTGATATGTCATGGACTAAAAATGTCTTTTATGACTGCTTGCTTATATTTAAATCACTCATAACTGTATCTGTTTTTCCTCAATTTCTATAGTTTACACACTGTATATTTTCATGCTCCATCTTTTTCCAAAATTTACATTTTTTTACATGTATTTATTTATCGGTGGTGAACATGTATGCCATGGCACATGTACAGTGGCTAGAGGAAAACTTGGGGCAGTTGGTCCTTTTCTTCCACCATGTGAGTATAGGTCATTATGGAAAGTGTGTACACGGAAACAATAGCTAGCCCACGTTTCACCTTTTAAAAATAAAGATTTGGAGCTAGGGAAGACTGACTCAGTAGTTAAGAGTACTACTATTCCCCCAAAGGACCTGAGTTTGGTTCCCAGCATCCATATGGTGGCTCTTAACTATTCAATTAGAGGTAGTCTGATATCTTCTTCTGATATCCAGAGATACCAGGCATGAACTGCATACAGACATATGCAAAAGAACCCGATCACATCTAAACAAGAGAATGAACAATAGAATAGAACTATAGATACAAGTGAAGATTGTGTTTGCCAGGTGTAATGATGTGCCTATAATGAGGCTGGGCAGAGGAGCAATACAACACACAAGTTTGAACCTTGGCTAATAGTTAAGCTCACAAGGTGGACATTGATAGTTTTAATGAGTACATCAGGTCTGGATTTTGTTTTCTTTAATTTTTCCCTTTCACAATTTTCTCCCTTTTGATGCTTCTACTGTGACACAATTTAATTTATAGATCAACTTTATTATTTATGGAATACCTACTGCTTGTTAAATAAATATGCTTAGAGGAATATACTGGTAAACAAAGCATTAGCAACATGCCCATAAAGATGCCGCTCATTTCCCCATCTCATCAACACTGTAAGAGAGACTTAGGTAGGGTAAGAATGAACAAAGATTTTGTGTAAAATCTGACATACTAAAATTTAAACATGCCAGATGTGATGGCACATGCCTTAATTCCCAGAACAGGAGGCAAAGGCAGGCAGATCTCTGTGAGTTTAAGGTCAGTCCTGTCTTCTATAGCAGTTCCAGGTCAGCTGGGGCTACATAGAAGAACCCTGTCTCAAAAGAAAATAAATTAATTAATTATTACAAAAAAATCATCCCAATGAAACAATGGGAGAAAGACTATTTCAAAGAGAAACTGAGCACAACACGTACCAACCAAGGAGGAGAGCATGTTCCAGACCTAGGGAAATCAGCAGGGGGGACAGGGTGAAGGAGAACTGCAGGAGACTTGAGAAGGGAAAGAAAATGGTACTTTTATGAAGAGACAGCAAGGAGCCAGATTACATACTGTCTTTCCATCAGACACACAAAGAACTTACAATTTTATTCAAATGAGAATAAGAAATTAAGAAGTTCTAACCAGGAAAATAACTGGATGTGATAGTATTAAAATAAAAATTACCTGGCTCCAAAATGGAGCCAGGGAGAGGAGCAGAGTAAGATCAGAGAAATCGCTGGGGATGCTCACCACTTATCCTGGAGTGTTAACAGCAGAGGAAGTAACAACAAATAGACTATCCAGAGAGTAGGAGGGCGTGGGGTTGGGAATCTATGTGGAATTGTGAACATGTTAACTGTGAGACAGTTACAAGTAGAATCCTAAATAAAGGTCCAGCAGCTCACAGGCAAACAACTGTTTATGCCTCGCTTGTCACAAACACTATTTTACAGTCACACTTTAAGTAGGTGTTCTGACTAGCAAGACCTTCTAACAATGACATTAGCGCAACAGCATGCAAAGCAGTGCTTTTGACAGACGAGGTTTGGGCCTTTACACTTTACTGTGAAAAGCACAAAAGATACACAAGCAATTAAATATGGGTTCTTAGGGCTGGAGAGATGTCTCCGTGGCTAAGAGCACATACTCATCTTCCAGAGGACCGGAGTTTGAGCCCCAGCTCCCACATTAGGCGACTTATACCTCCAGGGCAATTGGACACTCCAACCTCTGTGGGCACTTGCACTGATGTGCATATTCTCACCCCCCCACACACACAAATATACATATAATTAAAATAATAAAAATCCTAAAAAATAAAATATATGCTCTTAAGTCCTACTATAAGTGAAATAAAAAATGAAAGAACTCAGGCACAGAATAATATCTTGTAGCTAGATAGAGTTCTAAGTTAATGAGGAAGAATAGCCAGGTAAGCAGAGGTTTGATCCATGAATACGAAAGAAATTATCTGAAGAAATTACCTTAGCTAGTAATATGTAATTAAACAAAGTGTAGTCTACTGACAAACTTTAATGCCTTGTGAATGAAACTATACCATTAAATGTAGCTTTCATTTAAAGAAACACACACAAAGCAATGCCAGGTGCTAAAATGAGAAATCTCTAAAGCCTGACAATAGCACTTAAAGAAGTGAAAGGTGAATGGGCACTAAAGCAGAAGTGACACCTGTGTGTGTGTGTGTGTTAGAATTAGTCCCCAAGCATGGAGGGAAAGGCACAAGAGCCCCCTACCTCTAACTAAGCAGCTCTTGCTCTTGGCAGCTGACAGCTGGTAGGGGAAGGAGAATCAGTTTGCTTTAGGTCCCTGCCAGGCTGCCCACACTCCAGAAGATAGCTCCATATTGGGTTATCAGATAGACAGACAGAGAGGATATGAAGGAGGAGTTGGAGGAGAGAGGAGGTGATGACAATGGTCATAATACACTGTATGCAGATATGAAATACTCAAAGAATAAACTTTGCAAAATGCACTGACCACATTCCAGTATTATGTTCCATTCAAAGAACTTTCCGATGAAAAGGACAGAGGAAAATAGGTATGAATCCAAAGGCCAATGGGACGTAAGTATTTACCATCACCTGAACTTGAATACATGGCAAACCACTTAGGAGTGTTACCTATGGACAGTTTACCATAGCTGGTCCATTAATGTCATATTCTTTCCTGTTCAGTGTAGGAATTAAGGTATAAACTCTTGATAAAGTAAGAACCTTAAAACCCCTATGCTCTAATATAATGTTAGGATTTCGTTGCCTCTTAGGAGAAAGATTAATGCCTGTGGCCCTTATCTTTTACTATTTTTAATGGGATCTTTTAAAATTAAAAACTTGGGACATATCCATATTTACTACTGCTCTGGATGAGATCAAGGGCTTCTATAGATTTTTAATTTGTCATAAAGATAACTTTTTAACTAGAATTTACAATTCTCTAAAAAAAAAACTAATAATAGTAACAACAATAATAAAGCTGGGGAGATGGTGCAGTCAGTAAAGTGGTGGCCTTGCAAGCAGGAGGACCTGAATTTGATCCCCAGACCTACTGTAAAAAGCCTGGAGCAGAAGTGCACACCAGTAACCCAGCACCTAGAATGTGGACAGGAGAAACCTGGGTCTTGCCGGCCAGCTGGCCGAATAAACCAAGGTGAAGAGTGATTGAGGAGGGCACTGAATGTGAACTGCTGGCTTCCTGCACACACTAAGGCACAGTAACAACAGGAATAAATAAGCACTGTGTACACATGGAACAGAGTAGCCAAGTTTAACTACATCTACTTAACTACATCTACCCAGTATCACTCTATGCTTTGAGATCTTCTCAATTGAAAGTTAAAGGTTATACTTCACAAAATGAGATAAAACAGTATTCACTAAGATTTATTCAATTTCCCCTCCCCCCAGCTTTTAACTTCTAAGTAACTTTAATTCTTTTGAGGATTTTGTATCTTTTAACTCTCGTATACCACCCATACATCTTTAATCCTAGCACCTGGGAGACAGAGGGGGGCAGCTGATGTGGAATTACCCTTTGCATGCTGTGATTACCATTGATTAATTTAAAAAAAAAAACTTCTTTGGGCCTACAGCAGGGCAGAACAGAGCTAGGCAGGGAAAACTAAATTGAATTCTGGGAGAAAGACGGCGGAGTTAAGGAGAAGCCATGTAGCCCTGCCAGAGACAAACACAGGAACCTTGCTGGTAAGCCATAGTGATATGGCGATGATACACATATGAATGGAAATGGGTTAAACTAAGATGTAAGAGTTAGCCAATAAGAAGCTAGGGCTAACACACCAAGCAGTGATTTAATTAATACAGTTTCTGAGTGGTTATTTCGTGGTCTAGGCAGCCAGGAGTGAACAATCAGCATCTTATAACAGGCAGTGAGTTCAAGGCCACACTGGTCTACTGAGCAAGTTCTGTTATACAGAAAACCCCCGCTGGAAAAAACAAAACAAAACAAACAAAAAAATACACTCTTCTATCTATAAGAACGGGAAATAATAGCATTATTTTTATAAGACACAATCATAGATTTGAAAGGCATTTCTCATACTATAAATCTTAATATCATCTAGAAATAGTTCATGGTTCATTTGACAACTTGAAAAAATGTGTCCTGTAGAAACCAATTTCACAGCCAGGCGGTGATGGTGCATGCCTTTAATTCCAGCACTCAGAAGGAAAGGCAGAGGCAGGTGGATCTCTGTGCTTTGAGGCCAGCCAGCATGGTCTACAGAGTGAGGTCCAGGACTGGCTCCAAAGCTACAGAGAAACCCTGTCTCTAAAAACAAAAAAAAAAAAAAAGAAAAGAAAAAAATAATTTCACTATCAAAATATAGGATATAGGCAGTTTTACAAAATTTAAAGGCAGTGGACTCATAACAAAGGAACAATTCCACTATCCCACAATTGTCTAATAATTTTTAAAAATGAGTTCAGCTGGATGTGGTGGTAAATGCTTTTAATACCAGCACTTGGAAGGAAGAGGCAGGCATATTTCTGTAAGTTTACAACCAGTCTGGTCAACACAGTGAGTTCCAGAACAGTCAGACTATGTAGGGAGGACCTTTTCTCAAAAATTAAATGACAGATAGACAGACAGACAGACAGATTCAGCTCAGAAAAGGTGAAAATGAAATGAATTTTTGAGAACCAGAATTTCTTATAAACTAATATATTACGCATCAGTGTTTTGGCACAAAACAAGTCAGGAATTCATATAAAACTCAGTAAAACTACCTTAGTCTCAATCACCAAAAGAAGAAAGGGAACCAGCAGAAACTATTCCAAAAGGCTTAAAGAGAACTTTGGCTATGAGGTGCTAGTTAATTTCAGGGTGAAGCATGAAACTGTACCAGTTCAAACATCTAAGACTCTAGTAGGCACAGACACCATGCTGCAGCCAGGACAGTAGCATACATTTGTAATCAATGCACTCAAGATGATGAAACAAGAGGATCCCATATTAGAGGTTAGTTTAGACTGCACCCAGGGTTTGATGCAAGCCTGGGCTACACAGTGCGACTATATCTTACATATTAAAAATATATAATAGTTTTGGAGATACAACGGCAAATAAAGTACAATCTCTTGTCACTACAGAATTTATTCTTGTTGTTTTGTAAAAGACTAGGAAATGAAATCACTGTCGATGTTATTGCCTGCTTCCCAAACCTCAAATCATGACATTGACTACTACTCTACAGAGAATGAGTGAGTTACTGCTATAGTTTATATTTAGAAGAAAAAAGGCAAGGATAGAGAAACAGGAAGGAGAAAGGTAGATCTACATATGGAAAAGGGAGTGAATCTCCTGCCCCATCTTCCTCTCTGTAAAACTCTGAAGCATTTAAAGAGAGGCTGAACCAAGTCAGCTCTTTTCTGAAGCTTCAAGTGCCTGCCTGCTGCTGTCTCAAAACTAGGTTAATCTACAATGATACACCAGGGTGTTGCTTTATTTTTCTACCATAGACCAATATGGAAGATTAACGAAAATTAGAACTAAAAAGTGCAATCCTTGTAGTGTTTCTTTTTCAAAAACAAACTATAAACTTTTAGAGGGGAAAACATGTTGTCTACAAAGCTAGTTTCTCTTTCTGCCCTATTCCAAGATCTCCCTCACTTCTCAAATCTATCCATAAGTGTTCAATACCATAAGTTTGCTGTGGTGGATGACACCAGTGTATACTTCATTCTGCCACTCCCTTTTCCTTGCATTCCTAGCCTTCTCCATATGCTAAGCACTGAAAGAACAGGGCAGAGTGAACCCTGGGGTCGGACTACTGAGATTTAAGTATCAGTTCTGAATCTCATCTCTGCTGTCTGCTAGCTGTAAGAATGAGTGTGTAAATGTTGTAGTTGGGATATGGCTTAAAAGTGTCAGCAGAAGCTGATGGTAATGCGAACACTTGAGAAGTCAAGGCTAGAGGATCAAAATGAAGTCATCTTCAACTACAAAGAATGAGGCCAAACTAGGCATGATGGCACACAACTTTAATCTCAGCACTCATGAAACAGAGGTAGGCAGATGAATATTGAGTTCATAGGCAGCCTGACCAACACAGAACTAAATTAGGGCTACACATGAGACCCTGCATCAAAAAATTTATGACTGAAAATAAAAGTTTAAGGTCAGTATGGACACATGAGACCACCTCAAACAAAAGAGAGTATATCCCAAGGTCCATGTATTAGAAACTTAGCCCACAATGTGGTCACCTTAGGAGGGGTTAGAAACTTTTAAGTGGGGTAGAGTGGGAGGTAGAGTAGGTCATCTGGGCCACCACTGTCTATAGAGACTAACATTGGTCTCTCAGGGTGACTTAGTTCTCGCACAAATGAGTTGTAACTGGGAAGTGACTCAGTAAATTATTTACTACACAAGCATGAGGACCTGAATTCAAACCCTGACACTCACATAAAAAAATCTGGCATGGTTCACACTTGCAAACCCAGTACTAAAGAGACAGGCTGATCCTGTGGCTCACTGCCCAGCTAGCCTAGACGGATCAGCAAACCCTATGTCCTAATCTCAAAGAAATGAAGTCGACAGCTCCTGCACTGACAGCAGACCTCCAAACTCCCACAAGCACCTACACACACATGAATCTACACATGCACACCGGGTGAGAGAGGTTGGTCTAAAAAAAGACCAGCGCCAGTCATGGCCAATCTTGACCTGACTTTTGATCTCCCCATATGAGCTCTTCTGTTCATGCCCCTACCATTATTATGCTACCTGGCATGAAGCCCTCACCAAAAGAATAGATGGGGCCATCTTATTACATACATTCAACCTCAAAAAACCTGTGAACTAAATAAAACTCCTTTAAAATAGCATACTCAGTGTCTCAGGCCTCCACTGCAAGCAGCGCAGGTGGGAGGACTGCAGCATGTTTAAGGCCAGCCTAGACTACATGACAGTCTGCATAAACACTTGGGCCCAGGCAGCCATGGGCTAAATACTCTGAAACAAATGCTGAAATCAGGAGTCAAAATGAATCCTTAAGTTGTTCTCTCAGCAATGTTACAAAGGTAGGAGTGTACCTAGCAGAGCGGGCCTCTTGACCTGCACAAATCCATCAAACACTAAGGACAACATGCAGGTCTGCTCACAGACAGGTCTGTTTTTTTTTTTTTTTTGCCTGACGATGCCTTTGTTTTCTCTTCTGAAGGACCAAAATCACTTATCCTGGATGGTTTATTCTTCTTTTGACTTGCTAAAGAAGACTCTCCTTGTCCTAAAATAAGATATTCTTTGTATTTGCCTCTTTTTAAAAAATGTCTGGGGTGGAGGGCTGGGAAAATAATTCAATTGGTAAAGTGCTAGCCATGAGAACCTGAGTTTGGATTCGAAAGGATGGGCATAACCAAGTGCAGCTGTAACCCCAGAGTTACAGTCAGGGGAGACAGGGAATTCACAGCCTGTCAGTCTCACAGGATCAGTGAGCTTCCAGGTCAGGAAGAAACTCTCAAAAGCTGAGGTGAAGAGTGATCAAAAAAGCTCCCCAATGTTAACCTCTGGCACACGTGCACACATGTGCATATACATACACATAACACTTTCATCGAGGAGTGGCGGCACGCACTTGCAACCTCAGCTCTCAGGAAGCAAAACCAGGAAGATGAGGATCAGCCAGAGCTACAAGCAAGACCACAGCAGCCTGAAATCTAGGAAGATACTGTATCAAGGGGCTAGAGAGATGGCTCAGCGGTTAAGAGACCGGACTGCTTCTTCCAGAGGACCCAGGTTCAATTCCCAGCATCCACATAGTGACTCAAAACTGTCTGTAACTCCAGTTATAGGGGCTAAGGGAGCTGACACCTTCATACCAATGCACATAAAGTTAAATAATTTTTTAAAAAAAGATACTGTTTCCAACTAAAAAAAGAAAGCCAGGCGGTGGTGGTGCACACCTTTAATTCCAGCACTCAGGAAGCAGAGGCAGGTGGCTCTCTGAGTTCGAGGTCAGCCTGTTTACGAAGCAAGTTACAGTACAACCAGGGCTACACAGAAAAAAGTGGTTTTTGGTGATTATTACCAAATTCAATTGGAATCCATTTTTAATCTAAAGTACAGACCTGGTTTTCCTCCATATGTAAAGATAATTCAATAGTTTTTTTTCTTTTCTCATTAGCAGGAAATATCATTTATATCATTTGCCAGCTTTTTAATATTAATGAAATAATTTCTGACCTCTATTCTGACCTGCTTTTATTAACTATTTCAAATGCTTTAATTATTTTAATTAGGACATAGCTTACATAAAGTATATAAACTGTACAGTTTGATTTTTATAAAAACACACACCCTATATGACTTCAGACCAGGACATTGACATTTCTCATACACCATAAGGTTCCCTGGTGATCTTTCCTCACCATGTTAGAAAATCTGATTTGTTAGAAAATCTTATTCATATCATCCATGAGCTTCCTATACATGAAATCAGGTAATTTATGCTTTTGTTTCTTCTTTTATTCAATACTGTCTAAATAGTCATCATATGTTCCATTATTTATTTTTATTGCTCTGTAGCAGTTCAGCTTAAAAGCCACAATTTTGGTTCTGAGGCACCATCTCCAGGAGTCCTGAGAACATTCTCCAACTCCTGCTTCTTGCACCCCTCTTAGGAGCTGGGACTATAGTATACCCTCAGGTAATGGCTTAAATAACACTAGGAGTCCCACAAGCTCCAGGATGGTCATGATCATTTTTATGCTATACGTTTTTCACAGAAAGGTTATTTTACACATATCTCTAGGAGGGGAAAAAACCATATGACTGCTATCTAAAGCTACATATACATATTCAGAATAATTTCAGTAAAATTGTTTTCATATAAACCTTAAATAAAATCTCTATCCATAGACATGATGTATTCTTTTATTCCTGTCTCATTTTATATTCTTCAATGATATTTGGGATACTTGATAAAATTTTCAATAATAAAGATCTTTCTATTTTCTAAATGGATGTTGCTAGTTTAAATGAGGGTCTTCTATCTAGGAGCACTAAATTATCTTATTGATATAAGTAACATGTTCATTTCTTTTAAAACTTCAAGAGCAGTGATTCTCAGCCTTCCCAATACCATGACCCTTTATAGTAACCTCCAACCATAAAATTATTTTTGTTGCTACTTCATAACTGTAATTTTGCTACTGTTATGAATCATACTGTAAATAAATTTGTTTATTTATTACTATTTATTATGTCTCTGATGGTCTTAGGTGACCCCTATGAAAGGGTGTTCAACCCCCAAAAGGGTTGAAACCCACAGGCTGAGTGAGAACCACTGCTCTGGAGAGTCAGCAAGACTGCTCAGTGGAAAAGGTACTTGCAGACCTGGCAGCCGTGTCAAAGAGAGAGATACTTCCCACAGGCTGTCCTCCAACCTTCACATTCCTACACAACATATTTGTTACACTTTCTACTCTTGCAGGAGTGAGTTTAAGGTTTCACTATAACTCAAGATGCCTGTTCTTTGACTTTGAAAAGCACTCTTTATTTAACAAAAAAGGTTCACTTCTTTACTTTGTAAAGGTTATCTTTTTTGAACTTTGAACTATATGTTTGCCTTCCTCCATCACCATGTGATGTCTTCTGAGGAAAGTGGACCTGTGAAGTGAGGGCTCCTGCAGGGCACCACAGTCCACTCACAGTACGGACAGCTGTGGCCACACTGCCCAGCCAGGTCTCGGAAGTAAATCATCTGTCTTAGTATTGAGTGTGAAAGAGTATTAATTTTTATAGTATGCTTTTACTAAACTTAAAATTTTTGTTTTCTTTAAAAGTACATAAGTAATTTTCAAATGTTAAACAATTCTTACATTCTTATTACATTTAAAATTTTCATGTTTTTGTCCACAAATGAGTTTGGACATAATGAATTCTCTTTGAGAATTCTTTTCAGCCTAGGTTTCAGGTATCATTTGTCTTATTATGCAAAAGCTGCTTCCCTCTATTTAAACTGTTCTCTGGATTAATCTGTACAAAGTTGGGTTTTATTCTTTAAAGGTATCTGAAATTATGCTTACTGACCCCACATGGTACTCAGACTTCTGCCCATGTTCTCCAGGGTCTAGCCAGGATCCCATATCGTGTTTAGTCCAAACAGCCCTACCAGTACCACAGCCAAGCAAGAACCCAAAGGTGCCCTCTGCTCAACTTCCAACTACCTCACTTGAAACCAGATTTCCCACAACCTCCTCCAAGGTCTAACCAGCTAAGTTCTCCTGATGTCCCCACCCGCAACTTTTAAGGAACACAGCAGACAACCAGTATACCAGACTAGTCTGGCCTTCTCTGCCTACACCAAAAAGGAATTCTACACATGGGCAGGGCTCTCCCTACCTATCCCAAAAACTACAAGACTCTCCCACACTACATTCAACCTTTCCACACAGGCAGTTCTACCTCATACCCAAGGCGTGGACCATAAAGCACATCCTGTATCATATCCTGTATCCCAACCCAGTTCCCTCAATCTACCTGACTTCATTCCACCCAAGCCATTTCCAGCCTCCAAAGCCGGCCTGTCTGCACATCCTCTCTCTGCCCCAACCTGCTCTGTCCACATCAGACTTAGCTAAGTCCACACACCTAGATCTAAACACAAAAATACCAACAATATAAAAGATCAGTCAGGATCTTCTCTCCAAAACCTACTAGAGTCTTGCAGAAATAGTTGTCAGTGAGAATTACCTAGATGAACTCCAAGACACAGTATAGATACCAGTATCAAAAACTATTCTTTCTGGGCCAGGCATGGTGGCACATGCCTTTAATCTCAGCATTGAGAAAGCAGACAGGTCTCTGTGAATTTGAAACCAGTCTAGTCTACACAGGAAGTTCCAGGTCAACCATGGCTACATAGTGAGATTCTGCTTAAAACAAAAAACAAACAAAACCCCATTAATGCCTGGAACTGTAAATCTTGCCCACTCCCTGTGAGGTACTACTTTCCTAAGCCAATGTAATTCCTAAATGCATTCTAAACACTAGTCCTTATCCCTGCAGATGAGTGCAGCCCCTCACCTCACCCTCATCCAAGCAGCTTCTCTGTGCAAATCCACAGCAGATCACAATGCAGAGAACAGCTGGCAGTGGAGCACTCACCCCAAAGGTAAGACATCACCATCACCCCTGTAGCTAAGGCTCAAGGAACATAGTGGAAAGTGGGGCAAAGAGCCAGAATGCCTGCTGAAAACAGCATCTTCTTTTTTTAAATTGATTTTATTGAGCTCTACATTTTTTCTCTGCTCCCCTCCCTGCCTCTCCCCTACCCTTCAACCCTCTCCCATGGTCCCCATGCTCCCAATTTACTCGGGTGATCTTGCCTTTTTCTACTTCCCATGTAGATTAGATCTATGTAAGTCTCTCTTAGTGTCCTCATTGTTGTCTAGGTTCTCTGGGATTGTGATTTGTACGTTGGTTTTCTTGGCTTTATGTTTAAAAACCACTTATGAGCGAGTACATGTGATAATTGTCTTTCTAGGTGGGGGTTACCTCACTCAGTATGATGTGAAAACAACATCTTCTACAAGTGTGCTAGCCCGCAACGTGAATTGCTGGAGAAGGTGTGTGCTGACTTGATCAGAGGAGCAAAGGAAAAGATTCAGGAAGTTAAAGGACTGGTGCGCGTGCATACCAAGACACTGAGAATCACTACAAGAAAAACACCTTGTGGTTAAGGTTCCAAGACATGGGATTGTTTTCATCCCATGAAATGAGAATCCACAAGCAACTCATTGACTTAGACAGTCCTTCTGAGCTTGTTAATAAACACATTACTTCCATTGGTACTGAGCCAGGAGTGGAGGTTGAAGTCACTATTGCAGATGCTGAAGTCAAGTATTTTAATAAACTGACTTAGTTATTTTTTTTTAAAAAAAAAAAAAGTGTGCTGTCATGCCTGATCCCCCCCCCCCGGCTCTCTCTACCCCTCTCTCTTTTGCAGCATAACTGTTTTGAGAAAGGGGACAAAGTGTGATGGGTCCTTCTTAGCAGGAACTTTCTTCTTGGTTGCCAATAGTTCCTCAGCATCTCCTGTTTCATCTTGGCAACAGTGTGCAAAGTCCATCAGACTTATGTGCTCACTTATCCTTGGATACGTTTAGTAGTTCTTTGGTGCACAATTCCTAGGGGCTTTGCATCCTCTGGATCATGTCCCACACAAATTTAGCCTGTTTGATGAGGTGTCCACCATGCCATCTGGGCCTCAACTTGTAGTGTTCTTCATCACCTGTGTGGCCTTTGTTAAGACTCAGTCATGAAGTAGTGCAGAACCATGGCCTGATGCTATTCAATAATGTCACAACAAGAGGCCACATTCTCATTCTCTCTCTCTCTCTCTCTCTCTCTCTCTCTCTCTCTCTCTCTCTCTCTCTCTCTCTCTCTCTCTCTCTCTGTGTGTGTGTGTGTGTGGGGGGGGTTGTTTTTCAACATGGGGTTTCTTTGTGTAGTCCTGGCTGTCCTGGAACTAGCACTGTAGACCAGGCTGGCCTCGAACTCAGAGATCCACCTGCCTTCTAAGTGCTGGGATTAAAGGCATGTGCCACCACTGACTAGCCACATATTCTTTTTTTAATGTGCCACAGAAGTTAATATTATACTGGCTAGAATTTCAATGTAACAAGTTTTAAAAGAAAAAATGTTTTCCAGAGAAACATATAGGTCACACAGAACTTATACAGCTACTAAATAAATGTTTCATACACAAAAAACTGGTAAATACATTCACACATTTATGTAGAAAATAAATTTTTTCAATGGGTATTTTTTATTAGTTATTGATTTTAGGAATCACATGAGATTATGGTAAAATTTTATCCTTGATCTCAAAAAACATCCAACAAACTTTTAAGTATTTAAGAAGGTATTTTATGTGGCAGCACACAGCTGTAATCCCAGCATTTAGGAGGCTGAAGCAGGAATTTTGTGGTTTCAAGGTCAGCCTAGGCTACACAGAAGCATAATAATCACCAGCAGTGTTAACATTTAAGGACTAAACAATGTGAAATAGGTAATTGAAACCACAGAAATGATTCAACTCAATCTATAGTCTAACATTAGCAGCTAGAGTGCTACTATGTGCTCCTGGCCCTTTGTCAAACACATTCCATAAATTAGAGACAATATCACCAAATTTCCACTCTGTCACAGAGAAAGCAGAGGTAAAACACATGCTACCAGGAACTGGGGAGATAACTCAGTTGGTAAAGTGCTTGCTACGAAAGCATGGGGCCCTGAGTTCAATCCCCAACACCCACACAAAAAGCCAGGCAGAGCAGCCCACACTTGTCAGTCTATTGCTGGGAAGACAGACGGGAAGAGCCATAGGGCACGCCAGTCATGCTAACCTAATCAGTGCACCCCAAGACCCTGTGAGAGACATGGTCTCTCAATGTCAAGGTATATTAACTTTGAGAAATGACTGACAGAGAATGCCCTCTGGCCTCCACAGAACACCCACTCATGTACAAAAGCATAAACATGAAAATGCTAGCCAATAAAGACTGGTAAGGGGTAGAAATGCTTCAGCTTTCAAGCACAGAAAGAAGAATGGGGTAGTTATTCCAAAAGAATGGAAAAGTACTGGCCAAAACCTTAAACTATTCAAGTGAAAACAATGAGCAAAGTTTCAAATTGAAGAAATTAAGGGGCTGGAGAGATGGCTCAGAGGTTAAGAGCACTGGCTGCTCTTCCAGAGGTCCTGAGTTCAATTCCCAGCAACCACATGGTGGCTCACAACCACCTGTACTGAGATCTGGCACCCTCCTCTGGCATACGGGCATACATGGAGGCAGAATGTTGTATACATAATAGATAAATAAATCTAAAAAAAACTTTAAGAATAAAGTTTGCATGAAGAGAATGACTTGGAATTAGAACAGGTCTTTAAATACCCAGAAATAAATGAAAATTTATAAAACAGCTACAGAAGTATATTATTCAGACTCGATGTGCTAAAAATGTCCTTAGAGGATAGTGCAAAACAAAAGAAAAACCAAAATAAGAACATAATCATAGGTGACATAATTCAGTAGTAGAGTACTTCCCTAGCATGCCTCGGGTTTGGAATGGACTGACTGACTCTCTCTCTCTCTCTCTCTCTCTCTCTCTCTCTCTCTCTCTCTCTCTCTCTCTCTCTCTGTGTGTGTGTGTGTGTGTGTGTGTGTGTGTGTGTGTGTGTAGACATAGAATTCTGGATTGGAACCCATGTGTGGGGTGTGTGTGTGTGTGTGTGTGTATAGACATAGAATTCTGGAATGGACCTCATGTGTGTGGGGGGTGTGTGTGTATAGACCAAGAATTCTGGATTGGACTGTGTGTGTGCTTTAGTGTGTGGTCTGTGTGTGTGTGTGTGTGTGTGGACATAGAATTCTGGATTGGAATCCATGTATGGGGTGTGTGTGTGTGTGTGCGCGCGCGCGCGCGCAGAGAATTCTAACACATAACTTATGGAATCAGAGTGCTACATACCAGCAGGGGTCTTAATTACAGAGAAGGACACAGAATGGTCACTGCAGCATTCCCAAGATCATGCTTCAGGTGCACCTTGAAACCAAAGGCCCACTGAAAACTGTGTCATTTGATATGCACTAGTAGCCAGGCATGGTGGCACACTTCTGTAATCCTCACACTCCAGGGGTGGAAGCAGAAGGACCAAAAAGTTCAAGGTTAGCTTCAGCTACCCAGGGAGTTTGAAGCCAGTCTGGTCTATCTAAAAGCCAGTTTCCACAACAAAGAATAAAGATAAAAATCTCTTTTTTAAAGGTGGTAGTCAGATTGGAGATGTGGCTCGATAGTTCAGAGTATGCTTGGTGTATAAAAAGCTAAGAAAGAAAAAGGGTAAGTTGTAGTTAACTAAAACTTAATGCCAGTCATGGTGGCACAGACTTAATCTCAGCACTTGAGAGACAGAGAGGTAGATTTCTATGAGTTCCAAGTCAGCCTAGACTATACACTGAGCACCTGTCTCAAACAAACAAAATCTGTTCTTACTGTTCAGAAATATTGTGCTAAAACAATCTGACCAAATTTGTATGTATAAAAGTTTACAGTTCAAGTATTTCCCTAAAAGCAATAATGTAAATGAATTCATAAAACAATTCAACATGTAGCTTTCCTGAAAATTACTTTAGATTATACTATTTACCTAAAACATATATTTTTTAGAAAGCTATGTAAAAAACACTTTAGAACCACTGTTATACTTACGCATATATCTATTAATAGTTTGATATATTATCCATAAAGCCTTCATAACATACAAAAAATGTCATCTAAAACAACTTCCTTTCTATTAACCTCTTAAAGAGAAGAAATTTGAGAGAAAAACAATCTCAAGTTTGTGAAAACCAGATTACTTACCAGTAACTTGAGCTATCCTATTGGGTCTTTTCCCTCACAGATCCACCCCTTCCTTCTGTCCATCTCGAGGATCCTCGTGAAGCGCATCCACGGGAACTGAGGGCATGCAGCACAGATGCGTACGTGAGAAAGCTGGGGTGGGCTTAGGAGGCTAGAGACATGCTGCAGGCACTCACTTACCTTCCTGAAATGGGATTGCAACGGTCCCTTGGTCCTCGAGCCATTCACAATAGCTTCAAAGAATGTGGATCTGTGGAGATTACCCAATAGGAGAACTCCAGTTACTGGTAAGTGATCCAGTTTTTTTCTTCTCTATCAGAATAAGAAGATTTTTAAATTTTATTTGAGATTATTAACTCATGTAGTGCTATAGGAGGAACAGATGTAAACATACTACAGAGCTCAACATGTACACACGCAAACACAAAGGAAAGATTCCCCCAGGCAGAATTTTATCTCATCCTCAAATGTATGTAAAGGTGTCCTATTGCCTTTAACACCACACATTCATTTTGTAACTTGCTACAGCATTGATAGACTCAAGCCCTATACTATACTAGTAGCAGTAGATACAGATGTATTTCAGTACTTTTACCATTGTACTACTGAACATCCATTCCCTACCTTCCAGATCCTTCTAATATTCTGTTCTGAAACAAGGATTCATATAGCCCAGGTTAGGCTTGAACTTCTGATATGTCTGCCTTCACCTCCAAAATGTGAGAATTATAGGTATGTACCATAACTCCTAGTTTATGTCATGCTGAAGACTTAACCCAGAACTTCGTGAATGCTAGGCAATCACTCTATCGACTGAGCTACCTATACCAGTCCACCTTCTAGATTCTTGCGGCTTCATCGTTCTTCATTCCATGGAAATAAACTAAAGAAACTGTATAGGTTTCTCCTGTTTCATCTATAAAATTAAATAGGACTAAATAATATAAAATAATTTCTCCACAGAAACAAATTTGGAATATAAAGATCTTACATTTCAATACTGTTATGCAGTATTTAGTACAGGGTACAAATATCAAAGTCTGATAGTACTTTGCTAAGATTTTTGCTAGATTCACATTTAATTTTAACGTGCACATTTCTCTGGGTAAATTACATCATTTTCTATAAATCTAAGCCTAAAGTACAATAATTGTGAATTATTTCATTTTTAAATGACTAATCCATTCAAATAGGGAACTACAACCATGGGATATACTATATTGCCTGTTGGGATATAAACTGTTTCCCCAGCCATCTATCTTTTTCAAGCAATACCTTCATGTATTTTGTTACTGACACAAACAGCAGGCTCCATTTTAATTTATAATATAAAGACTAGGTTTTGTTTGTTTTCAAGACAGGGTTTCTCTGTGGAGCCCTGGCTATCCTGGAACTCTGTAGACCAGGCTGGCCTCAAACTCAGAGATGCACTTGCCTTTGCCTCCCAAGTGCTGGGATTAAAGGTGTATGCCATACTAAATTCTAAATTCAGGTTAGTATTTTTAAAGGTCATCTAAATCAACATTTTTATATACCTGGACTCTCCCTTACTGTCAAGTCACTTTGTGCAGTATACAGCACACAGAGTTTGCATATATTCATCTAGATTACAGGAGCAATTATGTAATATGTTTTCTTTTTTAATTATCAATTTATTTATTTATTTATTATGTATACAATATTCTGTCTGTGTGTATGTCTACAGGCCAGAAGAGGGAACCAGATCTCATTACAGATGGTTGAGAGCCACCATGTGGTTGCTGGGAATTGAACTCAGGACCTTTGGAAGAGCAGCCAATGCTCTTAACCACTGAGCCATCTCTCCAGCCCTGTAATATGTTTTCTTAATAGAATGAGCTAGAATACATTATTTCAAATCAAATAATATCCAATTTTTATTTAGAGAAAATACTGTCTCCATTTAGACTTAAGTCATATAAACTTAAATAATCAAATACATTTTAAAAATAAGAGGATTAAGGCATATTCAAAACATTTTGATATAACCAGAAGGGTGTCTTGCACATTGGCAGAGAAAGCACATCTTACCGTTGTTACTATTACTCCATTACTGCAGTGTGTGTGGCGATGGGACTTGAATCCTGGACCTCACATATTAGGCAAGTGTTTTACCACTGAGCACTATGCCTTCAAGCAGATTTTATTTTTAATTCTAGAGATTAGGATGCACTAATCAAAATTAGTCTGTTGGAGTTCTTGTAATTATAACATGCATCAACCAAAAGTTACTCCTTACTATTCAAAACAGAGCCAAACATTTTTATCAGTAAAAGTTACCTCACAGAATTAGACTGAGCTTGAAGGAAAGAAGGAAAGAAAGAAAGAAAGAAAGAAAGAAAGAAAGAAAGAAAGAAAGAAAGAAAGAAAGAAAGAAAGGCTAGATTAGAATGTAGTAGCTAAAACCTAGTGGTATATGCCTTTAATCTCAGCACTCAAAGGCAGAGGCAGGCCAATCCCTGTGAGTTCAAGGCCAGCCTGGTCTACACAATGAGTCCCAGGACAGACCCAGCTATGTAGAGAGACTGCCTCAAAACAAAACAAAAACACAAAAAAGAATGTAGTAGCTAGTGGGACATGTAATCCCAATAATCCCGGGGCAGAGGCAGGAGGATCCTGCGTTTGAGCTCATCTGGGCTAAACAGAATGTCTCAAGTAATATAAAGTCCAGGCGTGGTGGCTTACACCTGCAATCCAGAGCTCTTAAAACAGAGGCAGAAGGGGCACCATTAGTTTGCGCCACACTGAACTCTACAATGAGTCTCAAGGCTTTCTGAGCTGCACAGTAGGAAGCTATCTGGAAAG
This sequence comes from Arvicola amphibius, assembly GCF_903992535.2. NCBI lineage: Eukaryota > Metazoa > Chordata > Mammalia > Rodentia > Cricetidae > Arvicola > Arvicola amphibius. Next base: position 51,528,535 of record NC_052055.2, read on the forward strand.
ACACATTGCGGGGAGGTATATGTCATTCGGTTGTAGAGTACTTGCCTAAAATGCACAAACTCCTAGGTTCAATGCCCAGCATTCAGAAGAAGAGGCTGGATAAGGTAAGGGTAGCAGGCTATAGCTCAGTGTTGGAACACCTGCCTACTATGTGTGAGGCCTCAGATTCTATCTCCAGCACTGTTTCTCTGTCTCTGTCTCTCTCTCTCACACATACACAAACACTGAATTTTAACTACATAAATCACTATCAATATCATTCCAATACGTAACTACAAGGCATTATATTACATTTACCTTAATAATGGAAGCTAGTCAGACATTAAAACTTGCCAGAAATACCCTAATGCCTTATTTATAAGACAGAATCTTATAAGAGCAGTTGCCAACAAATTCTGAGTGAAAATATAAAGGTCAGTCTAAGTCCACTTTCTTGAGTGATATTTCACAGCTAATAATGTGCAAATTGTTGTCAAAAGTGCAGTTAAGTCCTAGTCCCTGGTACTCCTGCTCTACCCCCGACAACTGCCTTTTCCTATGTACTCTCTGGGTTTCCCTAATGAGCTTCCCCCTCAAAAGACAATCCTGCCAACAATAAAAAGTTTTAACTGTAAACTGTGGTGGGCCCTGAAATGACTACAGCTCTAGCTGACAACTTAATTACAGCTTTGTGACAAGAAAGAGGAGAAATTTAACAGTTGCAATATTAAAATTATTCTGACCAGATCTTATAGTCATGCAACACTTTTCAAATCAATTCTTTTTTAATGATTTGTTTTATTTTTATTTTATATGCATTGATACTTTTGTCTTCATGTACATAAATACACTGTGTGTATGCCTGGTGCCCGTGACAGTCAAAAAAGGGGGCTTGGTCCTTGAAACTGGAGTTATAAATAAATGTAAGGTGTCAGTGGATGCTGGGACTCAAACCCTGATGCTATGAACCACAGAATTATGCAGTAAGAGCTCACCGAGCACTTCAGGGGTCAGCCCATCAGAGATGCCTATCTCATGGAGACAAACCTTACGTTGCAAGGCAATGAGGGATGCTGTCACCAGAGATGCACATCTGATGGAGACACCTTATCTAGCAGAGCAATAACCTGTCACCTGTCTTCATTGCAGATTTCTTAAGAGCTCTTTCCCATATTACAGCTTGGGGAGTTTTCCCACAGCACTACAGTGTGTTAATCAATTACTAGGCACAATATCCCCTATGCATTAGTATATTGGATGACTGTTCCCAGCAATACGTGATTCTGGCAAGAAAGTAATCACAGTCAATGCCCTTGCTCTCTCAACCAGGTCTTTGTATACTTAGAAGTCTGCCCTCCTGCAATTATCTTCATTGGCAGACAGCTGGTCAGTGTTAGAGTCCAGGCAAAGAGACCTCTATTAAGACATTCACAGATGCCCAAGGACAAGAATTATGGCATGTCTGAACTTGTCTCTGAGCCATAGCTCTCAGAGAGAACAAGAATGTGTCCTGGATTCACTCTACCAGCAGATAGGAAAGTACTGTCCCAAGCTAACCTCACATTAACCTTAAAGCATGTCAGTTCTTCACTTGCCAGTTACTATTATAGATCTGTGTCTCAAAGTTGTCACTGGGCCCTGTGCCCCGCCCCCCCCGCCCCCCCCCGCCCCCCCCGCCCCCCCCCCCCCCCGCCCCCCCCCCCCCCCCCCGTCTAGTTGAGGTTTTGCTCCCATGGCCTTGGGACCTTATGTTGCCATGGCAAAGGCTCTGCCCTTATAGCTTAGCCTAGGAATGTACTTCTGACCAATGAGAGCTACTCTTGTAACTACTTCTTTGGCTTCAAGCCTCCAGAGGAGAGGTAGTAGCTGAAGGGAGAAGCTGGCAGAAATTAGGAGAAATGTAAATGGATAAGAATGTAGGAAAAATAAGAATGTAGGAAAATGAAGAAGAGGAAAAAGAATGAAACAGAATTGGAATTGAAATTAGAACTGAGACAGAAAATTAAAGCTAAGAAATTACAGACAATTAGGACAGAAGAATTAGATTAGAGGCAGAAGAAAAAAGAGAATAATAAAGAACGTGACTCTTGGAATTTTTACGAAGTTACTATAAAGATTTTTCAACCCCTCCTTCGCTACTGTCAGGCATTTCATCTTTGGGACCCTGGGTAGGGGCTAGAGCTGGTCTCTTAGCCCTTACACCCTAGTCTAAGAGCAACAAGTACTCTCAACCACCGATAAATCTCACAAGCCCCTCAAATCAATTAATGACAACCTCTAAAAAAATAAGTGGATATTTTCGTATAAAACTGACTTTATAAAACAGTGGCAAATTTTTCTAATGTGAATTCAACATAGTCTTAAGTTAACAGTACTAGTTCATGACAACTGAAGGGTGGTTCTGAGCACCTCCTTTTCCTTCTTTTGAAAGGGAAGTTATTTCTTCTTTATTACCAATGAGTGAGGTTTAAGTAAAAATTCCTCTTTTACATTTTACCAGGCGCAATTCTAATCATTCACATTTACAGTAATCCCACCTTACTTTAAAAGTGCATGTTAAACCGGGCAGTGGTGACGCACACCTTTAATCCCAGCACTCAGGAGGCAGACTCAGGCAGATCTCTGTGAGTTCGAGGCCAGCCTGGCCTACAAGAGCTAGTTCCAGGACAGGCTCTAAAGCTACAGAGAAACCCTGTCTCGAAAAACCAAAAACAAAGTGCTTGTTAAGACTGCAGAGATGGCACAATATGGACATTTGCCGCTAAATCTGATTATCTGAATTTTATCCCCAAAACCAACTCCTCAAAGCTGTTCTCTAAACCCCACACACAGAGACAAACACACAAATACAGTAAAGTGACTCATAAGACTGAGAATGTAATTCATTTGCAGAGAATTTGACTGTATGGTTCAATACCCAGCACTAAAAAAAATTTAAAAAGTCACCTCCACAAGAGAAGCTTCCTCCCCTTTGTCTTTGTATTTCCCATAATGTTCCTTGTTACCACATATCGTATCTGAATTATTTTAGCTTAGATCCATGGGGGTAAGCGTATACCTTACCCCCTGTTCCAACTCTGCTGCCTCACGGGCACCAGTCTCACAACTGCATTTTCAGCTGTCACCAGCAACTCACTCACCATCAGATCTAGAGCCTCAGCTAGTTTCCAGAGTGCTTATGCTCTAAATAACTTAGCACTCACAGAACAGGGATCAAACCCAATGTCCTACAGGGTGATCATCTACTCGGTGAGCTGATCAGCAGAATGCCGTGAGTCTCCCTCCTAAACAGAGATGACAGACAGAGGAGATTCCCCGAGCCACACATGCTCCCTCACAAAGAGCTATGTAACTGTCCATACATTTCAAAGCTACCGTTCAGTTCTTTACAATTTAAAAAATTTTTGACACCAAAACCAACCCAAATTTGGGGAGATATTATTTACATTACATTCTCTAACCACAAGTAAGATCTATATTTAAAAATATAGCTTTTTCCCTCCTCCAAAGAAGTATGGTTTTAAAAATAGATATTACTAAATAATTATGCCAATCTTCTTTGGGCATCAAAGCTAGTTAACAGCATAATTGTATTCATCTTCCTACCTACTAATATTAATCTCTTTTATTTAACCTATAGATGCAATTCAAAACTATTACATTTGAAGAGCTGAAGACAAGCAAAATGCAGTATTATCATCCCTTACAAATTAAAGAATACATAAAAATGCTCTACCTGTGAAAACAAATGTTAAACTGGATTCAGTACATGCATGTCATCTATGTATCTATTATACAGAACTCCATGGGGAAAGCACTTTATCCTGCTTCTGCAACACTCCATTCTCCAGGGCTTCTTCCTAGCTACTGTTCCCTCCTCCGATTCTTTTGTGCTCATCTTCTACCACCGGAGGGAGCGGACTGGGGACATTTCTCCAAGGTCTCCCTAAGTCTCTTTTCTCATTTATGCAGTCTACTCTCTCTATGATACTCTTCCTCATTCACTTCCTTGGCTTCTACCTAGTCATGCTTGCCAATACATATTAATAAATATGTATTGATAGCTTCTCTTTCCTAAGCTCTTCTTCACATATCTAACTGCACTGGATCTACCCTTCCAGATTTCCTCTAGGCACCTAAGACTTAACAAAGATAAAAGTAAACTACTGCCTTCATGACACTTATTGACTCGAAAGTCTACTTATCCAATGGCGTAAGTCAGCCAGACTGCATTTGAGATACCTTCTTCCATATAACCCAGTCTTCTACTCCTATAACCATACCCAATTAACAATCAAGTCCTATAAATTTTCCCCTAAATATATTTAAAATTCACTCACTTCCCTCTGCACTAGAAGTGCCTTTTTCATACCATACTAACCCTTGCCTAGATTGCTGCAATTTTTTCTCCTAAATGATCCGCTGAAGTTTGGAGTCAAGAAGCAAGTGTGATGAAATACGAATAGAACACTACTGGCTGTGGCTCTAATCACACACTGCAGTGACAGTGAAAGAAAACTGATTTTAAGTGCTTAAAATAAAATCACAGAAATTTAAGTTCTTTTATCCAGTAAAATGGGGGAAATAAAATGTACCCTATGTAACTCAAAATGAAATGAAATAAATGTTCCTTAGAAAATAAGTGGAAACAAGTTTAAGGCAATACCATAATGAGATAAATAACAAAGTCTCTATAGTTCAGTTAAGCATTTTCAGTTCCTATGTAAGATGCAGACGGGCAGTGAGAATTTCAATTAACACTCTACAATCATTAGTGACCGACACATATTAAATACACTACACTATACCCTTTACCACTTTTACTCATCACCAAAATCTCTTAGGAAATAAATGGCAAGGTGAGGATTTAGACCAAAATGTGACTCCTGAACCACTGGTTCCCTTAAGAAGAAAACATTCTAGGAAGGAAGGGTGAAACCAAACCAACACTCCTCCAGAACACAACCAGAATTTTAGCAGAGAATGCTTTCGCGTTTGCTGCTTAACACTTACTTTGCACTTCACACACACTATTGGGGAGCTGCTCAGAGAGTAAATGTCAAACTTACTGTTCTGGTCACGATGTCATATGACAATCTACATAGCTAGACTAGAGAGTCCATTTATTCCTACTCTCACCCCTCCTGACACACACAAGCAGGAGGAAAGGGAAGAGGAAGTGTAAGGACAGGAGGAAGGTAGGTAGATTAAAAACATGTCACTGAAGCAATCTGTGGGAAATGACTCTTATGTTCTGATAGTGTGGGTTAGCACACAGGGATCCAAGTGTTTTATACTCAGGACTGCTACTGGACCAGCACTGGCACACCTGATTGCTTTAGCTAAACACTTTTAAGAATAGGCCCTGTGCTAAGAACTTTATGGTCACTACTTTCATTTAAAACTGAAGAAAGTATTTTATAATCTCCATTTTTAAAAATGAGAAAAACTGATAATAAAAAGTCAGAAAATGGTAAAATAAAAACAAATTTAAAAAGCTTACAAGAGGAGAAAACAAAATAACAAAATCACTCAAATCCAAGAGTGGAACTACAGCATCTACAACTTAAACACCATGCTGCTAACTGCAGGGAACTCTTACAATTTAGATTCTTTGAATGTTTGCTTGCTGTTCATTATGACATTAGAGACATGTAAGAATCAAAAACAAGTACACATGCTACCACAAGTCTAGGTGGACTGTGAAGAGCGGGACATTTTCCACCTTGGCCAGAGCAGTAACACTCCCCTGCTGATTCAGAAGACTTGCTAAAACTTCTGCTAAGAGACAAGTATTTCCTAAGTGAGTCAAGTATGGAGGCACAAGCCTTTAGTCCCAGCAGAGGCAGGCAATCTCTGAGTTTCAGACAAGCTTGGTCTACAGAGCAAGTTCCAGGACAGCCTGGCTACACAGATAAACCCTGTTTTGAAAATCCAAAAGCATTGTGTCTGTCAGGCACTGAAATAGCCCAAACAAGTGGTCATGCTTTATCTAAATTAAATGGCTGTGATTAGTCCAAGCAATCCTCCCTCAGCTTCCCACAGGTTGGTATTACAGATACAAGCCTTCATGTCCTGCTCTTTGGTTCCTATTTATAGGAAATATGTTTTATGTTAGAAGTTACCAATAAATACAGCTACATCTAGATATGAGCATATTACAAGAAGAAACCCTTAAGATGCTTGCTAGGGAGTTTACATTTTACCTTGGCTAGATAAAAGACCCTAGACCTCCAGATACTTTAATCACAAATTAACTAGCTATTGGCCTGGCCTGTCTCCATACCGTCACCTCCACCACCAACATATTAGACTACAGCCTTAAGTCCAAACACAACACAAATAAAAGAAAAAAACAGTGAAGACCTCATTCTATCAGATTCCCAGCACTACCAATTGGTTCTCTGGAACAATACTACCAATATCTTCCAAATGCAGCTGAAAATCCCAAAAGGAGTCTGTACCCAACAGTGCCCTGAACTCATTTAAGAACCTAAGCACCAAACTCCTACCACAAATCTCTGAGTCTTTCCTCTGAAGACTGCCTGAAACCTCCTGGAGATCAAGCAATCACAACTAGCATGTCCCAGGAAATGAGAATGCATTCAAGGCTCCTGAAAGATCCCTTCCAACCCTAAAATCCTAGTTCTACCATTTTCTAAAATAAACAGTATTATCAAATGTCTACAGAATCTTTTAAAGTAGATGACTGTCAATGATAGAACAACTTATGTAACAATAGGAAGACTAGAAATCTTAAGAATCAAATAAAACATTAGAAGTTCAATAAATATTTGGTTAAATGAATACTCTCTTTAAAAATCATAACAATATTTTATTACAAACTTTAAATGGAATAATTTAAGGAAAATATGAGTTGTTTTTCTTAAATATTTATTTATTTATTATGTATACAATATTATGTCTGTGTGTATGCCTGCAGGCCAGAAGAGGGCACCGGACCCCATTACAGATGGTTGTGAGCCACCATGTGGTTGCTGGGAATTGAACTCAGGACCTTTGGAAGAGCAGGCAATGCTCTTAACCTCTTAGCCATCTCTCCAGCCCCCGGAAAATATGAGTTTTAAACCAAAGGTTTCATTAAAGGATTTAGAAGAAACTTTTGGTTTAAAATCTTTGAATGAGCAGGGTAGTGGTGGCGCACGCCTTTAATTCCAGCACTGGGGAGACAGAGGCAGGTGAATTTCCGTGAGTTTGAGGCCAGCCTGGTCTACAGAGCTAGTTCCAGGACAGCAAGGGCTACACAGAGAAATCCTGTCTCAAAAAGCGAAACAAAAAAAGGCCTAGAATGACAACTGACACCCCAATGTTGCATTCCCACTAAGTAACTAAGTGTAATAGCACTCTAGGCAACCCTGAGACATAATAAAGTGACGGTTCAGCTAGTTTTATAAACTCTCTACCAGGCAGCCGTCAGACAACCTGCTGAATATCTGGCTCTGGTACCGTGCTGTGACTAGATACTCCTCCTTCCCAACCACAGAGACTAGATTAAGGCAAATGGAAGGCTACCTAGGAAGGGACTGTGACCACAGTGAAGCACCAATTAGTAGAAGAAATGCTCTGACTGAATTCCTAATGGTCATTCAAACTAACCTGGCAACAAGAAGCTGTTGACACATCTTCCAGAACAGTGAAAGCCACCACTTACTACTTAATGCTGTTTGTTTTGACTGCATGTATGTATTTGCACCACATAAGGGCTTAGTGCCAAGAAGGTCAGAAAAGGACACCAGATTCCCTAGAACTTGAATTACGGATGCCGTGAGTACGGATCCAGGTCTTCTGCAAGAGCAACAAATGCTCTTAACCACTGCCACCTCTCCAGTTCCCCATAGACATCCTCACCACCCAATGAACAAATACTATAAATTGAAGAAGTCACTCAGGAACTTAAAATTTAGTCAAGGAACATAATACATTTCAAAAAATGTCATAACTTTACTGTTGTCATTTTTAGTCTACATAATTTTTTGTTTGGTTGCTAGGTTTGGGTTTGGGGGGGTTGTTTGTTGTTGCTGTTTGAGAGAGTCTCTCCACATATACTCTGGCTGTTCTGGAACATGATATATAAACTAGGCCAGCCTCAAACTTACAGAGAGCCTTCTGCCTCTGCATTCCAAGTGCTAGGATTAAAGACATGTGCCACCACACCTGAATCCAGACTATATAATTTCCAGTAACTGAATAATAAGACCCAAAATATTGCAAATGAGATCATAAAAAATAATAACTTTCCAAAGTTCCCTTTAAAATGCTAAGGGAGAACCTGCAGGATAGCTTAGCAAGTACAGGTCCCTGCTGGGCAAGCCTGATGCCTGAGTTATCAACAGATAAGAGAACCAATTCTCAAAGGTTCTCTTCTAACCTCCATGTGGGGACACACACACACAAACACACACCAATAAGTCAAAGAATTTTTTAAACATTAAGGTTTTCTATACAATATCATGCTTATTATGAAGACAATAGAAACTTATGAACTAAATAATCTGATAAAAACCTTTTAAATGTGATCTTAAAGATGTTTGGAAAACTCATTAGTCATAGAGAAACAAGAAAAATTAAAGAAATGTTAATTGGAAACATTTAAATATCTGCAATGCTCCAGGTGCTTTCCTAGTTTGGGAGGACTGAAATGAATAAAACATTATCTGCCCTACAGAGCAGATAAACATCTCAATAATATTACTGCATTTTGATGATTCACTAGAAATAATTACACAGCACAACCACACACTCACAAATTTCAGTGTGGGAAAGGGTAAAGTGTTCTTCAGCAGTACCAGCTGCGAATACTTCAGTGAAACCTCACAGAACTGATTAAGATATTTGTGCTGCCTGGATTTATGTCAACTTTACACAAGCTAGAGTCACTGGAGAGAAGAGAGCCTCAGTTGAGAAATGCTACCATTAGATCGGGCTATAGGCAAACCTGTAGGGCATTTTCTTAATTAGTGATTGATGTGGGAGGGCCCAGCCCATAGTAATGGAACTACCTCTGGGCAGGTGGGTCCTAGGTTCTATAAGAAAACAGGCTGAAGCTGGGCACTGGTGGCACATGCCTTAAATCCTTGCACACAGGAGGCAAAGACAGGCGGATCTCTGTGAGTTCAAGGCTAGCCTGGTCTACAGAGCAAGTTCTAGGACAGGCCCCAAAGCCACAGAGCAACCCTGTCTCAAAGAAACAAAGAAAAAGAAAGAGCGAGAAAGAGCACGCCCAAGCAAGCGAGCAAGCAGACTGAGCAACCCATGGAGAACAAGCCAGTAAGCAGCACTCTTCCATGGCCTCTGTATCAGCTCCTACCTCCAGATTCCTCCCAGTTTCTGTTCTGACTTCCTTCAATGATAGATAATGATGTCGAAGAGCAAGCCAAATAAACCCTTTCCTCCCCGACTTGCTTTGGTCATGGTGTTTCATCACAGCAATAGTGACCCTAACGGAGACATATACACAGCAGGAAGTGAGGCTAGGAAAATAATTTAGGAATGACTTACTGTGGATTTGATGTTATGGAACTCTGTTGTCCACACTTGAAATGGCCATTGCCATCTTTAAAATCACAGAAGTTGTGACTGTCGACTGAGATCTTCCTAGGACTGGGCTCACTCAGTTTGGCCCCATGTCAAAGCCTCAGTGCTTGCGGAGCTCCTTAGTGAGATGGTCTCTACCAGGTACATGAACACTGAGAGCATCTAAGTGACCTAAACCAGCATAAAAATCAGGCTCCAAAGCTGGTGAAGATAGTGCTGGAATGACAGCACAGCAGTTAAGAGCACTGGTTACTCTTCCAGGGGACCCAGATTCTATTTCCACATGGCAACTTCTATAGCTCTAGTCCCAGAGAATCTGACACTTTCAGGCCTCTGAAAGTACTGCACACATGTGATACATGCAGACACGACAAACACCCATACACATAAAATACATTTTTAAATGAAATAAAAAATTAAAAGTGCTAAAGCAATCAAAAAGACCTGTCATGATGGCCACTCAAAGACATGTGTGATGGGCTAGATTTTAGGAGAAATGCTGATAACCAAACTGAGTACTTGTGAGTCTCTGGGAAGCTTCAGTGAAGGTATAAAAGATTAAAAAAGATTAAACTTGTTCCAGGGGTGGGCAACTGCTCCCAGAGTATCCTATATACTCCCCCACCCTGGGAAGTACAAACTGTTCTCCCAGATTGGGATCTTTCAGGTGTAGCCAATGAGAAAGCAGCAGCTAGCAGTAGTACTGCCTGCTTAGAGCCTGTGGAACAAGCAAAAGCATACCTCCTGAGGCACTAGATCTAGCCTTACCTCGCCCCTGGGGAATGGAGAGGTGTCAGTTAGCCTTAGTAGCCAACCTGATACACACCTGAGAAGAGGGACCTCAATTAAGGAATTGCCTATATCAGACTGGCTGTGGGCATGTCTGTGGGGCATTTTCTTAATTGCTAATTGACATCAGAGGGCCCAGTCCACTGTGAGCAGTGCCATCCCTGGGCAGAGGTCCTAGGTTATGATAAGGTAAGTAGTGGAGCAAGTCACAGGGAGCCAACAAGCAAGCAGTTTTCTTCCAGGTTCCTATCTCCCAGTTCCCTCAATGACAGACTATACTATGTAAGACGTAATAATCCTTTTTGTCCCAAGCTGCTTTTGGTCAGTGTTTTATCTCGGCAACAGAAAAGCAAACCTGGACAGGGATGAGGAGTGGGGATGCACAAGATACAAGAAGTTCATCCATGACCACAGGTTAGAGGAAAATAAGTAATATTACCTATGGAGCTGCTCTATCCAAAACTACTCTTGAGAAAACTGATGCAAGTGATGGGATCTTTCATGCTGCTCTGGACCCTGCTGCCCATGTTTTCTTCCTATTAGGTGCTGAAGACCCACTGGCATTTGCCTCGCTTCAATTACATAAAGCCTGAATGTCACAAAGATTTAGAAAAGAATCTTGAAAACATGGAAGAGCAACTAAAAGAGCACAAATGAGAAAATCAACTCATATAAGGCGCATGGGCCATGGACACTGCAAAATTCTTGAGTTTTATGGCTGGGTCAGGTGCCAGTAATAAGGTAACTGAAAAATATCCTACAACTGTCTATGCCTATAAACTTTAAAACCATGGTTAAGAATTTTCATGAAGGTACCCTGCATGGATGAAAAAAAGCACTTGTGGAAGTCACAAGGTTACTGGATGAAAATTCTAGTGCCAGGCTAGGAGGATCACTGAAGCTACACAAATCAAAAAGGCTACTTCTGGTGCTATAGGTTGTATGCTAAACTAGATGTTAAGACTCTACTACTGAAAACATCAAGAACTTTGGTTGCAGGACATGGGGAATCAGGATAGGCTGAGTCCAAAGCATACTCCCGACTAGCTATGATTTGTAGTACAGACAGGTACTACAAAGGCTGCTGAAGAACTGTTTCCCAAGGTCTTACTCAGCAATGTATCCTGCATGCTAGCACCATCAATATGCCAGGCAAGCTGTGCCCACAGATGCAGAAGTGTCATGACTGGTAAGAGAACACTCAACCACCTTTAAGGCCTGCTCCAGTGAAGAAACTTAGGTTTAGAAGTATAAGTCAGGACAGGGACCCATGGCTGAGAGGCCATAAAGCCCCTGGAGAAGCTACTGCTGTGGTTTTGCTAAATGGATATGATGTGCCCCCATCAACCTGCCTTTCATGTTTACGACCATGATTATGACTGCTGTTGGCCCTGGTCAAAAACATCTTTTTTTAGGGTCAGAATTCTGCAGAGACTCATAAGCAGTCAAAGTGCTGAGGATAAGTGACACTTACCATGAATAATAGCTCAATGCTCCACCCTAAATAAGAGAAAAGACATCAAGGCTCAGGGATCATGTAAAAAGGGGAGCACAAGGAATGAGATCTGAGAGACAGAGGACAAAGTAGAATGCTGAGGAACTCTGTTCTCCAGCCACTGCCATCCTGAAATCAGTGCGACTGCACAAGACTTTCCTAACTGAAGGAGCGACAGTCCAGGAATCAAAGAGTCGCGAGCCACCCTTCTCCTGTGTGAAAATATACAAACACCTGGTAGAGGGGAGTCTCTTCTTGAGGGTGCATGCTCCTCTTATAAGTAACTCCAATTAAACTTACTGGTTCGCCCAGCTAGCTGTAGAATTGTGTCTTTGGTCAGTTACTGCCTCTCTACCCGAGGCGAATAGAATCAGGACTGCCTGAGAACAGCACAGACAGCTGAGCCCATGCTTTGGCACTCATAGTTTATTTAGCAGCCATTTTTTTAAACATACAAGGACCAGCATCAGTGGAAGTTTTGTAAAAGATGTATGTAGCATTTTGAGAAAGAGATCAATTAGTCTAATATCGCATTATCTCATGGAAAAAATGGCACAGGATTCTGAACAGTAATGACAGAAATGAGAGACAACCCATGGAAGATTGTACACAAAAAATAACAGTAAGTTTGAGTCAAGGTTAAGACAATGATGGTTTCTAGCTTAGGTACTAGAAAATGTTTATGACACATACAAGGTAAGGAATATAGAAAAGTCAAATATGACTAGGTTAAAAATTAATTTCAGAGACTTGCTAGGAAAAAAGGAGTGTTGGTGATATCAAAGAAGAAATACTTTAATTCAAAAACAAAAGCCACCAACACGCAAGACCAAGAAGGTGACACTTAAAAGACTAAATTCAAGTCAACAAGTTTTAGCAGTTAAGGCAGACCATCATTTATCAGACTAAACAGGAAGCACAACGAATATCTGCTCAAGTCAACCTACTATGCAGGAAACACAGGCCTTTAAAGCTATGGGCCAGCAGTTCAGTTTTTGGTCTCAGGATCTTGTCACACTCTCAAAAGCTACATTTACATGGACTTTGTAAATATTCATTTTTATTTTATGAGTGTTTGACTGCATACATGTATATGCCCCACATGTAGGCAATGCCCAACGAGATCAGAAGAGGTCACAGATCCCTTATTAGCAGCCATGTAGGTGCTGGGAATCGAATCTTGATTCTCTGGAAGAGCAGCAAAGTACTCTTAAGTTCTGGGCCATCTTTCAGCCTCTGTTTATGTGTTCTCGTCTATGTATATTGCTCTGGAAATAAAAACAGACCAAGCTCAGTGACAGAGCACTTGCTTTATCCCTGACAAGACCTTGCATTCTATGTCCAGAAAACACAAATACATGTTTGCTAGTTCATTTTTAAATACAACACATTTTAATTAAATGATATATTCTTTATAAGGAGAAAGAACCTCTGCATTTTCCAAAATAAAGATAAGTTTGTGTATAGTGATTTTTTTTGGCATGCTTCTCACATCTGCTTAACCAAAGTGTGCTTAACCGAAGTGTGTTCATGCATTTAATTTCTTGCACTACATTATCTTGGTCCAAGAACATGAAATATTCCAAACATATGCAAATGAAAAAAAGTTTTTTCTTTAAAAAAAAAAAAAGACAATGTCTTACTTCATAGCCCAGGCTGACCTCAAACTTGCAATGTCCCCTGGCTACTTCCAAGGCACTAGACCAGAAAGCATGTGCCACCACACTCAGTCTCAACTCTGCTTCTTCAAGGAATTATAAATCTTCTGTTTTCCAAGTAGTTGTTTCTTTTTCTTTTTCTTTTTATTGTATGCATTCGTGTTTTTCCTACATGTATTTATGTGCAAGGATGTTGGATTCCCCAGCAATGAAGTTAGACACTTGTGCTGGGAATTGAACCTGGATCCTCTAGAACAACCAGTGCTCTTAACTGCTGAGCCATCTCTTCAGCCCCAGTAGTTGTTTCTTAAAGTTAGTTGCAATAGAAAACCTAAAACCACCATCAACTAAGTTTTCAAGATATTTCCTCAAAAACCTGTCTATTTTGTACTTTGATTATCCATGCATGGCTCTTTAACACCATATTGCATTGATTATCAGAAAATAACAGTTCACTAAGTTATACAGATCTTCCAAATATGGAGACAGTTCAAGAAAATACCAGAAATTACATTCACTGATATCATTACTTATCCTACCAGACCAAAAAAAAAAAAAAAAAAAAAAAAAATGGAGAAAAGCAAAACGTAAAAGGGATGTATACAAAAACTTCTGAATATTCAGAAGTACCAAAGCTCGTTAATTTAATTTTGGGTTTTCACTTGGCTTATATCACTGATTAAAAAAAAAAAAAAAAAAAAAAAAAAACCACCATCAAATTTTCTCTCGACAATGACAAACTCACTGCGTTTACTTTCAGAAAATACCTGTGACTCACATCTGAATAATTACGATCGTCCAGGCCGCCTTTAAAGTGAAAGCAGCCCTTCACATAAATGCAAACAGCAAGCTGGACTTGCACCAGAGGCAGCACTAGCATCTTCCTTTGTCTCCAGCAGAAGAGCTACATATGTGCTTCCCGCTCTGTCAGACTACTGGAGCAAAGATAGCAGAACTACCTGTTACCTGCTTCCCAGGAGCACACTCGGGTGGATTTTCAGCAGATGGTGGGGAAGGGTGCGCTGACTATAATGGCTCACACTGAAACCAACATTTCACCATACAGTTAACAGTGAGAAGGATGAACACCAGCTCAGTGCTGTTAGGAAAACAGCTTGGACGTCACAGATTAACTATTACAAAATAAGAAGTTTCCTCCTTCCGCATTCTGAAAATCATTACTAGATACAATTCAAACACTTAATCCCCTTCACAATTTCCCTACTAAACAACAAATTTGTATGAGTTCTTTAACCCAAGATAAACAGAGGATAAACCCTTGAGAATAAGTCCCTAAATAACAAGTAAAAGTGTTCTTCAAGTAGTGGAGGATAAGAAACTGTGTTTCAACAGAAAACCCAGACCATTAGATGGCCTTTGTTTTGCTTCTTTTATTTCTATACCAAGTGTCTATAAAAAAACTGGTACCAAACCTCAAACTAACAAAAGGGAAAGCCACTGTGACAGATAATAGCTACACTGTAAACACTTTCACCTGATATAGGTAGTTGCTATTGAATTTCTTCAAATGTGTACTTTATAGTTTATTCCTACTTTATAGAAGCTGAAATAACCTTTTAGCAAGAGTCAACTCCTAACCATAATACTGTGTTATCTAAAAGTATACATATATTTTAATAGGTAATTTTATCTCTTCCGTTCACTCTAAAAATATAATACCTCACATAAAGAATTTATTTTTTATTTTCTGAGTGTTTTGCCTGCATTTATGTCTATATATCATGTATGTGCCTGTTACTAACAGAGACCAGACGAGGCCATCAGAGCCTCTAAGACTGGAGTTACAGATGGCCGTGAGCTGCCAAATGAATTGTGGGAATGGAATCTAAGTCCTCTGGAAAAGCACCTGTGCTCTTAATTGATGAACCACCTTTCCAGCCCCAGACTTACAAAATTATATATAGCCCAAAGTGTTTCTCACCCACAAAACACTAACAAAAAGCAAAGAAACTACAATTTCCTCACTACAGGGAGTACCTATCTCAGATCTGTACAACCAAAGACACTAGAGAAACTTGGTGAAATGCTCAAATGAGACATGGAGTTACCAGACTCCTGCCCACCACAAAAACCAGCACTTTTCTACTGTGACATCTTCATATCTCCCCAAAATGAGACCAAGAAGACACCTACCCTGAAAAATTAAAACTTACATTACCAGGCATGCCTGAATGCCTGTAGGACTAGGATGACTTACAAACTAGCATTAAGACAACAGTTCAAAACCAAAGTAAACAACTTTATCACTTTTATTTCTATCTGCTATCCAAATTAAGCAAGAAATTGTCCATTCCTACATGAAGATATTCATCTTAATTCAATCATCCAGCAGTTAATACCTTCCAAGGCAACAATTAAACACTTTCCTCTCTATTACGTTTCTTACTACTTCCTTACCACTGAACAGCTCATTTCCTGAAGTCTCACAGGTTTTTATGATGATACTTTAAAACAGCCAGCTATACAGGAGACTAGGCAGCACCTCTGACAATGTTACCATAGTGCCTGTTTTTTGGGATTTGGTTTTATTTGTTTGTTTCCTTTTTAAAATACTCCCTGTCTGAGGGGGCTCCTGCAGGTAATCCTAGCACTCAAGAGGCTAGGACAAGAGGAATGCTGTGAGTTCAAGGTTAGCCTGAACTTCAGGGCAAAGTCAACTCAAAGGAATCCTGTCTTTTTGACCTCTATCTCTGTTAACATAAAAGCATAATAGAGAAATTTAAGATCCTTGAACTATCTTCTTGTGCATATTCTAGATTTTTTAAGAGCTAAACAAATTTAAACTACAGTCATAAAACACAAAATGAAATTCAATAATAGAAATGACATAAGTTATGTCCAATCACATTTTATTCTGACATACTTGATAAGTATATAACCACAATCAGCAGAATGATACAACCTATTGAAGATGGAGTCAAAGGAAATAGTCATCTGTTCTAATATAAAGCATCTCAATCAGTTGCTTAAAAAAAAATTACACATCATCCAGGTCGAGGTGGCACACGCCTGTAATCCCAGCACTCTGGAGGCAGAGGCAGGTGGATCTCTGAGTTCATGGCCAGCCTGGTCTATAGCACAAGTTCCAGGACAGCCAGTGATACAAAGAAAACCCTGTCTCCAAAAAAGAGAAAATTACAGATATATGTATACATATATAAATACATATCTATTCCTGTACAATCTTGAAAGAAACACCATGAACCCACCTTCTGTAGTGACCTGACGTTTCAGATGGCTTAGACTTAACCCCACACTTGGCAACTAAGACAGATTCGGTCAGAGGCCTTCCTGACCCAAGGGATCCAAATACTGGTAATGGTCACACAAACAAGTCCTTGGCAAGCTGCATCCCTAGGCTCTGCAGCAACCCACTCCTGCTGTGGTCCTTGCCAGCTTTATTCCTTAAATCCTCTAACTACTAATAAACATGTCAATTGGGGGGAATAATTTCTCCCAACCACCAAAACTTTGGTTTTTCATCTGTGTTCCGCAGTCCTTTCATTGTTTTCCTATTGTCCTGACAAGGATATACTCTTTATATATATATACATGTAATCAGTATCTACTTATTAACAATGACCTGTTCTGCTGCTCTGTCTAAACATGGATTGCACTCTCAATTTCAGAAACAGCAGGACAGGTAACAGAAAACAGAGAAATGAGAGCTCTTATAGTCAATTTATGGCCAAAGTCAAAAGAGAAGAGATAATGCAGAGACAGGAAGGAGTAAGCTGAGAGGGTCACCGGGCAGAACACTTACTTTTAGGAACAGAGTGTTCTTAGGCTTCTGGTGAGTTGCCCAGAGCCTCTTCAGTTTCAATCCAAATGACAATGCTTCTCTGAGTCCTCAAGTAATGTTTCCACCACTAAAACTTGGATCTACAAGAGCTCAGATATACTGGTGAAAAAAAAAAGTGTCAGGGGCCCCCATAGGCCTCTGAGCCAACTCCCCTGTGTTCTAGACTCTTCTTCCAAATGCCAGGTATTCAGCCTGTTGCTTCTCTTCCGAGTGTCACCACCTACTCTATTTCTCAGGGCACCTCTAACCCCAAGACTGACTGTAGAGCAGGACACCAGCTCCCCCCTTCCATGCTGTCCCTGCAAATAAACAAACAGGCCTTTCTAATTCCAGCATTTTTCTAATAGTGACAAAGGAATATGCGGGACAAAAAAAAAGCAGCAATATAGCAGCAGAGATTAGGATTATAGTAGTAACTGTCTCTATTTCAAAATGTCTGCCTCCCAAAAAAGTCAAATGTTCTACATTTCCTTATTTACAAATACATAGATATACATACAATTATATACGCTAAGCCGTTCCCAGCCTTACAGACCTATAAAGATACATCCTGCTTTTCAAAACTCTTAAAACAGGAGTCCAAAAATAGCAAATAGTTTCTCTTTTTAGAACCTTTCCTTTAACTTACAAGGTATCTTAAAACTTGCTTTTTAATGAACATGAAACGCTGAAAATGTTATCTAATGTAAATAAGAATTTACTGTAAAAGCCTATTGAGATTTACAAGGCAGGTGTGTTAAAAAGCAACTAGTAAAGGCGGTGGTGGCGCACGCCTTTAATCCCAGCACTCGGGAGGCAGAGGCAGGCGGATCTCTGTGAGTTCGAGACCAGCCTGGTCTACAAGAGCTAGTTCCAGGACAGGCTCCAAAGCCACAGAGAAACCCTGTCTCGAAAAACCAAAAAAAAAAAAAAGCAACTAGTATTGTAGACAATAAAATCCTGACACATCTCTACACTTAAATTTTTAATAAAATTCTATGAATTACATTCAAAACCAAGATAAGTCATTTTAAGAAATAACTTGGACGACTTAGAATATGTCAAAATTACATAGGGACTCTTTTCCAAGCAACAAGAAACTTCCCAATGTTCTTACTGTGCTAAAGTGTATTTTAATAGACTTCATAGGCATCAAAATAAATACTTTACCTAAATATTGCTACAAATCACAAAGATTCTAAGAAGTGAATTCAAAGGCTCCACGTGCAGACAGATGGAGAATGTCACTGACTCTGAATTTCCTAGACTTACTCTTTGTGTTTATCTTTTAAAGACAATTATGACACAACAAATTTAGGGCTCAAAACAGGCAAAAATCACGTTAATAAAAGAAAAAGATAGTTCGTCTCAAGAGATTCAGATATTCGAGGTAAAAAAATGTGTTCCTGAGTTCGCCTCCCAAGTACTTCATTGTAAAATATTACAGAAATGGAACAAAAACAAGACGCAAAACCTTGGCCTGACCCTTCCGGACGTCCGTCACTAAGAAAGTTTAACCTATTCCGATCCTACAACAAGACACTTTTTCCCCCGAGGGTCGAATGACACCGCGGCCATTCCTCCATCCCCTGCCGCCCCTGCACACTAACAACAATGCGGCCAACGTCTCCGTGCCAGGCTGGGGATGGGGGCACCGCACCGGCCGCGCACAAGAATCGCAGCCGCCAGGGACCCCCTAGCACCATTCATCCTCCGCAGCGGTCGTAGTGGGCGCTACCGCCGCCGACCCCTTCGCCGCCGCGAGCCACGGCGGAGCTGGGTCGCGCCCCACCGCGGCCGCCGCCTGGCTGGCCGCCCAGCCGTCCCCGCGTCACGCGGGGGTGAGGGCGCGGGGGTGGGGAGGACGCCGGCCGCGGGCGCGCGGGACTCACCGGGTGGAGGTGCCCTTCCGCACATCGCACATCATGCACTTGAAGGCCTCGGCGCTGTTCCGGAAGGTGCAGACGCTGCAGTCCCAGTAGCCCTCATCCGAGGCGGGCTTCGGCTGCCGCTTCGGCCTGCAGGACACAACCGGACACGACGCCGCAGCGCGGGGTCAGCGGCAGGCCGCGCCCGGCCCCCATGCCCCGCCCCGCCCGGCCCGCGACCCCCGCCCCGCCCCCCTCCCCTCCCCCGGCGCCGCGCAGGGGAGGGGGGAGCGCGGCCGCTGACTCCGGCCGCCATCGAGGCCCATTGTGGGCAGCAGCAGCCGCGCGCCGCGCCGCGCCCCCCCACCTCCCACCCCGTGCCGCGCCACCGGCCTCGCGGACCGCGGCCGCCCCGCCGGCGGGCCGCCGTACCCTACCTGGTCGGGCTCTTCTTGTCGCCCATGCTCGCTGCCGAAGCGCGCCTCGGAGCCGCGGCCGGTCTGTCAGCCGCCCGGGGAAGAGGGACCGGCGGAAGCGCCGAGGCGAGGGGGCGGGGAAGGCCGCGCCGCGAGCTGCAGCCGCCGCCGCCGCCGCCGGATCCCACGCAGCCTCCAGCTGTCGGGGAAACTCCTGCTGGCGCGCACGTGACCCGCGCCGGCCAACCAGCGGCCGCGCCGGAGACTTCAAACGCGGGGAGCGCGGCCCAGCACCCGGGGCGAGTTCCGTGCGCTGCCTCCCCGCCTCCCGCCCGGAGCTTCCCAGGCCCCGGAATCCCGGAGGGGCGCGCGATGGCAGGCTCTGGCAGAGGCCCGTGCGCTCGGGCACGCGGCTCCCCCTCGCCCCCGCGCGCGGCGGGGACTGTCACCCTTCGTTTGGGGAAGCGAGACGGAAGCGCAAGGAAAGGTTCGGTGCCCTGCTCTTAGCCTTACATAATTCAAACATGACGAAACCACAGGGTCTGATCCGGTTTTCATTCCAGAAGCGTTCTCTCGGCCTCACGGGGCTCTGCAGTGGCTTGTTATAAAACGGATGCTTCTCATGACAAACGAGCTTGCTGGTGCCCTGAACACAAACGCCCCCATACACACACACACACACACACACACACACACACACCCCGATCTCTTTATTTCAGCCTGCTGGAGACATGCATCTCGTGCTATATGGTCCTTTAAGTTCTGGTTCCGCCTCGCCGATCGAGCCGGTAACCCACCGCCAGAGTTATGCCTTCGCTCTGATCAAGAGACGACCTTAGCATGGCAGTCGGTAACTCGCCAGCAGGAAAGCTACACCCTGAAGAGAGAATAATGAAAGTCATCCCTTCACAGAGCCCTGCCTTCTTTACTTCGGTGGAGGCATAGAAGCTTAGCGTCGGGCTTGAGTGA
Source organism: Arvicola amphibius (assembly GCF_903992535.2). Lineage (NCBI taxonomy): Eukaryota > Metazoa > Chordata > Mammalia > Rodentia > Cricetidae > Arvicola > Arvicola amphibius. The sequence continues at coordinate 51,549,066 of NC_052055.2, forward strand.
AGAGGACCCGAGTTCAGGCACTGCGTGCTTAACAGTTGGTCCGGAAAAGAAGACGGCTGTGTGACTCGCTGTTGGGGTGTACTGTAGGATGTTTAGGAAATCTCTACCCAAATGGAACAGAGCGGGATAAAGCAAATTCCCATCATAATACTCAGAGTGGGATGGCAACTAAAAACTTTTAGTTGTTTTAATTATTTACAAAATCCTTAATATTTTGCATTATGTTATCTGAGGGTAATTGAAATAGGAAAGAAAAAAATCCCAGCGAAGGGGAGACTTCTGTATTGATGTATTACTTTCTAAGCAACAGGAACTAATAAGTTAACAATCGAAATGAGAAACGCCATCTTTTTTATCATTGGGAGTTAAGAGATTAATTGGGGTAATTAAGAGGGGAAATAGGCTACAGGCCTCTAAGAGAAGGAACTCAAAATGAGGTGTGGCAGAACAGGCCGGGGCGTCTAGCTCAGTGGTGGAGCACTTGCTTACCATACAAAAGGCTCTGGGTTACTGAAGATTTGAAAAAACATTTAAAAGGTTGATTTAAGTGGGCTTTTGCTTGGTCAGTTAACATCACTTTATTTTTGCAAACCGGAGATGAGTATAAAAATTATGTATTAGCTGTTGCATTAATTTTCCAAGATTAGTGTTAGAGGCTGGGTGTTTTCTGGAATGGGAACGTATTTTCCCAGGATACCAGAGGCTCCAAGTAAGAGACAGGGTTTTCCGCAGGGCTGGTTCTTCCCAGGCCTGTTATCTTGGCTTGCAGATAACCATCTGTTTTGGTCCCACCTTCACAGAGTCACCATTGTATGCCTGTGCCTGTATCCTGATCTTTTTATATCTGTGCCTATGTCCAACTCTCTTCTTATAAAGGTGGCATTCATCGGAGTAAAAAAAAACTACAGCAGTGGTTCTCAACCTGTGGGTCGCGACCCCTGTTTTCCGGTCTGGTCTGTGTGGAATGTGCATTGTTCTATGTGTGCCCGTGCATGTGGAAGCCAGGGGTCAGCATCGGTTGTTTTCCTCAGTCACTCTCCGTCTTCCACTTCAGATAAGTCTCCCACTGAACGTGGAGCTCTCTAATTCAGCTAGACTGGTGGCTGCCCCAACCCAACCACTGCACGCTGCGGGGACTGTCACCCTTCATTTGGGGAAGCGAGAGGGAAGCTCAAGGAAAGGTTTGGTGCCCTGAACCCCAGAGATTCTTTGTCCCTGTCTCTCTGGTGCTGGGGTAAAAGGCTCACACCACTGCATCCTGGGAAATTGAGCTCCGGTCTTTATGCTTTCAGCGCTAGAACTTTCCCGGTTGAGCCATGCCCCTGAACCCCTCCCCTCTTTCTCCTGATTCCTATATCTTGGCCATAGGAAGGATGGCACCATGTTTTGACCTCTGGTTTAAAACATGCACTGCATCTTGCAAGACAGCACCACACCCAGGCATGGTGATTCACACGGATAATTCCAGCACTCAGGAGCTGCAGCAGGAGCGTTACTACTCTGAGTTAAGGCCAGCCTGGGCTATATAGAACAAGCCCTTATCTGAATTAACAAACCAACTATAAGCATCACACTCTTCCAAGGTGTTGTCTGAGGCAGCCAAGTCTTCATAGGCGTTGTACTATTCTGTTAGGGCAGTTGCTTCCTAGAGATGAAGTACATTGTTGATTAGTGACTTCCGTGGGTGTGAGCAGATTGCTGCTTTCCTTATGACATGAAATAGCTCAGTTTATTCCTCTGAAGCACTGTTGCAGAGTACAATGGAAGTGCTGGCAAGGAGTCTGTGGAGAGTGCTACCAACAGTAGTGTTCTATAACGCAGCATAGGCAAAGGCATGTCTAGAATATGTGCCTATTTCACTAAAAAAAATCTTCCATGCCAGGAGGAAGTGGTCAATATGATCAAACTGTGGAGGCAGCTGGCTTGTTCATCCAAGCAAACATGCCATACCCGGTGTGGTTTGTGCTGATGGCTAGTTAGAGGTTCAGCAGTAGTGATGCATCTTGCAAATCTACAAGGTTAGCCTTGGTGAGAGAGTCACGGTACTGAGCTCACACAAAGGCCCTGTTTCAGACAGTATGGCCACTGCGCACAAGCCCACCACGAAAGCACTAGGGTGACTGGAGAAAGTGGATGGCGTTCATTTCGTTCTCTTCCACAAGCTTCCCTTCACACGACGCTCTGCATGCAGTAGCTTGATGGCCCACTCTGCTGCCCATTCTGAGAGATCCGTCCAGTACCAGACTCTCCACTCTTTGCGTCAGTTTTCCAATCTACTCTTGAGTTCCTGATCATGTAGCTTAAAGATTGGAAACTACCCATGGATCAGCACATATCCACTCTAACCAAATTGTAAACTTTCTTCCCAGCAGAATTTCTCTCTACTGCCACCCTCAGGGCCACCTCACTGTAGGGTGCCATCCTGTCGTACAGAGCCACTTCTAAACCAGGCCCAGAATGTTTCCTTCCTCACTCCAGCTGTGGTAGGAAATTCCCTATAAAGCTACAGGTGTGGACTGAGAGAATTCCTGTTTTGCACTTCTCTGTCTTCCTGCTTATGTCCAACATTCCAATGGAGTGGTTGTTGCTATGCATGTACATATAAATTTTGGGCTTGGTCCGTTTCATAAAAAGGAAAATCAATGTGGTCATTTGGTGTTATATGATGAGCCATTCCATCTCTACACAAAGTAGAGACCACACTATGATTTTCTATCTGCTCAGTATCCTATAGACTATTTTTATATACATGGCTGTTTAAATATTGTATCTCACCATTCTCACTGGTGCATGTTTTAATATCAGTACATTTTTGTTTGAAGTATGTCTCTTCATCTAGGTATGGTGGCACACACCTGTTATCTCAGGTAGAAGGAACAATAGCCTGGTGAGCAAAGCAAGACCATATCTTAAAAAAAGAAAATGACATTTTATCTTCTGGTCATGTTCAAAAATTCTCTTTTAGCATCTATTCTCAGTTTATACTAAATTTATCTTGCTTTCTAATTATATTTTGTTCTATTTTCATCTTTTTTTCTACAGATACTGCCTTTTAAATTTGATCTTTCCCAACTTTTCATCACTTTTGTTGGTTTCTATTTGACACACTCCTTCATAGATTTCTTGTTTTTTTTCTCATCCATATTTTTGTTTATTTTACTTGTTATGGTTTTGTTTGTTTTTTATTGTTGTTGTTGTTTTTTAAGACAGAGTCTATTTAAGAACAGGCCATTCTCACTTTGTAGCCAAGGTTGATGGTCAACTCCTGGTCCTGCCTCTACCTCCACAGCACTGAGTTTACAGATGTGTGCTGTTATATGGCTTTTTTTTTCCATGTGTGTGTGTGCGCGCGTGCGTGCACACGTGTGCAGTTGCTGCAGTTGCTCAAATCCCCCCTGGGCTGTTGTTAACAGCAATTGTGAGCCACCTGACATGGTGCTGGGATTTGAACTCAGGTCCTCTACAAGAGCAGTGAGTACTCTTAGCTGCTGAGCCTCCTCTCCAGCCCCATCTCTGTATTTTCTTAATAACATTTTATTATCTACCAGTTCTTCAAGTCTTTTAGTTGCTTAAAAAATGCCCTAGGAATACGATTTTATATGTGTCCTTGAGGAATGTCCAGGATTGCAAAAGAGAAGCTGGTCACACTAAAGAGAGTTGCTTAGTGTGTGTGCTTTTCTAAAATGCTGTTAAGTTACTTGTTCACAGGGAGTTTTAGGTTCGGTGTCACCAAAAAGCAAACGGTCTCAAAATGAGAAGTTCTTGGTTCTCATCAGTTATAGCACACTTGTATCTTGGTGTGCTCCTGAAAATCCGCATTGCAGGTATTAAAGGAGTACAAGGAAGCAGCCCCATATGTACCCCACAGCCCAGAACGTTAATGATGTTGAGCTTACTAACAAACAGCATTTAATAAACTCATAATAAAGATTTCACCCCAGTCACTTATTAAATCAGTTTTTAAGCTTTCAGTGTGAAATACATTGTAGCTACTTTTAGAACCCCTGGTAATGTCAAATATATTTTAAATATCCTTCCATTAATATATTTGACCCAGAAATTTCTACTATGACATCTAAAAAATTAGGAGTACCTACAAATCTCTTTGTCAAAAAAAAAAAACAGCATGAATACAGCTGCACTATTAAATTCCTCAGTGGAGAAATATTTTTTTTCCTCAGACTTAATCATGGAGAATAATATTTTAGGGGGATTTTCAATCTTCTGTTCTAAAAATTTCCTAAGAAAATGATTGAAGGCCCAGTGTGATGGCACACGATTTTAATCCCAGTACTCAAGAGGCAGAGGCAAGTGGATCTCTGAGTTTGAGGCTAGCCCAGTCAACATCATGAACTCCAGTATAGCCAGGACTACATAGCCCTGTCTCAAACAGAAAAATGAAAACGATGGGACCGTGTCTGTGTGTTTGTGAGTAGAATAACACATCTGCCCTCAGAGAAGAAGAGGAATTGTGTGAGAGAAGGGAGGGGTTAACAAGACGAGGTGGAAAATTGGGAAAGGATGTCAAGAAGAGGGTGATTAAGACCAAAGGAAAGTGACAGATATGTATAAATATGGCAAAAATAGTGTTGTGCCTGCTTCAGTAGCACAAACACTAAAATTCAGACAACAAATAGATTAACATGGTCCCTGTACAAGGATGTACACAAGTCCATATCTTATAATATGACCATAAAATGTACATGCATGAAATGTAATGAAATTCATTGTTATAATTGATATATGCTAATAAAAACATTAAAATGTTCCTAAATAACACAATTCATTAATATATCCTAGAAGCAAACACATCATATAAACATATACAATAATGTTTTATATGGTATGTATTATAATATTTTAAGTATTATGTGACATTTCTTAGATTAAGTATATTTGACTTGTTTGTTTATTCTCACAGGCAACAGTTCCTGGTCCAACATGGGGTTACCTGAGCTGAGCTCTTTGCTCAGGAGACCCTTGTCTGGTTGAAGACTGCAGCATCCCCAGCTTGGAGAGGCCCCAGGTCAGGTCCTACAAGGTGCATGTGCTGTCCGCTAGTGCTGGAGGCTCTAGGAGGTGGTGTCAGCAGGCTTGGGTCTCAGTGGGCTCTGGGTGTGCACTTTCCCTTTTCCTTACTCCCTGATCCCACAGGAGGGTGCTCAAGAGAACATCAGTGCCCAGACGGTCCTCCCTCCAGCAGGAGTGGGACACTCTAGAGCAGAAGCCCTGTGTTGAGGTCGAGCTGAAGTGCATTGTAGTTTCTGAGACCAGGTCTCTTTCTGTAGCTCAGGCTGCCATCAAATGTGTTGATGCCAACACTCAGGAGCAGAAGCAGGATGATCCAATTGGTAGCCCGTCTGAGTTACTGAACAAAGTCCTTCTCAGAATGAAACATAAATTCTGGCTCTGGAACTTGCTAGCTATGTAGCCTTGGGTATTTAACCTGTGCCTCAGTTTCCACATCTTTAATAATATATGTATTTAGGGTTACTATGATGGCTAAACACTTGTTTTTTCTGAGATAGTTCGGTAGAATGGCTGGACTCTAGAAGAAGATAGACTTTTTAATGTAAGCTCCACCACTTTCTAATTGGAAAATACTGGACAAGTTTCTTGCATTTCTGTACCTCAGTATTCCCACCTATAAAATGGAAATAGTTGGTGCAAATAATTATTTTGGGTTGCTATACGTGAAGAACTATACCTGGCACCCAGTGTTTTCTTTCTTTCTTTTTTCTTTTTTTTTCTTTTTCTTATTTTTTTTTTTTTTTGATTTTTCGAGACAGGGTTTCTCTGTAGCTTTAGAGCCTGTCCTGGAACTAGCTCATGTAGACCAGGCTAGCTTCAAACTCACAGAGATCCACCTGCCTCTGCCTCCTGAGTGCTGGGATTAAAGGCGTGTGCCCCACTGCCCGGTCCCAGTGTATTCTTTTTTTAAAAAATCTTTATTTATTTATTATGTATACAATATTCTGTGTGTATGCCTGCAGGCCAGAAGAGGGCACCGGACCCCACTACAGATGGTTGTGAGACACCATGTGGTTGCTGGGAATTGAACTTAGGACCTTTGGAAGAGCAGGCAATGCTCTTAACCTCTGAGCCATCTCTCCAGCCCATTTTTAAAATATTTATTTATTTATTATGTATAAGCAGTGTATTTTTATAAACACTTGCTTTTGCAGTCCTTTATGTAACTGCTGGTGAGGCTTGAGGTAGAAAGGAATGGGGGGGAGGGGGTTGTAGCAAGAATTCTAATTGGTCTTTATAATAAAAAAAAAACCCTCACACCTAGTGGTGGTGGCACACACCTTTAATCCCACCACTTTGGTGGCAGAGGTAGGTGGATCTCTGTGAGTTCAAGGCCAGCCTGGTCTACAGAGCAAGTTCCAGGACAGTCAGGGCTGTTACACAGGGAAACTTTGTACACTGTCTTGACAAACCAATACTAATACTACTACTAATAAAAACTCGGTGTAGCATGAATTCTAATTGGTCTTAATATTAAAAACTCTGAGTCAGGTATTAGTAGGTGAGAGATCAGAGAAGCAGAGCAGCCAGCCGCTAGAGTTCTTAACCTCTACCAATGCTCAGACCAAAGGGGCGATCCTATCCCTACAAATCCTCAGACTGCATCTCAGACTGACTCCTCAGACTACATCCGTCTCTGCAAATCCTCAAACTGCATCTGAGCTCCTGTCTCCTCCTGCCTTATATTGCTGTCTCCACCCAACCATATCACTCCTGTCTCCACCTCCCTAGTGCTGGGAGTAAAGGTGTGTGATCCAAGTGCTGGGATCATCTTTGTGTGCGCTCTGTTTCTGTCTTAGACAGATTCAATCTCTTGAAGCCCAGGGTGGCCTTGAACTCACAGAGATCCATCTGCCTCTGTCTTCTTAGTGCTAGGATTAAAGGTGTGTGCCACCACCGCCTCTGTGACTTACTAGTGGCTTAGCTCTGCACTCTGATCTTCAGGCAAGCTTTGTTAGATCCCAAACAAAATATCACTACCGTGGATGGCACTGAATCTATTCTCAAAATAGAGAGACCAGGGATCTTCCTGGAATTGTTAGGTAGCCCACCTCTCCTCAGCCCAGTGAGTGCCCCTGTGGGTAGCATGGCTGGTTAACAGGGCACCTCGTTAAGGGTCACTACAAGTTGACTGGAGGGTTTTTGTCGTTGTTTTATTTTTTGAAAACACTAATTTATTGTGTTACAGGGCACGTGTGGAGGCCGGATGACTGCTCGTATGGGTGGGTCCTCTCCTCCTTATATACTGTGTGAACCCTCGGGGTCAAACTCAGGTTATCATGCTTGCCAACTCTACTTTCCCCATGGAGCCTTCTTGCCAGAACCCTCTAAGTTTGTGAAGCTGAGTCTCATTCTGTAGCCTAGGAATGTCTCAAATTTGTAATCCTCCAGCCTCAGGCTTATGAATACAGTTTTTTTAAAGGGGGTTCATGCCACCAGCCACAGCTCAGATCTTAGTTTCTATTTGAATCAAGGGCATGGCTCAAATCTCATTGCTGGAGACAGCTGCCTAAACTATAGGTCCCAACAAATCCTGTAATTGTAACCATTTGGGGGAAAGTTAAATTGTAATCTTTATAAGTATGTGTTTTGTTTTTTAATGTTTTAAAATAAGGCCTCGGGCTGGAGAGATGGCTCAGTGGTTAAGAGCACTGGCTGCTCTTCCTCTGCGTTCAATTCCCAGCAACCACATGGAGGCTTACAACAATCTGTAATGTGATCTGGCACCCTCCTCTGGCGTGCGGGCATACATGGAGGCGGAATGTTGTATATACTAAATAAATAAATCTTTAAAAAAATAAAATAAAATAAGGCCTCACAACTTGGAGAAGCCTATTCTTTTTTTACTTTTATTTTTTAATGTATAGCCCAGGCTGCCCTTGAACTCGTGATCCTCCTGCCTCTGCCTCCTTCAGCAAATCCTACCTGTGTACACCAGCACAACCAGCAAGGAAGCTTATTCTTGAATGATCTCCCTACCTCAGTCTCTAAGGGCTAGAATTACAGGCATGTGCCACCTTGCCTGTAACTTGATCTGTATGGTGCGTGTGAATTGAAGTTGGATATCATCCCCAATCACTCTCTGCCATCTTGTTTTGGAGACGGTATTTTACTGAAATAGGAGTTCATCAGGCCACCTAGGCTGGATGACCATCAAGCTCCAAGTTTTCCAGGACTTAATACCTACTGGGTCTCACACTGAGGACCAGACTGGCCCCAAATTTATGATAACCTTGCCTCTGCCCCACCAGTACAGGGGTTAAAGGTGTGAACTACTATCCTTACTCTGTATTTCTAAACTGTTGAATTGATAAATTCTGGAACTACTTTAAAATAATAGAATTTTATGAATTTAAAGCTGTCTAAAATTTTGCAAATTCAGTTACTAATTTTAAGTTTAAATGGGAAGGCAAATATATATACAAAAATTCTCTATAGTGCCAGTTGTGGTGAGACCCCTTCTCAAAAACAAAACTGTGTGTGTGTTTGTGTGTGTGTGTGTGTTTGTGTGTATACATATACATGCACATGTACAATACAGTGAAATTCTTCTATGAATTTTGGACAATGTGTAGTCATGTAATAATGATCACACAGTCAAGATGTAGAATAGTTTGATCAACCCCAAACTTGCGACCTGCTGCTCAGTATGACTAGCCTCCTCCCCAAATTTAACCTGTGGCAGCTATTGACCTGTTCCCCACCCTAAATCACTTTTCCTGGAATGTGTTGTGGAACAGTTGCCTCCAAGGTTGAAACATTTCATTCTACAGGAAGTTCCCTAGGCAGGAAATAGTTTCAGGAAGTACCTGAAACTGACCAGATTCCCCTGCCTCAGTAAGCAGAAACTGAGAGTCCCTCACAAATGGAAAGGTGATTTGAGCTGCAAAGAAGATAGTCAGATGACCCAAACTCTGCCAGAAGACTCAGAAAGCTGAGTTTGCAAAGCAAACTCAGACCCAGAGACAAACCTGCCTAGAAGCAGCAGGAACCTACTGAACTGCAAGGAACGAAGTTAGACAGCTGAGACATCTGGAAGGGTGCTCTCCAAACATGCGGAAACTGCCTGCAAGGCTTGTGCAGTGTGCTGCTGTTCCTCCAGGTTTGTGAGCTGCTTCCCATGCTGGGGTGGGCATTGATGATGCACTTGTCTTTGAGTTATTTCTGCTCCTGTAAGTAACCCCTCACCCGTTTCCCTCTAAGGAACTCTAATAAAACTCTTTAGTTTTCTACATTGGACTCGGGTGGTGTCTACACTCTTGTCTGACCTGAGTAGACATGTGCGCTGCATCTCTCCAGGCAAAGTTTCATCACACAACATAATGTCGTATGAAAAAATCAGAGAGACTATAGCCCTTTGAATCTGGGACCTTTCACATAGAGCAATGTATTTGTGTGTGTGCTCTTTCTCGTGTACACATATGTTTATATGTGTTAGTGGGCCTATATGCCTGTGTGGAGGCATAGGATGAGAGTAATACTAATTTTCTTTCCTCAGGAGCTATTTTCTTTTTTCCTGTCTTTTTTCTATTTTTCTGTCTGTCTGTCTGTGTCTATCTTTCAAACTATCTATGGTAGGCAGATTTTTTTTTCTGTCCCGCCAATCAGTTCCCAGATCATGACGTGGAAACTTATTATTAATTATGAAAACTCGACCAATAGCTTAGGCTTGTCCCACTAGCTCAGATAACTTAAACTGACCCACTTCTATTTGTCTATGTGTGGTCACGTGATGTGTGGCATTTGCTTGTCCTCCTACTTGTCTTACTCTCTCGGTCTGGTTTCTCCCTTCTTCCCAGCATTCTCTCTGCCCTAAAAGTGCTGCCTAGCTATTGGCAATATAGCTTTTTATTAAACCAGTCACAGTGACATATCTTCACACAGTGTAAAGGAATATTCCAGAACAATCTCTTTATTATCTATGTGTCTATCTTTTGGTTTGTTGTTGTTGTTGTTGATCCAGGGTTTCTCATTAGTCTGGAAATTGCCAAACAGAATAGGTGAAGGGACAGGACAGCCTAGGACCCCGCCTGCCCCTGCCTCTGTGGACCTGGAATTACAAGCATATGCTAGCACACTCAGCTTTACATGTGAGTTCTGGACATTGAACTTGTGTTTGTGCAGCAAGCACTTCACCCATTAGCCATGTCCTCGGCTCCTTCTTTTAAGATTTTAAAGTTTATATTTAAAGTGTGACTGATTTAAGCAAACTTTGATGTAAAGTTTAGAGTGCTGAGGAAGGTATATGTTCTCATTGGATCCAGTCGCTGCAGAACTACTAATTGAAAGTACTACCCCTTTCTGTTGAATTGCCCTTGCACAATTGCTCAGAATCAACTGACTATGTTTTGAAGGGTTTATTGCACAACTCTATTACATTCTGTTGGTCAGCTTGTCTGTTCCTTTCATCAAGCCCATGCTGTCTTAAGCATTATAAATTAATAATTAATCTTTCAATCTAATCAAATAGACATTGGTAATTATGTGTTGTATTATTTGTTTGTAAGTAATTTTAGAAAATGGATCAATTTCTGCTGTTAATCTTTTATTTGAGAGGTTAGGACTTTTCTTTTTTCTTGACGTTGTCACTCTGTGTAGCCCAGACAGACTTCAAATGTAGGATCATCTTGCCCTCCCCTGTGCTGGGGTTACAGGTTACACTGTGCCCTCCATGCTATTAAGTTTTAATTGTATTTATTAGTTATTTTATTGTTATTTATATTAAAATGGTGATACTTTCCCTTGACTCTGGTACAGTATGTTAGATCTTTACATGAGCAGTCTTTTTCCCCCTTGCCGTGGGAATTGAACCCAGGACTTTTGCATGTCTATGCACTCTACCTCTGGGCCACATCCCCAGGCGTTCATGGACTGGTTTAGGTATGCTTATTTATTGTGAAATACAAGTAACTAAGATTTACAGTTTTAGCTACTTTTTGGTGTCCAGTTCAGCAGCATGAAATAGATATATAAGCACCACCAGCCTTTCCACAGGCTTTCCGCTTTCAAAGGTGACATGGTAAACAATGATGAACACCCTTGTCCCAGCCTCTGGCAACCACAGTTTCACTTCTGTCTTTTGGAATCTGACCACCATGTGCATACAGTCGCAGTGGCCTTCGAGCCTGACTTGTTTCATTTCTGTCTCTGAGGTTGAAAATGTGTGAGAATTTCTTCCCCTTTCATGGTGAGTCGTGTCCCACTGTATTTTAACAGATATCTTCCTCCTGCCTGTGAAAAGACACCACAAAAGCACCAGTAGGGAGGAGTGGCTTGTTTTCTCACGGCTTGAGGGGACAGTCCATCATGGCCAGGAAGAGCTACCTGCAGGGACGTGTAGGAGATGGTCATTGTGTACCCACGGTTGGAAAGCAGAGGGTATGACCTCAGCTTAAGGAAAGGTGCTGCCTGCATTCAGGGTAGGTCTTCCTTGCGGTGTTAAATCTTCTGGAAACTCACTGACACTCAGGTGTGTTTTTCAGGTGGTTGTAAAGCTCGCAGAGTAGATAACGAATCACCAGGCGTCTGTACTCCTTTTTCAACCTTTTTTTAAGATTTATTATGTATACAGCATTCCTTCCATGTATGCCCGCACGCCAGAAGAGGGCGCCAGATCTCAGTACAGATGGTTGTGAGCCACAATGTGGTCGCTGGGAATTGAACTCAGGACCTTTGGAAGAGCAGTCAGTGCTCTTAACCTCTGAGCCATCTCTCCAGCCCCATTTCATCCTGGTGGTGCTTAGGTTGCGTCCCCATTTCCAGTGTTTTGAAAGGGGACATGTGAACACGAGTATTTAAATAACTTTAAGTCATTGCTTCCCATCCTTCTGGGTGTGTCACTGCAGTGGGATTCATTGGATTATATCTTAATTCTACATTTAGTTTTTAAAGAACTGACAGACCAATGGGCTATAGACTTCAAGGAATTATGTGGTTATTTAACATTGATTTTTACATTAATGATAGACTTACAGAGATGATATAGAAAATGGAGATAGATTTTTTATTTTAATGGGCAATATTATAGGTTGTGGGAAGGGCCAGGAGGGGCAGCTGAGGAAAGCATTCTGACGTTTACATGACTTTACTAGTATTAAAGATCCAGTATGTTCTTAGGGTCATTATTTGCTTTATATAAGTTTTCATTGAATTTATGCACATATGCTCTTATGTTGTATCTGTGTGAGTGCACGTGGATGCCTGCAGAGGCCAGAAAAAGGCACGGGATCCCTTGAATCTGGGTCACAGGAATCTGTAAGCCACCTTACAGGTTAGGACTGAAACCCAGGTCTTCATGATTGAGCAGTAAGTGCTCGTCACCATTAGGCCACTCTCCAGTCACTTATTGTTTGCTTTGGAAATTCTAACGTTAGAGGTATACTCAGCATCTAAAATTTTGAATGTTTATTTTATTACTGCCTTTGTTACTTTTCTATTGCTGAGAAGATACCATGACCAAGACAGCTTATAGAAGGAAGAGTTTGCTGGGGGCATACAGTTTCAGACGCTGAGTCCATGACCACCATAACAGCTTGCTGGCAGACATGGCAGCGAGCAGTAGCTAAGAGCTTACATCTGACCCATAAGCACATGGTAGAGGTAACTAGGAATTGTGAGACCTCAGAGCCCACCCCCAGTCACACACCTTCTCCAACAAAGACATGTTTCTTTATCTCTCCCTAACAGTGCCACCAGTGGGGACCAAGTATTTATGTGAGCCTATCAGGGCCATTCTCATTTAAACCACAATTACTATTCAAGAAGAGCATACTTAAAAATACTTAGTCCTGGAAATAGTTTTTCTACAAGGTTTTAAGAAAATGAACCTGTAGCACGAATTCTAATTATTCCATTTTTTTTCTTTGACATTGAGCACTTTATTAGTGGTGAAAATCACCTTTGTTAAGACAAAAGGGCAGTGGAGATGGGCAAGACCAGAGCCTATCTGAAGGGACTTCCTGGAAATCAGGTGTTTATGCAAATTTAGAGAAAACACCATCACGGAAGAACTCCCCCCAGAATGCAGGCAGTGATCACCAACCCCGGATGCCAGGAACGCCTTAGGAGCCACTAGGCTGCTGGGACAGCAGGGCTTCTATGTCAGGTTCGATGTCGAAGGTGCGAAAGCAGCGTCTGTACCTGTGTGCACTGGAACACTGTCCGGGCCCACCAGGAACTTCTCGAAGTTCCAGGCAATGTCGTTGCGGCACACCGGATACCAAATGAGGCACTTGTGTCGGTCATGAGCGCAGTGGGATCGTCAATGGGCGCTGGCAAAGACTCCCGCAGGAAGGTAAAGAACCAGTGAGCCTTCTCACAATTCACCTCGCACTTCTCGAACAATGTAACGTTGGGTTCGCACCCCCCCCCCCCCAATCAGGTCGGATATACTTGAGGGAATTCAGAATCTCTTCATTTTCAATTAGTCCGAACTGATTGCATGAGAAACCGAGCACCATCAGGCCACGGGGCCCGAGGTGTTTCTGCAGATCTTTCATCTCAGTGTAGTCAGGGGTCATCCTGCCTTAGAGGGATGGACATTCTCAATGAGCAGCACTTTGCCCGGCAGGGAGCCCAGGCTCACAGGCTCCCCGCCAGCCAGCGGGCCCATGTGGAGAAGACAAAGTCTAGAGTAACCAGGCAGTGGTGGCAAACACCTTTAACCCCAGCACTCGGGAGGCAGAGACAGGCAGATCTCTGTGAGTTCAAGGTCAGCCTTGTCTACAGACTGAGTTCCATGACAGGCTCAAAAAGCTACAGAGAAACCCTGTCTTGAAAAATCAGAAATAAATAAATGAATAAGTCAAAACTCGAAGTCAGTTATTAGGGGGTGAAAGCTAAGGTATCAGAGAAGCAGAGCAGTCAGCCACTAGAGAGACCTTTTACCTCTACCAAGCCTCATGCCAAAGGGACAATTCTGTCCTCAAACTACATCCTCCGACTTCATTTCTAGACTGCATCTGGGCTCCCCTCTCCTCCTTCCTTATGTTCCTCTCTCTGCCTAGCATATCACTTCCCATCCCCACCTCTCTGGTGCTGGGATTAAAGATGAGAGGCACTACTGCCTGGCTCTGTTTCTCTTTGAGACGGGAGCAATTCAGTATAGCCCAGGGTGGCCTTGAACTAACAGAGATCGCTCTGCCTCTTCTCCCAAGGATTAGAGGTGTGTGCCACCACTCCCTAGCCCCCATTGGCTTAGCTCTGTACTCTGATCTTCAGGCAAGCTTTATTTGTTAAAACATAAATAAAATATAACTCATACCCCCCTTTTTTCAAAACAAAAGCCTGAATCTAATCTCCTTTAGCTTTTTTTTTTCCTGACCATTACCAATAACAACTTCTAACATATCTCCCTAAACAACAACAAATATCCATAACCCAGTGAAAGACAAAACAACCCACCCCACCTCTTGGGAATTTTTCACTGATATCTCTTAGCAGACAGAGATTTTTTTTTTCTTTTTTGCGGAGAGGGGGCTTGAGACAGCGTTTTCCTATATAACAGCCCTGGCTGTCCTGGAACTCACCCTGTAGATCAGGCTGAACTCACAAAAATACACCTGCTTGTACCTCCCAAGTGCTGGGATTAAAGGCATGTACCACCACCGCCCAGCAAGAATTATTATAAGTAGGCACTGTGAAGGGAAATTTTTCTCAATCTTTTTCTTGTAACAGTATAGTGAAGAAACAGTCTTTTAAATCAATAACTATAAGAGGCCATCCTTTAGGCAATAGAGAATGTAAAGGAATTCCAGACTGCAGAGGGCCCATTGGCTGAGTCACCTATTAACAGCTTTTAGATCTGTTAGCGTTCTCCATTTTCCAGATTTCTTTTTAACAACAAATACAGGAGAATTCTAAGGGCTGCTTGATTCTTCAATATGCTAAGCATTTAACTCTTCCTGTATCAGGTGTTCTAAGGCAGGCAGTTTCTCTGTTGTTAGAGGCCATTGTGCAACCCATACAGGTTTGTCTGTCAGCCATTTTAAAGGTAGGGCTGTTGGTGCCATTGAAATACCAGCTGTTGTGCCCATTTTTTGTATGACTTGAATGGTCAGTGACTGTTCTTTATAACACCTTCTAATATTTTTCCTAGAAATATACGTTAGCGTATGGTCCAATTCTGAGATTGGAGGAAAGTTAATCTGAGTATTCAATTGCTGTAACAAATCATATCCCTACAAATTCATTGCTGTGTTAGCTACATATGGCTTTAATTTTCCTCTCTGTCCTCCTGGCCTTATACATTAGACCCCTCTTGTACTCTGTTTTACCTAAGAGAGAGTTCCAATCCCTAAAAGCTGAACATTAACCTCCTGAAGAGGCCAATTTGGATGCCAAGATTCTGATGCAATTATTGTTATAATTACACTCATTCTCATGCTTTCTGGCTGAGGACCTGTGCAAGGTCCTGAAAGGTGAATGTCTGCTGGATAAAGTTTATCATCATTACCACTGACATTATACCTTTTCAATTTATTTGCCACAGATCCCCTACACATGCACGCATGCACGCACACACGCACACACACACACACACACTTCCTATTTCTTGATTATATTGCAAGAAGACTTTCAAATGAATATCTTTTAGATTAATGTGGTATATAATTATACAGGAATAAAACAAAATCTGTATAAACTTTATATAGAGATCATATGTGGTAGAACTAGTTTATTTGCAAGTCAATATTATAGGACTTAAATATGTATAAGTTACAAATGTCTTTCTTATGCATCCATTTTCTTGAGTTTTATTTTCCTACTTCTATATCATTGCATTCTCAAAAACTGTAGGATTATATATAATCATGAAGCAGAAATATCAAAAATACCAGTGGTTTTTACTGCCAGTGTTATGACATTTAGTGACTAGATCATGTGAAATTGTATCTCTTGGCATAGTCATAACTTGTCCTTTATTCCCACTGCTACACAAGTCATTATATTTTTAATGTAATTGCCCCCCCATAATCTCATAGGGAGTGTCATTATTAGATATGGCTTCGTTGGAGTGGGTATGATCTTATTGGAGGAAGTGTGTCACTGTGGGGCTGGGCTTTTAGGCGTCCTATGCTGAGGATACTGTCCAGTGTCTCAGTCAATTTCCTGTTGCCTGCATAGTGTAGGACTCTCAGCTACTCCTCTAGTACCATGTCTGCCTGCATGCCGCCATGCTCCTCACCATGATGATAATGGACTGAACCTACGAACTGTAAGCCGCCACTTCAATTAAATATTTTCCTTTATAAGAGTTGCCATGGTCATGGAGTCTCTTCACAACTATAGAAAACTGAGTTAAGACAGATAAGTTAGATATTACGATCCCTTGTCCTAACAAAGCAGTATCTTTTTTAAAAAAATATTTATTTATTTATTTATTTATTATGTATACAATATTCTGTCTGTGTGTATGCCTGCAGGTCAGAAGAGAGCACCAGACCCCATTACAGATGGCTGTGAGCCACCATGTGGTTGCTGGGAATTGAACTCAAGACCTTTGGAAGAGCAGGCAATGCTCTTAACCTCTGCAGGCAATGCTCTTAACCTCTGAGCCATCTCTCCAGCCCACAAAGCAGTATCTTAAACCCACTGGCAGCCCTGTCTGCCAGTGAGGTCGTTGGCCCTGACTAAAAAGGCAGATAGTGTTTGAAACTCCTTCATGGGGAACACTCTTCGGAGCTCCTCATTAGCCCTGATATATGTGAAAACAGACACACGAGAAAAGCAGATAAGCAAACCTGGGTAATCCATTAGGAGTTCCCAGGGAAATTAGCTGTGTGGTCCTGATGTGGAAGAAACTGTTTCCACGAGCGCTAAGGTTTGTTTACTCACTTCTCTGAAATCAAGGCTGGTAATCCCACTGGTTCCAAGAAAGATTTAAGAAGATCTATTCGCAGAGCCTTTGCAAATGGGCCACTTCCTGCTGTTCATAACTCAGGACAAATAGGGCTCTGCTAGTGTATTGCTGGCAGGCCATGTTCCTGAGTTGTTTCCTGATAACAGAGACAGATTTACACCCATTCTCATGCTCTCTGGCTGAGGACCTGTGCAAGCACCTGAGTGCATTTCAGATACGGATGGATGGTGCATATGTTTAAGGAAATTAGTTCATGACCACATGACCTAATGTTAGCCTCTATCAAAAATCAGGCTTGGGGGCTAGAGAGATAGCTCAGGAGTTCAGATCACTGGCTGCTCTTGCAGAGGACCCGGGTTCAATTCCTAGCATCCACATGGCAGTTCACAACTGTCTGTAACTTCAGCTCTAGGGGACCCAACACCGATGGCAAAACACCAATGCACACATAATATAAAAAAAAATTTTAAATCAGGTTTGAGAGCTAGAGATGAGGTCAGTGGTAGAGCATTTTCCTATTTCCGTATATCCTTTCTTTCCTTCTTATTCTGTGTCTGACTGTGTGGCTGGGTGGCTGACCTCTGGAGTCCTCCTTCTCTCACTCCTTCATCTCTCTTGCTCTTCTTCTTTTTCTCCTATTTGTTCTCTCTGCCTGGCAGCCCCGCCCATCCTTTCTCCTGCCTAGCTATTGGCTGTTCAGCTCTTTGTTAGACAGTCAGATGTTTTAGACAGGCAAAGAATAACAGCTTCTCAGAGTTAATTAAACAAATTCAACATAAAAAAATGCAACACATCTTTGCATCATTAAAACAAATATTCCACAACATAACACATGTAACACATCTTAAAATAATATTCTACAACAGGCAACAGGATCAGCTAACTGCCAGGCATCCTGACTTCTGGTCTTCTATCTTACCCAGTACCTAGCACATACTAGCCCCAAAGTGTGCTAGTTCCAAAGCATGTTCACTTTGTAGTAAGTCTTTGTCACTAATGAGAGACCCTGTCCTTTGAAAGTTTATAAAGACTTTTCTTTGTTTCTTTCATTGTTACTAGATTGCCTGTCACAGAATTTTCTCTCATGGGCGGTTGGTACTAACATTTCACCTGAAATCCACCTTAAATAATCCACCCCAAAATAATTGTTCCTTATTTTGGGACCAGTAAGATATCTCAGTGGGTAAAGGTGCTTGTTGCCATGCATGATGAACTAAATTTGATCCCGGGAACTCACATGATGGACAGGAAGAACTGACTCCTGCAAGTTATCCTTTGACTTAGGCCCTGTGGCATGCATCCACATACATACATATAATACACATGCAAAGATTTTTAAAATGTAATTAATCCTTCTTGTTATTCAAACATATAGCACTTGGATGTGGACAGTGGGGAGGTAAGCTGACATGGGATTTTTTTTTTTTTTATTGTTTTTTGCCATTTAGCTTTCAATTCTTTGTGTGTATGTGTGCTCATTCCAGGTACTTCTGGAACTGGAATTACAGACAGCTGACTGCCATATGGGTGCTGGGATTTGAACCCCCGGTCCTCTGGAAGTGCAGCTGGTGCTCTTAACCACTGAGCCATCTCTCCAGCCCCATTTTTTTATTGGTTTTTGAGGGGGTGGGGGGGGACAAGGGGCTTTTCTGTCTAGTCATTTAGCTGCTGGTTATATCCCCCTCCCATGCACCTACACACACACACCACAACCACACACACCACACACACACACACATATAATGCTTTTTTACCAGGTCTTTTGCGTGTATTGATGGGATTCTGTTGGCCCCTTTTCTTTCTGGGTTCCAAGAATCAATGGTCTCAACTTTCTTGGTCTAAGAGCGACATGACAAAGTATGAATGTAGCCCTACTAGCCACAGGAGTGTCCTGGCCCCTCCCCCCAAGGACCTCTAATGCCAGGTTGTTCCACCACAGACTACTCTAACTGCCCAACTGTTGGTCCTGCCCCCCACTCTACAGAGTGAAAAGCTCAATCTCTGATGTGAAATTCTGCCACTCTCCATCCTGAAAACTCCACCTGTAAAGTTCCACCCCCATTCCCAAGAAACTCAATATAAACCCTGCATCTTGTTGAATTTGCTGCTGTTTCTCACTGAAGCAGAGGCAATTGTTCACATCCCAATAAATCTTTTTGTGTGAGGCTGATTGTGTGGTGTGACTTTGTGGTATTCCTGGCTCCCGGCTGTCAGGATACCTTCCATCCTTGCTTACATTTGGTGCTGTGACATGGATGGGCTCTCCTAGTGCCTATATTTCCCCTCGGTCTGAGCTGCACGAGGACCCTGTCCCTCATCTCCAGTCCACCCGCAGCAGACTCACCTGGCTCACCTGTCGCTCAGCACCCATCCACCAACAGTAATTAGGTCAGTTTCCCTGAGTCTGAGGAAGTGCCCGGCATGCCTGTGGTACTCTTGAAGGCAGAGGTACCTACAAACACAGACTTTAAGGCTACAACAACTGACCTTCTTCATCTGACCCCATCCCCACCCTTGGAGCTGTAATCCTGCAGTTTCCTTAGGCCCAACTGGGCTATTGCTCCCCTTCCTGCCCTCTTCTCCCACCTTGCCCCTGGAGTTGTCCATAATCATAATCCCACAGCTCCTTTAGGCCTTCGTGGCTTTTGTGACCCCCATCCCTGACTCTTTCGTGTAGATGAGATTCCCCCTTCTACAGCACAGTTTTTCATTCTCGCCTTCTGGCCTCTACAAAGGCCTGGTACCAGGCACTGTTATGCCCAGATCCGGGAAGTTCCCCAAAAATGCAACAAGGAGACCAAGTCCTGTATGTAAAAGCAAAGCGCCTTTATTTTATACAAGTTTGCAAACTCAGTCTCTCTGTGTGTCCAACGTATTGGAATAATCGGAGAGCCCTGAGCTCAGAGTTGGGTTTTTATAGTAGTAAAGGTGGGGGTGAGGGATTTCTAAGGTTTAGGACCCCTGATTGGCTGACATTTGTCTAGGGGTGTCCTGGTTAGTGTGTGCTGGAAGGTGATCCTATTTACAACGGTTGGAACATTAGGCATTTCCTTTGGATGGTCTGTTTTTGGGTGGTGCTTAGGTAATCTCAGTTTATGGTCCTTTCTGCAGTCAGGTATTGCTTCAGGGTAAACTACTGAGACTCAGGCCTCCTTTAAGCTTATCATGGCTAGGCCCAACACTGGCAGGTGTGATAGTGGTTGGAAGAACTTCCTTTAGGTGGTTTGTTTCTATTAACCTATCATGGCTGGCTCCTGCAGCACCAAGTTTCTCTCTGGCTTAGCCAGGCTAAGCCCCTGATCCCCACTGAGTGTGGTGACAACCCACTGAATGGCTTGGTCCTTGTTTGATCCTCCCTGAGATGTGGGGACACCCACAACTACTTGCTACAGTGACATTGTCCTTTTCTGTCATCCATTGGAACATGCCTTCCATACCTTCTCATTCCCCCTTGAGATGCCTCTTAGAAAACCTACAGCCTTTCCACCTGACACCCAACCTGGAGGGCACTAAATTTATTTGCTTTTGAAATCAAATTCGGCTTCAATACCCCTTAGATAATCAATCCAAAGGGCCTCCTAAGGGCACCTTAAATCCGAATATTATTTGGGACCTTTACAAATACTGTGAGCAATTGGGGAATTGGAAAGAGATTCCCCCATTCCCTATGTCTCAACTCCAGAAATGGAAAGAGATTCCCAGTTCCCTCTTTCTCACCTCCAAGTCCTGTTTGGTTTTTATCTAATCTTCCCTCTCCCACACACTGTGTAAATGTCTTTTAAGTTATCATAGATGGATCTGTAAGTTGGTTGCAAAGAGGGAGCCAGGAGCAAGACCTAACAGTAGTAGGCCAGCTGCAACATGCACACACCCTGCACACACTCTTCACTGGCTGGTGCTTCTCTCAACTCCCTCCTGCAGCGCCCTCTGTCTATAACCAGGACTCAAAAACTTCCTGTCTCGGAGCCTTCTTTGTTCTCAGCTTACTAGACGCTTTTTTTTTTTTTTCAGGGATTCAGGTGTCTTTTAGGTATGAGTGGCATTACACTATTGTTTTATGCAGCCCCACTTGAATTAAAATCTAGCTCTAGAGTTAGGGCATGACTCTTCCTTCTCTAGACCCAAGCATGCTTGTTTAAAGGTTTCTTCCAAAATCTCTGCCCCGTATCAGGCATGCCATCTGTTGTGTGACAGAGAAAGGAGAGCCAAACAAAATAAAGGAACAGACTGTTCCCAACAGGGACCACTGCTGCTCATCTCATACTCCTTTGGTTTTGGTTTAACTCTTTTAAAAGTTTTGCTAAGGTATAAATTTTATCTCAAGATTTGTAAAAGTGGGCTGGAGAGATGGCTCAGTGGTTAAGTGCATAGGCTGTTCTTCCAGAGGTCCTGAGTTCAATTCCCAACACCCACATGGTGGCTCACAACCATCTGTAATGAGACCTGGCGCCCTCTTCTGGCCTGCAGGTGTACATGTGGGCAGAATAGTGTATATATAATAAATAAATTAATTAAAAAAATTTGTAAAACTATGTGCAAACTTCCTGTTACCTCAAGATTTGTAAGCATATTGAATATGATTAAAACCCTGTAAAATCTGTAGCAAAAGGATTAATTTAAAACTCGTAACACCAGGATTGGTAGTTAAAAATATAGACATAAGGTAATCTTAAAGGAAACATGTGGCTTGCTGCCACCTTAGCTGTCTTTCCCCAACTGGGATGGAGGTAGCTAAATGTCTGACAGCCATCTTTGCTAGGGTTGAGAAGAAGGGACTTTGCCATGTGACCTCACTCCCATCTTAAAACAGGATTTTGGTCATTTAAAAAAAATTATTCAGGTACAGCATTAGCAGCAATGACCTTCCCCCACATGTCTTTTTTCTAAAGAGCAATCCATCCTGGTTGGAGTTTGTCCACTCAGTGGACAGGTGCAGTAGTGGACAGACCTGTCAGACAAGGCCACATAAGAGATTGCCTTCAGAGCTCACCTTTGGAGCCAAGACGTTCCTTCCCTTTCCAGGTGCACAGTGTTTCTAGGACTTAGCTGGATTCCCAGCATTGGTTCTACTACAAAGTTAACATGTTTTTGTACTTGTAATAACTTTGGTCCACGTGAGGGCTGTGACTGTAGTGTCTCCGTAAGTGTAACTTAAACACAGACCTGCCCTCATCCCATGTCTGTGTATACCTGAGCACACATACACTCCTGTCCTGATAGCTTTGGACATTTGGCCTTATACGCAGCGTTTATCACATTGCTTTCCCATTTGTTCTGTAAGGGATGAGATAGAGGATAGGCTGTGAACCAACCTGAATTGACTTTGGAAATTCATTCCGAGGGGTAAGTATTCCATTTTAAGTGTGAGAGGAGTAGCTGAGGAGATGGTAATCACAGTAGACATGCAAAGGGTCCTAACGCCTAGGTAGGCTACCAGTCATGTAGGCAAGGGATGGAGGTGGTTTGTTAGTGTTGTGACAGTGAGCTGAGGTGAACAGACTGACTGAGCATGGTGTCACGTCCGCCTGTAACCTCAGCAGTTCAGAGGTAACGGCAAACACACTGGGAGTTCTGGTACACAATGCGTTTGAGGCTAGCCTAGACTACGTGAGTCCCTGTCTCCCTCCCACCCCCACAAAAGTAGAGTGGGTTTTCTGGATTAAATATAGCTGTATTACTGTAGTAATAGTTTACCCACTATTATTCAGACTCTAGGCTTGGTCTAAGAATTTAGAATTTTTAAAATTTGTCATTGATTTGTTTGATACATACATTCATTTAATTTTGAGAAAGTTTTTTTTTTTCTGTTTTTGGTTTTTCAAGACAGGGTTTCTCTGTAGCTTTGGAACCTGTCCAGGAACTAGCACTTGTAGACCAGGCCGGCCTTGAACCTCCCGAGTGCTGGGATTAAAGGCGTGCACCCAGCTGCTCAGTCTAGTCTTAAACTTGCTATGTTGCCAAGGATTGCTTTAAACTTCTGATCCTCCCGTTTCCACCTCACTAGTATTAGAATTATAGTGTGCACCTGATTTATGTGATACTGGGGATTGAACCCAGGGCCTCATCCACACTGGAAAAACGGCCTACCAGCTGAGGTCTATCTCCAGCCCTCTAATATTTACTATTAGAAAACTCTATGGTCTTTCTTAAGAGTCTAACATTGAGGTAGAGACTGAGTTTCTAGAACCAAGAGAGCATTAACGGGCAGGAGCTATGCTTCTTGAAAAGCACCCAGAGGAGTGCCCAGTGTGCTCAGTGCACTATAGAGGGAAGTTAATTATATGATTTCCAATTTACAGTTTTTAAGATAGAAAAGTGGGGCACAAGGTGGTGCATGTCTGCCATTCCAGCACTGCAGAGAGCAGAGTAGGATTGCTGCACGTTCAGGGAACTCTGGTCTACCAGTTCAGCCAGAGACACAGCAAGACCTGTGATCTCCCTTCCCGAGACAGTCTTGCTATGTAGCCCAGGCTGACCTCATATTCACAATTCTTGTGCCTCTGCTTCCCAAGTGCTAGGGTTATGGGCAGGCACCCCAGCACCCAGGTAGGAATTTATTCTGCTTTTTACCTTGAACATCCACAAATTGATGTTTATATGTGTTTTGGCGAGAAAACAATCCAAAGCGCTCATGACTAGTATCATCAGTTGTGATTTAACCAGTCTCTTCCTCATGTGTCTGGTAACTTACCGTGCTAGCTGATGCAGTGGATAACATGAGACATTTATTTATTTGATTTGATTTTTTTAAGGCAGGGTTTCTCTGTGTAGCTTTGGAGCCTGTCCTGGAACTCGCTCTGTAGATCAGGTTGGCCCCGTTGGACCCCACCAGGGGCTAGATACCTTTGATGGGTGGATGACAGATAAGAAAAAAGACTGCTTGCTTCCTCTTCAGAAGAGTGGAGTTCACAGCCCAGCCTCTTAGGTGGCTCACAATTGACTGTAATTCCAATTTCCAGGGGGTCTAACCGCCCCTCTTTTGGCATCCAGGGGCATCAGCACATACCTCAGACATAGAGTACCTAGACACCCAAATAAATAAACATGAAATTTCCAAAACAAGGAATGATTCTCCAGTAATGCAGACGCTCCCCTCCCCCCCCCCCGCCCCCGCCAGAAGCTGGAGGCAAGGAAACATGCCCCTGAAGCCACTAGGGAAATGCAGTTCTGTCCACCCTAGTGGATGCCAAACTGATGCCAAATTTTCAGGAGACTGGACTTCAACATGTATGACTGAAATCTGCTGTTTATATTGTTTTAAGTCACTAAATTTGAGGTAGTTCAGAAACCCACACAGGCAGTTCTCTCTTATGTTATGGTAACTTGTGCATTCCAAGACGTGTGTCCAATCTATTTTAGTCTTCCTACTGGACCGATGTTGGCTGTGGCAGTCTTAACAAGTCTTGTTACTGTAAGGTAGGTAGTGATGTCTTTGCAGTAGAACTGCTGAGCATCTCTTCTGTGCTGCTCCCCCTCCTTCTTCTCCTCCCCACTCCTCCCTTTCTGGCCTGTAACTTGTTACATGGAGCAGACTAGCCTCACCCTTGTAGCAATCCTCCTGCCTCTGCCTCCCAAATGCTGGGATCACAGGTATAACTGCCATAGATGGAATAGGATGGGCCCATCTGGACCCATCAGATTTATTGACTCAGTGAGCCAATTTTTGGGTTGATTTTTCTACTCATTTCCTAGTTTCTGTTTCATGATTTCCACTTTGAGTTTGATTTCCATGGTTTCTCCTTGTTAAATCTATAAATTAGTTCTAAAGCAATGAGTTAACTATAGCATGCGATTTTTGATATGATTTTTAAAAAAGATTTATTGTATACAGTGCTCTCCTGCATCTATGTCTGCACACCAGAAAAAGGGACCAGAGCTCAGAGATTGTTGTAAGCCACCATGTGCTTGCTTGGAATTGAACTCAGGATCTCTGGAAGAGTAGCCAGTGCTCTTAAGCTCTGAACCATCTATCCCTCCAGCCCTAATATGTTGAAGTTTTACTATCATATAGATAAAACTTTTAATTTATTTGTTCCTTTACTTAAAATTTTAAAAGGTTTCATTTATTTTAAAATTATGTGTATATGTGCATCTACTCACCATGGCCAGAAGTTACCCTGGAGCTGGAGTTACAGGTGGCTGAGAGCTTGGATACTCTGGGAGCAGTACCGAAGCATTCTTAATTACTAACACTCATTTCTTCAGTGTGGGGGGGAGGGAGGAGAGAACATGGAGGGAGGAAAAGAGGGAGATAAAAGAGAGGGAAGAGAGGGGATGGAGAGCGAGATATAGGGGAAGGGAGAAAAGGGAGAGAGAAGCTAGGTCACAAATGATGGAGTACAGATTGGTCTCAAACTATCAGATACCTCATATAGGTGAAATAAAAAATATTTCTCATTTTCATTCTTACTGGTTTTCAGTTAACTCAGTTCACATATACTGCCCAAGGCTCACAGGTCTAAGTGGGAAAGGGGCCAGAGATGCATGTTTGTCTGTCAAAAATAATTTTTGAAACAGGGTCTCACTGTGTAGTCCAGGCTGGCCTGGAATTCTTTTTATTGTGTATGAATGTTTTGCCTGGCATCTGCAAAGACTAGAAGGTGGTACCAGACAGACACTTTGGAATAGGATTACAAGATGGTTGTGAGCTGCCATGTGGGTGCTGGAAACTGAAGCCAGGTCTTCTGAAAGAATAGCAAGAGACTCTAGCTGCTAAGTCATGCCTTTAGGCTCTGGCCTCAAATTCTGTATCTTCCTTCCTTAGCTTCCTGAGTGCTGAGACAGACAACAGGTGTGCATCGTCATGTTTGACTCTATACCTGCATTTCTGGTTAGCATCTTAGAATAAAATAGGGTAAGACTCTGGTTCAAAGTCTTTGAACATATTTGATATTAAGTTATGAGCCACATTTTACACACACACACACACACACACACACACATGTTTTTAATAAGACCTCATATAGCTTAGCTGTCATTAAACTCTTGATTTTGTGGGGGGATGGTGGGGCATGCCCTTAATCCTAGCACTCAAGAGGCAGAGGCAGGCAGATCTTTGTGAGCTCAAAGCCAGCCTGGTCTACAGTGAATCCCAGGACAGCCAAGACTACAGAGATCCCTGTCTTGAATCACTTTCCCACCCAAATTCTTGATCTTCCTGTTTCAGCCCTCCCACCCCCAGTGCTTTTTTAGTATGTCTTTTTTTCTTTCCTACAGTATGTTTTCTCGTTAATGGATGAGCTGGAAGTAATGCTCCCCATCCTTCTGCCCGAAGGATGTTGTTTTGAAGCAGTATCACTGTGTAGCCCACTCTGGTCTTGAACTCATGGCCCTGCATCAGTCTAGCTGCTGAGTTTGCAGGGGTGTATAACCACGCCTGGCTTTGACAGCTTTAATATTCTTTCTTTCTTTCTTCCTTTCTTTTTTTTTTTTTTTTTTTTGGTTTTTCAAGACAGGGTTTCTCTGCAGCTTTTTTAGAGCCTGTCCTGGACCTAGCTCTTGTAGACCAGGCTGGCCTTGAACTCACAGAGATCCGCCTGCCTCTGCCTCCCGAGTGCTGGGATTAAAGGCGTGCGCCACCACCGCCAGGCTTTAATATTCTTCACTAGTGGAATGGTTAAGACTTTCATTGCCTTCATGGTTTTATTGCTTTTAGTATTAAAAAGTACAAGTTCAGCCTGGTGATGGTGGTGCACACCTTTAATCCCGGCACTCAGGAGGCAGAGACAGGTCTGAGTTTAAGGCCAGCCTGGTCTACAGAGCTAGTGCCAGGACAGCAGGACAGGCTCCAAAGCTACACAGAAACCGTCTCAAAGAAAAAAAAAGGTGCAAATTTGTACAATCAACCTATAGAAATTTAAAGTCAGACTCCACAATACCATTTTATAGTGCTAAATATAAAGGATTTGTAAGGATTTAGTTATAAATACAAAGAAATATAATACATGACATGAAAAAATTTACATCATTATCGGGGACTGCCGATCACCAGACCCTGAATTTCTTGTAAACAACTTGTTTTCCTCAGCGCTGAGCCGGCTGCAGCTGCTCTGAGTGTGAGACCCTGATGACAGGGAGTGGGTTCTGATGAGTCTGCAGCTGAAAGATCCCGAGAGCTGGGGCGTGGCCAGAGCCCTATATAAGCTGCCCCTGAACACAAGTGGGCATTCTTGTATCAAGGATGACCCGTGTCCACGTCTCTCTCTGTGCGTGTATTTTTAAGTCTCCAAGCCCAGTTCCTGGCTCGCATACCGACTTGTAGTGGCTCAGGCGCTAAGGGCGTAGGACCGTACAGCGGGCGCTGTGCTTTACACTTCATAACCCTTTCTGCTTCAAATTTAGTAAATGTTTAACAAAAACCTAGTAAAAATAATGTGGTGATGGCTGGCTGGGAGAGACAGAAAAAAAAAACCCTCCCTGTCCTTCTACAGATGGGCAAAGACAGACCCATGAAAAGAGATATAGGTAACGAGTGCTGACTTCTAGGGAGCAGATCTCAGACCATAGTCAAGTCTGTTAGAACAATTTGTTCTATCAAGAAAGGGACTCATATATTGTTCGTGAAATAGTTTCACATTCCTACGGAAATCATGTTGGTGTTAAAAGTTTAGAACACTTTATACAGTGGATTTTCAGATTTAACATTTTTACTGTGCTAAGGCAAGCTAGAAACATGGTATTTCAAAATTATTTTAAAATATTATAGTAAATAACTATTTGGATTTCAGTGTTCTTATGTACTCAAATAATAAAAGCAATCTCTAGACCACAACAGCATTTTGTACAGTAAGATTTTATTTGAATATTTACAAAACATACAATTTTAATCACTAAGTTCTTCTTCGTCACTGAAATATGCGCTTTTCTTTATCCTTGGTCGTTTGGAATCATCGGAGGCTGAGGGACCCCCTGGACTGGCTCTCCATCTGTTTTGCTCCTCTTCAATCTTGGCTTGCTGTAATATGATTCAGAAAGCAGACAAAACCAGTTATGTATGGCACATCATGTTAATTCAAAGGAATTACCACGAGAAGACCAGAACACAAACAATTTCCACCCTCCTAGGTCACACTGACAAATCCCAATCATGGCCCTACTCAAAAATTATCCTAGGGAAATCCTCCAGTCCCATCCCCACCCCCAAGATGTGTAGAACTCCTTATGATGGAAGGATGACCTTGAACTTCTGAGCCTTCTGCCTCTACTTCCATAATGTTGGGGCTGCAACCCCAGCTCAGGATTATGCTGTGCTCGAATAAAACCCAGAGCATTGTGCATGTTAGCAACCAACACCCTAGCCATTTTTGTTTTTTCAATTTGTTTCGACACAGGGTTTCACTATGTAGCTTATGTTGGCCTGGAACTTGTTAGGTAGTTCAGGCTGGTGTGAATTCATGATCTTCTACCTCAACCTTCTCAGGTGAGAATACAAGTATGAAATATGATGATTAGCTTGATCCTAGGCAATTTCTAAAGATTCTTTCTAGATAAGATAAAGACATTTTTAATCAAACTTGTTTTAATTTAAACAATAATTTACCCAGGCTGTTCTTGAACTCCCGGTCCTATCTCTACTTCTTATGTGTTGGGATTACAGATGTGCTAACATACCCAGCTAATCCATTGGTTCTCAACCTGTGGGTTGTGATCCCTTTGGAGGTTATATATCTGCATATAAGATATTTACATTATGATTCATAACTGTAGTAAAATTATAGCTATGAAGTAGTGATGAAATAATTTTATGATGGGGGTAACCACATGAGGACCTGTATTAAAGGGTTGCACCATTAGGAAGGTTGAGAACCACTCAGCTGATCCAATACTTCTACCACCCAATTTTGTAATTAAGACAGATTAATGATATACTAAAAGTATAGACTAATATACTAAAAGCCTAGAAAGAACGAAAGAGAACTTTTCATTCAGATAAAGACCTAAGAATAATGTGTTACCTCAAATTTACACAGTGAAAGGAAAACACAGATTACATGATCAACACAGTGATAAAAGAAACTTTTAATGTAAATTCATGTTTGCATTAAAATGTAAACTTTAACATGAAGTACACCACAGTGCCTTGTATTATTTATACTTTATAAAATTTATTTATTCAGTTTGAGACAGGGTTTCACTCTGTAGTCCAGGCTAGGTTTAAACCCATCTTCCTGTTCTACACTGCTAAGTGTCGAGTTCACAGGCACGACCCTGTGAATACTTACTACACTGCCCCCTTTCTCTGAGACAAAGTTTCTTCAGGCGGGTCTTGAATTCCTAGGCTCACATGGTTCTTTACCTCAGCCTCAAAGCAGGCAGGATTAAAGGCTGTGGCTTCGCTCAGTTAAAACAAATCAACCGGGACACAACACACTGTCACACCATTTCCTTCCTCTGCCCTGCCCAGCAAATGGTCCATCATTGAGCTAGGTCCCCAGGCACCACCGATCCCTTGAGAACATCAGTACCTGAAACGCTATGGCCTGACTGAGACTGTCCAGAGCCGGATCTTCTCCTTCTTCTTCACTCACTTCGAATTCCTCACTAGGTCAGCAAAGGAAA
Organism: Arvicola amphibius; assembly: GCF_903992535.2. NCBI lineage: Eukaryota > Metazoa > Chordata > Mammalia > Rodentia > Cricetidae > Arvicola > Arvicola amphibius. The sequence continues at coordinate 51,578,515 of NC_052055.2, forward strand.
AAAAAATAGCTGCAGTCAGCTAACAGTAAAAAGGCAAAACCACACAGCATCTTAGTGAGCGTATGATACATACACCTCTTCTTCTGGTTCAGGAACTTTCTTCTTCTTCTTCTTTTCTTTCTTCTTGGGAGGCTCACGTTCTCCAAGCATGTTTTTAGGACAGGCATAACTTAAGTGTCCGCTTTCCTTTTGTTTCACATAAAAAAAAAAAAAAAGAATAAAGAATAGCTGCTGTTATTGACAGGAACCTGCCCTGGCCCTGTGAATGAGAGGCTAGAATCTAGGAAACCATATTCTCATTGTAGGAACACAGGACCAGACGTGTCCTTCCCAACAGAAGAGGCAGAGTGTGGGCTACTCTAAGGACTAGCATCTGCACTGATAAACTAGGGAACAAAGAAGTTCTTTCCTCAAAATTTTAAATCTCAACTTTCACCACACAAAAGAATTTTAAATTTAAACGGATCATCAACTCTAAAAGCTTTACATTAGCTTGATAAATGGGGATAAAAGTATTTCTATTCACTTGTAAGATGTTATTGAATATTCAGCTGTAAGAACAAGTGGAGGCTGGGGATACAGGTCGGGGGCAGAGCACCTGCATGGCAGGCACAGAGCCGGGGTTGAGTCCCAGCACCACGCTCGTTTCTTTTTCTTACATACGTGGCTTGTATTATCATCCGATTTTGCTGAGTTGGATTATTATAAGGAGATAGAATACTTCATTGTAAAACATAGGAGTTCTGAGCTACAATCTATACATTAGCTTACTAAACTACATGAAATAGTATTGTTAACTTATGGAGAGGAGACTGAGTCAATATTACAACAGAAGAAAGTAATTTTTATTTTTGGGGGGGATATTTGAGGCTTCTCCGTGTAATAGTCCTAGCTGTCCTAGAAATCACTTTGTAGATCAGGCTGGCCTCAAACTCACTGAGATCCACCTGCCTCTGCTTCCTGAGTGCTGGGATTAAGGGTACTACCACTGCCCGGTGGAAAAAATTATTTGACAATGCCTTAAATAATCTGTACTCTGTATTTAGCATATGGCTGAAACCAAGAAGTACTATTTATTGTTAATTTACTATGGAGAGAATTCTATTGTGTTCTGGAATAACAGTACCAAAAGGTGTTAACTCGTATCATTAAAGAAAAAGATCCCTACTAAAAAATAGCTCTGGGAAAAATCAGGATATATAAATGTAAACTGATTTTTTTAAGGGGGAAAAAATTAAAGAACTATAAAATGTACAGGGTAGGTGTGTGATGTACTTCAGTTGCTGCAGTGCCTGCCCTAGCATATACAAAGCAGTGGGTTTGATTCCCCTGCCACATATAAAGCCCTTGTCTGTAGTCACCACATGCTGCAAGTGGAGGAGGATAAGAGCTTTAAAGCCATCTTCTGCTACATAAAAGTTTAAAGCTAGCCTGTGTGAGAGGCACTGTCTTTAAATTAATAAAAGTACTAACCCTGGTTTGGCGGCACACAACTCTGACTCTAGCATTTGGGAGACACAGGCAGGCACATCTCTCTGAGTTTGAGGCCAGCCTCCCATTGAGTTCCAGATCAGCTGAGTTTATATAATGTGACAAGGCAAATGAACAAAAGGCCCACAACAATAATGAGACTATACAAAGTATGACAGTAACAAATTTGTCTAAATCAATAAAATCAAAGGGAATATTTGACGCTCAAATTATTTAGCATTTCTCAGATGATCTGTATTAGCTATAAACATGGAGAGTAAGGATATTCTTAAAAAGACCAAATGAAGAGAGTCTCTTTATGGCCTACGCTAGCCAAGAATTCAGCATGTAGCTCAGGATAAGCCTGAGCTCGAGGTCCTTCTGTGAGCCTCCTGACTGCTGGGACTGCAGGTTTGTGCTGCTCTGCTCAGTCAGCACTGTTCTTTTTACAAACATAACTTAGGACTTTAGAATACTTTCTAATTAATCTTTTAACAGCATTTAACGACTAAATTAGTCTGTACTCACGCCACATTTCCTTCCTGTCTATTATCTACCCACCTGTCTACTATGCATCTTTCCTTGGCCAACAGGGTAAGGAGTGGAAGCTGTAGGGAGGAGGTGGTGGAATGAAAAAGGTTTCAGGTGGTGGAACTGTTTGGAAAGGATTAGAAGGTGTGGCTTTATTGCAGATGTGTCACTAGGGGTGGGCTTTGAGGTTCCCAAAGACTAGCACCAATCTCAGTGTGTCCGCTTGTTGTTTCCTGCTTGTGGATTTATATGAGCTCTCAGCAACTGCTCTAGGGCCATTCCTGCATGCCTACTACTGTGTTCCTGCCAGGATGGTGATGGACTCCTAACCTCTGGAAATGTAAGCCTGAAATAAACCCTTCTTGATATAAATTGCGTTGATCACTGTTTTTATCACAGCAACAGAGAACTAAGGTGTCAAGCTATTTCAAGTGTCTTCCATGATCCCTTGTAGCTAAGACAATGTCTTACAGAAATTATCCCTCTGCCTCTTAACTAATACTCTGCATTCAGTGTTTAAGTATTTTATATCACCACTTTTAGGAACTGACAGCTATGAGACTCAGATTGAAATTCTCTTGGTACTACAGAGACAGGTGTGGTGCAGCACAGCTATAGAGCTTTGGCTACTGAGACGGTTAGGATGGGAGAGTAATCACTCCAGGCCATGAGTTTACTACTAACCTTGGGAACATCATGCAGCCCTGTCCCAACAATAATTAAAAGAGGAGTTCAATATGTATGAACTGTATGAAATATATCTTAGAGTCACATGTATCATATAATCACATTGATAGTGAACTCTGATGCTTAAACATTCATGGCAACAATAAAACACATGCAATATCCAATTAACAGAAATTATTAGTTGCTTAAAATCTTTCAAGACATTAAGAACATCATTAGCTTTTTTTTTTTGGCTTTTGCGACAGGATTTGTCTGTGTAGCCCTGGCTGACCTGGAACTCAGTCTGTAGACCAGGTTGGCCTTGAATTTACAGAGATTCTCCTGCCTCTACCTCCCGAGTGCTGGGATTAAAGGTGTGTGCCACCTGTATTTTTAGAAAACAACTTCGAAGATTCTGAAACTGGTAAAATTATTTTCTATTATCTACCCTAGGTATTTTTATTCTCTCCCTCCCTTTTTGCTTTATGATACTGAGGATTGAACCCATATCTTTTAGCATGCCAGGCAATCTCTCTGCCACTCATCTCCGCCTATAGTCCACCCCAAGTATCTTTACATACTATTAAGTTTTATATATTATTATGTGTGGACATGCATTTGCCACAGTCTGAGTGTGGAGGTCAGAGGACAACTTTGTGGATTAGGTTCTCTTTCACCTTTATGTGGGTTCCTAGGATTGAAATCAGGCTATTAGGCATGCATGGCAAACACCTTTACCCACGGAGTCATTTCAGTGATGTTTACGCAGATGAATTTATGTTGGTAGTCAGGCATCTGTACTGGCCTGCCCTTGAGGTCCTGACAGGACACAGCCTCAGCTGCAGCCACTAATAGCACCTCCTGTGCACATTCACTACGTTCCCTTTTTTTCCTGCTTCTCTGCCTGTCTGTCTCTTCTCTCCTACTGTTCCTATCTCCAGAGGCTGGTCTCCCCTTTCCCCTGACCCCTTTTCCCATTTACTTTCTCCCAATAGAAAAATCTCTCCACCTGAGCTCTGCTGCATGGTCTTTCTCTCACACACTGCTTTTTTAAAAAATTACAACAGTTTACACTCTCCAAGTCAAGTCACTTTCGTAATCTGGGTTTAGCCAGGCAGAAATTTTGGTGGAGTTTGGGGTTCAGCTCAGACAGTACAGTGCTTGTATGGCATGCAGAATGCCTTGGTAACTCATGACCTAGAAGTAGCGGGACATGCTTGTAATGCCAGCATCTTAAATTCACGGTCACCACCTGTTGCACGGGGGAGTGTGAGCCAGCCTGTGCTACATTAGACCTATCTCAAACAAACTGAAAACAATCTCAACAAAAATGAAACTGTGGTGAGGCTGGGGAGATAACACGGCAGGTAAGAGGGCTTTTGCTGCAAGTTACTAGTGTAGCGCCCAGCTCAGAGACTCTTGTTAAAAGGGAACGAGTGATACATCAGGCAGGATGTTTGGAGTCCTGTGTCCTCCATCCACCCCAGAGTCTCCCTTTCCGTGAACACCCGCCTCCCCTGCAGGCACCACTAAAAGACTAATATGAAGATCACTTTATACTACAGAAGAGTTACCAAATTTTAGGTTTACTTACCCCACACTCATAACACTTAGATTTATCAAAGTAGTTTCGCCGTCGGATGAATTCAGCTGCTCTTCCATTATCAATAGCAATGCTTGCCTTTATCACTCTACCAAATAACTAAATCAGAAAAATGTAAATACAGAGGATGCAGTTCACCAAGACTTAGTCATCAGATACTATCTCCTCGGTTCTTGTTGTAATAAATGTGACAGATTCTATGACATAATTTTCCCTTCAGAGTCTTCCAATGTTTCTGATAACCCAGTACAATGCTGACATCATTTTCCAAAAGGTAGCCACCCTGAATTACAGATATTAATCAGACTTTATGATCTCCTGCAGCCCCACTGCTCTTGGTAAGATGAACACAGACACTTTTAGGTTACAACCTTGATGAAAAGAATGGCTTACCTGTTTGTTATTTATTGCTCTGGTGCAGTTTAAGGCAGAGTCTTTATCCAAAAACAAAATAAATGCAACACCTTTACTCTTCCTCGTGTCTTTGTCTTTCATTATAGTAACCCTTAAAGCACAAAGAACCAGTTAAAAATAAGACAAAAACTTGTAACTACTCAGGAAACCCAAGATGATTTTTTTAAAATCAGGTTAAATAATAAAACATTTGAAAAGAGAAATAAAAAAAAAATCATGATTAGTGGTAGAGGCTTGTGATCCCAACACTTGGCAGAGGGAAGTGGAAGGAACAGGAGTTCAGGGTCATTCTTGGCTAGAGAGCTTTAGGCCAACCTAGGCTAGGAGATCCTGTCTAAAAAAAAATGATTTAAACCACTGAGCTCCTCAAAGTCCTGAGGGATCACGGAGAATGGAAATGAGAAAATGACACTGACAATACAGAAAAGCACAGCTAAAATTGGGAGCCATCGGAGCTTGAAAGGGTCTAGTGATAGACAGGCTGATGCAATTGTTACATCATTATCAACTATATATCAAAATGCCTATCCTCTTCCCCTTGCAAAACCAGAAACACAAGCTGAGGCATTCTCTTGTATACAGAGAGCAAAATGATTTGCTATTTTTCTTAAGTTTTAGATCCAAGTGTCTTCATTTCAAATAGTTTCTAGCTAAGTGGTCCTTAGCTCTTCCTCAGTGACCCAGGCTATAGGGGTTGCTGACTACTGTCATTTAGTGTAATTTAGAAGAACAATGCTTGAATCTGCCATGGTGGCACATGCTTAGAGTGCAACACTCAGAATGCTAGGGCAGGAAGACTTTACCAAGCTGCAGGCTTATATGTAGTGAGGTATGTAGTGAGACCCTGTCCTTTTGCTTATTCATTTGAGATTTTTATTTTATGTGCATGGGTATTTTGCCTTCATGTATGTCTGTATTCTATGTATGTGTATTGCCTGAGTGTCAGGTGCTCTGGGAACTGGAATTACAGCCAATTGTTAGTTGCCACGTAGGTGCTGGGAATCAAACCTGGGTACTCTGGAAGAGCACTCAGTATTCCTGATGGCTGAGCCTGTTCTCCAGCCTGAGACTGTAGCAAACTTTTTTGTTGGCTACCAGCTCACAAATAACAAGGAAACGTATTATTAATTACGAAAGCTTGGCCTTTAGCTTAGGCTTGTCTCAACTAGCTCTTATAACAAACTAACCCATTTATATTAATCTATATTCTGCTTGCTACATGACACTACCTCTCTTCCATCTTGTACCCCCCTTTTTCTTCTCCACGTCTGGCGGGCAACTCCGCCTTTCTGCCCAGAGTTCTCCCTCTGCCTGTAAGTCCCACCTACCCCTTTTGTAGATATTAGCCGTTTAGCTTTTTATTGCACCAACCACAGCAACACATCTTTATACAGTGTACAAATATCCTGCAACAACTTATAAAAACAATGTGTACACATACATGTATATATTCACAGTCAAGGGAGCGCACGCCTACAGAGCAAGTGGAAACACTAAAGATAGGTACATGTGGATAAAGGAATCTTTTTTTTAAAAGGTAACAACAGTGCTTTGTTAGTGAATTCCCAGCACTTACATAAAGGCTGGGCATGACAGTCTTGGCGAGCAGAAACTGGTATATCCTAGGAGCTCACTGGCAAGCCTAGCAAAAGCAGTCAACCTCAGGTTTTATGAGAGGCCCTGAGGTGAGAGAGGGAAGTAAAGAGTGGTAGATCTGGACACCTGAGGTCTCCTGTCTTCTCTACGTGCATATGTTAGGGTGTGCACACAGAACAAAAGGGAGGGCATGCTAGTTTTACTAGATACTTTATTCTTATTTGCTTCCATCTCTCAATCCTTGCTTATTGAAATCTGCCTTATATACAGGGTTTAAGATTCTATTTCAGTCCTAATATATACTATGGAAATTCCTTTTTTCTACTAATTAGGTTTTCCTTTATTTATCTATTTAATATAGATAATGCCTCGACTCATCTACTTTAATGTAAAGTCTTTTAATGTTACCATTGTAACCTGTTTATTTTGCTCATTACATTGGAACAAAAACGCATACATGTTTCCTAAAAGGGTACACCTACATGGCTGTTCATTTGGATATTCAGCCACTGTTATATTCAGGCTTGGGCAATGAACACTATAGAAAAAAAAAAGTAATGCACCTCCAGGGAAAGGAAAGTTTAGTAATGGAGACACTGTAAACCAGTTACAATAGGGGCCACACTTACAGATCTCTTCTCTGGTAACAGGAAAAAAATATCATAGCAAGGACTTCAAAACAAAACAAGCAAATCTGTAATGATCTCTGAGTTCCCAGCATGCAGAACGAGGTAGAGAACTACTGTTTTCAGATGTAGGATAGGTGTGAGGGGCTCATTCTAGCGTACACTGTGAAACAGACACTATCCTGAAACACGGAGGCCATCCCATCACATTCTTCTTGCACACCCAGTCCTTATATACACCAAACATAACTGATTTAACTCCCAAATGCTCTCTCAGGGATGAACAGTCTTTCCTTGTGACCATTTTGTTCCAGGTTTCTTCCATAGTGTAGTTATAGATTTAAGTCTAACTATCTCAATTTGCTCTCCTTCCTCTATTGGCTGAGAATAACATCAAACTGGTCTACAGAGGGAATTATATTTACTTGGAGCTAATGAGGATTGGTAGTCCAGTAAAACAGATTCAAGTAGTCTTGAAGATCTGCTCCAAGGATTTATAAAACAGTGCTGTACTTGCGGCTTTAAAACTACAAATGGGCTTGAATCACAGCACTTCTTAGGAGTTCTGACTGTGCTCAGTACTGGTCTCTAGGTAGTTTGGGGGTCAACAGAGGTTAAGAATGCTTCAAGGATTAACTCATGGGGTGGGAGGCATGTCTGCAGCCAGTTCAAAGGTTTGGCTGTAGAGATATTTGACACCATTTTCACAGTGGCTTGACACCACCATGTGTACCGAGTCATTGTTACTCCAGTGTAATTTCCCCCGCTTGACATTTCCAACTGATCAAGAACAAGCTCTGAAACTTTCACGGAGCTCAGAGTGTAGGCGTGCTCTCTCTCTCTCTTTTTTTTTTTTTGGAGACAGGGTTTTCCTGTAGTTTCTAGAGCCTGTCCTGGAACTAGCTCTTGTAGACCAGGCTGGCCTCGAACTCAGAGATCCGCCTGCCTCTGCCTCCTGAGTGCGGGGATTAAAGGCGTGCGCCACCAACGCCTGCCTGGCTAGGCGTGCTCTTATTAAGTCTGAGACCCTGAGACCGGTTCTCAGCAACATTAAGACAATGCTATCAAACTATTACATATTTATAATACATACAGTCATTTATGATATGAAAACTGTCAGGTGTTTATGTACATGGAAAAATAGCTGAACTTTACATAAAAATGTTAACAGTAATATTTTTATTTAATCAAGTATCTTGTAACATAACTACTTACTTCACAACTTTGCCATACTTGGAAAATATCTGAAACAAAAGATCACAGAATAACTTATAATTTAAAATATTACAAAATTAAATATTCTGATTGTACACACTGACCAGATTCTTCACTATATATATATATATATATATATATATATATTTTTTTTTTTTGGTTTTTTTGAGACAGGGTTTCTCTGTAGCTTTGGAGCCTGTCCTGGAACTAGCTCTTGTAGACCAGGCTGGTCTCGAACTCACAGAGATCCGCCTGCCTCTGCCTCCCGAGTGCTGGGATTAAAGGCGTGCGCCACCACCGCCTGGCTCTTCACTATATTTTATGAAAAATTTCAGCCTTCAGTCTATGTAACAGGTAGATCATGACTTAGGGGCCACATTGGGCAACACAGCAAAACCCTGAATCAACAAACCAAAAAAACATTTTCTAAGTTACTATAATAATATAGTTACTAGAGTTAAAGGTAATCTGCTTCAAGTTCCTAAACTCCCCCTAGGGAGTGGATGGAGAGAAAAAACCATCGACACACGTCTAGATCTACGGCCTACACACCAGGTAGCAGCTGAATCCCGATCTATGGAACTATCAACCCCAGCAGAGCTGCAGCTCAGCCTGTACTGAGGAACATCACAGCACCAATGACTTAAGTAATCAATGTTTAAAGACAGACAGAGCTCTGATTAAATACAGAATCAAAAGCTTCCTATAATAAAAAAAAAAAAAGCATCTCCAGCCAGGAGTGTTATAAATGTCTAAAATCCCAGTATTCAGAAGATCGAAGCAAGAAGACCATGAGTTTGAGACAAGCCCAGGCTACAGAGCAAGACCTTGATGGCAAATATAACAAAAACAAGGATCTTGTTATTTCTACAGGTGCAGTCCTTGTCCCATCATTAGTGTAACAGTGGGGCTTTCTTCCCTTGTACTTCTCCATACATCCTAACATTCCCACTTCTATAGTTTCAGCATCATTAATAGTTCTGACGTTACTTAATGCTTAGAAATAATATTCCTAAGAAAAGGCATCTAGATCTTATTGTGGAGCCAGCCCTGATAAGCTAAATAGAAACAGACCACCCAAGCCGGGCGGCGGTGGCGCACGCCTTTAATCCCAGCACTCGGGAGGCAGAGGCAGGCGGATCTCTGTGAGTTCGAGACCAGCCTGGTCTACAAGAGCTAGTTCCAGGACAGGCTCTACTCTAAAGCTACAGAGAAACCCTGTCTCGAAAAACCAAAAAAAAAAAAAAAAAAAAAAAAAAAAAAAAAAAGAAACAGACCACCCAAAGGAAGTTCTTTACTTCCATTATCACCTGCCAGAGTAGAACTCAGCCATCGATAACCTTAATGGAGGCCTGAGTCTCAGTAGTTTACCCTGAAGCAAAACCTGGTTGCAGGAAGGACCAAAAACTAAGATTACCTGAGCACCACCCAAGAACAGACCATCCAAAGGAAATGCCTAAAGTTCCAACCTTTGTTGATAGGATCACCAGCCAGCACACTTACCAGGACACCCCTAGACAAATGTCAGCCAATCAGGGGTGCTGAGCCTTAGAAACCTCTCACCCCCACCTTTACTACTATAAAAACCCAACTCTAACTGAGCTCGGGGCTCTCCAGTTATTGCAATATGTTGGACACACAGAGAGACTGAGTTTGCAAACTTGTATAAAATAAAGGCTCTTTGCTTTTACGCATAGAACTTAGTCTCCTTGTTGGCTTTTGGGGGACTTTGTGGATCTGGGCATAACATTTATCACATGCAGTTTAGTAATGAAATGCTGAGTTCTGGGTCTTAATGTTAGCAACATTAGATTCCAAGGCCAGCAGCTTCTGTGTAATTGTAACTTTCTAATGGGTTCTCATTTCAGAGTGAAGCTACAGAGATTGCCTTAATCAGGCCTGTATAGCAAGGGGAGAGTAAGTTTACTTGTGCTACCCTTCCTTGTGAAAATGATTGTGCTCTAGACACCTATATAACTACTTCGTACTGCTTCGTAGTTTTATTCAAAAGTCACCTTTTGTTTGTGATGGGGTCTTGTGCATCCCAAGCTTGCCTCAAAGTCCCCATATAGCTGAGGATGACATGGACTTTCCAATATTCAGCTGTCACCTTCCAGATACTGGAATCATAGGTATCTACCATCAATCAATGCCCAGTTTATGTGGTGTCAGGGATCCCACATGGGGCTTTGTGCATTCAGGGCAAGCATTCTTCCAAATACTTTACACACCCAGCCGCCAGTTAAGGTCATTTTTTTAGCACTCAGTCTAAGATTTCACCTCTAAGTCTAATTTGGTATCCCTCTTTACTGTTCTCATTTGTGAGATGGGGTTTAAATTGCCCAGTCTGGCCTCCTGCCTCAGCTTCCCTTGTGATGGGATTACAGGAATGTGTAACTATGCTAGGCAAGTGGTCCAGCTTGGTTTTTCTTTGAGATAGCATACTACAGTTTCAGCTAGCCTTGAACTCATGATCTCTTGCTTCAGCTTTCAGACTGTCAGAATCAGAGGCACGCATCATCATCTAGCTGATTATAAAGCACATATTATTTTCTTTATATAAAATCAGTAGTGGTGCACGCCTTTAATCCAAGCACTTTGGAGACAAGAAGCAGGTTGATCTCTGAGTTCAAAGCCAGCCTGATCTACAAATCGAGTTCCAGGACAGCCAGGGCTATACAGAGAAAGCCTGTCTTGAAATAACAAAAGAAAAAAAAAAATCAAAAATTCTCTACAGAAGTTAAAATTTCAAATTATTTTTTTACGAAAATTTACAGGAGATACCTAACAAGAATTTTCCAGGGAGGAGTAATTTGCTTAAGCTACAGTTTCTCTCTCTCTCTCTTTTTTTTTTTAAATTTTTGAGACAGGGTTTCTCTGTAGTTTTAGTACCTGTCCTGTCCTGGAACTAGCTCGTGTAGACCAGGCTGGTCTTGAACTCACAGAGAACCGCCTGCCTCCCCAGTGCTGGGATTAAAGGTGTGCACCACACCACTCACCACTGCCCGGCTTCTAAAATTTTCTCTCTCTCTCTCCTCTCCTCTCCTCTCCTCTCTCTTCTCTCCTCCCTCCCCTCCCCCTCTCCCTCTCTGGATTCAGTTTTTCTCTTAAAGAGAAAATTCATTAGTTAGATACTGATAGTAAAACTTACCCTGTATAAATCATTGTTCGTCAGGGAGAAGGGCAAGTTGGATACATACACCGTGCTCTTACTTGGAGCCAAGCCACCACTCATTTCTAAAATGGAAAACAAACCATCAGGAGTCTCATTCCAAACAAAACCAAATGCTGGCAATCACTGATTTCATTAAGGCAGTACTCCACAGCCTCCATTCAAGTAGAGATTAGAGTAGGTTCTGTGGGGGTGAGGTGTGAATTACCATAATCCTTTTCAAGCAGCGGATGTTTGCTACAAGGCGGTTGGAGAGGGGTTTAAAGAGCTGGAGAAGCCACACGCTATTTTTTATGTCTTTTTGGTGTAAAAGCAAAAAGATGCTTTCCATAGCTATCTACAGCTTTCCTGCCCACTTCCGAGATACCTGCCAATCCCCCCTTTTTGTTCTTTGTTTGGTGTCTCCGCCTCCCTCCCCCCTCCCCGCAATACCCTCGACAGGGTTTCTCTGTAGTTTAGGAGCCTGTTTAGGAACTAGCTCTTGTAGATCGGACTGGCCTCGAACTCACAGAGATCCGCCTGCCTCTGCCTCCCAAGTGCTGGGATTAAAGGCCTATGCCACCACTACCCAATTTGTTCTTATGTTTTTTTAACTCCTCAACCTCCTGCACCTGTAAAATACATGGATTACAGGTATAGGTCACCACGCCAGTCTCATTTTTGATAACTTTGGATACTTGTTTTATATTTTCTTATTATTTTTCTCCCAAGTGATTTTCTGCAGGAAATTTAGCTTCATATTTTGATAAAGTTCTTTAGCGTTTTAAATTCTGTACTTAACCAATTTATGAAGTGACATTATTTTATTAAATGAATTAGGTGTTTTGAATGGACATTAACCTGTATATGTATAAGAATGCTCAGTAATCAATTCACCAGCTTACAACTCTGCAAATAACCAGGGAAAATTACATTCAACCTAAATGAATTTAACATTTTGATTTAAAAAGCGCAAGTGTCGGCAGGATTCACGAGTACCTGGAATAACAATGTAACTCCCCTAAGAATGATAATGGTCCCATTAACCGGAAGAGAGCTTCGGGTCCGGCAAGGGGGTGGGGTGGGATATTTAAAAAGCCTCAGGTAGCCAACGTCGGCAGGTCACTTCTCAAGTTTCTCAGGTAGAAAGGCGATGTGGGTTGGACGTCCCCGGGTTCGGGGCCGCGGAGGCCTTGGGGGCCTTGGGGGCCCTGGGGGTCGCAGGAGCCGCTGGGACCAAGGGGGTAGTGGGGCCGCGGCGTCGCTGCTTACCTTCAGTGCAGCGGCCCTGAGTGGAGGCTGCGAGCCCGCGGCGGCCTCACCCCCAGCTCCTCTATGCGGGGCGAGCATCCACGGCCAGAGCGCGGAGCAGCGCCCCTCCGGTCCCACCGATTGCGCCGAGCAGAGCCACTCCGGTCCTACGGAGAGCGTGGAGCAGCGCCCCTCCGGATCCACCGAAAGCGCGGAGCAGAGCCCCCCTGGTCCCACGGAGAGCGCCGAGAAGAACCCCTCCGGTCTCACCGAGAGCTCGGAGCAGCGCCCCTCCGGATCCACCGAGAGCGCCGAGCAGAGCCCCCCTGGGCCCACGGAGAGCGCCGAGAAGAACCCCTCCGGTCTCACCGAGAGCTCGGAGCAGCGCCCCTTCTGTCCCACCTATTGCGCCGAGCAGCGCCCCTCCGGATCCACCGAGAGCGCCGAGCAGAGCCCCCCTGGGCCCACGGAGAGCGCCGAGAAGAACCCCTCCGGTCTCACCGAGAGCTCAGAGCAGCGCCCCTCCGGTCCCACCGAAAGCGCCGAGCAGAGCCCCTCCGGTCTCACCGAGAGCTCGGAGCAGCGCCCCTCCGGCCACCCCAAGAGCGCGGAGCAGGGCCCCTCCGGCCACCCCGAAAGCGCCGAGCAGCGCCCCTCCCGTAACACCGACACCTCAGAGAACGCGGGCCCGGGCTTGGCGCGCCCACTGACGTCACTGCCTGCGCCGGAAGTTCCTTCGAGGAGAGCGGACGTCTGCCTTCGCGGGTTTCTGCGGCGGCCGCGGAACGTAGGTGAGCGAGTCGCTCTCCCCAGAGGCGCGAGGGGCGCATGCGGCGGGAGGGTTGCCGGGCGGGCGTTTCCTGCCGCGTCGGAGGTGTGCATTCTGCGCTCGTGGTGGAACCTGGAGAGACCCAGTGGATTTGGGCGGAAAGAAAAGTCTTGAGTGTGAGACACAGGTTCGGCTTCTTGTTGGCAGTTTAATGTGCAAAAACGATACGAAGCTAGGTAACTTGAGTGGCCTGAGGTCAGTCAGGAAGTCTGTGGTATTTATTTTTGGACATACCTGGCTCCTCACTAGGCACTTTGAGAGACTAAAAAAGTGCAAAAATAGCCCATTTGCTGTTGAGAATCGCATTGTGGCCGGGGAGACAAAGCCAGCGTGGGGAGAGTTGGATTCACAGAGTGACCCATTCTTGAGTACTGGCATGGACAGATGTCGAGCTTCTTGGTTCCTTTCCGCTCTCTCTCCCCTCCTCCCGTAAATACGGAATGGGCACGCGCTGATTATTCCTTAAGAGGTCGTCCTAGGCCGTTCATTTTTATAGAGAAATCAAGAAATAATGCATGGTAGTTTATACTTAACTTCTACCCAGCAGCACACCCAGACCAGGCCTGTAACTACCCCCTGGGAACCTGCGTGTCAGCAGCCCGGAGCCCAGAGCCCGTCCTGAAGCCTGCACAATCAATCCTGACTGAAGCGGAGGGACGAAGTGCAATCCATCCAGGGCGCAGCAGAGTTTTGAGAGGCACTAATGCCTTGGCGTCCACCAAGGGACCACTGGCAAACTTGTGGCCAGCCAAAACTACCATGCTTCCCATCCCGGTTGTGCTTGGTTATCGCCCACGATGTAAGCCCCTTTTCTATGCGTTATTTCTCCTCCGTGCTGTTTTGTGCTTCCTCTCCCTTGATTTGGGGTATCGCCGCTTCTTCTTCAGTTCACCCCCGAGGACATTGTGCTCCCTGCAATCGATTTTGTCCGCTTACCAAACTCACATATTTAAGCCTTGTTTTGAAATTGTCTTTCATTTTCAACCTTAGGTGTAGCTTTCCCCTTTAAATTGAGCTCGTTTTCAAACACCTGTGTTCTAAGATTGGCTGTTTCTCGGCCTATACCTGATTGATTGCGTTTTCTTAAAATTCTTTTTTTATCCTCCTCTCTTCAATGTTTTGCTTCCTTTTGGGTCCTCTGACTTCTCGGCCCACTTCTCCCTTGTTCCAATAATATAATTCCCATTCTTATCTTTTTTTCCTTCTAAGCAGGGACTCTCAGTGTGGCCCAAACTGGCCTGGAACTGGTGAGCCTCTTCTGCCTCAGTCCTCCCGTGTTCTGATTACTGCCCTTTCTCAGGCTTAGCAGTGCTCTATTTCTGAGTAGTCCCCTCCCTAACTACCTCGAGCTAGGTAGAGTTCTTTAAGTGTTGTTTATTTCCGTCCTACCACACGTCGTTTGTATCTTTTGTCTTTATACTTATAGTAAGCTGTGAGGGAAGCTGTGTTTGTCTTGCTTATCTTTGGAATGCAACTTTCTGTAGTTTTAGGGGTTAATGAATATGTAAGTAGCAGGAATGGGCTGCCTGCTACTTAACTATAACAAGTGGATGATTTGTGAGGTGTGATCTCGGTCATCCAGTTTGTTCAAGAAACAGTTAAATTCCTTTTTTATGTATATTTGGGGGGGATGGCTGGTCTCAAATTCAGCAGAGATCTGCCTGCTTCTGCCTCCCAACTGTTTGAAGGTGTTCAAATGCTATTAACAACAAGAACAAACCCTCAACAACTACAAACCCTATACCTCAGCCAAGCATCCCCCCCCCCCCAGGGTTTCTGGATTTCTTTGTGTTGCCCTGGCTGGCCTGGAACTCACTCTGTAGATCTTCCAGCTGCCTCCGCCTCCTGTGGTCCGGGATTAAAGGCATGCACCACCACACGTGGTTTGTATCTCAGCTTTTAAGTGTTTTTCTGATAAAAGTCACATGTTGCCTATTGATTACTAATTTGGGATCTCTTTTAGGTGTTGGAGAGGACTGATAATGTATTTTTAGAGAATAACAGATTTATTTATTTATTTTGGTTTTGCAAGACGATTTTTCTGTAGCTTTGAAGCCTGTCCTGTCACTTGCTCTGTATAGACCCGGCTGGCCTCGAACACGTGGAGATCCACCTGCCTTGCCTCCCAAGCGCTGGGATTAAAGCTGTGCGCCATCACCACCTGGCAATCTTTGGCTCTTAATTGTAGATACTGACTTGATCTGTTTTATTATCTTGGTATTATACCAGATTTTAGTTCGGGGACGTAAAGTTACATTACAGAATAAAACAGATAACATACATAGTATTATAGATCAGATGCATCCAGGGTGATATTTCTATAGACAAGGGCAGTGTAGTATTTTAAATTTTAACAAAACTGACGGGATAGTGGTTGCATACAACTTTAATCCCAGCACTCAGAGATAGGCGGATCTTTCTGAATATGAGACCAGACTGGTCTACCGAATGAGTTCCAGGACAGCCAGGGCTACACAGAGAAACCTTGTTTTAAAAAAACGACAACGACGAATCAACAAAATTGTCTTTTTCTGTGTGCCAAATATTACTAATAACACTGATCAAAGCTAGAGGTCAGACCTGTTAGAAATCAGAAGTCGACAGGCCGTAGAGGCATAATGGAATGTTACGTTTTTATCTTACTAGTCAGAAAAAGAAATTGGAGTCATTCTGATACTGTTTTTTTAAATTTTTTAAAAGATTTATTTATTATGTATACAACATTCTGTCTCGTTCATGCCAGAGGAGCGCGCTAGATCTCAGTACAGATGGTTGTGAGCCACCATGTGGTTGCTGGGAATTGAACTCAGGACCTCTGGAAGAGCAGCCAGTGCTCTTAACCTCTGAGCCATCTCTCCAGCCCGATACTGTTCTTTTTATTTTAACTTTCTGCCTTTTAATTACATTTTATTTGTGTGTATGAGGAAGTCAAAAGACAGTTTAGAAAAGTTGGTTTGCTCTGTTGTACAAGTCTTGGGAATTGAACTCAGGCCACTAGTTTGGTAGCAAGTGCCTTTGCCTGCTGAGATATCTCTCTAATATTTTTAGGAATAAAATATGAAGTAAAGCAATATTTACAAAATAACAATATTTGCCCCAGCTGCTGGTGGTGCATGCCTTTAATCCCAGCACTCAGGAGACAGAAGCAGGTAGATCTGCTAGGACAGGTAGGGCTACCCAGAGAGATCTGCTTTGAAAGAATACAAAAAAAGAAACGACAACAACAACAAAAAAAGCAGGTTGGAGAGATGGCTCAGGGCTTAAGAGCACCGATTCCTCTTCCAGAGGACCTGGGGACAACTCCCAGCACCCACAAGACAGCTTATAACTATCTGTAACTCCAGTTTCAGCGGAATATGACACTTTACACTATTGCACATAAAATCAAACAAAATAACAATAATTTTAATCCTGGCTAACTGTACTATAGGACACCTTAAATAATAAGAAGCATGCTGTTAAGGCATAATACCATAAATATGTAATTTGTCTCTGAGCATGCAACAGTTCAACCTCCACTGTCAATAAAGTTCTAATCAGTGAGCCTTTCAGAGGTTCAGTGGAATTTCTCATTTACACTATTGTAAAATTTTGTTTGTGTGTGTGTGTGTATTTTGCCTGCTGTGTGTACCACATGCATACCTGGTGCTCACAGAAGTGAGAAGAAATTGGATTCTCTGGCACTGGGGTTATAGACTATCTTAACCACTATGTGGGTGCTGGAAACCAAACCCCTAACCTCTACAAGAGCAACTAGTGCTCTGAATGGCTGAGCCATCTATCTCTCCAGGCCCTATTCTGTTTTTAACTGATGAAGAAAATCATAGAAAAGATATGTATTAGTGGGGTATCATTATTGCTTAAATACATAAATGTATTTCTTAATTTTGGGTCATGATAAGCATTTCGTTTCAAATACCATTTCTTTATGGTAAAGTTTTTCCAAGTTCTTATAGACTTTTTGAAATGTATTAACTATTATTGTTATCCATGACCTCTCTATTATACAATGGAATAAAGCACAGTTAATAAAAACTCAGAGAAATTGGGGTTCAACCTGAAGATCTGTAAAGCAAAGCAGCCAGCCACTGGCTCTTACCTCAACCTCAGTCCAAAATTATCAATCCTGCCTCTAGGAATCTCAGAATGAGACTGTATTTGAGAGCTGTCTCCTCCCATTTTATAATCCTCTCAAGGGCTGGGATTATAGGCGTGAACCACTGGGATTAAAGTTATGCACTGCCTGGTTTCTATGGTAATTAGTGTGGCTACAGGGATTAAAGCTGTGTTTCATTGCTGGCTGGTCTGTAACGCTGGTCAGTGTGACTGTTTACTGTCCCGATCCCCAGGCAAGCTTTATTAAATACAAGTGAAATACTACAGTGAAACACCAGGACTTCATGCCCTACTTAGCTATAATTGTCCCCATTTATTAACCTCTCTCTATCCTTTTCTTTTGCTAGTCTTCTTGACTCCCACCCAGTAACCATCACTATTTCCAGTTAAGAAGTTTTGAGGTTTACATGTTTCTTAAAACAAGGGTTTTTTTTCTTTTCTTTTCTTTTCTTTTCTAAATATAACTCTGGCTGCTTGAAACTGGCTACATGGGTGAAGCTGTCTTTAAATGTGTGTCTCTGCTTTTGGAGTCTTTTGATTACAGATGTGCACTACTACACCTGGCCTTGCGAGGCTGGTAAGAGTGAAGTGCTTGAAAGATGCTAAACTGTGGTGGGAATTTTAGGATTTACGTGAGTCCCAAGCCAGCCGGGGCTACACAGTGAAACTATCTCAAACTTCTGTCCCTCCATTCCTAAACTATATAATTTATCATGGAAAAAAATCCATCATCTTTTTGTTCTAGCCTCCTGCCTCCTCTTCTAATCCATTTTGTATGCTGATAAATTAACCTTTTGAAATAACATCCTTCCTCTACTTATTCCCAAGGTTCAAAGCCTCTATTCAATGTTTTGTCTAGATTTTACTTTATCGTTTGATGCCCTGGAACCTGTTTGTTCTCTCTGCTTGCCTACTTCTCTTGTGATAATGTTGGGAAGGGTTGGGGATGGTACTCCAGGCTCAATGCTAGAATTTCAGTTTTTCAGAGCTTTAAGAGTTTTTAATATAAAAGTGTGAGGTTGTATCTCATCACTAGGATAGTGTGGGTAAAGGGTTTAAATGTCTTGAGAACTTATTGCACAATTCTTGCATTTAGGAGACCAAATAAAAATTTGTCAGATCCTGGAACAGGTAGGTTTATTTATCATTGCTTTATGGTCTCCTTTGGTCAGTTCTTTCTCAGACACTTTCAGAATCATTCCTAATGCCTTTGCCTTTCGTTGGATTCTACTATTCACTATTTATTCTTTTGAGTCATTCAAAATTCTATTTAATTATTAATTTTTTAAAATTTTGTTTTAGCTTTCTTCAAAGTTGTTTTACCTTGCATATTCTTTTTAAAGCTAGCTCTTACTTTGTAGCCCTGGTTGGCCTAGAAATCACAGAGCAAAAAGATTAAAGGGGTCCCTTATCATATCCACACCTAACATACACTTGAGTGCCAAGCAACATGGAATTCTAATTGGGATTTTGCTGTTGTGACCATTTTAGCTGGTATCGGTGAAATCTTTTTCAAACATTTTAATTATATTCTAAAAGTGATTTTTGGCTTAGTTTGGAGTTGTAAGCACTTTCTGCTAAAAGCAGTCTTATACAATTTTTAGCTTCAGGTCAGCCCTTTAATGTCCTTAGTGTTTCAGTGTAGATGACAGGAATATGCTTACTGCCCTTAATCTGCTGATCTTAGCCTGAGATTTTTTTTTTTTTTTTTTTTTTTCTGCAATCACATGAGGTTTAATGATGAGATGAGACAGGAACCAGTGCACTGGGGCTGAGACTCATAACCCACGCAGGGGAAGAGTTCTAGCCTGAGATTTGAAAGCAGTGGGGGCTGGAGAGATGGCTCAGCGGTTAAGAGCATTGCCTGCTCTTCCAGAGGTCCTGAGTTCAATTCCCAGCAACCACATGGTGGCTCACAACCATCTGTAATGAGGTCTGGTGTCCTCTTCTGGCCTGGCCTGCAGAATATTGTATACATAATAAATAAAAATCTTTTAAAAAATTTGAAATTTTTTGAATTTGAAAGCAGTTAGATCTTTCCAAGGGCATTTTGGGGACTTTGAAAAGACAGGCTCTGGGTAGTTTTGCTTTGTAAAGCTCTTGAATAACGCTAGTGTGCAGCAAGATTGAAATTCTCTTGAGGATGTGGAATTTAAGTTTCTCATCCTTTGAAATGGTATTGACACCATAAAAGTATGACTATAATCATAAAAACTTAACAAGAAGTTCTTGAATAATTAAAGGTGCCAACTACTCTAGTATTAAGATTCCCTAGAATGACTCCTGGGATGTCATATGAACTACTTATTATTGATAAAAAGTTCCTTTGCCATGCATTTAGTCATTGCCCTTGCAGTGGGAGGAAGAAGAGGAAGAGTGAATAGAATATGGGACTGTTTCATAGTACTGTATGGTCTTTTGAGGTGCACAGAGGACTAATTTAGCTCTCTTTGGGAGAATATAAGAAAGGTTGGTGTTTGGGCTGTATCTTGTACATAGACTAGATAGATCAGAGATGCTTTGGTAGAGGTCAAGCTGTAGGAAGTTTAGATACTTGTGCTTGTTGAAGTTGTAAAAATAACTGGATGGAGTAAACATTTAGGTGTGACAGGTTGAGTTTTATTACTCAGGTTTCTGATTTGAGTCTTTGGATTTCATTGATCAAAATGGGGAAGACAGGAGGTGAGATGAGCTCTGAGAAAGTGAAGAACTGTTGGTGTGTTGAGTTGGAGGTGTGTGCAGCATTCTTTAGAAGGAGATGCCCAGTCATTTATTGAGAAGAATGGCTTTATAACGTGAGTAAATTCATTCTGGTTACTGATCACATTCTTTGTGTGGATTGTTGAGGAAGTTACCGGACAACATAGTGGTTCTACCTCCTGTTTTTATACTCGTAGTGAGGTTGTATCTTAGGTAGGGATACAGCTATTGTGATGAAATACTGTGACCAAAGCAGTTTGGGGAAGGAAGGGTTTATTTGGCATACTTTTCCATATCAGTAGTTATCACTGAAGGAAATCAGAACAGGAACTCACACAAGGCAGGAATCTGGAGGCAGGAACTGATGTAGAATGGCTGTGGAGGGGTGCTGCTTACTGGCTTGCTCCCCATGGCTTACTCAGCCTGCTTTCTTATAGAACCCATGACTACCAGCTTACCAGTGGTCCCACACACACCATGAATCATTAATTAAGGAAATGCTCTACAGTCCTGCTTACAAACTGATCTTATGGAGTCATCAATGCAATGGTAACCCTAACTAAGATGGTGATATACATTGCATGTAAATCATCCCACACTTGAGGTGATTAGTATTGTGAAGAAAGCAAGGCTGCAGGATCTGGTTGAGTGGCATTAAAATATTTAGGTAAGAGCAGAGGAAGTTACAGAGATGTCTGGAGCCAACACAAATGCCTACTGCTCATTCAAGATAAGAGTTTAAATGGAACTTTTCATTAACTCTGGCTGGCTATCAATAGCTAGAGGAGAATAAAAAAAGTAAGAAAAAAACTTGAAGATGGGAAAGGAACTGTCTGGATTATGATGCAGTTACTCTGTTGCCTAACCTACAGGACAAGCAGTTTGGATAACATGGAAAAAGAATTGTATCATTTTGACTTGGATTAAAACTATGTTTGGTTGGGCACAAGGTCATTAACTGTGAGTTTGTTTTATCAAATTCCTGTAACTTTCACTCACAGTGCCAGTTCTCTGTTGAAATTACATAGGTCTAGGAATCCCTCAGTGGAGTGCTTTAAGGAGAGGCTTATTTCCTTCTGGACTTGACTCACAGACAGCATTACTTAGACACTATTGATTATTACATAAGAGTGAGATTCTTATATTTTGGATCAACTTCTTGGCATGCTTCTTTTTTTAATACTTTATTTTGTTTCATGTGCATTGGTGTTTTGCGTGCATGTATATATGGGAGAGGGTGTCAGGTCCCCTGGAACTTGATTCACAGACAGTTGTGAGCCGCCATGTAGGTGCTGGGATTTGAAACCAGTCAGTGCTCTTTGACCGCCGAGCCGTCTATCTCCGTATCTCCTTGTTGGCATACTTTGAAAGGAAGTTTGCACTTTCCACATGGAATTCGAATTCTGTTCTCGGCTTTATTGTGACACAGAGAATTATTCTGGAGTACTTTTAAAAATTAAGAAAAATTCGTGTGTGTTGTATTCAAATGTGTGCACTTGGGTATGCGAAGGCCAGGGGAGTGTGTTTTTTTTTTAAGGTTTATTTATTAATTATGTATACGGCATCTGCCTGCATGTATCCCTAAAGGCTAGATGTGGTCACCAGATCTTATTACAGATGGTTGTGAGCCACCATGTGGTTGCTGGGAATTGAACTCAGGACCTCTAGAAGAACAGTAAGTGCTCTTAACCCCTGAACCCCAAGTGTGTTGTTTTCTATTACACTCCAGCTTGCTCCTGTAAGATAGGTCCCCTACTGAACCTGTCCCCTCAGTTACTGGTGCTGCATGTGCGGGTGAGTCATATTGGACTTTTATTATGTGGGTGGTCAGATTTAAACGCCTCGTGCTTGAGTGAAAAGAGCTTTTGACCATGGAACCATCTCTTTCGGCCTAAAGTTCTTTTGAGAATCCAGTAATGGGAGGGGACTGTTTAGTGTCAAGAGTCAGTGTAGTTGATTGGTGTGGGGTGGATTGATTTCCAAAACCTGGATAATGTCATAAGCAACACATGCCACTAGTCAAAATCAAAAGATTACTGTACTTAAGAATGCTCCTTGAATGACTTTGAAAATGTTGGGGTAGTATTTGAATTGAAAGCAATTTTAGCATATTTTCTATAGTACATTTATCTTTTTTTTTTTTCCTGTTCCTTTTTGTGGTAATTTAATTCAAGGTCCAGCTTGACCAAGGGATGTAGTAGAGTAGCAGAACGCTAGCATGTATGAAGTAGTGATGTCAACCCGAAGTTAAAAGAGCACCCTAAGGCCATGAGCCAGCTTGTTTAGAGATTCCTCTTTTTATAGTTCACTGTCCTGTGATTCTCAGAGTGATTCTGATATGTGAGGTAATCTATCTTCTAAACTGATAGGCAGAAAATTCCAAACTGGATCAGGAACAACCTGAAAATATGGTTTCCATTCTGCAATCTGGTAGTATGTTACCCCCTGGGATGTCTGTGCTGCCCCTAACAGAGCCCAGTCTTTGTAGGAGAGCACTCTGCTGGCCTTTGAGTTTCAGGTGAACACACCCCATACTCACACTCTGTCTTAGTTAGGGTGCTCTGATGAAAAGCGTGACCAAAAGCAAAGTTGGGGAGGAAAGGGTTTATTTAGCTTAAAATTCTTCATCACTGAAGGAAGTCAGGACAGGAACTCAGATTGGGAAGGAAACAGGAAGCAGCAGCTGATGCAGAGGCCATGGAGGAGTGCTTCTTACTGGTTTGCTCTTCATGGCTTGCCTAGCCTGCTTATAGAACCTAGGAAGGATCACACCTGCGTCATGTGGATGGCATCACCCACAATGGACTGGGGCATTCGCCATCAATCACTATCACTAATTAAAATGCCTTATAGCTGGATCTTATGGAGGCATTTTCTCAATTGAGTTTCTCTCCTTTCAGAGTATTCTTGTGTCAGATTGAACAGCTTTCATTACAAGTTCTCTGCTTTTTTTTCATTTTACATTATTGTACTTAATTTTTTGGTAAGGACCTCATAGTCTAGGCTGGACCTGGAACTGGGTTTTTGTTTGTTTGGTTGGTTGGTTGGTTGGTTGGTTATTTGAGACAGGGTTTCTCTGTGTAGCCCTGGTTGTTCCTGAACTCACCCTCTAGACCAGGATGCCTTCAACTCCTGAGTGCTGGGAAGGTCATGTGCCACCACCAACTGGCTTTTGATCAGATTTTTATATGATATATTCAGCACATCTTTTATTGGTTACTGATGGTCCAGGTGGTGCTCTTTAATTCCTCATTTGGGGTGTGTGGGAGAGGAGGATCAGCAGTTTAAGGCCAGAAACAAACCAGAGGGCTGGTGAGATGACGTAGTCAGCAAAGGTTGGGGCCCTGAGCTCTGGTGCCCCCACGATAGACAGAACTGACTCCTGCAGATTATCTTCTGACTTCCACACATTCTGTGGATGCATGTGCGTCCCTCTTGTTGGGCCAAAATTATCTCAGCCTGTCCCTCGAGGCCTATAGGACAGAAATTAATCCTGCCTGAGCCTCTCACTTTAAATACTGGGAGAAATGAACTGGGTAAGACCCTGGTTGCCTGTAGAGACTGAGAGACTAGATGTATTATATGATCTCCTAAAAGGGAGGCAACCTTATAAGATCATTTCCTTACCCCCTGAGAGCCATCAGGCACTCACTGAATTTGTCAATGAGCTCCATTGGGCTTCTTTGGCAAGATATAATCCTAATATTCCAGTCCAAGGTTGAATATTATTAGGGAAAAAGACCATGCTGGCTGCCCTTGTTCAGCAGTCACAACCTCTAGAATGGGTACATAACACCCTGGGGAGGGGTGCTCCCAGAGTGTACTCTCTAGTTGATCAAATAGCTGATATGATCATAAAAATCAGGGGCACCTTCCGACATTATGGAAAAGATCCCTTTAAATTAATAATTCCATCCAGAATTAAGGATTTAGAATGGGCCGCTAGACATTGTTCTTGATTGAGCCTCACCCTGGAGGGATTTCTGGGGACCCTTGGCACCCACTTTGGGGAGTCCTGGTTAGTGAAGCTATATCAAGAACTACCCTGGAGAGTCCCTTAGTCTTTTCTTCTAGGCCCCTGCCCCAAGCATTCACTGTTTGCACAGATGGCAGGAAGAATGGGGCTGCCTTTGTAGTTTTCCCTTCAGGGTGGGGACCAAGACAGGGATTACCAAAATTCTCCCTTGTGGGGGATCCGCTCAATATAAGGAAATGATGGCCGTACATATTGTCCTACAGGAGGTTCCAGAACCGAACAACCTCTATCCAGACAGCTCTTATGTGGTGAACCTACTGCCACACTTACCCTATGTCTATATCAGATTGGATGCTAATCCTGTTTCTGCCTTGATGATACAACTTGGATTGCTCTTAGAAGGTAGAAAAAACCCATATATATTTAACATCTCAGAGGACATCAAAACCTCCCTGGCCTCATTTCCCAAGGGAATGCTGCTGCAAATGATGCAGCTTCGGGGGGCCTGTCTCACAGAGGTCTCAACTCTGCCCATACAAAATGTTAGCCAAATGCATGGCTTAACTCATGTCAACTGGAGAGGACTCAGATACCTATACCCCAAGATCCCTGCAACAGAATTAAAGAGAATTGTTCATACATGTAAGACTTGCAAACAGTTTCTCCACTCCCCACAGGGGTGAACCCAAGAGGGTTAGGACCCAATATCATCTGGCAAACAGATGTAACACATTACCCTCCGTTTGGCAAATTAAAATATGTATTTGTGATCATAGACACATACTCTAAGGCATGCTCGGCTACCACCCACTCAGGGAAAAGGCAACCCATGCCAGAAACCACTTCTTTCAATGTTTTGCTACGTTGGGACTACCACAACAGGTCAAGACCGATAACGGACCCTGTTTTATAAGTCAAACATTAAAAGAATTCTTCCAGAGATGTAAAATATCCCATGCCACTGGGATCTCATACAACCTTCGGGGTCAAGCGATTGTTGAAAGACATCACCAGTATCTCAAAGAGGTTCTTATAAAACAAAAGGGGGGAGAAGTCTACCCCATCTACAACTGCAAAAGGCATTATTAACCATCAATATTTTAAATTTTCAAAAATCAGATGAATAAAATAGATTCCAGAAACATTGGGGATCCCTACCAATGAGGCCCTGCCTAAAGGTTAGTGGAAGGATCCTCTCACTAACAATGAAGGGGCCCAGATCCCTTGTTGACACAGGGCTGAGGATATGGTTGTGTCTTCCCAAACAGGGGAAATGCCTATGTGGCTACCCGCTTATAACTTAAAATTTCTTCCCTCCCCTCAGGATAATGGGGAAGATCAAGATGACCAATAAATAGATTATGGTGGACAACCATTAAATTCAAACACAAGAAAAGAAAAATCACCACTGCCCAAGGGAGACTGACCCTTGAGGAGAGTGTTGCCTGTTTATCTATTTCAGATGGCCCTTCCAGCGGTAATCATATTAATTTTTCTTATGGGGCTCAAAGTCCTGGCAGCAAGCCCCCACCAACCACAGAAGATAACATGGATCCTTGAGTGCTGGCACTGGAGAGATCTTAAACCAGACCTCCCAGATGACGACACCCTGGATGTTGTGGTCTGACCTGATGTTCCGGGGATGGAAGGGAGACCTGAATGCGGAAGCTCTTGGGGGTGCACCATACCCCAGGCATCTTGCCCTAATGAGCCTGGGTGTTCTCATGTCCTTAGGAGACATGCCTTCATGCAGATATCCGTTTATGTCTGCCCAGGAAGCAACCAGGCTGTCTCTACTATCAGAAACTCAGAAACTGCAGGGCGGCTCCTGATTATTATTGTTCTTCCTGGGGATGTGAGCAGACTGGGCTGGACGTAATTAGTAGAAAAGACAGAGACTACATCACATTATTTACAAAGGTCTTTGGATTCCTTAGCAAGGGTAACCTTACAAAATAGGAGAGGCTTGGACTTGCTGTTTATGGAACAGGGAGGAATTTGCAGGCCGATTGGGTAAGAATTTCTGTGCGGGACCATTCCAGGATAGTTACAAGAACCCTAGATGAGTTAAGAAAAGATAGTGATTCATTTAAGTCAAGAACCTCCTATGAAACCTGGTTTAATTGGTTCCCATGGCTTACCACACTCATTTCTTCCCTAATTGGATCGATGGCTATTTGTTTATTGATCTTTTTTTTTTTTTTTTTTTTTTTGGCCCATGCGTTCTCCAAAGGTTGAAAGAAGCGTTCCAAAAACAGATACAACAGGTACAATGTACTCATGGCCCTTCTTCGAGTACATTATGAGAGGCTCGATACATCTCACCCACGATGAACTCTCAATTTGAGGGTGTCCAGGCTGAAATTCCTGATAGGGTTGGCCCTGACCCGTACTCTCTCCTCTCTCCCCAGTGGGATATTCTGGTTTGGTGACCAGGGTAGGGGGTGGGATATAAAACAAAAGGGGGAGATGTTGGGCCAAAATTATCTCAAGGCCTGTACCTCGAGGCATGTAGGACAGAAAAAAGGCTCGATTTGAGTGAGGATGGGAGAGCAGAAATTAGGTAGATACCCCTCTAGCCGGAGGGAGGGTTTGTCTGTCTCATTGGCTGGAGGTACCCCCATATCACATGGTGTCACTTAACCTGTATATAAGCTGACACTCACAGTAATAAATAGTTCCTACATTGAGTCCGCTCCCTATCATCTGCCCTGCGTCCTGGGGCTGTGGAATGGGTGGATAGAGCACTCACCGTTCCCTGGGGAATAAGGAGGCCTAACAACTGCGGTTAGGGGAATAAGGAGGCTCAGGAAGCCTAGCAACATAAGAAGGCTCAAGAAGCCTTGCACCTCTTGCCCCACACATGCTGTACACGTTTACAAATAAATTAATACAAAATTAAAAACATTGGAGCATTGCATGCTGGGATATACCAGTAATCCCAGTATTTCCAAGCCAGCTTTGGCTACATAGTAAATTTGTGGCCAGCCTTAATTGGAGTAGCCTTGCTGGCCTACTTTCCAAA
Source organism: Arvicola amphibius (assembly GCF_903992535.2). Classification (NCBI taxonomy): domain Eukaryota; kingdom Metazoa; phylum Chordata; class Mammalia; order Rodentia; family Cricetidae; genus Arvicola; species Arvicola amphibius. The sequence continues at coordinate 51,605,684 of NC_052055.2, forward strand.
CTATTCATTAAATGGTATCTTTTCTAGTGTTTCAAACTTTGGCAATGAAGAAACTGTATGTGGTTTATGGCTCTTACCCAGCATGCTGGTGGAAGTTTTTCTTGAAATTGTAAATAACGTTTAAAATGGAAGGAATGCAGGACTTCATATATACATGTGCATGGATTGTTTTAAATCTCCAGTAGGAGGACTCGTTGCTTTCATTCTCCTCTCTTGTCTCACTCTCCTCTAGGTGTCTTGGCATTTGCTGCTTTCTTGTGTCTTACTTGCTGACAAAAAAACCCAGGATTGTTTTTGTTTTCTCTTTAGTGGCTTCCAAAAGAAATGAGATGTGGTCTGAGGGACGGTATGACTACGAACGACTTCCAAGAGAACGAGCACCCCCTCGGAGCCATGCCAGTGTAAGTCACTGCTCTGTGGAGGAAGGTTCAGAGCCCGCTGTGTTATTCTGTCTTCTCCAGTGTCTTCAAATAGCAGACGTTTACCAGCCTAGCTAGAAAAGAGATTAAATTCACCTTTTAAAAGCTAGAAAATATTTGAGGCCAGCCTGGTCTACAAAGTGAGTTCCAGGACAGCTAGCACTGTTACACAGAGAAACCCTGTCTTGAAAAAACAAAACAAAACAAAACAAAAAAAGCCCACAAAAAAGGCTATAAAATACATGGTAATTTATTTAAGTAAAAAATCAATATATATATATATACATGTATATATACATATATACATATATATGTGTATGTATATATATATGTATATATGTATATATATACATATATATATATATATGTATATATATATTGGTTTTTCGAGACAGGGTTTCTCTGCAGCTTTAGAGCCTGTCCTGGAGCTAGCTCTTGTAGACCAGGCTGGTCTCGAACTCACAGAGATCCGCCTGCCTCTGCCTCCCGAGTGCTGGGATTAAAGGCGTGCACCACCACCGCCCGGCACAAAATATATTTTATACTTAAATTTCTAGAACAAAGATTTTGTATTGAATTTAGTTTGAGGAGGAAAATTTTTATAAATTTTTATAAGTGCTATACTGTGCATGGACAAAGAAATGTTGAACATCTGCTTCTATTCATGACTGCCATTTATTTATCTCCTTAAAATATATATAAATTGAGCCTGGCATACTGTGTCACATGCCTTTAATCTCAGCACTTGGGAGGCAGAAGCTGGTGGATCTCTGTGAATTCAAGGCAAGCCAGGTCTTCATAGCAAGTTCTAGGCCAGGCTACACAATCTGACACTGTCACAAAATCAAAAATTAAAATTAAGTTATGAACTAATATGACATTCTACCTGGAGATCAATCTTCCTGGGCTAGAAGGAGAAGCATGTTGCAACCCTAGAGAGCATTTCAGCTGCTGGTCAGGCAGCTTGCAGGGCGAGGAGAGTGCTGGGTTCAAAGGACGGAATCCCCATCTTCTGTCTGTCTTGTCTCTGTTCTGAGAGTTGAAAATTTTGAACTAGACTCTTAATGGTCTTGATAAGTTGTTTATTCTACCCAAACTGGATCCAGTCCTAGTATGTAGCAGGGGCTCCACATTTTTCAACTGCTTGGAAAACTAAGGGAGGTTTGGAGGTCAAGAAGCTTTGAATCTTCTGCTGACTCATCTTGAACATTGCCACTTTGGGTTGTATTTATTCTTTCCTTTTTTTTTTTTTTTTTTTTTTTTTTGGAGACAGGGTTTCTCTGTGTAGCTTTGGAGTCTGTCCTGGAACTAGCTCTGTAGACCAGGCTGCCTCAAACTCACAGAGATCCACCTGCCTCTGCCTCCCAAGTACTGGGAATTAAAGGCCTGTGCAACCACCACCCGGCTTCGGTTGTATTCTTATGTAGACATTTTATATGCCACAGATGGCATAAATTCTTGTACACATGTCAAGTATTTTTTACTTAAAGTATTAGGGATTTTTCTGTGTGTGGTAGTAATACTGGGAATTGAATCTATAGCTTTTCTCATGCTAGGCAAGCACTCAACCTTTGAGCCCTACCCCCCTAGCCCTTTGTTTCTTTTTTATTTTAAGACAAGGTCTTACTAAATTACTTAGGTTGGGCTTGAATTCACTCTGTGTCCTATGCAGGTCTTGCCTTTGTGATCCTCCTGCCTTTCAGTTAGCTTATAGGACTGCAGCCAGGCCTAGCTGACAGTTTATTACTTGGTCCTATTCCTTACCTTGATGAACAGTGTCATCTGTAAGGTTATCCTTCATTGGCCTGAATTACAGCTCTGGTTGATATAAAATGATTTAAGATAGAAAAAAAAGAGGAAGCTTGTTATATTAGGATGGGCAGACTCAGTAATTATGTCACTGCTTTTCAGGTTGGTCTGGAGACTACTTCTAATAAGTTTTCTTAGTTTGATTATCTAGAAGGATTAAAAATGATACAGTCATAGCTGTGAGTTACCTTTCAAAAATGCCAAGTCCTCTTTCCCACTATATCCCTTGAGTAGAAATTTTATTTTACCATCTGGGCATTGACATGCAGACTGTGTGCTTTTTCACTGAGTAGCTTAATTTGTGGATGGGCAAAGCAAATTGTATTGATTTAAGATTGCAAGGTGAGTAGTTCCTGCAAGATTGCAAGACTGAGATTGACACTGGAGAACAGGACTAGGAATCATGACCGCACGAAGAAGCGAGAACTGAGAGGGGAGTTATTTAAAAGAAGTGGCGTTTAGGACAAAGGAAAAGCTACTTGAGGCCTAAGGCTACCTCTTAGTAGAAGGATAGGCAATTGGTGTTTTAGAGCATGGAGTTCCCAGGATGGAAGCATTCTGGGTGAAGTTCGATGTATTGATGGCTCACAGAATGCTGGTCTAAGAATTAGAATTGAAGGGCTGAGGATGTAATTCAGTTAGTGCTTACCTAACATGCTTGATCCTCTGAACTGATCCCAGACACCTCAAAAGAGGAAAAAAAAGTGATGGACATCCTAATTAAATGAACATTTTATAGTCAAATGTAACAACCATTTTGATCTAATGCCATTTGTGTGTGTGTGTAAATATACACTGGTCACCCCTGACTCCCCCCGCCCCCAGTGGAATTTCAACATCAGTAAGTAGGAAGAGAAAGAAATTTTATAGCACTGATGTGCTGAGAATCAGCGTAGATGTGTAGATGTTTTGGACAGATCTTTTCCTCCTTGTCCAGCTGCATAGGTAGAGTCTGAAGTGCTTTTCCTTTAGGAGCAGAGACCCTGGCCAGACCTGCTCATTCCTCCTCCTTCCCTATGTTATTGGAGAAGCTGGGTCTTTTCTATTCCCCAGTCCCACTTTACTGATTTGAAAAACCTTTGTTCCTATATTTCTCTTTTAGAATTCAGATTTTTTTTCTTCTGGTGAACTTACTCTTCTTGTGGGAATGACTTGAAGCTTTGTCTTGTCTTCAGTGTATTTTGCTCTTGGAAGTTGCTCCTTCACCTTCTTATGACATGCTTACATTTTAGTTAAATTTAGTCTTTTTCATCATTTTGTTCTTTTACTAATCTGGTAAAGTTTATAGATCACTTCTCAGGGCATCCTCTCCACTGCTTTTGAGACTCAGGCTGGCCTTGAACTTACTGTGTATCTGAAGCCAGACTTGCATTCCTGACCCTCTTGCCTGCTCGCAAGTGCTGAGATTATAAACATGTTCTAATCAGAATGATGCCTGTCTGAGGTCATTGAGGTCGGAATACAAGTAATAAGGTATAAGAAACATCAAAAGATATATTTTATTATTCTTTTTGTGTGTGAGCATTTGTGTCGTGTGTGTGGGTGACCAGAAGAGGGTGTTGTCACTTTGGAGCTGATGTTACAGGCAGTTGTAAACCTCCAGACATGGCTTCTGGGAATTAAAGAACAGTAAGGACAGTTAACCACTGGGGCCAAATCTCCAGCCTGCCCCCAACCCCCTTTTTTTCTGAGACTGGCTCAGGTGTTGCCTAGGCTGACCTCCAACTTACTTTGTACTTGAGGATGAATTTAAATTGTTTGTTGTGCCTCTTCTCTGAAGTCCTAGGATTGCAGGCCTGTACCACCTCTTGGCTTTTCTTTTATTTTTTTGAGACAGGGTACTCTATGGTTCAGACTGCATTAGAACTCACTCTATACACTGGGCTGACCTTAGACTCATGGCAGTCCTCTTCTGAGGTGCTGAGCTTCCTTCCAGGCATGAGCAACTACACCCAGCTCAAGAACTCAATTTATGATTTGGTAATACTTGCTTCTTTAAGGTGTGTTAGCTTTGCATTACTCTAACACTTACTGGAGATAATCAACTTAAAAAAATTTTTTTCCGTTTTCGAGACAGGGTTTCTCTATGTAGCTCTGACTGTCCTGGAACATGCTCTGTAGACCAGGCTGGCTTCAAAGTCACAGAGATCTGCCTGCTTCTGCCTCCCAAGTGCTGGGATTAAAGGCACACCCTACCACCGACTGGCTAAAGAAAGAAATTTGACTTATGGTTTTGGAGGTTGTACCCCATGATGAGTTGGACTTTTGGTAAGACAGTCTATAGGGTGCCACAGTCCTCTTTGAGGACATTTTCCTAGTGACATGAAGACTTCCTATCAAGCGCCAGGCTGTTATGCTTTACCCTAGACATTTAATGGGAGACATTTAAGGCCTAAGCTATAGCAGCAGATGGCTAATATCAAGGGCCACCTTTTGAAGGCTGAGCTGGCTTAGTGGTTAAGAGCACTAGCTGCTCTTCCAGAGGACCAGAGTTCAAGTCCCAGCAACCACATGGTGGCTCACAGTCTTCTACAGTGAGATCTGGTGCCCTCTTCTGGCGTGTAGGCATACATGCAGACAGAACACTGCATACATAATCAATCAATCAATCAATCAATCAATCAATCTTTCTAAAAAGCCATGTTTGATTTAAGCTATGATGACTTTAAATGTGGACGACAGCAGGAACCTGATTTATGAGTTACTTTTCTGTTGCTGTAATAAAACATAGTGGCTAAGGCTGCTATAGAAGGAAGAGTTTGCTTAGGTTTATGGTTCCAGAAGTAAGTATGTAAGAGGAATTGCAGGAAAGTTGCAGGCATGGTGGCTGGACTAGCAAGTCAAGAGCTCAATCTTCAATTGCAAGGACAGAACAGAGAGAAGAGAATGACCCTACAATGGCAGCCTTTAAACTCCAAAGCCTGCCTCCAGTGACACCTCCAACAAGGCCACACCTTTGCAGCCTCTCCACAGCACCACAACTGGGGAGTAAGTACTCAGATGCCTGCAGCTGAGGCCACCGCATTCACACTACTGCCACACCTGCTTGGAAATACCAGTGATTTTTGTTGCCACAGTTAATAGATTTCTGTTAACTTTGTTGTTGTGCTGTTCTATTCAGGAAAAAGTAGTTTCTTTTCTTCCTCACCATCCCATGTTGGACTCCAACTTTTTTTTCCTTCTTCCTCAGCCCCATCCCCAGAGTTGAATAGTGCTTAGTCATGTGCTTTGTAGAAGTTTTATATTCACGTCTGATTTAAATGAATTCACTGAATTTGCAGAAAAGTGGTTAACAGTAAAAGTAGAAATGTAAATGCAGCTTTGGTTTCTAACTTTGGATTTAATAAAAATTTACCCTATTTAAAGTTTTAAGGCACTAGGGAGTTGGTTCTGTGGTGAGAGCACTTCTTGCTCTTCCAGAGGACTCACATCAGGCCACCCTGTAACTCGAGTTCCCGGTTATCTGATGGCCTCTGCCTCAGCACTCAGGTGTCAAACACACATACATATGTAGTGGGGAGCTGCGGGCAGGCCTGCTTTTCATCCTGCCCGGCTCCCAGCCACCTGGCTCCTGGCCGCCCAGCTAGCTTTACCCGAAATAACAACATACAAATTGTATTCTTTTAAATACTGCCTGGCCCATTATTTTCAGCCTCTTATTCACATCTTGCTTTAGCCCATTTCTAATAATCTGTGTAGCACCACGAAGTAGTGTCTTACCGGAAAGATTCTAGTGTACGTCCATCTTGGGCTGGAGCTTCATCGCGTCCCTCTCCCTGAGGACTGACTAACTTAGGAGAAGTGTGGCATCTGACTGAGCCATCTACCTCACTTCCTTCTTCCTGTTCTGTCTACTCCACCCACCTATGTCCTAACCTATTAGGCCAAGCAGTTTTCTTTATTAATTAACCAATGAAATCAACAGATTGATAGATACATAGAAGTAAATGAAGTAAAAAAAATCTTTGCTTATGAAGCAGAGAGCGCTTAATGTTAAAAAATCATATTCGTGTGTTTATAAGCAGCATTGCTAAGAGCTTGTCTAACAGGAGGATGGATGGACTATTTAAACCAGTGGTTCCCAACCTATGGGTTACGATCAGATATCCTACTTATATATTTGCATTACATGTAGCATGAATTCTAATAAGTATTAATAATAAAAACCCAGAGTCAGATATTAAGGGGTGAAAGCTGAGAGATCAGAGAAGCAGTGCAGCCAGCCATTAGAGCCACCTTTTACTTCTATCAAATTCTCGGACCAAAAGGGTGGTGATCCTGTCCTCAGACTCTATGCTCAGACTGCCTGCCACTGAGCTCCAGTCTCCTCTCTGCCCAGCCACATCCCTTCCTGCCTCCATCTTCTTAGTGCTGGGATTTAAGGTGTGAGCCAGCACCACCTGCCTGTGTTTCTCTTGAGACTGGATCAACCTAGTTTAGCCCAGAGTGGCCTTGAACTCAACAGAGATCTCTCTGCCTCTGTCTTTGAGTGCTGGGATTAAAAGTGTGTGCCACCATTGCCTGGCCTCTATATAACTGACTAGTGACTGGCTCCACACTCTTATCTTCAGGTAAGCTTTATTTGTTAAAACAAAAACTAAATATCACAATTATGCTTCATAACAGTAGCAAAATTATAGTTACAAAGGAACAACAAAATCATTTTATGATTGGCTTCACAACAAAACAAGGAACTGTGTTAGAAGGTTGCAGCATTAAGAAGATTGAGAACCACTTTTTTAAATAATGCAGCAATGGGTTAAGTCACCTACTGCCAGATATAGCAACATGGGTGAACTTTATAAATAGAGCACTGAAGACCAGACACTGAGCTCAAGAGTTTATCTTCTGAAGTTCCTTTATATAAACATTTCAAACAAGCTAAAGTAGCCAGAACAGTAGTCACTAGTGGGAGGAAACACTGGAGAGAACCCAAGGAAAGGCTTGTCTGCAGTGACTGTATCTGGGTGGTAATTCAGTGTTGACCTCATGAAGGTCAACTAGCGGTGGTAGTTTTGTGGTATGCACACTGTAAATATGCCAGGCTTTGATACAAATTGTAATGAGGAAGCCGGGCGGTGGTGGCGCACGCCTTTAATCCCAGCACTCGGGAGGCAGAGGCAGGCGGATCTCTGTGAGTTCGAGACCAGCCTGGTCTACAAGAGCTAGTTCCAGGACAGGCTCTAAAGCTGCAGAGAAACCCTGTCTCGAAAAAAAAAAAAAAAAACAGAAATTGTAATGAGGGCAGAGCTTTCTTTTCAGTTTTTTTAACCGTTCATTCACTTGTCTTCTAACCACCAGTCTCCTGAGTGCTAAGATTACAGGTGTGTAATCTTAATATTTTTGCCACTACTTCTCAGCCAGTTTAACCAATCAAAACAAATTTTTTGATGAATTAAAACTTGGTATTGTTATATCTGAGGCTTTATAGCGATTGTGTGGGATTTACTGGTTCCAAATAGTCTCAAATATGAATATGCTTAAACTACAGTCCTGTAATTTTTTGTTCAGTTTGAAAGTCAGGAGTGTTTCATATGGTAATTCACTTATGTACCATTCTGTATGGCATTGCTTACAGAATGTTAATGTTGAGTAGATAGGCCTTTTCTTCTCGTTTGTAGTTCCTGGGGCATTTTATTCAAAATCTTCACATGTGCTAATTCTTTTTTTTTTTTTTTACATTTATTTTGTTAGTTTTACTTGTATTTTGTAGTATTTGAATTCAGGGCCTCACATGTGTGAGGTAAATCATTTAACTAACATAAGCCTGATGTTTACCCATGTGACTCTTAGTATTTTTTGTTTGAAAATTACTATGCCTGCCATTTCGCTTCCATTCTTAACATGTTTTGCTGCAAGTGCGTGTATAAGTATGTTTTGTTTTTATTTTTAGTCATGTAGTCATGGCTGGCCTGGAGTTCACTGTACACCTGGTCTATCACTGACTGCTAAGTATGAGGCCTAAAGACGTGGGTCACCATGCTCAGCTTACAGGGTTTTTTTTTTCCCAATGGGAAAACTATACTTGAAAGACTAAACTCTAGAGTGTTGATGTGTAAAAAAAGTTTGAGTAGTACTTCCCTGTGTAGAGCTATTTGAAGATGTATTTTAACTTCTTTTTTTTGTTCATTTTTGAGATTTTAATTACAATACTTCTCTCTTCTTACCTCCAAACCTTCTCTTATACTCCTTCAAATTCATGGCCTCTTTCATCAGTGGTTATTGTATGGATATATGTATTTGTGTATGTATATATGTACATATACATATATATTCCCAAATATAACCTGCTGTGCCCATTTAAAGTTACTTCTCTGTGTGCTTTCAGGACTGACCATTTGACCCTGAACAACCTGTTGGTGTGCTCTTCCCCAGGGAGGGCCATCCCTCCCACTCCCAGCTTTACTCAGTTGCTGTAGTTCTTCATCCTGTGTGGCATGTCTCTTGGTGTCCTTTTTTGCTGTCCTTGTTCATTTCACATTTCGACAGTTGGTGAGACATTGCAAGTCGAGTGTCTGCTGTTGCTAGGAGACACAATCTCACAGCAAAGCCCCTGATCTCTGGCTCTTAAATCTTCTGTCCTGTCTGCTGTGATTTTCTGAGTGTGGGATGAGGGGTGTTTTATAGATGTATCCAGGGACTGGACCCCACCACTCTGCATATCAGTTGGTTGTGTATTTTCCATCTTTGTGCAGCTTTATTTTAACCTCTATTTTGTGTATTTTTACTTTTATGTTTTGAGACAGGTTCTCTGTATATCTTTGTCCTGGAATAACTATAGACCAGGCTGTCCTTGAACTCTCAGAGATCCGTCTGTCTGTGTCCCCAGTGCTGGGATTACAGGTGTGTGCTACAACACCTCTTTCCCTTCCTTGATTTTGTGTTTTGAGTTCTTTGTATACTCTGGACATTAATGTCTGTCAGATGTATAGAAGGCAAAAAAGAGTCTCCCCAATTCTGTGCACTTCCTCTTCATTGGTCGATTGTTTCTTTTGCTGTGCAGACGTTTTTAATTTAATGTTAAAGTCCCACTTTGTCAATTGTTGCCCTAATTTTTGGATGGAGTCTTATTCAAGAAGTCCTTTCCTATGGGGTGCTGCCTATGTCTTACAGCAGTTTCAGTGTCTTATATTTCAGGTTTAGGTCTTTGATCATTTACAGCAGTTTTTGTGCAAGACGATAGATACAAGTCTAATTTTATTCTTCTGCATGTGGGCATTCAGTGTTCCCAGCACCATTTGTTGACATGCCTTCTTTTTTCCAGTGTATGTTTTTGGCATCTTTGGGTGAAGTTATGTGTGCTTGCTTATGTTTGGGTCTTCAATTATAGTTCTGCTTGTTTACATGTCTGTTTTGTGCCAATTCCATTTTTTTTAAATTACTATAGCGAATATATCTTAAGATCAGGAATTGTATCCTGGTATTGCCCCCATCTCCACTCCCAGGATTGTTTTAGCTGTCCAAGGTCTTTTGTTGGACCTTATGAAATTTGAATAATTTTTTTCTGTTTCTGCAAAAAAATGAGATGGGAATTTTGATTGGAATTACCTTGAATCTGTAAAAGCTTTTGGTAGAGTGGTCATTCTATCAATGTTCTTACCAGTCAGTGAGCATGGGAGGTCCTTCCATTTTCTTCTGTCTTTATCTCTTCATTTTTTACTCGGTGTTATCTACCTTTAAAACTAAGTTTTTGTTTTTTTTTCTTGTAGTCAGCAGATTTCTTCCCCCTTTATTTATTCAGTTTGTATCTTTTGAATGGAGAATTGAGGCCATTGATATTTAAAGCTATTGAAATGTATGTGTTCATTGTGGACATCCTGCTGTTGGTTTTTGTTTGTGTTTTCAGTGGTATTTTGTGTTTTAATAATTAGGACTTTGTATTACTTTTCAGTCTCTGCTATGCTCATTTCTCTCTTCAGCTCAAAACAGTGCTTCCTTCCTATATTTTCTTTAGGTTCAGTTAATTGAATATAATTTTTTGAGACATTTTTTTTTTTTTGTTTTTTTGTTTTTGTTTTTCGAGACAGGGTTTCTCTGCAGCTTTTTTAGAGCCTGTCCTGGAACTAGCTCTTGTAGACCAGGCTGGCCTCGAACTCACAGAGATCCGCCTGCCTCTGCCTCCCAAGTGCTGGGATTAAAGGCGTGCGCCACCACCGCCCGGCTGACAATTTTTCTATGTAGTCCTGGAACTCACTTTGTAAACCAGGCCTCTGCCTTCCAAGTACTGTGATTAAAGGCTATGCACCACCACCTCCTGGCAGATAGAAAATTTTTAGGGCTGTTTATGTTATACAAAGCTGTCTTTTTTCCTTCAGTGATGTCTGATAGCTTTGCTAGATATTATTCCATTTGATGCTGGCTTTTATAGCTTTTTAGTTCTTGGACTCCAGGTTCTTCTGGCTTTCAAAGATTATATTGAGAAATCAGCTATTATTTTCATAGGTTTCCTTTTATATGTGACTTGTGTTTTTTCTCTTGCAGCTTTCAAAACACTTTCTTTGTTATAAATGTTAGTATTATAATATGAAATTCTGTGGGGATTTTATTTATTTATTTATTATGTATACAATATTCTGTGTGTATGCCTGCACGCCAGAAGAGGGCACTAGACCCCACTACAAATGGTTGTAAACCACTATGTGGTTGCTGGGAATTGAACTCAGGACCTTTGGAAGAACAGGCAATGCTCTTAACCTGAGCCATCTCTCCAGCCCCCAAAGGTTTTTGTTTGTTTGTTTGTTTGTTTGTTTGTTTTAAATGGTGTCCTGCATTTCTGTATGCTCCTTTCCTATGTTTTTTAATTTCTTTTTTTTTAATATAAATATGCACCAATAGGGAAGGACATTATCTTCTTCTTTCAAAATATTTATTTATTTTTTATCTATCTATCTATCTATCTATCTATCTATCTATCTATCTATCTATCTATCTATCTATCTATTATGTATACGATATTCTGCCTGTGTATATGCCTGCAGTCCAGAAGAGGGCACCAGACTCCATTACAGATGGTTGTGAGCCACCATGTGGTTGCTGGGAATTGAACTCAAGATCTTTGGAAGAGCAGGCAATGTTCTTAACCTCTGAGCCATCTCTCCAGTCCTATTTTTTAATTTCTTTTCATGCACCTTGCTTATTTGATCTGGTCACCTGATCTGTCTTCTACTTAATTCAGACTGTAGGCTTTTCTTTGAGTTTTCTAGTCGTGAAATGTTGTTTTCAGTCCCTTTTTTTCAGCTTGAGTCTTCTTCAGTATTTCTATTGCTTTATTAAGTTTCATTTTCTAGTCCTGAATTGTCATGTCTGTCAATCTGGTCCATCACTCAGGCATTTATGCTGCTTGAGCTCTTTCTTCTTGATCTCACTGAGCTGTTTGTGTGTTCTTTACATCCCTTGAATTCTTCTAACTTCAGTGTCCTGGCTCATCTAGGCAAGCATTTCTACAGGACCAGCAGGTTTCCGAGGGCAGACCTTGCCTTAATCTCTCATGTTGTTGGTATTACTCCAATGAAATCTGTGTGTTCTCTGTCTACATGCTATATGTACAGTTTATTTGTTACTGATGGAGCAGGGCTAGGGAGAAGAGGATGTTGTGGCAGAGGGGACTGGACTGGTATACAGGATATGTTTCCTGTTGCCAGGTGGGAGGATGGGGATTGATAAGTCTGAGTGGAAAGGTTGGATGTGGTGTGGGAGTATCCTGTGGTTTAGTGATAAGCAGGATACTGGCCCAAGCCTGGAGCTTCTCTGCAGTGAAGGCCAGTCTAGGTCACAGAAACCTAGCTAAACCTGGTAGAGAACACAGAAAGTGTGGATGAACAAGTCAGGGTACTCACCAGGCTAGACCCTGGAAGAAGACATGGGAGTCTGAAAATGGAGTGGGGTGGTGTGGTTGGCACAAAGGGTCCTATGGGTGGGTATGGGTAGCATGTTTTAATTTCTTGACTGACAGAATTTTGAGGTTTAACATCCTTTTTTCACTGTTGCCAGAAAAGATAATGTAAGTTTTTGGCCAAATTTTATAATGATATGTGTCTGGAGGGTTGGACCAATTTAGAGTATTTTAGCTTAATTTCTAATCCTCCCCCAAACCACTGTCTTGACCCCAAGACACTAGTATCTCACTGAGCAATCAATCAGTACGTGTAAAATACACAGCATAAATCAGTGGGTGGTAGAGTGAACTTGTCAAAACTCACCAAAGCAAATCTGCCAGTCTGTGTAATATCGTGCTGCTTAGTTATATATGATAGCTGGGGTGGTGGTGTGCATAGTTTAATCCCAGCACCCAGGAGGCAGAGGCAGAAGGATCTCTGAATTCAAGGCCAGCCTTGTCTGCACAGCTAGTGGTTTATAGTTTGTCACTTCCTAGGTGTAGTAATTCCTGTACTTATCAAAAAGTAAAGTAATTTGAGCTAGCAAACTAGAACACATACTATGTATGGGGTGTTTAATGTGTGCCACCTGCTTTTCCAGGGGCTTTGCCAACAGCATTTCTAGGTTACATTCAGATCATAAGTTCACTGTGGTAGGAAATACTGCTGCTGTTTCTGTACCATGGTACTTTGCCTGCAGTTAGTGTTGATTGTTCGTTTCTTTTTTATTTATTTTTGAGACAAGGGCTTTGCTGGGACTCAGGCTGCACTTGAAAGTGCAGTGTGCTCTTGTGCTGTAATGCTTGACCCTTGTTGAGCTTTATTTATGAATCTGTTTATTTTCAAGACAGGATCTTATGTAGTCCAAATCTGCTTGAACTTTTTTCTCTCTCAGCCTCTTTAGTGCTGTGATTACAGTCGTGTATAACCAGGCTTGGCTTTTGTTTGATTCTTTATAAAAAAAAAATAAGTATTTAAATGTAAGCAAGATAAGCAAAGTAATTGTAATGAAAGCAGCAATTATCTACTTTTGGTTTCTTGTGTTTTATTCTTGTCTCTGTTTTCCTCTCTTCTAGGTTATTTTATCTCATTTTAAAATATTTATCTTACGTGTATTAGTGTTCTGTCTTCATGTATTTCTGTGACCACATGTGTGCATGCCTTGTGCTTAAGGAGGTCGGGAGAGGGCGCTGGAGCCCCTGGAGCGGTAGTCACTGACTTCTGTGAACTATTATGTAGGTGCTAGGAATTGAACACAAGATTTCTAGAATAGCAGCCAGAATTCTTGATCACTCCACTCCCTTCCTGAAGGCATTTTGAAGTAAATCACTATTCATGTTTCAAATATAAACATTCCCATATGTCTCTAAAGTATAAAGGTGTTTAAGGAAGGACCTTATAATATTTTAATTTTAAACAAAATGTTTAACCTTTTTAACAAAATTTAAATAAAATTAAGAATGGCAAGATGGCTCAGTGGGTATAAGTACTTGTTACCAATGCTGTTCAACTGAGATCCATCTCCAGAAACCTCATGGTGGAAGTCGAGTGCTGGCTCTGACCTCTCCATACAAACTATGGCAAGCATGTGGACTTCTTCCACCATACATAAGATAAATAAAATAACAAATACATGAAAGCAACAGTGTTTTTGTGCTAAAATGAGTTCACATATATTTAATGATACATTAGAAAATTGGTGGGTTTTGTTTTGTTACAGGGGATTAACCCACGTTTTACGAATGCTAATCCCTGCTCTCAACTGAATGCCATGCTAGTCTCAAGAAATGCTTTCAAATAAATGTCCCAATCCAATTTAATTTATGTCCAGTTAACTATAATACTTATAGTGTGGGAAAAGGATAATATAGTTATATTAAATTATTCAGCCATCTAGTTGTTTTCTTTCTGGAATGAAAGCATCTTTCATAGGGTTTTTAAAAATTAAGATTTTTAAAAAATAATCGATTTCTTTGTGTGTGTGTTAAGTCACCTGTAATTTGATCACTCAGGAGGATTGCTGTTCCAGGCCACTCTTGGCTCTAGCAGAAGCCCTGCCTCAAACAACAAAACAATGAGAAATAGCGTGAGGTGAAGGCCATCTTGGACTACACAGGGAGATCATGTCTCAGAAAACCAGAAATCTGTAGGGGCTGTTTTTGGATAACTTAGATCCGATTCTGGCATGTGTACTGTAGTTCTTCTTACCCTAATGATTTTATTTCATATTACCACATTAGCTATTAACATATTTCATATTAATGATATTAACATAAGATAGACTTTGTTTTCTAATTACTCAAATCCCACAATACTCCTCAGTGACTTTTTTTTTTTTTATTTTATTATGTAAACAATATTCTGTCTGTATGTATGCCTGCAGGCCAGAAGAGGGCAGCAGACCCCTTTACAGATGGTTGTGAGCCACCATGTGGTTGCTGGGAATTGAACTCAGGACCTTTGGAAGAGCAGGCAATGCTCTTAACCTCTGAGCCATCTCTCCAGCCCCCTCAGTGACTTTTTAAAGTTATTATTATTTTTTTTTTTTTTTTATATGTATGGGTATTTTGCCTGCATGTATAAGTCTGGGCAGCATTTGCATGCAGTACCTAAGGAGGCCAGAAGAGGGCTTCAACCTCCTGGAACTAGAGTTTTAGATTACTGTGAACTACCTTGTGATATACCCAAACCAGGTCCTTTGAAAAGAGTAGTCATTGCCCTTCGCCAATGGGCTGTCTTTCTCTCCAACCCCACCAAGTTACTAAAGATTTCAAGGGTGTATTATATTGGAAGCTAGTTCTAATTTTAGATCATCTTTGTGTCCAAACTTAAAAAGCTAAAAGCTCTCTCCCCTGAGCTTCTGGAAACATAGCAGAATGCTTCCTTTTGATCTTTCTGATTCAGTGCTTGCTGGTTTACAGGTGCAGGCCCTGCCCTGTTTAAATAGTTAAATAGAATAGTTTAAACCCAGTAGGCCAAACAATGTGCTGTCTTCATTGTCATTAGGAACAACACTGCTTTAACACTGGTAGTGTGCTGTCTTCATTGACATTAGGAGCAACACTGCAGTAACCTGCGTACTGTGCATAGTTTGTTGTTAAAAGTTCTTTTACTTACACTATTTAGATTGATTTTTATTTTAGGTGTACAAGTGTTTTGCTTGCATGTATGTATCTGCACTATGTGAGTGAAGTGCCCACGGGGGCCAGAAGAGGTTGTCATAGTCCCTGGACGGTAGGAACTGACCAATATTCTCTAGAAAAACAGCAAGTGCTCTTCATCCCTGAGCTTTCTCTCCAGCCCCCTTTTCTTAACCTGTAATTGTCATTTTGTATTGTTGTGTGTTATTTTGAATGAGTTTTTTCTTCATTAATTTTATTTCCCTTAATCTATATGAGGATGTTTTTGTTATTCGTACTTGCATTTTTCACTAGTGCATTTTTGTTCATTTATACACTTACTCTGTTGAATTATGGGTAAGAACACCTGTGCTTGTAAGAAACATTTCCAAATCCAAATAGAGAAATTAGTGATGTCTCTATATTTCTTTTTGTCTGTTTTAGGATGGCTACCATAGAGTAGTTAATGTTGTGCCAAAGAGACCACCTCTGCTAGACAAGAGACCGCCTCTGCTAGACAAGAGACCGCCTCTGCTAGCCAGACCCGATGAAGGAGGCTACAGTAGATATTACAGTCATGTTGATTACCGAGAATATGACGAGGGCCGCAGTTTTTCCCATGATCGAAGAAGTGGCCCACCTCACAGAGGAGTATGTAAATTTCCCCCGTGTCCTAATTGTTCTTTCTTTCAAGTTTACAATTCATGTAACCAAAGTTTGTGTGCAGGCCTTGGAAGTAGAATGGACACCTGCTACTTGTGCTATTTTGTTGCTTGGCTTGGTTTTATTTGCAGCCTCCCCCTACTCCCCTTTGTAATAGGGTCATACTATACAGATCAGACTTGCCTGGAACTTGCTTGCCTCCTGCCGCAGCCTCCTGGGTGCTGCAGTGCTAGGTTTTCAGGGTTTGACTCCCATTCCAACTAGCTGCTGTTGACTGTCAAAAATCTTGTGATGCTGGATAGTAAATAGACACTGATTTTTGTGGTGCTGGACAGTTAGGCCATGGCCTCGCTCCTGCTAGGTAATTCAGCTCTTACTGAGCTGTGTGCCTACCTGGCCTACGCCTCATTTGTCTTTCACCTTAAACTTGCAGGGATTTACTGATACTCGGTGTTGAGCAGGTGGTCAACACTTGTCACTTCATGTCCCTGTTTATAATTGCTTTATTTTTAGTATGAGAAGTGCTGTGAGTGAGGTGGATATAAGTTGATTATCCCATTTTTGTTAGAATTTTCAAAGCCTGTTTTTAACATCTTTACTATTTGAGATTAGAATGCAGTCAAGTCATTGTTTCAGATAATAAATGCTTAAAATGTTAACCTCTAAGATTAGCAATGTGTTCTTGATAACCTAGAGGTAGGTATTTATGGTTTTGATAATTACTTTCACAGAAAGTGTTGGAAGCAATTGCTATGTCTTAAAGCGTACAGATTTACAAGAGTTCTCTTCTAGACTATTCGTCTTCCCTGTAATAAATAACATGGTAACCAATATAATATGTGTAAATATACTGACTGACCTCGTGTTGGCAATTGAAGAAATGGAGGTAAGTGATTTCCTGAGGGTCAGTCCTTCATAGTGTGAACCCTAGTAGTTCTAAAGTGGCAGTGGGACTTTAGCATTGCTTGAATCTGCAGTGCTACAGCCACACCTTTCTTACTGGCATTGTTGGCTTTCCTATGCGCATCTACACTGCCATGCTATTCCTTTAGGAGGATCTCGTATTGGGAAGTAAGCATCATTTCTGTACTAGAGATACTGGGTTTTACTGTCAGACCCATTCTTCGGGTAGTCTCGGGGAGAAAGGATTTGGTCATAGCAAAAGCATCTTGTACCCTTTCATGAAAACTCTTGTTTTTATCTTGTACCATCCTGTGAGTTTTGTGTTCACTAGGCTTGTATTTGATACCTCATAACCATGAATGTTTTTCTAAAAGCTTGTAGTGTTTCAGCAACAGCATGGTTACTTTCTTTCTTTCTTCTAGATTGTCTATGCTGAGTCAGTTTAGGAGTGAGAGTTTCTGTTTTGCATGCTGAGAAGTCTTCTGTTCAGTCCTCAACTCCACAAAACAAAACTGTATTAGTGCAAAACTCATTTGTCCTTAGACTTACCCTTTTTTTCCTTTTTAAATAAATAAATAGCACACCTGTGGTCCTTAAAACTTTTATAGCACTGATTTTTATCTAGAGTTTACTTAAAGAAACTACTTACTGGGTCCAGTATTTTATTATATAGCTATGGAGTTTTTATTTATTTCTCTTTTTTTATTTAACATTGAGAAGGAAAATAAAGTTGGGTTTGTGATGTTAATGAGGAAGATGAAAATAATATTTTAGCTAAATCAGTTTCTTACTGTAGCTAATTTGCATGTTGTATTGTTTACTTTTTTATTTATTTTGGTTTTTTGAGGCAGTCTCTTTCTATAGCCCTGCCTGTCCTGCAGCTTGTTATGTAGATCAGGATGGTCTTGAACGTAGAGATCTGAGATCTACCTGCTTTTGCCTCTGCAGTGCTGATATTAAAAGCATGTATCACTATGCCAAGCCTAAATTTTATTTTTATTTTTTTTATGGGTGTGTTGCCTGCATGCATATCTGTACTAGTTCCCATAGAAGCTAGAAGAAAGCATTGGGTCTCCTGGAACTAGAGTTAACAGATGGTTGTGAGCCATCTTTCCAGCCCCATTTGGGTTGGTTTATGTCTCTTTGCACATGTGTTTTAGAAGACCAAATGTGCTTGCTTCATTTGATTAATTTTAAATTTTTATGAGATATTATAGTATTGCTTATTAGTAATAATTCCTATTAGAGTGCTTTTAATTATGCATTATCCAGTGATAAATGAGGAAAGAAAATGAGCAAAATGGAAAGAATGTCAAGTTCTTCACTGAGCTTGAACCTGAACATTGGTGAGAAGGTTGAACAGTGTACGCTTGGCTCTTTAGGCCCTTGTCTTCAGATAACAAATGATCTGTTGTCGTGTTGACACGTGTGTGTGGCACTGAGTCTGTATGTGTCTACCAAGGGAATAAATAGTGCATTTTTAAAAATACAGGTAAGAGTAGCCACAGGTTCATAGTTGTCTTTAGCTGCTGAAATGGGTGACTTGTATCTTTTATTTACTTTATTTTGTTTTATGTTTTGGAAGCTGAGGAGTACCTAGAGAAGTGTTTTTACCCACATTGTGATTTTATCTTAGAGGCAGGTCAAAATGGGTAACAAAAGCCCAAATTAAATTTTTTATTTTACAGGATGATTCTAGCTACAGATGGACAAGAGATGATTATTCCACAAGCCGACAGCCTGAACACAGGTAAAAAGATAAAAATAAGTACTTTGATATTTATTATTTCTTCTTTTTTTTCTTCTTCCTTTCTTCCCTTTTCCTTACTTTCCTTTCCCCTCCCTTCCTCTCTTCCTTTCTCTCTTCCCTATTCTTTTATTCTTCTCTAAGATTTGTTTTTATTTTATGTGTATGTATGGTTGGCCTATGTTTATATGCACCACATATATTCCTGATACCAAAGGAGGCTAGAAGAAGCCAGATTCCCTGGAACTGCAGTTAGATGGTCGTAAGCTGTGAATTGAACCCAGAACCTCTGCAAGAATAGCAGGTGCTGTTAAAACAATGAACTGGCTGTAGGGTCAAGCAGAACACTTTCTTAGTATGCCATGGCCTTGGGTCCCATTTTTAGAGCTCACGTGCGTGCAAACACACACACACACACACACACACACACACACACAAGCCAAGTACTATCCCAAACTTTGAATTTCCCTGTGTTTAACTGTTGAGGCACTTAGGCTGCTGTGAGGGTCAAAGGCCCAGCTACTGGTTAAGGTGGTTGCTGATCTTGGTGTTATCCACATGACTGATTTTTCAGACAGGCAAAATGGAAGTGCCATAGAGACTTCCAAAATTTCAGAGGAAACTGTAGGAGGCCAGGCAGTGTATGGCAACGTCAGAGTTGCTGGTACCTGCCCCCAAAGGGTGGTATGTGAAGCCCAAGCTGCAGTTGATATCTAAGGACTTTGGAGATGTGGAACCTTTATCCAGGAAAGCTGCAGGCAGCCTCTAGATAGGGCTGCAGTGGGAAAGGCTGTAGGGGCAGGGCTGCTTATGCTTTTTGGAGTCCATAAGTATGATACTTGATATTGCAGGATGCAGTCCATGGAGCTATAGGATTTAATGTTTTGGGATTACATTGGTTTGGTACTTTGCTATTCTTTCTTTCTTTTGGAATTGGTATTTTACTATTTACAGTTGTATTGAGTAGCTATTTCCTCAGAATTGAAATATTCTTTCTAGGGGGAGGGTGGGGGGCTCAGGAAACTAGTGACACAAAGCCCGAGAAACTCAGATAGTGACAAGATTCACAAAGCTCCTTGTAGGGAGCAGGCCTTTTTTCCCTGCCGCCCGACTAGCTTACACCCGAAATAATCACACAGAAACTGTATTCATTTAAACACTGCCTGGTGTGTTAACTCTAACTTCTTATTGGCTAACTTTTACATATTAGTTTAACCCATCTGTCTTCTCCGCCTACCTAAGTTCTGCCCTATCAAAAGGCCAAGGCAGTTTCTTTATTCAACCAATGAAAGCAACACATAGATAGAAGGACCTCCTGCACTAGCTCCTCCCCTTATTATAAACACAGTGAACAACATCAAGGCTGAGGCCAAAAGAGCCCAGCAGAACTAACCGTAAGTCCTGCATTTGTCACCCTGTTAAAGTGAGATTTGAGGCACTCATACGCTTTTAAGTAAGTAACCTGAGTCCTCAATAAATGCTTGGTTTGGTTTGGTCTGGTCATCTCTGCCTTTTTTGGGGGGTGGGGTAAGGGAAGGAAGGAAAAAAATCACACAACACATTGCATATTGGAAGTATGTCTTAGTTTTGGAATTTTACAATATGAATTGTATGCACTTTACATCTGGGGTGGCTGTGAGCCCATTTGGGGTTAGGGCAGTGCTGTGGTTTGAATATGAAGTGCCCCTCACAGGCTTCATACATTGAACACATGGTTCCTAGTTGCTGGTGCTATTTAGAGAAATGCTAGAAACTAAGAAATGGGGTTTTGCTGGGTGAAGTGGGTCACTAGTGTATGTCCCCAACTTAACATCTGAATTGTGAGCCAGAATAGATGTCTCTTTCCTTAAGTTACTTTCTCTTATGTGTTTGTCAAAGTAAGACAAGCCGACTAACACATAGTCCCTTAAAGATGTCATGAACTGTGATGGAAAAGAACCCCAGTCTCATAGAGAATTGTTTCTGAGGTCATAGTTGAGGGCTGGTCATTCCATGGGCTGGATTGTTTGTTTTGGGAAGAAGACCAGGAAACTGCAGACTAGAGGGAGAAATCAAAGTGAAGGCAAAAGAAGAAAAGTTCCTGGAGAGCAAGCCCACCAGAGGATACAGAACTACAGCCATGGGGGAGGGGGGGCACAAACAACAACATTTATTTAAACAGAGAGACAACTCCTGTTAGGGTTGTTGGCGGGACCCTGGAAGTGGTGGGAACTCAGAGTCAGACCTTGCACAGCTCCTGGGATCTTCCTCTCTCCAGCCCCTCTCAGCATCATCCTCATTGGTTTTACCAGCCATAGCATGGCAACTTATGATGGTTACAGAGTCCTAGCAAGGAGAGGGAGACAGCCCTAGGGACAAGGAGCAGCTGCTCTTAAAGGGGCCAGTCCCTCTTTCCCAAGTCAATTCAGGCTTCCTTGACTCTCCTTTACAATGGCAAGGAGTAATTGCCACAATTCCATGCATTTCAGAATTAGACACTAAAATCCATTCTATCCAAGCAAGTCAGTTACTATTCACAGTACAGTAGTCAGCTGAGGAATTAGTGTGTGAGTGCCTGTTATAGCCAAATCCTAAAGTGTGCTGTAACAGGCAGAGATGGTGGGTATTTATCTAGAGCTAGAACCTTGACTAGCAAATAGAAAGCAAAACTTCTCTTTTTCTTGAATGAATAGTTAATTCACAGTAGTGCTGTGATCACCTTGACCTAGATAAGATGACTGTCTCTGTACCAACAGTAAAAACTGCTCAGTAGCCAGGAATGATGAAATCTTACAGTTTGGCAAACAGCTACATGAACATTCAGGTGCATAGCAGACTCTGTCCCAAGACAAGCAACAGCAATAATGGATTCTGAACAGAAGAGTTGGTAGACACTCGACATCAGTGGTTATATAAAATGTATAGCCAGCTGCAAGTGGAAGAAAAAGCCATTGACTTGACCTTGCAAAGTTGACTGAAGTTTCTGTCCTTCAGTCGTTCAGTCCCAAAGGAACACACAGAGGTCTACATTAATTACAAACTGATTGGCCTAGTATCTCAGGCTTCTTATTAACTCTTATAACTTATATTAGCCACAATTCTTGTCTATGTTAGACACATGGCTTGGTACCTTTTTGGCAAGGCATTCACTTCTTGCTTCCTCTGAGGCTGGGTCACAACTGCAGACGGCTGTGCTTCCCTCTTCCTAGTATTCTCTTTGCCCCACCTCTACTTCATGCCTGGCTACTGGCCAACCAGCATTTTATTAAAAATAATACAAGTGGCAGGATCATTGTCCCACAGTACTCCCCAACCTTTTTTTTTTCAAAACAAGAACTCTGAATCTAATCTCCCTTGTTTAGCTTTCTTCCTGACCATTATCCATAACAACTCATAACCAACATTCTAAACAAAAGAAAATATTCAAATCCATTTTGGGGGAATGCAGGCGTAGTTTTCCAGGCTACTTCCTGGTGATTGGGGCCGCTGATAATCTTAGGGGGACCTAAAGAAAATTTAGAATTATGATTAAGTCCTGACTGGAGTATCCTGTGAGGCTGCTGTGAGGCAGCAGTCTTGAATCAGTACGGATATAGAACCCTGACATCTGGGTCATCCACTCCTATCAGAGAAGGGGGTCTTCCTTGATCAAACCTGATTTTTTTCTTAACCTGGAATGAATCCACAGCCCTACATTTCCTATGGAAATAAAAGCAAAATCTATTCTCCAAAGTAACATACCTTTTGACTTCAATTTTAAAGTCAAGGTATTTTCAAAGTACCTATCTTGGATTAATTCAGCAGCATTTATAAACATATCTTTTAGCATCTGTTGCTCCTTCCTCAGCATTCAAACAATTCAAAGAGAACATAATAACATACAGTATCCAGATTCTCTGGGTGTTTTCCATTTTTATGTGGCTTTATTTTAAACTATTTTTTATTTTTATTTTTAATTTTTGGCTTTTTGAGACAGGGTTTCTCTGTGTATCTTTGTCCTGGAACTCACTCTGTACACCAGGTTGTCCTTGAACTGACAGAGATCTGCCTGCCTCTACCTCCCAAGTGTTGGGATTAAAGGTGTGTGCTACCACACCCAACTATTCTCTTTTTTTTTTTTCTTTTTTCTTTTAAGGACTTTATACTTTTTTTCTACCAAGCCTACATATATTTTTAAACACACAGTAAACCATTTAGAGGTTTTCTTCGTCTTTGAATCTATCTTTATTGTACATCTTTCTCTTTTTCTGACCACTTAATTTGCTAAGCAATATGGCTAGGATTAAAGCCGTGGCTTTGATGTCTGGATTCAGTCCATTCTTTAGCTTTCTGAGATTCCAGCCTCATGGCTGAGGTACCTGCCAGAGCCAAGTTTATTGCCACAACTCTGTGGCATTTCAAGGTCCCTGCCACCACCAAAAAGCATGCAGTCAGCTTTTCTTCAACACCATTTAAGTGTATTGCAGCAGGACCTCTTAAAAGAGCTGCAAGGTTTTGCAGCTAAAACTGAGTCAGGAAGCCTCTCTTAAACGAGAGCACTTGCCTCTAGCAAGCACAGCCCACCCAAAACAGTGCTGCTATCTAAACACTGTGCTTTATTCTTTTCTGTCTAGAATAGCTTCTCAAGCTCTCTCAGGCTTTATGTGGATGTGTTGTCGACGTTGGGTGCCATTCTGTTGACTGAGGTTTCTGTCCCACCCAGTCATTCAGTCCCAAAGTTACACACAGAGGTCTACACTAATTATAAACTGATTGGCCTAGTATCTCGGGCTTCTTATTAGCTCTTATATTAGCCCATAGTTCTTGACTGTGTTAGACACGTGGCTTGGTACCTTTTTTGGCGAGGCAGTCACATCTTGCTTCCTCTGAGGCTGGGTCACGACTGCAGACGGCTGTGAAGACCAGAGGCTTTGGGTCTTCCTGGGGCTGGAGTTACGGACAGTGAGCCCCAGTCCTCCACAAGAGCAGTAAGCAGTCTGTGTGCTTGGCTATCTCATCTGCCTTAATATTCAGCACTCAAAATAAAGCAGCTATGCTTTCTCTCCTTTGCTATTTTCTCTACCTGGTTTGTAACTGCAGCGAGGAATTTTTTTCTCAGCTCACTCACATGCTTCCTAATTCTTTGATTTGTAAGACATTCTGGCAATATTTATTCCTTGTGACTTACTCCAAGCCTCTGTTATCCTTTGAACTTGCCCATTTAGATGACCCCACCTTCATCTTTGACTCATTTCTGGGACTTTACACTTATTCCCTGGTGTTTAGAAATTCTAACTCACATTCTTTTCTGCTCACTGACTACCTGCCCATCTCTAAAAACATGTCATGACAGTTCTTTTTTGCATGTTTCAGCTATAGCTGCCAGCAGGCATGGTTAGACCCTAGAATCTTCTCTGGGAATTGGTAGGCTTGTATCCTGAGCTTTGGATTTGTTTTCTAGCTTGTGGGCAATTCTGTTATGTATACCTACTCCACATTAGTAAGGTCTGCTGTTTAAAGTCAAAGGAGTTTTGTGTAAAAGTCTCCAGGGAAGCTTTGTTGAAGTTCAGAATCTACAATGCAGAGTTCTGGACTCAACTTGGAGATTCTGTTGTGGCTACGGAAGGAGCCTCCTTAGATCTGTGTCTTTGCTACTCTCACAGGTGATTCTTACAGGGGTTTGGGGCACTGTTCTCTTGGCAGCCTCTGTAGTCACTTTGCTGGGATGAGACCTTCTGTTTCAAATTCCAGTTTACCATTTTTGTACATTTTCCTTCATGGCCCTTCTCTTCTATTTTCTCCTTGTTTTCTCTTTTTTCCTATTGAACATTTGGTTCTCTTTATCAGTCAGATTCTTGCGTGTTGTATTTTCAGTTCCCATTCTGTAAGATGACTTTTTTGCTTACCTTCCACAACAGGTAGGCATCTACCATCAAAATAAGACCAGCCCAAGTTCCTACTACACAGGTCGATCCAACTCTCGGTTTTGCTAAAATATCTAGATCAGTGTTTGGGTTTCTTATTGTTCTTTTTTGTATATAGGGTCACATGTAGTCCAGGTTGGTCTCAAACTCTCTAAGTAACTGAGGATGATGATGAACTTTTTTTAAAAAAAATACAAATTTATTAATTTTGTGTGTGTACTCCTGCCACAGTGTGCATGTGTGGGTCAGAGGACAAATTGTGACAGTTGGTTCTCTCCACTATGTTGTTCTTGGGAATTGAACCCAGATTGTCAGGCTTGATGGCCCGTGCCTTTGCCCATGAGCTGTCTTGCTATCCTGATCTACCTTATACACGTGTGCTCTTGTGCTCAGCTTCATATGGTGCTGTGGGCTGCACCAGGACTTCAT
Source organism: Arvicola amphibius (assembly GCF_903992535.2). NCBI lineage: Eukaryota > Metazoa > Chordata > Mammalia > Rodentia > Cricetidae > Arvicola > Arvicola amphibius. The sequence continues at coordinate 51,630,530 of NC_052055.2, forward strand.
GCACGTACCCTGCCAGTCAAAGCTCCGTGTCAGTTGTTCTGTCCTAAATGGGGTGTCCTCATCAAATCATTTCCCTCAGGACTCAGGGAGTTGGAAGAGGAGAAAGTTTTACAGAGCCTGTGGGCTGGAAGAAACCAATGAAACAAGGCCTTTAGACACAACAGGAGTGCTAGGCATATGATGTCATAGAGACTGTAGCAGTGTGCACAGGTCTAAGCCAGATGGGGTCCCAGTACTGACAGGAAAATAGATAGAAGTCCCCACCCCCTAGCCCTTAAGCTATCTGTTTCCAAATGAAAAACTACCATTCTCCAAGGCAGCCCCCATACCAACACAAAACAAATTCAATTTCAATGGTATTTCTGGAGGGTTTTTTAGTTTGTTTGTTTGTTTATTTTGTTTTGTTTTGGTCTTGGTGCTGTGTCTGGGCTTTTTCTTTTCTTAACCTTACAAACTCTTTGCTTATTATCTGGTTTCCTGTTTTGTTTTTATGGGCTTTCTGTATGTGCAAATGTGTGTGTCTCAGCATCTGTATGTGTTGTGATTTCTCTTTGGTTTTTTAAAAGTCTTATTTGTTTTGTCTTGTTCTGGTTTATTTGTTTTATTTTATCTTATTATTCTTAATAATTTCTAATTGTATTCTAATGAGAGAAAAGTTGCGTGTGGATTTGGGTGGCTGGGGAAATGGGGAGAATCTGGGAGTAGTTGGGAAGGAAAACTGTAATCAGAATATACTGCCTGGATAAGTTTTAATATTAGAGAAAAAAAGGTTAAAGAGAGAGAAAAGAAAACAGGCCCAACAAACCGTGAGGATCAGTCCAGTAAGCACCATTTTTTCGTGGCCTCCACTCAGATCCTGCCTCTAGGTCCTACCTTGTTCCTGCCCTGGCTTCGCTGGGTGATGGGCTGTAATCAGATGCATAAGCGGAATACCCAGTTTCTTACTGGTTCGTTGACACTACTTTAAATCATAGAACCAGCCACCTGGGACATTTACTACTAATCCCCTGTCACAGTAAATGCTAAACTTCCCTAGGCCAGGCAGTTCTCCACGGTGCCTATCAAATAATGTGCATTTTCATACCTGCATATCTGACCAAGTGTTGACTTGCCAAACAGGTACTTAGGGTAGTTGTCTGTTGTGATGTCTTTGCTGAAGTTGGGGGGTGGTTGATGTGTGCTGGCTGAGATAACTGCACAGGGCTGCTCATTTGAGCTGTGCTTTAATTTGACTGCCCTCTGGTGTTAGGATATGGAAACTAGCTGAGCAGTTCATCTTTTCAAAGGAAGTGGGTAGGTGGCAGGTACATCTTCCTCTGACTAGGATGCTGTTTCTTTCCTACTAAGCAATCAGTAAAGATCCTCTAGTTTCAGTAGGAAGTCTGTTGTCTTTGGAATAAACTATAAGAATATGTAGCTTACATTCTTTTCTGCTCACTGACTACCTGCCCATCTCTGAAAACATGTCATAACAGTTCTTTTTTGCATGTTTCAGCTATAGCTGCCAGCAGGCATGGTCAGACCCTAGAATCTTCTCTGTATTCTTATGTTTATATATGTATATTTACTTTATGTTAGGCCTGCATTTTCATTCTTCAGCAGCACATCTCTCTGAGTCTCTAGCCCTGTGTGCTGAGATGCCTTTTTTCTTTTGTCCCTTATTTTCATCTGTACTCATGGGCTTAAATCTTGCTCCACTGTAGCAAGTGTAAAGTGGTATCCCCAAATCTCCTCTAAGCCTAAGACTGCTGTCTTTAATTGCTTACCTAGATACTGCGCAAGTTCTTCACTTGACATGCTCCCATCCAGATATGGATCATCCCATCTCACCCTGTGTCCATTTCTCAGATTGTTGGCTGACTACATCCATGTGTATTTTGTGTGTTTGTTTAATGACAGCTTTTCTTCCTATCCTCAGATTCCAGTGATAGCAGGAACCCTATAGCACCTGTGTTGGATTTGGTTCTCCATTGGGTCTGCGATGTGTCTGAATACGTACATACTCCTTTGAACATTCTTTTGATAGAGGTTTACTTTCGATTTTAAAAGTTTTTTATTTTCATATTTTATAGAGGCTTATATCTTGATTCACTTAATAAGTTTGATTTACTTTGATGTTTTTCTATATAAAGTTTTTCTCCTCTTCCTACCTCTTTTGCTTCTCTTTTTTTCAGTGCTAGTATCAAGTCACAGTATCTTCTGTGCAAAGTAATCTCTACAAATTACTTTATTTGTAATGAGCTGTATCCTCAGCCCTGCCTAGCATTTTATTGCTTTGGATTGATGCTGCTTAGATAAAGTGTTTTGCAAAGATAATGTGTGATTTATAAAGGTGGTAGGCTTCATAACAGTCTGTGTGAACACACAAGATTGGAGTCAGATTGAGATTGCTTTTGGGTTAGATTAGACGAATCTGTTTGGTGCTTTGGTTTCTTGGCTTTTATAGGATTTTGGTGACATTGTTATCCACTACCTACTAGTGCCCTCCATACCCAACAGCTGTGAAGAAACATTCTGGCTACTAACTTTAGAGATAAACGTCAGTAGTATATACAGGTAGAGTTTCTCTGCTCAGAGATGCTTGAGATAAGGAGTTTTCAGTTTTTGTTTTTTAAACATTTATAAACAGTTATGGGGTAAACATTCCTAGTGTGAACTCTGAAATATGGCACACTGGTATTCCTTGGGAATACCATCTAATGAATATAGAATATAGGCTTCAGATTTTGAAGGTTTTGGGTGAGAAGTGTTCATCACATACTATATTTAGAAGGCTCTGAGCTGTTTTTCTTGGAACATTTTATAATTCCCAGGTGTTTCTGAGAGTAGTAGAGACTATTTCTTCACATTTCAGAACAAAGTAGCTTTGTACTTAATAATCTGGCTTTACTCCAGGCTGTGAAAAGTGGTACATTTTAAATCATGTTTTGTAGAAGTTTCGATTTGTTAACTGACTTCAGCAGTTAGTCACTGTTAAAAAGGGGGAGCCAAGACTTCAGTGTAGCATGACTTGTAATCAGATCTTTGCCATTTGTGTATTCAGATAGAGGATATAATTATCTTTCTTTTTCCTTCAAAGGGACATGAGAGATGGCTTTAGAAGAAAAAGTTTCTACTCTTCTCATTATTCAAGAGAACGATCTCCCCATAAAAGGGACGTTCCTGTTTTCAGAGAATCACCTGTAGGCCGAAAGGACTCCCCACACAGCAGATCTGGCTCCAGTCTCAGCAGTAGAAGCTATTCTCCAGAACGAAGCAGAACACACTCCTTCCATCAGTCTCAGCACAGAAGTACGTCTGCTTTTCTTTTCTTGTTTCTTTTTCTCTATCGTGTATTCATGACCCTCTGATGAGAGTGTACTAAGTCAGACTGATTCGGAGGTGTAGGAGAGCTATCTTTTCTTGAGTAATTTCAAACACTCAGAAACGTGACAGAATAGTACAGTAAGTACACACACATACCTTCTTCAGTTCTTTGTATGGAATTAGAGTCTGCACAACAGTTCATGCTTGAATTCGTCAGTGTGAAAGAGGTCCTTATTATCAAGTCTAAAAGTGAATACGCTCTCATACTTCCTAGTCGTCCAAGAACTTTCAGTTACAGCCTCAACCTTCTCCCACTCACAGCCTCACCTTGTCTTTCTTGGTAGATGTTTTAGATTCTTGTGTTCAGCAAATATCTTTAAGTTGTCTATTATTCGCACAACTACTGTTTATTATTTGCAAAGAGTAAAGCTTCATAGCAAACAATCTTTTTGCATACAGGTGTCTGAATAAGCCTGCAGAGGTAGGAATATCATTGAGGGCTGAGAAGGCTCAGTGGGGAAAAGTGCTGTGTGTACAAGTTCTGATCCTTAGAACATATTTAAAAAGGACAGATAGTGCTAACCTCTCCACTTCTAGACAAAGGAAAGCTTGTAGACCAGCTAGCCTATAGTATACAATAATGGCCACTATAAGACATCGCTTACAAGGCAGAAAGCAAGGACCAATACCCAGGGTGGTTCTCTGAATTCCATGTGTGCCATGATACGTCCATGGCACATGTAACATGGGGGCCTGCTTGTTGCCCTGGCTGCCTGGCTAGCTAAGCCCCGAAATAATCACACAGAAAGTCTGCATTAATTATTAACTGATTGATCCATTAGCTCAGGCTTCTTATTAGCTCTGTGGCTTATATTAACCCATTATTCTGATCTACGTTAGCCACATGGCTTGGTACCTTTTTCGGTGGGGTTGGTCACATCCTGCTTCCTTGGTGTCTGGACAGGACTGCAGGAAGAGCTTCCTTCTTCCCAGAATTCTCCTGGTCTCATTGCCCCACCTCTACCTCCTGTCTGGTTTTCCCACCTATACTTCCTTTCTGGCTACCAGCCAATCAGCGTTTATTTAAAATATGATTGACAGAATATAGAATTGTCCCACACCACAAACACAGAAAAAGGTTTTAAATTAATTAATATAATGTATATGGATGTGATGTCTGCTTCTATGTTTATGCACCAGACATATTGTGTTGCGAGATTTTCAATGGGAAAAGCTCTTGCTGGTGCATGCCCCAGCTCATGCTGGGGCAGCATGGTGACTGTTGCTGTGCGATCCTTCCTTACATTGGAGGCTAGATAAAGTGGCTTCTTTTACTGTTTTATTAAATTTTATAACCATATAAAAGTTATAAAAAATGATTTGGAGTCAGATGTTAGGGCAAGAACTGATATCCACAGAGTGATGGAGAAAACGATCAGCAACCTCTACACTCCGTGCTTCCCCTGTTCAAAAAGTTGGCACCTCTTTTTTGACCCCTCTTTAGTCCTCTTGTGTGTCCTCCAGAAAGCAATATGGTCCACTCCAGTCAGCTGGATGTAGACCCCCACCCTCCAAATCAAGTCCTGACTCCTTTGGTGGTCTGGGAGCAACATCCCAAACAAATCTCCTGCAACAATACTGATTCTATGTCTGTGTTTGCCTGGTGCCCTAGAAGGCCAGAAGCGGGGCATTGGCTTCCTTAGAATAAGAATTGTAAACTGTTGTAAGCCACTGTATAAATGCTGAGAATTGAACTGGAGTCCTCTAGAAGAGCAGCAGGCATGCTAAACCACTGAACCATCGCTCTAGCCCCCACCCCAATAAAGATTTTTAATAAGTATGTCCTTTGAAAAATTAAAACAACAGTAGCATACACACCTGTGATTGCTTAAAAAACTTTTGGAAATGGGGATTTGTGCTGTAAAGATTAGTGCGAGTGTGTATTTATTCATTTGGTTTTCCCCTCTGACTCAGGAAGCCACCCCCACCCCAAAAAGCTTTCACGACAGTAGACAACCTCTAGCTCTACTAAATGCTTTCATGAGTAGAGATACAGTTAAAGTCCCACACATCCTTTAACCTCCCCCACCCCTTTCAGATATGTGTATCTGGGAGAAAAGAAAAATACCTTTGACAACTAATAATAAAATCTTAATAAAATAGTAAATAGAGATGAGGCTTTCAATTGCTAACACCTAGTAAAGTCATTAAAGTTAGTTGGACGTCAAATGAGCCCTTTTTGTTTTTCTGAAACAAGTTTTTTCTTTGTGTTTTGAGACAGGATTTAGCTATCATTTAGTGCTGTCATTGAACTCATTGTGCATCCCAGATGACTCTGAGCTTCCAGTTGCCCCTCTGTCCTAACCTCCCTAGTGTCAGTGGACTGACGTAAAGCAGAGTTCTCTGAGGAAGCATTTTCCCATCTCCACTTTGACTTTAGTGGCTCAGCTATAGAACTTGGAAAGGAACATATGAGAGTCTCTGTGTCTCAGGAGTTGTCTCATCCTTAGTATCTGTAGTGATGAGCAATGACAAAGAAATTGGTGTGTGGTAAATAAATTTAGCAGAGCATAGGGATTTAGTTTCTTGGGCTGTTTGTATAGGGGTGGTGCATACATATCTTGACACATGCATGGAGATCAAAAAACAACTTTGAAAATTTTCTCCTTTTATCATGTGGATCTTGGGGATTGGACTTACGTCATAAAGCATGGCTGGAAGTGCCTTTATTCGCTGAACTGTCTCCCTGGCCCCGTGCCTGGCTGCCATACAAGGATACTACAGATCAAATCAAGTCCTTAAATTTATTAGGAAAGGACTTTACTGATGGAGTCATCTTTTGCCAGACTTCGGTCACTTTCCTTGTTAGTAGTAGTGTGTTTTTTATTTGCTCTGTGTGTTTGTGTGCATACATGTCACACTGTGTGTACAGATGTCAGAGTACTACTTGGGGAGAGCCAGTTCTCTCTCATTCCACTGCTTGAGTTCTGTGTAATTGGACTCAATGTCAGGATTGGCAAGGTTTGTAATTATAATTCACCAAATAATTTTTCTCTCGTTTTGTTTACTTTGGGAGAAGGTCTCATATAACCCAAGTTGCTTCAGTGTTGCTGAAAGAGCCTAGGACTCCCTATCCTCCTTGCTCTGCCTTCTGAGTTCCAGGACTGTAGGAGTGCGGCACATGCTCAGATCCTCAAATTGACTTCAGTGCTTTGAAGTTTGTCTCAGACTCTCTTGATCTGAGTGCAGCTGTGAGCTCATCATCTTCAGTCCATATTTAAATGATAGCACTGCAGGACGGCCTGGGTGGCCTCGTTCTCTTACCCTTTTATCGTTTATAACTTGTTTAGCATGAAAATTAGCACCAGAACATCAAGTTCACTCTACACACATTCTTCGAAGTCCTTAGGTTTTTTAAAAATCAGTGTATATTAACTATACAAAAACATTTTTACTCATGTATATAACATCCTTGGATCATACTCTTTTCTACCCTCTTTGTGTCCCATCTTGTGACCCCCTTGTTCTTCCTGAATAGTATCCTTTCTTCTTTTATACCAAGCTATTTGGGTTCCACAGAGAAGAGAGAATATGCAAATTTTGTCCTTCTGAGTCTGATTACCCCACTTGTTAAAATCTTGTAACTATTTCACAGAATTTCTTGTCACTATAAGTCCCTTTGTATTTTCATTTTAAAGCTTCAGTGTTCAAGAATGACCCGGTACAGTGTCTGTGTTGTGGTGTTTGTCTCCTGAATTAAAGTATACCTGGCATGTCCTTGCTTGTTAAACATCGCACTGAGTTTTTCACAGTGGTTTGTGATACATAACCCATAACTTCGTCATCTCTAATGATGCTTTCTGGTTTTTATTTTCTAAAATATCCTTTGTTCTCATGTTATTTGTCAGGAATGAGCAGTGGTTGTTAAAGTGGGTGACTCTGATTACACTTATCTTTGCTTTCAGCAGGAAATCCTATCTCAGGAAGAGTATTGTTTGAAGGATTATATTTGGTATATACTTATGTGCAAGGCGTCACCAAACACCAGCAAACTCTTACAGGACTCGATGACTATTTCTTCAGAGCATTTAAGTTGTCTCCAGCTTTGAGTTTCACTCACAGTGCCAAACACTTTATGTCTCTATGGATCCCATGGAAATGCTCCAATTTCAATTCAATTACAAGTTGAATATGTCTTGAAATTGGTAATGCATTGACTTCACCTTACCTGCTGAGCTTCATAGCCTAGAAACACAGTATCCTACGTTTTGAGCTGTTTGTCCTTGTGAACAGCATGGCTGATTGTGTGCTTTGGCTCATGGCTCCTGATAGCATCCTGTGTATCATGTGCCTTAGTTTCATTTTGTGATTAAAATACCCTGATATAAACTTAGAGGAACGGGGTTGGGGGTGTATTTTCATTCATAGTTTTGGTCTATTGCTTAGGGAATTAAGCACCTTAGGAAATTAAGGTGGGAGCAGTCAAATTGTGTTTGTAACCACATCAAGGAACAGAGCCATCAACTGTGAGCCCCTCTCCTATCCATGTTGAAGTTTTAGAAGCTTGGTTTTGTGCAGGTTTTTTTGTGTCAGGCCTGTCTTGTCTGGAAACGTTTTGCAGCAATCTTCCAGAACCTCTGACACCTGCCGTGTTTCTGCCCCTCTTCCACAGTGACCCCTGAGCTTTGGGAGGATGGGGTGTGACATGGCTGTCCCATTTTGTGCTGAGCACTCAATAGTCTTTCTCTGTACTTCTTGTGGTAGTTGCCTCCTGGAGTCTGTCGTGCTTGTGTTTAACATAATGGTTTCCAATTCCACCTGTTTTCTTTCAAATGTCATAATTTCTTTTTTAGCAACTGGATACAATTTTATTGCTCATAAGTACTGTGCTTTCTTTATCCGTCTCTGGATGGATGTGGAGGCTGATCTCATTTTCTGGCTCTTGGGAATAGTACAGCAGTAAACAGATGTGCCAATATGTTTATGTCTATTCAGGTTGCTTGAAATTGTAGTGGAACTGTCTTAATTCTAGACAGACATCCACAGTGACAGGCCTTTTAACCTGACTTCATCTGGACACTTGAGGAGGACCTGATTGGTCTGGTTCACACACAGCTGCAGTGACCTTTGGTCTTGTGAGTGGGTTTAAAGATAGACCCATCCTTCTGGGTTACTATAGGTATCTGGAAAATTTGAGTCAGTTAAGCCTTGTTTGTCTGTCCCAGGCATGTAACACCCTGAGACAGTCAGCAAACCTCTGGATCCAGTATGAGGACTGTCTGAGGAAGGGCTTACTGTGAAGAGCCTGAGACGCCTGTAGATATGAGTAATGCTCGATTGTAAAGACGCAAACTGGGAAAAGAATGGGCCAGTAATGTTGATCCTTGAGTGGAGGCTTAGTGGGGGCTCTCTTAAGAGTTAAATTAGATCTCTTTTCCTTTCTGGAAGATGAAGAGCATAAGGCTGCATGGAGATAATTTTGAGAAAGGCACATCTATTCCTTACCTGATGTTGGAAATGAAAGCTGTTGATTATTAAAAATCTGTTTGCAAGCCAGGCGGTTTTTGTGCATGCCTTTAATCCCAGCACGTGGGAGGCAGGGTCAGGTGGATCTCTGTGAGTTTGAGGCCTGCCTGGTCTACAGGAGCTAATTCCAGGACAGGAACCAAAGCTACACAGAGAAACCCTGTCATGAATGAATGAATGAATGAAAAAATAAACTCTTTGTCGGAAACTACACGTTCCCCTTTGGTAAACATGCTATAAAGGGGGAGGAAATTTGAAATCTCCTTCAGGAATGGCCTGGATACAGGGAAGACAGTCTTTGGAAATATATCACAAAATCTGAAGAATTTGCTTGCAAATGAAAAGGGTTCAACTAGAAATTGGAGGACTTTCATCTCAATGTTTGACCTGATAAAAATTGTTAAGAAGCTCCCGCTGGGAGGTTAGAGGGAGTGATGTTTGACTTGTTATGGTGAGATGTGCGCGCAGCCATTCTGGGGTGTCTGTGAAGTGCTGATCTTAGAGCCTGTCGGGTCTTCTGAGGGATGTATGGAGGGTGAGAGAGTGAGATCATGGCTAGTTAGAGCCCCAAAGCCTTGGAGTCTGCTGCGGAGATGCTCCTGCCACCACAGCCCAGTCAGGAGATGCCAAGGGAGCATGGGGTGCACTCCTCAGCTCACCCACCAAAGTATTCCGCTGGGTGAGAAACACCAAGAAGAAAGGATATTTTTTCAGACTAGAGCTGGTAGAGGAGTTGTAGGAAAGGATGTGGACGGGAGTGCAGTGGTTGTGCTGAAGGACAATCATTCTGTAGTGGTAAAGAGAAGCTACCAGCCTTGCCTTCTGGGCCATTTGGTAGATGGCAAGAGCAAGACCCTGTTATTATGGAGGGATTTCTATTACAAGACAGGGCATTTGGGGAGAAGCTTAGTTATTAAGGATTTCATAACAGTTTGTTGCATTAGGCATCAAGCAGCTATCATTAAATAGTGGAGGATTATTTGGGACCCTTTATTTTTGGTCTTTTTTGTCTCTATAAGAATCTACAGCCGGGCGGTGGTGGTGCACGCCTTTAATCCCAGCACTCGGGAGGCAGAGGCAGGCGGATCTCTGTGAGTTCGAGGCCAGCCTGGTCTACAAGAGCTAGTTTCAGGACAGGCTCTAAAAAAGCTGCAGAGAAACCCTGTCTCGAAAAACAAAAAAAACCAAAAAACAAAAAAAAAAAAAGAATCTACAATGTTTTATTTATTTATTTTTTTAAAATATTTATTTATTTATTACGTATACAATATCCTGTCTGCGTGTATGCCTGCAGGCCAGAAGAGGGCACCAGATCTCATTATAGATGGTTGTGAGCCACCATGTGGTTGCTGGGAATTGAACTCAGGACCTTTGGAAGAGCAGGCAATGCTCTTAACCACTGAGCTATCTCTCCAGCCCTCTACAATGTTTTCATATTCTGAATATAGCATAGTGAAGGGGTCAACCAAGATGGTAGCTGGAAATTTGTATCTGAGGAAAATCCATGTATGAGAGACTTTGTGAAGAGAATCAGTAAGTTTTAGTTATTACAATATTAGAGTATTGATAAATCTATTCTTGAACAAGTCAGAAAACTTTCCTGGTATTATATTTTATATACTAATGGTGATTTCCCTTCCAGCAGCCTAGCTACACCCGTCCTCCCCACCTGATATGTGATCTTTGAATGTGAACCTTATAGTATTTTGTATGAACAAATGTTGCTACTTATGCACATAATGTTTTTATATAGCCTCTCGTCCTTGGCTGGTTCTCACACTTCCCTTAGTGAACATGATAGAGGAATTACAATTGTTTCCTTCTGTGTTCTCTGATAGTTTATAATCGAGAAACAAACTGACAGGAAACAGGTCAGCAGAGAGACCTGAAAGAGGACATGCAATTTGTTTTGTGTCCACATGGGAAGGGTCAGATATTTGAACTTAAAGGATTTCTGAATGCAGGTTATTGGTTTCTGGTGGGGAGATGTTAGCAAGCTGTGTGGTTGGACACGTGGAAAAGAAATCTTTTCTTATTACACACAGTCGCGGGTGAGCTCTGATTTGCTCTCAGAATAGGTTAACAGCCTGTGAGTGTCTCAGTGGGGTGCTAGACTCTAGTCCCCTTTCCTGTAGTAAGATATTTTTACTAGACTCATTTTTAGGTAGGTTAAGGGGGCTCATACAAAGCTCTTTTTGCATCTGCTGTTATTCTAGGTAACTCTACATTTCTTCTGTGAAAAGATTGTTTTTAGGAACCATCAGGTGTCTGATAGTTCCGAGTGACCCCTGCAGCATGCAGGATGCCTGGCGCTTTCCCGTGCTGTTTTGGTTTCTCCTCAGTACAGCTGCTCGCACAGCTCAGCTGGCGTGGGTTGGAGGTGGTTAGGATCACCAGCAAGTGCTCAGAAGTACCTCTTCTCTTTACTCCTACTTCTGGGGTGATACCATGCTCCTCCCTGGCACAGAGGTGCTGGTGTTAATTCCTCCCTGCCACCTTTCCCTAGAGTCCACGCGTGTTGGTGCTTCCTACAAACGACAGAATGAAGCAAATCCAGGAAGAGGTGAGTTTGGAAGTAGGTTTTGATCTGGAATTTTGAAAGGGTGGGAGGTTTGATTTGAGAAATTACTTAAATGGGGGAAAGTATCTTACTGTTCTCTCAAATACACTGTCACTAGCAATATAGCCAGGTAGTTGGTTGTCTTGACCAGCCATTCTTACTCAGGAATGGCTGCCACAGGAGGATAGAGCCTATAGAATAATGAGTCCGTTGGCAGTGGGAGTTAGAGATTCTACTTACTTTGCAGTTTTTGCTGTCATCTTTGTTTGTCTGTCCCTTGCTTCTTGCTTGTCCACTCATTTATGAAACAGGTATAAATGAGTGTTTCTGAGAAACCATTTCTTTTCCTTCAGCAATCTTTTGCTTCTGCATAGGAAGATTGATTGATGTCTGCTTATGTTAACCCTGAGCATCTGAAATGAAATCAGGAAAGATTCTTGGGCTACACTTGGGATCATACCTGGCCTAGCAATATCGTGTTTGAGATTGACAGCTGTTGAGTTGTCATCTTTTCTCTGTGGTGTTGCTGGTTTTTTTTCCCTGTGTTCTCGCTAATGCATGCTAAAATTGAATATATAATTGGCACTAGGATTTTGCTTTGGCCCTCCCTGGGCTCCCCTATCCCCGTGATCTTGAAAACAGTTTAGATGAGCCACACAGAATATAGCATATTAGATAATAGATGGTGTTTATTACAGAATTGGAAGAAGCTTGAAGGGTGAGAATGGCCAGTGGCCACAGGAACCGTCTATATTTAAATGTCTTTCTACTGTTTCTAAGGTCTCTAGAACAGACAGTTTGCCCAGAAGGGTATTTTCCTGCACAAGTGATTGACAAGCCCATTGAATTAACTCTCAAGGAAGAGGACAAAGAGTATATGTTTATCTCCTTTATCTGGATAGTCAGAATGTCAGAGATATGTCTCTGATATCCTTCTTTGACCCCAAATCAGTTTTCCAGTTTCAGTTCTCAGTTTTACAGTGTGCTGTGTTTGAGTTTGAGGGAGAGGTCCTTTCTCAATGACGGACTCATATACAACTAATTACCTAACATAATTATGCCTTTATTTAGTAACTTAAGTGTAAAAAAATAAGTTGGCTTTCTATTTAACTTTGAGTGCCTACTTGTGTTCTTAAGTCTAGGCTATGTAGATCAGAACTACTATAAAGTCATGATACTTGTTCCTCTGGGATAGTGGCTATTGAGCTTTCTAATGCTGTGACCCATTACTACTGTCTTCATGTGACCCCCAACCATAAAAACATTTCGTTGCTACTTTGTAACTGTAATTTTGCTGCTGCTATGAGTTGTAACGTAAATAATGGTATGGAGGATATCTGATATGTGACCCCTAAAAAGGGTGCGACCCACAGGTTTAGAACCACTGCTCTAGGGGTTTTGGGTACCAGGATAGACTTTACAATGCAGTATACAGTTTGCCACATGCATTGGAAATACAGTAAGGAATGACTAAATTTATGTTCTTGGCTTTTGGAGAATGTCATGATGATTGTATCAGGGTCCCCCCGCCCAAGTAATTTGTGTATTTTAAAAATAGGATCTCACTAGTCAGCCTTGGGTGGCCTGGAACTTAGCTATCACAAGAATCTAGGTTCTGTCTTTTAAAAAAAAAAAAAAAAAAACTGTTGAAACTTCAGAATAGGGGTACTAAACTTAGGGTGGGGGTTTCTCATGCAGCATTTGCATTATTGAAGCCGGATGATTCTGTTAAGGATGATGGATGGGGCTGTCCCCCATGGAAATCTCTCATATTGTCTTAGGCCTGCAGTTGTCTATGGCAGTGGTACTCTCTCACAGAAAACAATCAGAATTTCTTTACACATTGCCCAGTGTCAGGGTGGGAAGGACAAACTGTCCCTGGCTGAGAGCCACTGGTATAGTGTGGCTTCTTGTCTTCAGTACCCTGACAAAAGCTGTTTAATACAAGGTGGTTAGAAGCCTGCTTCTCTAGGGCTTGCCTAGCTGTGGCAGGAAGTTGTGGAGCCCTGAGTAAAGCTGGCTTCGCTGCACTCTCCAGGTGACTTGGTGTCTGCTTCTGCTCCTGCCTGCTCTCTGGGCTCTCTCCACTTTCTAGGCTTTAGCAACATTTGTGTGGCCACTTTCTAAAGCAGCTTTGTATTGTTCATATTTCTAGTTTTCCCAGAACTTAAGATGACAGAATTGACTATACGTTGAAAGTTATTAGTAAGGTGTTTTTTCAATCAGAAACAGCTTTTAATAATTTTTATAAACTGATATTAAAACAGTTTAAATAAATTAGCTAACTAAAAACTAAATGTAATTAAATTTTGGTTGTTGAACCTACTTACATAATAATGTTCATATATTTTCTGGCTTATGTTTCTATTAAAAATGGTTCCATGAAATAACAAATGATGGTGACTTTATCTTATAGAGGTTTATTTTAAACAAAACAATTGTTCACATACCTTATACCGGGCTCTGGATCAGTGCTCTGAATTAATTGATTTCTAAATTCTTTTAAATGGTGTGAATGTTTTAGGAGTATCTGCTAAATTTCCTGTGTATAGTACTCTCTGGGCTGTCTCTTAACTGATCGATTGCTCTGTGGTAGCTACATACTAACTGTAATAACATTCTGTGTATATTATGATATGTTAAAGATTTTCAGCAGCAGAAAAGGTCATGATTTACACATTGCCCAGTGCCAGGGTGGGAGGGACAAAATTGTTCTTGACTGAGAGTCACTGGAGTAGAGTGGCTTCCTGTCTTCAGAACCTTTGGAAGAGTTATTATTTAATACCACCTGAGGTTCTCAGAAACCTGATTCTCTAGAGCTTGCTTAGCTGTGGCAGGGAAGTTTGTGGAGCCTCTAGTTAAAGTGTGTTTTGCCTTTTTCAGCATTTCTGTAATCATACTTACAACTGACATTGGTGTGGTCTAGACTGCCATATATGACGTAATTTCATTCCACATTACATTAATGTTTTGTGGTGTTACTAAGAGGTAGATTTAGATGTTACTACTACAGTAATATGATGAGAACTTTCAGAATAAAGTACGTATATGGCTTTCCTTATTACTTGGAAACACATAAGCTAGAGAATTACATCTTGTGTTGTTTCTTGTCCTATATTCAATCTTGCCATTGTTATATAGGTAAAGAGAGATCCATCCAGTCTTTGAAAACATCAAGAGATACTTCACCCTCAAGTTCTTCAGCAGTCTCTTCATCCAAGGTTTGTGCTTTTCTAAAGTTAGGTAGCACTGCAATGTGAAGATGATGAGTTGACCAGCACGAACAATATTGTGTGTACGAAGGATGCTTAATGAACCCTTTGAAAGCTTGAATTTTAAGTCTTCTCTACTTGAAAATATTACAAAGGCCAAAATAAATGATCATTCTAATTGATATTTCTCCATAGATTTTGCTACGCTTTTTATTTGCTGCTGTAGCCTTTGCTATTCTTCATCATAACCAAATGGGCTACATATTTAGATGGGGTGTGTATTCATAGGATTTGCTTTTATTTGGGGCATTGAGAGCATAAGCAAAAGTTTAACATGTATTTAAAACCATTCAATTCTTGATATGTAGTATAACCTTTTACTAATCCATACAGAAACCCATACATGGCTAGGTTTAAATCTCAATTCTATAGGAGACTGAAGCTTCAGAAGCGAAAATAATTTCCTCCAAGTGGAGCTGCTCCTCGCCTACCATTCTTTATTCCCAGCTTCTCAAAATGTGTTGGAAGGATGGAGCTGATGTTTTTTCACTTTGTTTCCTTTATCAACCTCTCACCCTTTCTCATGCTCATAACTTGTTTCAGATACTCTCTCCTTTTTGATTTTCTCTTAATGTTTTTGACATTTTAGCAGAATAGTTACCCCCTATCATTCTGCCATTGGTCTACAGGGACAGCAGTTTTTCTGCTTGAAAGGAAAAGGTGACCTTTCTGTGACAAATCTTACCACTGGAGGATTCTGAAGTGTCAGGTTGTTCTTTGCTGTTCTGTGGCATGGCATGTTCTTGCCCTTGCAGATATTTGACAGATATTTTGCCAGCCGTAGAGACCAACTCTCTGAAAAATTTGTGTTTGGTTTTAAAATTGGACTTGACCTCGTAGTAGCTCAGGCTGGTCTTGCTAATCCTGCATCAGTTTCCTGAGTTTTTAAATTACCTTCTCAGCTGAGGGCTTTTTTTCCCCAAACATTATGGCTTTGGGAGTATATTTTTTCAGGGTTTATTTTGAACCATTAGAAAATAGTTCTGTGTGATAACTTATCAAGTTCACACACTCAGTAACAGATAGACAGATAGAATAGTTCCCGTGGCAGGATTTCTTTACATTTTACAAGAACTCCTAAGTCATTAGCTTGGTTCTGCTTTATAGCTCTCCTGAAAACATAAACTTTCTCTTTTAAAATTATAAACATACATTATTTTCTTGGATATGTTTTTATTTTCTTTAATTTTTTTGTATTTCTAGTAATATCCTGTCTTATAGTAGGTACTGTTTTAACCTCCTTAGCTGGGTAGGCATCTTATGCCAGTGATCCCAGCACTTGAGGTCTGAGACAAAGGGGTTTCATAATCATGAACTAACTTTGGCTACAGATTGAGACTCTGCCTTCTGGATGGGTAGAAGACTGAATTGAGAGAGTTAAGCTTATTTAGTTGCTGTGGAATGTACTTCAGAGGTAAGCTTCAGGCTTTCTCTCTGTCTTCTGAAGCCTTGATAATTCTGGTCTGGTGAGCTGATAAGAGAAATTTATAGGATATAAGTCTAAGCTGTACTACGTGCATGGGAGCCATACACAAAGCGTCAACCACTAGTTGATTTCGTGTCTTGCAGTATGCAAAGGCTGGGAAGTTTAGGGTTGACTATGGCTGGCTGCCTTCTTTTGGCTTTTGAAAAGATTATAATTTTTAATTACACATATGTGTAGGTGTGTGTATTTGAGTGCTAGTGCCAGAGATCAAAGGTTTTCATGTTCTGGATCTGGAGTTACAGGTAATTATGAGCCAACCACATGGGTGCTAAGAACCAAATGCAGTTTCTCTGGAAGAGCAGTGTGTATTCTTGACCATTTTAGCCATCTCTCTAGCCCAAAAAACTATATTATACAGACCCATTTCCCAGGTGGAAATCGCTGAAGACCACTGTGGTGGCCTCTCTAGGCCAAGTGTCTGTCTTCTGAAAAGCTTTCCTAGGTGGTTATGGGTATCTTAGAGAAGAAGCCTCTTTTTACAATTTCTGCTCACTTTGCTTTTGTTGATTTGTTGTTATAAAACGACAGGCAACTTCTTGGAGTCGTTCCTGGCTTTTATGAGACATACAGTTTCTCTGAATAATTAAGTCAAAATAGTCAGTATATTTAGAGCAAAATAGTTTTTTCACAATGCTGTGTATGTACACGTGTATACACACACACACACGATAAAAATAATCCATGGCCTCCTGTTCCTTGGTGAGCTTGATCAGGTCTGATTGAAGCTCATGTGCCGCTTTCTATCAGTGTTTGTTAGTGAGTTAGATAAATTACTGTTGTTCTGTTTCTTGTTTTTCTAATTTGAGGTAATGAGGCCTGCCCTGCTCCCTTTGGTGAATTTATTTCAGAATGTTCTTTGGTTTGTAGAAGTACTTCATTCATGGCGGTGCACCAGTACGGCTGAGGTGGTTTTCTTTGTTTCTCTTGCTTGTTTGTTGTAGAAAGAAGCGGCAGGGCTGTGTCCCGCCACCCGGCTAATTTTACCCCAAATAATTACACAGAAACTGTATTCTTTTAAACACGGCCTGGCCCATTATCTGTAGCCTCTTATTGGTTATTTCTCACATCTTCCTTTAACCCATATTTAGTAATCCGTGTAGCACCACGAGGTGTGGCTTACCAGGAGAGATCTTAACCTGCGTCCATCTCGGAGAGGAGAAGCATGGCGACTCACTATAGCGACTGCCTGAAGCGTCTCCCTACTGCCTGCTACCCCTTTTCCCACAATTCTGTTCTGTCTACTCCACCTACCTAATTTTCTGTCTCTTAAAGGGCCAAGGCAGTATCTTTATTAAAAATGAAAGTAACACATAGACACTCCTCCATCAGTTTGTTTTCACTGGGACTGTATATTAGACAAGGTTCTCTGGAGTATTGGGTAGAACTATTACAGTGTGTACATATTATAAAAGGGTTAGCATGCACTATCTTGGTTTATGTGATAGTTTCTGGGTAGTCTGTAGATGGCAGCACATTAGAGAGACTTAGGACCTGGGCTTCTAAGTCCACTAGGCTAGGTGCCTCAGCGGTTCTAGACCAGTTATAAGGCCTAAAAGATTCCTGGACAGTTGCTGATACTCACCCTGTCATGGAAGGCTGGAGAGGTCGGGCTCAGCTATCTGTGGAGGACAGCAGCGCAGTAGCGCCTTTCCCTCGGAGCTCTTCATGTTTGGGCTACTGTTTGAAGGCCCATGAGCACCACTTCCCCCCAGTCAGTCCTTTCTGAAAGCAACCTTATTGATCTAACAGGCATTTTTCTTTGTTGATACCATATCCCTTCAAGCTGGAAACCAAGATTAATCATCATACTGATGTAAGATTGATCTCCAGACTGATGTATGTAGTCAGTGATACTCTTAGAAAAGTTGGAGCGATTGGGCCCAGTTGGTGAAGAGTCTTCCAGGAAATAGGATGGAATCAGAGGGCCACCATGAAGGCTCCAAGCAAGGCCTTATCGTGCTGTGCTGCTTCACTCATTCATCCACGCTGCAGGCCCTTATTGGGATTGAGAGTGACCCAGAAAGACCTTTTGTTTGTCTTTGCTTCTTCCATGAGCTCACTCGTCTTCCCAAATTTGTCTCAGTACAGTAGATTTATGGCAGTGAACATGGGAAAGAAAAAGTACAAGACATTATTACAGATAGTTTTTAGGCCCGTTATCTTTATTCTCACAACTGCTTCGTAAAAGGAATTAAACCCCATCCAACAGGTGATTAAACCATAGTGCATGCTAAGATCTGCCTGTAGCTTCAAAGCCCATGCTCTGATTATATTGTATTCTGTTAGAGAAAGTAGTAGTATGCCAAAACAATGAAATTTAAATCTTTAAACTCTTGTGCAAAGATGACTTATATGATTTATCACAAATTATAAAGATGACATATTTGGGCCTTTCTCTTGAGTTAAGAATTTACCTTAGAGGTGAAGAGATGGTCTGGTAGTTAAGAGCATTGGCTGCTTTTCTAGAGGACCGGGATTTGATTCCATGGTTCACAATCCTCTGTAAATCTAATTCCAGGGGATCCAGTGCCCTTGTTCTAGCCTTAGGGGGCAGTGGGATCACATACGAAGCACAGACTTACAGGCAGGCAAAACCCACACACATTAAAATAAATAAATCTTTTTAAAGGATTTACTGTATTAAAATTTAACCATTACTTTATTTTATTTGAACATAATTAAAGATGAAAAATTATAATCAATATGTTGTTTGTATCCTGGATACAATTTATATGTATTTGTCATGCTTTTTGCATTGGCCCATTAGATGAGGTCTTGAAGTTTTATACAAATGAAATTCTGAGTGATGTGTGGTCCCTGTGTCCTTTAGGAATTGCTATTTAAAGGGATTCTTTGACTGAGTTTTGTGTCTCCCTACGTAGCTTCGGCTGGCCCGGCAGTTTCAGTTCTCCTGCCTCACCTTCCTTGTGCTAGGGATGAACACACATTTGTTATCTTACCGGACTCTCTGCTGAATGTTTTTGAAGGAGTGGAAAGGGGGTATACTTGTCTCACTGCATTGTGCTTCCTGCTGTTAGAGGCCTTTAAGAATGCTAACAAAGATGTCTCTTTATTTATGGTAGGTGTTAGACAAACCCAGCCGGCTAACTGAGAAGGAACTTGCTGAGGCTGCAAGCAAGTGGGCTAATGAAAAGCCAGAGAAGTCAGATGAAAATAACTTGA
Source organism: Arvicola amphibius (assembly GCF_903992535.2). Classification (NCBI taxonomy): domain Eukaryota; kingdom Metazoa; phylum Chordata; class Mammalia; order Rodentia; family Cricetidae; genus Arvicola; species Arvicola amphibius. The sequence goes on from NC_052055.2 coordinate 51,649,863, forward strand.
CTGAGATTTCTGAGTTCGAGGTATTTAATTTCAACTTTGTTTCCCACCTGAACATTTGTCTTGATTTGAAACTGGATATAAGTCTTTTGTGGTACCTTACACCTGTAATCCCAACATATGGGAGGTGCAGGCAGAGAACCATCAAGGTTGTCATCAGAGCAAGTTTGAGGATAGCCTGAGATGCATGAGGAAGGGAGGGGCAAAACAAAGAGTATAAAATATTTGCTCTGTTCTTGTTCCTCAACAGGTACTTGATAAAATATCTTTGTGGGTTATTGAATTTACTACACAAAGTAAGAGTGTGAAAAGTATATTTTTGAATAATTTAAAAGGAAGACTTTTTCCATTTTGCTTTGCTCTTCCCAACCCTTTTTGCATTCTGGGGTCAAACCTAGGGTCTGTCTGTAGTTGGTTTTTGTTTTACTCTTTGGGGGGCGTGCCACCCAGCTCTCAAATAAATACATGGATGACTATTCTTAACTTAGTTTGGCTTGTTTCTAGCCAGCTTTTCTAAGTTAAATTGTCCTGTTTCTCTTTAACTACATTTTGCTCCTGGACTTTTCACTTTTCTTTATTCTATGTCTTTCTTCTTACTCGGTGGCTGGCCCCTGGTGTCCTCCTCTCCTACTTTTCTAGCTCCTCCCCTTCTCTTGGGCCTAGATTTCTCCTCTGTTTATTCTCTCTGCCTGGCAGCCCCACCTATCCCTCTCCTGTCTAGCTACTGGCCATTCAGCTCTTTATTAGACCAATCAGGTGTTTTAAACAGGCAAAGTAACACAGCTTCACAGAGTTAAACAAATGCAACAGAAAGAATGTAGCACATCTTTGCATCATTAAACAAATGTTCCACCACAACATAAATGAATGTACTACATCTTAAACTAATATTCCACAACATCTGTCTGTCTGTTACATTGCCAATCCTCATGGAAGGTTTTGTGGTATGTGAGATTAAATGTGTGCTAAAGAAGCCTTTCCCACGTGCCTGCATGTGCATAAGTCAAATGGGTAGATTTGGAGTCCAGAAAGACTTGTTTATGAGTGTTTATTTGTTTTTGTTTTGGTTTTTTCTGTATGTGTGTGTGTATGTGTGTGTGTGAGAGAGAGAGAGAGAGAGAGAGAGAGAGAGAGAGAGAGAGAGAGAGGAGAGAGGGAGGGAGTGAGGGAGAAATGTTGGTTTGTCATTTAGATAATAATTTTCTCAAACAGGTCAAAGTTTTCTTGTTATTTTATAATAATAGATATTTTTGAGTATTCTTAAGTAAATCTATCAAATATATCAAGCCATTATAGTTTTTATATTGACAGTAGATAATTGTACTTCAGAGGTCAAATTTGAGAGTAAGACTGATTTCTTGTCTATTTAATATTTTGGGTGTGTGTGTGTGCATGCAAGTTTTAATTTATATAACTATGTTCTACTCATCTGTCTCTATGTAAGATACATTTATATGAACTCCAGTTGCCTGGCTGTGATCATTGGCAAAGAAAATTCTCTCTCTCTCTCTCTCTCTCTCTCTCTCTCTCTCTCTCTCTCTCTCTCTCTCTCTCTCTCTTTCTCCCTCCCTCCCTCCCTCCCTCCCTCCCTTCCTCCCTCCCTCTTCTTGCTTGCAATAGCAACTCTTCTGGGCATGGGACCTTTTGGTCCTATCTTCTGTCCCTGTCTCTGATGGAAATCTGACTGTCTTGTTCTTATGTAGGTCTTATTTAGGTAATCAGAGCTGCTGTGAGTCCATGTTTGTAACAGCTATGCCATCATGTCCAGAAGACAGCATTTCAAACTTACTTCCCATCCTCTGGCTCTTATATTCTTTCTCTTTCATCTGTGGAGGTGTTCCCTGAGCCCTGGGGAGAGGGTTCATAGAGATACTCAATAATCTACAGTGAGCTCCCAATGGCTTCTCTCAGCACTCTGAACGGTTATTATTCTCTGCATTAACCAAATTTTAGTGTTTCCTAGCCATTTGGATTTCTTTTGATGACTTTCTATTCAATCCCATAGCCCATTTTTAAAATTGAGTTTTACATTTAGATTTTTGAGTTTTTTTGGTGTATTCTAGACATTAATCCTCTTATATTTATAGCTGGCAATGATTTCCCTCCCCGTTCTTTGGGCTTCCTCTCATCACTTGGCAGTTTCCTTTGCTGTGCAGTGTTTGGCATTCGGCAGTTGTTGACCTTATATTTCCTGCACTGCCTAGCTGGAAAGTCTTTACTTGTGCCTGTTCATAACCATGTACTCCTTACTTTTTCTCCTAGCACATGGGTTCTCAAACTCTGGGTCATAACCCATTGGGTAGTCAAATGACCTTTTCACCGGGGTTGCTTGCCTAAGACCATCAGAAAACACAGATATTTACATTATAATTCATAACAGCAGAAAAATTACAGTTATGGGGTAGCAATGAAATAATTTTATGGTTGTGAGTCACCCAGCATGAGGAACTGCATTAAAGGGTGGCAGCATTAGGAAGGTTGGGAACCACTGCTCTAGCAGTTTCAGGGATCCAGTGCCTTTTAGCCTGTTACTTTGCTGAAAGTGTTTGTCAACAGTAAGAATCTGTAACTCTAGCTTGTAACACCCGATTCTGTGTTACCCCCTCGGTACAGTTCGCGCGCCACTGTATCGTAAGCGAGTCGGGCAAGAGCCTGGAGATTGAAAGTACACACAAAGAGACCTGGGTCATTCGAAAGGAGATCAGCCAAATGCCGTTTATTTAACTTTGGGGAAATCCTTACATACCTTGCTGCTGCACAAGCATTTCCACCCAGGCAGGTGGGAAATTACCACACCAAAGATGGAGTAAACAATGCCCTACAGCTAATCACCAGGCGGGGCGGAAGGAGCACAGAAACAAACAGAATGCTTTAGTTAGCTGACCGGAATCTGTCCTCAAGATGAACCCCAGGAACAGGGGTAGGTAGACCCGGGACCTACACTAGCTGATGCTCTTTTCTGGCTTTGTTGCCTATTGCACTGATGTAGTACACATGTAGACAAGCAGGCTCATAGACATATGTAAGCCTGCAGGGCATTTGATTGATTAATTGATGTGGAAAGGCCCAGTTTGCTTCAGGCAGTGACTCCAAAGAGGGTAGTCCTGGAGTCTCTAAGAAGGTAGGCTGCAGGCTGGAGAAGATGGATCAACAGGTAGAGCACTGCCTGCTCTTCCAAAGGTCCTGAGTTCAAGTCCCAGCAACCGCATGGTGTCTCACAGCCATCTGTAATGGGGTCTGGTGCCCTCTTTTGGGCTGCAGGCAGACATGCAGGCAGAACACTGTATACATAATAAATAAAATATTTTTTTTTTAAAAAAAAGAAAGAGAAAAGGTAGGCTTAGCACCCAGAAAGCAGTGTTCCTCCAAGGCTTCTGGTTTAGTTTCTGCTTTGTCTTCCCTCAGTGCTGGAGACTGTATCAGAATTTGTAAATCAAATTTTCTCTCCCCAAAAGAAGTGATAATGTTGTTTATCAGGGTCATAGGAAGCAAACATGGTAGGTTTTTGTATACAGAATTAAATAGTTTGCAAATAAAGATAATTTGACTTCTTTTTCTATTTGTATCTCTTCTCTTCCCTTTGCTTGTCTTACTACACTACATTGAATAGAAGTGGACTCACTCGACACCCTTGCCTTGTTCCTAATCTTAATGGAGCACTGGGTTTTTCCTCATTTACACCATTTACACAGCCTCTGTTCAATTAGGGTTAGGTATTTATAGTAGCAAAGGTAGGGGTGAGGGATTTCTAAGGTTCAGGACCGCTGATTGGCTGGCATTTGTCTAGGGGTGTCCTGGTGATAAGCGATGGGTGTGTGCTGTCTACAATGGTTGGAACGTTAGGAATTTCCTTTGGATGGTCTGTTACTGGGTGGTGCCTGGGTGGTCTCAGTTTGTGGTCTTTCTCAGAACCAGGTATTGCCTCAAGGTAAAGTACTGAGAGTCTGGCCTCTGTTGAGCTGGGTCGTTCAGATCTCTGGAGGATCTCTGGAGGAGACCAGCTGTTGAACATTTATTACGTTCTGGTCAGATAGAATGCAGGTTGTTGATTCTCAGGATTTTTCAGTGTCTTAACATGTGGTCAGTTTGGGGGAAATTTCCACAAGCTGCTGTTAAGAATGGGTATTTAGTGTCTGAGTGGGATGTTCATGGATGCCTGTTAGATCTGTTTGACTTATGATCTCATTTAATTCCAGTGTTCATCTCTCTAAATTTTGTCTGGATGACCTGTCTGTTGGTGAGAGCTTGGTACTGAAGGGAGTCCCCACTGTTTGGCATTAGTCTGAATCAGTCACTGTTGGGAGAGTGTCTGACAGAAGCAGTCATTGCTGCAGTCTCACATTCTTCCTAATGGTTTGAGGAAAGTCGTGGGCTGTTTAGCTGTGAGCGTGGAGTGTGTTCCTGTGCCTTCCCTTATTGTGATCCTTTATGTGAGCTTATGCTCTCATATTTGGATTTTTTTCTTAAGTGGTCCATATTTCCTGAATAGATTGTTTAAGAAATAACCATAGGACAAAACCTTTCAGCCATAAATTATTCTGTATTTAGTATATCTATCATATTTTAGAATGTTGTAAGGCTTAGTCTCATCAAAAGTTATAAAAGTAGCATTCATATTCTCTAGCCTTCATTACATATCATGACATTATATATTATCTTTTCTTAAAATTAATTTAATAGCACTTCCTTTTAATATAATCTTCTCTTAGTGACTACGTACACTATCTCATATACTCAATGTCCTTTAAGAAAATAACTAAGGACTTCTTCTGTTTTCAAGACGGGATCCATGGCACCCTTATTTATTGACCAGACAGAAGAACCCGAGTCAAACACAACAGATGGCACAGAATTGTATGAAGACAGCCAGCTTAGCAGTCGCTCTAAAGCCATTGCATCAAAAACCAAAGAGATTGAGCAGGTAAGAATGCAGTCTTCTGATAAATACGGCTCTTGGTTTGTACTACTCTGCACAGGTAAGTATTCACATTGGATAAATATACTGGTTTGTCTATTCCTCCTGTAACTCTGAAATTCCGCTGAATGTGTGTAGAGGCTAGAGGACAACCTCAGATATTCCTCAGGTGCCTTTTTTTTCTTTTTTCTTTTTCTTTTTTTTCTGAGACAGGGTTCTTAGTCTAGAACCAATGACAGGCCTACATTGGCAAGCCAGGAAGGCCTAGGATGCACCAGTCTCCATGTCCTTTCAATTCCCTTGTGTTTGGAGATGGGCTCTCACACTGTAGCCCTGGCTGGTATGGAGCTGAGGCAGTCTGAACTCTTTGCCTCTTTTCCAGACACTGGGTTACTGGTATGCACTACTACATCAGCATCTTTTCCCTTTAAATTCACTTGACCTGTATTTGTTTTCTTGTTTTTCTTTACCATAATATAGACTTCACAAGAGCCAGGGACTTTGCCCTGCTGGCCACTTTGAGCAGTGAGTCGTGGGTCTTTGTCCTGTGCTGTGGTGTATCTACAGCTTAAATCACTTCATTAAAGTGGGGAGAACAGAACTGCCTGGAAGCAGAATTATCTTGGGTGCATGAAATCAGTCTTTCAGTCAACCACTTAGAGGAAATCAACACATTACTGAAAACTCAAAAGCAGGCCTTCACCTGAAGGCCTTGTGGGTTTATGGCAAGAAAAACCAGCTGAGCACCAACTGCATGGCAGTAGCCGAGGCCCAGAGAGGCAAAGCAGAGGGGAACTGTGCCCCTGTCCTTACCTCTTATGTGTGGCAGATTTTTTGGTTGGATGATGATTAAAGCCATAACCCTGACAGTGACTTTGAGTAGTTCCTGGGTCACTTAAGATCAGGAGTGGTCTTTGTTACTGTCAACCTCATTAAGTCCTCATTCTTAACAGGGTTTGATCAAGGTGCTATTTAAAAGGGTCAATAATTTAATAATGTTTTCTTTTCTTCTTAAGTTGTAGCTCTCTCTTCTTAAGATTTATTGATTTTTATTTTATGTGCTTTTGCATATGAGTGTTTTGCTTAAATGTATGTCTATGTGCCACGTGTGCCTGCTGCCCTCAAATGTTTGAAAGTTGGATTCTCTAGAACTGGAGTTATAGGCAGTTAATAAGCTACTTATGTGGGTGCTTGAAATTGAAACTGGGTCCTCTGGAAGAGCAGCTTGTGCTTGTAACCTTGCTAGCCCCTAAGTTACAGGTTTCTTTGTTTTGTTATTTTTGAGACAGGTTTCTCTGTGTAGCCCTTGCTGTCCTGGACCATGCTCTGTAGACCAGCCTGGCCTCAATCTCACAGAGATTTGCCTACTTCTGCCTCTGGGTGCTGCTGGGATTAAAGGTGTAGGCTATCATTTCCTGGATGTATTTTTGAAAACAAGTTCTCTTAAGAATGTAACTTGGGGCGGCAGAGATGGCTCAGCAGTTCTCCCAGAGGTCCTGAGTTCAATTCCCAGCCACCACACAATGGCTCACAACCATCCATAGTGAGATCTGGTGCCCTCTTCTGGCCTCCAGGTGGACATGCAGGCAGAACGCTGTATACATAATAAACAAATACATCTTTTAAAAAAGAAAGAATGTAACTGGAAGAAACACTTAATGAAATGCTAAGTATTTTGTCATTTATGAATATTTTCACTGTACTGTTGTTCATAGTCTCTTAGATTGTGAGAAAGTTATCAGTAGGGTATATAAACTAGCTTGATGGTTGGTGCATTGAAAATTGTTTGGAATGAAGCTAATCTTTATAGTTCTCTCTGTAAATATACAGGTTTGAGATGAACACTGTTTAGAGCTGCTGCCAAAGCACATGAAATAGCTGCTGCTCCAGCATGCTGAACCTTGCAGCATGGCATGTGACCTAAAAAGATGAAGGGAGCTGGATACGGGTGTGGCGGTGCAGACTTTTAATTCTAGCACTCGGGCAGCGTTTCAGACCATCCAGAGGCTGTCAGAGAGGGGATGAAGGGACAGCGAGGAGAGGAGGAGAGGGAAGAGAGATAAATAGAATTGCTACATTTGGTGCTTCTAGAGAAGGAAAGTCATTACTAAAAAGGTTATAAATAGCTGGGTGTGGTGACAGGGACCTGCAATCCAGACTTGTGGGAAATGGATGCAGGAGAGCAATAACTTGATAAGCCTGAAGTACACTGTGAGACCCTTGAAAAAGTAAGTATGAGCCGGGCAGTGGTGACACACGCCTTTAATCCCAGCATTTGAGAGACAGAGGCAGGCGGATCTCTGTGAGTTCAAGGCCCATGAGTTCCAGGACAGGCAGGACTATTAAAAAGGAAAAGAAAAAGTAAGTATGGTGCTATAAAATAGAAGCTACGTGGAGCTTTCTCTTTTTGTTAGATACTGATTTCATACATGGGCAAGAAGTAAGGCCAGAATTCCCTCAAATTCAGGAAGCTAGCACCTGATAATAAATGTATGTATAAAATTAATTAATTTTCAAATAGAGGAAATAATTTTCAAGATTTTTTTCCAATAAGGGTTAAATATCAATGAATAGAAGGTCTGTATAAACAATATGGTGACTACATTGGTGATTCCTCTTTACATTTTTTTCATGTATGAGTGTTTTGCCTTCATGTGTGTACCACATGCATATGTGGTGCCATCAGAGGCCAGAGGAGGGCATCAGATCCCTAGAACTGGAGTTAGAAACAGTTATGAACCACCATGTAAGTGCTGGAATTGAACCCAGGTCCTCTGGAAGAACAGCCAGTGCTCTTAGCTGTTGAACCATGTCTCCAGCTCCTTGGGTTTTGAAACCCAGGTCTTTTAATTGAGGCAATATTATAGTTTAAATAAAAATTCCACTTCAAAATTTCGTGGTTACCACAGTGTAGTAGTTCTTGAAGTTTAAAAACAGGCACATGGGGTAGACTGTAGCAGAATCACCTCTGTGTGGGGATATGTTCTTTTGATATATTTCCACCTTGTCGTCCCTGGGCATTGAGATTAGAATTAAACATGGTTGAGTGCTAATAAATTCTCCATCCAGAAAACACTGTGACTAAAGTGCTATGTTGTGGAGATGAACAGTTTCAAACCATCCCACTTTCATTCAACACTCTGGGTATGTGTGGTTTACCTTACCACCCTGCACGCTTGGCCTCTTTATGCTTTGGACACACACACACACACACACACACACACACACACACACACACACACACACACACACACCCTGAATACCGATTATCTGGTATCAAGATTGGCTCATCTTTCATGCTAAATTCTTCGTCAAACCTTCTACTTCTAAAGAAGGAACAGAAGTATGCTTGAATTCTCATACTTTTGGTCAGGGCCGAATGGATCCACCGCTATGGGCCACCTTAATGTCCAAATCAGCAAGCAACTACACCCTAAGTCAGGGTGTGTAGCCATAGTTGTTAACACCTTTGAGCAACCTCAGACTCTCTGACCTTCAGACAAGGTGGAATAAGCTCACATTTTTGGATCGCCACAGAAATTCTATTCTGTTCCAAAACTATATATATTGCATACATATAATTGATATATATATATATATATATATATATATACATATATATATATGTATATATATATCAATTTTTAGTTTGCTTTAAATTCCACGTTCTAACCATTTTTTAACTTTTTTTTAGCTTCTGCAAAGGTTAGACTGGATAATCTTTTGACTTTTCTTATTTAAATCATATTTGATGTTCAGAGCTCTTTGTTCTTTTTGTGTTATGAACCCAGTGTGTTTGGTTTGTTTTTATTATAGCAAACCCAGTCCCTCGCATGCTGGACAAGTATACTGCTGTTGTGTGCAGTCCTTTGTACTTTCTGTTGCATGGTATTTCACATTTAATAATAGAATTTTGTTTTTAATTTTTAACCTTCTTAGTAGATACAGGGATCCTTTACTAAAATGAAAGACTGTTTTGAAGAAACCCTCTTGTGCCCTGGTCATTAGTGCTTACTGAGCTCTTGAGTGGAACATGCATTCTGTAGTACCGGATCAGTTTCTCTGTGTTGCAGCTCCTCTTACAGCGTCTGATCGCAGCTCCCTCTCACTCACTCCTGCTTCTTCTCTTCGTAGGCTAAATAAAGGGCAGGCAGATGAACGGTTGTCCTGGGAATGTGAGTGGGAGTTGTGGACATGGGAAGAATCAGCTTTTAGTTGTGATAGGTTAAGATGAAATTCTTTTCAAATAGAGGAAGCTCTGTCTATGTGTATGAGAGAAGCATTTAGCCTACCTCACATAATAGAAACATTCTCTGTTTTTCCTTGTTATCAGACAAGTTACAAATGTTCTTAAAAGTACAATTCTCCCTCAGTATCTTGTCTAGCCATCAAGTCTACCCAGTTGTATTTAACAATTCATTACCAGGTACTTCAGACTTTGCATATAGATTTAGTAAAACTCTCAAGATTTCCCTCTGAAAAAAATTGCATTTCTAAAATAATTAAAAGTAATTTATGTTGACCAAATTTTTAAGTTTTTGAAATGCATAATTTACCGGGTAAATCTCGTTTTTTGGTGTTATTATGGGAACTTTCTGCTGAAGTATTGGGGTAAGGTTTTCATTTGAAAATAAGTAGCTGGGACTGGGGGGTGATAACAAACTGGATGTAGCTATATAGCATGCATGAGGGCACTAGGTTTGCTTGCCCCAGCAAATCTTAAATTTGGTGTGATGATTCATGCCTGCTGTCTGAGCACTCAGGAGGTGGAGGCAGTATATAGATAGTATCAATTCCAAATATTTATAAAAGCCATACTTTAAAAGGGCACAGGTAGACTTTATCCTTGGGGATGCTGCTCCAAGGCGATGCAGAAAAAACTGTTTAGTTAGAGTGTTCCAGTAGGATTAGGCCAAATGCAGACTGCTCCCAGCCAGTGCTGGTGTAAGTTACTGTCTCTGCTACTCAGTTCTGTTTATTTTAAACCAGCAGTTATATTTGTTGTTAAATAAAACATTAAGGACATTCATAAAGTGCTGTCTGGTTGCCATTGCTTTCAGGGCCCTCTTGCACATTCATTAAATGTAATTTTATCTGCCTGCATGTCTGTCTGCAGACCAGAAGGGGGCACCAAATCTCATTATGAATGGTTGTGAGCCATCTTGTGGTTGCTGGGCATTGAACTCAGAACCTCTGGGAGAGCAGCCTGTGCTCTTAACCACTGAACCATCTCTGCAGCTCTCTTAAAGCTCTCCCTGTATTGGAAATCCCAAGTGCTTGTGCTAAATAGTACTTGCCTGTTTCTTTGTAGCTCTGGGGTGATGGTTACTTCGGATTCCTTCTTGGTAATATTTTATAGCTAATGCTCATCTGTGTCAGGATTTGGACCCCTCACCTCTTGTGCCTTCTGCTCTTTCCTCTGTGGAACCCAGGAGGGCCTTAACTGTCTACCATTCCTGGCTTGCTCTTTTATTTCCCACCTTGTTTTCTCAGTGTCCTCTTCTTTTCCCTCCTATCATTCATAATTTTTCAAAATGTAAAAATTTACTATGGAGTACCTTGTTTATTCTGGGTAACTCTGATCTTGTTTTCATCTTTTATGTTTAGCCTTCTCTTTATCTCTATATAACATACAGCATTAAAAATGATTTCTTCCGGGACTAGAGAGATGGCTCAGTGGTTAAGAGCAGTGGCTGCTCTTCCAAATGACCCAGGTTCAATTCCCAGCACTCATGGCAGCAAGCTCACAACTGTCTGTAACTCTAGTTTCAGGGGATCTGACACTCTCAGATATACACGCAGGTAAAACACTGATGTACATAAATTACAAATAAATAGCTTTTTTAAAAAAATAATTTCTTAGAATTTTCTGCTCTACTTTTCCATTCTTAAAATTTTCTTCTTTATGTGCTGTCTTTTCTTTTTCAAGATTTAACCACATATAGATAGCATCTGTTGTCTTATCTTGGCTGTTGTTTAATAGATGGGCTTCATGCTTGGAAACAGCAAACAGCTCTGTTCTCCACAGTCAGTACAGTGGAATCCATTGGTGTTTTATGGAAGACCTTTGTAAAACTGCACTTAGAATTGTGATTTTGTTTAAAGGTGACTTAGAGTCATAAATTAGGTATGTGCAGGGGGTGGAGTGGGGGCAGCTGACTGTGTTACCAGGCCCTCCTTATCTGTCCGTCTGTCTGTCTATGGGGAAAGGGCAGGGGTATTGGGACACTCTGGACATCAGACTCAGGTATCAGGTCCGGTGGCGAGTGCCTTCACTTGCAGAGCCGCCTCAATGACCCTTTTTTCTTGTTGGTGTGTTTTGGGGTTTTTCCTCCCCTACTCTTATTCTTTTATTACTGTTCTGTGGTTTGTTTCTGTACTCTTTTTCTTTGAAAGTTTCTATATGCCTTGGTATTCCAGGAACATTGGCTCTAGAATCCCTGCAGATACCAGAATCCTTAGTGGTTTAGTCCCCATTGGAAATACAAAGAACAGTATTTTCATGTAACCTGTACATATAGCCCCCATTAACTTATTCTTGATTTTATATTTTTTCAATGTGGCATTGGCTAGGAACTGAACCTGGGTTTTCTTCAATACCAACAAGTCATATCTCCAGCCCCTTCTTTATAATTAAGTAAAATGTAACTTAATAAAAAAAGAAAAAGAAAACCCTCACCATGTGGATGAAACAGTAAATCAGACGGAGACAGATTTAAAAAGTCAGTCCTAAGCAAGGCAACCTACAAGATTTTTAAAGTGAGGGGCAAATGCAAGTAAAGTTCCCTTTCGCTCATTAAGATGGAAGTGCCATTGTTGGATACATGCTACATCTATGTAACATGTTACATCTGTATAACTTTCAGTGAAAAACACTGGCTGCACAACTCAAAGCCCAGTCAATAAATGTTTTCACTCTAAGTAATAATCTTACTCTAAGGAAAAAAACAAAAACCAAACATGAGTTAAACAAACAAGATTCCCTTAGATGCCAGTTTCTTTTTTAAAAAATATTTATTTATTATGTGTACAATATTCTGTCTGTGTGTATTTCTGCAGGCCAGAAGAGGGCACCAGACCCCATTACAGATGGTTGTGAGCCACCATGTGGTTGCTGGGAGTTGAACTCAAGACCTTTGGAAGAGCAGGCAATGCTCTTAACCTCTGAGCCATCTCTCCAGCCCCTGGATGCCAGTTTCAATTACTATTGCAGCTCTCTTTACCAAGCCAGTGAGCACCTTTGACTGCTTGGTACCATGCAGAGTAATTTCACTTGGTCAGCCAGCAACTGAATTACTATTTATTTACTGCTGTTTGGCTTACAGTTAGCCTATAATAAAAGACATGGTATGAGAAACACATTCATGTTAGAATAAAGCCTCATATTTAGGCTTGGCTCGCCCTTATTTAAGAAACATTTTATACTGAATAACTACAGTATCTGAAGTCACAGTCAGCTGTAGTTTCTGCTGGCTCTTACTCGTTTTAGGAAGTTCCCTCATGGGCTTGAGATTTGGAGTTGTTCTATTTAGAAATTGAAGTTCATGTGGCTTTCCAGGGGAAATGCCGTCTCTTTGCTAGAACAGCTCAGAACCCAAGAAGACTCTGTTTGTCTGCAATTTACTGTAAATGGTCCAGCAGGAAGGAAGTGTTCTGTTCTGTTTCGTGCCTGACCCCACAAGGCGAAAGGCACCATTGACAAGTATAAGATGGGAAACCGAGCCTGAGGAACATTGAATACAGAGTACATTTGCTGAAGCTGGGGGGTAGGAAAAATACAGTGAACATCCAGTGGTGCTTACATATGAGTGTGTGGGTTGGAGGTGGAGTTTTGAACAATTTGAAGACTAAAGGAGGAAAAAGGAAAACACTTTGAATTCTATTGATGGGCATAATGGTTGAACTTTTAGCATGGGCATAATTGTGATCAGTGTGTATTAGACAGTTTAATTTAGGTATAGAGACAAGTTTGGATCCTTTTTATGTAGAGATCCTGAATTAGACTGGAGGAGAGTGGCTATGTCAGGGTTAGGGAGAACTGAAGATAGCAGTAATTGCTGAAGTAGGAGAAGATAACTGAAAAATTCAGAGCAACCTTTCCTGAGACCAAGCATGAAGGAGAACTGAAAAGGGCATTTTTTTGAGGTGGAAAAAAGATAAGTCTGGAAAGAAGCAATTTTGCTAAGAGCAGAGGAAACAAGATAGGAAGGAGGGGAGTCCTATCAGCATCTGAAGTTCCTGAATTGGGTGTGGGAAGGCCTTAGAATACTCAGTGTGTTATGATAGAGAAGTCACCAGAGAGGTTTGAGGAGTTCACAGTGGATTGAGTAATTGCAGTTTTGGACTTCTTCCAGCAATTCATAGCACCCTGCGAATAAGGCTAGACAGTAAACCAAACTGTTTAATCAACAAGTTGTGATCCTTGCTGGCTGACCAAGTAAAATTACTCTGCATGGTACCAAGCAGTCAAAGGTGCTCACTGGCTTAGTGAAGAGAGCTGCAAACTCTTTAACCTTTAACTATATGATCAGGTTCTTGAGCTACTAAATGTTGCACACTTTTGAATTAAAGGAGCAAGGGACAAAAATTTACACCTATAACTTAACTCTAGACATTGATCATAATACATTCAAAGGATGGGGAAAGAAAACATCGCCCTCATGGTAAACATTTTAAGCAGGAGATGACCAATACATGTCATAATTTAGAATTCTCAAAGGGACTTAGTTTTCCTGGTCGTGTGGAATGCTGGATGCGTGTGTGCTGTTCCCCAGCATTCAGGCTTGGAATTGTTAGTAGTTCATGGAACCCCTTCCAACTTACTTAGAATAGAAAGCAAACTCTGGAGACTTCTGGTCCTCACTTCTGTCCTCCCTGTACTTTGGTCCTGGCAAGGTGACTTAATCAAGTGCAGAGGCTTGTAAGCCTGACCACGAGAGTTTGATCCTCAGAACCCATGTGAAGGTGGACATAGAGACCTGACTCCACAGAGCTGTCTTCTGATGCCAACAGGGGCACTCACTCCTCCCCATCGTACAGACAGTAATGGCGGTGGTGGTGGTGATGATTACGACAATGACAATGGTACTATGATGTGGGTTTTGTTGGTGTTAATTTTCTAAAGAAGACCATGTTTTCATTCCCTTTGGGAGGCCTTGTCTGATGCAGATTCCTGTCTAGAATTTTTCTTTTTTGGTTTCTCACTTTTTGACTAAAATATTAACTTAATGTGCCCAACCAATGTAAGTGGTTTCTCTATTAATGAACCTATTTTAATTATTTTGTAATGCATTTATGTATATGTTTTTTATGGTTTTTATTTTTATTATGTATATGTTTTAATGTGTATGTGTGTGTTTGTAGTGAACATACATATGTGTTCAGCTTCTCCGGGAGACCAGCAGCATCAGATTCCTTTGGAGCTAGAGTTAGACACACTTGTGAGCTGCCTGATATGGGTGTTGGGAACTCTCATCATTGGATTTTCTTAACCACTGAGCCACTTTCTTTTCCAACTGAACATTCATGTTTTGTTCGCCAAAAGAGCTCCAATTGCAGTATGTTTGATAAACATGTGAGCACGCTTTTAGAAAGGTAGGTGTACACATTTGTGTCAGAATTTATTCAGTAGCAGCACAGGCACAGGTATAGCGCTTTGGATGGCAACCGTTTGCCAAGAATAAAGAAGGTGCGGAACACAGCTGAGCTGTTTGGACCCCCTGGAGAGGAGCATCCCAGAGCCTTCCTGTCACAGCTGCTCAGTGGAGGCAGAAGCAGAACTGGAACAGTTCCTTTAAACCATCGCTCCATTTGGTATCATCCTGTTTGTTTTTACACAGTGCCATCCTGAATGGTAGCGTCTCCACACTTGTTTTGGTCTTGGTTTGGTCAAAAGATATAGAAATCATCTTTAGACTTATGTTCTTAAAACATTCTCTTTCTGTCCATTGTTAATGATGCAAACTCCAAATACAGTGTCATATTGCTTAGGTCCTGTTCATACTGTGACTGCAGACACAGAGCCAGCAAGCATTCAGGATGTGTGACAGAGTCCATTTTCACCAGTGGGCTTGGTACCTCTGAAAACATGTCAATACTCCTTTTTAAAATAATAGCCTAATTTACCAGTTAACTTATAGGTGATTGGATTTTATTCAAGAAATAAATTCTGGTTATAATTAATAACTTCTGAACTTTTAAATATCACAGTATGAATACACTGAGCTCAAATGATAGAGCCACATTATTTGAAAGTTGATATTTTATTATCATATAATCCTGGAAATATGTTTGGACATGAGAGTAGCTTAATACATTTTTCCAGAATGTGTTTATATGAAAAATCTCTGTGCCTGTTCCATCTACACGAGCACATGGCAATCCAGTGAGAGGAAAGTTAAAGAGGAAATGACTGCCATTCCTTTTGGCTCACATGATAAGGTGGGAAACCTTTGACCCTTATTTTATTTGAACCGGTCAAATATTCAATGACACTAGTCCAAACAAAAGGTTTTAGTCTTGTTTTTCCCTGTTTTGCTATTCCAAATTTATTTATTTTACTAGTCATGGTGATTTTGCTAAACAAAAACAAAACAAAGCAAAAAATTGTTTACACCAATAGCTCAACTTTGAAAAAAAATCTTTTTAAATAGAATGTACTACATAGTGAAAACACATGTGGCAAAGATTAGCTCTTCAGGCTTCTTGTGGAATTTCAGTCTAATTGTATCATCATCCACCTTCAAGTTTTAAGGGGAAATATTGAGTAGTATTCAGGTATTCTTACTTACATACAAATAGTTATAGCTAATACATTCATTTTCTTTTCCTAGATTCTACCTAAAATCCTTGACTGTAGATAATGTGTCTTCACAGAAGCTTTTGGGCTAGTGAGATAGCTCTGCAGGCATAAGCACTAGTCCTAGCCCGACAGCAGCCTTAAGTCCTCAGACTCCATAGAAAAGCCACACGTGCTGGTGCACATCTGTAACCCTGGCGGTGCTGATAGCAACAGGAGGATGTGTGCATTACAGGTCTCCATCACTGCGCCATTTTATACTGTGCTAGGGTTCAAACCCAGGGCATTGTGTATGCTAGACCAACACCACCAACTGAGCTGCATCTCCAGCCCTAGAAGTAATTTCTTTAGTATTTTGTTATGTTTTTTAAATGTAAACATTGTTTTTGCTGTTCATTTCAAATCCATTTTGATCCTAGTCTATCAATAGTGTCACTTCCAAACTTGAGAAGATTCTAAGAGTCAGTACTCCTTAAACATATTATGCTGTTTGGTTTTCCATACAGCCTTTACGTTAACAGTGTCTCAGTGCTTTTTTGATCTCTGCTTGCTTGCTATCAACATGATCTCTTCCCCCGCTGGGAAAAGTGAGCAGTAACCTTTCATGGCTTTTGCATCAGCTCCTGCCTTGAGGACCCTACTCTATTTGAGTTCCAGTTATGACTTCCTTCAGTAATGAACAGCAGTGTGGAAGTATGAACTGAATAAAACCCTTTCCTCCCCAACTTGCTTTTTAGTCATGAGATTTTGTTGCAAATAGAACCCTAACTAAGATACTACATCTTTTCTGTTAATACAGTGCTAGGAGCAGCATAGGCTACTATAGTTTTGGTGCCTTTTTCATTTCTGTAGACCCCAATTAGAGTTTGAACTTGTCTGAGGTACTAACATTATGTGCTGTCACTGCTTACCAATCTCATCAACATGCTGGATATTATGAATGTCTATGCCCTGGTTGGAGTTTCTTTCTTAACATACATTTTTATGTTTTCTCTTTTATTTATTTATTTTGGTTTTTCAAAACAGGGTTTCTCTGTGTAACAGCTGTGGCTGACCTGGAACTCGCTCTTGAAGACCAGGCTGATCTCAAACTCACGGAGATCTGCCTGCCTCTGCCTCCCAAGTGCTGGGATTAAAGGCTTGTGCCACCAATGCCCGGCTCTTTTAATTTATTTACTCATTTATTTTGGTTTTTCAAGACAGGGTTTCTCTTTCACTCCTTTAAAAGTGATAAACTGTTTTATTTCCAGCTTTAGTGTTAGGCCAGGTCAACACACCCGTCTGCTGCACTTGGTCTGTGCTCTTCTGTCCTCTGGACTCCCTGCAGGACTGGAGGTGTTTCACACATACACTGGCCAATGTAGTAGTATTTGAAATGTGGCAAAGGTTAGCTTTCATGTTATTTCATTAGTACACATACAAATGTACAGCTATACATGGCTTCTGTATGGTACTGAGCAGCATGGTTTTTTAACTGCTGCCAATCCCAATAAACTGTTCTTGTGTTTTGCCATTTCAGTCAACATACCTTGGCTGTTAGTTTCTTTGATTTTTGGGCAGCATTTGGTTGACAGTCTCCTTAATATACAACCCCTTAGCATTAGTGCTGTTGTTTTTTTCTTGCCATTACATTCTTTACTTCTTCCATGACTAATATTGATGTGTTTAAATGTCCACACTTTTCTTTTTGGCCCCTTTGTATTCTTTTAAAGCATGCTTTTGCTATTCATTCAACATTTATTAACTTCTGTTTATGGGAGTGAAAAGAATTTATTTTCTTCATTGTTGCTGATGATCTTGGTTTGTGTTCTCTCTTTTCTCCAAATCCAGGCTTGTTGTCAGCTTGTGACTCTGTGTCAAGTTGACACATTATGCCATTGGCATAAATATGGAAAACTATTTAGCCATCACTTCACATTGCCACATCTGTGCTGCTTCCATTTGTTGTCTGTTCTGTTTCTGAAACATGGTCTCACTATGTAATCTTAGAGGCGGATTTCTAGGCCTGCCTATGAGACTTTCTGCTTAGGTTATTGAGGTGAAAGGCTCACCCTAGTGCTAGACTGAATGAAAAGGAGAAGTCAGTCCAGCAGTAGCATTTATCTCCCTCTGCTTCCTAAGAACCCAGTGTGATCAGCAGTCTGAAATACAAAACAAAATACTGCCTCTCCTTACTTCATGGTCATCACTTTCTGATATAGAATAAATAAATGTCTTTGTTGTTGTTTAATGGAAGTCACTGTTGTGAGTGCTCTATGTTGTCTCATTTAATCTTTGAAATTGCAATCAGTCACAGATACTGAAAACCATGCCCAGAAATTAACAGAAATTTTAATTGATATTGATTCTTCTAAATTACTCCAATCTTTAAGTAGTTCTGTCTTTGTAGAAATTTGAGAACAACCTTTCTTCCTGCAGGTGCCCCTCTCCTTAGTAGTGCCCTTGGTGTGGCTGGCAACCCAGTGTAACTTGTATTGTTAACTGAACTCCACAGCCTGCATCTCGGTGCTGGTGGATTCCACAGGAGCATGGGTCTTGTGAGTTAGGGAGCACTTCAAGGTCTGTGCTGGTAGATTTCCCATGGAACACCTGCACAGCTACTGTCTGCACCTTGAGTTTCGGGAGGTGGGCGTGGCTTGTTCAGAGCATCCTGTCTCTCCTTTTAAGATTATGTCTAGAAGATTATGTCTTTTATTGAAATGGTCTATTTTGTCTAATTAGTGGGACAAGAGTTTATACTATCCTTTATTTTCTAGTGACTGTCCTTGACATCAAGTAATTTCTGTCTTCTCTCCTTTCTGAAGGTGGTTGCTGTGGTTATTTTTTTTTAAGATTTATTTATTATGTATACAACATTCTGCCCGCATGCCAGAGGAGGGCGCGAGATCTCATTACAGATGGTTATGAGGCACCATGTGGTTGCTGGGAATTGAACTCATGACCTCTGGAAGAGCAGCCAGTGCTCGTAACCACTGAGCCACCTCTCCAGCCCTGCTGTGGTTATATAAAGTTAGCGATTATATTGTCTTTCCAAAGAGCCAGTTTTGTAGCTAACTTGTTAACGTGCCTGCCTAGCGTGCTTAGGCCTAGGTTCCTTGCTCAGCACCACAGGAAAAGGGTATGGTTATGTATGCTCGTAGTCTCAACACTCAGGAGGTGGAGGCAGGGGGAATATTTCAAGGTCATTCTTAACTGCTTTGTGGTTTTGAGATAAGCCTGTGCTAAATGAGATACTATTTCAACATTAAAACCCAAACCAACTTTTGGTTACACCGATTCCCCTCCCTTTTATGTGTGCATACATACAGAAACAAGAACTCGGTGTTGCGTATCCTCCTCAGTCACTCTCCACTTCTTTAAAAGTGTTTTGAATAATTATTTTTATTGCTTATACGTGGGTGGTGGGGGTATGTGCTTATGAGTCCAGGTACCTGCAAAGGCCAAAATCCCCTAGAGCTGCAGCTACAGGTGCTTGTGAGCTGTTCAACTTAGGTGTAGTAAATACTCTTAATCACTGAATGTCTGTCGGGGTTCCTTACTTTACCTGGAACTCAGTAATTGAGCTAGACCGCCTGGTCTGCAAGCCTCAGGGATCCTCCTGTCTCTGCCTCAATGGTGCTGGGGTGGAGTCTGGATTCAGACCTTCCTGCTTGTTCTTAGGTAACAATGTCTTATTCTCTAAGCCATCTCCCCTGCCCCTTATTTTCCTGTTTTTAATTTTATGTTTCTGTTGTAGTTTTTACTTACAGTTACTTTGAATTTCATTTTTTCTAGTGTCATAAACTGCTAGTCTTGTGTCTTCTAATAGTTCATTTTTCTCTAAATGCAATTTTTGTTGCCCTTTGCAAATTATGACATTTTCATTTAATTTGGATTATTTTAGCATTTCCCTTGACTTTGACCTATGTATTATGTGTAACTGTGTTACTAGGCTGGAGGTTTAAGTCAGTGGTAGGTAGACCAAGTGTCTGCTGAACATAGGTAAGAACCTGGGTTCAATCCTTAGTTTTATAAGGAAACAAACAACTTGTCTGACACCCGAGCTGATACTTGCTTGCCACAACTGCCTTCTCTTGACTCCTAACTTAAGAAGCCAATGCTTAGTGGTGGCGCACGCCTTTAATCCCAGCACTCGGGAGGCAGAGGCAGGCGGATCTCTGTGAGTTCGAGGCCAGCCTGGTCTACAAGAGCTAGTTCCAGGACAGGCTCTAAAAAAAAAGCTGCAGAGAAACCCTGTCTCGAAAAACAAAAAAAAAGAAGAAGAAGAAGAAGAAGAAGAAGAAGAAGAAGAAGAAGAAGAAGAAGAAGAAGAAGAAGAAGAAGAAGAAGCAGAAGCAGCAGCAGCAGCCAATGCTTGGAACTATTTTTCTGTCTTCCCTGCTCAACTAATTCTGCTGAATTTTAATCATCCCCGGTTACCTTTGCCATGAAGATGTGACCCTCTTGAAGCAGGACACAGAGTATTTTAAGAACTGATTTTGGGTAGAGGAAATTACATGAAATGATGAGGTCGCAACAGCAGAGGAAACCATCCTGCTGGATAATACAGCAGTCGTGCCCCCATACACACGTCTTCCAGACTTGGGAAGCGTGTGCTAACCACACCTTATCTTGCTTAATTTTGTGTCGCTGTCGCTCCCTCTTCCCCCGCACGGATCAGAGAGTAGAAGTAGTGTTCCTTAGGGGAGTTTCATATCCTAACAAGCTGCTGTGTGTGCTCACTTACTGCCCTCCTGTTGATTGTGCATGCTCAACAAGCACTCTACCAACACTGTGACTGGTCCAGCCTGACAAGCAATTTTAATAGAGCAAATTTGCCGTTGGATTTGCTTTGCCAAGATATCCCTTTTAATCACCTGAAAACCTTTGTATTTTATCTGAAAGCATAATTAATAACCAAAGTTTATTCCTAGAAGTCCGGTGTGAGAATTTGGTTGTTAACACTGTCATTATGATAAAGGGCTGGGAAACAGCATTGGATCGTTTTCATCCACTGACAGGTTAGTTGTCTGTACAGTGTGTGTGAGCCACACCCGCACACTGCCTTGCTTTCTCCTCTGAGACCCAAGCACAACAGCAGCAGCAACAGCAGTCTTCCTGTGTGGCCTCTAGCTATCAGACTGCATGTTATTGATGCATTTCCATCTAGGGACCATAAGCAAACAAGCTCTGCTTCGGAGAGCTCCACCCTTCCTGCCTGGGACTGGATTCACTGTGGAACACATTTCGGAACTAGGTTCCTGACAGTTTCAAGTTATGTTTATAAAATGTTATAGGGTGAGGTCTTCCTTTAACTAAAACTGTTTCCTTTCTGATGTCCAACTAGGGCATTTAAAACAGTCTTTTAAAAAAGTTCCAGGTACAGAATTGTTACTTTCAATAGCTTTTGTTATTTCTGTCCAAAAAATGTACAAACTTTTTTTTATTCTAGTGACTAATTCAAAAAGGACTTAATAAAAACACATACTAAACAAAAAAAATGCTTGTATCTTATGACAGGAGGTCATGGTTTCAGTGTTAGAATTTTAGGATGCTTTTTCCATACTCAGATATGTGGCACAATCGTGTTCTGTAATGGGGTCTAAGTAGGAAGCAGATTGACATTAAAGACTTTGTAGGTTAGTTCAGTGTAGCATTATCTTCATCTGTTACTTTTTTTTTAAGCCAGTAGAATGTAGACCACCCACAGAGCAGTCTGCTGAGGTCTGTGGTTGGTTTGGTGCTGAGTGCTGTTGTGTAAGCATGGCGACTCTCCTTCCCACAGTGCTGTACTTGACTTGGATCGTGTGCTGTGAGAGCAGTTGTAGTGCGCTTGTTGCCTCAACAGCACATGTGATATGTGAATAATACCCTGTTTCTGGTTGGTTTATAAGACAGTCACACACTTCCGTTTCCAGGAAGCCTCAGGATAAACTGCAATAAATAGTTGAGTTGAACTTGATAGGTTATAAACAGACATTATCATCTGAGAAATATGTATGTGTTATTTTATTGTTGACAAGACCGCTAGGAGGTATGTGTGTGTGCGTGCGCATGTGCATTCATGGAGGTCAGAGGGGTTCATTCTCCTACCATGTGGGCGCAGACTTAGGTCCTCAGCCTTGCTAGCAAGCTCCTTTACCCAGATACAAGTTTTATGTATTCTCTTGTGTCATTTATGAAAGGCTTTTCAATTTCCTTGGACTTAGCAAATCCTTTCTCTTCTCTTTACCTTCCCCCTTTGCTTGCCATCCCTTCCTCCTTCCTTCTCTCCCTTCCCTCCCTCCTTCCTGCCTTGCTTCTTTCCTTCCTTCCTTCCATTGCCTTGGTTTTGACACACAGGTTTTGCTGTGGGTCTCAGGCTGGCCTTGAACCATAATGGCTCAAGGTGGCCTAAAACTGATAGCATGATCATACTGCTTCAGTTTTTGTGAGCCACACTACCACGCCTGCCTTTTTGAGTTAATTTCAGTATCATGGTAAGGATTTTAGTAAAAATTTAGCAGACTACATTCAATATGAGTCCCATAATAGCTATTTTTAAAGCAAAAACATGTTGCAGAGGTTTCAAAACTGTAGTCCCCACAACTAGTAGTGACCAGCTGGCACAGTGGCTCAGTGGGTAGGAATGCTGGCTCACAGCCTGGCGCCCCAGGTTCAGTTCTGTGAACCCATGTAAAGGTGGGAGAAGAGAACCAACTCCACAAAAGCTGTCCTGACCTCCATACTTAGTGTGTATACATAACCACTTAAACAAACAAACAAAACTGTGTGGTAAAGCCTATCTGCATCTCAAGTTTATGATTTCAGGATAAATAGAATCAGTTTTTGAAGAATGGTGGCATGTTATTGTACATTAGAAAAATAAAATGTAGCCAGGTGTGGGTGGTGCACACATTTAATCCCAGTACTCAGGAGGCAGAGGCAGGTGATCTCTTTGAGTTTGAGATCAATCCAAAGCAAGTTCCAAGACAGCCAGAACTGTTAAACAGAGAATCCCAAGAAACAAAAAGAAGAAATAGAAAACGAAAATGAGGCAGAGATGTGTTGATCTCTCAGGGCCAAACTGGTCTACAGACTGAGTTCCAGAACTACTAAGAAACCCTGTCTTGAACAAACAAAAACCTATAAAATAGGTCTTTTCAATCAGATCTTTCTTGGTTTTTTTGAAATCGTTTCTCTGTTTCCCTGGCTGTCCTGGAATGTACTCTGTAGACCAGGCTAACCTCAAACTCAGAGATCCGCCTACCTCTGCCTCCTGGGTGCTGGGATTCAAGGTGTGTGCCACTACCCAGCTAATCAGATCATTCACATACACATTACAAAGTCTTTCCGCGAGTTTTCCTTAAGTACATGAACTTTGAAGTATAAAAAGGAGTGTAGAAATTTGAAAAGAACATTTCCTATAGAAGATTCATACATTTATTAGACAGTAGCTATCTAATTGCCTTTGGTAATTACATATTTTGAAATAAAAATATACGCTTTAAAAATATGCCACACCTTTACGTGTTTATGGATGTAGTATGCACATCTGTATATGCATAATCTGTTGTTTTGATCTTAACCCTGTTTTGGTGGCTTTGGTTAAATATGTATAATAAAGTCTTTGTCCTCAGATAAACTCTTTGTCCTTACAACTTTTTCTTATATTCTAAACAATTTTGAATTTCTCAATTGATTGTGATTCAAAGAATCTGAAGTTTAGAAACTTTTTCCTTACATTTCCTTCCCCCACCCCCTTTTTGAGGCAGGGTCTCTCTGGGAAGCCCTAGCTGACTTAGAATTTGCTATGTAGGCTGACTGGCCTCCAACTTAGATTAAAGTTCTGCTTCTGCTGGGATTAAAGGTGTGGCCACCACGTCTGTGTAACCTCTTAACGATTGAGTGATTTGTTTGCGCTGCTTTTGCTCTTACCTCCTTTGTCCTCTTGCCCAGCACACTGTAGGCAGGCAGCCTCGCTCCAGATGCCTGCTGTGTTGTGAACGGGTAATCCAGGACAGGTTCCAGCAGCGGCTGTGCTTGTGTTGTGAGCTTCAGCCATGTTACTGTTTCTCCCTTGTAGATTTTAGCATCATTAGATCTGCCGGCTCAGCCAGCCAAGTGTTTAATTAATAGATTGATTGATTAAATGATTGATGAAATACTGACCGAAATGTATTTTACCATTCTAGGTTTACCGACAAGACTGTGAAACTTTCGGGATGGTGGTGAAAATGCTGATTGAAAAAGATCCTTCGTTAGAAAAGTCTATACAGTTTGCATTGAGACAGAACTTACACGAGATAGGTGAACGATGTGTCGAAGAACTCAAACATTTCATTACTGAGTATGATAATTCCACTCAAGATTTTGGAGACGCTTTTTAGAAGAGTTAGTGCCCAGGTCAAAAACATTTTTTAAAGCTTCTAGAGTTTTTCCCCTTGGATTGTTTAAATCCTTACTATTTTGTGATGAAGAGAAATACTTTATGATAGCTGACCATGTTTCTAGTATCAAATAAACGTCTACAATAACTTTTAAGACATCTTAACTAGAATGTTTTCCCTATGTATAGAATCTTCTAATCTGTCTTCGTACAACTCCCAAAAATAGTGTTCAGGTTTTTGTTTTAAGACAGGGTTTCTCTGTAGCTTTGGAGCCTGTCCTGGAACTTGCTCCGTAGACCAGAGAGATCTCCTGTCTCTGCCTCCGAGTGCTGAGATTTAAAAAGTGTGCACTACCACTGCCTGGCTCAGTTAATTCTTTAATGTTTGACAAAGCAGTTCTGAAGAGCAGCTCTCTGTACTTAAGTCATGTTCAGTAGTCGTCCCAGTATGCTGGTTTCGGGATTATAATTTGTAGTTAGAGGTCATTCCAGGTTGCATCTCATAGGCACTGTTAGCATTTGGAGTTGTTTGACTTGCTGCTTGCTTTTCTTCAGCTTTGTAACTTTTGGTGATGCCCACATATGCTGTCTTAAGAAATAAGAACTTCGCTGTCTTAACAGTATTTGCTCTTAGAATAATCCTTATTTAGTACAGGAAGAAGCACTTAAATCTGAAGGACACATCAGAACAAAGCCTTCCTCTCAAGTCTGAGCTCAGTGTGCGTCTTCTGTGAAGTGAGACTGAGACGTCTGACCCGTCTCTCTGAACAATAGATAAGACTGATGGGGAGAATCTGAGATGCAAGATGCATTTTAAGTTGAGATTTTGCAGAAATCCTTCTGCTGGTGACTATAATAATTATACTGTACAAGAACCTGGATTTTTGTTTTAGGCCCATTCTTTACCAAATAGGAGCCCATGCTTGCAGTTTTAACAGATTTCTCTTTTAATTTCCATGATCTCAGTTCTATAAACTTAGAGAGTCTCCCCTTCCCAGGTGTTACTGTAGAAACGAGGCAGAAAAAAGCGAAGCCAGCAGCTCCCCTCAACCTTGTGAGTAGCCAGTGAATAAGTGAAGAGACAATTAGGACACTCCATTCCGCTTGCTTCCTGGTCCCTTCCAGCATAGCATTGAGCCAGAATACATAATTCGTGACATTAGGTACCTTTAAAAAAAAGTCATAATTTTAATTACTGCCCAATTTCCTTATCTACTTTTTTTTTTAAGTCAGGATTTTACAGTATAGCCCTAGCTAGCCTCCTGAAAACCTCTGTGTAGACCAGGGTGGCTTCAAACTCACAGAGATCCTCCTGCCTCTGCCTCCTGCATGCTAGGATTAAATAAATATGTGTGCCATCATGCTCAGTTCCCCGCCCCTATTTTTAGTCATTTCTGTCCTTTTTTTTTTTTTTTTTTTTTAGACAGGGTCTTACTATGGATTCTAGGCTGGCTTCAAACTTTCCTGCTATGGCCTTTAACTCTGGTTTTCCTGCCTCAATTTTCCTGAGCACTCAGATTGCAGGTGTCAGCCACCATACTTGCCATTACCCTTAGTGGCCTCTATTGCTATTTTCTACAGAGCTACCCCAAAGTACATGCAGATTATATTAAAAGTAGAAATGACAGTATGAATAATTTTAATGAGCTCTACAATGGATTGTGAAGATATGTATTATACCATTTGGGAAATTTAAAATATAATTGAGGACATTTATTTCTTTTTTACGTTTCCTAAGTGAGAGCACTTGGAGCTACTTTTGGCATTGAGATTCTATACGTACCTTTTACAAGCAGTGACTGCACTGCCGGCCACTTCAGAGAGACAGAAGATGCTGGTTTCCTTTCTCCTCCCACTCATTTTCAGCTCTTTTAATCAAGTCGTTGACAAACATAACTATAAGCAAATGAATTGTTCATTTGGTAGAAATTCATTAACAAGAGATAGTACTATTTAATTGTAGGTCCAACCAATAATCTTCCCTCAAATTACATTCAGCATTTGAAGCTATTTTTAGCTTGCCGTCAGCATTATTCTGTAGGTTTGTCAGTGTTACATGTTTTATTTTTTTATTATGCCTTTTAAAGTCTAATTTTAAGGCACATAAATTCTTATGTGTACTAGAATATATATTTTGTAAAATGTTTTTGGTTAGAGATGTTTGTTAATTATCCATTGTTTAGGTATATCTAATTTGTGTGGTAACAAACATTCCCATTGTCTTACCATAAAACCTTGAGGATCAACATGGGGGGAACAGATGCTGCAAAGCTTTTGTGAACTTGAAAAATCCAAAATAAAGCAACCAATTCTAAGTGATTGACTTGTCTTCTCTCAGACTCCCCCGCTCATGTATGACTAAAGTGTAAGCTCGTGTTCCCTGCTGCATCATCTCTTTACTGTTCTCTCCACCTCTCAGCTGCTGGCCAGAAGAGGAAAACTGATGTCACTGGGCACCCTGATGGTGCTTACCTGAGTAATACTCGAAATTATATAACTGCGAATCTGATCTTCAGAGAACTGCGAGGTTGGAAGTCCTCCATCTGAGCTGTCACTCTGGTTCTCCACGCAGCTGAGGATGTTGGGGATGTTGTCAACCTAAAGGTGTCTCCACCTTTGAAACGTAACCCCTGCATCTTGGAGGGTGGGGGTGGGGTTATCGTGTAATTTCAGGTGTGGGTCCACTAGGTTCCACTGGTTCTGCATCTATGGTGAGGCGTGACTTCACGGTGGGTGGATGGGGACTTGGAGCACAGCCACATGCCATGGCAACCAGAAAGCACAGGGTAGGGGTGGCGGCTGTCTACACCTGTGGGCCTATTCCTCCTGAGCCTCTAGACACCACAGTGAGGGTATGTTTTCCTCCTCAAAGTCACCTCTCTAGAAAGAGTTTCATAGACACCCAGAAGTGTGCTTTTCCATTAACCCTCTAGGTGTGTCTCAGTCAGTGAAGCTGATGGTAAGATGTGACTTCTGCACATTGAAGAGTGTGGAAGAAACAAGCTGAAGAGTGAGTGTCAGAGTCTGCCTGTGTGTGTGCAAGCACAGGGGAAAATGTCTCCCCTGCTGAGGACATCAGGTCATTGAACCTACTGAACCCTTCTCCAGACCTCTGAGTAAAGTGTCTGGTGACCTGGTCCCACAAAGAACAGAAAGTCTTTCAAACCTACTCTCTTTACCCTTTTCCTACTCTGCTTGGGAGGTGTCTGCTGCGGCACATTTTCTTTCCATAAATGAGCTTGTATTAATTATACATAAGTTTCATTGTTTTTCTTTATATATGTATGTGTGTGTATATACACACACATACATATATATGTAATGTGTGTTACTTGTATTTGTTTCATTACCCCCTATTGTCCTACTTTGATCCTTTTCTCAACTAGTCTTTCCAGTGTGTGGGTTTTTTGTTTTGTTTTGTTTTTGTGGGATGAGGCATGAGTATCTTACAGAAGCATAGATAAGAATGTTTGTGTAGGAGCATGGATAGATACCTTTACTAAATTACAATGCCAGTAAGGAAAAACTCCTGCAACCATTAAGCTACCTATTAATCTTCAGAGACCCTGTGAGCCCCTTCCCACTCCATGACAAAAGCCCAGTCTCATGTGGGTCTGCGAGGGTGGTCGTAGGCCCTGAGAATTCAATAGTTGATGGTGTGGCAGGCCTAGAAGACAGAGTCACAACACTCCACCCCATCCTTCTTCCTATTCTCTAGTCTGTGATACTCTCTCAACTTTGCTATGCTTGATCTCATAACTTTGCGTATCTCCAGTTATTGCTGCCCACTGCAGAAAGCCTCTGCCCAAACCTGCCTGTCACTGGCACTAATCTGTGGGCATTTATGTATCATTTAGAAGATGATTTGATGGGAATATCATGTTCATTTTACAAAGCAGCAACTATAGTTTCCCACTAGGGCCTGTGACTTCTCTAGCTATCAGCTTTTGTCCAAATTTGTGCTGTGTCTTCACACAAGTCATTTTCAACCTTTTTCACTTTTCAAGTTTGGTATTTCCTTTCTTTTAGCATTTCTCTGCAATGTTTTCTTGGTTGACATGTTACTTAAGGTATAATCATCCCCTGCTGCTTTGAGTTGCTTTTTTCTCCTGCTGCTTTGAGTTGCTTTTTTCTCCTGCTGCTTTGAGTTGCTTTTTTCTCCTGAGCACTGCACATTAACGTACTTACGTTTTCTTGTTAATCTGCAGGAGTCTGTCCCAACTTTTTTTTTAAATATTTATTATGTATACAATATTCTGTCTGCGTGTATGCTCGCTTTCCAGAAGAGGCACCAGATCCCATTACAGATGGTTGTGAGCCACCATGTGGTTGCTGGGAATTGAACTCAGGACCTCTGGAAGAGCAGGCAATGCTCTTAACCTCTGAGCCATCTCTCCAGTCCCCATGTCCCAACTTTTTTTAAAAAGATTTATGTGTTTGTGTCTGTAGACACGTGTTTGTTCACAAAGTCCCAGTCAGATCCCCTGGAGCTAGAGATAACACATTTTAATCCACCCATTGTGGGTCCTGAGGTCCAGACTCTGGTCCTCTGGTAGAACAGTTCACTGAGCCACATCTCCAGCCCTCTCGACTACAGACATAATTGAAGAATAAATGCGTCTCCCTTCTGCAGGAAGAAGGTAGGTTAGAGTGGAATGCGAAGAGTGTTGCATCAAGCGTGTTACTTTGCTTAAGAGTAAAATTTGAGGTTACGTGAACTAGTGTTACTGCCAAAGTGCATCAATTTCCCATAGCTTTCAACCACCTCCTAAGAGACATGGAGATGGGTGGGGAGGTGGGGATGAGCTGTGACAAGCACAGACAAAGGATTTTGTAATTCGTTTCTAAAGACTCCCAATAATGTTTCTATAAACAGTATTAGTGTTGGGCCTTCATTCGAGAATTCTAACCTGCTTGAGGCTCCTGACTTTATGACTGAAGTTGGGAATTGAGATGACAGGTTCATCTTGATGGATAGTCTTCAGAAACATTTCGTCCTTAAGTGTTTGAAACCTGAGGACTTTACAGAAGCCCACGCCTAGCCTGTCTTGAAATACTTTGAACCTGACAGCACTGGCTCCTCCCTAGGGCAGCTCTAACAGTCTTGGGTGCACACTCCAGCTCTTGTAATGTGCTCACCATCTACTGGGAAGGACAGCAGGTGACCTGACTTCCCTGAGGAATTAGATCATGACAAGGGAACGGCAGATACAAAGATGTCACTGTAAAGACCGGCTCTAGTGAGGACCATAAGGGTCTGACTATCTGCCTCTCCACTGTCTGATCAGAGGCAGTTCTGTGTGGTATGTCTTGAACCAAACTTTGGAATTCAGTGATCGACCAGAATACTTTATATTCTTTATAACCAGGCCTGTTCAGGCCTTTACTGCAGTTCAGTTCTTTCTTTAGAGGACTGTGAGCGATTGCCTCTCTTTCTCCTTCAGTAATCTCAGTGCTGAACAGATTCTAAAGCCCAAAGATTCCATGAGTATTGTCCGTAGAGATCTGTTTCCTTATGTTTTGGCAATCTATGTAATTACGTATGGAAATGGAAACTGTGATTGCTGCCAGATCACTAGCAAGAACGAACAATCCCTTGAGATTGATTGTACCTGAGTGTGCAGGGCCGCGTCTATATTCCGTCACACCTGCGCTGGCTTGAGTACGGCTGCTCAGTGCAGTTTCTAAAAGAATTACTACACTGAAGCAGCTCACATTCTTCAACACCAAGAACGCTGTCAGTGCATCTGCTCGTATAGTGTGTGAACGGGGGGGGGGGGGGGGGGGGGACTGCTGGAGGAAAACCGCGGGAGTCCAACACCTTCAAATATGTCAGCTTGTCCCCAGGAATGTTGTTGCTTGGTGTATAGGCACATATGCCGCTGTAGGGTATGTATGAGGACGTTCAAGTGTATCACCCAATAGAACATTAAACAGCTGTGGGAGAAGTGAGGTGAAAGGACTGTATGCAGTCCTGGAAAGTGAAAAGCAAGTTAGAGGGTTGGGCACTCCACCATGCTGTTAGAAATCAGCCCCAGGGCCTTGTGCGTGAGCATGCTGTGTCACTGGGCTATACCCCCAGCCTCAACTAGAATTTTTTTATTTTGTTTTTTTTTTGGGTTTTTTTTTTTTGTCTTTGTTTTTGAGACAGGGTTCCTCTATGTAGCTTTGGAATGTGTCTTGGAACTCGCTCTGTAGCCCAGGCTGGCCTCAAACTCACTGAGATCCGCCTGCCTCTGCCTCTGCCTCCCAAGTGCTGGGATTAAAGGCCGCCTGGCCCAACTAGAATTTTTTTTTAAAGATTTATTTATTATGTATACAACATTCTGCCTCGATGTATGCCCGCATGCCAGAGGAGGACGCCAGATCTCAGTACAGATGGTTGTGAGCCACCATGTGGTTGCTGAGAATTGAACTCAGGACCTCTGGAAGAGCAGCCACTGCTCTTAATCTCTGAGCCATCTCTCCAACTAGAATTTTGAAGTGATACTTGTGTTTGGAACATCAGAAGTATGGACTGAGACTGGATAAATAGTTTACTTTTGGAGATGAGGAGTGGGAATATGCTTTGGTGTTTGATCCTGTCTGAAGGATTTCTGCCATGAATAATCTTCATTTCCGTACTGACCTGTTCTCGAAGTGTGCAAGACCCAGGCAATGCTGATGGAGCTGCAGAGGAAGGGACTCTTCCTAGCCTTGCCCTCTTTAGGGATGGACTGATGGGGCGGGGTTCCTGAACAGTAGGTTTACCTACTTGATTCATGTCTGGCCACGCCCTCTTTAGAGATGGGGAGGGGGAGGAATTCTTGGACCATAGGTTTACCTACTGGGTTCACGTCTAGTCTTTTCAAGGCCAGACAGCCTTTCTTTGCTCTTGATAAATAACAGTTTCTGTTCCTCAAGTCTGGGGTTCAACAAAGATCTGTTAGCAGGAGGAGGATTATGGGGAAAAAAAATCATGCCTGAACACTGGAGCAAAATGGAAGATTCATACTCAGAACGGTAGCTGTCATTTATTAAGCCTTTATTAAACACCTCCCTGAAAGGCCCAGGATGACACCGGGACCTTTAGTTAGGACTGAGATGTGAATGCAAGAACAGCACAGCCCAAACTACCCGCTCATTAGTTCAAATCCAACATGGTTTCCCGTTGACCCGGAGCCTTGTGAACTTGAAGCGCTCTGGCTCGTTCCTACTACAACTGGAAACTCGGTTTCTCAAAGTTACCTTTAAAGGTCAACAACCAGCTGGGAGGGAAGGGCAGGAGAAATAACCTCTCTTTACATAGTAAGTCTCCAGACTCTCACAAAAATACGAATGTTACCTCCACTGAGAGACCTCCCCCTGCCCAGGGAAGAACACCCAACAGCTTCTCCTTGGTTTCACCATATACTCCAGAGGTACGTGTGGGGCTTGTTTTTACATTTATACAGTTTACAAAGCTTGACCCATAAATAACACTTGTAAGAGTAACAGGGCCCTAGTAACAACTATGTACATAGCCCCACCATGCATACAGAGCCTTTTATAATATTGAAAAAAAAAAAAAAAACAAACCAACTTTCCGTCACTAAGCAATATAAATTGTCTAAACTCATAAACCCTGACTAAAATACAAGCAACCATCTCACCCATAAATGCTGTTTCTGGTTCCCTAATGAATCTAGCACGGCAGTGTAACAAACATCTTGCAATTCAGGGATATAAAAATATCAGCTTTAAAATCTGAA
Organism: Arvicola amphibius; assembly: GCF_903992535.2. Taxonomy (NCBI): domain Eukaryota; kingdom Metazoa; phylum Chordata; class Mammalia; order Rodentia; family Cricetidae; genus Arvicola; species Arvicola amphibius. The sequence goes on from NC_052055.2 coordinate 51,681,650, forward strand.
CTGTACAGTATATACATTCATATTTGCACCGTTAAATTAGGAATACACTTAAGGTCTATGAAATACTACATATAAATAGCAAGGCCTTTCGATCTGTAGCTGGAAGTAATACAATATGTTTACCTGGCTAATAAGGGCTGAAGGGGAACAAGTTCGCCTCACGCAATGGGACACGTGGTGGTTAGCTAGGTCATCATGGTGACATGCATGCCTCACAACACGACACCACTCAGGACCTGAGCCAACCTGACTGAGTTAAGGACAAACAACACTATTGCTCACAAAGGCGGCTATCCGGCTTCTAAAATGAACACTCTGTCCAATCACCTGGTGGCAGTTTCTGGAGTGTTCTCCTTGTGGACTGGGGACCAAAGCCGTTGTAATTTACCTGCCACTGGCACAAGACAGTGTTTTAATATGGCACCACCCAGGAAGGGCACCTGGGGGAAGCCACCCCTCGTGTGTTGATCTGACTGTAAACAGCAGTAGGCTCTCATTTACATAGGCCAAGGAAGCTCTTCACACGGTTTCAGCGACTCTCCTATAGTGAATAAAAGGTCCAAGTCCCGGTTAAATGGCTAACTTTTAAACAGATCACATCAGTGTCTACTTGGTTAAGAAATAATACAGTTTTTGCCCTTGTGTCCCTTTTTCTTCTTGGATTTAGTTGTCCTCTGACTAAACTGTGGGGTGGGGAGTGCAGACGTTGGACTAGAAAGGTCGTCTGTGTAGTAGGTGAACCTCTGCGGCCGCGGCTGAGGGATCGGTTGTCCGAGGAAATAGCCTTCTTCTTCGGAGTCAGAGGAGGACGTGGAGGACGAACCCCAGGAGTCGTCGTCGTCCCCATAGAGCCCCAGGAACCTGTTCATTCCTGGGTTCTGCAGGGCGTAATCGGACGTGGCATGGGCATACTGGCCGTAGAGATCGGCATTCTGCAGGTACGCTTGAAGCTCCCGGGCGCCTTTGTTCCGTATGAATTTCTCGTAGTTATCAGGCGTGTACAGCCGAAGTCTGTCCTTGGGAGAGTACTTCCTTTCCGTGACCAGGTTCAGGGCGTTGTCGGACCGCGACTTCCTGCTTCTCCGGTGGCGATGGTGGTGGGGCCTGGATCCCCTTTCTTCAAAGTGATACACTCGTCTCCGAGTCCTTTCACTCATGGGAGGCTGCCGGATTTCGACGTCATAGCTCCCGTTGTCAATGACGTCATCCGAGAACTTGACCTGCTGCGGTCTGGACTGAGACTTGGATCTTCTGAGCACCGGCAGGTGGACTGGCTTTTCCTCGGGCATGATTTTTTCCGGACATAACTCTGAATTCAGACTCTTTAAGGACTCCGCACTCCTGTGCAGCATGGAGGAGTTCAGAGTCCCCATGTTGCTCATTTTCTCACAGTCGTCGGCCTCCACCTCCTCAAAGTTCTGCAGAGAGTATAAGGACGGCCTTGGCTTGCTTTCCCCGTCCACTGACGCGCCTGCAACAGAGCCCAAAACATGATGTGATTCTCACAAGTCCCAACATCCGCACAACCGTTAAAGGTGGTACAGAAAAGCATCTCCAAGAAAAATTCCCTATTCAGTCATCTGATTCAAACACACTTGGGGAAGCCAATGTGCAGTGCTTACCAACTGAGAAGTATGAACTTTGTTAATGCTACCAGGGAACCTAAGGATTGTTCTAGCATGTGCCACGAGCAGCACAGACGGAAGCTCCGAGAGCCACCCCCTTTGGAGTGGGCAGTTGTCTTCGTCTTAGACTGGGGACAGCAGCCTGCTGTGTGCAGTCACACCAGAACACAGCTGTACTTAGGTTGTCTGGGCTGCTTCCCCCTGCGGCAGAAACTAGCCATAGATGGAGCTGTTGAGAGCAAAGGTTTGCCAGCCCCAGGCCTGTGCCCTTGCTCAGTCATTCCACTCCAGTCTTTACAATGCATCACTTCCAGATCGTTCTTATTCCTAAACCAAGAGCAGTGATCTCGGTGATGATACGACTTACTCAAGTTTCTATGGATCTAGGACAGCGAGAGACTTGGTATGGGCCCCCGATCGGCTCCTGTTAGATGTTAATTCCCTACTTCTGAAAAGATAGCTTGTTTATTCCCAAGGACTGTCAGTCTCTAGCATTTTTACTTTTTAGTTTTCAGCACTGGGGGTTAAACCAACGGCCTTGCACACACCAAGTGTTTCCTGTGGCAGACAGTCACACCCGCCATGCTTCCTCCGCTCTCCTTACAAGAGGACCCAGGAGGGAGCAGTACCTCACCCTTCTGCACAGACCACTGGCAGCGGAGAGCGCTCGGTCCTTTCCTGGCTTTGTTATAACACTCGAAAGGATGGGCTGTTACTAGTTTGTGAACTAGGTGCAGGAGCATAGTGTTTTTGTGTCCTAAGCAAACATCCACTTGAAATTCATATAACATGCTTTTTTTTTTTTTAATACCAGTCTTATCTTCAAACCCTGGGTAACATCAGCCACTCAGCTGTCAATTTGTTTTCTCCTATGTTTTAAAATTAATAATATCCACTTTATACAACTCAGGGTCATTTTAACATAAAGCAAGGGATAAATAATAAGAATTTGCCTCGGAAACACTAAAGCACAATTTCATAATGAGAAAAAAACACTTAGGTTTTTTTTTTTTTTTTTTTTTGAGCTATCTCAACCCACAGAGCAATCCAAGGATTTTTTTTAACAGTTAAAAATTTATAACATGCTCAGGCTAATTTTTTACTATCTTAAAATTCATATAGTATAATCTAAATACAGAATCTCTAACCCCTGATCCAGGCAAAGATGTTCTTATCCAAATCAGTTTCCTCCCTGTTTGGGAGGTCACACTTGAGAGTACTCACCTCACAGGCACACCCGCCCAATATCCTGTGGCATTTAAATGAAACACCTTTGTTCCTCCAGAAGTTTAAATACGACGCCACCTACTGGCACTCGGTGGTAACCCCACAATCCCCGGGTGACATACCTGTGATATTGGACAACGCCAAAGAATCCATAGAATCCCGGACACTTTGTTCTGGCTTCAGGTCAGATAGACACTCCAGGGAGTCTTCATACCACTGGCTTTGGTCATGGCTATACCCAGCGGCACCGTGGTCCAGATCCAGCTCTTGCAGCCTGCGGCTGCTGGCAGGGCCAGGATGACTACCATAGGCAGAGTCACCTAGCCCGTCCTGGGACTGTGCCCAATACATATCAGACTGATACTTCTTACTAACCAGGCCCTGGTGATTTGGCTTCACCTCAGGCTTGTTTTTAACCATGTTGTCAGGCATCCAGTGCTCACTGGCTCTAATCTCCACCTCACCGGGCTGCTGCTGGAAGAGGCTTTTATCCCCGAATTTGAGGAGGAGCTGTGTCATGTAATCCTCATGTTCAGCCCATTCTTCAGGGTCTTCGGAGGCTTCCTGATCAACTCTGGCTTTCCAGAACTCCTCATTAGCAAAGCCTGCTCCCTGCCGGGAGAGACTCAAGTCGTCCAGCTTCCGAGATAGGGTGTCATCAGCATTGCCATTAAGACCGGGGAACTTGTAGTTCAGAGCAGGGGAGAGGAGCAGAGACTGCCTGCACTGGTCTGCGGAGCGACTGCTTCTGCCCATCCGCACACTTCTCCTCGAGTCCCTGGATCGGGCAGACTGGAATGCAGAGTCGGAAGAATCGGAGGCGTGCATGTCTTCGCCAAGGCTGCAGGTCTTGGAGCAATAGATCTGACCTTGCTTTGGAAGGAAGGGGCATCCCAGCAAAGAGGCCTTACACTGAGCGCAGGAAAAGCAGGCCTCTGTGGCATGCCAGTGTTGTCCATCATAGGTCATCTGTGCATGGTCCACACCTGTGTTAAAAGAGACAGGAAACACTTTAGAGCTGGGGAGAGGTGTGGACAGGAGGGAACTTGTGGGTGATGGGAACACTCTGAGCTTTGTTTTAAGGAAACATCTCACTATGTGGTCCAGGCCAGCTGTGAACCCGGGTTGGCTCTGAGTTCCTGCTCCTTCCTGCCTTAGCCTCTGTGTTAGGACTCCAGGTGTGCACTACACATCTGGCTTGATGTTGCCTTGATCTTGTCAGGTGTGGGTTACATATACTGTTCACCGTCCCTATTCGTAGATAATGTATTTGTCAACTCATATGTTCAAAGGATTATTTGTAATCCCAAAATTGACAGTCAAAACACGGTCATCAACAGACATGCAGATCCATTAAGATTTAAATTGAGGGGGTGGAGAGATGGTTCAGAGGTTAAGAGCACTGGCTGCTCTTCCAGAGGTCCTGAGTTCATTTCTCAGCAACCACATGGTGGCTCACAACCATCTGTAATGAGATCTTGTGCCATCTCCTGGCAAGTGTATATATAATAAATTAATTAATTAAAAAAAAAGATTCAAATTGACCAACACATGTTCCCCACCGAGGCCATACAAAGGGACCCTTTGGTTTCACTTCCTGTGCTATAGTCAGGTATCCTGAGCTTCGTGTGTTTAATGTCGTGACGTTTGCGTTTCTGTGCTTTGTTTTGCTGTTGAACATGCTTAGGGCATGTAGTTGAACCACTGTCTTGTGCTTCTACACACATGCAGATGCAAGTATTCCATAAGCTTTAACTGTGAGCCACATGCTGCTGGCTGAGAGCTCACTGCTGCCAGTATATTTTCAATGAAAGGCTTTAACCCCAAAACACATGAAACAGATGTGTTAATAGACTGAGAAAAAAAATGGTGTGACCAGGGCTTTCCTAGTATATACAAGGTCCTGGGTTTTATCCCCTAACCCCACCAGAAAAAGGAAGATCCCCAGAGACCCATGGGAACTTTAACTGAGCGTACCCAGAATCAGCTCAGTGTTCGCTGCTAAGCACAATCAGAACAGACTATTCATCTGACAATCACTGACGTGCCGCGTGCTCCGATACATGTAAATTATACCTCAATTTTCACAAACGTTAACAAAGAAGCAAGACTGTGGATAATCACTGGTGGCTGTGGCTGTGTGACAGGGCAGACAGGAGGTGGGCGGAGCGACACTCACCAATATGCTCTCCACAGGTTTCACAGTACTCAGCGTAGAGAGACTCGAAGCAGCCACAGCAGAAGGGGCGGCCATCCTTCATGATGTACCTCTGCCCCCCCAGGACCGTCTCGCATTCCAGGCAGCAGAAGTGTTTCATGTGCCAGTGGCGACCCTCGGCTTCTGTGCACTCATCAGCAAAGATGATCTTTAAAAAGAAACACAGGACCGCAGAATGGAAGGTCAGTATGCAAACAAACAAACAAGCAAACAAATTAGCATACGTCCGAGACAAGCCTCCACTCTACGCGGCCAACACTGGCTCTCGAACCTGAGCTCAAACACCCTGCAGCAGGTGCCATCTTAGGGGTTCATTTTGTGGTGACATTCTTGTTGGAGGTGTCCTTTGTGGCGGCCCTAACCCTCTAGGTCATCTGGTGAGGAGTGTGTGTGTGTAAGGTGCTATACAATAGCCGTGCCCTAGCAGTGGAAAAAGACACAGACCTCATATCTGCCTGCCTGTAGGACCCTGGCATCTTAGGGTACGTGGTGGGCAAGTACAGCTGCCTGGACAAAACCCAGGAGAGAGGAGAGGAGAAGGAAATGCAGGAAGTGAGGCAGCTAGCTGCCGAAAATGGAGAAAAAGCTCAGAGCGGAGGAAATGGCCTGCCGAGTAAGAAGGGGTGGAACAGAAGGTTGACACACCCACAGGGTACCCAGAGGCCACCAAACCCAGCATGGAAAAAGCTCTTGCTCCTGGAAGTTAGCAATAAGAGACCAGTTGAGTTTGCAGGACAAAGCTGAGGGACAGACAAGGTGGAGAATGAGAAGGGCCAATGTGAGCAACTGGAAGTCAGGACAGGGTCAACAGAAACACAGCTCTCCCGGTCAAGGGGATGTCCAGGCCCAAGCTGTCCTTGTTTGTTTGCTTGTTTGCTTCCAAAGCCTTAAACTGTAGAGCTCTGAACTTTTACAAAGAGAAGCAGAAAAAGAAAACATTAGCTTCAATTGGAAGGGGGTCTTTGATTTGTTTGTTCTAGTATGTTCTTTAATTGCTCTAACTTTCTACATCTAATTTCTCGTTAAGTTATATCCCCATCAGATCATCGATAACTTCAAAAAGCCATCTTTCTTTTCTACGTGTCTGCTTTGAGTTGGTTGGAAGAGTGTATAACTTTGTTTATTTGGTTGTTGGGGGCAGGGTTTCTCTGGGTAGCCCTAGCTGTCCTGGAACTCACTCTGTAAGATCAGGCTGGCCTCAAACTCAAGAGATCAGCCTGCATCTGCCTCCTGAGTGTTGGGATCAAAGGCGTGCGCCACCACACCCAATGAGTGTTTGGCTTTGTTACCAGAGAGGGCCTAACCCACTGGCTTTCGTTATTATTGTGTTTATACTCTTGGTGTTCATCATGCATGTAAGAAAGAATCAACTACAAAATATGCAATAGTATGTAATACATGTGCCTACATAGATAGCTACAGATAGATACTGGCTTCATGCATGTTTCTATTTTACTGAAAAGATTTGTCTACAAGAATACAAACCGGCACTGTTGGAGAGGGGAAACTAAAAATTTGCTTAAACTTGGAGGTAGAAGTGATTTATTACACTTTTGTTCCCAAGGACCATCTTAGTGGCGAAATCTGACGAAGCAGCCGAGTAAAGTTTGGTCTTACGTATGTTTTAACTGAAACCAGTGTCTGCGGAGTGAACGCAGAGCCACAGTAAGGCTGGGGATGTGTGAACAGTTGTGAAGGAAATGTTTTGTCTGACACAGAGGCCACTGCATATTAAGGACTTTAAAATCTTTATATTTCATTAAAGAAATATATGTGTGGATGTATAACCTTGAAAACTTTCTGTCCCAGACTGAGGAAGACAAAGAAGACACAAGGAGGGACCCTAATTGCAAGGAACCACATAGTGTCCTTTTCCTATATGATATATGACTGCCTAAAGACCTAAAATAAACTCACTGATGGTTCAAAAAAAAAAAAAAGTAAAGGCAACAATCTAACCAAAATCTAACAAATCTAACCAAAGCCAATAGGTATAGACATGGCCCCTGCATGAACGGTGATTCTTGCTCTCACCATATACAGTATGGTTATGGGAAAGCTAGCACCTGGGAGCGGGGAAAAAGGTGTATAGGGGCTGTCTATAGTATCTTTTCAACTTTTTCAAAAATAAAGTCACTTTAAAATAAAGTTTGGTGGGCATTGTGGTAATGTATCTTTTATTCCAACAATCAGAAGCAGGAGGCAGAAGAATAAGGAATTCAAAGTTTTGAACTTCAGCTACATAGTAAGTTTGAGGCCTGACGAGCCTTATGAGACCATTAAAAAAATCAAAATCTCTATAATAATAATAATAATAACAATGATATAATAATGTAAGAGAAAGAAATTCCTTTTACACTGTTATCCATCCTATGCTGTATCTTTGACTAACTGTGGTCTGTCTTTCTAGCCTTTGCTAACTGTATACAACATGTATATTATATATCGAGTTCTTTCTTTCCTATATTTGAAAAAGGAATAAAAAAGGTTTGTATCCTACATATTCTTCTGCAGTGTTTCCCCCCTACAATTCATCAGAGACATCCATGGACAAGCAAAAAGCACCTGCTTGCCCTCTACTTATTGGTTACACAGAATTCCATTGTGAATGGGCAACTCTATCTTAAAAATATCCATGAAGAACAAAAGCAGGAGGCACACGTTTTGCTTAGTTGTGAACAGTGGAATGTTGGCTGTTGGCTTATTTTTTTCCATAATTAAGGGATGAACTTTTTTTTTTTTTTTTACCTCATCACAGGCTGAGCATCGAGGTTTGAGCAGTTCTGCATGGTGCCTGCCACAGTGAATTTTTCCATCCTGATAGAAATAGATGAGGTCGACCAGTAGCTCATTGCACGTGAAGCAGACAAAGCAGGACGGATGCCAGCATACTCCAGGGCCTGCACGGGAGGCAAACACTGCAACCTCCCCTCCATTCATCTGCAATCCACACTAAAAACAAAGATTGGAGAATTAAAATGACCCTTCGTTTAAGTTAGTGGATTTTTAGTTTTTCCCACTTTTAAATAACCTACAAGGGTTTTTTTGTTTTTAGGATAGCTTTAATTTTTGTCTACTGCTGGTGATTATGCAATGACACCAACACCTCTACACAGCCACTCTCCCCAGCTCTGCCCAGTGTGGCTGAGCTGCTTCCCACTCTAGAGCTTTCCTAGGGGCTGAGAACCACTAGTAGGGGATCAGAATGTCTTCATTATCTATGTTTTAACACAAGGGCCCCTCCCTGCAGGACACAGTGTCATTCAAACAGACTGACTCCTGTTGTCACACAGCCGTGCAGACAGACAGTAAGAACCATTAGGGAATTCTTTTTCTTCAGAAGTTTTTATAGGGTATGCATCCCCGCCAGCCGCCAGCTACCCTCTGCGCACCCCATCCACGCCAGCCGCCAGCTACCCTCGGCGCACCCCATCCACGCCAGCCGCCAGCTACCCTCCGCTCACCCCATCCACGCCAGCCGCCAGCTACCCTCCGCTCACCCCATCCACGCCAGCCGTCAGCCACCCTTCGCTCACCCCACCCGCACCGCTGCCACCCACCCTCTGCGCGCCCGAGAAGGGGCTACCTGCTCACACGCCGCATGCATCGCAGCTCTGGACAAGAGTTTGATGGTGCCTCTCCCGAGCGCTTCTTTCTTCCTCTGCGCACTGAACACCTGCAGCTCCTTTTTCTCCTCTTCACTTAAAGACTGGCAGTACCGCACCTTCGCGGGAAAGAGAACAGAGGTGTGTGCTGCAGGGCGGCCGTGACCGTTCTTCCTTTATCGGGATGGAAAACAGTACACCTGCCTGCCCTGCCCTGCCTCAAACCCTCAGTTATAATACGGCACGGCTGGATGTGGTGGTTCACGCTTCTAATTCCAGCACCCATGCGGCTGAGACCTGTCCATCTCCAGGAGTTCGAAGCCAGCCTGGTCTGCATGTTGAGATCCAGACCCCGTCTCAAAAAAAAATAAAGTAAAATGGACCTCAATCTCTAGAAAAGGGACGCACTATGTGACAGAACGGGCATGGCTCACTATTTTCTAAATGTGAACTGATTGCAGTCCTCAGCAGCAAGAAAGATGCCACCTTCCACAGAAGGTTGAAACCGGGTAATTGCCACGTTCACTCCTTCACGCTGCATTCTACAGGCACTCAGGTCTTCAATCCTGAACTACCCTGAAGTGCTCGCCCCGCATATGGAAGGAAAAGCTCCCGATAATTGGTGGGTGGCTGAAAACACTATCAAGAACAACTTGTGTGAAGGGTCCCGCTGTGATACTCTTCTCTATTCTAAAAAAAAGGAAGAAAAGCCTTATTCGTAAGGTAACCTTTTAAGAAAGGCCAAAGAGCGGCCTAGCCAGTGAAGAGCTGGGCTTTCGAAAAGGCCCCAGGATGCTTACTGTTTATTTTCTTTGCACTAATTAGCTTTCCTCCTGTTACTTTACCTCGTTATCATGTGGCGGCAACTGGTACAAAAGCTGTTTAATCCGGTGTTTCTCTCCTGGGCTGTTCACGTAAGGGACCTTGTCCTCCGGCAAGCAAGCAAAGTAAAGCTGGATCTGTGGGGGCAGCACAGGATGGATGCCATCAATACACAAAAGGAAGGTCTGAGTGGGCCAGGTCTTCACCTCTCCCTCCTTTCGGGGGTCTGCCCCCCTGCAGCTAATGAGGGGACCAGCTGAGCCAACTCAGCAGCGGTGCAAACCTGCATCTGCTAGCATCAACTAGCATCCAGCTGCTAAATTGCTCCTCAGGAATGCAATTTGCAGTGACAATTAAGGACATCATAAATTACGCTCTATCAAATGCACGCATTTACGGTTCCTGTTCCCCAGTCTTGCAAAGGTCAGCTGAGGGATCAAGAGAGAGTCCTGGGTGAATTCTTGGAGATTCTGTGACAAATATCCAAGATCCGGCTTCTAAACAGACAGACTCAATTTTCTCTCTAAATTCTGTGATTCTCTCTACCATCCGCTTTACAGGCTTTCCATCGGTGTTATCAGCAGTATGCAGCATGCTGAGCCGGTCTTAGCTCACTTTGAAAAGGGACATCATTTTCGTGTTTTCTATTGTCTTTTAGGAAATCCCTTGATGAACGCCACAAAGGATGCCGCAATGCTGAGGTGGAATCAAAAGGATCCAAGTAGAAGACCTAAAGGACCTCAGGGTCTCGTCCGCTAGCAGTGGTTCAACAAACACCGTCTAGGATGTAAGGGGGTCTCTCCAAAACACAGTCTGTCAAAATTCCACTTCCCCAACTGCTACGCCAGCACACCTTTGCTTCCTGTGTGGGCTCTAGAAGCTTTTTTGATACCTTCCTATTACTAGTCGCTACTTCTACACCGGGTCTTGAATGTATAAGGATGCCTTATCTCAAAGGGGTTCCCTCCCACCTTCCAACCAGACGCGAGACTGCGATCTTCTATTCTGAAGGACAACTTTGCCTGCCTAAGACCCACCAGCAATTTGTAATAGCGTCATCATAAGGATACTGGGAAATGAAAATAGGCAGACACTGTCCCCATCATCCCCAAACAGCGAAGCAGAGGAGGCGCTACGCTGGTGATTTCCCAGCCTCCGCTGCAGTCATCGAAGGCCAGACTTAGTGGCAACACTGCATCCCTCTTCCACAGAGAAGAACTGCACAGAACTGGCCAGGAGGTGGCCCTTTTATATCCTTCAGTTCCTATTGAAGTTCTTATATACACCTTTCTTTTCAGCACTTGGGAGGCAGAGGAAGGCAGATCTCTGCAAGTCGGAGGCCAGCCAGGACTACACAGAGAGACCCTATTTCAAAAGACACACCCTGCCCCTGTTCCCCCAACCATCAAAAAAAAAATCCAAATCAGGTTAAGTTCCTTTCCCTCCCTGAAGAGTGACTCACAAGAGCACTAAGAAGCACACCCGTGGTGCCCGGCATTTAGTTAAATTACAGCAGGAGCTGAGTGCGGCCGTGGGGCCACAGTGGGAAGTCCATGCGTGGGAAGACAGGAAGCTTCGACTAAGAAGCCAAAGAGAACCCTAGAAAGCAAATCCAGCTGAGGGAGAGTGAAGATCCACACTTGCAAAAGGGCGGAAGTTGCTGGAGAGCCAATCAAAGAGTGGGCTCCTTACCTGCTCAGGCCTGAGGCCTGGCGGGACCCAGGCGTACTCTTCCAGCGCACAGCCGGAATCGTCGTCCGACGTGGAACTTCTCTGGCACCCGAAGGCCAGTTTGCTCATTTTGGGCTCCATCTCCAAAGGCATAATAATGAGGTTCAAAGCCTGGCTTCTCCGTCAGAGGACATTCAACAGTGGCTGCTGTGGACGACACAGGAGAAGTGAATGTAAAACCTCCACTCTTCCGAGAGTGTCTAGTTAACAGCTGTGTCCATGCTAACGGGCCCAGAGAAAGGGATCAAACCCTTAGAGTCACCTGCAAGCCCCAGTACCACTCAAACAATTAGGAAGTGATCCTCCTTATCCAGCTCAGGATCAAAGAAGAAAGGCCACCATGCAAGAGTTCTGGGTCGCCTTTAAAAGATGTTTCTTGCTTATGATTTATTTTGCAAGTACTCAAGGAAGCCGCTCTGTGCACTACTTTCCCTACAGGTGAGATCCTGTGCGGTCTTCAGAGTTTACAAAGACGGGAACTGGGCTCTCTGCCTCACCCACCATCAGCTACCCAGGAAGATGGCTGCCGAGATGCTCGCTGCTAGGTTCCCCATATTTCCTAAGCAAGTCTTCCATCCCAGGCAGTGCTGACTGCTCAGAATGGAGCCCCTGGGACAAACCGCACGTTGGAGATGTCTAGTCCCCGGACCAAACCTGATTTACACGGGGATTAGAAAGGGCTCAGGTCAAGAAGGTATTCAGGGAAGTCCCTCCACAAACAGTAAAGGAATACACAAGACAGTCCATGCCACAGCCAAGTCCAGCTGGGTGACTTGATGTTAAATTGCATTATCAACCAACATTTAAAGTTAGGCAATGCTTATTGAGTGTGAAACTCAACCCAGCCCACTCTTGGTCAGTGTGAGGTGTTAAATCTCAAAGTCACCTCAAAAAAAGGACAATGGAGGTGTCAAGACAGTGATCCTGACTCTGGGATGTCAGCTTTGCTAGCACTGTGGATTGTCTCTGTCTTCTAATCATCCTCACACAGGCTCTAAAGGGAACAAGAAACCTTGCAATGCCAATTTCCTTTATATATTTTGATTTTATAAATTTATATATCAAAATATATAAAGGAAGTTGTATATATTTTGATTTTATATATAAATTTACATATCAGAAAATAGAAAATTGTGACTAGTCCAATCCAGTCACTTTAGAGAAAAGGGGGCTCACGGATAGGGAATAGCTTGTACAAGGACTAAAGCCGAAGTCAGACATCAGGAATTCTTCTGACTTAGTAAATGTTCTCATTTGCTTATCCTTGAGGGAAAGGCTGCAATCCTAAACAGTGTCAGCCTGAGATGAAGTCATGTTTCCGCAACTCTCTCAATGCTCAGTGCTGAGGGGAGCCGGGAGAAGCACTTGTTAAAATACATGGCCATCCAAATGTAGTCTTCCTCTCATAAAGCAGGGCCACTTTAAACTTCACCCTTTGAGCAGCTCACCAAGGGAACAGCACCTGCCTCCTGGCTCCTATCATTCCTGCGGGAGAAATGGTGAGTCAGCAGATGTTGCCCCAGCTAGTGGCCTTCATCCACCCCAACACAGGGGAAGGCTATCACCTCCTGACCCTGTCATTTCCCACAGGTGCAGACCATTCTGCTCTTAGGCAGGCTCTCCAAACAGAGGCGCATTCATCCTCACCTCCTCCTAGCAATAAAAGGAAACGTGTTAATGAAAGTCAGGAGCTGTCTTGGGTCTTTCCCTTTTGCTTCAAAAGATCCCGGTCCATGAGGCAAAGGAAGAGGACTAGAGATGAAGGCTTCGGTTAGTAACTCACAGGTTCCCTCTAGGACTGGCACTCCCAATGCAATTTAGCCGAAATTTTGAAATAGGAGCATTTATCTGTTGTCAGACCTGGGGGTGGGTGGGCTAGGGTGGGAATAACAGAAAATATAAACGTTAAAAAGAACCTAAAAATTAAATGTTACTCTTTCTTAAAAGGAGAAAGTAAAGGACACTATAAATTATATCAAACCATTTTTTCTAAGCTTGCCCCCACGATGTAGACAAAGATCTGAATCCCATTTTATAGCTGGGCTCTCTGAAAACGTGGGCTGGGTCACCATCCTGATGGAGGTGGTCTGTGTGAAATGTCACCACGCCCCCTAGTTGCTTGGATGAACTGGCCACTTCTTAAATGAGGTTCATTCCAGCCTCTCAGCCAACTTCACTGAAGACTTAGTTTCTGGCAATATAAAGAGTTCAGCTATCGTGGGAAAACAGGAGTTGTTTTCATCCAAGGTGTGGCTTCGGGTTTGACCAGCAGCAGAGTAGCCAGTTTACCTGCTACCGTTGGCATTACAATATTTAAGTACAGTATGAAGCAGTGTGAGCTGGGACGAGTGTCTCACTCAACACATGCTGAGCCTCAGGGTCTGGTGTCCAGGGGCATGGAGTTCGGGAGCCTTAGGAGCACACCCATCTGGGTGAGAAACAAGCAGGAGGTTGGAAGAGCTGGTATGCTTTTCTCTCTCTCTCTCTCTCTCTCTCTCTCTCTCTCTCTCTCTCTCTCTCTCTCTCTCTCTCTCTCTCTCTCTCTCCTTCTTTTACTGTCTTTCGAGACAGGGTTTCTATGTGTAGCCCTAGCTGTCCTGGAACTTGTTCTGCAGACCAGGCTGGCCTCAAACCCAGAGATCTGCCTGCCTCTGCCTAGAGTTGGTATACTTTTTTAAGGGGTCATCATGGTGGTACTCCACACAACCTAAGTCAGAAAGTGTTAACAGTTCCATGCCCCTCCTTTGTCTTTTCTCGCCCCTCTTTCTTGAAGACTAGCTAGCTACTCTCACCATTTAAAAAGAACCACACTCACAGCCCTAAAGATGTATGACCTTGCAATCGTCGTGTAAGTGTCAGGAGAACATCTGACTCAGGAGGTAAGAGTGATAGTCCGGGTGAAGGATCTGGTGTTCAATGTTGGGGAAACTGAGTTCTGAATTTCTGGGGCCCCTCATGAGTCATCAAATACCCCGAGGCCTGGCTGTTTAAAAGCAGCAACTGGAGGGACAACTCAATGGTTAAGAACACTTGCTCTTTTTCTCAAGAGTTTGGTTCCCACAACCGCCTGTCCCTTCAGCTTTAGGGGAATCTGACTCCCTTCCGGCTGGCACACACACCAAAGTGCTTTCCTTGGAAAGATGCTTTCAAGGCTACAAAAGACTCTGCAACCAAGAAGGAACTCTCTGAGTAAACATCATCAAAGTTACTACTGCAGGGTACCACAAGAGGCAGTTCCTTTCGCCATGACTGAAAAGACTTTCTTGAAGCTGATGGGGGACATTTGGAATAGGAACATGCTAATGACAAAAGAAGACAGGGTGCTGACCCCTGGATTTTACTTTTAATTTAGAACTCGGGAGGGTTCTAGCCTCTTAATGGCGAACGATTTTGAGAAATTACTGGCTGCTACTTCCAGCAGCTTTGGAGGCAGCTCCTTCAGTTCCCACACTAATCCTAAACATGACACGTGTCATGAGCGCAAGCAGAGCATGCATACCGTCTATGGAACAGGTTGGGCAATACCTACACACAGTGTTAGTATATGAAGGGCTTCTGTCCCCAAATCAGAGTATGACCTCATTCACTCAGTGATCAATGTAGGGATCTTCTCTTTCTTGATTTATCCATTCCATTCGCCCATTCTTATGATTAAAGGTGGGCTTGGGGGGGGGCTGTGTGTGTGTGGCGGGGGGGGAACATCAACGAGGTAGCAACTGGAGCTTGAGAGATGGCTCAGTGGTTAAGAGCACCTGTTACCCTTCCAAAGAACCCATGTTCAATTCCCAGCACCCACATGGTGGCTCACAACAGTCTTGTAACTCCAGTCCCAGAGAACCCGATGCTTTTTTTCTGGCTTCCTTGGGAACCAGGCACAGACGTGGTATATGGACATACATGCAGGCAAAACACCCATACACATAAAAATTTTCAAAACAAAACTAAACAAGGAGACAAGCGACATTCCACTGGGAGCCAGAATTTTAAGTGTAGCCCATGTGATAGGAACGGGTCCAAGGTCTGTTATATGTGATACGTGTGTGTGTGTGTGTGTGCGTACATATATATATATGTATGTATGTATGTATATATACACACACATATACATTTCTGTAGTGGCGGCCTGTGTGTAAATTACAGAATTGAGCCTGTGGCTGGCCACTTGTTTTCACAGGGAAAAGCGCACAAGCTTCAGAATTCCAGAAATGGAGACAGCATCCAGCTGGGTGACCTAGAAACCTACTATTGTTCCCCGGGAATGTGTGCAGATTGGGGAGTGCACAGGGGCTCGAGCCCAGCAGTCTGCTGGTCAGACTTTCTGCAGGTGTTTTCCTCCCTGCTGACATGGGTTTGGTTTGTTTGTTTTCTTTTTGTTGCTGTTTCCAAGTCGGGGTCTCACTATGGAGCCCTGGCTGTCCTGGAACTCCCTCTGTAGACCAGGACTGACCTCAAAACCCACAGAAATCCACCTGCCTCTGGCTCCTGAGTGCTGGCGGCGACGGGGGGGGGGGGGGGGGTTAAAGGCATCTGCCACAATGCCTGGCTCACTGTGGTCATGTTTTGACTTCCACTAAGGCTGTCTGTTGTTAAGTAGCCTTACCCTTTTGCCCACAGGCAACAACGTTGAAATCTTTAAAAGCTGTTGCCTTCAATATTCTGTAAATTAGGCAAAGCTTGGAAGTACAAATTCAGCCAGGGCTATGCAGAGATACCTGTCTCGAACTCCCTCCCCCGCCCCCGCAAATGGTACAACTTGACTGCATTACAGTGTATTCCTCTACCAACACAGACACTGTTGCTGATGGCAGTCAGGTGTGAGGGTGTCAGTCAACCCAGCCAGAGAGCTTTTTTCCCCTCCTCTGGTAGTTTGGCCATTAGAAGTCACTTTATATTTTCATTCTGCATAGGACAGCTAAGGGTTAGTATCCTGACTGACCCTGAGATGTAAAAATCAGCCTTTGCTTTTGCTTCTCTAAGTCAGTGGTTCTCGCCCTTCCTAACACTGTGACCCTTTTAATACAGTTCCTCGTGTTGTGGTGACCCCTAACCAAAAAATTATTTCATTGCTACTTCATAACTAAAATTTTGCTATTGTTATTAATCATAATTTAAATGTCTGATATAGAAACTCCTGTGGGGTAGGGACTTACAGGTTGGGAACTGCTGCTTTAGAGCTGTGGCAGGGTCGGGGAAGAGGATCATGGGGGCGGGGTTGTTCCAAGTCAGCAACAGAGTATAAAGTTCCAGAAGCAGCAGTTTCCCTAGAAGACAGCTTCTCCCAGAGAATGGTACCTTATCAGGCTGTTAAGAACTGGACCTTCCAGGCTGGAGCCTAGACACTATTGATGGGGAATGTCAGAAGAATGTTTCTGGCCTTCCAAGAAGACAGACATTAAAAATTATGACTAGGAAAGAGGAGAAGAAGCCTGGGAGGGACACCTACTTCCTAAGGAAGCCTCCAAGGGTGGCTTGGGAGAAGAAAGTAAACAAACTAGCAGGAAAGGGAGAAATGAACCCAAGCTAGACTCTAGCATTGAGATCCTATAGCTGGGAGATGGGAGCGCAACTCAGAAGGGATGTGAGGGTCTGAGGGATTCTGTTCCCGCAGAAGGCTATAATCCTGTCACCTCTGCCCTGGCCCCTGTCAGTCGTCATATTCTTGGACCAACTCACCAAATCACATCAAAATTATGCAGACCTAAAACAACTGTCAGGGAGCTGGAGAGATGGCTCAGTGGTTAAGAGCACTGGAGCAGATCAGGGTTCAATTCCCAGCACCCACATGGCCACTCACAACTGTCCTGCAACTCCAGTTCCAGGGGATCTATAGCACCAGGCATGCATGTGGTGCACAGATACATGCAGCCAGGCAATAAAATAAAATAAAATAAAATAAAACAAGTAAATCTTTAAAACAACTGTCAATGCTTCTATGAAGTCTAAGACCCTAACCTTCAGTGTCCATACTTCCCAATAAAGCTCCATGCAAACTGCTACGTGATGATTATCGTGGTTGTGGAGAGTCTTTATGAAGCCCTTTGATCACCTGGACAGACAGTGATTTGTACAGTCACTTGGGCTAAAATTCCCTAGGTGTCCCCCACTGCTAAGTGCCACCTTGCAAGCCACAAACTTGAAGAGCTAATCTGTTTGTTAGCAAGGCCTTAGTGCACAACAGTCATTCCAGGTTCCTTACTCAAAATTACTCTAGTTCTAAGAGGTTAACATATACAGGTCAACTAAATGTAACCAAGCACAAATCCAGTGGTATAGAAGCCTGCACACGTCTGGTCTCAAAACACAAATTAGACAGCTTTATGGATATCCGCATTTCCATTTATGACGTCCTTAACTTAAAATGAACCCAGAGTGAACAAAAGCATTCGAATCAAAGTCTGAATTTCCCAGTAAGCACACACACAACGTTATAATTTCTTCAAAGTTCCCACACACCCCTGTGGCCTACTAGAGACAAAAGTCACTGCTCCCAGAACTCAAGTCGGCTTCATTTGTGGTGGAAGAACAAGCATAACCCCGCTATCAGGAGGCTGTTAACGCAGTTTTTCTTTACCAAAAGCACCCCCACACTAGCAATCAGTAGCATTTGGGCATTTGCCATTGGGTATTTTCCAGGTAAACCTCCACCCAACTTGCCCAGTTTTCCCAACTGCTATGTGCCACCAATTGCCAAAACACTATCCAGTTTTTTCCAAGAGGGAATGCGGACCTCTTCGATAGCATCCTAACCTCCCTCACACACACATTCCAGGGCAGTAAGAGGCTGCTTGACAAAAGGAGGAAATCCCATGACAAGGCATGGTGCTTTGCCAGAGAGATTTCTGGAGAGATCTACGCTCGCATGCTGTGGCTTGTGACGAATCACGCAAAGCCATGTCTACCAAGACCATCATTTTCCACAGCGGGAGACACATTTTCTCAAAACTATGTTCCCGTCAATGTCTTACTGATTTTTTTTAATCTCTATTTTCGGCGGGGGCCCAAGGAAACGGCGGCCAGACCTGACTCCAATATACACAGAGACTCGGGTTTCACCCCGTCACCTGTTGGCTCCAGAACAACACCCCCTTTGTGAAACTTACAGCTCTCGTGAAACGCTGTTTCCCGAGAAAACACTTCCTTAAGTATGCGACAAGACTCGAGCTGGGAAAACAAACTCCATTCCACACACCGCCTGCTTTATCCGCATACGGATTAACGTGAGCCTTTCTAGACGGGCTAGGAGGAAGGATGTCACCGTCTTCGGGGACACAGCGGCGGTGAGGGCTGCGGGGCCACCCAGACCCCCGGAGCAGGCTCGGCCCTGCGCCCAGGCAGCGGCGGTGGCGGCTCTGGCCGCAAGGGGGAGCCTCGTCCTGGTCTGCCCTGCGTCCCGGCAGCACCGAGGAGGCCAGCGCCCACGTCCGCGATCGTGTCCCCGCGGTCCTGTCCCCGCTGTCCCTGCCCCGCGCTCGCACCCAGCCAGCGCCGCGCACCTGCACGCCCGGCACCCGGACCCGGTCCCCGCGCACAGGCTCGCAGCGTTGGGTGTCGTTCCGCGCTCCACCCCCAGCTCGGCTCAGGCTCGGGACCGCCGGTCGCGCTGCCTGCTTTCCAGGAACTGTCACAACTAACTGTCCCCTGGCAGGTGTCCACCGGGGCCCGCCCGCCCGCACGGCATTCCTAGGAAAGTTACCAAGATGAGGGAGCACCGCCGCCAGTCGCGCTCCATTTCCCGGCCGCCCAGAACTGTAACTCGCGCGCTGCAGACGCCCGTGAGAGCTTCTGTAAACTTCCCCCGCCCGCAGGTGCACGCGCGGCAACAGGCGCGGCCAGTGTGCGAGGGGGCGGTGCTGAGCCTCGAACTCAGAACTCCACACGCTGGGCAGGCACTCCTGCCGCGGCGCTACACCCCCAGCCCCACAGGGCTCCCTCTTACACAAATCATCTCCGTGCTGTCCATAACAATGCCAGCAAACGGCGCGTTTAACCCAGTTCTCACTCCGAAGGGCTCATTAACATACGAATTCTCTTGGCTTAAGACTTCCTTGCATTTAAATGAAAGCAATTCCTGCGGCTTAGAACCGGAGATTTATTTTATTTTTTTTTTAGCAGTAAATAAAGCAAAAGCAAAGGAGTCGGGCACACGCGGCACTTAAGTAACTAGTAAGGGTTTTTAACTATCATCCTTGAATCACAAGTAGACGCCCCACGCACGTTCATGTTAATCTCATTTCTGTGCCATTTTTAGGGGCTCTAAGAAAGGAATTTGGCTTCAGCTGTCTGCAGAAAAGGCTCAGAGAAGCAAAAACTGGACCTTAAAGCGAGCCCAGAAAGCAATGAGAATTGGTTAGTGATCATTAGTAATTAGTGAACAGCGGATGTCTACGATTCTCCTGAGTTACAAGCTTTAATCGGGACAAGAGTCTTATCAGGTGGGGGCAATGGCAGTAAATACACACACCGTGAAGAGCAACAGTTTCCACTTAAAAACCCAGAATGACGATTTTGCAGCCTATATTTATTTATATGGAGAACAATAGCCTATTGTAGCTGCGATTTAAAAATACACAGGTTGCCATAAATAGATCCCTCGAGTAAATAATTGTGTGGCCAAATTCTGTTATCTCTGCTGCAGAAAGAGGCAGCGGAGGACAAGCTGAGTTTTTTTTTTTTTTTTTTTAAGTTGCTACTCTTTTTAAAGTGACAGAATCCCAAAAGTCCTGGCTCTGCTGTTAGACTAGTTTGGAAACAATAGAAATTTGTGGGAAACCTCTTTCCCTGTTGATCTGTAAAAATTCACCACCATACCTGATGAGCAGGATTGCTTGCTTTCTTGTGTGGTTTTTATTTTATTTTATTTCTGGACAGGGGTTTTCATCTGGCCCAGGCTGGCTTCAGACTTGCTGTGTAACCTAGGCTGCCCTCCCAAGCGCTGGGATTAGCAGGGTGAGCCACCCACACCTGTCTCAGATTTCCCTTTTCCTCCTTCCTTCTGTTTGAGCTCCTCAGGGAAGACCAGAACAAATGTGCGACCGGTTATTGCTTTACATCACACTCTAAACTGGCCTGTCAGTAAAATACAACAGATTCTGTGCCGCCAGGCTGACCCTGCGGACCAGAACTCTTCCAGGAGGCTAGCTCCACGTGGACTGAGTGTTAACACACAAATACTCCCACTATATCCGGTAGAGAGGCTTCTCAGTATTAAATGTAGCCTAGCCTGCTGTGGGCAGCTACAAGGTTACTACTTGTGAATACCGTTTGCCACGTTTCCAGCAGGTACTGTCAACTTGCCTATTGCGTTCCTGCCAGTGAAGCAGTTTGGGGACAGCGAGAAACTTCCTACTAACTTTCCATCTGAATGAAACAGAAATTGGTCTGGTCGGGAAAGCATTACTACTGTCAACAGTGAATCTATGCAGATAGAGAGCAATGCCCCCAGCTGGTGTCCTTTTGTTCCAGCTAGGTAGAATATTCAGTTGCTTGAAGATCACACTTTAGGGGGGTGAGAAAGGAAACTCAGAAATTCTCAGGGCTTAGCTTCCCACACCCCGAGGGCCCTGAGGGCTTTCTTCCCGCTTAAGGTAGGCATCACCCTCCCTCCCCTTTGGCCTCAGGGCACTTAGCACCGCCTGGCACTGGGTGCCTATTTAGTCACTGCGTTTATTGTCTTCTGTTCTGGAGTTCACTGCTGTGTTCTCAGCATTGTGCCTGGCACATATCAGAGCAGTGCAGTGAACCCGACCGAGTGAAGTGAATAAAAGATTCTCGCATGTTCTTCTCAGGTCCATACCTTATCAAGTAACACCCTTTCTAAGCTTAAGCCATTGTCTTAAGGATGGGGTTGTTTTAGGGGAACAAATGTGACAAGGGTAGAGAAACAAAGAGGCAGTATTTTGTCAAATGCCAGCTTATCGAGTCTGGTAGAAAGAGATAAAGTACAGGCTTTAAGGAAACCTTGCTGCCACCTCCCTATGGTGACCTTGAGGTCTCTTTTGCAAAACACTTCCCTGGGCTGGAGAAGTGGCTCACTGGGTAGTGATTGTTGTGCAAGCATGAAGACCAGAATTTGGGATCCCTACCATGCATGTAAAAAGCCAACTGTGGTTATGCACTTCGGGACCTCGGTGCTGGGACACGCAGGTCCTAGGGGTTCGTCAACCAGCCAGAGTCCGGTTGAGAACCACAAGCTGCAGGTCCAATGAGAAACCCTGTCTCAAAAGCAAGGCAGAGAGCCATAGAGGAATACAAGCAGTGTCCACTTTTGACCTCCAAATGGCCATGCACAGGTGAGCACACCTACCCACAAACCACATGCACGCATGCATACACAGTAGCGAAGCGCAGACTTCCTTCTTGGCTTTAAGGATGTGTTGCTCTTGATTTCAAAACATTTTAGTCTCTGGTAGAGGTATGGCGTAGGACAGCGATTTGGTTTTCACAATGAACAGAGTCCCCAAAACCATACATCCGTAGAATCAGTCGCAATTCTTGTCCAGATCAGTAAGTCAAACGATGGAGGAGGAACTGTAGTAAGCTGTCTCATCCTTGCAAGTTGGTACCACATGTTTCTGTTGTGGCTTGGGAGACCACTGAGCGTTTGGAAGTTCTCATTCCTATTAGCTGAGTCTGCTCCACCCCAGGGAAGGGCTGGAAGGCAGGTGGCAAGGTTTTTCTGGAGTTAGGGGCATTTACGGAGGTTTATGATAAGTTTCAGCTTCACAAGGTCTCCAATTACTTTCTTTACCCTTTGATTATATTGAAAGCATCATGATTAGAGAGCACTGGTTCCTCAACAGTTTCTACACCCCCATTCCATTGTATTTATGACTCCAAACCTCCCAGCGACCCAGCCCCGCCCCCACCCCTCCTTCAGCGAGTGGGGACATCTTCACTTCAAAGTACCCTGGTGCACAGGGTTTGTCATCAGGGAGCTAAATGCCTATTCTCTCTGCAGGTACTTGCCAACACTAGAACAGATCACTTTTCTAAGGTTAGTCTTTGTCATGGTGAATGTCCCATCCCTAAAATGCCAGTCTCAGGTCCATTTTAAAACTTCTGGGGGTGGAACACAAACCATTTTTTTTTCTCCAGGTAAAACAGATGAAGGTGATGTAGCTCCGAGGAAGAAGTCCGGCCCACGGCTCCCCGTGTGAACAAACCCAGCCATCCCGCTCCGTGCCAAGCTGCCGGCTCCTAGCACACCATCGGTTGGTTCTCCGGGCTTTTGCTGTGGTGGTTGTTCTTTCAGTCTAAGGGCTTGACTGCTGGTCACAACATTATCACCGCTTAGAGAGGGGCTGTTCGGAGACCTTGGCACAGCTGGGTGAAGAATACAGACCTGGGGTACTTTACCAATGGTTGTTCAGGTAACACTAGTGAAAACCAGCAGCCACCGTGGCCTGCTCTGCCCTTCACTCCCAACTTCTCTCGGGGACCTCTTTTCACACCCGAAGATATGTGGGGCAAACAAACTTGTGTTCAATATAATTGAGAGAGTTGCCACTGATTCTGACCCTCGACCATCTCCGCTCCTTTTGGGTCTGGGGTTTATTACAAACATTTTTAAAGTTCACTACTGAAAAACTACTGTCATGCTGGGTGGTGGTGGTGGTACACACCGTTAATCCCAGCACTTGGGAGGCAGAGGCAGGCAGATCTCTGTGAGTTCGAGGCCAGCCTGGTCTACAAGAGCTAGTTCGAGGGCAGGCTCCAAAGCTACAGAGAAATCCTGTCTCGAAATCCCCCCCCCCCCAAAAAAAAACTACTGACGTGGAGAAATTAAGGAGAAACCTTCCAAAAGTACTGGAGGGGCTGTACCCTGGCACATTATCCAAGATGTATTCAGGTATCATAATCACAGTGTTTGACTGAGAATTTACAGTACACACACACAGCAAAATATTGAGAGACTATAAAGAGCAAAATGCTGATAGCCTTTCTTAGGGGAGGGGAGGGGAGGCCCACTGGCAACTACCATCTTATGATTATATTCACCAAACAAGCGAGACATCAAGAGAGGATGAGGAAGAGTGATAGTGGAATGTTAGGATGCTCGCCTGAGCGGCACTGAGGCAGGAACAGCTTTGGACTGAGGTGAGCCATCAAAGGTCGAGGGGGGTGGAGGTACTAGAAAAGTGTCCAAAGGCAGACCCAGGTGTGGGCATCTGTGCAGCCCTTCCAGGACAGGAGGGAACCACAAACGCTTCCGGAAGAGTGGCCAGCACGTGTGCCTTCTTGTTAGACGGGGTGATGAGAACAGGGCCAAGAACCCAGAACAGCAAATGGGAAGAGCCAGAAAACTACCACAACAGTCAAGACCAGGGGTGGGAGGGCCTCGCCTGAGGAAGGTGTTCCAGGGGGCTGGACTATAGCTCCCCAGTGCACAGGGTTGGGGTGCAGGGGTAAGAGGTGCCCGACGTGCCTGGCATTCCAAGGTGAGCCAGCACACTCCCGTGGCTTCTGAGGGAACTGGAGCTAAGCCCTGATGTGAGCCTCTAGCTTGAAACTGCTGCAGGAGAGACGGAACTCAAGGCCACCAGAAGGATTTACGTGTCTAAACTCTAAATTTCTCTTCATTTAATTATCACCTCTAGCTGGGCTACAGCCTCTAAGAACCGGAAGCCAGACAGGCCGTGGTGGCGCATGCCTTTAATCCCAGCACTCAGGAGTCAGAGGCAGGAAGCTCTCTGTAAGATTTAGGCCAGCCTGGTCTATAGAGCAAGTTCCAGGACAGTCAGAGCTCTTACACAGAGAAACCCTGTCTCAAAAAACAAAACAAAACAAATCACCTTTAAAATATAATACTTAGGGGGCTGGAGGGATGGCTCAGAGTTTAAGAGCACTTACTGCTCTTCCAGAGGTCCTGAGTTCAATTCCCAGCAACCACATGGTGGCTCGCAACCATCCAAAATGATCTGGTGCCTTCTTCTGGTGTGTAGGCACACATGGAAGGAATGTTGTATATATAACAAATAAATTTTTAAAAAATATAATACTTAGCCACTGGAGAGACGGCTCAATGGTAAGAACCCTGGCTGTTCTTGCAGAGGATCCAGGTCTACTTCTTGCACCCACGTGGCAGCTATCAACCATCAGTAGACCCAGGGGCTCTCTAAATCTCTTCTGACCTCCAAGGGCACCAAAAGTGCGTGGTGCACATACATGCAGGTAAAATATTCATATACATAAAATAAGATGAGTTACAATGTTTACATACCACATGGTAAAGAGTTCAAGCCCATAGCTATGAAAGAGATTGGCCCACCCACTTTAAGTAGTCAGCAGAGTCCAGGAAGATTGAGTCCCACGGCAGAGGCTCAAATGGCACTGGGAATGAGAGGGTGTGAGGTGTTGGTGATTGGTATGGTCTGCAACCCAGCCACATTTCAATGAAATGCTCAAGTCACAGCGTTTCCTGACAAACGTGCGTTTACAGGATGTTTGCAGCCTTGGGTCGCGTGCTAGTTGCTCGGGAGAGTTCTGTGCATCATCTGTTCCCGTTCGCTAGTTCAACTCCCACCAGCCAAGAGAGGAGAAAACCCAGGCAGGCTAGCTTTGAGCATCGTGACTGGGTGCTGTAACTAAGCATGTTATTTTCAGAGGGGCCTTGGCAAAGAATTAGGTCAAGCCGCTAAAAGCCTCTTGCCAAGAAGAACAAGGTCAGCCGGGCATTCTATCCACATCTATCTTATCTGCGATCCCACCTGGATGCTTTCTGAGACCTCACAGCGCTCCATGAAGATGCAATGATGAAGGGGACTGGACAACATGGCCAATGTAGATGAGGTGCAGAAGCCAGGGAGGCAGCAGGAGACTTTTCCTAGAAGGTCACAAGAGTCACTCCAGGAACAACTGTCCAATCCAACACCCTTGGATGCTGCTTCAGATGCAAGGCTTTAAGATAACCCATAGACCACTAGCAGCTGGGTATGGGCTACGCTGAAAGATTTTTCCAGACACAACAGGGAAATGCAAAGCCATAGGAGACCAGTAACCGTCTCACAGGGCTTCGAACAGTGGCACTAAAGAGAGCCTAGGCGGAGGCAAACATGGCTACTAACTCGGCTAAGGGTGGAAGGTGTTGGTAGAGAAAGAAGATGGCTGTGTGCGCATTCTTTACGATGCTTACTGCGGAGACGCTGTTTAGTGGGTGTTACAGGTGGAGTGTGGGCTGACTGGGAACTTCAGATGTCATCCACACCCCTGTGGTGAGCCTTGAGGACCTGGCACAGCGTTTTCTTTTCAGGGAACTGAAAAATGGTTAGGTAAAATGTTTTACCTTCCCTAACTTTCCCTTAGCAGCAGCACTAGAACATAGAAGAATATTCTAGAAATCCGCATGCCAGGTTATTTCCACTGATAATGAAGCAGCGGCTGTCAGCCTCCTTTAGGACAGCTCACTGATAATATATGACTTTGCTGACCTGTGGAACCAAACATTTGTGTAGCTCTAAGGCAAATAACACCAGGAACGCCTCCCT
Organism: Arvicola amphibius; assembly: GCF_903992535.2. Lineage (NCBI taxonomy): Eukaryota > Metazoa > Chordata > Mammalia > Rodentia > Cricetidae > Arvicola > Arvicola amphibius. The sequence goes on from NC_052055.2 coordinate 51,707,361, forward strand.
GACGGTGGAGATTCCTTGCATTTCTGAAGCTGACTGGCCATTCTGATCTCTGCAGACACACATCGGATTGTCCCAACACAACACAACTGGCTTACTGAGATCTCTGCATGACAGATGTTCTGTGGCCTCTTCGTGACAGCCAGTATCAGTGTGTCCTATGTTCTCACTGAGATATCACTATTGCTCACCCATCACCTCCTCAACTCAAAGCGTCAGATTATGTGGGACAAGGGACAGACCTCAAGATCTGTTCCACTGAGACTCTGTATGATTCTGCCACCTCACATGACCTCCCGAAAGCCAAAGACACTGAAATAATGCAGCCATAAAAACTTGTCAGATAAAATGGATTACATTTCAAGTCATAGGACTATAATACTTTTTTTTTTTTTTAATCAGCTAACATTCTTCAGTTGAGACAATTAAAAAAGAGGGGAGAAAGTGCAATGGAATCAATAAGCTGTCTGGAAGGGCCTGTGGGCAGTTCTGCCGACATGCTACCCAGCAAAAACTGACAGCTTAAATAACAGGAGCCTGTAAGGATGGGAACGTAAGCCGGGCGGTGGTGGCGCACGCCTTTAATCCCAGCACTTGGGAGGCAGAGGCAGGCGGATCTCTGTGAGTTCGAGGCCAGCCTGGTCTACAAGAGCTAGTTCCAGGACAGGCTCTAAAGCTACAGAGAAACCCTGTCTCGAAAAACCAAAAAAAAAAAAAAAAAAAAAAAAAAAAAAAAAAAAAGGATGGGAACGTAGGCTCCTGGAGAATCCATGTCCATGTCCTTCCATATAAACTCTGGCGGGAGTTTAAGAATGACTACAGTGTTGCTGACAGAACAGACTAAGCCACGCAGCTATGACCAATCATTTTTGAGGTCTTTAGTCTCCTCCCAGTACGATCTAATAGGATCCTGGGAACCTCTGAAACGCTTTGCCTTGTGTGAGTGTGCAGGGTGTTACGATGGGATCCGATGTAGGATTCAAGTGAACTAGCCAAGTGCTTCACCGCTGAGCTACCTACCTCCCCAACCTTCTACTTTTGGGGTGTTGTGTCTGAGAGTAAGGAGCAGCTGAGTGAAGAGAGGCGGCAAAATACAGGGTGGTTTTTATGCCTTATGCTGTACTGCATTTTAGGATGGAAGGGATATGTTTTGGTTGTTTGTTTTTGTTTTGTTTTTCGAAACATGGTTTCTCTGTAGCTTTGGAGCCTGTCCTGGAACTAGCTCTTGTAGACCTGGCTGGCCTTGAACTCACAGAGATTCACCTCCCAGCTGATGCATGTTTTTCTGGAAGGATCTGACAATATGGTTAAACAGCCCCTTCAGAGGGAGCTACCACTCAAAAAATAAAAAATAAAAAAGTCAGGGCTGGGAAGAAGCTCAACCAGTAAGATGCTGCATTGAAAACATGAGTTAAGTCTCTGGAGCCCACATTTAAAAAGCACAATGGGGGTGCCCATGCATTGGGATAGTGCAATAAAAGGATTGAGACCCACTGCCTAGCCAGTCCAGCCAGTGGTTTGGCTAGCGGGTCAGTGAGAGCCCTTATCCCAATAAAGCAAGGCAGTCAGCAACTGAAGCATACCCATGTTTGACCTCTGACCTCCACAGATATACACATATATGCATGTGTACCCATTCCCATGTGCATCTGTGTGCACATGAGCATGCATATACATGCATACATTCGTGCACAAAAGATATAAGTGAATATAGGTATTTTTTTCCTTTAAAGAGGCCAAATAGTTACATAAGCAGCACCAAGAAGCATCTTCATGCTATTCCAGGATTCTTTAAAATGACACGCATCTGATTCTTACTCCTTTCATGAAGTGCAGTATGACAGTTTTGTTTATTTGTTTGTTTTGAGCTTTTTTGAGACAGGATTTCTCTGTGTAGTCTGGCTGTCCTGAACTCGCTTTGTAGACCAGGCTGGACTTGAACTCAGAGATCTATCTTCCTCTACTTCCTGAGTGCGGGGATTAAAGTTTTGCAATACTACCACCCGACTAGCTGTGCAGTATGCTTTTTAATACAGTCAGGTAAATGAGAATATAGAATATGTCATTCTGTTTCTGGTGTTTATAAGAGTTCTTAAGGAAAGGAAGCAGGACGACCACACGGATTAACAGCTGGGACACTGGAGATATATAATAATAACCTTGTGATAGGAATATAAGGAGCAAAGGCATCCTAAATAACCAGACGTGTGTTACGTGAGCCCTTTTGACATTGTGGGGAAGTATCTGCTGCCACCACTGGCATTGCTAGAATTAATGAGGAGAAAGTAGGCTGAGTCTGTGCCAAGTTGTCTCTAGTAGCCTTCTGTCGGTGTGGCCGTTACAACGCTCACTGGAGGTTCTTGGGGACAGACTTCATTTTACATTTAGCTATTGTGCGTGCCTGGGCATCCTCCTGCATGCATGTCTATGCACTGCACCATATGCAGTCAGCGCTCACAGAGGTCAAAGAAGGGTGCAGAGTCCCTGATACTGCAGTTCCAGTCAACTGGGAGCCACCATGTGGGTGCTGAGAATCAAACCTGGCTCCTCTGGAAGAGCAGCCAGTGCTCTAACCACTGAGCAACCACAGCAACCCCTAGCTTTTATTTTCCTAGAGTAGCTGAGGAGCCAGCAGTTAATGCAGAGGAAGGCCTGGGAATCATGGATAGTTAGGATTTTTGTTTTCTGTCTTTTCTTTTTTTGTCTTTTAAAATGGTTTTATGCTGGGAGGTGGTGCATGCCTTTAATCCCAGCACTCAGGAGGCTGAGTTCAAGGCCAGCCTGGTCTACAGAGTGAGCACCAGGACAGAATCCAAAGCTACAGAGAAATCCTGTCTCAGAAAAAAACAGAAACAAACAAACAAACAAACAAACAAAAACCCCCAAAACAAAAAGCAACAACAATAAAAAGGATGATTTTATTTTCCAGGATGGTTCTCAAAGGGAAAAGCTGAGATCTGCTTAACTGGGGCATGCCTTAGGTATGACTTTTAAAAATGACTTATTTTTCTGTTCTCTACTCCCAACTACCAAGGACCCACACTTTATACTGGAATGTGCTTTTCTAGAGGGGTTCAGCTGTCTCTCCTCGCTGTGTCCTTCCTTCCCTGCGGGACCTTTCTTTAGAGAGCTTTTGGCTTCAGCTTCCACAGCTTCCTAATGCAAGCCAGGCTAAGGAGACTAGCAGACACACAAACCACATGTTGCTTTGCTTTGCTTTTCTGAAGCGAAATTCAGTTTGGAAGAAGACTGTGCGGCCTTCGCAGTTACACTGAAATTAAAGATGGCTGAAAGGGTTCTCATCCCCGGGACTGGCCATCTTGTAATACTTTAAAGCATAAACTGAAACATATGATCCTAATGAACTCTGATTCTACTCAACAGCAAACAAAAGAGGTGAAATCCGTGGATAATGGTAAGCTAAATTAATTTTGACTTATGGGGCAATCTGAACATTTTCACCTAGGCCAAAGATAAGAGACACAATAAAAATTCATTTCAAGCATTCCCATGTGAAATCAGCACATTCTAAGCCAGGGATTAACAATCTATACCTGGACTCCTGCAGACCTGCATAAACCATTCCCAACTTTTATGGCTCAATTCAGCTGTCAAAGAGAAGGGCCTGCTGGCAACACCTCACACCTGTTACTTATCTTGTGAAGTCCTGGCTCAGTTACTCCCACCTGGGGTGAGCAAGTTCAGACTCCCCTCAAGCTGGTTTACACAAGGGAATAGGTTCTCTGGCCTGCTGGGTAGTAAAGAAATTAAGACACACTAAAAATCCCTGGAATTTCCCCCAAACAGAACATCACAATGCAGATCACCACACATCCTAGAGAAGGCCTATCTACACATACCCATAAATGAGGGCCACTGAGCGGGAGTGTAACCCAACACTCCGGGAGGCTGAAGCAGGGGGATTGTTGTGAGTTCCAGCCCAGTCTTGGCTACATGGCAAGTTCCAGACTAGCTTCTGTCAAAAAAAAAAAAAAAAATGAATGAATGAATGAATGAATGAATGAATAAATAAAACAGCAACAACAACAAAAAAAAAACCACTCTATCTTCACAAAAAGATCAAGTGTGGCTTTTAGAATTCTAAACGTTAGTAGATGACAGGGGAATGTGAGTTTTCTTAAACGGTGGAAACAAGATGAGGAAAAGAAGGATTTGAGGAAAAATGTCATAAAATAGGAGGACGCTCAGAGAGCCAGGAAGCTGGGGGGCCGAAAGCACAATCTGTCAAGTCAGGCATGTTCCTGGACTTGTCTGTCTCATTGAGCCAGGGAGGAAATGACGTGGGCAGAGAACAGGGAAACTCAGCTTGTGCTTCCAGAGACTTTAAGGAGACCACCCCAGCTGGGAATCCAGTGATGTCTCCCTCCAATGACCACACCCAGCTAGCAGAGGATCTGAGCTACCTGGGTCACTGGGGCTGCCTCCCTATGGGGAAGGTGGTCACAGCTGGTGGGAGAGCAATGATCTGCAGGCAGCGCACAGGTATCTCTTGTGTAGTAGGAATGCAACTAAACACCAGAGAGTGACAGCCACTCAGAAAGGAAATCCCTCAGTCATCTAGACAGCATTCACCTTCAAACAGTCTCCTTTTTCCCCCTAGTTAACATTTCATTATTCTTTTTTTAAAATAATTTATTTAATTTTATTTTATGTGCATTGGTATGAAGGTATCAGATCCCCCGGAACTGGAGTTACAGACAGTTGTGAGCTGCCATGTGGATGCTGGGGTTTGAACCTGGGTCTTCTAGAAGAACAGCCAGTGCTCTTAACTGCTGAGCCATCTCTCCAGCCCCCAACATTTCATTATTCTATTCATGCAAGGAGGACTGCATGGCTGCTCAGCTTCTGGGGCCACCTCATAGCTCATGATCTAGAAGGCTACCAACCACCCCTCCTCCATGTTTCCCTAGAGGTATGTAGTGTGTGTGTGTGTGTGTGTGTGTGTGTGTGTGTGTGTGTGTGCGTGCATGACTGTGCATGCACATGAATGCACCCATGTGTTGTGGGCTGAGGGCCAGTGAGATTCAGCAAAGATGGGATTGTTTGGTCCTGCACAAGTATTCCAAAAGTGTCTATAAAATGATTACATGTCTTTATTTGGGTCTGCCTAATACCTGTAGTCCCAGCTACTCAGGAAGTGGAGGCAGGTGGGTTGCTTGATCCCGAGTTCAGAGTCAACCTGGGCAAAAGCAAAACCACCATCTCTATGGAAAAATTTCTGTTTGTAATATGGGCAAGAGAACTAGGTGTCAGATATGGTAGCTGGGAAGTGATTTGTCTTTATTGCCAGCTATCAGACCGTAGTAGGCACTCCCTGAGCTAGCAATGGGAGCATCACGTGGGAAACCTCTCACACAACACAGAAGTCTCCAGCGTCTCCCATGTGCTCAGTGAGTCGGAATTGTGATGCATAAGCACTTTGTGGCTGGCTTAGGGACCACTAATTTACAGACAACATCAGCTTTCGTTACCAGCTCTAAGAAAGTGGCACATTTGTGGCATAAGGGTCAAGAGCATCTTCAAAATTACAGTCAGTAGCTGGTTCCTGCAACACTCTTCCCGTTTCCCACAAAGCCCTCACGGTGATGAATACAACCTCATTCCTCTCCTGAAACCGTCGCAAGCATAAATCCCCCTAGGAATCTCACCCATCTTCGCCACAATGAATATCTTTCTCAAGCGGAAGGCGGCCTCTCCTTAGTGGGTTAGGAGGACCGGTCTTTTGACGCTGCTAGTGGTGCTGGTTTTAATGCACGGAACTTTCCCAAAATGTTGGCAAAAAGGGGGTTAAGAAAAAACATGAAATGTGAGACTTAGAACTCAGAGCCATTTCATCATCTAATATCAAAGCCGACCATTTTGGAGACAGGCAATGCTTAATTTTACTTAGGCAGTTTCTGCAATTTCAGCACATTTCTTATGCATAAAGTTCCATTTTTGACAGCTCCCTTAAAGCACTTTCAGTTATTTTATTTTTACCCCTCTTTTCTAGAAACATGGCCATCATGCGAAGCTAAGTTCTGTTGATTAACTTCGAAGCTTCCACTTAGCTCCATTTTTTTTTCAACATCATTTTTTTTTTGTTTGTTTTTGGAAACCTTTGGCTTTTAGTTAAGTGGATTTTTGAAAAAAAATATTTAATGTATTTTGGTTACTGCTTCCACTGGCAAAATGAAGAGTTAGCTCCTTCCCTTTCTCCTTCTTTCTTTCTTTCTGGACTCCAGCTTCTGACTTGAAGAAATCTTTCCCCCTCAGCTGCCAAGGAGCTGGGACTACATGTACATCCCACAGCTCTGGGCATACAGTCCATTTGGAGGTAAGCACCGCCTCTGTGGGCATCAGTGAACCTCTGTCCTGCTGAGGAGCACGGATGAACACAGAGGCCCCAGGGCAGGTAATGTCTCCCTGACTGCAGTCTTCACTAAGGTCTCGACATATGGACAAACAACAGGCAGATCACCTGTCATTTGGGGGACAGGGACTATTCGGTGAAAATACTAATGCAGATCAAGTTATAAACACAAAGCACAAAGCAATAAAACACATGACCCTTACAGATGAAAGCTGGAAAGAGGTTTGGAGCCTTTTGGATTGGGGGATGCACCCATTCACGGGGATTGAGATGTATTCTCCAGACAGAAGACAGGCAGGGTCTCCTGCTCAGCAAGCTGCTGCTCCCCTGGAATGGACCACTGACAAATGAGTCCATTTGGTTCTAATTCTACCTCTCCCCACCGTTATAATCTCGTCTGCCTTTCTTCTTATACCAGTCGGCAGCTCTTCTCTTGTTTGGCCTGGTTTGTTTTATTACATGTAATATTTTTGAGCTATTATTATCCTATTACTGGAAGGAAGAATCTTCTAGAAGAACTAACCTCAAATCCCCACCACGCCAACCTTTGAAGGCAGCACCGCACCGAGCCAAGTGCATGGCCTAAATGATGCTGACTGATGCTTTACAAAGCCGCAGCATCTGTGCTGATTTAACACGCAGAAACAGAAGATGGCTAATGCCAGTCAAATGCCAGACTAGACATCCGCTTATAGCTGGCTTCAATCATTCCATTGGCCATACTAACTTGGGCTCATTAACCAGAGAACCTTTCTGAGGAGACGCAGTGGGCTCAGACAACGGTGCCTGCTTCTGCGGTTTGTATCAAGACAGGAGCTACGATGATGTCAGCCTTATTTGACTCTATCCGCCAGTGTGTCACTCGTGAAGTTTTACAAGTTAGCTTGATAAATAAATGGTAGAGAAAATTCATTTTAATGACAACTGAAGCACGGTTATTGCCTTTCTAAGAACTCATAATAATCTGTTATAATGGGTACGGTAGAAAATGAAACGCACAGAGAATACAGTTCTAAGGAGAAAGGAAGTAACGGGAGAGGGGAAATGGTGGCGGGTCGGCCCAACACTGTATTTTTGTAATGGATCCTCCATAATTACGGGAGATCGATAAGCTTACAGACATTGTGAACCTTATTATTCGGTCACAACCTTAGCACAGCATACTTTCCTATTAGAGAACACTCAACTTCCACCTTGAACACTGGCTTAAAAGTCACGTAGGTGCAAATATCATGCATAAGGTTGTTCACACAAACAAGCTACTGTTTGGAGGAGAAAGAAACAGTGAGGTGAGGAGATCATAAATCTCCCCTGCAGCACTAAGGTTAAGCTTTATAGGTCTGGGCCCAAGTTTTATACATGGGGCTATAGCATGTAGTGAGTCAGAAAGCTCACACTCACCACAGGACAAAGGACTGCTTCACAGAAAGCTTTCCTGTCGCTTGGAGCAGCGGTTCCCCAACCTGTGGGTCACAAGGCTGCCACATCAGATACCCTGCATATCAGGTATTGACATTACGATCCGCGACAGTAGCAAAACCAGTTATGAAGCAGCCACAAAAATAATGGTATGGTTGGGGTCTCCACAACACGAGGAACTGTATTAAAGGGTCGCAGCATTAAGAAGGTCAAGAACGGGCTGGAGAGATGGCTCAGCGGTTAAGAGCATTGCCTGCTTGTCCAAAGGTCCTGAGTTCAATTCCCAGCAACCATATGGTGGCTCACAACTATCTGTAATGGGGTCTGGTGCCCTCTTCTGGCCTTCAGGCATACACAGACAGAATATTGTATACATAATAAATAAATATTTTTAAAAAAAGGTTAAGAACAACTGCTTTAGTTTAGTGAAACTTGCTTTGGGCGGAGCATTCAGCAAACACCCCAGAGTTACCTGGTATCATACAGATGGAAAGACAGGTGTCAGAGTGATGGAAGGGAAGGGGAGGTGTCAGGAAGAGAGTGGCTTCCGGTTCTTAGGAGGCTGTAGTCCTAGGTCCTGATTCTCTCTGTGACAGAGGGGAAAGGCTGGCCTTGGCTTGTGGGTCTTTCTCTGCAACTAACTGGCTAGAAGACCTTTGCCCTCTGGACTTGTGTTTCTATCCCACAAAATGGCAGGTGGTTGGTTGTTCAGGTCTGCAGGCTGGGAGTCCTGGAATTTCCTGAATTCTTTACAAAACCAAGGAATGGAGGGCAGTGGTACATGCAGGAGATGACTTAGGCCAACACGCTGTTGCTAAGAACAGCAGGCAGGTGTACATGGGCAGCTGGGGGAACAGAGAGCAGGTGTGCATGGGAGCTGGGGGCAAGGAGGGCAGGTGTACAGGGAAGCTGGGGGAACGAAGGGTAGGTGTACACGTGGCAGCTGGGGAACGGAGGGCAGGTGTACACGGGGCAGCTGGGGAAAGGAGGGCAGGCAGGTGTACTGCATGGGGGAGCTGGCTAAAGCCAACTGCTACACTAGAGGCAATCCATCTACTCCCGGGGGTGCAGCCACCTGGAGGTGGCTAGTCCTGACTCCAGGGCAGCCAGTAAAAGGTCTGCAGGCCCAGAGTGGACAGACACAGAGGCTCTGTCCTGAGAGTTTCCAACTTCAAACGAGAGTTCGATGGCATTTACCCCAAATTCTCCGTCTCAGCTCCAGTTTCTCAGTCTGGAATGGAAAATTCTATTTTGGGAGACTGTCTAGAGATGCATTTAGGCTCAGACGAGGGAAAGCTGGAAAGCACCCTCGGACACAAACACCCAAAGAGCTGCTGGAAAGGCAAAATGAACCCTGGATTTAAAACAGACTTCAGAATAAAGTTCCAGACAACTCCAATACCGGGCGGAATGCTCCAGCGGAATGGTCCAGCACCCCATCATAAGCCTGGCCCCTCATTCTGTTACCTTTTCATATTAAAGGGTTTGCTGTCTGTGGTTGTGTTGCGGTGGGAGACTAACTCTGGGGACACAGTACCAGAGTGCTGGCTTTGGGGCTGGTTCTCAACACTACCTCAGCAGCCTGAGCGTGAGAGGACCTGGACAAAGGTTGGCTGCATGGCTCAGTGATGGATGCACAACCCGAGACTCCCCGAGACACAGACCACTTATGACTGAAATGCCATCTTGGAAAAGATCACCGTTTATCATCCGACCACCACTTCCCTTCCTCCCAGTCGCCCCACTAACAAATCACCCACGCCGTTTGCTGTGAAAAATAATCAAGATGATTTCAGAGCAGAGAGCACCGCATTTTCTTAGGAAAAAAGAAAGCCCGTGCATATGTTCCGTTTGCATTTTCTTTCTGGCATAATGGATTAAAAAAAAAACCTATAGATTGATTCCTCTAATGTAGGACTACTTTTCCAAAGACCTTTCTGGAGTCTGGCATTTTTAAAATAAGTCCAGGGTCTGTGCAGAAGGACCTGGAATGTCTTTATTTGCATGCCTTGCTCTGTAAAGAGCCCCAATAGAATGCGCCTATGACAACAATGTCGTGGCTTGCTTATCGGAGGACTCTTCTCAGTTCAAAGGGTCATTTTCACACTAGGGTCCCAAGCCTTATCAGCAGGCTCCTAGGTCTCACCATTGTAAAACAAAGAAGTCCTCCAGTTGGCACCGACGCAGGCTCACCACACTTCAAAAGCAGCAGCCCAGCATAGAGGATGTGGTGTTTACCCCTCGCTGTGAAGCATGCATAGCTTCTGAGAGCACATCCTGCCTGGGACAAAGCCCAGGCAGCGGGGCGAGTCAAGAGCACTGAATTCTGTTCTTGGAATAACAAGGGGAGATGTCTGTCTAACCAGCATTTACTCCCAACACTGTATACTCAAAAGGCTGTTTCTCACTCCTGGGAGGTGGTGGCACCCATTTAGGCAGAGGCAGGCAAATCTCTGAGTTCGAGGCCAGCCTGGTATACAGAGTGAGTTCCAGGAGGGCCAGGGCTACACACAGAGAAACCCTGCCTCAAAAAACAAACAAACAAACAAACAAAAACAAAGAAGGTAGGTTCTACCAGGGCCAGGAGATTGTTGGAGGCTGTGAAGGAATGGAGGTTGTGGAGGCTATGGAGGAGTGGAGGCTGGTTTCAGAGACCGTACCTTGAACACATGGGAGAACTGGGGAGAGCTGGGGAGGCAGTAAGGTGTGTCTGTAATAATCCAGTCTCTAGGTATCCAGGTGACTTCTGCAGATGTGGATAAAAATAAGAATAAAGAACTCTCCTGGACTGCGAGATGCAACAGGGCAGTCTAGAGGGTGAGGTTTAGTGAGAGCGGCACCTGCTGAGTGCCCTCTGAGGTTCTGGGCTTGTGTTAGAGCTGTGCTCGGCTGGCTTTATTTAAATTCCTTGGAAATCAAAACCCAGCCTGGCGGTGATGGCAAATGTAATCCCAGCACTTGGTAGGTAGACACAGTCTGATCTCTGAGTTCGAGGCCAGCCTGGACTACAGAGCAAGTTCCAGGAAAGCCAGGGCTACACTCTGTCTTGAAATACAGACAAACAAAAATCAAAATCCAGACCCTATTTTGTCCAATCATAATCCACAAGGGAAGGGATGTGGAGGTCCAGTACCCACAGTCAGGCTTACCCTGAGGGTTCGCCAGCACCTTGAGAGCTCTGTGTATCTGAGACACCACACACAGGATGTCCAGACAAAGGCTCAGCAAGCAGGAGGCCAGCGGGGAGGAGCCCCATTTGTTTAGGATCAAAGTTGACTTACAAGGTGTTTGTTTTTTCCCTTAAAGGTAGGCCTATACACTCTTGGATACCAAGGATTTTTATAAACAAGCAAACACCCTCCTTTGTTAAGGATGGGGTGCAGGTCTCGGTGTGTGGATCCAGCTTCCTGCTGCCGCTCCACTCACCCTAGTGCAGGTCAGCGAATCAGACCCCGTTTCTTTCCTTCATGCCCAGTTCTGGGCTTGCAGGCCTGATGGGATGGGCTCTCTTCCTAAACCAAATGAGGGCTCAGCAAAAACTCCAAAGAGACTGATGGATTTATTTTTGACAAGACATCATTTTAGAAGTCTGGAGTGTAGCTGAGTGTACAACATGTGCCTAAGGGGGAAAAGCCTGGTTTTGATGCCCTGTGCTAAAATAAATGACAAGACTGTCATACACATGCTATGCCCCGCCCCACTCCTATGGAGAACTGCACCTTCTGCATTCCTTGACCTCTGTTCTTCACCCTTCTGGGGTTACTGACCCTCACAGTCCCTATCTGCATATGACGCGGGAGGCGTATTGTGTAGCCTTTTTGTTTAGTGTCTGCTCCTACGCATAGCTTACCTCCTGGACGATAAGCTCACAAAGGCAAGAGTTTGATCTGACCTGCTCACTGATACGGTGGGCGAAGAACACCTATGCACAGGGGTCACTCGCTATCTGCTATCTGGACGGCTACACAGCACTGTTGAGTTGCTGAGCTGGGACACGGAAGAGCTGCTCTCGGTCCACAGGCCATTGACCCTCTGCTCCCTTTAAGTACCTTTAATGATTTCCTCATTTCTATGTCGTTCTCTCTCTTCAAAGCTTAGTGTGCCTCCTTTAATGATTATTATAAAATAGAACATGGATACAATCTCATCCTGCACTGAAATCTATCACTGAAGTGTGCACAGCAGCCCCATGGATACAATCTCATCCTGCACTGGAAGCTATCACTGAAGTGTGCACAGCAGCCCATGGATACAATCTCATCCTGCACTGGAAGCTATCACTGAAGTGTGCACAGCAGCCCCCAAGGCTGTAACACTGAAAATTCATTTGGTGTTCTCAAATCCTTCGAGGCATCATCGCCACAATAAAATAGTTCAATAGCACGGCATTCTCCCAAATCAAGACACATTTATGATCTCATAAAAGCAATTAGTTCATGTTTCTTGCCACTGAAACTATATTTTCTATTCTGGGACTTAAAATGGCTTTTATTTTCCCCTGTATTTTCCTCTGTGTATGCCTTTGTGCCAAGAAACTATTAAATTCTCCACCAGTTAGTATTCTCATTCCTATTCATTGTATCCCCCCTCCCCACCCCCTGCCTCTCTTTGGTGTATAAGTGTGCAGATGTGTGGTATATGTATACGTCATGCAGCTGTGTGCGTATGGAGGTAGAAGTTGATGTCAAGTGTCTTCTTGATTGCTCTTTTTTAAAAATATTTATTTATTTATTATGTATACAATATTCTGTCTGTGTGTATGCCTGCAGGCCAGAAGAGGGCACCAGACCCCATTACAGATGGTTGTGAGCCACCATGTGGTTGCTGGGAATTGAACTCAGGACCTTTGGAAGAGCAGGCAGTGCTCTTAACCACTGAGCCATCTCTCCAGCCCCTTCTTGATTGCTCTTGACCATATTTTTTGTTTTTTGGAGACAGGGTTTCTCTGTAGCTTTAGAGCCTGTCCTGGAACTAGCTCTTGTAGACCAGGCTGGCCTCGAACTCACAGAGATCTGCCTGCTTCTGCCTCCCAAGTGCTGGGATTAAAAGCCTATTTTTGAGACAAGGTCTCTCACTGATGTGAAGCTCACTGGCTTACCTAGGTTGACTGGCCAAGGAGTTACTCAGCTCCCACCCTAATCCAGCACTAGAGTTACAAATGCATGCCACTGTGCCCACCATTTTTTTTTTTTTTTTTTTTTTTTTGTTTTTCGAGACAGGGTTTCTCTGTAGCTTTGAAGCCTGTCCTGGAACTAGCTCTTGTAGACCAGGCTGGCCTCGAACTCACAGAGATCCGCCTGCCTCTGCCTCCCGAGTGCTGGGATTAAAGGCGTGCGCCACCGCCGCCCGGCTGTGCCCACCATTTATGTGGGTGCCGAGATCCAAACCTTTTATCTGGGTCCTCTTGCTTGTGTGGCTGGCACTTGATGGACCAAGTGGTCTACCTGGCACTAGCTGTCACCTTTATTACAGTTCGTTAGTGGAGGGAGAAACATTACTATTTTTGTAAGCATGTGGACTCCCTTGTCAATGATAAATGGTTGCTCAAATGCAGCTTTAATTACTGTTAGAAAAGAATGATTCCACTACGGCCTGTGAACCAACACAAACTCCTGGGGCAGTTGGGAAGCTGATGAGCTCAGACCCAATGTGGACCGTGCGTATGGGTTCTGTGCAGTCTAGAGGACTTAACACACTAGCCTCTCCAGATCACCCAGTGAAGAAGAACCAAGGTTCGTGTTTCTTCTCTCCTGGGCTATTCCATTTTCTTCTCCTTTTCAAATGTATAATTTTCAAAATTATATAAGCACATACTTTTAAAAAGCAAACAAGCTGGGTGGTGGTGGTGGTGCACGCCTTTAATCCCAGCACTCGGGAAGCAGGGGCAGGTGGATCTTGGTGAGTTCGAGGTCAGCCTGGTCTAGGACGATAGGGTTACACAGAAAAAAGCCTGTGTTGAAGAAAACTTTAAAAAAAAAGTAAAAAACAAAAAAAAGCAAACAATGTCTTGTTTTGAAAAATAGTGGTTTCTAATTTCCATCTTTTCCCAAATGAAAGCCTGTTTGACTGTTTCCTTAGCAGTGACCTCCACGTCTCTAGGAAGCACTGACATCCTGTGCTGCTTCCTCTCTCCTCATGCACTCTGTCCCATGCCCCTGCCATGGAAATAAGGAAAACTTGCTAAGATTATGTATGTCTCAATAGTCTTCTATTCATCTTTCAACATTGCATTTACCTATTTATCTGTAGAGGGGGCGTGAGAGTCTCTGTGTATGTGTGTGTGTGTGGGGGGGTCAGAGGACAGTTTTCAGGCTCCTTCCTTCCACCACATGGGTGCCAACTCAGGATCTAAATCAAGTGTTTAACTTGGCAGCGAGCCCCTTTCCTGAGCCACCTCACCGATTGCCTTTGTCTTTAACCTCAAATTATACTTTGGAGAAATCTTTACTGCTATGTCCAAACTGATGCCTCCTTAGAATTCTGAAGGTAACCCACCGTCTCCTAGTGTCCTGTGTTGTCATTCTGATCTTTGGTTCTTCCCACCATCTTTGAAAGTCTGTAGGACACTCCATGTTCCTGGTGTTCTCGTGTTTTCTGATGATGCACACTGACCTGAGTCTATTTTCAAGCAATTATACACCACTTTGTGGCCCTTTTAATCTATGAATTCATATCCTCATGTTCACACGTGTTTCTGGAATTATTTCTTCAACAATATTCATTCCTTCATTTTCTTTTATTTATACGCTGGATCTCATCACATTCCCGGTACACATTTCTGACTGCTTAATTTTACTTTCTATGAGATTTACTGTGCTGTGTCTTCTAAGAGTTCTAGTGAACAGATTTCCATTTCTTCAGGTATTTCTTTCCAATTTGACAATGCAACTTAATAAACTAAACACAGAATTCCTAAATTAAACATTTGGAGTTTCAATTGCAGAATAATTCATATCTCTCTGTAAGTCCTTCTGTTTTTATGAAAGCTCCTCTTTTGTAGCACCTTGTTCTTGTTTGCAGTTATTTCTTTCTCAAATATATATTATATTATATATTATAATTTCCTCAGCTCCTTAGATACCTCTGGATGGTATCCATTCTGTTTCTATTTCCTAGTGATGCTTGGCTATTTATGCTGCAAAGTGAAACACTCGAAAGTTGGCTGGAAGCTGTCTGCTTGGAAGGACAGGACAGGGAAGGAGCCTTTCAATTAGGCGTTTCCTCTAGACTGAAATGACCCTAGGGTTGGGCTTGTGGAAACCCAAGTGGAAGCCTGTTACCTGTTTCTCCTGGTTGGTTTAGACATCCATTCCAGCCCTGTTATGGCTCCAACCCTAGAGAGCCTTTGTTCTAGTCTTGCAGAAAGGATAATCCTTCTGTTTTAGAGAGCTCAGCTGTCTCACTGTGGTGATTTAGAAGAAAATGGCCCCCAAAGGGAGTGGCACTATTAGGAGGTGTGGCCTTGTTGGAGTGGGTGTGGCCTCATTGGAGTGGGTGTGGCCTTGTTGGAGTAGGTGTAGTGTTGTTGGAGGAAGTGTGTCACCATGGAGGTGGGTTCAGGGTCTCATATATGCTCAAACCACACCCAGTGTCTCAGTCTACTTCCTGTTGCCTGCAAGATGTAGGACACTTGGCTACTTCTCCAGCACCATGTCTGCTATGTTGCACCATGATGGTAATGGATTGAACCTCTGAAAATGTAAGCAACCAAATTGTGGTGGTGGTGGTGTCTCTTCACAGCGACAGGAGCCCTAACTAAGACACTTACTCCCTACCCACATCAGGACCCCCCTCCAATGCTCACTCCCTACCCACATCAGGACCCACCTCCAATGCTCCTTAGAACCTACTTGGAAGAA
Organism: Arvicola amphibius; assembly: GCF_903992535.2. Lineage (NCBI taxonomy): Eukaryota > Metazoa > Chordata > Mammalia > Rodentia > Cricetidae > Arvicola > Arvicola amphibius. The sequence continues at coordinate 51,723,009 of NC_052055.2, forward strand.
AGAAAGAACCGCATTCTTCAGTTGTGGCTGACTTCTGCATATACACAATGATGTGAGGACACACTATGCTAAGATAAAATAAAATAAATGTAATTAGGGCTGAAGAGATAGATCAGCAGTGAAGAGCACTGACTGCTCTTTCAGAGGACTTGGGTTCAGTTCCCAGCACCTATGTGGCAGCTCGCAACTGTCTGTAACTCCAGTTCTAGGGGACCCCTAGAACACCCTCACACAGACATGCATGCAGGCGAAACACCAAAGTAGATAAAATAAAAATAAATTATATAAAATGATAAATGTCATTAAAACAACAGAATTGAAACCCGGTCTCAAAACTGCTTCTGATCCATTAGCAAGGAGACTACTTTTATTGCTAAATTCAAAGCAACAGGAGGTTTTGAGGACAGATACCTTTAACCCCAGCACTCGAGAGGCAGAGGCAGACGGATCTCTGTGAGTTTGAGACCAGCCTGGCCTATAGAGTGAGTTCCAGGATAACCAGGATTACATAGGTAGGTAGGTAGGTAGGCAGGCAGGGAGGCAGGGAGGCAGGCAGGCAGACAGGTATGTAGGTAGATAGGTAGATAAATAGATAAAAGTGTCAGAAGGTTTTGAGGACAGAGAACTTACTGATACCGTGATCAGTTTCCTGCCAACAAGGGAGACTGTCTTAACAGCCTTGAAACTTTTTAACTTTTTGACCGTTGTGCCTTTCCTTAATAAGCACTAACAATAAACATAGAATCTGCTGAAATCCATATGTTTTGGATTTATTTTTTAGCAGAGCAAAGTTATTTAAGTTCTGACACTAGCGGCAGCTGCAAACTTAATTTGAAACTGTCAAAAATAGCTCAGTGGTCCTGAATTTCCTGTTTGTCCCCTGCATCTGTCTGCCAGTTTTACAACTTAAAAAAAAAACAAAAAAACCAAAAATCACCTAAATAGAAGCTACGAGATAAAATTTAGCATCGTTATTATTTAAAGCAAAGCCTGTTCAGTCCATCCATGTCTGCGCGGCTGTCTAGCCCTTGCAGCAGTCCTTGGCTACGCACTGGCGATGCTGTCCTGACAGCTCTCGGGGACACACCTTCCCCAGTGCTGCGGACTAAAGCAGACCTTGTAGAGACTGGCGATGCGCTACCGCTGAGCGATAGCTCACGAAAGCTAACTTTTAAAACAAGCAAACAAACAAAAACCCGCGTGAATGCATGCGGATCTGTGAGTGCACACCACATGCACACAAGGGCAACACCACGTCTGCTGGAGTTACACGTCGTTGTGAGTCACCCCAAATGGGTGCTGGGAACCAATCTTGGGGCCTCTGGAAGAACCACAAGTGTTCTTAACTGCTGAGCCATCTCTCCAGGTCCCGAAAGTCAATTCTCTGGCTTAGCCTGTGGATGAACATCCCCACACAGTATTTTCTAAACCAGTGAGCAGGCAAGAAACACCCCTACAAGGAGAAGGTGGGATGGGTGCATCTTCTTAGCTCAAAAACAAGAGCATATGTCTAATTTATGGGTTTGTATGTTTTAACCCAATGCTTACTTTACTTAGTAATTCAACTAAGATTGAAGGAGGATCTATGCACCGGGCACACACAGATGTGGGCTTTAAAATATGGTAAAGAAATACACTCACAGCCAGAATTTCTCAGTCCTCCTTCTCTTTATCAGTCCTAGTGGTCCAGGTTCAGTCCTAGTGGGTCCTAGTGGACTCACAGCCGAGGCTGCTGTACCAGGTTCGGATGCGGCCCCCTGATGCTTTCGAGAAGGAAAGTTTTGTTTCTTTCCCAGCTGAAGCGAATGAAGCGCCCTCTACAGGATGATGAATAAAATCATCCTTTCCAGGGGCCGCCAGACAGAGGGTGGTTCTAGAATCAGAGACACCCACAAAAGACAGCTCTACCCCTCTGAAGTAAATCCTCACGTTCTTGCTGTGTCTCTTTGGCATAACCCAAAAAATGCCGAAAAGAAAGACGCACGCCCTGACGGTTGTGTGTCTCAGGAGAACGGCAACAGATGCTGGGCTGTGGAGTCAGGCCGCTTTGGTAGGCCGTTACTGGCTGTGACTGGGGCTAGCCCCTTCATCTTCCACCGGTGCCATTTCCTTCCGTGGGCCTTCTAGGAAATGTGAAACTGACATTCCCGGAGCGTGCCTGGCACTGACTGGGTGATCTGTGAGGAGTGCTTTGCACGGGGGTGGGGTAGGGTGGGGTGGGGGGGGGGGGGGACGGTCGGGGGGACTACCGTGAGATCTGTTGCCAAGTTATTATTTTCATTTGACTGAGGTTTCACTTCACGTACTATCTACATTAACCTCAAAATACGCTATTGATGTGAAAGGTTTGTTGGTGTTTGTCTTCTAGTTTTATTGATTGATTGATTAATTGATTGGCTGGTCTTGAAGTCCTCCAGCTTCCACCTCCCAGGTGCTAGAATTATACCACAGAGCCACACTAAGCCTGTCAACTAGAAGGGTTTTTAACTTTTAAAAAGTTCTTCCGTGTACGTGGAAAGTTGAAACACTCACAGGGACTAAAGGTGTGCACCGCCACTGTCCAGCGGTGATGTTAACTTTTAAAGTAGATATTACCTAAGCTTGATCTTAAGGGCACCTTGGACCTTTTGGTAGCCTTTTCTGAGGACAACAAGCTTGGTGCTAGTCCACTTTCTCCTTAGTCACCCTCAGTGACAAAGCAGCCGCAACACAGGGTAAAAATCCGGGGAGACAGTCCGTGATACAGGTGAGAATCAGCTGGGACCAGAGTCCTAGCATGATTTGGATGCTTGCAGCTTTTATCTATCTGCAAGCTATCTAGTAAGACCCAGCTATCCCATACTTAGTGAAATGAGAACTGTCAACCACACAGTTCACGGTAATGGTCTTTGATGTTAAATACAGTATTCAGGAGCACGTTTTTATTAAACAGGCATTTAAAAAAAAACAGTAGCTATCTTCAAAGCCCAGAGCACAGCGCACTGTCCCGGGAAAGCCGTGAGTGCTTAGATCAGCTGTGTGGAATTAGCTGATGATCTTAAACATCCTTTCTTCTGAAATATATTTTTAACACTTTAATTGAATTGACCATGGCCTTGTTGAACTAATCAGAAGTACTTCCTATCTTTAAGCTAATTTTATTTCCACTAAGATCTGCTGTGTGTGACACAGGTAATTTGAAACAGCATATCCATGTGTAACACGGTTAATAAAGGAGACGTGGAGCCGGCTGGGATCTGTGGGACAAGGGAGAAAGAACGTAAGGGTGTATCCTACAGGTGAGTGGTTTCCCTCTGTCCTCCCTCAGGGGAAGCCAAGCCATGGCCTGCCTCTCAAGCTGCAGGAAAAAAAAAGCCCTGCCTCAGTCTTTCCAAGACAGGGATGGGACTCTTCCAACTCTGAGGCCGTCTACGAGGACCCCTGGCATGCCTGGCATGTACACTGGGCTCAGCGTGGCTCTGTGTAGCTGGGAGCAAAATGCTCTGACTTCTTCATTTACAAAATGGGGACAAACATGACAGAAACCAAAGGAAAGAAATTCTGAAAATAAGACGTGATGGATGAGTTCTGAAGTGGGGATGGGGACCACGGAGCTGGGATGGGAGACAGGCGTGGAGCTGGAGAGGGAGACAGGGGAGGGAGAGACAGACCCATGAACTTTGTATGAAAATGCCACAGGAAAACTAGCTTTGTAAGCTATATTTTTTAAAAAGCGTTTATAGAGCCAGGCGTGGCGGCACATGCCAGTGATTCCTGTATTTGGGAAGCTGGGTTAGGGGAATCAGGAATATATTATCCACTTACAAAGTCAGTTTGAGGCTAGCTGGGGATACCCGAGACCCAGTATAAAAACTAAAAGCACAAACAAAAAGCGTTGCTATCTGGATGAGTAAGCAGCGACTTGAGATTGCTTCGTGGTCAGTATGTACATCTACCGCAAGCACCCCGTTAAACATGGGACGCCGGCAAGGCGTTCTATAGCTGTATACACATAATCCTTTTTGTTAAAAATTTGGCTACGTGTAATGACTGTTTTGCTTGCACGTATGTCTGTGCATCGTGTGCGCTGCTTGTGCCCACAGAGGCAGAAAACTGTCTTGGATCCCCCGGAAATGAAGTCGTGAACGGTTGTGAGCCATCATGTGCACACTGGGAACCAAACCAGGTGCAAGAACAAGTAGTCTTAACCATCGGGGCATCTCTTCAGCTCCTACTACTTTATCCACATTCCAAATTCTTATCTTCTGCACCCCCCCTTTTTTTGCAGTAAGGCAATTAGAGAATTAACATGAAATGCAAGCACTGTCAAATCCACACAGGATGGTTAAATCTGAGCGGCTCAAAGAGGGCTTCTAGCTTTGAGAAAAACCCATCGTTTGCAAAACAACAACAAATGCCTTTTCCTGTATGGACTTAAGCTCAGGGACTGAGGTCATACTTCAGTAGGGCAATGTGCGTTCCACATGTATGGAGCCAAGAGTTCAACCCTGAGCACCAGGAGAGAACACAAACAGTTAAAGCAAAAGCAAGCTACAAAGCCGAGTCTGCTTTTGTATTTGTCTGAGTGTCATTTGTTATTTTGATAGGGGTGAGACAGAGTTTCTTTCTGTAGCCCTGACTGTCCTGGAACTCACTCTGTAGACCAGGCCAGCCTTCGACTCAGAGATCTGCCTGTCTCTGCCTCCCGAGGGCTGAGATTAAAGGCCTTGTGCTGCCACTGCCCAGTTCTGAATGTCATTTCATGGTAAAATAGTATTTTTTAAAAAATCTTAGCTTGTCAAGTTTGCTAAGTTAACAAAAGAGTTAAGTGTGTAAGGCCCAGGGGTCCACAGCTGTAGTTCTGGCAGGCAGAGGGAAGAGAACTGTTTTACAGTTGAGTCAACTTGTCTATATAGAGAGTTCCAGGCCTGCCAGGGTTGCACAGCAATGTCCCCCTAGCTTAGGAAGGTTTGGAGAGCTGGAGGGCAGAAACAGGGATTGGAGATGATCAGATACATTGTGTACGTGTATGAAAATCTCTAATTATTTTTGTAAAAAACAAAACAAATAACAAAAGACCAAAACATTTCCATTAACTGCCTGAATCCTCAGGAAAAAAATGTATTTTATTGGTCAGGCAGAACCTGAACTAACTGCAAGTTTTCAAATACATCAGGTAGTGAGAGTCCACTGGATAGGTTTGGGTTCATAACATAAGCCGAGTCAAGAAATCATCTCTGAGTCGATGGGGCTGTGCAGGCACATCGCATGGGGCCTTTCACAATTACACCTCTCCTCCACCGTGCTCGCTAGAGAGCAGTCTCCTGTGGACACCATGGATGACTGTGTTTCTCTGAGTTCAGGCTCAAGGATGCCTCCAGGAAAACGGCCTCTCCCCTACTTTCTTCTTTCCCCTTTTTCTAATGAATGCATTGGGCTCAGGTTTTTTTTTTTTTTTTTCTTCCCTCTTTGGCATTGCACACGGAAACATTTACGGAATTATACTTGAATAAGTGGCAGGTTTCTCATTTTTCTTTTTAATTAGGAAAAATGCCTACTCCTTGCTTTGAATTTTATTTGTAATCAAAATACTGCTTTGGAAGGCTTTTTCTGTAGTCTTCGGTCTTCAATTAAACACGTTCTTCTGGGGCTTTGTATCACTGATGTGTGACAGACCTGCCACTGGCAAATGTTCAATATGGAGTTAAACTGAGCTATTAATTATGTATACAAGTTAAAAAAGCACGGGAATGAATGGCCTTTAGGAAAAGTGTTTTACACTCCTAAGTAGCAGAGGGGCCACTGCTTGTTCACTGACTGGTGAGAAATGAGCTTCAGTAAGCCAAGAGTGAGGAGGAGGTACCTGTGCTTGCTTCGTTTATACATTTACATGCCCTATCAGTCCTCGGCTGTAAATGCCATCAAAGGATGCTGGGGATGTCATTCAGTGATAAAATACTAACCCCCAAGTGCACTGGCCCCAAGTTCAATCCCCAACACTGCATCATTTAAAAATAATATATATAATATATTATTTTAAATGTAAAATTATATATATTAACAGGCTTTCAGTATGCATCCCTGGCTGGTGTAAAACTCACAGAGATCTTCAGCTCCTGCCTCCAGAGAGCTGGGATTAAAAGGTGCCACCACACCTACTTAATTTTTGTTGTTAATTTCAAAATGCTACTGAAAGATAACGTGATTCTTACAAAGCACAAGCCATTTCCCGTCTACTGCTACTCTATCTGACGGAAGACTGAAAATACCAGAGGCTAGTACCACCTGTTGCCTGTGGCTGTATATTTGAAAGGAATACTATAGGGCCTACAAAAGAGGCGACTCCCTGAAAACACCTTTGTCATCTGGGTAAGGTGTCACGTCCTGGGAGTCCTAGCAGAGACAGAAGGGTGGCTCCAAGTGTGAGGCCAGCTAGAAAGTACACAGCAAAACCCAGACCACAACAGCAAAAGCTCCGAACCATCTGTTTTTAAATTAGTGAACTGGGAAACCCTCCTTTGCAATCAGATGGGAAAATTCCTACAGAGAGCCAACTTGTGTGAGCATGTGGACTGCAGGATCCCCAGCTCCACAGCGACATGGCAGAGCCTTTGAGCATGTCTTCAGGACGGTGCCAGGCAGAGCTGATTCTCACCTGCATTTCCTTCTACTGGAAGTTGTCTGCTTCTTCACTCAGAGAAAAACCCAACTCAGACCTTCTGCTTCCTAAAGATCGTTCAAGCTCTTTAGACCGAAAACTAGGGGAAAAGGAGGAACCTGCCAAACTGCACTCATGCAGGTTTTTATTTTTCTGTCTTCCACGATTAGACAATGTTACTCATTATTTCAAAAGAAACACAGACAGTGAGCCAGACACTTCATTTTGTGCTTCTGCAATGCAAACAAACCTTTAAATTATATTCAACTTTCTGTAGGGTCCAATAAATCCTTCCAAATACTACGTCTCTAAGTCAGGCATGAGATCTACCTCTTGAGTCAGCAATTCTCTGACACCACCCAGGGGGCGTGAAGGAGCGCAGCAGCTCTGGAGAGCACCAGAGAGTGCAGAGAACAGAGCAGAAACTGGAAGACTGGAAGCAAGCAAGGGCATTACTGTTATGGAGGCTCTCCTGGCCACTTAATGTGGAAACGCCAATGCACTTTCTCCAGCTAACATTGCAAGGGCAGCACACATGGGCAGCTGCTGCACAGAGCGGGGCTTTGGTTTTTAATTGCACAATACTAAACAAAGCCAAGACTGTTGGCTTGTGCTTTTTATACAGGGAAATCCAACACTCTAGGCCTCTGGTAATTTATGGAGTTCATATCCTACCACGCCATATCACAAATAGGAAAATTTAGAAAGTCACACATTGTTAGTATGTTTCACTTTTGATGGACTATAGTCAACCAACTCAGCAAACCTTTAATTTAGAAGAATGGCACGAACTTCCAATTCAGTACTTTGCAGTTCATAAAGTAGGAAAACTCGTTGCTACGTTTCAATAACAACTCAGTGGTGGCTGGGTGTAATTTGTTTGGCTATAATCGGAATGATGGCTTTTGAATCAAAGTAAAATGAATGACAGGTAATGACTGGAGTGATAGCTTTCGGAAAAAGGAGAAAGCTAAATAAGGAAAAGCCAAAACATTTGTTTTGAATTATTTACTTATTTTTAAGAGGGGTGCATGGGTGGAGGTCAGAAGACGACTCTGATGAGCCAGTTCTCTCCTTCCATCCATATGCGTCCTGGGGACAGAACTCACGTCCTCGTGGTCCGCAACACACACACGCACACACACACACACACACACGCTCACACCTCACTCCACACACACACACACACACACACTCTCACACCTTACCCTCCACACACACACACACACACACACGCTCACACACACACACACTCTCACACCTTACCCTCCACACAAACACACACACACACCCACCACACACAGACATATATCACACACATGTACCCCATATTCACCTCACTCCCCACACTCACACAGACACACACACACAAACATATCACACACATACACAGTTCACCCCCACACTCACAAACACACACACCATACACAGATATATATCACACATACACCTCACACACTTCATCCCCTACACTCACACACAGACACACACTCACACACATCACACAGACACACACCACACGCGCACACACACACACACACACACCTCACAGTCTTCCCCACCCCACAGTATTTTGAAAATTTAAGAACAGCTTATATGACTTAGGTACAGTATGATACCAATGCCATACTTTAAAAATTCATAAAAGGAGACGATAACCTAGGGGCTATATATCAAAATGTCTACAGTGTTTTATATAAAGTTAATGAAGAGACATGTTACTCAGTATTTTCCAATCAGCTCGGACTGGAATTACAAAGACAGCCGAAGCCTGATCCCTGGGAAACTTGGGTGTGTTTGTTCTGTACTTCACACTAGCTCTCATTGTCTGCAGAGAATAATTCACCACTGTGAACAAGACTTGGATTTTGAACACGAGCCCTCATATTTGTCCCTTAAATGTGTGCGTGTGTGTGTGTGTGTGTGCGTGTATGTGTGTAATTATAGTATAAGACCTGTGGATAAATTATTTCATTGCCTGTTAAACAGCCATTTGTTAAGTCTAGACAGCAATAAAAGCCATTATTTATAATGTGGCCATTCAATGTACTTGGGGGAATTGTATAATAAACAGGTAATATGACCTATACCCCCTGGACCACATATTCAGAGACAGGGCCACAGTGTGGGTGGAGAAAGGAAGGAGGGAAGGAGAGAGAGAGAGAGAGCACAAAATGCTACTGGTAGACACAATTCACTTTGAAATGGTAAGGCTCTACCATGAGCATCCGTACCTTGTTTGGCATCTATTCATGTGCTACAGATAGTACTTCCTCCCCATTTAACTAAAGGCCCTAAAGCCAAGACCAGCCTGCTCTTTGCTCCTCTGCTGTATTAGCCTATCACTAGCTGTCCAGCTGTTGAGACAGTCTTCACTGCAGCTTCAACAAAGTTCCAAGTACCCTTAAACGGGTCCAGAAAATATCCAACATCACAGTAATCTCTCTTACTAAGATATTTTTGCCCAAGGTCTGCTTATAAAGGGGAGCTTAGACTTGGGGAAATCACCCCAAATCACCAGGTCATTACAGACTGGGGAGAGGCAACAACTGTCTTGTCCATCTAGGCTTGCATGAGCAACAGAACCACCATATACGAGCTGCCCAGGTATGCTTGCTTCAGCATGGCCCGGGCATACGTTTCATTCCTTTATGATTTCAGAGGAAATGATGGAAAGAAGGACTCTGTGGAAGAAAACCGTAGACCTATGGCTAGGTAAGGTCTTGAAAATCTCCTTCACTGACACAGGCACCTGGTGGGCACGGGGCAGACAGACCAGAACGAGAAGCAGCACGCATTTGCAGAGGTAAGACAGAGGGTGCCCAGGGGAGTCTGGGAAGGGTGAGAAGGGTAACAAAACCACACCACACAAGCCGTGGGAGTCCTCAGATGAGCCAGCCCTACATGCTAGCAATAGATTGAGCGCTTAGCATGTCTGGTGAGTCACGCACGCATTAAGAGCTTCCCACATGATGGTGGGTTTGCTCCCCATAGACACGGTGGAGGTACGCCTTACTAAGCACCTGCCAAATTGCTATCTTGTCTAAGGTGGCATGATCTGTGAAGTGAGAGCAGGGTTCTGCCAACTTCCCTCACTGCATTGCCTCCCCTCATTTTTTTTTTTACCCTGATGCCTAAAGTCCTTGAAGCTATGCAAAATGGAAAGTGGTTTTTTTTTTTTTTTTTGAGCTACTGGGGAAAAATAACAGATAGGACACAGGAGAGAGTTCTGTAGCAGATGCCTATCTATGATCTTTGTCTTTCAAATACCATTTTCCTTATTCTCCTGTGGAGATTATTTAAGCTGTGTGATTAGCTTTTTTTTTTTTTTTAACTTGACACAAGCTACAGTCATTTAGGAAGAGGGGAAGTCAATTGAAAACAAAACAAAAGGAAACAAAAATGCTTCCTGAAGATTAGCCAGTAGGCAAGCCCATGGGGCATTTTGATCAGGAATGATCAATGCAGAAGGGCCCAGCCTATTGTGGGTGCTGTTACCCCTGGGCAGGTGATCCCCCCCCCCTCTATAAAAATGTTAAGTGAGCAAGCCAGGAACAGCAAGCCAGTAGGCGGTATTCCTCGGTGGCCTGTGTGTCAGTTCCTACCTCCACGTTCCTACCCTGCTGGAGTTCCTGACTCTGCATCATTGAGCAAGGCAATGATCAGGAAATGTGAGCCAAACAAACCCCTTTCTCGCCAAGCTGCTTTTGGTCACGATCTTTATACAGAAATAAACAAAACTAAGACAGAAGTCATCTCTCATTCTCTCTGGTGGCCTGGTTTTAAAGTTGACCACAGTGACGCTCCAAACGTAAGCAATTAGAATCCCTTTTCCTGGACCAGAAATCATCTTGGAGCAAGCTCAGCCCTGGGATGCTCCTGAACCACTGAGAAGGTGATAGTTTCAGTTGCCGCTAGGCCGCATGCTGCACCTGAGAAAGATGCCAATGCAGGAGGAAGAAGGTCCAGGGGTGGAGGCTGGGTTCTAGGTAATCATCAAGAAGATGATGCTTGAAGCCGATTTGCTCCTGGGCTTCTTGTCTGAATGAAGCAACAAGTTCTTTTTCTCCAGAAGTGGTTTTTGAGAGACCTGATAGGGATCAGAGTCAGGACAGACGGACTAGAGATGAGTAGGCCCAAACGACAGGTCATCAGGACGGCCTGCATTATACGACCACTGAGGGTCCAAGCAACAAGGATGACAAGGTCCCCCTTCCTTTGGGACAGGCGCTGTTGCTGTGAAATGGAGGCACAGCAGCTGGCGGTCAGCAGTTCCCGGCTGCCTAGTGTGAGTCGGCGGAAAAATGATAACAGGCAAGACAAGGGCCTTCCTGCCTCGGAGGTAGGAAATGCTTAAATACCGTCTGAAAAATGCGTCCAGAAACTTCCTGTCTTTGCCTTCCAAACCCACACACGCTGTCCTGGAAAGCGAAAATGTTTCTGGTGCTGGCAGAAGTCCTGCTGTAAGGAGACAGCCCCACAGACCTCATAACAGCCATCCCCAGCAAGCCCTTGCTTTCCTGTAAACCACAGTGCCTACTGCTTACAGTCAGTTAAGAATGAAGAATTCTGCAATTAAGTTGAGACAGTCGGCCGTCTTTATAAAGAGGCACAGTTCTCTGCGTTAAGCTAAAACAGCAACGAGCCCTCTGTGCCTTGGTAAATGTATTGCTTAGAAAGCAGCAAGAAAGCTTCCTTACCCGTGCAGGGCTGAACAAAATGTCAAGGATGTTCTCGTTCCGGTTTGGAACTTGGCCTTTTGAGGGAGCTGAAGCGAAAGAGGGGCGGAGCCCTTTAATTAATTACAATATCCTAGAGAATGTTTGATAGCTCTCCCAGTTGACATTCTAGTCAGTGTGAGAGGAAAATTGACCCCCGCCCTACTCCAAGCTAAGCTGGGTTACACTGTGTATCCCATGTACCTCCCAGGCTTCATTTTAGATGGTGTCTGGCACATTAAAAGGTGGACATATTTTAAAAATTACTTTTACAAGAATACTAAAAGTTATTCTACAAAACCCAAGCCAATGAAAGTCTGTCACACGATTCGTCACCTCTCTACGTCGCCCTGGGGAGCATCGCCAGAGGACAGCATCTCTCCCCAGAAAGAGAGAACTCCATGACAGGAAGGTTATGGCAGTGAAGGCTGAGAGCCTGGACTGCAGCTGCCTCCCGAATACAAATTCTCCACTCAGCCATCTCAGTACACACGCCATAGGAAAAGTCACGGGAAGACAGAGTTTTCATCTGTGACACGGGAATGAGAACGGGGCTGTTGAGAACATTAACTACTATACTGACCATGTGCTGCTCAGCACGCAGTAAGGAAGCAGCTATCTATGCCAATTTTAAGATAAATGCTATTGCTGTTTGTTTGTTTGAGACAGGGTTTTTCTATAGATCCCTGGCTGCCCTGGAACTCCCTCTGTAGACCAGGCTGGCCTTAAACCCAGAGATCCATCTGCATCTGCCTCCCAAGTGCTAGGATTAAAGGCGTGCACCACCATTCCCTGAATCAAATGCTAATATAGATATATATATATATTTTTTTTTGTTTTGGTTTTTCGAGACAGGGTTTCTCTGCAGCGTTTTTAGAGCCTGTCCTGGAACTAGCTCTTGTAGACCAGGCTGGCCTCGAACTCACAGAGATCCACCTGCCTCTGCCTCCCGAGTGCTGGGATTAAAGGCGTGCGCCACCACCGCCCGGCTCAAATGCTAATATTTTAAGAGCAGACAAGAAACTGACCATGGCTCAGCCCACATGACATATCCCGCCTCCTTTCCTACGAAGCCCTCCTCTGTGCTCCTGCTCAGAAAATTTTCCCTTAACCTGAACAAAGTATTTAGGAGCAGAGGAACATATCTGGATTTTTGCTTTTTAAAAAGAAGTATGTGGGTTGGGCACGGGAGTTTACATATTTAATCTCAGTACTCTGCAGGCAGAGCCAGTCTGATCTGTGAATTTGAGGATACCTTCCCTGGTCTACACAGCAAGTCCCCGGCCAGTGAGACCTGCCTCAAAATAAATAAATAAGTAAATAATTAATAAAAAAGAAAACAAAAGCATGTTGTGTGTTGTGTTACTGCTCCACCACTATGATAAATGAGATAGTTAAATTAAGGTGTTTGCCTCTGTTCACCACAGTCCAGGAGTGAGAGAGAGCATCTTTCGTTTGGAAGGTTCTGGTGAAGGTACCAAGTGGCAGTGGAGAACAAAACTGTTCACTTCATGGCTAAAAATCCCAGGAGAATAAAAAAGAAGCGTGGTCCCATGAGTCCCTGTCGGGCACATCCCCATAAACCCTATGGAACTGACCTCTTGTAACACATGGGCAGCAGGGGGGCACTTAAGACTCAAACTATAGGGGGGCAGTGGTGCCCAACATCCGGGAGGCAGAGGCAGGCAGATCTTTGAGTTCAAGGCCAGCCTGGTCTACAGGGCCAATTCCAGGACAGGCAGGAGTACACAGAAAAACCCATCTCAAAAACAAACAACAAACTAACTAACTAACAAAACTATAGCAGAAAACACCCTATAGCCTATGTTCAGAAATAAAATTATTCAAAAAACACTAGCAAAATGTCAAGAAATGTTACTATGCAAACAGAGTCTATGACAGCCAGGAGATTGCTGAAATGGAGCTCAGACAGTTCATTACAACAGCAGAGAGATTAGTACTTACCATTTATGTTCTACAGAAAAAGAATTATTTGACTGGGTGGTATAGCACATGCCTTTAATCCCAGCACTCAGGTGGCAGAGGCAGGCGGATCTCTGTGAGTTCAAGGCCAGTCTGGTCTACAAAGTGAGTTCCAGGACAGGTAGGGCTGTTACACAGGGAAACCCTGTCTAGAAAAACAAAAGCCTGGTGCAAAACCAAAAGGACAGACTGCAAATACTCTGAAAAGACCCTCAGCTCATCAGTACACCTCAGGACACATTTGAGGATGGCATAGTTAAATAATATAATAAATCAAAGTGGACTGTTAATCAACGGTAGACAGCGATATATCATGAAGAAATCAAGTTAGCCGAGTAGACACGACGAGGGAGCGTGAAGGAGATTTGTTCCGTGGAAAGCACTCCTCACAGACGTGATGCTGACTGAAACCGCTAAAAGTAACATCCTCAGTGAACAGCGTATCCACCTTCATCCTGACAGGATGTCCTCTTTGACCTGCGACTCACCACTGGGGTTAGATGGTCTGGTCACTGAGTCCCGGGATCCTCCTGCCTCAGCCTCTCCAGGGTTGGGATGAGAACCAGCGCATCTTCCATGAACATTCGCACAGGTTCTGGGGATAAACTTCAGGTCTCTGTGTGTACACAGCAAGCACTACATCGACAGAGCCATCCAGCCAGGCTCTTCCATTCGAACCCTGAAAGCGAGTCTTCCATGGAGTACTCAAGAATGCTTACAAGCTCACTTTCGTGGCTATAAAACTCAGTTTTACTGGCTGAATGTTACAGTTTTTGTGGGCGTGCTGAGAACCCCATTTCTCTGTTTCACGGTTGTCTGTCTTCTGCTTTCCTCACAAGAGGACTCAAGAGTTCTGACCAGATAAACCCGGTTTTGTTCTGAATGAGCTCCAAGTTTGAAGAACTCTTGTATATTTACTAATAGAGGAACCCGAAGAGTCATGAAGTTCACTTTCTGTGGCGAGGACAGTTTCTACCCCTGTGACGTTAGTTCCATGATACACTTTGGTCTCATAATAACAGGCTCCTAGGACGGAAAGATCTTAGCAAAGAACTACACTAAGTTTCCAGCCAAGGCATGGCAGCATGTCCTGGGAAAAAGTGGTACCCAGTGGGAAAGGAAAAGGCTGGGAGCCTCTTAGACTTAGTAACCCTGAAGTCTGTTATGCCGAGTTTTGAAATTTCAGCTTGTTCATCTATAAAGGACGCTAACAATGGTACTCGCAAGGTCCTTGGGCGGATGTGAACAATAACAGATGCATGAGCGCCTGCTGTACTGTGTGTGGCTGAATCTTGCTGGGTCCGCATTCCAGCTTGTCTCTTCAGAGCTACGATTCCCCTGACAGACTAATCAGGTTCTCCAAGGCCCAGCTTTCCTGTCCTCAAAGCTCAGAAAAGAACACCTCATGACGCTATTTTTTTCAGTTAAGTCTTTTCGTACGGCTTGAACCCAGGGACCCATGCATGCTAAGCAAGTGCCTTACCCCTGAGCCACAACACTAGTAGCCACCGTGTTATTTCAAAATACTGCGTGGGATAATATGCATTGTGTTCAAATAATATGAACTGCTATTATAAGGCCCACTTAGATTAAAAGCTAGGCATTAGATAGCCCCATTTTCTAAGTTCTCCCATTAATAGTATTATATATCATAAAGGGAGCTGCTTATAGCTGATAGTGTTTATTTATGAGAAGACCATACTTATAGTATATATATATAGTGTATATATATAGTATGTATATATATATATATATGTATATATATATACTTATAGTATGTGGAGTAGAAAAACATACTTTAGGTCACCCTAGAATATTAACACAGATTATTATGTATTTCTAGGCATAAAACAATATGGAAAACAGAACTGGGGACTCTGTGAAGATTTCCCCCTGGGAGTACAGTGAGGCATCGGCACAGACCAGAATGACTAACTCCGCCATGTGTGGACGCTAAGTGCTAAAGAAGAGATAAAATAATAAACACTACTGGGGTTCTGAGGAACAAGGCTGGCTGGCTTGTGGGAGGTAAGTTCAAAGGAACGGGTGGATTCTGAGCTGGTCCTTAGAGAGCAGCCTTGGGAGGGGAACAAGCTGGAAGTCATCATTACAGACAGTAAGAGGGCTCTGCCCCGTCTACCCCACCTACCAGGAAAGACGCACACTGGGGTGTCTGAAGACACAACCTTTGGTCTTGGCGGAAGAATGGCTCCTACATTCCTAAATCCGAGACCTCACAGGAAGCTGGAAGAAGAGCATCAGCAGCACAGCAATCAACGGCTCTCCCCCATCCCAGGGGGCCTCATTCCTAGGTCTGTATGGTGTGAAGCCCTGATGCTCGGACCAGACAAGCTCCAAAGGAATCCACACCCATGTAGAACCAAGTTAACCACAAGGGGGACAGCAGGAGAAGCTGGCTGCCCAAAGCTTATCTTGACAGTCTCCCCAGCCATGTGCTGAGTTCTCAGTACAAGGATTACCTGGTATTCCAGGCTCTGTCTCTCCCTTAGGCCCCAGACCCAGGACTGCCACGGCCTAGGGACACCTCCACCTGGGTGACTCAAGGGTCCTGCGGCTGTGCTCGTCCCTCCCAGCCCTGTCTCATGGGACGCATGGCTATCTGAACCAGGAGCCTGTGAATGCTTACTCCTGCAGAGGACGACTCAGTTGTTCCCCAGTCTGGTCTCGCCTCTTCTAATCTCTCCATCCTCCAGACTGCTCCCATAAAGAAAGTCCCTGCCAGATAACATCTGACCCCTCTCACACAGCACGGAAGGGCATCATTAACTGGCCCCAGCCCACCAGCCTATCTGAGCTGTTGCTACTCTGCCTTGAAATGTACCCTTGGCAACATCTAATTTCCTGAGCAGTCCTTGACCCTCCCCAGCTTTGGGGCCACCATGCCGACAACTGGTCACGTCTCATCTTCCGGCTTCAGTGCCAGAGCTAGCCCTGCTTTCAGTCTCTCTCTCGGTGCCCCTCTGTGTGCGGAGAGGTGTCATGAATAACTCAGGCTTGGACTTGGGACCCTCTCTGTAAGCATCTGGAGAGCACGTGCTAGAACCCAACCAAACAGACATGTGTCAAGTATGACTAAACTTCAAAATGAAAGCAGGGTCGCTTGCTTGAGGCCAACAAGTTGGGAGAAACCTGCTACTAATGTTGGTGTATAGGTGTGGGAGAGAAGAATGGGACAGTCTCCACATTTTATCCACACACCTTTCTTTGAACCCACTGAAATACTTGTTTTTACACCTTATGTATATTGTGATAGGATGAGGAAGAAAAGCATTATGTGGTGTTACTGTGTTTTGTTTCTGTTACATGGTCTTACTTTGTAGAATGTAGCCCAGGCCTTGAATTCATGGTGACCTATCTGACTTAAGACTCCTGAGATATGCAACATGGTGTTTGTTTAAAAGAAATAGCCCCTGCCGGGCGGTGGTAATACACGCCTTGAATCCCAGCACTCGGGAGGCAGAGGCAGGCGGATCTCTGTGAGTTCGAGACCAGCCTGGTCTACAAGAGCTAGCTCCAGGACAGGCTCTAAAAAAGCTGCAGAGAAACCCTGTCTCGAAAAACCAAAAAAAAAAAAAAAAAAAAAAAAAAAAATAGCCCCTCAAGTTTTACCTGAATTTACAGTTCTGGAACTATCTTTAGCTGTGCTCAAATTTATCTAGACTGTCTCCACCCATACTCAAGTTCTAAAACAAGAAGCAAGGAAACTCAGAAATGCTTAGAGCCAGCAAAGGCAACCGGGGTTCACGGGAGCTTTGAGAACTCCAGGAGACACACGACTGTCAGAGAGAGGGTAACACGTGGATTCATGCCTGAAATAACAAGACAAACCCCCAGAATCCTTGAGTTTTGAGTAGCTGACTAATTGTAATCATTTACTTTCCTCGAGGATTAATAGAAACCATCTGCTTGATGATAAAGCTGAGCCGTGCAATTGTCGGAAGAAAAATGTGCCATGGTCAGCATAAAAAAAGTCGGATCGAGGAAGCCTGTTAGGCATACATATTTTTTTAAAAATAATTAAAGCCAAATCACATTCATTAATTTAAAAAAAAAGTTGTGATCGGGGCTCTATTTCTTTACTTATTTGCACCACCCTGTTAATATGCACCTATCTAACCTTCAATTTTACCTTGCAGTATCTTCAGCAGCTATAACTGCACAGCGGCTGAGCACACCTCAGGATGCTGAGGGGACCGTGAGAACGGAGATGGGAAAATGAATGTCCACTGTGAACGACACGGCTACCTCTGGGGCTGATGCCTTCATGTCACGGAGTTATTTGTCTTTCCAGCAAACAGGGAGACGGTTGTAAGGCCTGCAAACAGACTTCCCTTTGGACTGGCCCTGTCTCGGGCTCTGGGTGATGCTGACCACAGTCGTGCTAGCAGATGGGGGAGAACCCCGGGGAAGACAGGAGGCTTTTGTTACCCAGCAGCCTAAAGAACAGGGAGCCAGCAACTTCTCAACGGCTGTAAATATTGATTCACCTGCAAAGAATGAGGGTCTCATCTCTGTATGGCAGCAAACAAGCTGAGGGAGAGGAGACCCTAGCAGGGAGCGGCACACATGTGTAAGCCAGGGGCTGGAGCCGGACTCTGCTTTGTGTGTGGCCTAAGGGAAGGGCAGATGTTCATCTGGCCATTTTCCTTCTTAAAAGGAGCCAGTAAACTGTCTGCTTTCAAAGGGTCCTCTGCTGGACCCAGCTAATTTTATAAGCAGAGATTACATACTTACTAACCGACTGCAAGGAAGATTTTTTAATTCATAAATCAACTGACAGCTGATCTTCAGTATCCTAGCCATCCCTCTCCCTCTCTCGCTACTTTACAAACACATAGAAACTAAAACAAAACAACCCCCCAAAACAAAACCCTTAAGCCAGTGAACCAACCAAAACAAATAAGCAAACAAATAAAGCAATCCTAAAATCAAGAACTCCATTAGCCATTTACCGTAATTGTTCTTTCAAGAAAGCAACTTAATGTCATTACATTCCTGTCTGCTTCTGTAGCATGGGGGAAAATCACAGCTTCCCCGTGTTACACACAAAAAGGTAGAAGGTGTGGGAACTCAGGAAGATAATTTGTAGTACTAAGTATAGAACCTGGATCAGACAACTCATCAAAGGGAAGCTGGTTTATTTTACTCCTTCCATTCCTGCCCGTCAGTCCCAACAACCACCAGTAGGGGGCTCCACCTAGAAGGCATCGTTTCCCTAAAACAATTTCAAAAATGATTTTTAATGTATGTACATGGCATTTTGCCTGCATGTATGTCTGTATGAGGGTGTCAGGTCCCTTGGAACTGGACTTACAGATGGTTTGAGTTGCCATGTGGGTGCTGGGAATTGAACCCACGTCCTCTGGAAGCGCAGCAGTAAACTTCAGAGCCCTTCACCTCTCCCCTTGAGAAGGACTAAGGGAGGAGTCAGTCTGGGGCAGCTGGGAGGGGCCAGCAGCACTTGTATGGGGAATGCACATAAAGATTCTGCAGTTTCAGCAAACAAGCAAATTTCTGGAAAATGGGAATGGTCTGAGGTATTTCACAACAGGCTTTTTTTTTAAACATCTACTTATTCATTTTGTGTGTGCATACGTGTGTGCACGCACTATGGATGGACGCAGAGGCCAGAGTATAACTGTAGGAGTTGTCCCTCTCCTTCCACCATTTGTGACCCAAGCATCAAACACTGCTCAACCAGGCTTGGAAGCCAGCACCTTCACAGGCCGTGCCATCTCACGGGCCCCAGGGCAGGGCATTATACTGGAATTTGCTCACTGTAAAATTTTGAGGGGGAACAAGAAAAAAATAACCTATAATTTCAAAGTGGAAACCTTCAGAATTAAGTGAAAACCTGTTTTTAAAAAGTCCAAAATAGTAGCTGGAGACTGTTTTCAAGAGAAGTAAGGACATTTCCCTGATTACCTTGCAATAGGGAGGCTAGAACAGGAGGCTGGTAACTTTCAGAGGTGGAAGGTGGCCCCATCCCCACCCGCCTCCTTGACTCTAATAATTCACATGGTACACAGAATAAGAACCAGAAACCCCCAGGGATGCGAAAGCTTCATATGAGATGACGAAGATCCTGATTAGAAAGTTTTGCACTTAAGAGGCTCATTCATCACTGGCCGGGTGGTGGTGGCACACACGCTTAATCCCAGCACTTGGGACAGAAGGGCAGGTGAATCTCTGTGAGTTCAAGGTCAGCCTGATTGATCTACATAATGAATTCCAGAATGGCCAGGGCTACACAGAGAGAAACCCTGCCTTGAAAAACGGGGCCAAGAGAATAAAGGGAACAAGCATTTTACTAGTGTAAAGCCACGCTCTGTTCCTGGCAAAGTAATTTTCCAACTAAAACCTGGGCTTATCTCAATAAAGGTTCTCCAGCGCTCTTCCTTAGGTGGAATACCTTAGCAGACAGGAACACACAGCATGTTAGTGGGACCCAGTGATTCAGAAAGCATTGCTTTCTACATTGGTAACTCTAAAAAATAAAAAGAGGAACCTTCTGCCAAGCCTTCAAATTGCCAGAGAATACATAAATTCTGTTAGGACATAGAGGAAAATGGAAGACTTACAATTATTAAACAATAAGCAGAGAACATACTTCATGTGGGAATATATATATATATAAAATCATTACCTATCCCTGACTGGCCTGAAGCTTACTATGCAGCCCAGGCTGGCTGAGAACTCACAGAGACCCACCTGCCTCTGCTCTCCCAGGGCTGGGACGGAAGGCGCACGGTGCGCTTCATTGCATTTCTATCATGAAAGTGTGAAATCTTTCACATCTGCTCTACACAGAGGGTCTTCTTAGAAGGGGCACAAAGATCATTATCCTAATGTTTCTTCGCGTTTCCAAAGACAAAGGCGCTCAGGACTGAAAATGTTTCCGTTACGTTCCAGGGCTTACTACGAAAATTTAAAATAGAACAACTAGGTATTTGTAAGCTCTCAGACGGTCTAAACATCCTAGCTGTAAGAAATAAAGGTGACATTAAAGAACAACTTTAAAGAGCCACCCTCCAGATCCCTCCTGGAAGGGCAATTATTTCTGTGCAGCCTTTGCTCCGTGAGCTGCTTGGTTGCTCAGCAGAACAGCCTCCCTCCTAATGCCAGCACACAGAAACCTTCTATTATTCTAAGAATTATACCTTTCACTATTTAATCACCAAATATGATTTCTTTATAAACAGCCTGGGGTTAGGTCTGTAATATTACAGTGTCTCTAAATTCCACTCGAAGGTAAGCAAACATTTACCACCCTACTCAGTGGCTGAATACAATCATATTCTTCTCTGTGGTTCATACATAAAGCCCTATTGATTAGGTTTAAGTGGCCACTTACAAGGTTGCCTTAAGCAATTGCTTGCAGAAATCAGTAACTGGGGTTTTCTAATCTAGGCAGAGACAAAAAGCTACAGACCTCACCACATCCCTAAGGTAGCAGGGCCCTGGGAAGATCTGGTCCCTTACCTCCTCCCAGATTCATCGCAAGTTATGTTTGTCTTGGCTCTTTCTGAAACAACAACAACAACAATGAAAATGCTCCGCGCACCATGATAATAATAACTAATTACCTGTACTGGGGTCACGCATCTTATACGTGGGGATTTCTGTCATCTTCACGGCAGCCGTTTAAGAAGTTACTATCCCACTTCACAGTCTCCCCACACTCACTCAGCTAGCTAGCTCCAGTGTCATGGACAGCATCTTACTCAGGGACAGGACCCGATATAAAGAAAGGTCTTAGAATTTTGTTTGCTTGTTTTTATTTTTTGAGACAGTTTCTCTGAGTAGCCAGCCCTGGCTGTCCTGGAACTCGCTCTGTAGACCAGATCGGCCTCGAACTCACAGAGATCCACCTGCCTTTGTCTCCTGAGTACTGGGATTAAAGGTGTGCGCCACCACCTTGCAGTGGTCTGAGAAATCTTCGACAAGCATCCGGATGACTTCTCTAGCTGGATAAGATGTCTGTAAGTCACTGTGCTCTTCAATTTTCAATGTTTATCTGTCTATGGGGCTGGAAAGGAGGGTTAAGATGCACAACACGGAAAACTGCATTTTGTAAATTGGAATGAACGTCACAAATGTCCTCCCGCTAAATCAGCAACTGTTTCCAGCGCCTCCCGTGTGCCATATGTCCCGTGTAGAACAATACACTCCCTTGCCTTCAGAAAGTGTATGGTTTAGTGTAGGTCAGGGACCAAAGCTGCAGTCCTACCACAGTCACTGGCTGGGGCTAGTCAGCAACAGGAAGTTCACCCTATGCTATGCTTTGGGGATAGGGGTTGAGACAACAGCAGGTGGCTGCTTTATAAACTACAGTTTATTCAGCGCCTACATACTTGGGGTCAATCTTTTGTAGGCTGGCTGGGTTACAGCCCTAGGGATGAGAAGCAGCAGTAATGCCAGCTAAACGGATGAATGATGGGCAAACTAGCAGAACTGCTTGCATCAATTGGGAGGATCCCCAGAAAATTCTAAATAATTTGCAAGCTCAGACAATTTGTGTTTCTGATTTGCATCGGAGCAGCAGGTAACTCTGCCTTGTCCCCTATTCCCTCTGCCGGTGCCGAATGGTGAAATCGTCTGTTTAAAAGATTCTTTTGGAGGCAGGAGAACCGGATGCAGCCTACTGTACATTCACAATTCAGGGAGCCATGGATTGTTACCATACCGAGGGTTCCGGGGGAGTCATCAAAATCAAAACTTCAGGTTTCATGGTTGTTTTATGTAACCGTGCAACATTTCTCTCTATGGGAAGCTTCTCAAGCCCATGCTAAGGAACTCCCTCCAAAACACCACAGTTTTCCTTGTCAATCAAAAAGTGAACAGGTTTGACACTTTAAAATAAGGGACTGTCATATTCAGGGCTTGACTAGACTGTTCCAATAGCAGTCATTTAAACCCAGCTTTTCAAGAGAAAAGCTACAGGCTCGGTAAGTGGCATTTTGGAGGGTGACAGCTTCCAAAGGAGGCTTCCAAGCGTGATGGTGTCTCCGAAGTCTGGAGAGGAGCATGGGATACGCAGGTTGCCTCTAAGAAAAGTGTGTCAACAGAACACAAAGCAATGGTCAGTCACATCAGTAAAGGAACTGCAGCTTAGATGGACACGCACACGCACACTTTTATGAACAAAATACAAGATGTAAATATTCTGTGACATATTTATATCACCCTAATTTGTAATATGCAAAAAAACCCGCTTTGTAGTTATTCTTTGTCCAGAATTACAATTAAGAATGAAAAGGGGGAGGGGAGAAAGCCAACAATTTGTTAATGGTTTAGTAGAGAAATGCCAGGTTAATTAAAACAACGGCAAAAAAAAAAAAGGCACAATGTTTCCTAAGATTTACTGCCATTTTATTGAAGGGCCAACCTTCCTTAACATTCCAGCTGTGAAATTGCCTTAGGAAAATTCCAAGGCTGTAGTGGAAAGTGCAGTTAAGGTCTCCAACAGGACGCTGCTTGCCTGGGTCCCTGGCTGGCTTTACCCTAGGCCAGCAGATGCCAGCTCTAAGTGGGCGCTGGCGAGACCGCAGGCTCACCAGGACCCGCCTGCCTGTTGCCTTTGGGCAACTAAACTACAAAGCTGCACTGTTGTAAAAAGTCTGCTCACACAAAGTAATACAGTGCTCTCTCTCTAGGCTTTTATGATCTGATTTTCTCTTAAATAGCTTCATTCTCCTCCGAAGAGCTCAAATATGTGGTGGATAACGGTAAAAATGGCAGCGAAGGGCTGCCCGGCTCAGAGAGCAGAAGGCACTGTTGAAATGGTGAATATACTGAATTAGTTACTTTCAGTCAGTCAAGTGGCCAGCAGAGGGGCAGTGTTTGTTTGTTTTTTAAAGGGTATATAATCCAATGTAGCCAATTGCATGATTGACTGTATACCATTTTCATCAAGAGGTCTTAGCTTTTAGCATGCCGTTTTGAGTGGAAATTTCAGTAGAAAACTTAAGATTTGGGAACACTAAAGAATTTGCAAAAGGCCTGGGGCAAAAACAAAAACAAAAACAAAAAACCAAAGGACAAATAGCTCGGGCCTTGTAGGGTGCTATCCACACATCAGAGCCATAAGGAGATCATTTTTCCTTCCTGTTACCAACAACTGCTCTTCTTTTAGGTTTTAGGAAGCAGCAATCTAATCCATCTGAACTATCAGAGATAGGAGTTCAGACGAACGGTGTTGTTACAAAGTTATTTACTTGTGTCATTAACAGAGACCAAAATAAAACTCACTTAAGATTTTCCATGCTAAGGGAGCTATCCTGGTCTCTATCAAACACAGGTAACTGACCTACTTGTTGGCTCTGGTGTAGATTCTGCCCACATGACAGCTTCCACAGTGGGGGATGGCACACCAGATGGGTGAGGCTTGCTGCCCATGCTGAAGGGCTTTCTTTATGCATCAATGCACACGATCGCTGGCCACTGAAGAGACACTCTCAGGTTCCCTAGACATCATCTCACAGAATGAGTGTCTAAGCAACAATTCTTTTTTTAAAAAAAAATTATTATGCATACAGTGTTCTGCCTGCATGTCAGGAGAGGGCATCAGATCCCAGTACAGATGGTTGTGAGCCATGCGATTGCTGGGAATTGAACTCAGCACCTCTGGAAGAGTAACCAGTGCTCTTAACGGCTGAGCCACCTTTCCAGTCTCCCCAACAATTCTTTTCTTGTTTGGTTTTGTTTTTTTGCTTTTTTTTTTCAAGACATGGTTTCTCTGTAGCTTTGGAGCCTGTCCTGGAACTGGCTCTTGTAGACCAGGCTGGCCTTGAACTCACATAGATCCGCCTGCCTCTGTCTTCCAAGTGCTGGGATTAAAGGCGTGCGCCACCACCGCCCGGCTCCCCCAACAATTCTTAATGCACCAGAAAAGAAAGGAATAGGGACCATCTCTTCAAAGTCAAAGCAGAGAATTAAAATTCCAAATCCAGTTAAATGGATTATCTTTTGACTTTTAGGTATGAATGGTCTCTGAAACATGTGTTCAAATTTATCCTATTTCTGTTGTTCAGGACTGTGTGTTGGGGTGGAAACAATATCAGAGAAAAAGAAAGCAAAGGAGGCACAGACAGAAGAGAGAAAAAGGGAGGAGGAAGGAGGGTTCAATTTCTCCACTAAAGGGAAGTGTTTACTACTTCTGTAACTAGACCAGGTCACTTTCATGCCTTGTCTGGTTAAAGCCAGGATCTTTGACACTGAAGGCCATCTTACACATGGCTAACACTATTCAGAAGGGAGCTCACTCAACTATAAACACATACGAGTCAAGAAAAATGCCCCTCCCCATTGTGGAAGGTCGAGAGCCCTATTTCCATGCAAGAGGTCCTGATAGAAGTAATGATCCTGCTAACATTGACTAGTCACATAAACATAGTAACAGAATTCTGTCCTAAAGAACAAAGATGAAGCCCAGGGTGGGTCTGTACTCCCTGAAATCACACAAATCTCTGCAGACTGGTTACATCCGTCCTGCTTCCCTGAGGCATTTGTCACACCCCTGACAAGATCAAAATGAGATAAGCCCCAGGAACTCTAGGAAGCTATTAGGATGGCGATGTTAGGGAAGGGCCTAAAGTTAAGACTTAGCAGACATCATACTAGCCCATTAATAACCGACTGTCACCTGCTACTGCAGAAGCTAGGACGACATATCCAGCAATAAGCCTTTTCCCTTTAGAAGTACCCACAACAGAAGTAACAGCGGCCGGGCGGTTTCTTTAAGAAGGAACCTTTCCACTCCCAGTCACTTCTCTGACCTTTGTTCTTCTAAACTTCCCCATTATCCCCTCGTTTTTCTTCTGAATATTATTTTTGACTCTATTTAACGTCCGAGTTTTAGAGCAGTCATAGAAGAGCTAACTGGCGCCATTTCTCTTCAGTGGGTGTGCCGTGTGCTGCGGGACGTTAACTCCATTCTGCCCAAGAATTAAAGGACTTTGTTTTAAACTTAAAAAGCCATAGGTTCAGAAAGTAACAAGTTTTTAATTACAGGGTAAAATACAAGTCACAAGTCCTCATTTGAGATTTATCAGAGTATAAATGCGATTTGTGTTAGTTTTCAAGTAGAATGCTTTTAGTACTAATGGCCTGGTTCTTATGTACGATACCTAGGATGCACTTTAGTACTGATGGAAAGACAGGCCAATCAAAGACCAGGATATTATCTAGTCATAAGGTATTTCTTAATTGCAAACCACATCCCCAAATCCCAGACTTCAAGCAAAGGATCTCAAGTTTTAGGCCAACTTGGGGCTACTGAATGAAAACCTGTCTTTAAAAAAAAAAAAATTCAAACCACTGTGAGTCAGTCAATGTAGCCTTTAGAGATATACTGGAAAAAATAAAACTAGTTTTCAGATGGAAAGCGTAAGAAAAACTAAGGCATATACATATGCTAATGTGGTAATAGTAGAGTAGGAAAGGCTAAGATGGGGAGGGAAACTCACTAGAGACCACGTCAAGCGACAAAGAAGTTAATTTCGGGTTATGAGATGCCAATGCTATAAAAGGAAGAGTCAGGCTGTAATATGTACATATTAGAGCTACAGAAAGCTTTAAAGAGCCAGGCGATGGTGGTGCACACCTTTAATCCCAGCACTCGGGAGGCAGAGGCAGGCGGATCTCTGTGAGTTCGAGACCAGCCTGGTCTACAAGAGCTAGCTCCAGGCCAGGCTCTAAAAAAGCTGCAGAGAAACCCTGTCTCGAAAACCAAAAAAATAAAAAAAAGAAAGCTTTAAAGAGTTATGAATGTACTTGAGATTGGCCGATATAGCATTAACGACAGTGAATTCTGAATGAGAGCACTTCTGGGAGAGATCTGAAAAACAAGCATGAGGGAGTGACGCACGGCGGTACACATCTTTAATCCCATACTCAGGAAGCAAAAGGCAGGTGGATCCGTGTGAGTTCGAGGCCAGCGTGGTCTACACAGACTTCCAGGCCGGTCAGGGCTACACAGTAAGACCCTGTCTCAAAATAAAACAACCAACCAACAATAAAAACAAACAAAGAATTAGGGGCTGGAGAGATGGCTCAGTGGTTAAAAGCACTGGCTGCTTGTCCAGAGGATCCTCATTGGATTCCCAGCACCCACATGATGGCTCACAAATATCTGTAAGTCAAAGGGATCCAATAACCTCTTCTAGCCTCAGTGGCTACCAGGTACACTCGTGGTACCTATACGTTCAGGCAAACACTCAAAAAAAAAAATCCGAAAAACAAAATAAGAATTAGAACTAACTATTAAATACACAAATGGATGAACGTAAGAAAAATAAAGATGGAAGGCTTCAGAAGCCGATACACAGTTAAGTGTCAGAGCAGGGTAAAGACATGAGAATAGATAAAATGTAGACATCACTTTTTAATACGGAGAGGGCTTTATGAAGACTGACCTTCATATCTTGATTACAGTAGGAAAAGACAAGATTACGTGTGTACGGGAGGAAGAAACTGGCCAACATAACGAAAGAGCAATCACTGGACGGAAGCACCAGGTGACCGACAGAGATGGGGCTTGCATTAATATCTCAGCAGGTTTAATAAAAAATATTTAAACAGTAACCAGGACAGGGTCATGGTTTTGGAAACCACGGTGAGCTAGCTGCCACAACAGAAACTTGCCCTGGGCTAATAAAATAGAAACAAGCTAAGGAAGAAGAACATTGTCGCCTTCTCCAGCTATGTGCCTGCTGAAGGGGTTTAAGTCCAATCTGTTTTCACATTCATATACACGATAAATGGACAGAGAGAAAGTGTTCCGATCGCTTGATATTAAATAGACTGGGAAGAACTTAACTGTTGTCATGCAAGCCAGGACATTGTTAGGACTTACCAGGTTCAAATAAGGATTATTAACTAGAGTGACCCAGATGTTTGGTGTTGGGCACCACAAACGAGTTGCAATTTGCCTTCCTCTTCTTCCCTTTCTCTCCTCTTCTTTTTGTCAGACAGGGTCTCCCTGTGTAGACCAGGCTGTCCAGAAACTCCATACATAGAGAGATCGCTTGCCTCTGCCTCCCGAAAGCTGAGATCAAAGGCACGTCTACTGCATGTGATCTAGCAATGTCTAAAGCGAAATAATAGCAGGAAAATTTGACTGGCCGGGCAGTGGTGGTGCACATGCCTTTAATCTCAACACTCAGGAGGCAGAGGCAGGCAGATCTCTGAGTATGAGGCCAGCCTGGTCTACAGGATGAGATCCAGGACGGCCAGGGCTACACAGAGAAACCTTGTCTCGAAAACAAACAAACAAACAAAAGAATGGTAAGAAAACTTGATTTATCAGTTATATCTTTTTTGTTTGTTTGTTTGTTTGTTTCTTTGAGACAAGGATTCTCTGTAGCTTTGGTGCCTGTCCTGGAACTAGCTCTGTAGACCAGGCTGGCCTCGAACTCACAGAGATCCACCTGCCTCTGCCTCCTGAGTGCTGGGATTAAAGGTGTGCACCACCACTGCCCAGCAGTCATATTTTTTTGATAATTAAATTTGTTTCTTTCTAAACAGTATTGAGATCTTTCTTGGGGCCATATTTTAAAATCTATGAATACTAACACTTCCCAAATTTCAAGCCAACTTTACCACTACACTAATATCTTTGGAAGAAAGACTTAGATTTGGGGATTTTTTTTTGGGGGGGGGGGTGTTGTCTCAGTGAGTGTATTCCAAAGTTTCTAGTGGGATGTAAACAAAAACAAAAGGATATGTTTACTGTTGTCTAACAATACAGAGTTCAACCGCACTGGTAACAGCAATAATTCAACTACTGCACAAGCGATTAACTGGTATTTAATCTGCATGACTAACTTATATTAATATTTGGAGAAAGAACACTAGTTCTAGCAAATTGGAAGTAAACAAAGACTGTAAGAGTTGGCAGAGATCTACATTTGAAACTATTCTTCACGAACACCCAAGTGAATCCAGTCAGACAGCAATAATAACACTATAGGTTAATTAGAGACCCTCTATTTGCTGAGACCAGCTACTGCCTCCCGTGGAGCAGTTGTTTTGTGGAGAGAGCCCTGAGCCTGGACACGGTTTGCCGCCCCTGGAGCAAGGACCTTCCTCAAGCTAGTTAATCCCATCTTGGAGCAATGCAGGAGCGTGGCTGTGGGGAAGGCAAGATCTGGGGACAGGGATCACAGGAACTGGGGAACGGATGTTGTGTTTTTCTAGGAGTGTAGTCTTGAGGATGGAGCAGTGGGAGAGGGCCATGGGAAGAAACAATTCCACCCCACTCCTCTGTCCTCAGCCGGCACCTTTTCAAAGGTCATAAAGAGAATGAAGAAGCATCAAGTCAACTAGCAGGGGATAAAAGATGATGATGATGATGATGATGTGTGTGTGTGTGTGTATAGTACACAAGAGCCAGGAAAGACAAGGTGTGTGTGTGTGTGTGTGTGTATGTGTGAGTGTGTGTGTGTGCACAGTACACAAGAGCCAGGAAAGACAAGGTAGGTGTGTGTGTGTGTGTGTGTATGTGTGAGTATGTGTGTGCACAGTACACAAGAGTTAGGAAAGACAAGGGGTGTGTGTGTGAGTGTGTGTGTGTGTGTGTGTGTGTGTGCACAGTACACAAGAGCCAGGAAAGACAAGGGGTGTGTGCGTGTGTGTGAGTATGTGTGTACACAGTACACAAGAGTCAGGAAAGACAAGGGGTGTGTGTGTGTGTGTGTGTGTGTGTGTGTGTGCACAGTACACAGGAGCCAGGAAAGACAAGGGGTGTGTGTGTGTGTGTGTGCACAGTACACAAGAGCCAGGAAAGACAAGGGGTGTGTGTGTGTGCACAGTACACAAAAGCCAGGAAAGACAAGGGGTGGGGGAGGGCGAGGTGAGAGAACCTGCAGGGTCGGTCCTCAGGCGTCAGCCCTCTTGCTTTCTGAAATGGTCTTCCATTGGTCAGGAGCTCTCCAGAAAGACTAGCTTGGTTAGTCACGGAGTCCCAGAGAGTCTGTCCGTCTCTGCTTCCCCAGCTGGGACTACAAGTTCTTGCCACCAATTCAGAGGGTTTTTTTTTTTTGTTGTTGTTTACTTGCTTTTGTTTGTAAAGCATGGGTTTGGGGGATCAAATCAGGTCCTCATATTGCACTTTACTAAATGAACTATCTCCCCAGCCAAGGTGGTTTGTTTAAAAAAAGGTCTTGTAGCCCAGACTAGCTTAAAACTTGCTATGTAGCTAAGGACAAAATTGAACTCGTCTCTCCAAACTACCAAGTGCAGAATTATATGCCCAGGATATTTGCCTCCCGAATATTAACAGAAATATAACCAAAAAAATAAGTAAATAAATCCTAAATCCTGTTTGCCAGAGACTGCCAAGGACAAGTCTATAAACACAGTTGAATATATATCACTTTCCCCCAAAGAACAATGACTTTATACATATCCTTTCATAACTGTGTCCTTCCACTTAAATATACCCCGTGTGTATCTCACACGACCTTCCCTCTATATTCCCACTTCTTAGGAGGTGCACACTCCTCCCACCTTGCAGACATACCACCATTTTGTCTGAGCTTTTAATGCCTAAAAGAATTCTCTGCTGGCCCTTTTTAAAACGTGTCATTACACAAGACATTAAAAGAATTCAGTAACAAAACGAGCTCATCAAGAGACCTAAAATAGTATTAATAAGGATTTGTCTTTAATTTTAAAAACGAAATTCAAAGCTTCACATTGCTCTTAGATTCGCAGCTTTTACGAAGCCAAGTCCATTTAAAAAAAGCAAGAGCTTCTGAGTGTGCTTGGTTTAGAAAAGGTCATTTCTAGCTGAAGAGCGCCACCTAGTGCCTCTTTTCCTCCTGCAGGCTGAGGGAGGATTTCTGCAAACAAGCCACTTACTTCAAGGACTGTCTATCATTGGGCTCATTAACTAAGGTTTCAGTATATAGCACATTTATGGTTCCAGCTGTGTTGATTAAGGAAATTGATTGCACTGTTCTGTGCAAAGCACAGATTAAAAGTCAAAAACAGTTATATAACTTTTTTTTTTTTTTTTTTTTAAACTGTCCTGTTCAATTAAACATGCCCCTTCAAACAAGACAAATGGACTTCTTCGTGGTGACACAGTCCCTGGAATAACAGATGGATCAATTATGGGAGCACATCACTCTACCAAGCTCTTCATGTTTAAGATGAGCGGTATGGCATCTGGAAAGTCTGTTGGCTGGAAGCTAGAAAGCAGATTCTGAAATCAGAGACCTGCAGAGGGTACCACGGGCACTGTGTGACCCAGGGCGTTCCTTTGTGAATCAGTTGCAATCGATGTCCCACTGTGATGTTCCGCGCGATAATGGGAAGCAGCAGAGCAGGGCTCAGCCTCAGGAGCTCATTAAGTCAGTGACAGGAGACTGGTGCCCAGACACCCGATGGCTGCAGCCACCTACCCGACTAGCCCTGGCTGTTTCAATCAGTATAATTCCTTTTCTTGAGTCATACCTGACCTACGTTTTACTACGCATTGTTAAACAGTTGTCAGAGTCCGTGTTTAAATGACTATCTTTCAAATGGGTCATGAAGTGGCTCTGTGATCAAATTCACTGGAGTCCTAAAGAATCAAGAAGCTTTGGACCCAGTTCTAGATAAACCCCACGTGGCGGTTCAGCAGAGGAAGACATATCCCTGACTTTGCCACCTTATGGACTGGGAGCCACCAACTGGGCACAGCGCTCCTGTCTCTCTAAAAAAAAAAAAAAAAAAAACAAAAAAAAAAAACGGTTTATTCATGATTATGTAAATCCTTAAGAAAGATCCTTTATGCTTATCCAGTGCTCAAATTATTTTTATATCTAGGAGATTATTTTCATGAGTATTTACAAGTCAAAGTCTGTAAGAATGCAGTTTAATACCGAGTATGAAACAGTCTGGATACATTTAATTTTGACTCTGAAAGTTGCCTTTCACAAGTATGAACTCTTTTAGGATCCTAGGCTTTATCACGCAGATACTCCACAGGTTGCCCAACAAATCCTGCTTTCATCTAGCCACTGAGAGAGTGAAACAGGTCCTCCCCAGCCCTGCAGCATTCCTACATAAATATCAGAGAGAGAAGAAGCTTGTGTATCTCAGCCTCCTCCAAGTTGTATTATATATTGGGATGATTCTCCAAGCAGACCCCAGGAAACACTCGCCCACTGGGTGACATTCCAAGCAAGAGGAGAGCTAGATTTTAAAGGAGGTATTCAAAGTCTAAAATTACAGGCTATTTTCTCCTTTAAGAGAATACATAAAAGCTAAAAAGCAGACAACAGAAAAGAAAGAAGGAAAATGCCAATGTAGTTTATATTATTTATCTAGCTGATTAAAATTAGATTCCTTGAAACTAGCCAATGGAAAGGGAGCCATTGCACAAGTGAGGCCACATGAAACGCTGGCCAGACACTGGCCTGAGTCTGCAGCCAGTCCTGCCACTGGCCTCCTTGGAGGTGGTGGATGAGTTCACTGGTTTTAGGCTTTGGGTTTGATTGCTTCAAGATCCACATGATTGGATGGGAGCTTGTGCTTGCTTTTACAGTATCAGATTACAAACCCTACCAGAACCTCAGTGTCCTGGGCCTTTAGGTATTGATGGAAACATTGAGCCTGGTGATTTCTCTGTCATCCTTGGACATCAGAACACTCACATGCTAATGGAAGCCCACTATTCTCCACAGAGCGGCTGGGAGGACAGCACCATCCCCCGCCCACAAGTACTGAGGAAGGAGATGCTGCACTGTAGCTTCCCCTCCCCTTTCCTGTCCTTCTACCAACTACCTTGTCTCGTGACACAAGGGATTAACTCAACAACCCTGTGGTGGGTAAGTCAAAGATGACAGACAATTTGAGTGGGTTACACATAACGACGAAGCTAGGAAGACACAAACATTTGCAAACTAAGACATGTATACCTCAGACAGCATGGTGGTGCATGCCTTTAATATCAACACTCAGGAGGCTGAGGCAGGAGGATTTCTGTGTATTTGAGGCCAGGATGCTCTACATAGCAAGTTCTAGGCCAGCCAGGGCTGCACAGTGAGACCTTGTCTCAAAACAACAACAGCAAGCTCCATCCTAGAAGATCTCCGCCTACAACTTCGGGCTGGCATCTACAACCGCTGAACATGTCTGGGGCTTGGTGTACGGTGGCTGGGCAGGAGAGGACTGAACTAGCCGTGCAAGGCCCTGGGTTTGACTGCTGGCACCGCAGATAGATAACACATAGAAATGAGATAAAACAAGATCTCAAATATCTCCTTTTCACGTTGTTGCAAGTAACATGCTCTCAGCACAAATTTTGGGAAGACAGAGAAAAACCTAAAGAATTAAATCACACCCTATCAGATTCATCTATCAAAGAACAGGCCGCAGCTAACATTGTTTCACAGATGCAAACTCTTTCACAGCTGGCCAGACATCCCTGCAGAAGAGCAAACCCAAGGCACCTAGGTCACCTTAATCCCGGGATAAGGACCCCAGTATCTTTATATATTGTTTGTTTCGCTTTTCCAGATAGGTTTTCTCTGTGAAGCCCTGGCTGTCCTCGAACTCACTCTGTAGACCAGGCTGGCCTTGAACCCAAGAGATCCACCTGCCTCTGCCTTCTGAGTGCTGAAATTAGAGGTGTGTGCCACCTCCCGGCTCTTCTATATTTTGAACTAATTTTATCAGCTAATCACCGAGCTCCCTTAGTAAGAAAGGAGTTTCTTTCCTAAAACAAACACACTGGCTTTGGACTCCATGCTCACTCACGCTGAGAAACTGAATGGCTGAATAAATAAAGATACTCTGTGGAGTAGCTGGCTAGGAAAACGAGGACAACTTCCAAAGTCTGCTTTAAGATGTGACAGCGTGAAAACAGACATGTATCGCTGAACATCGAGAGCAAGCCAGTGCCTGTGAAGGCCTCTGGCATCCAGACCAAAAGACAAGGGTGACTCTGTGGCAGCCAATCCCACCCCTGACCTCCAGCCATGGTCACCTTAGGACCATTCCCATCGCTCCCATTCACGTTCCTCTTTATCTGCTCACTCAAGCAATCTACAGTCACAGATAGACCACCAACTCTGCCTCCTGCTAGGGATTAACGTGTTAGCTTCCACACATGGGCGACAGTAAACACTGCTGCCAAAGACCGGGGCACTGAATAATTTGACTGAGGGGAAGAAAAGGGAAGGGAAAGCAGTAATTCTAGAGATGAGCTCGTGTGCACAGGTGGGTGCACCCCCAGAGTCTCAGGAACATGGGGGGCAGCGCTCGCTCTTTCTCAGTATTTGTCCAGCTTGTTCCTATCTGCGGCCTTCAAATGTGTTCACGGAGCCAGGAACCTCACCTGTCTAGGAGACAAGGGAGTGAGAGAGCGGCTACAGCCAGCAGCTTGGGGTTACCGCGTGTAACACAGATTGCACAATTGAATTTGAATTCACATAAACAGTGAGTAAGTTTAGGGAACATGCAATCGCTAGGACAACTGGCATGGAAAACACTCTTATTCAAAATTCAAATCTGACCAGCAGCACAGGAGGACTCTTCTTCTGGATAAACAGGGAGCCCGATACAGAACAACTTTCCTTGCCCCCAGCATGGCAACCTAACTCTACGTGCTGGGCTCCAGGTCGTCTGATGTTAGCATAAAGTATTTAGCTGCTCCTAGGATGCCATCAAAGTCTGAAAACCCGCTTTGGTAGATGCATTCAAGCAACGCGTCTGAGCCCTGCTGTCTGTGGATTTCCCATCAATAAAGCAAGAGCATCTGGATGCTGGGGAAATTAATTAAAGCCTGTAAAGCTCTTTGAAATTGGCATGTTCAGCCACATATGCTGAAAAATATTTATCACATGCCAGACTGCCTGGAAGCATGATCGGTAGCAACAAGAAGACAAGAGATTCTAAAGTGTTAAGTCAAGAAATTGTAGTATTTCCACATTGAAGAACCAACCACAGCTCTAAGGAGAGGGTTCACCTTTCCAAACAGACAAACGGACATGATTCCTTTTCAAGCAAAAGTAGAATAGTTTAGATTGTTATTTTAAAAGCTGAATTATAGTTGGTAAAATTTGCTCTGTTTTGATAAATTACATTTTTTTTTTAAAAAAAAAGAGTTCAAGAAATATCAACCAATGAAGACCTGGCAATGGTGGTGCATGCCTTTACACCCAGCACTTGGGAGGCAGAGGCAGAGGCAGAGGCAGAGGCAGAGGCAGAGGCAGAGGCAGAGGCAGAGGCAGAGGCAGAGGCAGAGGCAGAGGCAGAGGCAGAGGCAGAGGCAGAGGGATCTCTGAGTCTCAGTCTCGCCTGGAATAGTGAGTTCCAGGCCAGACAGGGTCACATTGTGAGACTGCCTCAAAAGGGAGGAGGAGGAGGAGGAGGAGGAGGAGGAGGAGGAGGAGGAGGAGGAGGAGGAGGAGGAGGAGGAGGGAAAGAAGCAGAAAGCAGTTCATCTAATCTCCTGTGAGTCTACTGTTAACTATTTATACTTGTAGGCTTTTTTTTTTTAAGATTTTTTTTTATTATGTATACAATGTTCTGTCTGCATGTATGCCTACATGCCAGAAGAGGGCACCAGATCTCACTATAGATGGTTGTGAACCACCATGCGGTTACTGAGAATTGAACTTGGGACCTCTGGACAAACAGTCAGTGCTCTTAACTACTGAGCCATCTCTCCAGCCCCAGTAAGGTCTTTTTTTTCTTTCTCTGAACATTAAAAAGGTTTTCATGAAAACAGAGATAGCAACATAGCAAATCACAATTTGAGGCTACTCAGTGACACTTGGGCTTTTTCTGCCTGACCCTTAGAGTCCACAGAATCTCTACCAGGAGCTAGCACAAGCAACCTCGACGTATAACCTGTATCCCTTGGTGCTGGCCAAGCAGAGATTCAAACCTGTCAGTGAACCTGAAGAGTTTGGAGTGTGTTCGTACAATGACAAAAAGATCCTTGAGTGTATACCTGTGCTGCGGGGGAGGGGCAGCTGTTCTCGACCTGTAAGGAGGAGTCTCTTACTCAGAAGCCCAGAGGGAAGGTTGTCAAAGTCACCTCTAACTGCTGATTGAACTGTAGAGGGGTAGCAGCCCCTTCACAAACAGCAGAATCAATGCTGGTGTCACGGAGAAAGACTTGCAGCTCACAGACCTCATGGCTCTCTCCTGGTTTCTGTCCACTCTGCCCTGTATCTAAAATGACTTGATCTCCAATTCTAACGGCTTGGCCAACTCCTGATTATACTTCGGGTCCAGCTTAACCTGTGCTTCCTTCCTGATGCTTCTCATCACAACCCACACAGGACAAAAGGGGCCTGCGCCTTCACCTCTGTGCTAGGATGATATATATATATATATATATATATATATATATATATATATATATATATATATATATATCATATATATTCCTCTTCAAGTGCTTTTATTCGCTACCAACAGTGGGCTTTCTCAAGATTGGGTGAGCCTAATGCTTGTGTTCCTAGAGCCTTACCCGAAGCCTGGAACGATGCAACCACCCAATAAAGGCACGCTGCAAGGAAACCAGGTCCCCAAGTTGCAATACACATGACAAAGTTGAATAGTAAAGGCTGACATGCACATGTGAGTATAGGGAATATAGTGAGACAAGAGAATACGCAAAATAGGCATCCATACTCTGATGTGGCATCTTTTCATCAGGAAAAGATGAAAGGGTCTCGGTAACCATTTGAGGAGCTAGGATAACAGAAGCCCTGCGACATCCTCGAGAGTCCCTATGAAAGGGTGTCAGCTGTACCCCGAAGGGCTGGCCTCCAGACGGAGGGCTCTGGCAGCTGGATTTCCACTCTACCCCTAACAGCGCTCAAGAGGCCAAAGGTGTCATTAGGAAGCCCAGTGTGTACCTTCACACACTCATTACCACTGGGCGGTGTTTGATCTCGGAGTCACGGCTGAGGTGACCCAGATTCAAACTGGTGATTATTAATGTCACATCTAGAGAGCCCTTGCACGGCACATTGGAGTCACTTAGGAACCTGCTGGGAGATGCGCCACCGAGTGTTGCTGCTGATGAGGCTTGTAGGCTCTGCTACTCCGGCTGCATGCCTCCCAGTGTGGGCTTATGATTGAGCCCGGCTTCATTAGGATGTGACAGACATTTGAGGTCCTGAGGATCTGCTGAAAAGTTAATGGCTCAACTAATTACAACACACTAGAAGGTACTCTCCGCTGGGTCTGGTCGCATGTGCAACCTGTACTGGCCGGGATTAGCAGGACCCAGAGAGGACTTTACTGCCTGCTGCACATCTGCTAAATGTACCTATGAAATAAATGAGAATGTGATCGGGGCTCTCAAAAATATCAGGACTCAATCAAATGGCACTGTCTTCAAGTAAACCTTGATCAAAAGCCACGGACATTTTAAACACAGCTATTAATACTCTGTGACTACAC
Source organism: Arvicola amphibius (assembly GCF_903992535.2). NCBI lineage: Eukaryota > Metazoa > Chordata > Mammalia > Rodentia > Cricetidae > Arvicola > Arvicola amphibius. The sequence goes on from NC_052055.2 coordinate 51,759,783, forward strand.
AAACACACATGAGCACAGCACTCCGAGTCCCATGCTTCAAATCCTCTGTATTTCCCATGATGAACATAACGCTCACAGTTATCATTTTTTTGTCAAAGACAAGGAAGTCTTTGTTGTACATACATCCCATTGGTGACTTTCTACTTAACAACTCCACTTTTCTGTTTATTTTACTTTAGGTTTTTGGAGACAGGGTTTCTCCGAGTAGTCCTGACTGTCCTGGAACTCACTCTATAGACCTCGGACTCACAGAGATCCGCCTGCCTCTGCCTCCCGAGTGCTAGGGTTAAAGGCGTGCGCCACCTCCACCCCAATCTATTTTATCTGTGGCTATCATACTGTACTGCAAGGAATCTATTTAGAACAACTGTTGGGTCTGCGAAGGATATATATCCCTGAACACTGCAACTTCTGGATTTGGAACTGACCACAGGGAGGAATGGATAAAGCTGCGAGCTGAACCTTGCTAGCCGGAGTGTTTTAACACATCTAGTCATCCATTCAGGTGGTGACGATGACGACGAGACACCACTTCCGCTAGTCACCGCCGTCCAGCCCCCTGACGAGATAGCCTCTAACTCGGGCATTTTGGAATCAAATAAAATAAAAACTAAGAATATCACCATGCCCTTCATATTCTAACTGAGGCCACCGAGGTAGAATAGAGTGAGAAGTCTAGAGAATTAAGTGATGCATCTAACTCAGTGAGAGCCACCAGGTATTTAAAGGCATTTCCTACACAGGACTTATCTGTGGAAGAACAGCCGTGTGTAGGAGACCACAGACATCAACCGTGCTGGGTAAGCCACAGCGACGTTCAGTCAACCTTCTTGCTTTTCTTTCTTTTGAAAACCTCAGCTGCAGATGTGCTTTATTTGAGGGGCTGCCAAGCCACAGCTGCTTAGCAGCTAGAGCCTTGAACTCGGTGGACTCCTCATTAGTACATCCGATTAACCTTGGGTAGCCCCCTCCCCAAACCCAAAGTGAAGATGCATGAGGTATACTCGAAGGCACTCTGCACTTGGGGGGCATTTGCCTTATTGTGGGAAAAAAGAAAAAAAAAGTGTCAAATTAAAACATGATCATTTCTGGACAAATAAGTTGGTTAGGCTTCTTAAAAAGTTGAGCCACTGCCAATTAGTCCCTGGAACCTGAGACATTAAAATAATAATAACTCAAGCAACTAGGGTTCCTAGCAAGCAGGTTGAAACCAAGAGTAAATGACAGCCTGTCACCCTGGGGCAGCCCCAAAGCCTGTCTGAGGATGCTTCCTCCACCTCTCTCTTAAGTAGGGAGTGTAGCTCATGGTGAAGAGGAAGGCCTCGGAGCTTCCTTTCTGCAGACGCTCATCTCTGAGGACTGAGTTCCCCTCTGCTGTGTAGTCCTAGTTCAAATGTCTGTCACTGTGGGGTTCTGCTGTGTAGTCCTAGTTCTGTCACTGTGGGGTGGAGGAAGGGAAAGGAGGGTGGCCAGCCCCTGTCCTTGACTCTTGCCCTCACTTAGTTTTATTCCAATGAGAGGGAAGTTTCTCAGAAACTTCAGCTAAAAAAAACCACGCTAGACAGGCTGGGCGCATGCCTTTAATCCCAGCATTTGGGAGATGAGGCAGGCAGATCTCTGAGCCCCAGGCCAGCCTAGTCTACCTGTTCCAAGAACAAGGTCTACATAGAGATAGCTTGTCTCGAAACACTAAACCAAACCAAACCAAACCAAACCACAACAGAAACAACCTAAACCCCAAACAAGACTCAGGGAAGAAACAATCCTGGCTTCTTTTGTCTTTATGTTATGTATAACATGGTCCCTAAGTACCAGATTTGTAGAGAAAGAAATCATCTGATAACTTTACGGCTTGAGTATCAGAACGAAACTACAGTAAAATGTTTTTTCTGAGCACTGCACACCGCCATACAACAGCGAGGATTCACTTTGTTCACGGCTATTAAGTACCTACCATGTTCCCAGAGGAGCTCTAGAGCTGGGGACAGGGCTGCAGACCAGGAAAACAGAGAGGTGGCTTTCTAAGACTATGGAGAAGTCACAGGTGGGGATGGTGGGTGGCACTGGGGATTGAAGGGGCGCTGCTGCTGGGCCTCCCAAGCCAGAGCAGGGATTCCCTTCTGATCCCACTGACAAGAAAGGTATCTTTCTGTATTATGTCTCTGATCCCTCGGGCGGCGGCATGAATGACACAGAGAGCCTCCATCCTACGCCCTTTTATAGGAGTTTGGAATCCATCACAAACATGGGATTAGCTGGGAAACTTGAGGACAGTTAAATCCACAAATACAAACGTCCGTGTCATACTGGGAGGCAGCCCCCGCCCCCAACACCGCCTGGCTTCTTCTTCCAGGGATCTTTCAACTCTGTCAGTTATGGCTTAGCTCTTCCTGCAGCCAGTGCCTTGTGTCATTCACAAAATGGCTGAAAGTGAGAGTTTTCAGTTACACCGTGCTAACAACCCAAGTGTAGAAATGTATCCACTCAGGCCCAGGGATGTTTGATTTAGCCATGTGCACTGGACAGGAAGAGGTGCCGAAGCCGTTGATTGCGTGACTGGTTGGTTGTACCTGCACAGTGAGAAGTCCGAGGGACATCGGAAAGGTGGTCAGATTGTAGAATAGTGGACTTAAAAGCCTTATTACATTAGAAAAAAAAGTTAGATTGAATTAAAAACACAATAGCAAACAAACAAAAGTCTGGGAAACTGAAGAAGCATCCATGGTCCTCTCTGGTTTTTGCTGTGCAGACGCAGCACTAGTGATGGTGACTGCTGCTATTCATTCACTGTGTCAGGGAAGGGACCCAGGGACAGGGACTTATGCTTGGTGGTCACCAGAGTGACTTTTCAAGTTCCACGTAGTTTGTGGACGTGAAACGATGGCCATACTGGATAGCCACGAGCAGCAACTAAAACCGCAGACCAAAAAGGCAAAGAAAGGAGGAGACGGGCGACAAATCCTATCAATGAATTTCCGCAAACGCTATGTTTGCCACATTTCACTGAGACTCCGACGCAAGCCTCTGTGCAGAGCATGCGTGGTTTTCAAGAACGTCGTGTGGTGGAATATGTGTGGAATTACGCCTGGGCAAGGATGAAAATAATCCTGGCTACGGAAATAACTACCATTAGCCAGTCTGAAGACTGCTCCACTAGTCCAAAGAGATGAGAACTGGGCTATAGGGATGGCTCAATGGTTAGGAGGGGCACTCTTCTCCTAGTGAGCTTGGGCTCCGTTCCCAGCACCCATGTAACGTGTATCACAACATCTGCAACAATAGCTCCAGCTTCAGGGGGATCCGAGGCCGTCTTCCCGCCTCTGCGGTGACTTCACTTACACCCGTACATGTCCCTGTTCCCTCCTGCCCCTCCCCGCAACTACAAAGAAAATAAATCTTAAAAAATAGAAAGGGTAGAGAGATGACTCAGGGGTTAAGCGCACTGGCCGCTCTTCCACAAGAACCAAGTTCAGTTCCCAGCACTGACATGGCAGCTCACAACTGCCTGTAGCTCCAGTTCCAGGGGCCCTGATACCCTCACATGCAGGCAGAACACTAATGCACATAAAAATAAATAAAACTAAAAGAAATGGAAATGGGAATCAGTATTCCTGTTGTTGAAAGGAGAGACCCGTATCTCTCTATACAAGATGCGTATCTAAAAACTCATATTAATAAAGTTTTATTTTAAAATGTCTACCTGACAATTCAAAATATTTAAAGGTAGGATGCAAAATTGTAAAAAAAAAATTGTAATAAACTCTTAATTTTTCAGATAAGTTTTTTTGTTTGTCTTTTTTCAAGACAGGGTTTGTCTGTAGCTTTGGAGCCTGTCCTGGAACTAGCTCTTGTAGACCAGGCTGGCCTCGAACTCACAGAGATTCGCCTGCCTCAGCCTCCCAAATGCTGGGATTAAAGGCGTGCACCACCACCGCCCAGCTCAGATAAGTTTCTTAAAATTTATAGTGATATATTTGGGTAATAGTTCTTAAATTGGCATATTTTTATGATCGCAAAACCCTGAAAATATTTATTAAACAACTATGGGAACTAGAAATGTAAGAAGACGTAGGATAAAGTTATTTTTTTCCAACAGTATGCAAGTTGCACTTTCTGAAAAACTTGTACTTTGGAATAAGATGCACCCCTCCCCCCAATTTCCTGATATCTTTTTAGGGAGAATACTCCCAAGTCTAAAACAATGGGTCAATTACTAATCTGAAACAAATTACAATAAATATGCTTTGAGTATGACAAACGTACTGTAAAATAATATACTTATGATGTTGCTTTTCAGATTAGTAAATGATTATGTTAATTGTTTTAAATTTGGAGATAGTTTACCTAAAAGGTGTCTCCAGGGTGACAAAAACATAGCGGGTATACTGTTTGAAAACGTAAGTTGCATTATATTTTCACAAAGTTCTTTGACATCAGGCATCTGTATTTGCCGGCAGCGAGTGAGTGTCAGGCAGGGGTAGGTCTCTGCCCTGTGACATGAATCACCATGAATCATATGCAGTCCTGGGCCCAGTGACACTTCAAGAGTTTGTTAGTGATAGAATGGAGTAGCCATTCAGCATGGATGAACAAAAGAGGAAGGATGGAAGGAGGCAGAGAGGGAAGATGAGGAGGAAGGAGGGAGGCAGAGAGGGAAGATGAGGAGGAAGGAGGGAGGCAGAGAGGGAAGATGGGGAGGAAGGAGGGAGGCAGAGAGGGAAGATGAGGAGGAAGGAGGGAGGCAGAGAGGGAAGATGAGGAGGAAGGAGGGAGGCAGAGAGGGAAGGTGAAAAAGTAAGCGGGAAGGGAAGAAGACAAGACAGAAAGCATCGAGTTCAGCCCCTGTGGGGCAAAGACGCAATTGTTGTCCTGGCAGTGAATTTCTGACACCGTCTAATTCAAGTGGCTCCACCACATCCGTGTACTGGAATCACCTGAATGGCTGATTCAGGCCATGAGTGCAAGAGTCCACCCAAGGGCTGGGGGCGTGGCTAGCAGTGAACCCACACAGGACTTTCCTGGGTTCAATATCCAGTATTGAGAAATGCACGCCCCCTTGCCCCACCTTAAAAATCTCTGTGCATTATCTGTGCTTTGATAAAGTTCCACAGGTGTTTATGATTACTTCCTTCCTTCCTTTTTTTCTTTCTTTTTAAAAATTGTTTATTTTTATTTTATGTATGAGTACTCTGCAAGCCAGAAGAGGGCACCAGATCGCATTACAGATGGTTGTGAGCCACCACGTGGGTGCTGGGAGTTGAACTCAGGACCTCCCGAAGACCAGCCAGTGCTCTTAACATCTGAGCCATTGCTCCAGCCCTGATTACATTCTTTAATTACATACAGACCTAGCCTAATTCGTTCATTGTATATATGAGAAAACTGAAGCCCAGAGATGCTGAGAAACTGACTGAAAACCACACAGCTATTGGCCTGCAGTCCCGCTTTTATGATTTTTCCAGGAAAAAAAAACAAACCAGTCTTCCTCTGCATGGTTGGTTCCTTGTGAGCTCACAGATGTCTGTCCTAGAACCCCTGCTCATGAACAGGAAGGATACACGAAGAAGATATTCTCTCAAAAATGACTGAAACAATGTTTAAAAAGCCAGTGTCTCCAGGTGGCAACTACAAAGCCAGCCAGCAGGCTCTTCCCACTCTGATGACCTGGTCACCTGTTTTCAACACAGCCAAGTCAGATGTGCAAAGCGCTCCCATCCCAACAGCCCTGCTGTTTGCTTTCCCTGGGTCAGGAGGAGGAGGAGGGGAAAATGATTTTCTTGGCCAACTCCTCACAATTCAAAAGAAGGTTAAGAAAGTACATTTTCCAATCCTTCAAAATGGAGAAAGCTGGCCTGTCTTTCTCACACTTGGCAGGGCTGAAGGACATGTTTTTGGCTATTAGCCCACGTAGCTGGTCACGTTTATAGACGGCCCACAACAGGAACGTGGATGGTGAAGTTAGTTAAACATCTATGTCTATTTTCTCCCCTCCCTTCGTAGTTACGGAAAAACACAAAAGGCTAAAGCATTTCAGAACAACATGAGGGACTCAGCTATCACTTCAGCCCATTGCTCAAGACTTGTGGCAAATGGGAGCTGAGGCCGCTCGGCGGAATTCCTCACCGGACCCTTGAGATGAACCAAGCTAAGCTACACAGAATGTGCTGCAGAATCCCCACAGCACATCTGCACTTTCTATAAGAAACATCTGGGGCTCCATGTACTTCAGGCCTCCCTTTATCGTTCTCAAAAAATTATGTAGCACGCATAAACTCCAAACACTGCCCATACTTGTTAATTACACAGACACAGAAGAATTGGATGTGCCATTTCTCTTGACAGAGGTTACACAAGTGTTCCAGCATGTGTGCTCTGGGCAGGCTTCTCATGTGAAGCCTAACATGGTCTGTCATGGGTCTCTTTTAAAGCCAAGTGTCATACTCTCTAACCTCCTTCCCGCTCAGAATCAAGGGACTTAAGATTATTCAAGCGTGGAAGTAGCCTAACTGGAGATATCCATTACTCCTATCGAGTTATTGATTTCTTCAGATTACCATGCTACTTGCTTGTTATAACTTAAAGAATAATAAAACGCAAATGCCTTTGGTGAAGATACAACACAGCTCCAATTACTTTTCTTTCACGAAGGTGAAATAGTCCAGTTTTACTATTAGGCTAGTATGTATGCATGTATGCCCGAGTCTGTGAGCTTGCGTGTGTGTGTGTGTGTGTGTGTGTTCTGTTTTAATGGTAGCTACTGAGGAACTGGTCCCTGAAGCAAAGGGCCCACATGCAGTGGGCTCGTTTCTGCTGTTCCCGCAGGGGCTCCATGAAATATGGCATTTACAAATTTGGACTAAACAGCACTATTTATTGCATGGTGGAAACGGTCCAAAAGTGCTAAGAGAGATGTTGGCATTCAGGCAAGCCCACTACTGTTGAACCCAAAGAAGAACTATATCCTCCAGAATGCTCTGGAGGCACTGAAAGGGCCTGTGTGAAAATCCTTCCTGGGGACCATTTCAGCACCTCACCCATTGGATCCCCTCTGGCTGTGGGTGTTGTGTTTCAGGGGGAGGAGGCACAAAACTGTTCTGGAAACAGAACATCCACCCCCCCAAGTCTGATCCCAGTCCACACAAGCCAAGTCCCAAGACTGTGTATTTTCTTATTTTCAAGATTAGTTTGTCAAATCCATCCGCTGGCTATTGGAGGGCTGGAGTCACCACTGTGTTAGACAAGTCGGAAGCCCCCAGAGGAGGTGGGCTGGGAAGCCCTGGTGGCTGAGGAATGCCTGAAATTATTTGCTGTCTCCTCTTCTGTCTTAAGTATGTTTTTAACTCTCTACCACTTTAGTATTTTGTTTTAAAATACTATTTAAATACTATTTAAGTAAATAGTATTTAGTATTTTGTTTTAAACGGCTCTTCATGGTCCTTAAATGGCAAGATGAAATAATTTGAATAAAAGGCAATGTATCAGATATCCAAAGGCCTAAAAGAATAATTTTTGATAGGTCTCTAAAGAAAAAAGGAAAAAAAAAAAACCCTTGAAAACATTGTGGCTTAGAATGTGTTACCAGATAACCTTTCCCCCTCCTTGGGGAACCCAATGGCGCATAAAGTTTCTTTCCTTTATTAAGCCGATGATGTTTGCTCAGAGCAAATGGTATCCTAGAAAACTAGGGTCACATCACATTAAGTGCTGGCTACTCTATCTTGGCCTTTCTAATTTTTTTTTAAAAGGCAACACAAATGGAGGAAAAGGTGGTTATAAAAAAACATCACAGGAAACCAAATAGCCTTTATTTAAATTAAAAGCAATCACAGCCTGATTCTTGGAGCTCACTAGGAAATGCTGTTGGCATGCAGCTGCTGCGTGGGGCCAATCTTATGTGTAATTGGAAACATTTCAAACAGAATTGTTACTGAAGTCACAGACCATAATTGTGAGCTGTGGGCTCAGTACCTCCATAAAAGAAGGGCGGTGGAACTATGGGAGGGGACTCGGGGCACTGGGGGCATCTTAATGCAGAATGTCACCCTTCGCTGACACATCTTTCGTTCCAAAGGCCAGAAGAGTACAGCAAAGCTGGTGGGAACTGGAAACCCACCAGCGGGACAGAGGACCAAGACAACTGAAATAACACAGCCCTCACTTGTTTCCTGACAACTATGTAATGAGCTGGAAAGGAAGGGGTTGGCTCCAATCCCCCAGGGAGAAAAAAACGCAACCTCAGCTTAATGGGCCAGTTGGTTTCTGAGGATCACCTAGGAAAAACTTGGGGAGCAGAGTTACATAAAAGTGAATGACAGCTATTGGCTCATTTGCAGTTCTGTTTTCAAATACTTACAGTGTGGTTTCTGCCTATCTGACATTTTCTTTTCTTAAAGGAAAATGACCACGGAAGGTGGTAGTATCTTTGTGTTCTCCGAGAAGTCCCTTCAGATGTGACCACGAGCATTTAAACAGACAGACACGGGAAGAATTATTGAACTGTCTGAGAGGCCTGATCCCCCGAGTAACTGGAAACAGCCCATGCCCGTGAACCAGCAGCTCAGGAACAGCCCGCGGAAAAACCATGTCATTCTGGCACATGGCGAGGGATCTGATTATTCTGTCGTATCTCTGTGCCAGAAATGTCATGACATCAGCATGCGCCAAGCTGTAAAGCAAACCTCTTTCCACTGCCTTCTTCAGGAGAGGGTCAGGGGCTATGGGGCATGCGAAGCTTCCTGGCTGCTATGGGCCAGCCTTTCCCACAGCTCCTGGATGCAGGGCCGACTCCACTTCTTCTGAGCACTGTAAACCACGTGGTGCATTTGCTGGTTGCCAGGGTGCTGAGGGACGACTTTTGCATATGTCCAAAGGGAGGGGTCCAGAAGGGTAAGGCTCTGTGCTGCCCTTAGGCCATCCTGGTCCCTGACACTCTGTCAGAAGCACAGCCTCCGCTTCTACTGAGACTTTGAGACACTGCAGCAGTACCTGGCTTGGCCTCTAGATAACTCTGCTCCCGGCTCCAAACGTTTGTTCACACCCACTTTCTGAAGTTCCTTATCCAATAACCAGGAGAAAAATAATGATCCTTTAGCATACCAACCCACCCACCAATAAACACCTCATTCACTTTCCTTATTCCTCTTCATCCTAGAACATTGCACCCAGATTTACACAATTTTAATATTCTCACAATAGTAAGAATTGAACAAAGAATACTGTTTTATATAACATGGAGAAAACACAGAACTGTTTTCCTGAGGGGAGGAGTCTATCTTGGTCAGATGACATAACAAACATTCCTGTGCACACATGAGAATCAGTGTGTGTGTGTGCGTGTGTGTGTGTGTGTGTGGTGTCAGCATGGAGGTCAGAGGTTGATGTCACCCATCTCCCTCTATGTCTCTCCACCTTATTTTTTTGACACAGTCTCTCAGTGAACCTAAACTCACTGATGGTCTGGCCGGCTCCCTGGGTGCTCCGGAAACCGCCTGCCCTGTTCAGCTAGTGCCGAGATTACAACCGCAGGTAACCATGCTCATCTCTTTGCGTGGGTCCTGGGGACCTGAGCCAGGGCCCTCATCCTTGTACAACAAGCTCTTTACCACCTGAGCCATCTCTCCAGAACCCTGTTGTGACTTTTGAAATTCTACTTTTTTTTAAAATGGAAAATCTATCCATTATAAGATACTGTGTTCAGGGAACTAACTGCTGTAATTAAAATACCAGCCAGTAAAGGATCATCTCGACTGAGAATTGCTGCCCTTAATATCAGACAATTCAAAAAATATAGGGTAGGTTATTGTGAGAGCTTCTAGCTGGCAAAATAATTCTTAAAGGTTCTCGTTCTATTTCTCCAGTATTAGGGATGTCACTCCCTGGGGTGTGGCTCATCTGTGGAGCCGAGCACGTGCCCAGGTTTGCCCCCAGTACTGTAAAGAACCTAACCTTTTGTGGGCCACCAACAAGTTACTGGAGACTTTAAAGAGATTACCTATTCCGGATATTTTAAACTACTAAGAGAGACTGGTGGGGACACTTCTACCACAGTCCACAAAGTTTCTTTTTCCTTCCAGCTTGTATCAAGTTTTTCTTTCATCGCCCAAGCTGACTCATTACAAGAAAAAGTAGACCCATGGTCCTACTATAACCAAAGCCAACCTCTTAAGCATCATTGGAATTCCCTGCAGAACTGATCGAATCTGTCACTTTAGTGAAATATAGCAGTTTTCTCTTAAAAACAGTCCGTGAATCAACAGGCTCACTCACTGGTAACTCTCCAATTATACCAAACTAAGAATGGAAAAATCAAATTAAATTACTAAACTCATTCACTCATATCAACCTGTCCAACTTTAGACACCATTCTGCTCCCCTTCTTTTCCTTCCCAAGGCTTATTTCGAAGCACGAGTCATTCATTCATGCCAGGCATGACTTATCTGAGTTATCGGTAAGTGCGAACTCTTAACTGAGGGTAGAATCCCTTATTTCTAGTGCCTTTTGTATAGCCCCTACATTGTTAGCCTTTAAATCCTTCGTATAAACATTTCTAGAAGTGCTTATTAAATATCTCCTCCTGTGTTTTCTGACTCGCCGGTGGATGGCATTTAGAACTCTTTGCTACCAGCAGGTGCTGTGTTTTGCTTTCTTTAGGCTCCAGCTGGCTACAATGATAGATTCTTGTCCCAGCCACCTAGGCTAGGGACCACATTGGAGGCGAAATGAACCCAACCCCACCAGACAGCAAGATAAATGGTTGCTGTTTAAGTTTTAAATCCCCTGGTGGGAGTAAATATTGTTCTAGGCAAAAGGCTCGACAAACATTGCGTCATCCTTACGGAGCTGTCTTGATGAAAACAGAATTTTTAGATTAGGTTGGTCCTAAATCTAAAAGTGTATCTATCTGGCTGTCAAGGTTTTTGGTATTCTCTCCTCCCCATTTCCCACTCTAAAAACAGACATATTGTTGGGGATGATCAAACGCCGCTGACACGTCCCAAGGGGCACGGTCCCACTCTTGGTAAAGAAGGCCGCTGAACACTGACACTTCACTGAGGATAATGGCGACAGCAAAGGCTTAGTCGGAAAAAGGCCAGTTGTCACCTAAGTGACAGGCAACAGCTGAGCTCACACATCTGGAGCTAGAGGAGGGCAAACCTTAACAACCCTCATTCGTCTACACCTTGGGCCTGTCTGAAGACCACTCCAAAAGTACATTAAAAAATATCTGATGGTGAACCACGTCAATTATATAACATCAGCGCAGCGCAGACACTGCCTTCCGAAAGCGCTGATTAAAACCAGGCGGCAGACAGGGACAGATAGGAGATACAATTTCATCAAGTATAATTTGTCATTCATAAAACCTACCCTAAAAGCCACAAATGCAACATTTTTTTTTTTTAAACAGCACAAGTGCACTTGGGCTCCGCCAGGGATTTTCACATATGCTCCTTCAGACCGGTTCGCCGTGCGTTCTTCTCCTTGATCCTGGCTGCAGTCCTGCCTGACACGTTTAAAAACCAGGAACCAAGTGCGTCAGGCTTAAGAATCTGAGTCCTCCCGGGGCGGGCTGGAACTCAAAGCGGTGCCAGCCGTCCCCGCGACCTCCCGGGTACACCCCCCTCCGTCTTCAGTCTCCCGAAAGCAATCTGTGGACAATTTTCCGAAAGTCCCAAAAATAACACGGCCCTGCCAATAGTCGTTGGCGATGCCGTTTGTTTTTCTTAGAGGGCAATGAAAACTCAACAGATTTTCTGCTGCATCCCGAGTCCCGCTCCTGCTAATTATTAACAGACCTAGTTTCTTCAACTTTTTCTGCCAGAAGGGAGGACGCCGCGGCTCCCCTTCTCTCCCACGGGCGAGCTGCGTGCAGAGTGGGGTCTCCACGGAGGGCAGGCTGCGGCTGCCTCGACAGGGCAGGCGGCCCTTCCCGGGCGCGCTAGGGGCCGAGCCTCCCAGCAGACGCCAGTAGGTGACAGGCGATCCTCAGCCACTCACCCTCGCCTCCCCGCTCTTGCGTGGCCCGACTCGGGGCCCATGCAGCTGGCCTCGGCGCCGGGGGAGGGGGGAGAGCCGGCACGACCTGGCTGCCACGCAGCACGAGGGGCCGTGCGCCCAGCCTCTGCGCAACCACAGCCCAGTAGCCCTCCCGGAGTCTTACCCGAGCCCCAAACCGCCGGACGTCCCATCCCGCGCCGTGACAACGCGGCCCGAGCCGCGGCGACCCCCGCCCCGGCGCCCCGAGCCACTCACCCTAACGCGCGAGCGGTGGCCGCGCGATCTTCCTCGCCGGCGCTGGGAGCTGCGGTCCTCCGCGTCAGGCGCGCTCCCGCGTGCGCAGCCCCGGGTGCGTCCGCAGCCGGGCACGGAGCGCTGCGGCCGCGCGGTACCAGGTCAGCGCAGGCGGCGCGGGGACGGCATGGTGGCGGCTCCCCGGCCGCTGCTCGGCTGCAGGCGGAGTGCGCGCTCCAGCCGGGGCCGCTGCAGAGCACCCGCCCCGGGCCGCCGAGCGGGCGCCAGCGAAATCCCGGAGCGCGGACGCCTGGGATGCAGGAGACTCTGCGCGCCCACGCGCATAGTGCAGGGCCCGATCCCTCCCGCCAGGCTGCACCCGCCGGGCTGCGGTCTGCAGGCCCGCGAGTCTCCGCCCCGTCCCGCCCCGCCCCCGAGTCTCTGCCCTTTTTAATGCTGTGGTCGTGGTTCAGTCAATAATCCAGATGGATTGATTGCGAGATAGAAAGGGTGAAGGGGAGGAAAAGGTAAACCCAATTTCCTCTGATCAAACAGTTTGACGTGGTCCCCATTAGGGTTCCCTTTCCTTTGGGGCGTGTAGAGAGGGCACTAGTTAATTAAACTCTTGATTCCTTCTGGCGCTCTCGCCTCTGGTAACCCCACCTGGACTCGATTGTATCTCGTGTAATTCCCCGATGGTTGGCCTAGTCTGCTCCGCAGCCAAGAAGCCAAGAAGAACCAAGAAGGTGAGATTTCAGAACATGAAGCCCAAACTGATGGTCTCAAGGAAAAAGACCGAGGGTGCAGCCGAGGACCCTCAGGGAACCAACCACGGTGTTTGGGGGTCAGGTCCGAGTTAGCCCGGAGCACTAGATACGAGGTCCAAAGCCTTCATTCCATCATGAAGATCATTTTTCATTGACCAAGCCATTCTCCGTATTTTAACTCTGCCCGATTCCCAGGGCTGAACTGTCAGGCTCAATCGCCCACGTACTACAAGGACTCAGTCTGTATGAAAGTTCTTCCCTGACATTTGCGTCCCCATAAACCTCAGAGTCCCTTAACTTTTCTACTTCCGGATCCGTGGAGTCCCGCTGTGGGTACTGGGACACCAGGCCTCAGGGGGCAGACCCCACAGCCTCTGGTAATGCCAACCTGCATCTCTCCATGACTTCTAAACCTTCCAAGATGCTGTAAGTGGCATCTTGCAGGAAGAGAAGGCTTTATGTGCTAGGAGCAGGGACGTGATGTTGATGAATTCGTATCCCTTAGAGAAAAACCAAAGCTGCCCATTTTAAGACTTTCTTCGGTAGCAAATATGTTTCTCTGGTGGTAAAGCAAAGGGGAGCCTCGGTAAAAGTCAAAGACTAGGAAGATGTAAAACACTAATAGCTAACGACAAAAGAAGGAGGGAACGTGCCAAAGCCAGGGACTGTTGGTCTCAGATCTTTCTGGGGTTCGGATCTTCGGATCTTGGCACTTTGTAGACACAAGAGAGGAGACTGCTGCTGTTGAAATCCTCCCATTTGTAAGTGATGTGCGTAATGACCAGAGCCGGAGCGAGAACCTAAGCCTTCCTGCTCCTTAGTATCTCATGGGCCTTGGCAGCTTAAGTTGTGTCTTGTCAGCTCTACAAATACTTCTATTAAGCTAGAAGCATGGAGCTATTAACTAACCTTCCTGCCCAAGAAAACGGGCAAAAATGACTCACTCCGTTTCCACACATAGCGAGAATGAGTACTTTAAAGGGTGGGTCTACTGTCGTCATTAATAGGAGCTTCGGCTCCTGTCTATTTTCTCTCCTTAAAGCTTCAAAGTAAAGTGGGTTCTCAAAAATTAAAGATGAAGTGATGTAGTGGAATAGGACTAGGGAGGATGACATGGAAGATGGTGTCTGTTACTCCCCACAGTCTTGTCCCATGAGAGCCCATGAGAGCTCCCACTTCTGTAGAAGAGTTGGGTGGGAAGAACCTGTGAAAGGATATTTGTATAGCCTGAGCTTGGACCTCGCTATCAAAGGGAAAAAGTGTTAGTATACTATAGTATGACATGGGTATTAGTATGCTATAGTATGACATGGGTATTAGTATGCTATAGTATGACATGGGTATTAGTATGCTATAGCATGACATGGGTATTAGTATGTTATAGTATGACATGGGTATTAGTATGCTATAGCATGACATGGGTATTAGTATGTTATAGTATGACATGTGTATTAGTATGCTATAGTATGACATGGGTATTAGTATGCTATAGTATGACATGGGTATTAGTATGTTATAGCATGACATGGGTATTAGTATGTTATAGTATGACATGGGTATTAGTATGTTATAGCATGACATGGGTATTGCAGCAGAGGACCTACAGTTGTGACTTCACAGAGGCTTTGATAAAATCGAGCATCAATTATTTGTGGTGCAAACAGTGTTCTCCCCAGAGGCTACTTCTTTGGGCAACGTACTAGAAACATCTTTGTAACAAATACTTGGTTTTCAATCAAGATGCTCAAGAAATTACTCAGGCAGTTCAAGTGAGATTAGAATAGACTGATTTTTACATCCCAAGCCCCATCATTTCCCAAATGGACCCTAAAGGGATGTCGTTAACATCGCTGGCCCTCAGTTCCTCTTCCATAAAGAGGATGATAGCCCAATCAGAGAGCTATTGGGTTTCTAGGCTGAAGGAAACTTCCAATTAGTCAAAAAGATTTTATGGATGACATTTCTACATCATACTTTTTCTCAACCACCTTCCCTTACTCCTGCCTCTGTGAAACCCAACAAATTAGAAAAAGTCACCCCCCCCGCCCCATACACACGCTTGGCAGTATTGGGGACTGAATGCAGGGACTCGTGCATTCTAGGCAAGAGCTATACCACAGCCTTTTTAATCTTATTTTTTTGTGTCAGTGTCTTCAGTGTCCCACAGGCTCTCTTTGAAGAAAATGAGAACATACCTCAGTCTCCTGAGGAGCTATGGGTACAGGCCCGCATACCGCCATGCCTGACATGAGAAAAAAAGACTCTTTTAAAGTTTAGCGTGTATCAGGACTGTATGGGGGCTCTGCAGTTAAGAGCATTTACTGCTCTTTCAGGGCACTAGAGTTTGGTTCCCAGCATCTACATCAAGTGACTCAACAACCGCCTCAATTTCCAGTTCCAGGGGATCCAGTGTCTGCCCTCTCCTGGCATCCATGGGCACCCATACACACAAAGAATTCACTCGCATAGACACAGACACATATGTAAGAAAATAATGAAATAATACATTTTAACATATAGCTTAAGGGGCCTAGTGTCGTCTCCGTTGTGAACTACTTGGTTGTTCTAGGTCTCCTACTACTGGGGCTCTCCCTTCTTTATCTTGTCACATAAACAGGATCCCACACTTTTAATATGTAAATCAATTCAGAATAATTTTAAAGCGGCCGAACCAATTTTTATAAAAGTTATACCCTCGTGTACTGAGCGGTAGCTACAAATTTCTTACGTTGAAGTCATTGTCTCCATTGCTTAAGTGTGTAACCTTGTTTGTTTGGAGACAGGCGCTTTACAGCTATAATCAAGTGAGACTAAAATCACGCTACTAGATTGAGTCCTAAACCTATATAATTGAGTTTTTCTTGTATTTGTTTCTTTTTTTGAGACTAGGGTCTTATGTAACCCAAGCTATCCTTGAACTTGCTTTGTATCCAAGAAAGACCTCAGACTCCTAATTCTCTTGCCTTCACCCCCTGTATCATGCCTGGCATAATTAATCATATGAAAAGGAAATCTGCAGACAGACTTGCATTCAGGAAGGATGCCACAAGTGTGAAGGTGGAGATTGTGGCAATATTTTACAAGCCAAGGGACATAACAGATTGTAGGAAATTATCAGAAGCCAGTTAAGCTCTTAGGAGGAACCAGCTGTACCTCTAACTTGATCTTACTCGTTCTTTATTCTTCAGTTGTGAGGCAATGCAGTTCCATTGTTTAAGCTAGCCCACCTGTGATGTTTTGTTGCGGCAGCACAAGTCACCAAATGTGGCACCCAAGGACTCATGCTACGAATGCTCTTGGTTTACTCAAGATGGAAGGTTTCTGTTCTCCATGCCTCCTGACCCCAAATCTCAAACGTGCCATGACCTGCAGACTCAGCCTGATGCAGGGATTACAAGGTGCACGATCTTGAGCGGAAAGTGAACAATTAGTTTGGGAGGCATGTTCCTGTGTTAACAGTCCAAGGATGTCCTATACCTTTTGGGACAAAGCACACTGTCCTCAGAGTAGAGAGAAGGCAATCACGTACGATGTGGATTTCCTAGCTGTCTTCACCTGTGTTTGCATTAACTGTACCAACTATTTACAGTTCTTCAAAAACATCAAGCTATTTGAGACCTCTGTGCTTTGATGGTACCTTGAAATCCACTGATCACGACCTTTTTTATTATCAAGTATTTTTCTGTTCTTTAAAGCCCCCCCCCCAAAAAAAAACCCCTTTGCTTAAATACTCACTTCTTGGGACTCTTGTATTATGCATGTTTATATGGCAAACACTTGACCAACTAAACTACCTCTCTACCCCAGATTCTAGCTTTTCACCATCAAAATGGAGATGCTGAGACTGGAGAACTGATGGGTGGTTTTGTTTGTTATTATTTTTGCTTGTTGTTTTGCGAGAAGCCCTGACTGTTCTGGAGTTCAGAATGCAGACCAAGTTAGCCTCAGACTCAGAGATCCGCCTGCTTCAGCTTCCAGGTGTTGGGATTAAGGGCACACACCACTACACCCAGCTTGTTTGTTTTGTTTCCTGATTCTGGCTTCCTCATTTACAGCTCAGACTCGACACTATCTGTTTCACACGCCTGTGGATCTGAGAAAGCAAGAAAGGGGAAAAGGGAATCTCCCTTCTATGCACAGCGACGACCGTCCCATCTCTTGTCTTCATATTGTCTTTGTCAAGTGCCGACTCCCAAGATTTACTAGTTTACATTGGCACGTGGTAAAAGCTTAAGGGAGTGACATGAAGGCTTCAAGCTCCCTTTCTGAAAAATAACCCTGGTCTAAATGTGTCTTGTCTTCTCTTTTTTTTTTTTTTTTACCTAAGAGGAACTCTGGAATATGGAGTGGACTCACTGAAGGAAGTAAGGGATATATATATATATATATATATATATATATATATATATATATATATATATAAAAATCTCTTCCCCACTCAAGAAACACTAAATCTTAGGTGCTCTGTGTATACGTGTCCTTCTAGAAAACCAAAACAAAACAACCAAAACAAGCCACACCAATTCCTGCTTCAGACGCTTGCTGCTTCTGCTCCCTTTGGCCCCAGGCTTGTAGATCTTCTATAGATAGAACACGGCATTCCACAAATATCTTCCAGTATAACATGTGGTGTCTGCCACAATTCTCCCCTCTAGAGTGCTGTTGCATAGTGCAGTCAGAGCCCCCGGGCTTCTGGGTCTGGATAGTTCTACTTCCACCCCCAACTTCCACCTGAGCCCAGGGTTTGTGGGGGCACTAAAACTCAAAGGGTAAGAAAAACCTATGACAATGCTCAATAATACAATAATGGGCTGTGGGTATAAAGAAGGTACAATGCTGGGTTTGTGCTACTTTTTCCCTTTAACTAGAGGGGGAGATTGGCTGTGGCTCCACTTCTGGGTTTTGCAAACCAACTGGGAGAATTCAGGTAAGGCTGTGAAATGGTAGCCAGGGGTTGGGAGAAGCCTAGGACTCCAACCCATGGGAACTGACTCCCACACCAGCCCCTTCCCTGCAGGATGCGGTTTCCTCAGAAGTGAGTGCCGCTGATGGCCTGGGAATTACCCTTTAATGTTAGGTTGCTAGCCATGTGACCCTGTGTGACTGTCCTGCAGCATTAGCAAAGTGATGTGTCACTCATGATGCCATTGAACAAAATGCCCAAAGGAAATTAGTTTACTGACTCTATTAGGTTAAAAGGCAAATGGAGATTGAAACAATAATCAAAGGGTGATGTTTAATTTTTAGAATTCGTTCTCTGACAGCAAATTTCTCTATTAATTTACTTTTTCTGTTGCAGAAGAATGAAGTTGGAGAAACCTTTTAAAAAAATGGAGGAAATCAGAGTGTCACACGACTCGCAGCCCTTGAACTTTTGAGTACAAACCCACTCTTTTCTTTCTAAAAAGTTCTAGTTTGACTAAAAGCAAAATAATTCAGTACGAGGAAGAAAAAGAAGTCCACAGAGGCGCTAAAAGCAATTCAAAGGAATAATTGTCCTTAAGTGAGTGACGAGGGCCGTGAAATGGCAGATCAGACTTCTGTCTGCCACTTCATCTTCTGTCTTTGCAAGTTGCATGGAATCTTGCTTCGTCAGAAAGTGGAATGGGTCAGTTATCAGTTACAGATCTGGGCTTCTTCCTGCCTAGTCAGATGGGAGAAAATTTGTAGGTAAACCTGAAATGGGGACATAGTAGCATGCTTATGTCTTTGGTCTTTGATTCATTCTGCAAGGTTCAGGAGAGATGTGGGGGGTCGCAAGTGCTGGAAGGAAAAAGAAAAGGGGTGCTTTTCAAAATACAGCCAAAGAAAGTGAAGTTTTTGTCACAACCAGAACAGGGATATATCCGTGGTATTTTAGCCTGACAATTAGGGTGTGGCTGTCCAGGGGTGTTTTCTAGTGGAGCAAAGTTGTTGAAACAGAAACAGCTACCCATCAACTAAGTGACTGGCACTTGGCAAATGATCTCATTATCATTACTTTTATTAGTCTTAGGAGTTAATAGCTGAATGAACACTGTATTTTCTTCTCTCATTTTAAATTAAAGGCAGAATTAATTTGACGAAATAAATTTAATTAAATGAGAACATCTAGCAGAAAACCACAGTTTATTTTCTTCGCTGATTTATGAGCGTGATATGGAGGGGAAGCAGGTGGTATTGCTGCCAGTGGTCCGTTCTCTCCTTATTCAGAGGGAGTTCTGTTTGCATTCCTCTATGTGGTGTCTATGCTTTATTGTCTTGACCCCTCACCTGTACTGTGCACATATGTTCATAATGTCGATGTGTCTTCCGTGGTGCTTTAAAGTTCTGATTATCCTCTTGACTCTTGATGGACACAGAGCATTTCTTAGACTTTGTAGATCCCCCAAAACTCTGTCTTATACCTGCAGATAACCTGCTTTCAGTAAATACCAAATCATTGCTGTTGTATTTATTTAGTGTATAATCTCACATGCTACATTATGTTCTTATAAAGTTTGTGTGTGCATTTATTTTATTTTGAAACCGAACCCTTTGAAGCCTGGGTTAGCCTTGAACTCTCCATGCAGCCAAGGTTGCTCTTGAAGCCCTGATCCTCTTTTTCTACCTCTGAGTAGAATTCCTAGCATCTCCTTCTGACTTCTGAGTGAGCACACATTTTATTAGATAGATCAGCATAAACCTTCTCCTTGTAACGAGAGACATCTCCACATTATTAATGGAACAGCAAAGAAAGGGTTGACTAATTGGGGATGTGTACAGTCTGTTTGAAAGAGGGGGGTTCAGTGGGAGAGGGATGTGATGGAGGAGACACATCACATGTCTTATGAGGCATGTCTAGGAACCCAGAAGTAGTTTAGTGTGGGGAGAGAGAAGGAAGGTAGATATCTCAAGATGCTGGGCCTAGGGGGTTGTCTTCTTACCTTCCCTGATGGTGATGAGGAAGACATTGGCAGAACATTAGCGGATTACACAATGAATATTTCCTCAGGGTAACCCGGTTCTCACTGGAAACAGTACCTCTTATCTCATTTTCCTATAAAGATGAAAATTAGCTCTTGACAATGCTTTTTGGTTTATAGTCCCTAGGGTTGGACAAGCAGTACATGGTTGTGCTTTTAAAGTCTAAGCACACAGTTGGCTGACTTTCAAGCCACTTCAAAATGAACAGAAAGAGCAAAAGACTAAAAATTGCAGAGACTTGGGTTCTGGGTCCAGCGCGCCATTAACAGATCACGTGAGGTGACGACGTTGGGAATTCGCCAAGAACCTTTCAGCACGATGATCAGACTGTGTGTGGGGGTAGTGTGTTGTAGCAAACTTTCCTGTCAGACTATTTTTCTGCCAGCTCCCCAATGATACATAGAAACTTAATATTAATTATGAAAGCTTGGTCTTAGCCTAAATTAACCTGTCTCTACATTCTGCCACATAGCTCGGTTACCTCTGTTCTGTACCGTACACCTGAATTCTTCACAGTCTCTGGCAAAATCTGTGTGCTCCTAGAATCCTCCTCCTCTTCCTCTTTCTCCCTGGAAATCCCACCCATCCTCTTCCGCCTAGCTATTGGACATTCAACTTTTTTTTTTTTTTTTTTTTTTTTTTTTGGTTTTTCGAGACAGGGTTTCTCTGCAGCTTTAGAGCCTGTCCTGGAGCTAGCTCTTGTAGACCAGGCTGGTCTCGAACTCACAGAGATCCGCCTGCCTCTGCCTCCCAAGTGCTGGGATTAAAGGCGTGCGCCACCACCGCCCAGCCCACATTCAACTTTTTATTGAGCCAATCAGAAGGCACCTTAGGCAGAGGAACATTTTTGCAGTGTACACAAATATTCCACCGTGGTGTGTTTCTGTATGTGCATATATTTGGACATTTATATCTAGACTGATTCCAAAGAGAATATGAAGCAGTATGTGGTAAGGAGATTATAAAAGTAAACAGGACAAAACCAAAGAACCTAGTAATTCTCACTCCAAACTGGGAAGGGACTGTGAAGGAATCAGTCTTCTGAATTGCCACTATGTATGATTTTTGGGCTTCTATAGGTGAAATATGTAAACAATGAGAAAATCTCCCTTCTCCTGGCCCCTCAGTATCTCCCCTCTAGACCCACACTTTGTAGGTAGCAAGAGAAGGCGAGAAAAAACAACAAGTTCAAAGTTCTCCGTGATTAAGGTATATCACAAAAGACTTTAAACTTGAAACTCTTAACCTCCCAAGAGGTTTGTCAAAGTGATACCCACAGGGAGGCTGTTAGAAGAACGCATGGTGGACTAAGGAGTATCTGCGGACAGTCTAGAGGACTTTCTTGTTACTGAGTACTTCATCGTGTAAGAATTGAAAGAAGTACTTTGCTTAATTCTCCAAATTTGCTCCCAGTTAAGAAAAAAAAAAAAAACATAGCACAGACTCTAATCTAAAGTATTTTTCAGGAAGAAATCACCCAAATCCTCATTTACTTTTTTTCTCAATAGGAATATTAATTTAACTTCTTAATCATGTTCGATTTTGAACAAGACTGCATGATGTGGGATGCCTCTTTGTATGCTGTGAATATGTTTTTATTGCCATTGGTTAATAAAGAAGCTGATTTTTCCAATATCCAGACAGAATAGAGCCAGGGAGTAAATCCAAACAAAGATACAGGGGAAAAGGAGGTAGAGTCAGGGAGATACCAGTAGCTGCTGGAGAAGCAAGATGTGAGGTAACAAGCCACGAGCCTCCTGGTAAAATATAGACTAACAGAAATGGATTAATTTAAGTTGTAAGAGCTAGCTAATAATAAACCTGAACTAATAGGTCAAACAGTTTGTAGTTAATATTAAACCTCTGAGTGGTTACTTGGGAACTGGAGGGCAGGAGAGAAACGTCCAGTTACAACAGCCATTCCATTTGTCTTCCAAGATCATTTATTTGGCCTCAGAATGAGGCCATGTGTTACTGAATGAGGAGTGTTTTAGATCAATCTGTTAGTGTTGGGCCATGCCCTTACATGGTTCCAGGGATGGACCTGACTAGGGTAGTGAGGGAATGGAGAAAAGACCCACAGAGACCAAAAGAAAAGCTGGGGGTCAGATGGACCAGGCCCTCTGATGGAGAAGCTGCATTTCCCAGAAGCTCAGAGTGTTTACTGAAAGCAGAGAGGCAGAGTTATTGAGTACAATCGAACAAGGAAGGGATTATTACATATAGATAAAGAGGCAGGGTTTATGGTATACAGCTGGATCAAAGAGTTGTGTTCAGCTCGCCTTGTAGGAGCAGTCTCTGTAGGGAGCGATCTTTAGGCTGGAGATACCTGGACAAGGGGAGGTACGGTGGACATTTTCTGCACCCTATTCTGAAAAAAGCCTTGCTGTTATTTCTCTGAGCCTCACTCTTGGGAAAAGTTTTGGAACTCCTCCCTGGGTCTGAAGCTAGAGTCCCTGACATAGTCATGTCCATGTCAAACAATACACATTCACTCAGGGTCTCCCTCGCTCAGGGCTTTGTAGAGTGTCACCCTTGTCCACGTCACAGGCGTCTGGCACAGGATGGGGTTAAGCTGGACAAAATGACTATGTAGCTGTTGCTGCAGACAGTAATTGGTCAACAGGTTCAGCTGCTTCTGGAAGCCAGTCCCAGAAGATATAACTTGCCATATAATTGCTCAGGGAGAACACTTCTGTTTTCTTGGCCAAACTTGTCACCTTAGACTTGAAGCCGGTACCAAATGGTCCAGGTACAAGTTGAGACCCAAAGGAGGTCATGATTGACTTCCATAGATGTTGTTAAAAGTGATGCCGTGGCAGATGGATTGATGTACAACATGCAATCTTGCCATAACTCATTGCCTGTGAAATGAAGAGCTGACACTGGATCAATAATTGCCAGAGAAACTAGAATTTTCGTTCAGTGAAACTGAAAAGCAATGCTGAGAAATTAAACTGAAAACCAGCCTGCTCTTCATGGAGGGCAGCAGACCAAGAACACCACTTCCCATATAGCTGGGAGTGAATGAGAGACATTCACTTTAGTAGGGCCCTCAATGAACCAGGAACGAAAAGAAGGAATAGAAAGGAAGACAAGAAGAAGAACGAAGGGAGAAAGGAAAGAAAGCAAAAGAAGCCAGGAAAGAAATAAAGAACGGAACGAAAGATCACTCCCTCACCTCCCTCCTTCCCTCCTGACCTTTCCCTCTCTTCCCTTCCAGCCTCCTTCCCTCCCTCTTTCCCTTCCAGCCTTCCTCCTTCCCTCCCTCCCTTCCTTCTTTCCCTCTGTCCCTCCTTCCTTCTTTCCTTCCTTTCTTATTTTCTGGTATTAGAGATTAAACTCAAACTTCATAAGCTCTAATCTTGAACCTCCTGTCCTTGGCTTCTACTTATGTTTTTAATAGTCTTTGGGTCCATCCAGTTAGTGAGGTACATGCTTATTTCTACAATAAAATAAAATCAAGGCTTGTTAATGGTGGTTAAAGGGACCAGCTTCCTTGGAGTCTTCCACAAGATATCTCCTAAAGAGTCTGCAAAACAAGGGCCTCTGTCTGCCATTGCAACAACAGAGACAAACCCCGACAAGGTCTGCAACTTCCCGTTCTCCCTACTTCCGACCCCTGGGAGCATCAGGGTTCAGCTTTGTTAAGTCTAAGGGACAGGCATCCCACCAATGACTCTCTTTGCTTTTCTGCTCCCCCTACACGTGACCTCATTGTGCTTTCTCAGAAGCACAGTAAGACTGCCTTCTTGCTCATCTGCCTGTGTGCTCTTGCTGAGCATGTGGCAGACACAAGGTAGAAAAGAAGGGCGGGCTTCTGTACACAAAACTGTCCCCACGCAGAACTGATCTCTAGCGCACAGTGGCCCAGCTGCCTGACCCACTTTTCTTTCAGTCTAATAGTTAATCACCTGTGAACAAATTAGGCTCATTGCGTCTTCTTTGCCCTCATTGGCTGGCAATGAAACAGCTTTGAGGTGATGGCGAGGCACTTACACTGCTGTGTGTTTACTAGGTTAGTGTGCACTAGGGCTGTTTGTGGCTAGAGTCACACTGAACACTGATGAGATTTCCAGTTAAATTCGCACGAAATGGGCTCCAATTTCCTCATGGTGACGGGGCAGCAGTTAAACCCGAGCATCTCTCAGCATATTCATTCACTCTTGCCTTGTTCAATGAATAGAGCTACGGCTTCCCCGCTTTAGATAGCAAGAAGTCAAACACTCTCCAGGCCACTGGGGAAGCATATGCTTGGCCTTCCTTTTGTGACTCCTTTGAGTTGTGGCTAAGGTCCTGCACTGGGAGCTGGACAAGGGGGCCGTCCTTAGCAGTCAGGCAAGAGAGCAAAGAGTGGTAGATGTGACTGCAATGTGTGGCTTTGTTATAAAAGTATTATTTCAGCCGGGCGGTGGTGGCGCACACCTTTAATCCCAGCATTCAGGAGGCAGAGGCAGGCGGATCTTTGTGAGTTCGAGACCAGCCTGGTCTACAAGAGCTAGTTCCAGGACAGGCTCCAAAGTTACCCAAATAAATAAATAAATAAATAAACAAATAGTACTATTTCACAAGAAAAAAATCTAAATAGATAAATGAAGAGAATAGGCCACTCTAAAAGGAGAAATGTACTGGTAACATCTATTCCTGTTGAAGTTTTCTTATTTAGGAAAAGTTATTTATTTCCTTATGTGTGTGTGGATGAAGGGGTATGTCCGCATGTCTGCAGGTAGCCATGGAGGCTGGAAGCCTAGAATCCCATTGGAGCTTGAGTGACAGACACTTCTCCGTCTCCAGATGTGGGGAACTGAACTCTGATCCCCTGGAAGGGCCACTGTCTCTTCTCTCCAACCCCTAAGAATTCAAATGTGTTCACTTTAGTGTGTGTGGGCACACATATGTGGGAGTCAAAGGGCAGGTTTCAGGGGCTGCTTCTTGCCTTCCACTTTGAAGCAGCATCTCCCTTGTTTCTGTGAAGCCTAAGCCAGCTAGCTGGCCCAGAAGCCTATGACTAATTACGTCTCCATTGTCTATCTCACCACAGGGGTGTTGCAATTCCAGAAGCAGGCCTGGCTTCCTGGGGTTGAACTTGGCTTGTCAGGCTTGTTCAACAGGCACTTTTGCCTGTGGGGAGACCTCTCCTAGGCCCTTGTTGTAAGAATCTTGTAAAAATAGTTAAAAAAATCACGACAAAATGGTGCTCTGAATTTTCACAAAGTGTTCGTCCTGGAAATGTGGAATATAATATAAAATAATGAACATTTCCTCCCTCTTAATGTCATTTTTTTTAAAAAACAAACTTGCATAGTGATGAACAGTGGTTAGCTAATTCTTGATGTTTCTCCACTGTTTTTTTTCAGAGTATTCGCAAAAGGGTTTTTGGTTCTGAAGCTGTTTCGCAGGGAAGCGTGGATGACTGAGCCCTGACTATACACTTGAGGTCGTTCTGGGAGGTCCAACCATAACACCCCGAGGCAGGAGCTACAGCTGTGCATTGCTTGTGTCTGTGTTCACGAAATTCGAATGTGCTCTTTATCTGAGAACTCCCGTCCCTCATCTATTGGCCTTTCATTCACTTATCGATACTTCGGGATGGTCTGCTAGGTTCCCAGCTCCATAGGAGATGCTGCGGATTCAGTAACTACTAACCACGCCCCTCCGGGTTCTTGAAGATTGCGGTAGAGCAACAGCAGCCTTGAGCCCTTCAGCTGCGGGACCGCGTACACTGAGCAGCGTCTGTCCTCTTCTCCTGTTCTCTTCCTCTCACTCCGCTAGTCATTCCGAAAAGAGAAGTGACTTAGCTTCACAGCCACAGTGGTACATTCAATCTCTCCACGCAAAAACACGCTTTAGAGGAAACACTTTTCCGTCTCACTTTGACCTCTGCCTCAGCACCTTTCCCTCCGGGTGCACGGGCCGGGCAGGTGCGTCTTCCAAACTCACCCGCCATTCACTGATCATCTGTCTTTCCCACCATGCTGCAGGCTCCACAGGACGGGATGTGTTGGTCCAATGGCTTAGCGCCTAGATTGGTACCGGGAAGACTTTCCTTGAGTAAACAAATTTGAACATTCACTTAGGTAAATGGCATAAGTTATCAGACTATCACCAAGTTATGTCTTTATCCATGCCGTACATATTATCAATGGGAGTGAAATTGTCCCGGTAACTGCCAATTTTCTTTTGTTTTTACTGAAAACAATTTGATTCTTTAGACTAAAGACAATGGCATAATGGATTCACGGAAAGGTATGTGACAATATTTTAAGCTGTGTCAGTATGTAAAACGTGGGATTGCATATTTTAGCAGTTTCTGTATCTCCTGCCTTAGTTCAGTGATGGGGACATAAATGTCTCCCCAAAGTATTGATAAATTACTGAAAGACTAACGGAAGGAAAGAACGATGGTTCTTAAAGAGCACTCTTAAATATCAGGAACTGGGACACAACCCCGGAGGATGAGGATGGCAGATGCTGAAAGCTCAAAGACACTCCCTTTGGAGATAAATGGTCTTCTAGTCTTTGGAAATTTCTTTGGCAAGAATTCCTGTAAACTCACAAAGCTCCTCTCCCTCCACAGGGAGTCGACTTGCTAAATGTGTGTTTTGCATTACTGAATGACCTAGCTGGGTTCTCTGTACACTTTGGCTTTGGTGTTGAAGTCAGCGGCATCATGCACATGACGCCTTACGTGAGCTCATGCTTGTCCTGCTCCCACAATCCCTCTTTCTTCTCTGTGGTAATTGAAGGCCGTGGGCGGAGGAGAAGGGGGGGAGGGTTGTGTAGCTATTGCCCTGTTTTCATAGAGGACGAATGTTCTGGGACAGATTGGAAGGTGACACATTCGTGTTCCAGAGTCCCGGGAGTGGGCTGTGGTTTATGTGGGAGACCTGGCAAACTTGTTCAGAGCTAAATTCAACACCACTGCTGCCTGCTGACTTTTTGTTCGGGCGCTCTAATTTTAGGCATGACTGTTCTAGGACGGAGCTATGTTTCATGGATGTTAAATGTACACTCAGAGGCTTTATGTTGGTACCTAGAGACATCCTAAGGCTCCTCGTTCTTCAAAACAGTGTTCTTCTCTTGTTTCACATCTGAGCTCTGGCCTTTGGGCCCAAGCCTGGGATGCTCTCCCAGCAGTACTAATACAGACTTCCTGCTTTGAGCAGTTCAGCATGCACCGTTCAGTTCTGCAAGGACACTTCATTTTCTCAACATACCGTTTATATTTAGGAGACACGGTGGCTGTGGTGATATATAACAGACACACAGGAACTTTACAACACCCAGGGCACTGGACTCTGTGTCTGGGAGATGTTAAGGAGAGTAGCTGTCTCCCCCGAGAGCCTGGTTTAAACTGTTCCTTGCCTTAGGCAGAAGGAACAACAGCCAAAGAAGCAGATTGTGGTGATGCTGGCTTTGCTGATGACACAGGCTTTCCTGCAGCCCCGAGGAGAGTCACTGGCTCCCCTCAGCCAAGCCTCCTCTTCCCACTACCCACCCAACCTCATAGAAAGCTTGCTAAGAAACTTACCCGAGAAAGTAAAGGGCCTTGATGTAAGAGCTGTAATTCAGAAGGGTCAGAAAGTGCAGCTTCCAAGGCCACTCAGCCTGGCCCGTGCTCTTATCAGGCTAGGATTCTGCAGTTACGATGATCCAAGCTTTATCTCTCATAAATACCTTTTTCTCTTTTTCTCTTTGTTATTATTTATTACTGTAATAAATTAAAGGATTTATTGTCCTTTAATTATTTTCTCATCTCTGGTACTGTCCTCCTCATTCCTCTCCCCACCCTTGTGGGTCCCCCTCCTCCTCCATACAATGCTCTCCCTGCTTTCACGTCAAATATAATCCAGGATGATTCTCCTCTTGTTCAGCTTCCCTCTTTTCAGGCCTCTTCCTGACCTTCATAGTCTGCCCTTAAACATCTGTGTTGTTCTCTCTCTCTCTCTCTCTCTCTCTCTCTCTCTCTCTCTCTCTCTCCCTCCCTCAAGCGAACATGAAACTGGCTTTTTGCTTGTACTCTCACCTACTCCCTCTTAGACCGTCATGCTCCAGTCACTCAGTAGTGCCCAGTATCCTGCCTTCCCAGTGGGTCGCTACTCATCCATCACCGGGATTGCTTCCCTCATCATGATTGGCTCCCAGCAGCTCAAAGGGAATAGGACCCTATGCTTCCTGTCGGTTAAGAATGTGTAGTTGGGCCAATTAGAATTCTTTCCTTGGGTTTGGAAGGAAGAGTCTGTATATCTAACAAACAAACAAACAAACAAATAAACCCAAACCAAACAAACCTTAGTATTTGAATTTGGGAGCCACAGGCAGCCATTTTATGCCTATGATCAGACAAAACAGCAACTACGCTAAGAAGAAAGAAGCAGGGGAGCTGTAACGAGTGTGGAAAGACCCTCAGCCCCCTCTGCTCCCGTTCTGCTCCTCTGTTCCGGCGCTTGGGCTTTGCGATAAAGTCATCCGTCCGTCTCTCTTTGGGAGCTCTTCGAATTAGTGGCTTTAAATGGAGACTCTTCTCTTCCCGAGTCAGGGTTTCCAGCTGCTGCTGCTAGAAGCCAGGGAAACATCCAGAGGAAGGGAAAGCAGGTGTATACAAATGTTCATCACACTGGGAAATGGGAGCTTGTCTTTTTTCTTCTCTGTGAAGTTTATGGTGTGTGAGAGAAGCCGAGTCCTAAACTGAGACTAACGCAAGACAAGAACACAATGTGGCCACAAACAGAGAAAGCAAGAACGCGTCCATGTGTGTGTTGAGACAGGGTCTCATGTAGCCTGGGTCTCGTCTTATAGTTCCAGTGTAGCAGGATGACCTTGAGTTTCCAGATCCTGAGTGCTGGGACCATAGGTGCTGTCACTGTGCCATAGAAATAGTGTTTAGGACACGAGTCAGTCTTGGAAGTTTCACACAGACCCTGGTCCTCTCAGGCAGATGAAGCATGGGACCCAGGGCCTTTCCCAGAACACAGATTTTCGGTGGCAGTCCGGGATCATTTATCTCTGAAACACAGCTCAGGATGTTTTGAAGTGTGTGTATCACCATTGTTTTGTATACCGAAGATAGAAATGAAGACTTGGCTAGCTGCTTCGACAATCGCCAGTCCCCTTCCCTCTTTTGACACCGATAATTTATATGGCACTTTATGGCATGGCTTACTCAGATATGACTATTATTCACACACAAACATTCTTGTATTTTCATTATTAGAAAATAGCTTGCTGCTGGTCCGAGCCAAGTTTGGGGGGAGTTAGCCCTGTCTGCTTCTCATAAAGCACATTCCTGCTCTGCCTTGTGCCAACATTCTGTCTCAGGGAAATGAAGTGGGAGAATCTTCCCCCTGGTCAATCTCTAGCTTTTCCTGAGAAGAAATCTGTGCTGACCGCAGCTCCGTCCTTCGGCTCCATGTCTGAGAATCTGGTGACCGCAGCTCTGTCCTTCGGCTCCATGTCTGAGAATCTGGTGACCGCAGCTCTGTCCTTCCGCTCGCTGTCTGAGAAGAAACCTGGTGACCACAGCCGTCCTTTGGCTCCACGTCTGAGAAGGAGTCAGGTGACCGCAGCTCCATCCCTCGGCTCCATGTCTGAGAATCGGGTGACTGCAACTCCGCCCATGTCAGCGTCCAGGTCGCACGAGGAGAATAGTGTTTGGACATACAGGTACAACAGGAGATGATTCCAGCTTTTACTTTTATCTCATCTTGTGGCGCTTTGTGCATTCATGTGAGGCAAGTGCTACACAAGTGAAGGTCACCCTTATTCCTAACTTAAACATCTTCCATGTGGCAATTTTATTTAGGAAGAACAAGGTAGCTAAACATGACTTACATTTGCTTATCAGACAAAGGTACAAACTGTGTCCTTCATGAATACCGTTAAAGAGTCTCCTACAAGTTTCCCTTGGCGTGGTTCTACTTGGGATCTGACTCTCAGTGTTCTGCACACGGCCTGGACGCAGGTTCTGCACACGGCCTGGACGCAGCTTCTGTCCATGGTCTGGATGCAGGTTCTGCACACAGCCTGGTCACAGGTTCTGTCTATGGCCTGGGTGCAGGTTCTGCACACAGGCTTGAACGCAGGTTCTGCACACGGCCTGGATGCAGGTTCTGTACACAGGCTGGACGCAGGTTCTGCACACGGCCTGGATGCAGGTTCTGTACACAGGCTGGACGCAGGATCTGCGCACGGCCTGGACGCAGCTTCTGCATATGGCCTGAACGCAGGTGCTTTTGCTCATCTCAACTGCTCCATTTCACAAGCGTTCTCCATTAACCAGCCATGGACTCAAACTGATTCTTTCCTGGTTCTCATCTTCTTTCTCTACCTGAGATGAGCATGGGTCTCACAGGCTTTCTCTTCCTGTATTGGTTTTCCCTTGTTACACTTTTTTTTTTTTTTTTTTTGCCAGATGGCTAGGTTTCACGTAGGGAAGAATTTTCCATAATAACATGTCACGTATTTCCTCATGGCTGAGCATCCCACTCCCTCTGTCATCTGCAGGAACCAGGGAAAAGGAGCAAAGTAGCAAATGAGTTAGGCCCAGCAGAGCTTAGAAGAGGAGGAGGAGAGGGAGGAAGAGGAAAGGAGGAGAAGCAGGAAGAGAAGAGGAGAGGTGGACGGGAAGGAGGAGCGGTAGAGAGGGAGGAGGAGAGGGAGGAGAAGAGGGGAGGAGAGGGAAAGGGGAGGGAAGAGGAGAAGAGGAGGAGGAGAAGTGGAGGAGAGGGAAAGGGGAGGGAAGAGGAGAAGAGGAGGAGGAGAAGTGGAGGAGAGGGAAAGGGGAGGAGAGAGGAGGAGAAGAGAGGGAGGAAGAGAAGAGAAGAGGGAGGATGGGAGGAGAAGGGAAGGAGAGAAGGAGGAGGTCCAAGTGGATAGCTCAGATTGGCAAAGACTTCATGAAAAATCCTACTTCAGTGAGGCCTGGGTGATCTTGTGTGTGTGTGTGGCGGGGGGCTGGCATGTGGGGGAAGAGTGCCATGAACACACTCCGAACTGTGTAAGAACTTGGAGTGTGTGGCTGCAGGGCGTCCTGACAGATGTGGAGCATGTGGAGTGCAACTGGGATGGAGGAGGGGAGACTGGGGGAGAGCAAAGCACCAAACTTCAAGAAGAGATGGGGCTGACACTCAAGAGCTTGGGGTGGGCACGGGCAGAGAGGGCGGGAAACTTGCCCCGTGCCAAGTTGTATTTGTTAGAGCCGAGCAGCAAGAAGTGGGTGCCTTACCAAGAGATTCGATCTGTAACGTACAAG
Organism: Arvicola amphibius; assembly: GCF_903992535.2. Classification (NCBI taxonomy): domain Eukaryota; kingdom Metazoa; phylum Chordata; class Mammalia; order Rodentia; family Cricetidae; genus Arvicola; species Arvicola amphibius. The sequence goes on from NC_052055.2 coordinate 51,790,978, forward strand.
AGACTCCGTTCGCCCAGAGTTTGCAGGCAGGGTGGCCCCAACAAAGCTCTGGCTTCCGGGAGCAGGAGCTTCACTGGGACCGCACTGTGCAGGTGATGCACCGCCACGGCATTCGCTTAGACTGCAGTTCGTGTGAATGCACTTTCGGACAGTGAGTTCTGAGAAAGTATGTAACCGCTCTGGGCTTCAATTTCCTCAATTGAAAAATGAGGTGGTTGGTGTAGATATGTGGTCTCCAAACAATTCCCTAACATTCTTCCTAGAAAGCGCCTCCGCGTAGTCCCAGTGTTTGAGCAGAGCTGGTCAGAGGTTTTCTGACTTATTTCGCTCCTTAGATACATCTGCACTCTGCTAGGTAAAGGGGAAAGGTCGTCTTTTTGGAGACACTGAACTGTGCTCTTAAATACCCCACCGGTTCTGCTATGTGGAATGTGTGTACATTGGGGTTAAGACGAATGCACTGTGTGGTCAGTCAAATATTTACTAAGCATCTGCTCTACTCTGGGCCTGGTTATTAGCATGAAGAGGAAGGCAGTGAGAGACAAAACTCTCCTCTCCTCACAGAGAATCTAGCTAGTTGAGGGATAGAAGCGGGTCTTAGTTTGGATTTCTGTTAATGCAACACAACACCAAGACCAAAAGCAACTTGGAGAGGAAAGGGTCCATCACCGAGGGAAGTCAGGGCAGGAGCTCAGACAGAGCAGGTGCCTGGAGGCAGGAGCTGAAGCAGAGGCCATGGAGGGGTGCTGCTTACTGGCTTGCTCATTACAGCTTGTTCAGCCTACTTTCCTTATAGAACCGAGGTCCACCAGCCCAGCGATGGCGCCACCCACCATCGACTGGATCCTCTCCTATCAATCACTAATTAAGAAAATATGCTACTGCCGGGCGGTGGTGGCGCAAGCCTTTAATCCCAGCACTCGGGAGGCAGAGGCAGGCGGATCTCTGAGTTCGAGGTCAGCCTGGTCTACGAGAGCTAGTTCCAGGACAGGCTCTAGAAAACTACAGGGAAACCCTGTCTCGAAAAACCAAAAAAAAAGAAAGAAAGAAGAAAAGAAAAAAGAAAGAAAATACGCTACTGCTGGAGCTTGTGGGGACATTTTCCCAATTAAGATTTTCTTCTTTTAAATGGCGTTAGCTTGTGTCAAATTGACGTAAAAGCAGCCAGCACTATGCTAAAGAGTGTGAGTCAAGTGGTAAAGTGATTGGCTTATTACAGACAAGGACACAGGATCAATGGTGGTGCCGCCGAGGAATGACTCTCGAATAGACATCTGGATGGTGCCAGGGGAAGGTTTAGACTCCGGGATGTGGCTTTGGGGCAGCAGAGAAGCAAACAGGAGTGTTGCATTTATCTTTCAGCGTGGGCAGAGAATTAATTTCATGTTTTCCTAAGAAAGAAAAATCACCAGTTTTGTTTTCTGAGGTGGTCTCTTCTAGCCAAGGATAACCCCAGGCTTGAATTTCAGATCCTCCTGCTTCGGGCTCAGATGTGCTGGGATTAGAGGCATGAGCCACCAGGGCCGGCTTAAAGGGAACGCTTGATTTTGTTTCAGTAAGAGAGTCTCTTCCATTTCCAGGGTGTCCTGTCACAGTGGCTCCCCTTGTCCATCTCCCCTTTAACAGCACATGTTGGGTTGCTACAGAGTGAGCACTTGGTCCCGATGAGATGTCCTGCCTTCCCTGTCCTGTGTTTCAGGCTCCGTCTTTTGCTGCATCTGCTAACTTCATGTCCCTGCTTTGGCCCCGCCTTCTTCTTCTGCACTATGGTTGGCCAGAGATATGTCACCAGCACTGATAGTCAGTGCCCTTCTCCCTGCCTCCACTTCCCAGCTCTGCCTCCAAGCCCTAGGCATACTGTGTTCAGACCCCAGGTCTCTACGACTGCTCAGGTCTTCATCGGCACAGAACCCTTGAGGCTTCCTTCCATGCCAACGTGAGGATGAAAGGCGTTAGGAAGCAGGGCTTTGTGCCATAGAGCACGGGTTTGATTTCTGGGTCTACTGGATCAATTGACCATGAATTCTGGGTTTTTCCCCCCTTAATTTTCAACTGGTATGATCCTGATAGTACCAACATCTATAAGTCAATATATACAAAATGCTTCTTAAAATGCATAGTAAATACACATTTCATTTTCGATTTATAAGACAACCCCAGGTCACCGACCTTGGCCCCTTGCTCAGCATCGCCGTTCCTCCGCTTTGCAGCTGACAGAGCGCCAAGCTTTCCTGAGGGGCTGAGCCCACTCAGACTGTGTTGTGGTGACGTATTGGCCAGTATGACCTCGGTGTCTCTCAGACAAATGGGGCCCTCAGTTAAACGTTAGCACCCTCCCCCAGATAGTCTGTATTTTGCATGGTATTCTCACATGCCTAATTTTAATTTTAAGAATCCTCATCATGATATGGTGGAGTCTGCAGAGACTGTGACTTACTCACACATGTGATCAATGGCTAGCTTTAGACTTTCTGAGGGAAGCACCATTTCTGCTCGCTCCATTCCCACTGGCTCTGAGCAAATCTTTGCATAAACCAAAAGGTCAGAATTGGGCATGGACTAGTTAGGTCCACATATGGGAATAATCTCTCTCATTGACTTCTTATTTCTTTACCATTCTATACAATTTATCATGCCACCACATACTTTTGTCCAGTCATGGCTTGAAGTCCCCAGCGATGGGTGAAAGGAAGACAGAGGTATAATTTGGAATTAGTTTAGTGTTTTCGTGCTGTGTTACACAGAGCTGAATGGGGGCTCATTTTACTTAACTTCTTGGGAGAAATACTCCCCGTTACTTTTTATTTAAAAGTAAATTGAAAATAAAACCACTAAATCAATGTTTGGTTTTTATTCAGACATCTGCTGCAGAGCAGGAAACCAGGGGTTCATCCTTCTACCTACCAGAGAGCGGTCAACAGGGAGACTGAAGAAAAACGCAAATTGAAGGATACTCGATGTCACGCGCTTCGCTCCCTCTCCAATTGTAACTCGTTCAGACAAGTCACACTGAAGTAGACACATGAGCGGCCGATGGCACATTCACCGTCACCTGTAGAGCCCAGCTCCGAGGTGGCGGCACAAGCTTTGTCACGTGTCCCTTTCCCCACAGCTTTGACTCCCGTCAAAGCACAGAAGGATGTTTCGACATTTGGGTGTAAAGATTAATTATAGTTGAACTCTTTAATTATTGGACCTTTCTAAGAGAAAGTTGAACTTATATTTCTAGGGACAGATAAAACTCTGTGTTTTATGGTATGACTTTTTTTCTTTTCTCAGCTTTTCAAGGCTTATATCTGAGATTTGCTTTGGAAATCACCCCACTCCTTGGAGAGCGGGCTCAATTCGCAGTGTGCAGCTGGCCTCAGAGCGCCTCGGCGGAGATGCTCTTTGGGTGAGATCCTGGCTAACAAGAGAGCCAGCTCACTTCTTGTAGCTATTGGTATAAGCACTTGCTTTTTACACATCTTGCTTGGCTGTTTCCTCCTGCCAAGGATGGTTAGAAACGACATCTCCTGTGGAATCCGGGTCTACATAGCAATAATGCAGACTGAAGTTCGGCCAATGGGCTTCCATTTTCCCCATTTAATGCTCCCATTAAGTAATGCCAACTCATTGCAAAACTGAACTCTTTCCTTTTCCTCTAGAAAGCTTGCCAGATGCATTCCATCTATATTAAATAAATTTGGGTTGTCATCTCTAGAAAGTTAAGAATAAATGAAACATTCTACCTTCCCTAGCGCTGATAAAGGATTGCAGCTTGCCAGCAAGGCGGGCCACTTAGGCCTCCTCTTAGTTCTGAGTGTAGCCATGCAGCTGTGGAGCCCCAGCCTTTCCTGGCTCTCCATTTTATAGGCGGCTTTATTAGGCGCCTGCTGCTCTGAGTTTCAAAGGGAACACAACTTGATGTTCTTTTCATGCTTGGAAGTCTGAGAGTGGCTCTGGGCAGGAACTTCAGTTACCGCCTCGTGTCAACAAGAGGGAAACTGAGGGAGCCACTTCTGAGATGAGAGATGACTTTCGGGTATTTGAAAAGCAGCTTGTCACTCAGGTGAGTTCTTCTCCTACTCCGGTTTAATTACCTGTCAAAGTTAGAATACATGCAAAAGATTCACAAGACGATTGTACTTGTCTGAGAGAAAAAGAAATATTTTTTTTTTCACCAAATGCCTCTGAAACAGGTAAAAATGAAGTTTCTTCAGGACACAGAGTGGGGAAATTTGATTTTTAATATTTTTCCCGTTCTTTGCTGTAATTATTGCAAATGACAAAGAACAAATTATTTGAGGACAGGTTGGTAATTTTTAGTAACTGCTTTTCAAAACATAGAAGTCAAAATTTCTTATTGGCTGACATTGTTATGATTGCTAGCTTTGTTTTAAGATCTTACCATTGTTCCTCTCTCTCTCTTTCCTTCTCTCCATTCTTCTTCCCCCCTCCTTCTTTCCCTTATGTAAAATTCCTTGGTTTTTATTAGTAATCCTAGAATCAGGCATCGTTTCTTTCTAAGACACAATGATGCGCTGGATGGAGCAGGTTGGCTCTTCAGGCAGAAAAGGGTTGAAATTAGAAAACAGCACATGAACAGGTAGATTGCTTCAGATTTCATCAGTTGACACTCCTTGTAAGTATCATGTAGAACTTCAGTGTGACTGCATTTTGGTTTGGGTTCTTTGGACTCAGTATAAGAACTCAGAGAAAAAATATCAATGATGGCCTGTAAACATCCAGCACCTGCCTGTCTCTGTACACACGATAGCTGTTTCCGAGGGATGATCAGACAACCAAAGGCATTTGTTCTTTTTCAGTTATATACTGATATTTCCTGCAACAAGCCCATCTCTGCCTTTCTTAAGATTGTGATGGCCATCTCTGGCACTGTCAGCCCTGTTCACAGACCTGTTTTCCCACTGTCTAAGGACAGCTTTGTGTTCTGAATGATAACCAGACTGAGAATCTTCCCCTGAAAGAGAACCAACCAAGACCTTTCTGCTACTCTAGAAGCTTCCTAGAACATATACCTATACACTTATAAAAGAGATTTAAATTGTGTTATCTTATAATGGGGCAATACCCTTAGAAACCACTGGATATAAAATGAAAAGCCAACTGTCATGAATGAGTTATCTATTTCTGAATTGTTGGTCAGTGGTACCCTGCAGACCTCCAAATATTACAGGCTATTGTCTTTGCTCTTACTTTCCCTCCAGGACTTGATGGTAAGGCAACTTGTAGAAGAAAGAGTTTATTTGCGGATTATGGTTTAAGAGAATTGGAGTTCATGACCATTATAGCAGGGAAAAGGCAAGGGGCCAGGGCAGTAGCTGAGAGCTCGTGCATTGGTCTGAAAATAAGAAGCAGAGAAAGACACACTGGGAATGACTCTGTTGAACCTCAGAGCTCTAAGTGACATAGTTCTTCCAACAAGGCCACATCTCCTAATCCTTCTCAAACAGTTCCGTCAATTAGGGACCAAGTATCCAAAGCTATGAACTTATGGGAGCACTCCCTTTCAAACCACCACAGACACCACATACCTAAATAGTAGAACATGGAGAAATAAAGGGGGTACCAACTTGGAATAGTCATTCTTGTTGGTTAGCTTTCATAGAGCTAGAAGGTTCTGTGCATTCTTCTAGGGGAGAAACATCATCATGAATCTTATACAGCGGTAGACCCTGTGAGCTATAATAACAACCGACCTGGTAAGATATGGCCACTGGCACAATAGTGGCATAAATATTATAGGAGCAACCAGTCACTTTCTGATTGGATTTAAAACTCATTCTGTAAGAAGGAACCCACTCCTGGTATCATTAACCGGGCCCCAAGCCCTGTGTATGACGATGTCGTAAGTCCTATTAGAGAGAGTATCTCGCACTATTATTCTGCTAAATGGACACAGTAATAAACTGATCCCTAAGTTCTTATCTTTGCACCCATAGATTAGTACAGCTTTCAATACTCATCAGAGGAGCTCCTTTTTTGAGTAGATAGTGATTAACACAGAGACCAACAACTGGTCAACATACAGATGATTAGAAACTGTAGAGTGCTTGGCTTTCAATGGGATATTTATATCATGTTCCCTCCCTCAAAAGGCCCAGGTATCACCATGGAAGAGAGGGCAGAAAGAGTAGAAGAACCAGAGGTAGTGGATATGCATAGCTAAACAGTATTTTTAGGACACGACAGAGCATTTGTACACATTCATTCACAATGGCTGCGACTGCATGCATAGGATTTGCACAAGCTCAAGTTAGACAGAATCCTAGCTTGGTCAGGCTCGTGAAATCCCACCTTCTGAGAAGCCATTGCGTGTTGCCTACTATTTGGAGAACTACAATGACCCCTTTCAGAGTTTTTAGCCCTGAGAGGCTACCCATATTCCAGTTGATAGTCCCACACCTATGTCCATAAAGGCGGCACTAAGTGGACTCAGTGGATTTAAAATTGGGAGGGAGGGAGGGAGGGAGGAAGAGAGAGAGAGAGAGAGAGAGAGAGAGAGAGAGAGAGAGAGAGAGAGAGAGAATGTGCTTATGAAGTTGAAGTTGTCAGAGTAGAGGAGAAATTGGGGGCGGGGGAGGCAGTGGGTTGACTCTAAACACACCGTATACATGCAAGAATATTAAATAACATATTTAATTAGAGAAAAGAAAGAATAGTATGTCCCAGGTTTTGTGTGAGGTGCTAGTCAGTGGAGTGACCCAAGCACAGCCAGTCAGTCCCCTGCAACTCTAGAAATGCCTTTATTTTTCAAGGAAAATAGAGAAATAATAGGCAACCACAGCTGAGATGGGAAGTCTGCTTCTCTCTGTCAAATCTAAGTGGGTTTGCCTTATGTCGTCTGCATCCAGTGTTAGGTACCGATGCATCCAGCATTAGGTACTAATGCAGTCAGTGGTCAGAACGCTCACCCTGGAAACTGATGCAAAGCGAATGCAAAACTCAGTGCTGAGAGCCCTGTGTGCTGTCCACGTTGCTATCTGACGGTCAGGACTTTAGGAGAAGAGACACCATTTGCATTTTACCCTAAGCCTTCATTTTACACCCACGAAGGTGAAAGCAGTCTAGAAACAGATGTGACTAATGGAAGGGGATGATTCTGGGACAATTTCTCCACGTAAGTTGACTTCATGAGGCTCCTAGCAAAACTGCTTCTGGTGATTCAGGTAGATCCTAAGTAAGGGTGAGCCTATGATTGAACTCAAAACAAGTAGTATAGAGGAAACAGTTGAAGACTCCTGGGAGCACACCGTCTCTAAGGCTCGCCTATGCTTCACAAGCTAGCAGCAGCATGGCTTTTCATTAAGGGCTGAGCTGGTGACAGGAATGTTCACAGATTTATTTAACAAATACTAAGTCCGGGCCTAATCTGAACAAGGCACGTTCCTAGACTCTGGAGACACAGCGATAAATAGCAAAAGAACAACATTCTTTCCCCCATGAAGCTTACATTTACTCAGATAGGAAAAAGGAAAAACGTGAAGAATGGGCTATCATTTTTGGCAGTGTTAAACGCTGCTGAGGGGTTATTTTGCAGTTTGCAAAGTAAGTTTGATACCATTGGCTGACTCACTACATCGTTACTGAGCATCCCATATCTACCAGCTTTTGTGCGCAAAACTGTGCTGTTATCATGCTGTTTGTATTTGTAGATCAAAAGACTGACTTTAGTGTTTAGTATTTGGTATACCCCATCACATCCCAGAGCCTGTAGATTGCAGGCAGAGCCAGGCCAAGGATCATACCTTCTGTTTCTAAGTGAAGCTTTCTTTCCAAAGCAGGAGCTGTGACGTTGACATCTGGGCTTTGGAGCTGGTGTTTGTGAAGAGCTGTGTTTGCCTCTTATTTCTCTATGTTCCTTGAAAACAAAGGATTTCTAGAGTTGTAGATTTCTACTGGGGTGGGTGGGGGTCTCTCCTGGACATGTGCATTGATTTGGCAATTGTTTGTCTTCAATTTGGTGAATCTGGATCATCTAAAAACCAACTGTGATTGGCAAAAGATACATACTTTCCTTTAAGTGACGTGAAAAAAGTTAGTTTTCTATATATAATTGTCCCCCTGTCTCACACCCTTTCCATCATTTTGCCTTTTCAATTTCCTCTAGTCGTATAAATTTCAAAATCGGGTCTTTTGGGTTTCCTGCACCATTATTGGAGTGGGATTCAAAAGCCGATGGCCCTGAGTTTGTTCTTGAAATGGGAAAGCGGGGGATTCTTGGACAAAGTCTGAGGTGACAACCATTTCTGTGTTTTACAGCGGTTTCGCAAAGCAGACAGCTTCTCACTAATTTAGAACAAGTTTGAAAGGGTTAGCTCGAGTAAACAAGGCAGGGCTTGGTGCTGGAGGCTGGAATACAGGTCTCTGTCCCTGTTTAGTACCCCACCTCTTTGCCACAAGATGGACCAGTCCCGAGCAGAATAATTTCCATAGGGCTGAACAAGGACGAATGCAGTGCTGGTGACAGCGAACACTAACGATTGCAGGCAGAGCTCGGTTCTTGTCGTCAATGGATTGAACATGTAAACAACCTTTAAAAATGCAAAAAATAATAACTGTTAAAAGACAATTTTTGTTCAGCATAGGGATGATCATGGTTAATACTTTAATATGCTCTCTATTTTACCCTATAAAAAATCGGATCCTAGATTTTTATCGAGACACGTAAAATCATTTCTACGTATGACATGAATGCAGAAGGGGGACCTGGGAGGAGACTAAGGGGAGGTCTAAGGGAGGGGTACGGAAGGTGGGGAGAGGGAATACAGTCAAAGACTTAGTGTGTCTGAAAGACATCGCCTTTATGACACCCATCACTATGTATAATGAAGACACACCAATAAAGCGTAAGTTAAAAGCATTAAAAAAATCTTACATTATAGACTTCATTTCTCTTCTCTTCAGGAGGTATATTAGGACAAATTATGTAATCATGACATAAAAATGATAGATATTATTTAACTGTTTGCTTACTAGCTTCTATTTAAATTATCTGCAATCTTTTTTGACAATGCTGGAGTAAACATTCCCCAAAAGGGACCACTGAGCAAATCTGTCTTGAAACTAGCTCACAAATGCTAAATTCTTAGGTCAAATAGCATTTTAAGGTCTTTGTTGGTCTTTACAAATTATTTTCAGCATTCTGCATTTCTCCTAATGAGATAGGACTGACTAGTCCACTGCAAAAGTCTGCTCTGTTTTCTGACTCTGAGACTCACTGCGTGTTCAGGGCTCTGAGCCAGCCAATCACCATGCCCAGGCCTTCAATTTCTCATAGATAGGGTTCTGTGTGCTTGTGGTACTAGGTGAAAAATTCAGCACCATCTTCTTCAAGTGTCCAATAAACTCTATGTCTGTGCTTCTTATCTCTCCTTGAGTTGTTAAAAAGTTAGAAAGGTCCTGTCCCAACCTCCTTGCCCTCATTTTCCGTCCCCGAACCGCTCATTACCTTCCACAGTGTCAGACTGCACTGGGTGGCCCGACTCCTTCCTGAGCCGCATGGCCAGTCAAAACACTACATCCCTGCGGATACAGAGATGGAACTGAAAATGGGCATGTGACCCCAGCCTCTTGTAAAACCACACATCTGGAATATTTTTCCTGGGAAGGGTGCTAGTTCATACTGCTCTACAAAAGGAAATCAGTAACTTTCTAATTTTGCAAACAATTTGTGACATGCAGCCATTACAGATTATGCAAACTCATAATTAAATTACACTGAGACAAACACTATAAAAGTTCAAAACTCATCATTTCTAGTTATTATGCTGCATTTCATGTGACTACGGTCTTGAGCTTACCTGTGTGCCACACATCTCCATGGTGGGAAAGCTACGTGACGGACTCCTGTGTATCAATTCCCAGTGCCGCATTTAATAGTCTCATCTTGGCAGGTTGAACTTGACCTTGGGAATTGCAAATGTTACTTTCCAGACTTTTTTTCTTTTCCCGGGAAGCCATTTTGGTAATAATTGCTGGAACTGTTGAGAGGGGGATTTGTTTTCACTGCATTGTTAGGCTCATACAGTAGCTGCTGGACCACTCTGGTCATGTAAGGAGATGGAAGTGAGGATGATGCTCTTGAATACAGACACAGATACAGAATTATCCTGCAGTAGCTGCTGGACCACTCTGGTCATGTAAGGAGATGGAAGTGAGGATGATGCTCGTGAAAGACAGCAGAGACAAGGGCAGAAAGGAAAACCCTCTTTTCCTTCCCTTCTAGACTTTTGGGACTTTTTTTTTTTCTGGACTCCCCTTCTATACAACTTTATTGAGACACGACTGACAGAACCAAAACCAATTATTTTTATTTTATTTTGGTGCTGGGAATTGTACTTAGAGCCTCCCACTTGCTAGGAAACCACTCTAAATTATTAGCCTTGTAATTGGATTCTTAATGTCAGGTGAGCATTGAGCATTTAGCTTGATGAGAAACTGGCTTAACTCACATTAGGTTTCTATAAGCCATGGATGAAAGCTTCCATAATAAGGTTTCTATGATCACAAAGATCCTCTTATAGCTCTAATAACATAGGATTGCAAAAACTATATAAAAGAAGGGAAATCCTTAGCTAAATATCTGAATGCCCAGAGATGATGTGTTTAAAGAGACATCAAATAAAAATATTTTATAGTGAATTCCTGGGGGCTCTATCTCTTGGTGAGGACTCTGCTTAACTCCTTCCCACTGATCCCCTCAGCCTTTTCTTCTAGCCCATCTCCCATTTTCTTTCTGTCAGCCCCCAATCTTTCTAGCAAGGTCTCCAAGTGGCCACGCCGGTCTGTGACTCACAAGCAATCTACCCCAGGGACTCCACAGCCACCGCACTTGCCTAGGATCCAGAGAGGGCAACAAAAACCAGAGAATGGAAAATCCACCCAACAAAGCCAATTCAGATACTGACACCCAGAAATACTGCCCCATCCCACAAAAAATCATAACTCCAGAATCCTAGATCTCAGATCTCAGTGCAAAAATACAAACATGAACAAGCAAGATAACGTGTTTCCAGCAGAATCCAACAGCTCTTTTGCAGGGGCCCTGATAAATACAATATAGCTGAAGCATGTGACAAGGACTTTAAAATAGCAACTTTGAGTATGTTCAAGGATGTCATTAAATCTCTCAACGGACCCCGGAACACACACACACACACACACACACACACACACACACACACACACACACACACACACACCCACCACACAGCTATATAAAACTCAAGAAAACAATTCAATACATGAAAATAGAATTTGGCAAAGAAACAAAATTACTAAAGAAAAAAACTGGAAATGAAGAACTTAAGATGTCAAGCAAATACTTCACAGGTAAGTTTCACCAACAGATTATAAAACATAGAAGAAAGAATCTCAGGTGTTGAAGAGAAGGTAGAAGAAGTAAGTATATCAAAGAAAATGTTAAGTCTAAAAAACATCCAGGCACAAAACATCCAGGAAATCTGAGACACCATGACAAGACTAAATCTGTGAAGACTAGGGATAGAAGAAAGTTAAGGAAAACCAGGTCAAAAGGCACAGAAAACATTTACAACAAATTCATAAAAGAAAATTTTCCCAATCTAAAGAAGGAGATGCTTATTAAGGTACAAAAAGCATATGGAACACCAAATAGACCGGACCAAAAAATAAATTTCCAATGGCATATAATAAAAAAGCTAAATATACGAAACAAAGAAAGGTTATTAAAAGCTGTAAGGAGGTAAAGACCAAGTCTCAGTGGAGACCATGGAAGCCAGAGGGCTTGATGGATGTTTTATAACCTCCGAGAGATGCCAACCCAGAAAAATCATCAATACAAATTGATGAAGAAAGAAAATCCACAATAAAACCAAATTTAAGCTATCATCTATCTACCAGTTCAGGTCTACACAAGGTGCTAGAAGAAAACTTCAGTCTGAAGTAGCACTTAACCAAACACAAGAAGATGCAAGGGATAAATAATACAGAGCAGTAAATCAAAAGAGGGAGGAAATCCACACTGTAACAAAAAACAATTAGCAGGAATCAGTCAATACTTCTTGATGAATGTCAATATTAATGGTTTCAATTCCCCAATAAAATGACACAAACTGACAGGTTGGATTAGAAAACAGGATCTATCTGTTTCTGCTGTACCCAAGACATACACCTCAACAGCAAGCATAGACATCACTCCAAGGGTAAAAGGATGGAAAAAGGTCTTCCAAGCAGAAGGATTGAAGAAGAAAGTAGATGTAGTCATTTTAATATCTGACAAAATAGACTTTAAGCCAAAATTAATCAGAAGAGTAGGGAAGGACACTACATACTCATCCTGGGAAAAATCAAAGAGAATATTATAGTCCTAACAGATATGCACTAAACACGAGTGTAACTAAGCTCATAGAAGAGACACTACTATGGCTAAGATCACATAATGCCCTTCACATAGTGATAGTGTGTGACTTCAATACTTTTTTTTTTTTTTTGGTTTTTCGAGACAGGGTTTCCCTGTAGTTTCTAGAGCCTGTCCTGGAACTAGCTCTTGTAGACCAGGCTGGCCTCGAACTCAGAGATCTGCCTGCCTCTGCCTCCCGAGTGCTGGGATTAAAGGCCTGCGCCACCACCGCCCGGCTTGACTTCAATACTTTTCTCTCACCAACAGACAGGTCATCAGACAAAAACTAAACATAAATGTTTAAACAGACCCAGGACTCCATGTGAAATTGAAGCAGAAAAAGTCTCCCTACTAAGAAAAGCCCAGGCCAGATGGATTCAGTGAAGATTTTTTTTTTTACCATACATTCAAAGATTATTTGCCATGATCAAATAGGTCTTATCTCAGGGAAGCATGGATGATTCAACAAATGCAAATAAATAAATGTACTCCACCACTTAAACAGACTGAAAGACAAAAAAAAAAAAAGATCATCTCTTTAGATGCAGAAATGTCCTCTACCACAGAACTCCTACTGCTGATAAACACCTTCATAAAAGTAGCAGGATGTAAAATTAGCAGGCAAAAAATCAGTAGCCCTTCAGTATATAAACGACAGACTGAGAAGGAAAACAGGGGAACAATACTTTTAACAATAGCCTCAAAATGACAAATAACTTGGGATAAGTAACCAAGCAGGCAAAAGTCTTGCCTATTAAAAACTTTAAGACATCAAACTAAGAAAATGACAATGACACCAATAAATAGAAAGGTCGCCCATGCTCACAGTCAGTAGGATTAACATAGTGAAAATGGATACCCTACCAAATGATCTACAGATTCAATACAATCACCACCAAATTTCCAACATAATTCTTCACAGAAATTGAAATAAGATTTTCAACTTCATAAAGATACACAAAAAAACCCAGAATAGCTAAAGTAATCCTGAATAAAAAAGGAGCTTTTGGAGCTCATCCCAGGTTTCAATTTGTACTATAGAGCTATATTAATAAAATATGGTGTCGGCATAAAAATTAGTTATGCTGACCAATGAACTCTAATTGAAGATCCAGACATAAGTCTCCACTTGTATGAATACCTGATTTTTGACAAAGAAACAAAAAATACCCATGGGAAGAAAGATAGCACCCTCAACAAATGGTACAGGTCACACCATATGACTGCATGTCGAAGAACTCAAATAGATTCATATTTATCACCTTGCAAAAAACCCAGCGCCGAGTGGATCAAGGATGCCAACCAAAGACTCTGAATCTGAGAGAAGCGAAAGTGAGGAATCGTCTTGAGTACATTGGCACAGGAGTTGACTTTCTGAACAGAAAACCACTAGCACAGGCACTAAGATCGGCAATAAATGGATCCTCAAGAAACTGAGACGCTTCTGTATGACAAAGGACACCATCGTTCCAACAAGTTGCAAGTTATAGGATGAGTAAAGAACTTTACCAATTACACATCTGACAGAGGTTATATTATCTGAACTATATAAAGAACTAAAAATAAAAAACTGAAGAGAAACGGTGCATAGAAAGAACTAAGCAGAGAGTTCTCAGAAGATGAAACACAAACAGCTGAGAAACACTTAAGGAAATGTTCAACATCCTTAGCCATCAGAAAATACAAATGAAAACTACTCTGAGGTGTCATCTTACCCCCGTCAGAATGGCCAAAGTCAACAGAAGAAAGGACAGTTCATGCTGGCAAAGATGTGGAGAAAGGGGAACACTTATTCATTGCTGGTGAGTTGCAAACTATGAAGATTAGTGTGGGGGCTTCTCAGGAAGCTGGGAATAGATCTACCTCAAGATCCATCTATACCACTCATAGGCATATACCCAAAGGACCCTACATCCTAGTACAGATACTAGCTCAGTCATGTTCATTGCTGAGCTATTCAAAATCACCGGAATTTGGAAATAGCCTAGATGTTCATCAACTGATAAATAATTATATGCAAATATGCAAATATGGTACCTGTGAATAATAGAATATTATTTAGCTGTTAAAACAAAATTATGAATATTTCAGGTAAATAGGTAGAACTGGAAAAAAGTCTGTGTTACCTATCTGAGGTAACACAGATTGAAAAAGGCAAATATTGTATGTATTATCTTATATGTAGATGTCAGTTTTCAAGTCTTCCATAAGCAAGCTACAACTCATATAACCACAAAGGCTAAGTATTGAGTAAGGGATGAGGATGGTAAGGAAGATCTACTATGGAAGGAGAAATAGACATACAGCTACAGAGATACAGGGGAGACTGGGGCAGTAGGATAAAATGGGGGGAGAGAAGAGGGTGTGATGGAGGGAACTTGGGGAGGGACAGCTAACTCTAAGGGCCGTTTGAGGGTCATATGGAAACCTAGCACTGTAAAACCTTCCCAAAATATACACATATATGATAGAAATCTATATGGGGTCACCAAATGATGGGGGAGACAATGGCCCAACTAGACATCTTTTGCCACCAAATGAAATCTCCAGCGCCAGGAATGGGTTACATCTAACTGTGTGGTTCCTCTAATGCTCAAATACATATAATGTAAGCACTAAAGATCTTATAATTTATTTGTAAACAATAAGGCAGATGAAATAAACTTGTGACTAATTAAAATTCTGTTCTATGAGAACTTTCCTTTTCTTTGTTAAATGTCACCTCATCTTTAAGTTGATTGTGTAAGAAATTTTTTAAAGCCACTTTAAAAAAAGCTGCTTTTGATTCTTCTCAGGTATGATATGATCAGTTAGAGCGCAACACGCAGAACCTGTGGAAATATAGAGGTTTAATAGTAAATTATTCATTGTACGAGTATTAGGTCATGGATCAAACCCCAGCAGACACATAAAAACTGGGTGTGGTGGTGTGCTTGCAATCTGTGAGTTAGGACTGAAAACAGGCAGATCCTGGGGCTTGCTGGCAGTGAGCTTGTCCAGTTACTTTGAAAACTGCAAAGGCTACAAGCCAGTGAGAGATCTTGTCTTAATAATGTGGAGAATGACCGAAGAAGACACAGATGTCACCCTCTGGGGTTCATATATGCACACAGTGCACACATAGAAGCATAGCATGTTGTGTGTGCCCCACACACATATGTACACACATGTGCATACACATATGTACACACACGCACAGAGTTGTTCTGCTGCTGAGAATACTGCACTCCTGTCCTTAAAATAGTAATTTCCTTTCCCAGGATGTTCTGGCTTGTGCACCTTAAGGTGCTGTTTTTAACTAGTGAGCAGATCCAGAGCAGGTCCAATGGAGACATCTGCAGTATTCTCCAGGCTGGTCTGGACTCACTGCTTCTTTCTAAGCCGTGACCCATTTTGCACACTGTGGATGCCAAAGACTCAAACCCTGCTGTGTTTGCTTCCTGGCCCTCGAGGAACCGCAGGTTGGTATAGCTGTTTGCCAGCTGGAGAGCAGTGAGTATAATACAGTTGTCTGGTATGTGCAGGAGGAGAAGGTCTGTGTAAGACCCGGCTCATGGTCCTCTAGTTCTTAGTGGTCACAGGCTAACCCTTAATCCCAAAGGAGAAAGGTTGAAAGGGAGTCAAGAACAACGGAGAGCTGTTGATGGAAGAGTCACTGAAGCAGGAAACATTGAAGACACTCATCCTTCGTGAGGAGCAATATATTAGTACTCACAACAACAGTACTTTGCTCTCTTGGCCTCCTTGCTTCCCCTCTCCCATCTTACAGTGGCAGGAGAGACAGGAGCAAGGAGCTCTTCAAGCTGAACAATGGGAAAGGAAGCAGGCCCATTTGCACAGGAACTCGGGTGGGGTGAAATATTTCTTCACTGTAGTAGATAGGGTGGAGGGTGGCTCCAGCTCCTTCTTTTCTCTTCCATCCTTCCGTCTATGGGACACACACAGCACAGTCAGGAAGGTGGAGGGGTGAGGCGTCTGTAAACGAGGACCTTGAACCTTGGGGTCTTCAGCAGCACTCACCTCTCGTTCACGTTAGTTTGACCCTAGAGCTGTAGAGGGGGCGGGGTGGGGCACAAAGATAGGTCTGGAATGAAGGAAATGGGTTCAGATTAGTGGGGAGGAGAGCAACAGGAGACCGTCCGCACTTCCTTCCTGATCTTAGGGCTGAGTCAGTTCACAGGAGACAGGCCTGGCTCCTTCCTGGCTACCTCACGCAGTACATGTCCCTGAAACTTTGCTTGTGGGGATTTACTTGGACACACACACAAAAAAAACCCTGCCTTTTCATCACCGTGAGCTTGCCAAGCTCTTCTGATTACTCTGGGCTAGCCTTATCATGGCCACACTTTGTAGTGACTCGGGAGATCTTTTGGGGAAGACATTGTCTACTTCCTTGAATGTCAACTCCTCGTCTAAAGCACCTTTTCCAGCAAATGTCTGTTTGTGAATCCCAGGGAGGCCAACAGCCTCAGCAGGATGTCCCTTAACCACTTGGAGAGCACTCAGCCCTTGTAGAAACTTCCAGAGATGTCTGTCCATCAGCGGCGCCTTCTGCCCTCTTCATCCTACAGATGCACCCCCCCCCCAGTATCTGTGCTCTTGTTTTCCAGTTTCAGTTACACGGACCCAACCACGGCGTGAACCAGTGTATTGAACTGTCAGCTGGGATCCTTCTAGAAAGGAGCGATGCACAGACTTTAAATCTTGTGCCGACTCACTTTGCCCCACCTGCGATGTGGACCGTTCCTTTGTCCAGCGTCTGCATCTGCTGCCATCCCAGAGTCACTTAGTGCTGATTGGCTATCATACTGACTCAATATTGCAGGCCTGTGTCCCAGTAACCTTTCTGTAGAAGTCTATCACACCCCTCAAAGGCTGCTGAACCCACCACCCACCACTTCCTTTCTTCAAGCGGGCACAGGTTGTTCTCCTGCCCTCCCAAGAAGAAAGGTGAGTGCTGTATAATAGGATATTTTGAGAGAGGGAAGATGGCATATTCAGATAACTTTGTAGATTTACAAAGCCCATTTCATTATGTATGCTAGTCTTACGGAGATCAATGAAGAGATCAAATTTTACCATAGATGAATCTGAATAACAAGTTGTAGTGTATATAGGGTTGGGTACTATCCACAGTTTCGGGCACTTACTGGGGCTTTTGTGACTGCCATGAAGAAGAGGGGGCACTGTAAGAAACGGACAGATTATTTAGGGAACAAGTGGTCATTTAGGGCTCAGGTCTCAGAGCTCCCAACGTCCTGTTCTTAAGGTGGTTTTTAGCATAATACAATTCCATGTTACTCAGCGCTGCCAGGGCACTTCGGAAATAAGACTGCAAGTCACATTGGAACCAATGCATCATTGGAAAGCGCATCGTTAATTCACACAGTGATGAAGGAGGATGCTCTCTCTGCCTTTAAATAGAATCTGTTCCATGGTCTTTTTACTCCCGGACTTTCTGCCTCTCCTAGTCTGTTTTCCTAAAGCTTGGCTCAGCTCGAGAGCTACAGCTACAAAATGTTGGGTGAGAAACTGCTTCCCGGGTTCTTGCAACTTTATTGGAAAAGGGGGTTCTCATAAATCACACAGGAAAGGAGCAGGGGCCTGTGGGAGTGCTCAGTTGCCAAGTGAATTCCAACTGATGGCTTTGGAGAGTATGGACAGCTTCCAAGATCTTATCTGGAATAAAATTAAGATTCATACTTTCTCAGCCCGAGCTCCCTCTACCAAATTTCAACCGCAGCCGAGTCTTCTTAAGACCCTGAAAGGATGCTTCGACAAGCAGTTGGAGAAGTGGGCCAGCCAAGGAGTTGGGGAGGAGAGCACACATTCCTCATGGAAAAAGATTTGTAGCAACCGAGTGTCCCTAATGACAAACAGGCTCGGGGTATGTGGCTTGTACTGGCTTAAACATTCCTAAGGATGACAGCGTGTCAGAGGAGAGGACTTACGGGGGAAGCCGTGATCAGACACAGTGAGCAGTTTCGCGCAGGGAGCGTTAGTTAAGACTTCGGGACCATTGACAAGTACGGGTCCAAAAGAGTAAAACTCACGGCCAGAAATACATTTGGACCTTAGTCCTGTGGGTCACAGGAGGTCTGAAAGCCGTGAGTCTTTAGAGACACTCACACACCTAGAAGGCTTTGTGGACTTTTCCAGGATGTTCAGGACATGCAGACTCTGGAAACCACAGGGATGCCCTTTAATTAGCTATTCTTACAATTTCTGGTTCTGTCACCAGAACAACTCTGTGTTATTGTCCCCTGGGGGCTTCTCTCAGTGCACGCACACTGTAGAACCAGGGCCTTGTGAGAATGGAAAGATTAAACATGTGCTGTGAGGCCAATTCCAACTTAATCAGGATGGACAGAAGCGGCCTTAATTCTCCCCCACTCCCCATGTCTTTGATGCTATTGTGTAGTGGGGTCATCTGGGGGAGATTTCAGATTCTCTCAACATTTATTCACAATTTCATTTGCAAGATGCCTGAAAAGAAAATGCAAGCTTGTAATTGAATTGCCTTGGTAATTAAGCTAAGTGGCAGGCTCGGTTCAGAGCCATGCCGTCGGAGTTCAGACGGGAAGCAGGACGGCCTGATCACGGAGACGTACAAGAGCAAGACGTTCCCAGTCCCAGGTCATTACCATGACATCTGCCTTCATCCCTAGCGAACCGAGGAGGCTTTCATTTTGCATTACCAGCCTGGAAAACTTGATGATACATTCCTGAGCAGACATGGGAAAAACAGGTAGGTAATAACAACCTCCGGTTCCCTTTGTTTATCCAGAAATCCATCAGTCCCAGCAGGGTGACATGTAACCCCGTGCTTAAACTGCCATCCATACTTCATGTAATAATAATGATGATGATAATAATAATCATTTATACTCATATAGTCACTTTCATCTAGGCGATCTTAAGGCTTTACAAACACTAATTAATCCTCCTAGTTTCCCTGAGAAGTAGGTGAGGCCCAGTTTATGGTGTGGGGGGTGCGGTGTGCAAAGAAAGGACTGTGACTTTCTCAAGGCCACTGGGTAGCTGGCTGGCAGAGCTAAGAGCCTTGACGGTGACATGCCTCCAGCTGTGTAGGAGCTGACGATCCTGGGACTGAGTGGGAGGGGCCTGCCTGGAAGAGGTCCTCAGTCTTCGGCTCTAACCCTGATGGGAACTCGGACCACACCTCCAGAAGACACGTTCTGCCCTACTGTGTAACTGCATGAACGGTGACCTCTGTGTTTGAGGTCTTAGTGACAGAAACAGGCTAGTGGCAGATGTCTGGTGTCTTTAGGTAGGCGATAGAAGACAGCACTTGGTGGAGAATTAGCTTTTTAAGGGATGCTGTTGGAAAAAAAAAAATCCGGCTTCCCCACGTCCAATCAGAACAACCCTTTCTTTTGGCTTCCCCCACTTCCAATCAGAACAACCCTTTCTTTTGGCTTCCCCAGGTCCAATCAGAACAACCTTTTCTTTTGGTTTCCATGTCGTTATCCATTTCCCTATACTACAGCAAAATGCTTGAGGCTGAGGGATAGGTGAAGAAGAGAGATTCGCTTAGCTCACGGTGGTGGAGATCCCAGAGCAAGCCCCCCCCTCGCCCCCCCCCCCCCCCCCGCTTTTGCAGCTCTGGTGAGGGCCGAGCGACTGATGGTATCATGGCAAGAGTATGCATGAGTGGGAGGGGGTACGGGGTGAGACTGAGCCAGACACTGGGGCTGAGCCAGACACACTTTCTTCATAACCGACTTAGAGGAATTGCTCGCTCCGTGAAGCCAGCATGAATTCCTTCCAAGGAAATACCCACCAATGACTTAATTACCGCTCATGAAGAGTCACTCCTCGGCAGCAACCTCTCAACACCGCCCCATTGAAGAAGGCTAAAGCTTCCAATGTTCCAATCTCTTGGGAGCAAAACACATCCACATCATAGCACACCATCTTAACACTTCCATGTACATAACCAAGACAGCATGGCTACTGATGTCCAGTATGGAACTGGTAAGAATTAATGGGAAGTAGCTGCCACTGTTTTCAGTTTGGGGGAATTTTTGAAAATTTCCCCAAGAAGGCGGAGCTGAGTTCTAGGGAAACCGCTCTCTTGGTAGTATTTCTCAAATACTGGTGTGTATGTCGATCACCCAGGACGCGTGTTAACCTGCAACTGTGGCTCTGTGATCCTGGAGTGTCACCAAGATCGTGTCCCTGTAGCATCATGCCCTGAGCAGTAAGATTCATCGTTCTCATTCTCTGTTGCGGAGGACATCCCAGCAGCAAATCGCTCTGGAGAAAGTGCTGGACCGCTGGTGTGGGGCTTGGCTGAGGGAACCAAGGTCCTGGTTTAAAATGCATTTCTGTTACTTATTAGTAAGAGGTTTGTGAGACAAACACTTTCTGAGCCTTGGGTTTCTTTGTTTTTTTGAGACACGGTTTCTCTGTGAAGCCTTGGCTATCCTGGAATTCATGATAAGAATTCAGATCTAAGACATGGCCTTAGACCTGGCTATCTGCCTGCCTCTGCCTCCCAAGTGCCACCACTGCCTGGCTACTTATTATTTATGTGTATTTCTGTGGTGCTAGGGATCAAACACAGGGCCCTGCACAGAGTAGGTGAGCATCCTACCTATAATCTGTGAGGTAGAGTTGCTGTCGCCGGCATTTTTGAAAATTCCCAATTCTTAGGCCTTCTGAGGAGTTGGAATAACTGGCCTGCACCACCATGTCCAGCTCTCTACATCTTCAAATGGAGATCTTAAATCTTCTGGCAGAGTCATTAGGCAGACAACCGGAGCCTCCAATCAGATGAATCTAGAACATGCTAGAATTCAAATGTTTATTCATTCCTCTGGGTATTTGTTACCTCCTGGCTGGCTACCTTCCCAAACAATACTTTGTGGTCTCCCCTCGTATCTGTTATAATGACAAGTTATTGTTTGTTGACTTTTCCATATATATAATTCCTCGTATTTTCTCTTTGATATGTATAAGCAAGTGTTCAATACCATCTTGCATTAATTAAAAAATAAAAATATGTGATTAATGTTAGATCTCTTTAAGGATTATAAATGCCACTACCTTTCTTATTTCTGACTTGATCTAGACTGTACAGTGCAATGACACTGTGTTATTCTTTCAGTAAATATTCAGCTTCCTCTTATGCTCTAGTTTGATATTTCACTTAGAATACAGTAATGTTTGAGTTTGCCTCTTTCATTTTTGTTAGTTGCTTAACTCTTCAGACTTCCACTAATTATTCACTCATTGGCATCTTTTGTTTTTTTCTCTTATATTTTCTGCTTTTATTTCCTTCTCTTTCTGTTGTTCATACTTCCCCTCTGGATCTACCAGATTTACTTGGATTGCCTTTCTTGAAGATTTTTATAAAACTAATTTCACCTAAAGTCATTTTGATTCCTAACAAAAGTCAGCACCAGGAGTTATACGCAGCATGTGCACAGGAGAGAAAGTGCTGGATTAAGATACATTGCTAATTCTGAAACCTAGCAGAGGAACTTTCACTTTTTCTGTTAGATATTTTGACTTTTAAGAAGAAAATTCTCACCCTCAAAACAGCAAATTCTAGCTTGTAACACAGAAAAAAATTAGCAAGAAAATGTATTCATGGACAACAACGGTCACGATGAAGAAAAATGAGAGTGAAATTTTATTTTCACATTTACACTGGAGCCATATGTCAGGTGTGGGGCTGTCATTCAGCCTTCAAATCATTGACATAAAACCTGTCTTACTGGGATTGCTTAGCGCCAAGAAGACCATTGGCATGTAAGTCCTATTCACGATAAAGTCACTGGAGGTTGGTTCCAAGAGAACACCATGCAGATGGGTTTTGATAAGGTTGGTATGCTCCCCAAGAGACCATAATTAACAACATCAAAGAAAGAATGATCTCTTAAGCAAATGGACTTTAACTTGCCACATACCTAAAAATGTACCAAATGCTTGTCCATGGTGGAAAAACGCATGCATGTTCGGAGCCAAGTCTTCTTAGCTGTGGTCTAGACATTACCGAAGGAAGACGTTTTCTGACTTATATGGCTCCCCTCTCAGCGTCTCTTACATCTTCCCAGCCTGGAAGTGTCCTCTACAATTTGCATAAATGAGAATGTGTTGCCTCGTGACTCAGCTGGGAACAGAAGTTATCTGGTAAAAGCAGAGTCGGAAGACTTTGGTTTTCGTAGCTCGTGGCCAGTTTTCGTTCCAGCAGCTTGTGTTCTGGGGTGAGCAGCTGTTCAGAAAGTGAAGGCAGTAGGTGGAAGAGTGTTAGAAATTGGTCAGGACTCAGCCTGGCTCCTCAGAAGAGGCCGGGAAGAGTCATTTGCTTTACCACTTCCTCAGAAAAGCTGATTTAATTGGCCAAATTCGGAACTAATTAATAAAGAAATAACAAGAACGAAACCGTGCAACACTCCAGGTATTCCTAACATGCAGCTAAGAGAGCCAGGTCTGGGCTCACGCAGGTCCCCAGAGGCCATCTGCATCTAAAGACACTGGGTAATTTTCTGAAGGAAGGGAGATGACGCTCAGCTTTTCTCTGTCCTATGATTGCTCCTTTTCCACATCCATTTGAAAAGATGTTCAGGTCAGAAAAGTTCAAGAATATGTTGAACATTTAAAATTGGATCTTAGGCCTGTATATTTACTATATACATGTTATAATATAGAGGTATAAATACATATATGTATATGATCAATACTACATGTATGTATAATCTAATTTCATATGTATCTGCATAAAAAGTTCTAAGATACTTCTCCGTAATAAGCCTTATTTCTTAAATGTTCTTCACATGGTGCGGGAGAATTGTCTGTTTTCTGTCAATCATGTTTTGAATAAACGCTGATTGGCCAGGCAGGAAATATAGGCAGGTCAACCAGACAGGAAGTAGAGGTGGGGCGATGAGAACAGGAGAATGCTAGGAAGAAGGAAGCCCATTCCTCCCAGTCCTACCCAGACCAGGGAAGAAGCAAGATGTAATCTACCCGGCTGAGAAAGGTACCAAGCCATGGGGCTACTGTAGATAAGAACAATGGGTTAATATAAGCTACAAGAGTTAACAAGAAGCCTGAGCTAATGGGCCAATCAGTTTTATAACTTATGGAGATCTCTGTGTGATTTTCTCTGGGTCTTGCTGGCTGTAGGGTACCGGGTGGGACAGAAACCCCAACGAGCAGCCCCTCTTGTTACATTCACAGAAGTATTCATACTTTATTTCTGAAGTATTTATTAAATTATCCACCTTGTTTCAAACAAGAATTTGCTTGCTTTTCTGCATCCACTTTTTGCAAGCACTGGGGTGTTCACCCCTATGGACACTGTCTGCTGGAGGTTGGATGCCTCTTGTTCTTGGTGCTCCACACTAAGAGCACCTGAATGCGGACCCACAGATTTGTACTTTTTATTATTACTTTGCTTCCAGTATTAGAAATACACTTGATATGCATTTTCTTTCCTCCTTTTTTTTTGGGGGGGGGGGGGGGGGTTTTGAGACAGGGTTTCTTCTCTATATAGCCTTGGCTATCCTGGAACTCACTGTGTAGATCAGGCTGATCAGGAACTCACAGAGCTCCGCCTGCCTCTGCCTGCTAAGTGCTGGGATTGAAGGCCACCACTGCCTTGGCTGACTATGCATCTTTTAATCCTCCGCTTTCCAGGGAGTATAACATTTTAGGGAGAGCAGACATAAGCCAGAATGCATCTTATGGAGCGCAACCTGGATGCCCAAAGATCTTGAAACTACCCTGATGGATGACAAGGAAGGGTTGGAAGCGATGTGCCTGGAGAAATCACAGTGTGAAGTTACAAGATCAACAGCAGATTTCCTGAAATAGTTTCTCCCTTAGTACCAAGAATTTTTCGTGCCTAAAGAAAGTTCACATCCTTCAGGGGTCCAGCCCAGCTCCTGGTGTGCAGAGTCTCTCTTCACTCTTCACCCTACTTGCCTTGTCCTGTGTCGTAATCATGACTGATGGCAGTAACACTAATCAAAGCATTCTTTCCTCGTGAGTCTGGATGAGGCCTTGGATTTTTTTTCTTAACTAGTGCTCCAGGCAGCTACTTCTAATTGATTAAGTTTGGTGCTAAAGACCATACCTATCTGAAGTGACTGATGTAGGTCTCATCCTAATAAGAGACAGATCCTTTCCTTTACCACGAAAAGGATCTACGATCCGTCTATGAACAACTCTGTCATAATTCCCAGAAAAGGTTGAGACAAGATTAGGTCATTAAAGCTGTATAAAGATAAGTGAATAACAACGTGGAGATAAAGCAACAGCAAACCAGACAAACCTGCCCTTTGCTTTCTCACCCATCCTAGACCTGAGATGCCCAGCAGTGATAACTGTGTCTCTCCTGGTCTTCCTCCACAGGGAAGAAACCAATTCTAACTTATTTGCCCTCAGATATCCTCAATGGCCACCAGGATCTTGAGATTCAGATCCAAGAAAATGAAACTAACTTGGGGAAGTGAGGGAGAGAAAGAGACAGACAGAAAGCGAGACAGACAGGCAGGCAGGCAGGCAGACAGACAGACAGACAGATACAGACACACACACACACACACATACATACACACATTCTCTAAATGCTGCCTTTCAAATTATCAGTAAACTTTCTCCTGGGACAACAAGATGTCCATACATCACATCTTTGAGAGAGAACATACTGAGTCACACAGCCATTATGATCTCAAAACCCAAAAATTCTTTGAGGAGGTCTACACATTTCAAGGTTGTAAATGTCTTGGAGTATTTGAGCAGCAGCATGGAGAAGACTGTGTAGGGCAGCTGCTGTGTGTTACTGACAAGGGACCAGCGAGACCAGTGGGTAGAATCTGAGGCAAGCTGGCCTTGGATTTCAAGAAGGGTTTTACTTGCTACATCCAGGCGTTGTTCTACTGTCAAGAAGCTGCTTGGAACTCCTGGTCACTGATGATGTTTAGGCAAAGGCTGTAGGGCTGTCTCCCAGAGGCAAGAGTTTAATGGATTTCTATTTTAGATAATACATGTAATTAAACCTCCCTTCCAGAGGGAGACTCCTTAATATTGTAGGAATAGATACGTTCTAGTATTACAGGGATATTTTCAGTGTGGTAATATGTGACTTCTA
Organism: Arvicola amphibius; assembly: GCF_903992535.2. NCBI lineage: Eukaryota > Metazoa > Chordata > Mammalia > Rodentia > Cricetidae > Arvicola > Arvicola amphibius. The sequence goes on from NC_052055.2 coordinate 51,816,489, forward strand.
GTTCTTTCTATCCTGAAACTTGCCAGTCAACCATTAGGACAGATGCAGCTGTAACTACTAAATTGGGTGGGAATGGGAAAGACAGAGCAATCAGGAATGTAGGCCTTGACTAGCATACCAAGAGCCTAGGTTTAGGGGGCGGATAAAGATAGAAAAATTGGAAAATACGTGTGGTGAAATGTATTATGGGTCTGTAAGTGAATATAACATTTTCATCATATTATATAATCACACAACTTTAAAAATGAACACATATTTAGCAATATATGTATATGCAAATACACACATGCATACAATAACAATTAGTGGAGAAAGAGGCCATGAATTTGAAGGAGAGTGGGGAGGGGTATTTGGAAGGGTTTGGAGGGAGGAAAGGGAAAGGGAAATGTAATTAATTATAACCTCAAGAATAAAAAAAACGTGAATCTGTAATTAAAAGTTTATAGGTGACTACAAGACCATCAATTAAAATTTTTAATATAATTTTGATCTTATAAGATTGGGATATTTACCACTGACATAATCTGCTATAGAAAAATACAATTGTTATAGGAAATGGCCCAACAATACAGGAAAGAATATGTGAAGGACAACTCCACTTTTGATGAGGAAAAGTGTGCATTTATAGTCTTAAAAACACTGTGCCTTTTGATGTTCGCATTGAGAAAGAACCAGGTGCAGAAGATGCCCGCAACGCAGAAGTGTGTTGTACAAACATGCAGGTGGCCTCTGAGGAATAGCATGGGGTGGCTTGGCAGGACTGACACTTGGCAGTTTTATGTGTTGGAAGCACACGAGAGGGCCCCTGTCCCCACTCTCACGCTCTGAAGATTTCTCCACCTCAGGAACGGGGGACATTTTATAGCTACCCACATCAATTAATAAGTCAGTCAGGAGTGACTTTTTCTCCTGTAACTCCAATTACTTGGAACAATAGGAACCTGGTTTTCCATGCTGAAGATCATGAACGGTTGCCCCCCTGCTTGCCCTTGGTGAGTGGAAACCAAGCCCTTTCATGGCTCACTGAGCGTGTTCTCTTCTGCCTTGGAGATGATCTTGCACCATTTCAAGCTCCTCCCCAAACTGGAAACCACTTGCTCTCCCAATTCAGGTCCTACTTTTTGTCAACACTTTAATCACCATGCGTATTCATTAAAAAAAAATCTGAAAGCAGTGCCTGCCCTGCGTTCCAAATAAAGGGGGGAGACAGAGACAAACTCTCAGTTCCAGCATTAAAAAGAAAACACAGTACAATGCTTAACGGTGCTTTTGAATTTTGCAAGCAAGAAGGATGTGTTTCAAAAAGTTAAAAACTGTTTTTGTAGGCCAGAACGTTGGATGTCTTTTTATTCCATATAAAGTTTTTTTCATCCTTCAACCACATAGCTCATGTGTGTTTTGCTGATACACCTGTTTTGTGAGGGGTGGAGACCTTGGGAGGTGAAGTAGGGAGCCAGGCATCATGGCCTTGGGGCCAGTGTTTTTTCCTGTTTCCTATGTCTTCCTGCTTCACGGCTGTTTTATGAGCAGCTCTGATCCAGCACGTTTCCTCCGTGATGAGCCACTCACCCATTGGTCCAGACATAAAGGAGACAGTGGCATGAACTGAATCTCAGAAACCATGAGGCAAAATACATGTTTTTCTTCAATTTTTCTCAGTATTTATCACAGTGAAATCTAACAGTGGGCTGTACTAGATTTATATTGCTACCATAAGAAATTATATTAAATTTAATAAAAGCACCAAATTTATTGTTTCTGATAATATAGGAGTCTCTTGGGGGTAAAACCAAGGTGCCAAGAGGGCCGTATTCTGTTTTGGAAGCTTTCAGAGAAGAGAATTCATTTTCTCACTGATCTCAGTTTATAGCCCGTGGCCTTTTTCAAAAATAATAATAATATCACACTCCGTCCATGTTTATGTTAACTCCTATTAGCCTGTTTTAATTAGGAATGATTCTTCGCTTTTATGATTCTCATGATTAGGTTGGATTTACCTAGATAATTCCAGATCAGCTTCCCATCCCTTCACCGTATCTGCCAAGTCCCTTTCGCCAGGTACAATAACATCCACTGATTCCAGGAACATGACTGTCTTTGTGGGGCAGAATTCTGTGGTCAGAAAAGGAAAACATTTCATAAATAGTGACTGATTCCTTAGCAAAGCCACGATGTCTATTCTGATAGACACAGTGCCATGAACGAGTACAAGGTTCCAGGTCTGTTACCAGAGGCCATGTGACCTGCAGTGAAGGGCTCTTTGCTCTTCCTGGCCCTGTTGTCTGAGAGCAGTAATGGGTCTGTCTGACACAGCACAGGAAAACGCTGTGCTGGCTCACCGTGTTCGGAATTGCTAAGTAGATGCTAGGAACTCAAGCTTTCCTGTCTCCTCACCTGTTCCATCCCCTTCCTTCCTCCCCATCGTATTTATAATAATAATCACATTATTACTGTCTTTCTGACTCCTCATAGTTTGGGAATAGAGAGTGGAGACTCACTCGGATTCCAATTCATGGGCTGTTTCTTCCAAGCAGGATAAAGGCCAGGAAGGAGAGATGGCTGAAGACTGCCATGGGTCTGGAGAAGGAACTGTGGGTCCCTTTTTGGATTGACTCCTGGGTCTGCTTAGAGTTTTCCCTGGGGTCCAGACGGTGACTCATTTGTCATTCGATGCTGTCACTGGGGTCTGCGCAGGCGGCAAGGCTTACTTGCTCACTGTACTTGATAAAAGCTCTTCCAGGGTTTTCTGAGGCTATTTATTTTTAGCAACTGGGGGAAAGAAAAGGAAGCCAAAAAAGCCACCCCCTTTTTCATCTCATACTTATTTTTGCCTTGCGTTGTGGAGGGATGACACAGGCATAAGTAAAGGCACATTGTCCAGAAAGCAAAGTGAGGAAAGGGATGTAGCCAGGCAGCGCTAGGAAGGAAGGGACAGCTACTGACCTCTGCGGAGCAGGTGCTCCTGTAGATAACCTCACCTGTGTGCATCCTGTTAGTTCAGGTGCCGAGCCTGCTGTGTTGGGAATCGAGGAAGTCTTTGGAGGAGGCTTTTCAGGGACAAGCCTCCAGTTGCCCCCCTTTTGGTAGTTAAGGGGATGCATTCTTCCTGGCTCGGGTGTGGTACTCCCTAAGACAATGAAGGTGATACAAGCAGCTTGCCATTTTTGAACGATTAGCAAGGGGGAAACACCAGCTAAATGTCTACGTGCCACCCAATGAGGTAAAAATTATTTAATCATTACTAAATGGCAAATAGTTAAAAACAATGTTGAAATGTCTATTCTAACCATAAAGAAGTTCATTTAGGTCTAGTTAATTACAGTGTGTGATTTTTTATTTGTAAGTTTTTTAGAAATAGTTTATTAAAAGCTGAACAAATGCGTACAGCTACACACTAAGTTAGTACATTATATAGATCATTAAATATTACTGAGAATAAAACACACTGAACAAACTCAAGTCACAAAAGAGCCTTAGCTTATATTTAGGCCCTAGTCTTCTTGCTCCAATTCCTATGGGGCAGCCTGGTGTCCTTTCTCTAGTACTCCAGAGTGTGCCTGAATTTGGAGACAAGCTCCACTAAGGGATAATTTAGGTAAAATGAGGTTATTCATGTGGCCCTCGTCCAACATTATAGCGACCCTTCACAGCAGAGGAAGTTTGGATACATACAAGGATGTGAAGACACACAGAGAAAGAAGGTTGGTCCTCTCCAAACCATGAAAACAGGTTTCCAGGAGCCAAGTCTTCTAGTACATTGATCTTGGCCACGTAGCCTCCAGTATTGTTAGAAAGTAAATTTTCATTGCTTTAAGAATTCTTTGCTTACAGGTTCAATGCAAATACCCTTCTTTCACTGAGCCATTTCCACTGGGTTTAGCTGAAATCAGCATTCTTGTTCTGCTCTAGCCTGGAGACGAAGAGACCCCCCACAGACCCAAAGGCTTGGTTTCCAGAGTGGCGTCACAAGGAGGTCTTTAGGTCATTGGTATTGTACTCTCTAAGGGCTTGCTGGAACCCTGACCTCTTCTTCTTTTCTGCTTTGCTTTCTGATCATGGGTTAAGTGGGTTTGATGTGTGAAGAGTTGCCTCAACACAGACCTTAAAGTAATGGGGCTAAGTGACTGTGGATTGGACTCTCTAAAACCATGAACCAGAAAAACTTTTTCTTCTCTCCGAGTTGACTGTCTCAGAACTTTCATGACAGCCATGGAAAGCTAGCTGATACATACCCTTCACAGGCAAACTTAAATCCACGAGTCTAATTTTGTTCCTCCAGTAGCACCTGACACTATTAACTTGGGTGTTTATTTTCTCTCCATTGATTTTGTTTCTGACAATAGTTTCTGGCTTCTTTTCCTTCAATAAACTTTGACAAAGGAAATGGTTCTGGTCTCTCTGCAGTCGTTGTACCAGGCTTATGAGATTTTGTTATCAGCCAAGGACCATCACGAATTATCCTCAGATCTTTCTTAGTCTTTCTTTATTCACTGACTGTTAGTGCAGGGTTGTTTACAGGAAACTGGGCTCTTTAACACGCCAGATGAACCCTGACTGTTGCTTTTCCTATGAACTGCTGCGGTAGGAGTTAATGTTCTCCCTTGGTCCTGGTGCTGTCCTTAAGAAAGCAGTGTTCTGAGTGTCAAGGCATCGGGGCTGGTATATTAGACCTTTTCTGGCAGGAAAAGATATTCTATGCTTGAAGTCAGAATTGAAAATAGATTTCCCCACTGGGAAGATGTACAGACGCATGAAATCTCTTGTGTATCCCGTTGCATTAGGGTTACCCTGGTGACTGTCATTCAGGGATATCATTATTGGAAAATATTTTGTACATGTGGTGAGGGTCACATAACCACACATGGCTATTAGAATAATAGAAATGTCAGATGTCTTTTGTTATGCAATGAAACCCCTTCACACTTACCAGTCAGACTAGCTGGTCTCAGGTTTCTAATAGAAGTAATGTATTTGAAGATATATGTGCTTCATAATTTTGATCCCTGATAAGAGTGACCAGTGCTCTAAGGGCTATGGGGGAGATAAAGGCTGCGAGAATCTGTTTAATTCCGGGGAGTGGAAATAGGGTGGATGGAAAAAGAAGAAAATAGCTTGCTAATGTTTTGAGGAAGATCTTACAAAAATTAACACGATTTCATAAAAAGCCCAGTGGTGTTTACTTCAGGTCCTTTTCTTGCTGCCTGGCAGAGGCGCAGGCAGCTCCACTAGACTGGTCATGGTGACATTTGTGACATTTGTCTATGTCACCGTCACTAGCTCTTCCAGTCCTTAAATGTAGTAGGGAACAGAAAAATCTGCAACTTGTTTTTTTGTTGTTTAAAGGAAACTGAAGGAAAAGCATGGGATAACGCGTTGACGAACAGAGGCACGAAATAGGACTCACGCCAAGGTGAGAGCTCACAGGAGACACCGGCATGTGACAAGCCTCCTGGGATCATGGCTGCTCTGAACCCGTGGAACAAGCCCCGGGCTCTTCTCTGTGAGAGCAGCTCCAGATTGATAGCTGTCATTCTTCCTTGGCAGGAAACAAGGTTCTTCCTATTTCTGGCTGTCAGCAGCCACGGCAGTTTGGTGGGCACCAGAGGAGCAGGTCGGTGTGAATGAAGGCACAGCCCGTGAGCCTCTCCACTGTTATGGCTTACACTCAAATCCAAGTTTCCGACTGGGGTCTAACGGCAAAATTTAACATGGAGGTACTGATTAAAGTAAAACCACTCTGTTTCAAGAGGTTTATTCATTTTTTTTCTAAAAAAAAGGCCTATTAGTGACTGAATGATTTTCTAGTTCTGAGTAACTGTATGTATGTTCCACAGTAAATAACCTGAACGGCCGTTCTAAATGAGTTCTTTATATTCAGCCTCTCAAAGCTTGTAATTACATTTGAGGCGGGACATGTGATGCCAGATGCTATTTAGTCCCAAATGCAACTTGAATTCAGCGAAGGCAGTCCAGCAGGATCAGCAGAACGCATGAGAAAATCGCTCCCATTAATCATCTCTTAAAGTGGAAGCGAAGAAAGCTTTGCCTTAGAAACAAATAGATTTTTACTTCTTCCATTAGTCCTGGCCTTTCAAAAGAAATGGTGACGAGCTGTGTTGTCTATAGCAACCGGGCTTTTCTATCTTCTATTTTCTGCCTTGCTTGGCTATATTAGAAAATTATAGGCGTAAGTACTGTTACAACATCTGAGTTTGAAAAGTGGAGGCCTGAAAAGTAAGGTAAAAAGGGAGGAGGAGGAAGAGGAAGAGGAGGAGGAGGAGGAGAAGGAAAAAGAGGAGGAGGAGAAAGAGAAGGAGAAAGAGGAGAAGTAGAAAGAGGAGGAGAAAGAGGAGGAAGAGGAGGAGGAGGAGGAGGAGGAGAAAGAGAAGGAGAAAGAGGAGGAGAAAGAGGAGGAGAGTAGAAAGAGGAGGAGAAAGAGGAGGAGGAGGAGGAGGAGGACGAGGAGGAGGAGGAGGAGGAGAAGGAGAAGAAGAAGAAGAAGAAGAAGAAGAAGAAGAAGAAGAAGAAGAAGAAGAAGAAGAAGAAGAAGAAGAAGAAGAAGAAGAAGAAGAAGAAGAAGAAGAAGAAGAAGAAGAAGGCGGCAGCTCTGGTTTCAGTAGCTGTGAACTAAAGTGGATGATGGGCTACTCTAAGAATGCTCCCATCTGAACATGCGACCAAACCGGACTCTCTGAATGTGGCCGACGATGGAGGCTGACTGAGAAGCCAAGGACAATGGCGCTGGGCTTTGATTCTTCTGCATGGACAGGCTCACTGTGAGACTTGTCAGCTTGGTTGATCACCTTCCTGGACCTGGGGGGAGTTGGGAGGACCTTGGACTTAACATAGAGTAGGGAACCCTGATGGCTCCTTGTCCTGGAGAGGGAGGGAGGAGGAGGGGAGGAGATGGAAATTTTTAATAAAAAAATAAACCATGGAAAGAAAAAGAAAAAAAATAAAAATATTCAATTAAAAACAAAGAATGCCCCCATCTGCAGTGATGAGAGCATGACCCAAACCAGCCATTCGAATATGCAAATCTCAGGATGAGTATACGATCACTAAATATGTTCATACTGGCAAAAGCATGGCACATTTGAAATAGCATAATTTCTAGACAGATCAATTCAAAGTTAGTACTTAAGCTACTTTCAACCCTTGCCTTTCTCACTCTCGCCAACCGACATTCCATACTTGACCAGGCCGATTGACCCTCACACAGCTTGACACTGACTGTGACGCTCTGGAACCCGGAGCTCCACAGTCACTAGGAATAGGGGCCCAATTTTCTTGACACTGTTGTCGTCTTCCTTCTGGTCTCTTAGATAAGAATCAGGATTTCTTTCTGCTCTTGGATCTCAAGGATGGTGAACTCAACCGTCCCCTTCAAGCCTGGGCCTTGGATTGGTGAGACTGGTGCTGGGCAGCCAATGACAGTTCAAAGCCCAGCCTAGTCCAGGAGCACAGAGGATGTCGCTGCCACCCATGTTGCTCACACCCGACATGGCTGCACACCACTTTCCAGACGTGCACGTCATTTTCTAGTTTCTTTGCTGAAAAGTTAAATTTACCTTTTCTAACATGTATCTAGGAACTGAATATGGTAATATGATAATGGACCATGCAAGGATTTGTCTCATGCATATTGGGATAACATTTATGTCAAGTCAAACATATCCACCTCAAGCCGGGCGGTGGTGGCGCACGCCTTTAATCCCAGCACTCGAGAGGCAGAGGCAGGCGGATCTCTTTGAGTTTAAGACCCGTCTGGTCTACAAGAGCTAGTTCCAGGACAGACTCTAAAGCTGCAGAGAAACCCTGTCTCGAAGAACCAAAAAAAAAAAAAAAACCATATTCACTTCTTCCATATTTTTCATTTCTTCCTGGTTAAAAAAATCATCTAACTCTGCTTGTGCATTACACACACACACACACACACACACACACACACACACACACACACACACACACACGCGCGCGCGCGCGAGTATGTTGTCGTTAAGTGTAGCCCCTGGCCATGCAGTTGTACATGGGAGCATCTCATTCCCTTTGCACATGCTCTTTTCTTATTTGCCCGTTGTAACCTTGTGCGTCTTCAACCAGTCACCGAGACTTAGCCCAGATAATTTTTCTTCCTTAAAGAGCCCTTGGTGTACATCATCTTCAGCCTCTTCTGGAAGCCATTTCTCTTGTTTCCTTTTATTTGCTGTTTTCTTTTGGTACATATTTGGACGTGTACTGCTCTGTTTTTCGACCACACTGGGAGCCCTTGGAAGGAAGCATTGCTTCTGTTTATCTGCAGTTTCTATCACTGTCTTCCAAACAGAAGCCGCCTAATACCCTCTGCCGACAAGGAGGAGGGACTGGGTGCCGTTCTACCGACCTAGCGTATAGGTTTGATTTCTAACTTTATTTTGTCCGTCTCCCCAGGCAGTGGAAGACAAAGGCTACTCAGAAAGTCCTGAATACAGCGAAAGGACTGGAGGCTGGAATCTGGCTCTTTATTTTAAACTTGTGGCACTAGTTTTCCCAGTGGCAGTTTGGGAAGTCACCAACACAGACATCACGTCACTGCAAGCCAGGAGGCCAGGCATAGCTGTGGGAAAGCAAACTCGTGTTCAAGAGGAAATATCCCAAAGAATAGAATGGAGCTCTAGAAAACTCACCACCGTGAATGCTTTTTTTGTGGTCTCATTTTCCCCAAGGTTTCCCTGGTATAAAAGTCCTTCTTTAAGGAGATAACATAAAAAGAAATAAGTGGTGGAGGGAAAAAAAAGTTCGTTTTTGCAATGGCCTTGTATGTTCCCGGGCTATTTCAATGTAATGTTTATCTAATAAATAGCATTTCGGTGTTAAACAGTAGAGCTGTGTGCACTCCTATGCCAGTGCTGGACCTCCTTCGGGTTCTGCCATGCTCCTACTGCTAAAAAAAATTCTGTTTTAATGAAAAGAACACTATGTGGCTGAAGCAGCCCCCCAACGCCTGCTTAGCATTTCCATACTTCTGCATAGGATAGACGTTTAGACAGAATAAGAATTCTCATGTGTGTACTCATGCATGTATGAAAATGTAATTTCAGTAAAGAGAGACAGTAAAAAGTGCCCAGACAATATTTTATAGAGGTGCAATTCTGTCTACTCACTGGCTTTTCTGTCTGGACAATGGCTTCCTGTACTAAATTGTGGAAGAGAGAAAGGAATGTGGCATGTATTTGTGCATCTGTGTAATAACGAATAGGGTGTTTCGATGTTGATGTTAAAAAAAAAAAGAAAGAACAAAGCTATGACATATGGTCATGACATTTAGAAAAGGGGCCTAACTCCAGAACAGAGGGAATGAAGCCTTTGTCTGAGTACCTTAACCAGCCAGTTAAGATGGCATTCACGTTGTTATTCAGAAATGTGGGCCCTGAGCATTGCTCTTCCCTAGCCTCAGTGAGATGCCGCCTGAGGAAAACAAGGTGGATTATTGACGAGGTGGAGGGAGGAGATGAGAGAGGGCAGGTCGAGAAAGAGGAGCGTGATGTACTCCAATAAAAGTGGTCTCAACCAGAGAGGGAGGAACTGGTAAGGGTCTGAACTCCTGAACCAAAGTGCTGCATTCACTCATCCTCTGTCCCACATTTAAAAAGTATCAAATCAACCCCCAGGCAGTAGGAATAAAAGCCACATGATATAAGATGGTCCTTTCCCCAGGAATTCAGAATTAGTTAAATTTAAATTATGGGACCAAACAGCTGAGCAAAGAGGCGAAGGTTGGGTTCATTTTAATGCTGGTGATGCTGATGTGGTGTTTTCTGCTATGGGAATGGAACTGTGTCTCCATCGCTGCCTTGTCCCTCCTTGGGAAATTACCTCACCTGAGATGATGTCTGTTTTGACTTCTGCTGCTGATTTCTGAAGTCTCCCTTTCTTGGCTCCTTTCCTTGTCTAGCTATTTACCTTCCTTCCTTCCTTCCTTCCTTCCTTCCTTCCTTCCTTCCTTCCTTCCTTCCTTCCTTCCTTCCTTCCTTCCTGTCTTTCTTTTTTTAATTTTTTTTGGCAATTTTCCACAAATAATGCATTCAACATGCTGTTTCTCAGGAATTTCCTAAGTACTTCCTTTAATAAGGTGTTGGTGGTGTCTTTTTCCTGGATAGCTCACTTATTTTGGAAGGGTACAACCAATACACTTGCTTAATGATGTCAAGGGTCACACAGGCCAGGGTGTGAATCGCTGGGTCCCTCTCTGTTGGAGTAGACGGTGCTGGCCCAGAGCGTGGCTCCAGGGGTAGGCAGAAGGCTCACAGACTGACTGCACCACTCATGCTCCTTCTCTGGGTTGCTGTATGTATAATTGAAGGGGAGTCCCGGAAAAGTTCTGCTGTCAGCTCTTCAAATGTTAGCTACTTTCCAGCCAGCCCGCCATTTCTATTAATAAACAGCATCATTGACATCTGGCAGAAAAAGCTAAACAAGGAAAGATGCTGGGGAAGGGGAGATTTTGGGAATCCGTGGAAGTCAGAACAGCCATAACTCCAGGTGAGGCTGTTCCTCAAGAAGGGACAAGAAAACCATGAAGACATCCTAGGGATTTTAGCTTGCATAGGTTTGTGTGGTCACCATCATAGTCAGGATATGTGGCTATTCCATGGTTCTGGGGTCACTCATCTCTCCTGTAGAATGTCATAGAAATGGAATCATACAGGATGCTGCTTTCTCATCCTGAGTCCTTTCGCCCAACATGATACTTTTGAGATACTGCCACAGGATGTCAGTGATTTGTCCCTTCCTTTTCTTCATTACTAAGTAGTATTCTAGATACTGGATATCTGTCTTGCCCACTGAACAATATCTAAATTGTCTGTTTTGGTAACTATGAAAAGAGGTGTATATAATTTTGTACAATTTTAATAAGCTTAAGTTTTTCAATTTTTTATTTTTTTGAGCGAGATGGCTGGGCAAGGATTCACCATGGCTGTTGGAACATCCACCATGGCTGTTGGTTGCCAATGGCATAGTATATCAAGTAGGAAAAATAAGAACAGCTATAAGAGATCATCAACCATCCTCCACTGTTCCAGATGCTACCGAATCCATTTTTCTAGTGGCTCTAAGCTCCTCAAACTTCAAGAAAAGCAAAACAACAAACAAACAAACAAACAAACAAAAATTTCTTCAAGAAGTAGTATGGTTCATTTTATTTTTGTTGACCTCACCCTGGAGAATGCAAGCCTCGCATAGGTGTCTGACCTAAGTTGTGCTAGGGGTGTGTGCTGCTGAGGCAGGGAGCTGTCCAAACTGGCTGCAGAAACAGACAAAGTTGATGGGCTACAAAGGGGAACTTCTTGCTTATGCTCAGTGGAAGAACACATATCTGTGGTTCTACAGCCAACACAGGACTGGGCATTAGGCATCCTAAACAGTCAATAGACAGCATGGCCTTGGGCAATGTGGATCTAAGTATCCAACAGGCAACACGGCACTGGACACTGGCACGCTAAGCATCCGGCAGGCCACATGATGTTGGACACCGATAACATAACTATGCAACAGACAATGTGGCGCTGGACATTGGTATACTAAGCATTCAACAGAAGTAGCATCCAGACTGCTGATTCTGCAATGCATCCAGGGAGAAGGAAAGTGACTGTCTCACAGCGTTTCTCTTGTCTACCTTCCCTTCTGATGGATCTGAGTACCTGAAACAGTTCCTTCTCCAGAGCTGTTTGGAATTCTGCTAGCATCAAATGGGCCCCTTTAATGGAATCCACCAGCAGCTGCACACAGCGAGAGGTTAAACAGATCTCAGGAGAAGCTTTTTTTCCTCGTCACAGAGGGCGGGAAATAAGCACATTTTGTTGGTACTTTAGCACCTCCTACTGTGTTAAACCCAGGGGGAATGAATCAGAGTGTTGGGTAAGGGACATGCACACATTTCAGGTGATTCTGGTAACACTTTAAAAGTCTACTTGGGTTATATAAATCCCCTAATACCACAGCTTTAATTCTCTTCTAACACACACACCTACAAGTCTAAGAATTGACACACGTGGAAATAACACAACGGATGGGGGTTCGTATCAGACCCGCCTGTCACTGAGAGGAGGACTGTCTGTGGCAGAAGATACGCTCTTGGAGAGGCTGGGGCTCTCTGGCTTGTGTTGATGGCCACCCAAAGTCTGATTGCCCAGGCCCTGGGAAATCTGGACTGGCGTCTTCTGAGAACAAGGGTTCCCTTGTGGTTCTCTGGTATCGACAGGACAGCATCTTTTAGTGTAATTAACTAGTACTTCAGCTGTGGCCTCTGTTGGAAACCAGAAGCTTGGAGATTCAAGCAGTCCAAAACAATGGTCACTCACACCTTTGGGTGAAATCTCACTTGTTCCTTGCCATCTCCCAAACTAAGGCGCCGTTTGGATATGGCTCCTATGGTGGGTGAGCATCTCTGACTTGTATTTTAACTAGGGTTGGCTGTGGCTCTTTTCCCCTCTAGCATTCTGCTCTTCATGGCCTTGGATATGCTTGGATTATTTTTATAGTTTCTTTGATGTCTCACCATCTCTTCTTTAGTTTTTAGAAATTTCTTACATGTATCCAGTGTATCTTGATCACATCTACCCATAGCTTCCCATTCCAACTCTGCAGGACTGCCTATGATATTTCCTTCCAAACTGCATGGCCTTTAAAAATTAATTAATTCATTAAATATATATCTTTCTAACCCACTGAATCCAGTTACTAATGCCCATATGCACATGGTTGTGGGGTCATTCACTGGGGCATGGGAAGCCTTATGACGACCACACCCCCAAAGAAAAGTGACACTCCTTCCCACAGTAGCCATTGCCCGCCAATAGTCACACAGCTAGGCTGAGGCCCCCAGTAGCTCCTCTCAGTCTCATGCCAGAATTCTCCCCTCCAGACAAGGTTTCTCTGTGTAATGGCCCTGGCTATTCTGGAACATGCTCTCTAGAATAGATTGGCCTCAAACTCAGAGAACTGCCTGCCTTGGCTTCGAGAGTGCCGGGATTGAAAACAAGCACCATCAACATGCGGTTCCATGCTAGAATTTTTAACCGGCTTGATCTTATATAGGTCTTGTGCAAGGAACCACAGCTACTATGAGTTCAAGGATGCAAGAGCCTGCCATGTCCAGAGGAGAGCATTTCATAATAGTCTACCCTATCTTCTGGCTTCTTTTCTTCCCTCTTTTCCAAGATGTTCTCTGAGCTGGAGGCTGGGGGGTTGGTGGCGACTGTTGTAGATGGTCCACCTGTTGCTCCGCACTCACAGACATTTATTGTCAGGAGTTTGAACTATAACGTCTCTCTCTATTAACCTCTGCCCACCGCAAGAAGAAACATCGCTGGCCAAGGCAGGGAGCAGCACAAATCTGTGGCTATAAGCACAAATAGTCAGAAGGTAGTTTGACCATATAACCACTTAGAAAAAAAAATCACTAGATCTTTCCCTTATAAGGAGAAGTGTTGTTAAGAAAAATAGAACTTTGTCGTCCATTCAAAGCATTTAGTGAGGTCTATTATGTGGCAGGTACTTCTCTAGTCACAGAGGCCAACAGGAAACTCTGCAGACAAGACTACCTGGAAGGGGGGATCTGAGCTGTGTTGCCCTGTGTCGCAGCATGCCCAGCCCTGAGCGCTGTTGGACACTAAGTGCCTGTTGAACTGGAAAAAGTATCTGGTGCTTTCTAATGGTCTCCTGTGCATCCTTCTTAGCAAGCAGGCAAGCGGTGTCATCCGAATGCTGCTCTGTTTGTGCCTTCGGGTTTGGCGGACCTCTTCTGTATCCAAGACTGATGCGGATTCCTCACTGAAATTTGAAATGGTAATTTTTAGTCACCACACAGGAATGAAAAAATGGAAATGATTGCTTCAAGATCCTGCAAGACATGGTGCTATAATTACACACCAGGTTTAACGACGACGGTTGAGTCTGACACACACATTCCTGCATTCTGCTGGAATTAATCGAGGGAAGACATTCGCCAGTCTCTCCCCTCTTTTCTTCTCTCTTTATTTATAATTAAAATGAATGAAAGGAGCCTGATTGCTAGCTGGAAGGAGTTCCCAGGACTTCCTTCTCCCCGTCGTACTTAAAGCCGCACAGTCACGCATTATTGCTCCTTGTTATCCACTTTCATCTTTGGTCCCCTTGCCCCATCAAGTTGCAGTCAGAGATGCTATTTTTACATCACACCACAGGGCACAGGCATGGAAGCTTTTCATATCTGACGTTACGTAACAGAAAAGCATTAGAGCTCTTCCAAGTGAATCTTTGTTTAACCAACTCAAAAGGGCTCGTCTTTTAAATGTACCAGCTGTCTTGAAGAGCTGGGTAATGGCGGTTCTAAGAGGTCACTGGGCGTCCCATTTACCACCTACACAGCCACGTGATGGGCTGGGACAGCTTGGTTTCTGATTTTCCTTATATACTCTTTATTTTTTTTAAATTTTTGGTGTAAAAGCATTAAGGCATCCTGACACGATGATAAGCTGCTATTTAAAGTCCCCACTTGTGAGATCAGAATGCAGGGCATTCAGAAGAAATTTACAGGCTAGGCATTCATACCAGGCCAGAGCCAATAGCGCAGGAGACTACTCGTGTCTCAGATTCCATGACCCCTATTACCTCAGGCAAGGAGTCGTCGCAAGGGAAGAGCTGATTGTGCCTTGGATGATACAGATTTATAAAAAGCAAAACATCTTGGTGACAACGAAAAACCATTTGATTGGTTACCCAGATGTCTTGATTTATATTACCAAATATCTGGATATCAAGAAGCATTTGAAAAATTGATAGTATTTTTTTTTAAAATGAGAGCTTATGTTCTTAAGCTCGCCTCCCTGTGGTCACCATCATAATGTGGCTCTTTTGCATTGATATTGCAATGCTGTATTATAGACAGAGTCTCAGAAGTGCCCACTGGACAAGACCTCCCTATATGTAGACTTCCTGATTTTTGTTGAAACTGTATCCAGTTGTGGAAGGGCTGTTTGTGAGTCTAACACCTGGGCATGTGATCACTACCTCATTAAGAAGACATTTCAGAGGGGAACACAGTAGCAAGTCAGGCCTCTATATCAAGATGGAACTCGAGACTGACTCAAAATGTTGACCCCTGGCAAGCAAAGTCACTTCTTGTCTAGCACTTGGGACAGTTAGTAATAATTGGAATATTGAGTTAACCTGCTGCAAAATTAGTCATATAAAAATGTTCCAGTGATAGAGGTTATATAAATAGCAATAATATTAAATACAGGTATTATCCTTATAATGTAACATTTAGATTTGCATATTGTATAAGTAAACTTAATACGAACTAGAAATTTGAATATAAAATATTAATCTCTGTGGTAATTATGAACTGGGTGGAGGTTTGAAGCAGGTTGGAGAAATAGGACAATTGTACCATAAGATAGTTGAAATTCTGTTTCTTTCTGTTTAAACAGAACTGTGTTAGAAGGAAAGCAGAAACTACCCAGTTAGTCTGCCCACTTTTTAGTGTTCTGAGGACTTTTAGGTACGTCCTCAGCTCAGCTAAATGCCCTTGTAGTCCCGGAATGATCCCATAGTTCAACAATCAAACTTTAACCATGTAATTTATGAGCAACTTAGAGAAAAATCAAACATCTCATTTCATAAGGGAAGTGCTAAATGCCATCAAGACTTTTTTTTCTAAGTTTATTTCATGGAAATCATCAAGCATCATAAATAAGACCCCCAAATGTTTTTACTTCAGTTATTCATTTATTTTATGTATTTTAGTAAACAGAAGAGACACAAAAACACATTGCTGAAGAGAAATGAAAAGGAGAAAGGGAAGTGGGGGATAATATTTCTGAAGAGGTGAGGTGTCTTAAGCAAATGCTAGATACTTTATGACCCTGGGGTTATTTGAAGGTGTAATTCTCATTTTAGCACCTTTGGAACCTAGTGGAAGGATAGGATGGATACCCTATCCACAAGCCAAGGTGGGATGCAGGAGAGAATGGGAGGAAGACCCAGTCCCGACGGGGGAAGTCTAGTGATCCCATTCTGAAAGAACGGTGAGGGTATTAGGTCAGAGCGTGTGGTGCGCAGAAGCTGGGAGACCTAAAAGTCATCCGAAGTCTGGGTAAGGAAGAAATGAAGAATATTGGAGCAGGACATCTATCTCTTCAAGCATCAGTGCCTCTCAAAACCATCACACCAAAAGATGGCTGTGGCCAGGGATGTGCAGAGATAACGATGGATTCTGTACCCCATTCTGGGCTCCATGTAGCTCTACCGACAGGATCTCCAGACACAGATTCTAGCAAACACTAGATTGGGAGGGGGTCACTTAAAGTAATGAATAACATCAGGTACACTTGGGAGCCCTGGGACAAACCAGGGGCTAAACTCCTATTTGGCCTTCCTTCAGAAATTCCTTGTAGGGAGCCATTTCTACCTCTCTGGAGGAGAGGCAGAATGTCCCTAAACATCCCTTTGGTTTTTCAGTAATATTTTTCAGACATTTGCAGGTATTTGGGGGTGCTGGCGATCAAGTGTCAATATATGAATTTGGGGTTCACATTCAAACTATATAGCACCTCCTCTTAGGACTCTGCATTTCTTAGATACTTGCTTCATTCTGTCTCCCACTCCATCCCCTGACCTTGCTTCTGGACTCTGCAGAGCAGGGTCATGTTGCTTTCTTCTCTGCTTCATCGTCTCATGGTCGCTTATGAGCCAGCTCCTCCTCAGCTTTGCTTCCCTCGACTAGGGTTCTTCCACCAGATTCTACCCCTCTTCGCACCCTGTTTTCGTTCTTTCCATACACACACACACACACACACACACACACACACACACACTTATTGCAGTGCCTCTGCCCTGCCTCTTGCTAGCCTGCTTATCTATGGCTTGATGCTTTACAAACATCACTGGGTCCCGCCCCACACAGTGGCTAGGATTTGCATTAAGGCGGAAGATGTTACATTGGTTCTTAGGATCTGCTGCTGGACGTCGGGTCCAGATCATGTGGTTGAGTGTCTCTCTGACCTGCCGACAGCATGCTAGTTTCAGGTAAGGCTAATGTGAGAACTGAGCATGTTCACAGATGTAAGGTAACTTAGCATAGGTCTGGCACCAAGTGCCATGAAAGGGCGCATTGGATTCTCCCCCTCCCTCTTTCCACTCCTGAGCTGCAATGACCATACCCGGGACTGTGCCCTGAGAAATGTGCTGTGGCTGACTCTCCTCTTTCTGCCTGCTACTTGCACAGCCTTCTATCCTGTAAAAACATCTGCACTCTCCATATTAGTTATTTCTCTGCTGCTGTGGTAAAACACCACGAACAAAAGCAACTTACAAAAGGAAAAGTTTGCTTGACATGTGGTTCCGAGGGATGAGAGTCCGTCATGGAAGGCCCAGCAGCAAGCGACAAGCATGGCAGCAGGAACGGAAAGCTCACATCTTTGAGCACAAGCATGAAGCAGAGAGAGTGAACTCAAAGTGGCTCAAGGCTTTAAACTATCAAGCCCACCCCAAGTGATGTACTTCCTCCATCAAGGTCAATCTCTATCCCCCCCCCCAAAAAAACCTCCCCAACTAACACCCTCTGGGGGGACATTCTCACTCTGCCACACCCCAATGATGGGCTTCATTTCTTTCCACTCTAAGATGATGTTATTTTCCTCGGAGTTGCCGCTTGTTCTTTAATTTCTGTTGCTGTGACAGAAAGCAGCCAAGGGGAGGCAAAGGGTATTGGACTTACAATTTCAGGCTACTGCCCATGATTTTAGGGAAGTCCAGGCAAGAATTCCAGTAGCCAGTCCCATCACATCCATGCAAAGAGCACTGAGAGATGAATGTGTTTATGCTGCCTGTCCACTTACTGCTTATACTCAGCCTGTTTTCTCTTCTCTTATAGTCTAGAATCCCAGACTTGAGGAATGATGTCACCCACGGTAGGCTGTGACTTCCCACATCAATTAACAATCAAGAAAATCCTTGCAGACGTGTCATCATTAAGACTTTCTTCCCAGGTATCTCTAGGTTATTGTATTGAATTGACAGCTAAAACTAACCATACCGCTGTTTTAAATTTTCTTTCTTCCCATTGTATAAACCGGAATAGAGACTATCCCTTAGAGGAAAGTGAAAATTGGAGTCTTCAGATTGGATTAAAGCAAGAGTAACCATGAGAGTTTTCCAGGAATGTGGTAAGCCAGGAAAGAGGGGGAAAGGCAAGCATCAGTGGCCGAAATGACGGTACCACCACTATGGTGTGTTACCTTTAAGCGTCAAAGCGGAGTCTGGAGGTCCATGGCTAAGGTATTTGTCCTCTTACTGCTCTGGGTTTTGGTTCATATCTGACATTTGCCTCAATTAACTGTCTCTCATGCTTTGTGGGACTGGTGATTTGAACTCCCCTCCTTCCTGTGCTGAGGTGTGAGCTCCGGGTAGCCTCATGTTCTAGTTAGGGTGATCAATGCTGGGTGCAGATGGAGCTCCAGCTGGGCTAGTCTGAGGCTTTCTATGGGGGCTGATGTGGGGGGAAGAGAAGTGTGCTGTCTCTTCAATAGTTAGGATCGCTGTCCCAGGTAGGGTCACTATTGCTGTGATGAAACACCAGGCCCAAAGCAAGTTGGGGAGGGAAGGGCTTCTTTGGCTTGCTCTTCCACATGACAGCTCATCATTAGAGAAAGTCAGCACAGAAACTTAAGCGAGGCAGGAGGCAGGAGCTGATGCAGAGGCCGTGGAGGAGTGCTGCTTACTGAAGGGCTCCCCATGACTTACTCAGCCTGCCTGCAGTCTGATCTTGAGGAGGCATTTTTTCAGTCAAGTTTCCCTCCTCTCGGATGACTCTAGCTTGGGTGAGGCTGGCGTAAACTAAGCAGCACAGCCGTATACATCAAGATTTCTAGAGATTCTCCCAGGTTTCCTTGTGGAGAAAGCCTGCTTGAGAATGAAGCCAAGACTGAAGAAAGGACGGGAAGAGAGAGTAGGAGGGCAGAATTCGTCATTATTTCAGCTCCTGAGTCTAGCTGAGCCAGAAACCAAACCAACAACAGACTTTTCAGTTCGATGAGCTAATTAAGACCAAAAAGAGTTCAAACCAGTATTGGAACTTTCGGTTATATCAAAAAATGAATAAATTTGTTTCTCAATTTTTTTTTTTAAAAAAAGTAAGTCCAGAGTACACTAAGGATGTTGCTTTTGTCTCTGGGCACCTGTGTTTCCTCATCCTTTGTTTCTCTTTATGACTTTCCTTGCCTCTCCACTCTCAGGTGCATGGAGGTGACACTTGACCTCCTGCCCCATCTGCAGTGACTGGCTCAGGGTGGGGCATGAGGATCATCTGGATCTTAACTCAGTGTTGTTTGCAGAAGCGATTGGACATGCAAAGTCAGCTAGCTGCCTCCTGAAATTCCAGTGCTGGGGGTCACTGGCCTGGAGCGCTGGGGTAATTGTTGAGTGGGGAGAGCAAAACTCACAGAGACTGAACCATAGAAAGATCAAGGTTGATGGCGTCAAGATTCAGAACAGCTGAGGGGGAGAGGGTCCGGAAGCTTAGAGCACACATTAAAGGCACTTCCTAATCAGCTGCAGGGGACACATGTTTAGAATCTCACTGAATCACTGGCAATGCAGGCAGGATTTCACCACTGACATTACATCCCCAGCGATGATTTTTTTAGGGGGAGGCGCAACATTAGACAAGAGAGGCTATCCTTGCATTGCTTCCATCAGAGAGAAAGGTCAAAACTGTTCTTACTGAAAGTTGGGAAATGATCAGAATTACAGAGCTGCAAAGTTTAACTAAACTGGGGGCTTCCAAACTACAGGCCAAGGCATTTCTGCATATATGACATGAACTTGGTCTCGTTCATGGAAAAGGGGGTGTGGATTATCTTCAAAGGGACGCAGATGCTGTGATGACTGTTGGGGTCCATTTAAAGGGGGCCATAGAGCACACACGACTTCTCAAGCCATTGACGGCAAGCATTGCTTATAAACCTTTAGAAAAGGGATTTAAGTTTTAAAAATACATTTTACATAACTGAAAACAAACATTTCCATGCACCATAAAATTGCTGATTTGTTTTAAATGAAGCAAATATGAGTTGACATTGACTTTCCCCCCCACTCACAATTCTGGGCCTTTCTTGTTACCACGAATAGCTATGGAGAGAGAGCAAGTTGCCTAATGGCATGGTACCCTATTCTGCATGCACTCATCCCAGGTCTTGTTCAAGTCAAGTCTTCCACAAGCAGTACTTGTGTGTCTCAGAGCACCCGGCTCAGCACAACTCTGCATTAACAGCTGTGTTGGACCATCTGTGGTTTCTTCCGAAGGATGGAGGCTACCTGGTACGGAGACCATGCCTGCTTTGGTGCACGATTGACTTCGCTGCCCAGCCTCTGGTTAGATTCTTATATGGTTAAGTCCACTGTAAATGAGGTGCCTTAAGTCTCTGCTCTCTGCAACTCCTCAGCCCCAATTTTGAGTTTTTTTCATTCATCTACCTTATTTTCGTGACCCTGTAACTAGTCTTGGAACACTTCAAGGGCAGAAGCTGTATGTATTTGTCTCTGTATCACTAAGGTATGCATCTATTTTTATCCCGAATGTGAAGAGAGGGCCCACCTGCAAGGCTGTGACATAACCAGAGAGCTATGTCCTATATACAGCCTCTTCCCAAAATAGCCCGGCACATGTTCGGCTATAATCTGACTCAGATGCTTCCCATAGTAGATGTTCAGGGAGACGCCTGTCTTCATACGCTAGTCAGAGCCCTGAAGTCAAGTTCATCTTTGAGAGGAACTTTAGGCAACGGTTAGATAAGGTGACTGTGTCGCTCCTTGGTTTCACTGGAAGCAAAAGCTCCTTAAACCCTGAACATCTGTCCTTCACAATGCTCCTTTGACTCCCCAGCTTTCAGTAAAAGTGAAAAGAATGAAGGAGGCAGGGCCTGGCTGGACCACCCAAGAGCCATCTGAAAGATGGAATTGAACATTGAACATTTTGGAGGTTGCACTCTTGGGGTTAGACTTAGGTTTGTCCTTAAGTAGCTGGGTGACCTTGGTGAGTGGTGGTGTCCTTCTGCATTCTAGCATTCTTTCTTTCTCTGTGTGTGTTTAATTTATTTTTTTAATAAAACCTGGGAACAGGGCTATGTCTGAGCCCGAAGGCCTGTAGCAGCTACAGTGGAGACTGTGAGCTGCATGCCACGCATAGGGATGGGCCGTCTCTGTTTCTTCTCTGTCAGTGAGTGGGGTTTGGTGGCAGGTGCAGGGAGCAGCTGAGTGGGATAGACATCTTGGCATGGGCAGTTCGGTCTCTTCTTTCTTTGCAGAAGGGAAACCAGAGAAGACCAAAGGGGTCTTGGAGCAGAGAACCAGCCTGGAAAACACATCAGTCGTGTATTCTGTTGTTGGTCGAGGGATGGTAGCGGGGCTGGATGTGAGCACTTTGAGGATGGGGACATATCAACTGACTTGCATGTGGGTCTACCAGCAAGTTTCCTTCAAAGGAACAAGATGATAAAAGGTGGCCAGGGTGACAGAATAGGTAGATCCAGCTCCATGAGGATCCTGCAATGAGGCCTGCCTGTGGGCAGCTGCAGACTCTGAGGGCATTTCTATCGTAGACTTTGAGTGTGATATTTTCTACACATGATGTCTCATTTGTACGTTCATTTCCTCCAAGCCTGGTGTCTAATATTATTTTTCCTTTTTAGTGGTGAAAGTTCAGATTAGATAGCAGGGTGCAAGTATATTCTATGTTCTGTTGTGCGACTCAAAGGGAAGAATGATCATTAAGCCGTTCTGATCCTAAAGAAAGGGTTTCTCAGTTTATTTTTGTGATCTACTCTCTGGACTTGACTCAGGGTTATAGTCCAGTGGCATCTTCGTTTGCGGTGGTCCCTCTGGCCTTAGAACTCAGAGAAGTGACTGTCATCTTCATGAAGTCCCCAAGTTTTTGCTGAGAGGTCTAAACCAGTGGTTTTCCACCTTCCTAATGCTGAGACTTTTTAATACAGTTCCCTCCCTGGGAGCTGCCTCAGAGAAACTCCTAAAACTATCTCAACAGTGAAAGGCATCGCTGCTTCCCAGTGCACAGCAGAGCTTCAGGGCTGGAGAACATTTCTTAATGATTCTGCTATATCACAATCACTTTGGAATACACCAAGAGGGAAACATATACCTTTGCTTTTTTCGTCTTAACGGTGCAACTGTTTACTTAACTGTTACCATATTGCTGGCTGAACTTCAAATTATATAATTATTCCCTTAATTTTGGGGCATTGGAACGATTCCCAATTCATGCAACTATAAATAAAGTTGCAGAAAACATCACTTTCCATACATTGTAAAGTTGTTTACTTCAAATTGATTCTCCAACTTACAAGGTCTGGGCCCAACAGCACAAATACTTCTTTATGGATCATAATACTGGTGAGCAAACTATCTTTAAGAGTAATTTTGTCAGTTTGCGGTAGTGACAGAAACATACTAGCATTCCTCCTCTACCCTCTCCTTACCACTTCACTGCGAGTCTGCGTAATAGCTCATTGGTGATTTGAAACCAAAGTCTTTTTTATTACACAGAAATTTATTGTCTAAGTGTTGTGATCGACAGGAAACTTCCCAAGACATAAAATTTAAAATGACTTTTGAAGCATGGGATCAAACCGGATTCTCTGAACGTGGCGGACAATGAGGGCTGACTGAGAAACCAAGAACAATGGCACTGGGTTTTGATCCTACCACATGTACTGGCTTTGGGGGAGCCTAGTGTGTTTAGATGCGCACCTTCCTGGACCTGGATGGAGTGGGTTGGACCTTGGACTTGCCGCAGGGCAGGGAACCCTGACTGCTCCTTGGACTGGAAAGGGAGGGGGAGGGGAGTTAAGGGAGGGGAAAGGAAATGGGAGGTGGGGAGGAGGCGGAAATTTTTAATAATAATAATAAAAAATTAAAAAAATAAATAAAAATAAAAAAATGACTTTTGAAAAGATTTTAAAAATATTTGATTAGGATGTGTGTGTGTGTGTGTGTGTGTGTGTGTGTGTGTGCTTATACGTACGTATACTTGAGTGCAAGTGCCTGTGTAGGTCAGAACAAGCCCCTGAAGCTGGAATTAAGGGTAGTTGTGAGTCACCCAATATGATGTGGACACTGGGAACCCAAACTGAACTCAGGCTCTCTGAAAAAGCATGTATTCTTAACAACCGAGCCTTCTTTCAACTCTAAAGATGCTTTAAATCATTTCAAGCGTCAAAAATACTAAAGGAGAAAGCTTGACTCCTCTAAGCTCCTGGTGACAGACAGATGGAAGTGCGGTATTTCTTTCTTGGTGCTGTGGATGCTCTTCGGTGGGGAGAGTGCTGGCCTGGTGCACCAGCCTTCTGCCTCATGCATGGACTGTTTCCTCCTCTGCACCTCGGTTCTACAGTTTGCTACTGCAGAAGAAGGTATGGTGAATCCCTTGACAGCCTGTGTCGGCGAGGAAAATAACTCTCTCCGTGGTTTCAAAATTTGGGGAAACCTTGTGAGTTGCGTGCACACAGGAGTATTAGGTGATTCACTATGTTGGTGCCTTTACAAGCTGTGGAAAAAGGGGGTACGCGAGGGGATGGAAAAGGCCCTCATTTAGATGCAAACAAAAGACTTGCTATTTTTTTCTTCCCTTGATCACCCGGAAAGATTTGTAGTGTGGTAAAACAGAAACGCTACACCACCCCTCTGGCTTTTTGCAATGCCATGGTGCCAACCTGCATGAGGACGCGGGAAGTTTATCCCAAAGCCATTGTTGCAGGCTATTTTTCATCAGGGCACATGAATGGATTGATTTCAGGAACTCGCGGTTGCACAGATGGCTAGTCTGATAGATCCCCCTGCCGTAATGGATTGCTGTGCAGCAGGCTGGAAAACCAGGGGACTTGATGGAGGTGCTGTTTTGATCAGAGGCTGAAGTAAATGATGTGAGTCCTTGTGTCACAAAGGTGTCTTCCGAGGACTCCATCGATCTCTGGGGTCGAAGCTGGGCTTGAACTTGTGTTGCCCTGACCTTTCCATCTCCAGCAGAGTTACAAGTGTGCACTGCCATGCTTGTGTGGGCTCCACTGCAGTACAATAGACACTGTGCTGATGTCACTTCTACCACACACACACACACACACACACACACACACACACACACACACACACATACAGTAAAAGAGAGAGTCAGGATCAACAGTTCATTTTCATGTTATTGGATGTAATAGTTTATTTAATAATTTTCTATGTAATTTTTGCTTTAAACTTTTTATCTGTGTGTGTGTGTGCTCGCGTGTGTGTGCACGCATGTGAGTGTGATGTGTATGTGAGTGCAAGCATACACTTACCACGCGTGCTTGCTGAGGTCAGAGAACACCTTTTGGGAGCCGGTTCTCTCCTCCCACCATGTGTTCCGAGACTCAGGTGGGCAGCTTGCCTGTCTAGCCCCTCTCCACACGAGAATATCTCGCCAGTGTCATTTAATTTCCGAGTGGCGAGACCATTCAAATGCTTGTCTCAAGGGTAGAAAATAACCCTCCACAAACCAAGGTTTGTTCTGAAAAGTGTACTTGAATTTTATAGTATTATTCCTGTTCATTCTTAGTCCCTTCTCAGCCGCCTCAAACCCTGTTCATCTACCTGCTCATCCTTCAAGACCTTCAGCTGTTCCAGGCTGTGTACATACATCGGCAAGACTCAAGAGTCCTCCATTCCTAGTGAGGGGGCTTAAGACATCTTCTGTTCTAAGGGCTGGTCCCCAGATAGCTGTATCCTGCTACTCTCAGCTGCCGTTTGCTGGTCTGCTTTCTGCCATTCTTCTCAAGATGGCTGCACCTCTACCTTGAACATCCCTGGCACCCCAAACTGCCATTTGCTGGTTTGCTTTCTTGCTGCTGCACCCATGCTGAACGTTGTTCAGTGTTCTGGCCAGGGAGGCCTTCCTTTGGAAGTATTACTCATTCCTTTAGCTGTTTGGCCTCTGAGGCACTGTGGGTCTCACACGTGTGTATTAAGTGAGTGCATAAACCGTGGCCCAATATATCCTATAAAAATCAGGACACTATGGATCATGGTGTCAGTGTTTTCCTTGCAAGCATCCGTTTTCCTGTATCCTTTTTGCGCTGGGAGCTGGCTCCTAACCGCACCTGCTCTAGGTAAGTGCCCCACCACGGTGATGTGGCTCCAGCTTTCTTCTACATTTATTTTGAGGCAGGGTCTTGCTAAATTACCAGGTTAGCCTGGAATTTGTAACCCTCCTGCTTTAGCCTCCTAAGCAGCTAGGATTGCAGGTCTGTGACACCAGGGAACAGAAACATTTATAAATTTAGTTCTGGCGATTCGTTACTTAATAGAGAATGTTACATTTCAACATCCATTGATAGGATAAGATGCAAAACTAAGGCATCTGTACAAAGCAACATTTACCTATTCCTTTAATTCACATGGTTTTTTTTGGAGCGTCTTTTATGAGATTTTACACTAAATAATGGAGATACAACAATGAATGACAGCAAATAGGTCAGCTGGTACTTACTGGGGACTTGGGGACAGTGCTCTTCTCTCAGGTTTGTGTTTTTGCTTTTTTTTTTGAATGTGGTAGGAGTTTGGTCGTTTTTCCCAATAGAAATACTGTATGACATCCCAAGCTAAGAGACAAACCCAATGTCTAAGCGAGAGACTCCACGATAGTAAAAGGTTGTCCCTCAGCTGCCATAAACCACCTAGCCTTCCAGTTGCAGTACTGTGAGAGCCAGCACAACAGGGGACAATATGTCAGAGACACCTTGTGAAGCCCAACTGCAGAAACAGCAGGGGACTGGATTGCTTCCTCTTGTTTTACAATACTTCCTCTTGGGTTGCTCTGCTACTCCTCGGAAGGAAAATGGAAGCGGTTTTGTTACTCTGTAGCAGTTTGCAGCTGCAGCCCTAATGGAACCGCACAACAAGTCATAGTGCATCTGGGCGGCAGGCAGAAACCATGTGTGCCTTGAAGAAACTGTTAGCAAGGCCTGGATGAATCTGCTCTCACCCTGAAAAGGAGGGAGTGGGAGGAAAACTTGATCTAGAAAGGTAGGAAGGGAGGTCTTAGTTGGGCAGTGGTGAAGCGCTGCGGATGTGGCAAAGGGAACGTATCCAATGAGAACGCGGCGCAGAGTGCAGTGTACTGAGGAGATCCCCTGCTTCCTGTTAGCTCTGTATGCTAAGGTAAAGTTAAAGGGAGGAGCCAAAAATGCACTTCCGTTTTCAGAACAAATTCTTAAGTTGCTAAGTCCGTTGGAAAAGAAAACTTTCTTAATGCGGTTTTACTAGCTAACAAACCTCTCAAGTGATAGTTTCTCGGAAAAAATCATCCGGAACTGTCCTGGGAGATCACATGAGGACTTCAGATAAATGTCTGGCAGTCCTCAAGGGCTTCTTAAGTAGAAGTTTTCTAGAAAGCCCCAAGGACTGAGTTCTATGCCTCTGGGGGATTTGCAACTGTGATCTCACAAGGATCCCCGGGCTGGCCTTAAAAACTTCAACACTTTTCTTTACACATTAAAAAGTTTCACGAGAAGTTTCCAAAGAACTGGATAATCTTGAAATAAAGAGAACGGAGACAGAATAAAATGAAAAGATGTCTCCTTTCTTTTGAACTACAGTGGGCAGGAAGGAGAACGAAATATACTCAGGTGTAAACAATCTGCTTTGTATACAACAGCAAAAAATGACAGAGAGGGTGACACGGGAAGTGTAGGCAGAGAACTGGAGAGCCCAGAGAGTCAGCCCTTGAACGCAGTGCTAATGTCGTTGAGGGGAAGGGTTGGTCACACGTGCTTGTGTGGAACGCCTGTGGACCACTGACTTCTGTGCGGTGTCTTGCATTTCCTTGGATGAAAGTCAGGCTGTGAAGCTTCCTCTCCTGTCCTGTTGAGTGGCTGGTGGGACAGAACCTGGTAAAGTGCTTTCGTCTTTGGACTGAGGGGACACCCTCTCAAGGGACCATGCCCCCCAAATTGCTCCCAGTGTATACCACGCACACTTAGATTTGATTCAGATGATAAAAATTTAAACTTCAAGTCTAATAGCTTAACGGAATAAAACTATACAAGCCCTGGTCCAGCAGTGCACATTTTCTGAGTGTGTTAGGGACCTAAATAATTTGTGGACACTGAGCTGCAGTGATTTTCAAATACATCTGAAAATGCTATGACACATTCTGTTCAAGAGTTGGCTTCTATATTCTTTTTTTTAGCCTCAAAACTAGGCTGACTTTTGAAATTGTTTTGATCATAGGTAGAATAGAACGATACTGTATGATCTAAAACAGTGTTAGATCATAGATGGCAATGCTTCTGGGTGGAACACGTACAGAGAGGAGTCTGCTCTGGCTGGACAAAGTTCTAGCCTGCTGCTACCAGTGTGTGTGTGTGTGTGTGTGTGTGTGTGTGTGTGTGTGTGTGTCTCAGAGAACTCAACCAAATTCAGCTGCTCTGGATCTTCTCTTCTTCTGGCTGGATCCAACCACATCTGGCTAAAAGAGAGGTGCCACACCAGGGTTACCCAGCTGAGCTTCCCCAGATTCCTAACTCCAGGGAGCTGTGAACAATAGCAGCGAAATAACTGTGGTTTGTTACATACCTCCAGATAACCAGAACAGCGGCCATGGTAATTTGACCGCTATATAACTTCTTAAGCTTCCATGTGAGAGAACGGATGCGAATTTAGTTATTATTTGACTCGCATCAGACATTTGATGAGCAATTTATTAAATTCATGAGCGTCTGTTTTAAGGGATGAGAACTAAGCGAAGAGAGAGCAAATGACTTACCTAAAGTCACACAGCAGACAGGGCGGCATCTAAACACGAGACACCCCTAAGCCATTTATGGAAGTTTAGCTCAACATGCATTTCACTCAGTGTGGGTTGTGAGTCAAAGTCATGCCAGGCCCTGTGCTAGGCAATGGGGGTTTAATTTGGAAACTTCTTGATCCCTACATGACCAAGTCACCGTTCTACTGGGAAAGTCAAAACGAACAGCAGGCAATTATACATTTTGATAAAGGTGGAGACGAAATCCGAGAGAGTGCCTTGATAAGAGATGAGAGATGAGAGAGAGGGGGGGGAGGGAGAGGGCTGCTTACTGTAGAGAGAGTGTTCAGGAAGCTTCTCTCCGCAGAGGAAATGCTGGCCGGAACTTTGTAGTCAGCTGTGTGAGGAAGACACTGGGCATTTGTTGTAGCCCAGTGGCTCTCAGCCTAACGCTGCGACCCTTTAATTCAGTGGTGACCCCCAACCGTAAAATTATTTTGTTGCTACTTCGTAGTAATTTTGCTACTATTGTGAATCAGAATGTAAATGTCTGTGTTTTCTGACGGTCTTAGGCGACCCTGTAAAAGTGTCATTCGATCCCCGAAGGGGTTGTGAAGAAAACTGCTGTGCTAAGGGATTTTGTAAGTCCCCCTCCTGCACAGAACTGAGCCATCCTCTCACTCCTCAGCTGAGGCAGCCTGGCAATGACAGATCTTTATGCGATATTGTGTGGTATTGCGTGATATTGTGTGATAGTGTATGATAGTGTGCCAAAATGCGCGGTATTGTGCAATACTGTATGAATATCCCAAGAGTGAAGACCTGTTTCCTTTTCTTTTTTAAAAAACAATTATTTATTTGTTTGTTTGTTTATTATGTATACAACATTCTGCCTCCGCATATGCCCGGATGCCAGAGAGGATGCCAGATCTCATTATAGATGGTTGTAAGCCACCATGTGGTTGCTGGGAATTGAACTCAGGACCTCTGGAAGAGCAGCTAGTGCTCTTAACCACTGAGCCATCTCTCCAGCCCGAAGACCTGTTTCTTAAACTTAAAGCTCCAGTCAGTTTCTTGCTTCACCCTCTATGTAGATTCACAATTTTATTTTATTTGAGACAAAGTTTCTCTGTGTAACAGTCTTGTCTGTCCTGGAACTCACTTTTGTAGACCAGACTGGCTTGGAATTCACAGAGATCCTCCTGCCTCTGCCTCCCAAATGCTGGGATTAAAGGTGTGCATCACCAATGCCTGGCTAGATCTACAGTTTTTAAGAGTGTGTTACACATGGATTATCAAGTTCAAGACACACGAAATAAATAAGAGACTAAATACACACAAAGAAAGCCAAAGACAGTTCAAAGGTAGAGTTCAAGTTGCATAATTAGTGGAGGTTTATGGTAAGTGCATAGGACCCGCTGAAACCCAAGTGCTGGAATCTAGCAGGAAGATGCTTGCTCAGACCCTTCTGCTTTACAGTCTGTTGGGGATACATGAGCCAGCTTCAGATGGTAAAGGGCAATGGGAAACGGGGAGAGAACAAGGAAGAGAGAGAAGAAAGAGGAAGGGAGAGGGAGGTTGGGATTCCAATCTCAGTGAATATTTCTGAATATTCTTCTAGGAATATTTTGGGAAATTTTAATTTTTACAAAATTCTCTTTATAATTCTCTCTCTCTCTCTCTCTCTCTCTCTCTCTCTCTCTCTCTCTCTCTCTCTCTCTCGTAAGACAGGGTTTCTCTGTAGCAGACCAGGCTTGCCTCAGACTCACAGAGATCTGCTTGCCTCTGCCTCCTGAGTGCTGGGATTAAAGGCGTGTGCCACCAATGTCCAGCCTCTTCATAATTCTCAAATACTCTCTTCCCCTTCTCCCTTGATGCCTCTCTTTCCCTTCCTCCTTTGCTCCCCTCCCCCATTGTGAAGAGGTTGCATACTGAACTAGGATTCAGAATGTAACATAGACAAGTTGAACAGGGAGTTCTCTTCATTAAGGGAATC
Organism: Arvicola amphibius; assembly: GCF_903992535.2. Taxonomy (NCBI): domain Eukaryota; kingdom Metazoa; phylum Chordata; class Mammalia; order Rodentia; family Cricetidae; genus Arvicola; species Arvicola amphibius. Next base: position 51,846,293 of record NC_052055.2, read on the forward strand.
TTGTCTTCGCATACTCTAAATCATTTTCCAGATGTTGCAGATGTTAGATGCTGAGGTGAAACTGTCTTGAAGCCGTGACTGGGAGGATGGTGCCACACTGCCAAGCTGAGACCAACCTTGGGAAGAAATAACACACACCTGTCCTATTCATGCTTATGTCATGAGTGTTCCCCACCAGTGGGTGTGTCTGTCTTCCCATTCTTCATTTCTCTCTCAGCTTCTCAGAGGGATGTATGCCAGAAAAACATGAGGTCCAAGAGCATTTCCAATTTTCTGTAGTTACTGCTTTTAGTCTACTGGTAGTTTTCTACTGTGATCTTCTCTCTTGAAGGGCATTATATGTAGGAGGAGGGCCTGCTTGTTTGTCCCGGCTGCCCAGAACCGAAATAACCACACAGAAACTGTATTAATTAAATCACTGCTTGGCCCATTAGCTCTAACTTTTTAGTGCCTAACTCTTACATACTAATTTAACTGATTTTCATTAATCTGTGTATCACCACATGGCAGTGGCTTACCGGCAAAGTTTTGGCATGTCTGACTCTGGTGGTGGTTCCATTGCTTTCTCTCTGACTCCGCCCTTCTTCCTCCCAGCATTCAGTCTAGCTTTTCCTGTCTACCTAAGTTCTGCCTTGCTATAGGTCCAAAGCAGTTTCTTCATTCATTAATGGTAATCAAAGCACACAGTGGGGACTCCCACATCAATTATATGTGTATCTTTTCTTGTATAATATATTTACTTGTTCATGTCTTCTTATTTACTTAATTTATTGGAAGGATCTCTTTTTAGCTCAGGTTGGCTCTGAACTTTATTGGGATTATAGGCATGTACTGCCACACTTGGTGGGTTCCTTCTTTTCTACTATTCTTCCAATCAGGCATGCTGGGGCCATCGAATTAGGGAAGTATACATCGTATTCATATGGAAAGATAAAGACAACATCAGTTTATTGAATAGCAACTGGAACCCAACGATGTCTCTTAGGTGTTGGGAGTTTAGTGAGTGTCTGGAAGAAGTAGTAGTCTGGTGTAATTGTCCACTTGCACAGCTCTACACAGTAAATACATATTGAATGACACTAGTTTATGCACAAGGAAAGAAGTATGGGACATGTACTGGGGTGGGCTGCTCAGCCTTTGCTGATGCTGGGTATTGTTTCGCATCAGAGTTTAGAGTCTAAATCCAGACAAGGAGATGTATCAGCCCTTGGTTTAATTTGTTACTTATCTATGTATAAAACAGTTACTAGACTCCTCCTGAAGTGAGAGAAGCCAGGTAAGCAGACTATGACATGAATAATAAGGGACCCGAGCCTTAATAGGCAGTGTTGCAACTGTCTGTGGTATATATCCCATAAATCACATGTAGTAACCCAAGGGGGTGGACTGAAGATTCAGACTCAAGCCCAGAGGGGTTTAGGGAAGAGTAGCAAGGGTAGGGGCTGCGTTAAAGACACAATTAAAGAAGGAAGTGAAGAGCAGATTGCAAAGAGGCCAGGATGCCCCAGGAGAGGTCAAAGCCTGTTCTGTGTAAGAACAATATTTTACAACTTCTCATATCAATGTTCAAAAAGCCAGCCCTGAAGCTAACCCATGCAAAACTGTAGCTCTCTTCCTTCAGAAAAAAAATGTCACCCTTGTAAATCATTAATGGCCTGCTTTAAACCGGAGATTGCAGTCCCCGGAGTGACTATTTCTCTATTCAACTGAGAAGTAAAGAGAATCATATTGAATTATGTGAACTGAATTGGTCTCTGTTCTCTGGCACCTATCTAGGACAGATTTATAAATACTGAAATGATATAAATGGCCATCATTCAGCCTCTTTAACATTATAGGCTTTTAGTGGAAAAGCAAGGTTACTGAAAGGCAAAGTTTTAGGGAAAAGTAGTTTCAGTCAAGAACTCTAAATGCCCTTCCATGCCGATTTACACCTAACTGATACAGAAGATTTTTAGTTTGCTTCTGATTGTGCCATTTCATAGAGATTTTGAGGAGAGAATGTCTTTTGCTTGTTAATCCCTTTACTACATTCTAAAGGCAATGGTGAAATCTGTAATCACTGGTTCTCAACCTGTGGGTCACGACCCCTGAAGGTCTGTGGTAGCTTGAATGTGATTGGCCCCCATGAACTCATAGAGAATGGTACTCTTGGGAGGTGGTAGCCTTGTTGGGGTAGGTGTGGCTTTTTGGAGGAAGTGTGTCACTGTGGAGGGGGTTTTTAAGGTCTCATATATGCTCAAGCTACCCCTAGTGAGACAGACCACTTCCTGTTGCCTGCCAGTCAAGGTAAGTGGTCTGTCTAAGCTCCTTCTCCAGCACCATGCCTGCCTATATGCCACCATATTGCATCATGATAATGGGCTAAGCCTCTAAAATCTAAGCTGCCCCAATTAAATGTTTTTCCTTTATAACAGAGTTGCTATGATCATGGTGTCTCTTCATAGCAACAAGATTGCATATCAGATATCCTGAATACCAAATATTTACATTACAATTCATAGCAGTAGAAATATTGCAGTTATAAAGTAGCAATGAAATAATTTTTATGGGGGTCACGACAACAACATGAGGTGCTGTTTTAAAGGGTCGCATCATTAGGAAGGTTGAGAACCGCTGCCCTAAATGGTTAAATCATTTTTCACTGTGCAGTGTCATTGAGTTGAAAATATATTCAGATACTTGATTTCCATGAAAGGTTTAATGAAAAGGATTCAAGATTACTAGATGCTTTTCCTCACATGTTTGATCCAATGACTCTGGGGATAATGTTGGAAGCAGTGATGAAAAGAGCAGAGAAAAGATTGTGTACATTCCAGGTTAGGCATAACATTTTCATCAATATTCTGCAGCTGAAGAAAAACATATAAGAATCAAAGGTAAAATCCAGCTCCTTAGTACATGGTGCGAAGGATAGTTATCTGCATTGTAATTGAAAATGTGTGTGTTACCTTTATGTTATTAGTAAAGGAAATCAGGAAATAAAATGACCACCACAAGCACCACATGGCAAGGTCTGGATCCACCCACACCTGAGAACGATTTGCATTCTATTTCGTAGTGCTGAGGCCTGGTGAGCCTCACAGGTTTCTAGCACTGGTTGAGTAGCTCCATGCTGGAGGCCACAGTTGTCCTTAGAATTCTCTGCTCTTAAGTCCCTTTGGGCTCAACTGCAAGGAGATGTTCCTGGTCATCAATGTTAATCTCATCACTGTCCCTTTCCTTAGACCTCATTAAAACGAGGGAATGATCCTTGCATGAGTTTTGAAATTATGATTGTTTAAATGACTTTGAATAATTTACACATTCATTTGCTTTTTTTTATTAATTGCCACACATGCGTCTGTCACCAACCATTGGACAGGCCTGTCTTCACTTACTTGAAGGGAGAGGGGCTGTAACAATAATGTAGGCTTAGGAACCGGAAATCCTGAACTCAAACTCCGAGCCGACCTTTAATCTCCCAGGTGTCTTTGCTGAGCTGACGTAATGTCTTTTATTTTGTGTTTTTCATGTGTAGAATGGTGTGAGAAAAATTACTGCAAAGGGTTATTTTAGATGCCATGAAGATCTGAAAAATGTGAGATGTTGTTTGAATGCTGCTTTATTTGATGTTTAAATGGAAACTCTGACTTCTTTGGTGGAGGTTTTAAGCAAGTGGCTGGAGGATGCAGGATATGATACTCTTTGGAATGGGTGACTAATGAGATCTCTCTCTCAGCCCACAAATGTTCCTGTAGTGTGATCTTGGGATTTGATTGGCCCTCACACCTTGTTGACTGGTTGTACTATCTGTTGGCTTGCTCTCTTGTGCTGACATACTTAGAACTTAGTTTAATAACACGAGGACTCCTCCTATGAGAAGCAGGGAACAGGTACAGGTTCCCTCACTGCCCCCTGTGATAGCCACACTCTAATGTCTCAGCTTACAGGCAACATCATCCTGGGGTGAAGAGACCTCCCAATGAGTCCATCCTTCAGCCTTGAGTGTTTCCAGCTCAGGCTCCAGGGTGCATGGAGCAGAGATGCACCATGTCTGATATACTATCTCCACATTTCTAACACACCAGAACCTATGAGTGCAGTAAAATTTGCTTCAGGCCATCGAGTTTGGGGGGTGATTTATTACACAGCCAACCAGAGCAAGACAGGATGATTCATTTACTCCAAAGCTATCAGGGTTGTAGAGGAAATTGGAACAGTGTAGTTTCTATTGCTCCATTACCCTTTCAGCCTGATAGAAAGTTGTGGTTAATGCTGACTGCAACTTCAGAGCCGAGCAGAGATTTAGGAACATGGAAGCTCATTTTTCTTCTAAAGTAGGCTCAGAAACAATGGCATCAACCACCATCTTACCTCCTCAGCTTGTGAGGAGACTGGTCTATTCGTGCTCGATTCTACTCCCCACAGGAATGGGGATGTCTTCAGAGAGGGATTTCCCCCATAAGAACCGCCCTTACTGTTTTTTTTCCTGCCATTCTTGCTTTGAGAGGTCATAGCAGGTTCAAGGCAGATGGCTGAGACTTGGGTGGAGACAGCGGGGTGGGGGGTGTTATGACATCACAAGGATTGCACCGCCATATAATGCATTGTACATGGCCTTCTCAGTAATTGGCTTTTTCTGAACCCTGATGTATCATAGTTTGGCTCTATTGTTTATATGTTCAGTTTTTGAGGTTTCTTTCTCGGTCTCTCCATCTCTCTTCCTTCTTCCTCTCCTGTCTTCTTCTCAACATCTGGACGTGTGCCAACATGATTTCGTCTATCCCCACCATCTTTGGTCACTCACCACCGTCTGAAGTCTAGAATCAATCCCACTTTCCCCCATGGAAGCTTCAGGAAATAGAAGCAATACTTACAGCCCTTAGCACACTGTTGGCACTCTGTTCAGAGTCTTAGTACCATGAGTTCCTGTTTCCCTGAAGAGGTTCCTGTGCCATTCTTGGCAGGACCACCATCTTGTTCTCCTTCATAACCCCTAGTGTGGTTTCTCAGGAAATTCTTTGTGAATTCCATAAGGCAGCCTGAAATAGTGCCAAAAGTACGCAGAGTCAAGACACATGGCTTCCAGGCTCAGGTCAGAGTTGGGTCTGTAAATAACAGATTTGGGAAATGGTCTTGAACCTTACAAGCTCTTCACAGATTTGGCCCTAAATTTGCTTCTCAATCAATGGCGAGGTTTGAATAGGCCATTGGTTTTCAATTAAGTCTATTTCTCCATGCTGCTGCTGCCAGAGGGGCCTGTGCATTCTTGGTTGTACAGCCTTGGCTGGGAACACTGTTTGTGAGATGCCTTCAAGTTTCAGGAATACATGTGGGCTGGTGGGTATTGCTGAGGCCTGTGGGTTTACATGGAAGGAAATGAGCTTAGCACTTGGGAATAATAGCAGAAAAGGAATTGAGGCAGCTCTGAGAGCAATAGGGAATGTCTATTAAACCAGACACTGTGCTGAGAGCTTGAAGGCATTATTACTTTATTTGGTCCTCAAAGAGCCCTCTCAGGTGGATGCTGTTGCTATCACCATTTATAGGTAAGCTCCCTCAGCTTTAATAATGGACCATGCTGCTGACCTAGGCTCCTAAGTATTGGACTTGCTTTCAAACTCTTGCTCTCTCTAGAACTTACCCTCAAAATACTCCCTGGCTGTTTTGGTTTGTTTGTTTGTTTGTTTGTTTTCTAGTTGTGCTTTTGCTGTGGGGGATTGTCTATAAAATTATTGGAAAGGCTTGGACTTTACTGGTCTTTGTAATTCCTTCCTGTGTTCTGTATTGCCACCATTTACTGTCTACCAAGTGACGTGTACACATGGAAAGAACATTTATACGGAGAGAGTCCTGAAGACATTGAAAATCTCAGCCCACCATATCAGACCCATGAGAAGCTAGCACCAGTGGAAATCTTGTAGGTAGGTGAGGGCAGGCTTTACCACATGGGCGGTATTTACTTCTTGAAGGGAATAACTGGAGCTAAAGGAACTGGGGTCATTAGATCACCAAGAACCAGGAAGTGTGATAAATCTAGCTTCTCGCCATTAGTGGCCAGGACAGTGCTGGATGGAACCATGATAACTGTCATTCATCGGCAATGCTGCAGCCGGTGGAGCGATGAAGCAATTAGGATTCAGACAATCCGGTAGCATTCACAATTCTATACACGAACGAGCACCTGACCTTCCTGTCTCCTCCTGTTTCTCCACGGCATGATCTCTGGTTCCATCTCTTTTCCCGCTGCAGAACGGAGGGGTTCTTGGTATCTGCTGGGTGTGACGGATGGACCGTTTCCTTTGAGCTCTTCAGCATTCAGGTCTCTAGTTTCTTCGGGAAGAACTCCTGTGGTGTGAACTCTTCAGTCCTCACCTGCAAGAGCCTTCTAACTGTGCAGTCTGCGTACGTTGGCTTCTGGGACGTCACTAAGATCTTTTCCTATCCTTTCCTTGTCTGGCTGTTGGCCTCACTAGCTCTAAGTTACAGGTTCTCTATAGAGTCAGCGTTTCCTCTTTCCCCACAGTTCACTCTTTCTCATCAGTGCCCCCTCCCACCTCTGTTAAAACAAAGCCCTATTACCAAGCTGCGCTGTAAAGCTTTTCCCTTCTGGGGTGGGGTGTCAAGGACTGCGTTGTGACCAGCACTGGTGTTTGAAGTCACAGGAGAGGAAAGGAGGGAAGGGCAATTGTCATGGATCCCACCGGGAGGAGCGGCAGGCAGTGGGACATCGCTGGAGCCTCACAGAGTTTCTTACTGACAACCTGGAGGCACAGAATCCTGGGCTTAGGGTATTTTAAGACTCTAGCACGTGGACAGCCCTTCTTTCTTTCCTAGGGAGAGTGGCCTAAGTAGTGGGAAACCTTGTTCCTTCTATTGGTAAGGGTGACAGTCTCCTTCCCTGCTCCCTGGGCAGGAGAGGTTAGCTATGTTCATCTGGTTTAGGATGTCTAGGTGAAGTTCTGAGCGGGATTTCTATGGTCTTCCTCTGAACAGAGAGAATTGAGTGGATGGCGCCTCTCTGCTTACCCTTTCTCTGTATTTCTTTCCCATAGCCCAACACACAGAGGCTGGCATCTCAGTGATTAATTGTACTGTGTATGAGGTGAGACAAGCAGAAATATTCACACACCCCCATTGTTCTCCACTGTCTCTCAGGATACCCGAACAACAGCTTTTTCTAATGCTGTGGAGAAGTCATGGATTTAAAACCAGAACCCTTAGCTCCCGGAGCACTGGTTTCTATGAAGAATGGTATTAGTGTATTGCACATAATGGATTAGTTTTCTATGGCGGCGGAACAAATCACCACACATTTAGTGGCTTAAAGCAACGTAGATCTCTTGTCTTCCTCTGGGTATGCGTAGAGTCTGGGTAAGGGGTTAGCTGAGGTCTCCACTGCAGAGGGGCAGGCTGTGGTCTGTCTGCACCTTCAATTCCTTTTCCTGGTGTATATACACTTTGGCAGAACCCAATCCCTGGCTCCTTTGGAGCTGACGTATATTTTCTTGTTGGCTTTGATGGGGTGAGGGTGAGTCTGTCACACTCAATGCAGAGAGCCTGTCCTCACATTCTGGACATACAGTCCTCTCACATATGGCTGGAGACTCTCTGAAGAGTCCAGGTTCCCACAGGATAAACTCTTCAATTCAGTTCAAGTCAACTGATTTTAAATTATCTTCAAATTCTATTCTCCTTTGTCTTACAATGCAACTGGCTCTGAGTGAGACCCATTGTATTCACGGTCTTGGCTATTTTCAGGCGAGAAAGGGACTGTAGGGATGTATGTAAGACGGGAGGACTCTCTCGAGCCATTCTGGAGTTTTGCTCACTTCGTGGTTAAGAAGGTGGAACAGATAGAGCTGGAACCCTGCGGCTCTGCAGCCTCCTCACCATCCAAGAGAGGTTGAACGCTAAGCTTTAGATATAGTGCTCAAGCCTCCGTCTAGCAACTGAACCCAGTTCCTGATTCAGGGGGTACAGCTAGAGGAAGTCGTTCTGAGACTGTTGTTTTGTGGATCTGGAGGCACTCCCTTTGTTGTACAGTCACTGGCTGGTAGCTTGTCCTGGATTCAGACTCTGGCAGTCAGCAATAACATTACACACCCTAGGCCTGAACCCCCTCTCACGATCCCCAATAACAGTGTCCTACCTGCCGTGAGAAGTCGTGGGATTTGAAGGTAGATGCTTTAGCTCACTCCTGTCTATTTACTGGCTTAGGAGCCTTGTGCATGGTGTATATAGAGAGCGGAGATAATTAATAATCACAGCACCCCCACTGTGTAGGGTTAGCTTGAAAAACAAATTAGAGGAAAATGTGTCAATTAGGGCCCCGTGAATACTTTCACAAATGTTCACAGTGTCATCACTGTGCCATGTATCCTCCTGTGCATTCTGCCAGCATTTGCCCTGCAACAGCTATTCTCTGAGCACTGACCCAGTCCTGGTGATACTAGCAGGACTAGTAAGGCAGCTCCTGCTCTTACAGGGCTCATAGTTTGTGGGAGAAGCAGACACGTAGGCAGCAGAGTATGGGTTGGTCTAGGATAAATGGATGGAGTTGAAAGCTCCAATCCTAGATGGAAGAGTCAAAAAAGTCTTTTCAGAAGCTGTGGGAAGGGAGCATTAGTCATCAGAACTAACATCTGAGAGGAGAGTCTCTGTGTATCAGGAAGGGTTCAACATCTATAATAGAACTGCGGTGTAGACGCTATTATTCTAACCTCTAGGTTGTAGATAAAGAAACGGAGACACAGAGTAATGAAATAACTTCTCCCAGGAAGTACAGCACTCACATCCAGGCAGGCTTACTCCAGAGCCCGAGGTGAGCACCAGATAAGGTGTTTGTGGGGCCCAGGAAGCTGATTTAGGATGACAGTAATAAGATCCATAATAGGCAGTGTGGACTGCGTGTGGCTGATAGCTGATCGAAAGGAAGACTCAAGAATGAGCTGTTAGTGTACGACTGACTAATCTACTAAGAGGGACCCTCACTGAGACGGATGATGGGGGATTGAGTTTGGAGGACGGGGAAGAGCGATCGTGTGGCATGTGTAATACAGGATGCTTTTGATTCAAGCAGATTGTCAGTGAAGGCAGCCATGACTCTGGGAGATAAATCTGAGTTTCGATTGGACATGGATTACAAGGAAGTCACATGGGTTTTATAGGATGAAATTGTCAGGCGAATGCATGTAGATGGGATAAGGACCAGCGATGTGTTTGAAGCACCCACATTTGAAGTGTGAGCCAGAGGGAATGAGCTGTGCAGGGGGAGGGGAGAGAACTGGAGGGGAATGAAGTAGAAAGATGATGCGTACCAAGTGGATGAGAAAGGATCACCAAAGCACTGAATGGCATCGGCTGGTCTTGGCTGTGGAAAGATGAGAACAATTACAGCCACGGGTCTAGGTAGAATGTTTCAGGAGGCTGAAAATAAATGGGAGTTGCAAAGTCAACAAGAGCGCTCATATCACAGAAAGAGGCTCTTTGGGTAGCTGCAGAGGGCATGGCGTTTATGGAACATGGCTCACTTTTCTTTGACTGTAAGATGGTAACAACTGAGCCAGTTTTTTTGTTTGTTTTTTTGTTTTTTGTATTTTTTTTCTGGTGACAGGAAGAAGTCATAGCAAGTGGTAGAATTAAAATGTAAAAAGAAGAATGGCAAAGGTGTCCTGGGGCAAGAAGAACCTCTGGAGCCCCACTTGCCTGGTCTGTCACTTTGACACAGCTCGGCGTTGTCTAAGGAAGTCTTCATGGAAGAACTATCTACATTAGATTGGCCTGTGGCATGTCTGTGGAGCATTTTCTTGATTGCTAATTGACACAGGAGGGTAAAGTCCAGTGTGGGCGACACCGTTCCTACGCTAGGAATCCAGGCTGTTTAAGAACAGAGGTTAGGGAAGAAGTAAGAGCAGCTTTCTACGGTTTCTGCTTTAAGCTCCTGCCCTGAAGTTCCTTCCATAACTCCTCTAGATGATGGGCTGTGGGCCGCATGATGGAGTAAACCCTTCCCTATCAACTTGATTTTGGTCTTGGTGTTTACCACAACAACAGAAAAGCAAATTAGGACCTGGATTTTGATTTGTTTTCCTCTAACACCTTCAGTGTTCTGTCCATGTTTATTCTGACCATGTCTACATGTTACTCTGTGGGGCACACAGATGACCTTCCCTAAATATTAGTTTAGGAGGAAGATTTGAAAATACATACCATATTTTTCTCGAGAAGAAAGCCATGGTGTCTGTTGTTTCCTATTATTTGAGCAGTAGTTTTGGGTCAGTAACCTGGGTGCCTCCCTGCAGTTCCCATCCTTCCTCAGGACTGCTCTACAGTATCCATGGTTATGCCTTCAAAGGACGTTTCCCAGGATCCTTTGCTAAGAAACTTCAGACTCAGCTTTTTAGATGTGCCTCAGGTGACTAGAAGGAGTGGAAAAAAAAACAAGATGTGTCTTCCCCTCTTCAGGTACTGTTCCACAGGTGGCATTGTCTCCCAGCTGGGTACCACTGATATGGAGTGTACTCCAGGCGCTGGGCATTGTTTCTACTTGCCCCAGTTGGTACTAGCTTTGGATGCTACCAGTTGCTAGACTCTCTCACTGCTCCCTGTGCAGAAAGACAAAATCAAACCGTGCCAATTTGCTTTACTACAATTGGCCTTATGTTTGATCCTGGATTTTTAACAGCAATCTAGACCAGGGGTGATTCAAGCATCCTCCCCACCACCGTATGTGACAACAGCCAGAGAAAACGAAGTGACATACAGGGAATGGAAGTGAGGTTCAAAGCTATTTGGGTTGGCTAGAGCTCATAGCTATCTTGGTTGAAGAGTTGTCAGCTTATGATTGGTTGAGACTCAAGTACTTGTTAAAAGGGTGAGCTACTCTCTCCCAGTGTGCCAAGAAGATTACAGTTCTGTATATAGGTGAAATCTTTAAGCCAGACTTAGAATGAGAAGCATCTTGGACAGATAGACCTGCTACTTATTATTTCTTCTAAAACCTCTTGAGTTCTCCATACTCAATTCCTACTATTGAATTATTCCATGAGGGCTGTTTTCTTAATCAGTATTTGACCAAGACACTTACCTATTGTAGAAGTTTGACAAAAGGTGAATTTCGTAGAAAACACAAAGAAAATCCAGTCACTACAAATCTCGCCACCGCGCTGTGGTCAGTGTCTTGTGTCTGTCGCTTCCACGCGCACACAAGCCTTTTATTTCCATTTAAAAAGATGAGGGTGTCCTGCATGATGCTTTGTTACTTTCCTTCGCCCCACTTGGTATATTGGCTGAAATGAAATAACTAGGAATTCTTATTTATCGTGATTACTAAAAGTGGTTATTTGTGTGACACCAAATGGACATATTAAAGTTTATTTAGCCATCCTAGTTCTGTTTGGGTTTTACAATACTAGGTCATTGATAATATTCAGGGCTGTATTTCTGACTGAGCCCATGACAGTTCATATTTATTTGTTTGTAGAACTCAGGATCAAGCCCAGGGCCTCGGGCAGTGTAGGCAAATGTCCTACCAGTTAGCTCTAGTCTCCACTTTAACTTGTTACTTTGCTTAGGCTGCCCTTGAAATCACTTTGTATCCCATTTAGGACTTGACCTTGTAATCCTTCTGCCCCAGCTTCTGAGTGGCTGCTGTTGGAGGAGGGGGCTGCTTGCTGGTTCCTGGCTGCTTAGCCCTGAAGTAATCACACAGAAACTGTATTAATTAAATCACTGCTTGGCCCATTAGCTCTATCTTCTTATTGGCTAACTCTTACATCTTAATTTAACCCATTTTATTAATCTGTGTATTGCCACAGATGGCTTACCGGGAAAAGTTCTCGTGTCTGTCTCCGGTGGAGCTACATGAAGTCTCTCTGACTCTGCCCTCTTCCTCCCAGAACACAGCCTAGTTTTTCCCACCTAGTTCTGTTCTGCCCTTGGCATAGGCTCAGAGCAGTTCTTTATTTATTAACCAATAAAAGCAACACATAGACAGAAGGACCTCCCATACCAGGCTGCGGTTAGACCAGGTGTTTTTGCCTGTCTGTGAAACAGGGTTGAGGAACACCCGGAAGTTGTATGTGGCCCATGTCTGGGTGTGTCTAAGAGGATGTTTCCAGCAGCATTAATTCACGCAGGCTCTGCCTAAATGAAGACTTTAATGCGCTGATAGATTAGAAAATGTGAATCGACTTTTGGGAAGTGATGGGACGGAGGGAGGTAGGGCCTGGCTGGGGAATGTTCATCACTGGAGACAGAAGATGGCTACTACATGTTGCCTTGACCCTTTCCCATTGGCTCTACTCTTCTTGCTGTCTGTCACGATGTGCCAGCCTCTTATTCCCATGCACTTCTGCCATAATAATGTTCTTCTTCTCCTGGGTCCAGATACATAGAGACAAGTGGGCACGGGCTGAACTCTCTGAAGCTGCACAGCAAAGGTAAATCTTCCCTGATACTCTGTCACAGCAATGAGGACGCCAACAGCTTTGGTAGGATAAATTAAAAATTCAGTTTCTATGTGAATTAGCTTTTATTTATTTTACTCCCATTGCTAAATGAATCCTCAACATCTGAGGGGCTTTCAGTGGCAGAGGTGTTCTTGTGGAAGGTTAAGATGGAGAGACGGCATCAAGGGACCCACATGGCCTGGAGACCTCATCCATGCTGACATGTTCCCTTTCCAGAGCAGAGCTGAATCATCACACAGAGAGCAGTCAGCCCAGAACTGGCTGCCTGCCCACTGCCTTGTGCAGGATGGAGCCTCCAGGCTACCACAGCTGCTGGATCCAGTCGATGGAATCTGCCTCGTTGAAACTGAGAGCCAGCTGGATGAGAGGGGAGGTCAGGGCTGCATGGTGTCCTGTGAAGTCAGGTCCAGCTCCCCTGGAACATCTCCTGCATCCCCTGGCTGCTCTGCTGAGGCTGCTATGACTGTCCTGTGCTCATGTCCCATCCTAGCTGGAGGAAGACTGCAGCCTGGCTTCTTCTGGTCCTGATCTCCCTCCCTTATGGAGTTTTGTCGATTTTGAATCCCTAAGAACTAAGCTACTTATCCCACCCCCGCCCCGTGTGTGTGTGTGTGTGTGTGTGTGTGTGTGTGTGTGTGTGTGTACAGCAAGCTCTCTACCACCGAACTGTTTGTCTAGCTTGATTTGGGATTTTCTGCTGAACTCTAACTACTGTATCTCAAGAGTGAGGGTCTCAAAGAGAGGCTTGCTCACCAAGTAGATAAGGAACTTTCATCCTTTTGGGAAGGAAGTCTAAGTTCCTTTGCTAAGTTACCAGCTGACAAATTTAAATTTAACACCCTCTGCAGCGAAGCAGCCACAGACAACTAGAAACTTAGATCTCAATGTTTATCTTCATTTTGCATAAGCGCAAACAATGACTGCATGTCCCAAGCTAAGTAAAAGCAACATGGTCATAAAACAGAAAACCACAGAGCCAAAATGGAATGTGAGGACAAGCATATTTTATACTGAGATCAAACCAGAGCCTCGGGATGGGTCTGCTGTACCCATTCCTGGGAACCCTGGGCACTTGCAGCCAATTCTAGAGGATTTAAAGTGCTTACTGAATTCAACAGTTTTTTAATGATCATGTGTCGTATGTGGAGTGTAAAGCTACCCCATGGGGCCTCGTTGTGAAAAGACATGGGAGGCACAAATTCACATTTCTGTGGACAATGAGGGGCTTGGTCAATGGCTCAGTTGGCTGCGTGGCTCCACCATCTCTTTCTGTGTGATCCTGGTGAAGTTGTCAATACTTTTTTTTTTTTTGCTTCAGTGTCTTGGTTTCAAAAGGGTAGGATAGCTTTTTATGGAAAGAGTGAAGAATTAATCCAGGGATGTGGTAGATTTTCTCTGCTGCTCTGTAGATTTTGGTCCTTGGGAAAGGCATAAAGGTGGGGAGGGGAGATCTGGGACTTTTGTCGCCTGCCTGTTACTGGTACATGCCCCTGCGTTTGCAGAGAACTTTTAGCTTCCAGCCTTCCAAAGTGACTCTTTGGCCTTATAGTCAGTGTACATGGGTTTTGACAATTTCCAGGTTGGGTGCTGTGGGAGAGAGGGAATGAGAACACAGGAGTTAGTGCAGTACCAGGCTAGGTGCTGGGGGAGGGAGGAGATGGAGAACACAGGGTCTTCCCCTGATATCTTAGTCTCTGAGGGTCTCACACATACCCAGGCCCAGGAAGACTCTTGTTTTTTTTTTAATAAAATATTTACTTGCCTATATATTTTCTGTGTGTGGACTTGAGTGGACCTCAGCACGCCTCTGAAGGTCAGAGTCCAACTTGCTGGCATTGGTTCTCTCCTTCTACTCCCAGGGATTGAACTCAGAGCTCAGGCCATCAGACTTGGCAGCAAGCACTTTTGCCTCTGACCAATCTTGCTGGACCACTGGGGTAGGTTTTATGGGGAAGAGTGAAGGCATGGGAACAGGATTCCCTAGAACTGGTGGAAGATGAGCCAGTTCTGAATGTTCTCAAGATAACACAGCCTTTCACCTAAGGTCAGGATTCTGTGTGCCACACCCAGGAAGAGGACCACATGACTCTTTGCTGAAACATTGTGTTCATTTTTCCATTTAGTTGCTCGTTGGGTTTGCTCAGTGTCCCTTCTGTGTCCTACCAGACTGTTCAGTGAATCCGCCCACATTTCTGGCTTTTACATAACCGTGCCACATCCCTTCCGCATGCCCCGTGCTGCACAGAAGCTTCCTGACTCTTCCCTCAGACGCCACTGCTACAGGTCTGGACCACTCAGCCTCGGCAGGATGCTTGCACACATTTCAATTCTGATTGCTTTGCTTGGAAGGACTCTCGGGGTCAGGTGACGTCCTTAAAATGCAGCAAAGCTTGGACTCAGCACACCACACAAAGAATAGAAGTCTCTTTGGTGCTTTCCACCTTATAATGGAGTCTGACATTGTTCCAGCTTCCAACGGACAGCTGTGAAGGGAGCACTATCCCTCCACATCAGCCGTAGGACTCATTGCGTAGGTCTACAGGCAACAATTGAAGTAACTTCAGTTTACCCACTCTCTGATAAAACTTTGAACTTGCCAATTAGAAGTACTTATGACATTGGCATATTGATAAGCAAAGGGTCCACAGAAAAGACAAAGAGTCCACAGTAGGCACTACGGATTCCCACTCATCTGCCAATCAATGCTTGCACACCATATGCAGACAGTTGTGTTTTCCCTAGGAACCTGTGCTGGCTGTGTTTTATGTCAGCCTGACACGAGCTAGGGTCAGGAAAAGAAAGAAAGAAGGACTCTTCTTTCTGAGGAAGTACTTCCACAGGATTGGCCTGCAGGCAAGTTTGCAGGGCATTTTTCTTTGATTGGCAGTTGATGTGGGAGGACCCAGCTCACTGTGGGCAGTGTCACTTCTGGTCATCCTGGGGTGTATAAGAAAGTCAGCTAAGCAAGCCAGGATGAGCAAACCAGTAAGCAGCATTCCTCCATCGGCTCCTACACCATTCCTGCTCTGACTTGTGGGGATAACAGACTGTGCTGTAGAACTATAAAATGAAATAAACAGTCTTTCCCCTTTTCATCAGAGTGTTTTATCACAGCAATAAAAAGCAAACTAAGACAGAGCCAGTCTAGAGTCACTGCAGTGTGCTTCTGACTGCCCGGATGAGTGTCTTCCTGGCAAGTGGGTGATTGTCCCTTTGTTTCCTCATCACAGTTAGGTAGGGGTCTAGAGTCATTCTTTCCATTGTCTTTTCTTATATCAAAATACTAACATCATAACAAGGAGGTCATCCCCGATGACTTCCAAAGCCCTCATTTCCAGATGTTATAGTGCTGGGGACTCAGACGTCACATTATAAATTTTGGGGGACAAAACCCTCCAGTCCACAGCTTTCACTTCTTTGTAGGGTGAAACTGGAAAAGTCACATAGCCACTTTGGACCTCAGTATCACCATCTGTAGTGTGGAGAAACACCTGCAAGAGTAGAACTGAAAGCTATGTAAGTAGATTTTCCTAGAGGCTTTCCACGGTTCCAAGCAAAATAGTGGAGATCTGGAAAATATTTATTATGTAATTATACTTTTCCATCTTAGCAGATATCACGAAGACAATCAAAGGCTTATCTAAAATCTTATGAGTATAGTGAAAATATTATCTTATCTTTGGTCTTCTGTGGCTTTTCTGCTTTTGAAGACTGCTTAGAAACTCCCTAGCAAGGATCTTCGGTGGACTTGAGAAGCATTTGGAGCAGCAGCTGAGGGTCATGACTTCTGCAGAGCATCGGGCTATCCTGGTGTCAAATACAGATAATATTACTTCGCGTTGTGAGAGGTACTCTACAGGTAGCTGAGGCTAGCCAAAGGTCAGTCATGCAGAAGTGGAGGGCGGTGCAGGCTTTGTTCATTAGACTTGCTGATAGAGCGGCCAGCCTGGCGTAGAGGCCATAGCTTGTGCTGGGGAGACTGGCTGTTGCCTCCTCCTTGAGCATCGTTTGTCCAGTGGTCTCACAAATAAGAGGTCCTGAGGCCAGCCCTCCATAACATTTACTGGGTTGGGTGGGGTCGTAGGTGAAACCTTGGGAGGAGTCTCAGTTTTCCTGTTTAAATGTTGCCAGGAATAAAAGGCAGCTTGAGCGTTATCCGTGAAAACAAATCTGAATTGTGTATTTTGGTTCCTTGTCTATAAGGAATACTCAAGAATTGCTAGTCAAAATATTAACTACATTAAGAGGAAATTCGGGAGGGAAATGCCCAAAGAGAGCATTTCTGTCTCTCCAGCGTCCAGCTTCTTAGCTGCATGGCTTTGTCCTGTACACAACACTGCCACGAAGCAGACAGATGCTCCCCTAGGACTCTGCTCCTAAAAGTTTGCCCACCTTGGCTCATTAAGCTGTGTCTGCCTGGGGGCGAGAGGTGAAGCGAAAAAGTTAACTCAGTCAGCAACCTTCACAGGGTTTTCAGAATGTGACACCCCGTGACACCATGTTGGAGAGCAAGAAAAGATGCTGTTTTTAGAGCCACGGTTCCCTGGGGCCAGGAGGTTAGTTGAGAATCCCCCCTGCTTCTTTCTGTGACTTCTCCATAGGGGATTTCCACACTCTGCCTCCTCTCTGTGTTGCTTGTATTTGCTAAAGGATGGCTTTTAGCTTTAGCATCTCAGTGGGAGCCTTCTGGGTGAGCATAGCAGGGGCCATTGCAGCAACAGGAATAAACCCCACCAGAAAAAAAAAGAAAATGATGATTTTTATCTCTTTCAACAAAGCATTTTAGAAGTGGTTTTATTTTCTCCTGTATCTCTCCTGTGTCCCATACAAGCAGCGAGGGGGACAGAGACTGCTTTGTCTGGTGTAGCGGCCTGAATTATTCCCAATCTGTGGATGCCTCAGTTTCTCTGCTCAGTGGCTCAGGCAGCCCTAACTCTGCACTGCTCACACCTGTCTATCCCTGCAGCTCACCTTCCTCTCTGGGGGTCCCTGGGTCACTGTTTGGGGGATGGATGTTTACTGCTGGAGAGTCAGTGTCCTATTCTATCAGAGTATTTACGAAGTGGTTGGATTACAAAGCGACTTTGATGCTTTCACAGGGATCCAGGGCTAGCTAGCCTCCAGAGTGGGTTCTTCAGGAGGTGCTACATACCAACTCTGCAATCTCTTCTAGAACTTTCTTAAGGTTCAGGATGATGCGAGCCTCTTTCTAATTATCACCTCTAATCATTTTTCAGGAAATGTAGACCTCAATTACTTAAGGAGAAGGAGGCTTTGCTCCCTTGGTATTTTAATCTGTTTTGTTTGATTCATTCTCATTTGAAAATGATTTTCTTTGGTGGATGAGCAAGGAGAAAGTCTCATGTTAGTGATAAGAAAATGGTCAAAAGGGTTGGGCTTTTGATTGGGTCAGAAGTGTGCTAGCAGCTGCTTTATTGGATAAGGTAGATGCCAACTCTAGCACTGAAGGAAGTTCTTTTCGGGGCCTATCAGCTTTGTTTTAGAAATCAAAAGAGTGGGCTCACCCTCTGCTGGCAAGGAGATCTCCTTCAAGAAAGTACTATAAAACTCTTCAGGTTCCTATGAATGCCAGCCTAATCTTAACATTTGCGAGTTGTGCCTGGGGGCTAGAATGATGGCTCGGATGGCTGCTCTTCCAGAGGACCCAGGTTCAATTCCCAGCACCCACATGGCAGCTCACACCTGCCTGTGATTCCAGTTCCAGGGGATCTGAACACCCCCACACAGACATATATGCAGGCAGAACACCAATGAACATAAAATAAAAATAAACTATATATGTATATATACACATATAGATATATGTGCACACACATGCACACACACACACTCACACATTCACTGAGAGAGTGGGGTCTGCTGCCTTGGGGTTACCAGGGCTACCTTTCTCATGTCATTCATCACCTGAAGCTCAGGACAAGGCCTTCTTCATGGCCGGACTCTAATTCTCCTGTGACTTCTTTCAAAATATTACACTGGCTTTTTGGAATTGAAGGACAATGGTAGCATCCTCTTCAGTCAACCTTTTGTTCCTGCTTTGATTTCAGGAAGACTCCCTCCCCTGCCGCTCTCTCAAAGGACGCCTCTTTCCCTCCATTCCTCTGCACCGCTCAAACTGGAGTGGGACTGAGGGATTCCTTCCTTCAGCATTTCCACGTCTAGACAGATTTCTCTCCTCTCTGAATTCCCTTGCCTATGGAGTTCATATCCTGCAATGAGATCACCCAGTAAAACCACACTTCCTTTGCAGTTAGCCCTCCATGGACCACTTGCTTGATCTCTCAAGGACTTCAGCTCGTAGCTAACTGTCATCTCCACATCATCGTTTCTTTTTAATTGTTGGCAGGCTACACACATATATAGGGTTCTTCACTTTGCTCCCCAATCATCTCCTCCAGTCCCTCTAACAACTCCCTCCACTGTTGCTCATACTGCAATAGACTTAGTGCTTTCCATTGAACCAAGCCCAAATCTTCATTTCTCACGTTGAAAAATCTTTTATTATATCAACAACTACAATTATTATGTGTGCATATATGTGTTTGATGTGTGTGGGAACATATATGCTATGGCGCACACGTGGAGCTTGGAAGATGACTTGTGGAGCCAGCTCTTCCCTTCTACTTTTATGTATGTTTTGGGGATTGAACTCAGGTCATCAGACTTCCATCATCTGGCAGGAAGCACCTTTACCCTCTGAACCACCTCATTGCCCTGTCCTTTCTTCTCCCCTCCCCTTCCCTCCTCCCCTTCTTTCTTCTTTTCTCTTCTTCTCCCCTCTCTATTTCTTCCTGTCCTTCTCTCTGTGTCTCATGTAGCCCAAGATGGCCTCAAATTTGCTCTGTAGGCAAGGATGACCTTGAACTTCTGATACTACATCCTTTATCTATCACACCCATTATTCAGCACTGGGGATCAAACCCAGGCTATCATGTATCCTCATCAATTACCCTACATCCCCAGTCTCCCAGATCTTAACTTCAAACATTCAGCACTTCAAAAACCTCAAGCAATTTCAGGTGATGCGAGCCCACTTAGAGCTTTCAGTTTGGAACACAGGTAGGATGTCGTTGCCGATTTTTTCTTTTAGCTGGGTGCTTTTAGGCAGCTTGCGTACCTCACAAGCAAGGCTGAAATTGGACTCTGATCTATTGACTCCCATATATGACCTGTTCTCTGCCGGCCGCCACCCTGGCCTCTGTCCATTTGTTCCTGTCATCGCTAGACTCATCATTATCTGTCGTTTGAGCACATCTCCACTCACTCTGCGCTCTCTTGGTTTGTGTTCTCTCAGCTAAATCCCAACATTCACGAAACCCCACTCACTCCTGAGGCCTAGTTCTCTGCTATTGAGTGACTATAGCCAACATGAGCACTGAACCAATCTGCTGTTCTTAGCTCAAGTTCATGATCACTGCCTTTAACTGTGTCATGGTTTGCCTTTCAGCTACTCTAGCCCTTCAAAGACATGTACTTTTTGATCTCCTCTTCTAACTATTTACCTTCTTTCTCATATACAATCTTAGCTGTCCGTTTGCATTTCATGGTGGGAACGGGTACAATCTGAGGGGTGCCATGCCGCCCATCTGTGCCTGGTCCGTGTGCTGTACCTTCTGTGACTACATTCTTCTGCTTGAGCATACCTAATCACAGCTCTTTCATATAAGGACATTCTGTAGGAATGTCTTCTGTTGTCAATGATGCTTTACTATTGGATCGTTTCTATCTGAACCTAGTTACCTTTCCTCCATCTTAACACAGTCCCCAGAGATCCCTTACCCCTCTTCAGTTACTGTAGTCTTTTTCCAGGTTCCTCCCCTAGGAAAACATCTTGGATGCATCATCTGTATTAAGTTAAGTCTTCATAACTGTGATCAGTTTTCACCTACTCAGTCCACTAAGACTGCTCTCTCTAAGGTCACTCACATTAAAAAAATCCAGTGATTGAATAGTCAACTGTTTTTTATTTCTATCCCAAGTTACTCTCTGGCTTCCTCTTCTACTACTTTGCCTTACCCTGAGCTGCCACAGAGCCTCTGTACTTGCTTTCCCTAGGCATCTCATACCCTTACTTTATTAAAGTCTGCATCCAGATAGGTCCATGATGCCTTTTATAGCAGCCTGTCTTGCTTGATACTTATTTGTCTTCTCAGCCTTCTTCCTTTTCCCAGTATTAGGTTATCACTATTTAACTTACAGTCTTGTTTCTATTTATCTTGTTTCCTACCTCTATTATACAAGAGTTTAAGCTCCACAAGAGCAGGGCTTTCCACTTGTCTCTGTCATTTATTTATCTCCATGATGTCTCAAGTGCAGGGCTCCCAGCAAATGGTTAGTGTGTCTTTGTGAAGTGAACAGTTGGCCAGAACCTCTACTTTTTCCAAGGTGGTGAAGCTCAATGCGGAAGAGTGCAGCTCAATGCAGAAGAGTGCAGCTCAATGCAGAAGAGAGCAGCTCAATGCAGAAGAGTGCAATTCAATGCAGAAGAGCTCTGGCTCAATGAGGAAGAGCACCGGCTCAAAGCTCTTCTCCTGTGTCAAAAGACATGAGTTCCTACTGCATATGATTGTTATGGGGATTAGATGAGATATTGTGTTGTGTAGATAATGTTTTGTACATCTATGAAATGTAGACTAGACATGAAGGAATGAGATACAGAGCGCGAATACACTATCTGCTTTCACCATGGTTCTTTGCTGATGTCATACTGTATTCTTATTTTCCCGTTATGCCTTCCAGATTGCAAACACAACATGAACACCCTGAAGGGGATCCCAGTCCTGCCCATCATTAGCTTCATGATTTAAGGCAATTTATTTATCTAACATTTCTGAACCTCAGTTGCTGAGAGAAGGGTAGACACTGTAACTCTCTTTGCCAGTCCTCCTGAAGAAGAGAAGATTGTGTCAAAAGGGTCTAGGACCTTGCCCTGACACATAGTAACAGCTCAGTAGGTGCAGGGTCACGTGCAGCCCTCGGCCATGTGCAGGGTGCAGATGTGAGTGGCAGAGGCATGCTCACAGGCAAGTAGGACTAGGTGGCAGAGTCTGCAGCAGCGTTCACATTCAAATTCTAAAATTGGACTCATCAGCAAGCAGCCTGTGCAATCACAGCTCCTAACCCACTCCTTCCTTTTTCTCACCCCGATCACTCAGTAGTGTGTTTTTTTTTAAAGCAGAGACTGTAATTTTTAGCATTTCTTGAGATGTGTTACTTTTTATAGTTTCTGACTTTCATAGGCTCTTTTCCTATGATTTTTGAACATCCTGTCTGGAGTCTAGAAGAATGCATGAGTCTGTTTTCTTCCTTTCTTTGTTTTCCTTCAACTTGATGCTTTCTGCCCAGGTTTCGGTCACTCCGTCTCAGTCACCAGGTCTTTCTTGTTCATCATACAGGTCATACACAAAGAGCAACGAATTTGCTTGCTTCTCTCTCTACTTTTAGGGCATTCGAGGAGGAAATTGACATTGTTTTTGGATGCTAGAACAACTACGTAAAGGTGTTTGAATGACCCGTTTTAGCTATTGTTCCCGTAAGCCAGAGTCAGTACAGTTGGGGTTGTTCAGTACCACCCACTTTCCCCTCACACATTCTCCTGTATTGCTGCCCAAACCGAGCCATTGTCCCGGTTTCAGAAGGAACTCCATGAATGGAAGAAGCCCTCCGGGGACAGAAGTGAGAGTTAAATCCTACCCCAAACACATGAGCTCATCAGTTCAGCATCCTGCAGAACAGAGAGTGGAATTTTGCCAGCATTTCACATTGACCAGGGAAACTCTCCAGCGCATCTACTTCCTTTCTTACATGTACATTCTGTCTTTTGAATGTTGTCTTGGAAAACTGCGGGGCAGCAAAGACCACCCGATTGATCCACTGCCTCCATGTGATGGAAGTATGTAAAATGACCTGAGAAAAGGATTTTGTATAATTTTAAAAATGATTTTTCTGGTTAAGTAAAAGTGCTAGTGTAGAATGGCCATGTAATTCTTGGATCCAGTAATGTGCTTTCTGACTGTGGAATATGACATTTTTTTTGGTTATATCGTTCATGGTCCACTTTGGAAGGAAGTGAATCTGATGACTGATTAACTTGAATGTGTTTAAATGAAAGACCTTTTCTTCAACATCTTCAATTTACAGAGCTGTGTTCCCCCTGCTACAGAAACAGAAGCTATCAATGAATTGATAGTTTCTCTTGTAATGAAATAAGAACTCGCTAGCCCCTGCCCTGAAATCTACAGTCTTCTTTCTGTACTTCTGAAGTAGCCATCTCGTTTACATTTCCCGTACTCTTGAAAACAAGATACAAACACCAAAATGGGCTTTTTGAAGGTTATTTGTTCTGCCAATTATGTTTCTTAAAGAATACACCATAAACAGTTTCGCTGAAACTCATTTAGCTGGGCTTTTGAGGTCCTACTGCAGGAAGATTTCAAATGTTAGAAGCTAGGGTGAGAGTTTCCTACCTTTCTCCCATCAATGGAAACTCTCTTTTCATTGAATTCATTCTTTGCATGCAGAAAAGCACAGGCCCTGGGTATGGACCTCATGCATAGTTAGGAAAACCCTGTAAGTTAGTGACTTGTCCAAGGTCGCAAAGCTTACTGTGATGCCCAAGGACTCAGACTTCATTTTCCTAGTCCTTTTCCTGCCTTGCTTTCCCCACAACCCCTCTACACAGAGCATCTGTTCCCTGGTGGTGACTTTAGAACATAACACAACACAAACAAGGAAGCTGTGAAGGAAGTAAGAGTCACTAAGACCTCGGGGGCCTCTGAATAACTTTGACCCCTTCAAGATTTGTGGAGTACTTGGTCCTCCCATAAAAAACCCGAATCAGGATCTATGTTTTTCTGAGGTGTTGATACTACTTGTATAATCAATAAATCAATGTCAGTCCAGGAGTTTGAGAAGCAGGAGAAATATTTTTGTTCTAGTTTTTTAGCCTAATAGGAGAGTGGCCCTCCTCCTCTTCCCATGAAGCTTAAGAGTGAATCCTAGCTGCAGAGCTTCCCAGAATCCTTTATCCTAGTCACTCTCAGGGTGCTTAGAGTTTCTACGTTCATTTTAATTCTGGATCTTCCTTGCTTGTTCTCAGAGCTGGTCTTAGATCCTAGACTGCTTCATTCACCTCTAGAGAAGAGGCTAAGTCTTCAATGCCATCTCTGAAGGTGGGGACTTACTAGAGGGATTCTCAACCTCATGGGTCAGAAACATTTGGGTCAAATCGTTCAACCTGCGGGATTGGGTTTGGTGAGAGCCAAGAATGTGAACTTTAGCGACGCCCCCAGGTGATT
This sequence comes from Arvicola amphibius, assembly GCF_903992535.2. Lineage (NCBI taxonomy): Eukaryota > Metazoa > Chordata > Mammalia > Rodentia > Cricetidae > Arvicola > Arvicola amphibius. Next base: position 51,870,066 of record NC_052055.2, read on the forward strand.
CCTAAGCATGCTACACTCCATGGACCACAGCCCTCTAGACCTGAGGCAGATGCTTGATGACTGGCCTCAACCACCTCTCACTGATTCCTGGTAGCATCTTCAGAACAGATGCTCAAGGACCCCAGCCACAGCAACACTGGGCCTGAGAGTGGACTCCACGTGTTCACCCCCTGCACTGCTAATTATCAGTTTACTCTGTTGTGGATGGGCGTGGCGGGTAAGATGAACAGAGACAGTTCTTGCCCTGCCCGTCCTACAGTCCAGTCCTATAATTTAAACGAACCTGGCCTTCCATCCCTTTGCCAGCATCTTCTCTTTATTTTTCTTTTTATTCCTCGGATATTTTTATGAATATTGTGTCTGCCAGAATCTGTTCTATGATAAACAAGGCGGATGGGGACTCCCTCCTGCTAGATAGTTGACATTTTAGTGTGGACTCCCAAGCTAATTACAGATTGTGGCCATTGCATTGAAGTAAATAAACAGGAGACTGTGTGGAAAGTCTGCCTCCCCAGGATGAGCTTTCTGCACCGCTGCTCCATGGGGTGGCATCTGAACTGGGACTTGATGGATGGCCTTTAGGTAGGGGCAGGAACGGGGCCAGATGTGTGAATCCTCTAAAGACACATCTGCTGCAGTGGAATACCATATGCTGCTAATGCTGGCATATCGAGCATTTCCTGGGTGCCAGGCTGTGTGTCAAGCATTTTTCAGGCTCCGCTGGATTCAGTCTCTGCAGGAGACACAGAGGGTAGTACTGCCACTTTCAGATGAGGACTCAGAGGAAACAGCAAGAAGATAAGTGAATGGCTCAGAGTCACACAGTCGAGGCAGTACGAGTAACTAGCCTGAACTTTGTGGGAGGGCCGAATCCTCTTTCGCATTCTATGGGCCCCATCTTTAGTGTCATAGGCAGCTGCTGACTGCCGAAGAAGCATGATGACAGAAAGTGTCCAGGCTTGCTGCGATTGTGAGGACTGCCACCATCAAGAGATGTAATAGCGACCACCTAACATCGTCAAGCACCCAGTTTTGGCTAGGAACTTGGAATTTACCTTATGTCTTGTGTCACACGATCATGGATGACCCAGTGACATACAGATAAGGAAGTTGGGCTTTGGAGAAGTTCAGCATCCTGATTAGGTCATTCATCTGGTCAGTTGGCCAGGGGTAGACTTCCACGCACACTGGCAGATCTGCTTCTTAGTTTCAGACTCTTTCTGCTTCCCTGACAAAGTCAGCTGATTGGTGCAGAGGCTGAAGACAGAGCGAAGATCTAAACCGTCAAGCGTCTTCCCTTTCTACCGTGGTTCTGTTTGCCCCAATTCATGTTCTCCAGTCTTCTTGACTTTAGGGATACTGGGGTTCCTTCTTTTATTCTGACAATTTTTGGCGAGCACTTGGACACGCCTTTGGGTAATTTGCCATGTTTTCTTTCTTTAGAATGCTGTCAACCCAGCATCAAATCTCTTTCAGTCATTAACCAGCCTGTATGGCTTTGTCTGTCATCTGTCATCATCTATCCGCGGGTGGAGGCTTGCAGCAAGCAGGACACGAGAAGCTATGCTGTGAGGGTAAAGGTGCTGCCATATCTGTCTCAGGCACTGTGGCCTCAGTAAGGACTTGGGAGAAGCAGCATGGAGTCAAAGGGAAAGGCCCAGGAAGGAGAAGAGCCCTGGGAATGGAAGATGAGAAGAGAACCTAAGGCAGACATGGGACTGCTATCTTGTACAGCCTTCCCATGTTCATGCTCCTATGGGTTCCACCATGGCACCACAGCCACAGCAACAGTCTTTAGTGTCACAGCATTGATGACATCAGATGACCCTGCACACCAGCTTCAGAATCCCATGTGGTTGATGCGATTTACAATTTTGCTTAAAATTGGCACCTTGACTCGTTTCTAGCCCAACCTCCTACTTTTCGAGTTTCTGACCAGTTCTGCTTGGGATGCTGTGGTGTGGGTCAGATTACGTGTGGGGAGATGGCTTGGCACTGGTTTCTCTAGCCTCTGGGTTGATGTACATTGGCGTTAGTTGAAAATGGCTTTATTCTCTATGATTTGGAGTTGAATTGAACCGAGGAAGAACTAAGGCCTCAGCCCCTACTCAACATGTTTGAATGTCAAGATCCACATGACTGGCTTCAACACATCACATTGTCAGAACCCAAATGCCCATTTAATTTTTCATGCTTTCATCTGGAGAAGCGATGGGATCGTATATATTAAAATAGCGACTTCTGGCTTCACCTTTCTCTTGAACATTCATGAGCGGAAGTATTTTGGTCTCAGTGGCTCTCTCTCTACTCTCCAGGCAATTTGTATGCAACAATTATAATGTACACATCAAACTGTGAGTGAGTACACTCTGTAAACCTATGAAAGTTTGGCTTATGGATTATTTTACAAAACGGTTTTATTTTTAAGACATTCTTAGTGGTAGGAGCTGGAAGGCAGCTCTGTGAGAGAACACACGGCACACATGTGCTAGATCTGCCTCTAGCACTGCATAAGAGAAGAAGTTCTTAATGAGACCCCAGGGTGTGTTCGCACTGTATCCAGTGTTCAAAGGGGTCACAGACGTGGGCTGTTTGGTGATTTGGCACCAACTAGCTGTATGACAGCACCAAAAAACTCCTCAGCTCTTGGTTCCTCATACCTCAGTGGGAGCAGGGAGTAAACTGAGGGTAAGGGTGGAGGACAGCCAGCCACACCAGATGACCCCTGTGTACCCTTTCAGCCATGGTTATTTTTTCCTGAAAATAAACTCTGACTTGCCCAGCTGTTCCATTGTGCCTCTCCTAGAGGCCAGCCCCTTGAGATACACACATGTTTGACAGTCACATGTGTAGATTCTATTCTTATTTTTAAACCACGATGGCAGTCTTCCTCACAAATTCAGTCCAGCCCTTCATTCCAAGCTCTGATGATGGCTGCGTGAGACTTGGCCAGGGAAGTTTCCCCGAGCCTTTTAAATTAGAGGACATCATCTCCTCTTCAGGTTTCCAAAATTGTAAACAGGAACATGATCTTTGACTGTTATCCAAGGCTTTGCTAAAGATTTAGACAGCAGATATCAAAAATCAACCGGCTTTATTGTTCTGTAAAAACCCTCTGGCAGGCTTCAATATGCTAGTATTACCTTAACATGCCCGGCGGGGAGGGGGGCAGGGGAGAATGCTTCCTTCACTAACAGAAGACCTGAAGACCAGGCTACCAGGTTTGTTGCTCCACTAATATAGAATGATCTCTCAGAACTATAATTAACTCACTTGCTCCCGTCACAGGTTGACTCACCAAATACTCGCTCGTCAGGATTGATACTCTTCTGCGAGAGGCAAGCAGATGCTCTAACAGCTGTCTGGTGCCGCCAGGCTGTGCCTTCGAGTCTGTGCCCTTATCCTTGGCAGGAGAAGCTTCTATTTTTAGGAAGGTATTTTGACACTTTACCTCTTAGCTACATTGTCTCTAAAAAAAAAAAAAAAGCCTCAGTGAATAGCCTCCCACCCCCTACAGGGCGTGCATGTTTCGTGGCAGTCAACTGGCCCAAGACCAAAGCAGCTAATCAGCTCCGGGTTTATTGGGGGGGGGGGGGCTGGAAGGGGCCTTTCCATTTACTGACAATATGCCTCCCCAGTTTCCTCTCCTACAGGCTGTCCTGGTTAGCTCGACAATCGTCTTGGGGATTCCAATCAAGGTTCCTCTTAGTGAGAAGGAACATGCCTCATGCTGGCTTTTCCTGGAGACTTTTTTAGAAGGATAAAATATGTTTCTTTAGTATTCCTGAAAACTGCCTGGCTCCCCTGTATGTGCTGCAGAGAGTTGGGGAGACCATTGCCTCTGCCCATTGGAAAGTAAATGAGAACTGTGAAGAAGAAGCACGTGGCAGAAAGAGGCAAACAGAAATGTCTAGCTGACATGTCAGTAGGAAGGCATTTCTATGACACAAGGCAGAACGGAAGTATATCAGAAGAACCCCACCTCAGCTGGTGAGAACGTGAAGTCAGGGCAGGCAGGTTCTTCTCTGACGGGGTCCCAGGAAGGGTCTATGGCTCACTTAGCTGACCTAATTGTTGGTTTCCTAGAAATGCATCTTCCCTATATTCTCAAGTCCAAACCGCTGAAGCGACAGTAGCAGCAAAACCAGCAGGCTGAGGCTAAGGCGTTTACCCGCAGCACAAGGTGCCTTCAGAGGGAGAAGAAGAGAAGCCTGTTCTTGATGCTGTTTATAGTAAATATTAAAAAATTACAGAGTAGTAGTTGTCAAGTTTTCCTGATATAAAACAAGGTTTAATTTGTTCTCAGGCATCATGGAGGCCTTAACTTGTTGGCTGCTAAAATGTCCTTTTTTAATTGTTTTAGGCTTGTGAAATTTTCCCTAGTGGATTCATGGAAATCAGTCATCAGAAATAGAAAATATTCAAAACATTGACCTGTGTGAAGGAAGGTTATCGCCACATTAGGTTTTCTTTCTAAGGAAATCTACAGACATTGCTGAGGATCGTATCACGTGCTCAGTCACTTTGGCAAAAACAAAACACCAATACCAAAAAAAGCCCACTCTTCAAGTAAAGCAAAAATCAATCCCCTATCACTCCACCGAAACAAATAACTGTTAGGCTGATCCTGTAGCTATCAAATATGATCGATGGCATTTGCTGTGAGTCTTCGTCGGTGCCGGCGAGACTGGAGGAGAGTGGAGAATTTCCTAGACCTGGAAGACTCTTGGCCTCGTCTCCTACACGATCACATTAAGACCTACATGCATTGACAGCTCAAAGATTCTAAGAGAGATAATCTGCTCTAAGAGTTAGAGAATAATGATTGAGAATCAGGACATTCCCCGAGGATAAATGGACAGCTGGAAAGAATTAATGCAGAGCCTTAAGTTCAACCAAGTGTCATTAACCCACCCATTCCCTGGGCTTGAGCTGGGCTGGTGGCCCTGTCTGTAGGACACACGCTATTCCCACGCAGGGGACCCAGGGTGAGCAGTGAGATTATCTGTAGAGAACTTGCTTCATAATTTGAATATTGTAAGCTTGAGTTTTCTTGAATAGCATGTATGACTAGCAAGGAAGTTTAATGTTGTTCCTAGTGGCTGGAGCTGGCCAGGCGGATCCAGTAGGCGGCAGGGTGGAGACCTGGCACACTGCCTCCGTCTGTTCATTGTGCCAACAAACCTTGCACTCCATGCTGTGCGCCCACAGCAGCTCAGCAAATCTATAACCTTGGAAATCACAGCCCAGAGCCCATCTTGTCAACTTTTTGAAAATTCTATCAAGTCCTTGGAGAAGAGGTAAAGAAGCAAATGAATCCAGCTAGGGGGAAAGAAAGTACAAAGCAGCTGCCGTGGAGTCTTCATAAAATGAGAGTTATGACTTTTTTGAGGTCTTGGCAATTATACTTCAAAGCCAAGCAGCATTGTCAAAATTTCCCCATTTTCTTTTAATCATTAATGATATCCTCTATTTGGTATTCTTTCAAAGCATGACATTCTACAAAGCAGACGATTAGCAAGTCTTACTAAGGAGACAAGCCAAGCAGCAGTGGGAAGAAGCTACAGTCCTTGCATGGACTTCTCTGTGGTAACTATGACAATATTGGCAGGGAGGCGGTTTGATTGTTGGTCTACTGCAGTGTGCACATCATTTCTATTTTCCTGAAGTCTTAGCAATTAGGCAAAGCCTATTTATTTATTTGAACAATCTTTTCTCATTTTATCAGTTCATACTCCTCCAACGCCCTCCCACTTTCCTTGCCTCCCTCCTCAGAGAGAGTAAGTCTTCTCATGGGGAGTCAACAAAGTCTGGTACATCACTTTGAGACAGGACCAAGGCCCTTCTCCCTGCATCTAGGCCGAGCAAGGTATCCCTCCAAATAGAATGAGCTTCAAAAAGCCACCTCAAGCACTAGAGGTAAATTCTGTTTTCACTCTCAGTGGTTCCACAAGCTACCCAAGCCACACAGCTGTCACCCACATTTGGTTCTTTATGCTGGTTCCCCCACTGTCATTCCAGAGTCAGCGAGCTTCCACTAGCTCAGGCCAGCTGTTTCTGTGGGTTCCCCATCATGGTCTTGATACCTTTGTTCCTCCCTCTCTTTGACTGGACTCTGGGAGCTCTGCCTAGTGCTTGGCTATGGATCTCCACCTCTGCTTCCACCAGTTGCTGGATGAAGGTTTTATGATGACAATTAAGGTAGTCATCAATCTGATTATGGAGGAAGACAGGTTCAGGCGCCCTCTCCACTATTGCTTAGGGTCTTAGCTGGGGTCATCCTTGTGGATTCCTGGGAATTTTCCTAGTGCCAGGTTTCTTTCTAACCCTGTAATGGCTCCCTCGATCAAGATATCTCTTTCCTTATTCTCCCTCTCCGTTCTTCCTCCATCTTGACCATCCCATTCCCTCATGTTCTCTTCCTCCCTCTCCTTCTTCCCTCCCCCTCAACTTCTGCTCCCCACCCCCATGCTCCCAATTTACTCAGGATATCTTGTCTGTTTCTCCTTCCCAGGGGATCCATGTATGCCTCTCTTAGGGTCCTCCTTGTTACCTAGCTTCTCCGGGGCTGTGGACTATAGGCTGGCTATCTACAAAGCCTATTTTAAATGATAGAAAAACCTTCACTCCAACACTGCTACCTTTAAAAACCTATATTTTAGTTTTTTAATTAAATGGGGTCTCAAAATGGTGTCTCTAAGTGTATTAAGAAATAGCTGGGGGTACAATTACTTAAAATCATTCCACTTTGCATTTATAATACATTTTAGAATGAGCAATGAATATTTTATGCAGAATCCATTCTCAACTTGAAGGTGGTTTATATTTAAAATTCCCTATTCAAACGTGTGTTCACAAGGAGGACAACCTATTGTCAGCTCCCCATTGTCTCCATGTCCAAGCTGCTGTCAGAAGGGCACATTCAGTGCTAGGCCAGGAATATGTTTCCATTTGTAGAAGAAGCTAGCCAAGTCCATTTATGCTAATGTGTTATGCTCAGATGACCTTTGATTCCACACGTGACTGCACAAGCAAATAACACATATTTCCAAGGAAGACAGAAGCCTGGCCTGGAGATCTGGGCTCTGGAGTGGGAGATTCAGGTTAGAATAGGATTCCCCGCATAGACTCTTCTTACAGTAGCTTAGCTTTCACAGAAAACGGTGGGGGTGTGAGAGGTGTGGACAAAGGCAGGTTTGGTAAGGGGTAATATGCGCTGTATGCTGTCTTCTGCAGTGGACACTTTTGCCCTACTTCCTGTGTTCTGAAGGGTCCCGCTGCCGAGTTCTTCCTTTTCCCTGGCCTCTCTTGGGGGAAATTTGGAACTCAAACTGTTTTTGGTGCAAGAATAAACTGAAGATTGTCTTGTATTGAGAAAGACCTTGAATACATAAACACCTTCTATCAGACACCATCTGACCCTCAGCGACTAATGCTCACTGCACTGCCGTCTCTGTGGCATGGACTGCACATTATAAACAAGTGTAGCTTACAGTTTCAGAGAGGGGTCGACCAGAAGGAGCTCTGAAGATTATTCAGTGTAGGGAACTTCTGGGTCTTCATAGTCTGGCTGATCAGAAAGGAGCGAGGAAGTGGGACCCAGCCTTTGCAGTAACAACACTCAGTTTCCATTTTATACAGGGCAAGAGCATTGCCATTCCCCTCACTTAAAGTTTTTGAGAACCCCTGGCGATTTCCTTTTATTGATGGGGAAGTAGAGGTCTTGAGAGATGTATCTTAACTGAGTGTTGTTTGCCAATATGGGGGTGTCTATTCAGACTTGATTTTCTGATTTAGACTATGTAAAATTAATATGTCACTTCTTTTTCCTTAACTCTTATTGTCTGGAAAGTCTTGAGCAGAGTATCAGCATCCTATCTTTGCGTCATCCTTTAAATTCTTGGGTGCGTTCACTTGAGCACATGCTAATATGTGGGTACTGGCATGTGCATGCACACATGTACTTCCTTGCACTAGGCCAGGGTATGGAAACACATTGATGCAGCAAATCTCTAGAACTTAGGGATCAAGTGGGCTGTTTCATAACTCAGGGAACACTGCTTAGAACACTTTTCTTAGTTTCCCATATTGTTGGTGTTGGTATTGTTGGTAGCTCATAACAAATACAGTCTCCAATTCTTTGGCCTCTACTGTCACCGACATGACTCTGAAACTTGTGTGGGCTAAATGTCTTCTGATGCTGAGGAAGGTTATAAAGAAAAAGAGAGTATATGTCCTGAATGTTGTACCCGGTCACTTGTACCTAGCATATTGAGGCCCACTCCAGCAGGCCACTGTTAGAGCCAGAACGGTCAAGGAACTCATAGCCACAGTTATGATCTGAATGTTTTGAACCCTACATTGTTTCTAAAGCTAACAGATTGTTAAACAGGGCATTCATGACTCCCATCCCCAAATCCCAGTGTTGTATCCAGTTCAGTTTAGTACAAGAAACACATCTGCATTTATCCTCAATGCCAGGCACAAGCTGTCAGCCACTGTGACAGAAGATTCCTCGGAATTCACGGAACAGTTCTTGCTGTTCAGTTTTCACCGTGAAAGATCATTCAAAAATATATTTTCACTGTTGATGGGGATAAAAGAAGTGAAGTTGATGCTATGGGAATCAGTGTGGCATTTCCTCGAACAAGCAAACAAACAAATAAAAAACAATAGGATAACTGTATGGTCTTGTAATTCTGCTACTATTCATCCTCCAAATTTGAAAGGAGCAGGCTGAAGAGATGTCAGCATGCGTGTGCACAGCAGTGCTGTAAGGTCAAAACATGGAGGCAATGTTGATGTCCATCAACAGGTGACCGTAGGACAAAAATGAATGACATTATATACAGAGAAGATGACTCGGCTTCTGAACCCAGGAAGTCCTAGCCATGCAACATGTGGCTGAGTCTTGAACTATGACAAGTGCTTTAAGGCAGGAGCTGAAGGATAACTGTTGTATGATTACAGTAAGATGGAGGGCTTAGACACAGTCAGGTTTATAGAATTGAAGAGAGGAGTGACGCTGGTAAGAGGAAGGAAAAAGGGAGTCGCTGGCCCAAGGACAAGAAGCCTCAGCCAGCAAGGATGATGGAGCTGGGATCTGCAGTGCGTCTTTGAAACTGTAGTCAGTAGTGGATGGCTTGCTTTAGCTCTACTGAAATGGGAACTCTCCCATTAAGTGATCTTGTTATGTAAAAAAATGGATCGACACCTTCAAGCTTTATGAGAAAAAGTTGTTAATGAATAAAGTAGGGCGCACCCCTTGACATCATGGGCAAACATGGGTCTCATTGTTGCCAAATATTCCGATTCAAATGAGGTGAGAAATCCAGATTTTCAGAATATTGCATTTCCCTGTTTTGATGTTTTCCCCTGTTGTATCAGTGCCTGTTTCCATAGCTATAAATGTTCAAGACTGAGCTTGGGTCTCTTATGGCAAGAGATCTATTTTTCCAGAGTTTCAAAGGCTAAAGGAGGTCAGCTGGTTCTGGAAAGGGCCCGCTGGGTGCATCAAACCATGACAGAATGGGCATTGTCTTAGATAGGTTTTTATTGCTGTGAGGAGACACCGTAACTATGGCAAGGCAGTATATAGGTAGGCAGGAAAACTAAACTGAATGCAGGGAGAAAGCAGGCAGAGTCAGAAAGACCCCATGTAGCCGCCCAAGAAGCAAGATGTGAGATAACAAACCTCGAGCCTTGTGGTAAAATATAAAATAATAGAAATGGGTTAATTTAAGATGTAAGAGCTAGTTAGAAATATGCCTGAGCCATCAGCCCGACAGTGATTATTCGGGTCTGGATTGCTGGGAAGCAAAGCACACTCTCCCTTTACAGAACTCTTATAAATGAAAACATTTAATTGAGGCGCTCGCTTACGGTTTCAGAGGTTTAGTCCATTATCATTACGGTGGGGAACATGGCAGCATGCCGGCAGATGTAGTGCTGTATCTGAGAGTTGCACATCTTGACTCAGAGGCAACAGGAAATCTACTGACTGTCACACGGAATGAAGTTTGAGAAAGGAGACCTCACAGCCCTCCCCACAATGACATACATCTTCCAGCAAGGTTATGCCTCCCAATAGATCTGCTCCCTTTGGGGATCATTTTCTTTCAAACCATCCATCATGAAGGATTCATGTAAAAGCAAGAAACTTTGTGGTGAGACAGAAAGCCACTGAATGTGGAATGGCCAGAATTACTCTTTCATTGCAGCTCATTCTCCAGAACTAACTGAAATCCAGGAGAAGCGCAGTGTTCTTTCTGGTAGGAGCCGTGCCCCCAAGGACTGCGTGACCATCTTGTACTGGGGCTCACCTCTTTTCCAACATCAGCACATTGAGAACCAAGCTTCAAGCACTTGAGTCCTTGGGGGACAGGAAACATGGAGATCACAGCTAAAGGAGAATGCTACGCAGCTTGTGTCTTAGGTATACTGTTTCCAGGAAGCCCAATTTGCCACCAATGTTTAATGTAATCCTTGAATGTGACCATGGCATGTATGCCTGAGTGTCCTGTTATGTTAAACAGCCTGCCTCTGAATCTATGGTGTCAGAAGACTTGGGGGGCATGGATAGCTTTGCATACCTACTATGGGCAGTCAGTGAATATTTGTCACTGGTAGCGGTTTACAACCACCATTTGCACTCAAGAAAGGTGACAGAGAACAGCTGAATAGTGAACCTGCAAAGGTCATTATGGGATCACGTTGGAAACTGTGATATTTCTAAGCAAGTACATTAGGTGGAATGAAATCATAAAAACACCTAATGTTTCCTCAGGCTTACACACACATGTACAGATATGCACATGTAAACATATACACTCTCATACAAGTGCAAAGGGTCCCTCCCTTTGAGTCTAGAGCTCACGGATTTAGATAGTCTGGCTAGCTGTCTTGCTCCAGGGGTCCTTAGTCTTGGTTTCTCCAGTGCTGGGTTACAGATGAGTTGCCATACCTGTCTGGCATCTCCATGGGATCCAGGCATCCAAACTCTGATCCTGACACTTGTGCAGTAAGCGTTTTATCCACTGAGTCAGCTCCTTAGCCCAAAAGCCAGGTTATTTTCAAACAGTGTTTGCATTTATGTAGATTGAAGGATTGATTAACTCACAGTCCGTGAAGCCCCACTCCAGTTATATTTAAATAATATGTATTTGGATTCCTGTCTCATGGAAACAATGAAGTGTTTTCCTTGACCGGCAACAGCTGCTGCAGCTGTTATTTTTCCATTATATACAATCATAAGTATTTGTCTTCTGGATCTTGTAGTCATAATAGAAGAGTTTTTATTTCCCGAAGAGAATGAAGACCTTTAAGGAATATGAATCGATCGTGTGGATATTACATATAACACAGAACTAAGATTAAAATGTACAGTTCTGCGACTTCCAGGCCAGCCTGGTCTACAGGGCTGGTTCCAGGGCAGCCAGGGCTACACAGAGAAACCCTGTCTGGGCAAACAAACGAAGAGAAACAAACAAACAAAAAAACAACTAAAACATACAGTCCCAAAGCTTCTCCTCCGCAGCACAGTCAGTGTTTTGAGCTGAGAGACTTCACAGTCCGTCCACCTTTACTCAGTCTTTCTGACAGATAATGAAGAAACAGAAAGGTCAGGTTATCCATCTCTTCCCCCCGCAGTCAGCCTGCGCTAGAATCCAAATGTCTTGCTGCAAGGGTAGGGACCTTTAACATTTATAGATTCAACGCCATGGTTTCAATTACACACCGGTCACTTAAACCCCGTGGCATGGAGTCATCATTTTTGCTGAACCAGGGCTTTGATGCCTGCGTGGGGTTGTCCATGCCCTGAGATGAGTCACTCCCCAGGTGCAGGAGCCCAGCTGACCTCCCGGTTTCTTAGACAGCTCAGCTATCATGGTTTCTGCTTCAGCGGGGTCTCTGAAATGGGTTGGTTGTATTTTATTGCCTGGCTTATGTAGCAGATTGTCGTAGGACGGTCGTTAATGAAGGAGTGAGTGAAAGACTATCTTTTATAGAGAATAGTACGTGCTGCTGAGGCCTTCCCAAGCCTGAGCTCCCGTGAGTTCTCACAGTGTTAGCCGTCGTGCAGGTGAAGGGCAAACACAGTTTGGATCAACAGGAAAGGTTCTCAGTTAAGGGGTCCCCATCTCAGTGATTTCTCCAAAGGGAGAAGCAGGGCTCATAATTTGGGGGCTTAAAAGGCAACACTAAAATAGAGACCGAAAATTATCGAAGCAAATCCCTTCAGTTCTAAACTGGTCCCTGAGATTAACTTGGGAACATTTGAAAATGGCCCAGGCCTTTTTGGTCTTTTATGACTTGTTCAATAAACGACTCCTCTAGGGATAAAAACTGTCATGTCTAGATGTCTCATGATGTAATATGATCAAAACTCCCCTTCTGAACACACACATTTGGCTGGGGCAAGACAGTGGGTCTCTAGAGCTCTTGGTTCCCTCATCTGTAAAATTGACAGTGACTCCTGCTGCTAGAAAGGTTTTGGGGAGTTCACAGTGAGCGCCTTGGGAAGATGCGTGGGCCAGATGTGGTGTTCTCTCTCCCAGCCTTCCTGAACTCCAGCTCAGAGCCCTCCCTCTTTCCCCTGCAGGAGAGGATCCCACATCAGCTGCTCTGTCTGGGAGCATAGTGGCTGGCAGGGAGAATGCCTTGTGCCTTTTGTATTCTAGGGCTTGGTGCGTGTTTGTTGGATAAGTAAAATCCCACACAGCAAGGAATAGTTCTGATTTCATCTGGGAAGTCTCTTCTGCCATGTGAAGGCACTAGGAATCTCCGCAGTGTGTTAATGCCTTCACTTCCTGTATTTAGTTCGAGCCAAGCAATAAGGAATTGGAAAATGCTTCAAGCTCACGGCTTGAGGACTTTTGGCACACCATCAGATTGTGTTGAAAGCTGTCGAGTTGGTATTTCCTGAGCAGGGCTTGGGTTGGCTAACCCTTCCGGAAATCTGTACTTTTGGGGTGTGTTTCTAAAGGCTTACAGGGATCTGGTCTCTCCTCCCCAGTTAAAAGCAGAACCGTGGAATAGTGGGATCAATAAATAAGATGTTCATGGAAAGGTGAGAGCGTTGTAGATAGCTTGCAATGTCACGAATGCACGCTGGTTCTTCTGGCTTACACCCCACATGTCTCTTGAGCCCCAGATTAGCGCTTCTGTTATTGTTGACTTTTCTTCCCTGGCTTCACTGAGTGTGTTTGTGTTTTGGGGAGGTGTTAATTTTAGGTGAGACCCAGCTTGGTGTTGCTCTTGTAAGTTGGCTTTAGTCTAACTGATGGTGAAGGACTGAAAGCCAATAGTAACCTTGGGCCGTGTTGATCTTTATGTTGATTTTTCAAGGCTTGTAGACCAATGGACCCTTCCAATGGGCAAGGGCAATGGGCTTTTCATGTATTTCCTTTTCTGGGTACTTTTCATGACCGTCTTTTTTAAGGACTTGTCTAAGTTTTATGCTCTTCTCTCTTGCCACATAGTAAGTTTGTCCTCTGCTCCACAGTGACTCCTTTTTACTGCTCAGCAATATCTTCAGCTCAGTGGCAATTAAAAAAAGAGAGAGAGAAAGAGGGGGGGAGGGAGGGTTCGTGTTGTACAACCCAGACAGGACCTCCTCCACGGATTTTGCACTGGGTTGCATTTTAACTTGTCCGTGAAGCGGCTTCCCCCACAAAGTAACAGATTATGGTTTCAAAGATGAACATCTCAGGGCTTTTGTCAAGCTGAAAACAATATAGATTATAAGAGATTATAGAAGCAGAATTGGGGAAGTACACAGCTCCAAGATTGCTTTCGTGCAATAAAGTACTTGCTTGTTGCAGTGTTTTATTGTTCTGTTCTTCCCCAAGCACAATTTACAATGGCTTTGCTAAAGGCCTTCCAGTCTTTTGGGTAAGTGATCTTTTGTTTATGTGTCTTTTAATTACCCAGATCTTCCCCCCCCCCCCCCCCCGACTTCAGCTCATCTTAAAATTTTTCTGAGGCCATGCCAGGATAGCTTAAGGGGCACCAGGTTTCTTGCTAAACAGCCAGAAAACCACTATGTGTTTGTTCTGGGGAATTATAAAAAAAATTAGGAAGTGTAAGGGAGTGGTCCTTGTAATCATTTCGTGGGCTTCAAACTGTTGGCATGCTTTTTTCTTAGCCTAAACCAAAGCTATATATGGTATTGGGATAAAATAGTCTCATGGCCGAGGTAATTATACTGAAGTCTGTCTTGAGGACTTGACACAGTAAGCTGACATTTCTAAGGAAAGCCATGTGTTGCTGGAGCATCAGGCACATCCCTGGGGTGTTAGGGACACAGGGCCCTCTAAGAAAAATGCTTGTGTCCTCAGAACATCTCAAACCTTTCCACTTTAAGCAGATTGCAGGCTCTCCTGAAGGCATGGAATCAAATATGCCCTCAGAAAGAGTTTCTGACATTAGCCTACAAATGTTCCATGTCTGGAGAACATGTCTTGGGGAGAATAGGATAGACATGCCTGCCTATTGTCTGTGGTTGAGAATAGACTAGACATGCCTGCCTATTTTCTGTGGTTGTTTCTTTACTGTGAATTTGGTCTGAAATCCCATGATATGTTGGGGTGGGGGGAGTGAGGGGAGCTCATGACTGACTTAAGTGGTACACAGAACACAGGGAAGGAAGCACTAGGTCAGAGTGCTGGGCTTGCTGGCTTTGGGCTCTGCCTTCTACCGGCTTCTCTGATGTCTCCCGTCCCTTGCAGAAACTGGTCTTGTCCTGACACAGCATGGAATGTAACATATGGACTAAAAGGGAGTGGAACAGACTCAGATCAGCCAAGGTCCCAGCACTGAGAAGAGCAAGTGGACAAAGTGAACACCAAGTCCTCCTCCTCCTCCTTCTCCTCCTCCTGTTCTTCCTCCTCCTCTTCCTCCTCCTTCTCCTCCTCCTCTTTCTCCTCCTTCTCCTCCTCCTCCTCCTCTTCTTTCTTCTTCTTCATCATCATCATCATCTTCTTCTTCTCCTTTTTTGAGAAAGGGTTTCTTTGTGTAGCTTTGGAGCCTGTCCTAGAACAAGCTCTTGTAGACCAGGCTGGCCTTGAACTCACAAAGATCTGTCTGCCTCTGCCTCCCAAGTGCTTGGATTAAAGGTGTGTGCCACCACCACCCAGCTGCAAAGTCCCATTTCTAACCCAATCATACTTTCTAGTCCTGAAACTTTTACTGATCATGGAGAGGAAAGAGGAACCCTGATTAATATAATCTCCTTGCTAGTATCAAACATTAGCACGAAACACATGTTCTGTGACAGGCCCTGGGCTTTACATGCACCAATTACGAACACCCCTGTTTGCAAGTGGGTAAACTGAGGCTCAGAGTTGCATAGTTCTTCTACAAGGACTGTCCCCGGCGACCCCCTTGTTGTAGATGATGGCAGCCATCTTGGAGTCTTTACTGTTAGCCATGGTGCCCTTCTCATCTGGCATCCATGTCTCCACGTCTTCCCACACAGGCAGCAAAGTGACCTGGCAGGGCCAGTTTCCACCCTTGGTCCCCAGAGCCAGCCTAGCTCTACCTGCTGCTGGCTTAGGTGTGCTCCTCTAGGGTGACACTCAGCTTGCAAGGAAAGTGAGCAAAGAGACAGGATTGGTCCTACCACACCCAATGATGTCCACGTCTCTTTTGTATCATAGGAGAAGAAACTGACAGCAGAACTCTCAATCAAAAACACGGATTCTGGGATGCCTTCATAGACATTCATCAGTAGTGCTGTAGTCTTCCACAGCTGATTACAGAGTAGATATTTTAGTCTGAGAGACGGCTTTTCCTGCATTCTAGATATGGGAAAGATTGCTGTGTCTTTTATAGTAAATTTAGCCCAGAATTTTCCTAGATGGGACCTCTGTCCTCTTGTTTGTACCCTGCTCGGGTTATTAGTACGTGGGCTGCTGTATTCCATGGCCAACCGCCCCTTCCTCACTTGTATGTGTTCCGGTGTTCCCACAGCACTAGCACTCGAGACTGGCTCTACATACCTGATCTCTGGCAGCTCCTTTCTGCCTGGCTAATCCTCATGCCTGATCCCTCTCTGCCCATCAACCAATGCCCCACCTTGTGTGTCGGTCCTTTTGCTAACCTGCATCCCATCTCTCCATGTGTGGCCTGACTGAACTTTCCAGGTGGATAGCTTTGGGCAGCGTGCCTCTGCAGCACGATCTGTGAGGTGGAGAGCAGCCACAGACATGAACGGTTTGCCAGAGGGAATGATATATACAAAGCGGGTAGCATAGCCCGCCTCACACAAGAGTTTCTACAGAGTTCAGAACTTGGCATTCTGCTGGTGTAAAAGCAGTGTCCCTTCAGGAAGCATACTTAGAAGTTAGGGTTCTCCCCCTGGGACTAGTAATATATATGTGGAGCTCCAATCTCTCTTTACATTGGGTGGTTTCAGTACACTCTAGCTCCTGGTGTGGCACATGTAAACATGGGGCACGCTACACTCTACGGAGGGGGGGGCTAAGTTACAGTGTCCAAGTAGATGGTATCAGGCGTGTGTGTGGCTTGCAGTATCTCCAGCTTACGGTGGGTTTCTTGGTACATGGCTCCATTGTAAAGTGAGGGCCTCCGGATGGGGAGAGTCGTTTTGCCTCCCTCCAATCTACTCTTTGGGTGAAGAACCTTGCATTGTGGGCTACCTCGGAACCCTTCCCCTTCATTTGTCTCTTCATGAATACCTGATCTCATAAAGGAAAAGCTAGCCTGGAGACTTGGAATATTTTACTTTGGTTCAACACGGAGACTCTGTATAACATATGACAAGCAACTGTTGCTCTAGTCTCTGAGACCCTCTACTTGACTTTCAAGATCCTCCCACTACCAAAAGAATACATTTAACCCAACAATCTTAATAACGTTCTCTAGTTTACCATCCAAGATAATACACCAACATGTTTTAAACCAACTGTCAGAGTCAAGGTCGAAAGGTCACCTGGGATCTGTACACTTCCTTCATCTTGTGGATTGAGCCAGTCAAAGCGCGTGACCTCACTGTGGCGAGAACAGATTCCTGTCTGACTTCATCACACTTTCATCAGAGCTGAGCCAGGGGTGCGGGGGTGGGGGTGGGGGCTCGCGTCTTCTGACCTGTTCAGGTTTTGATTGCCTCTGCTTTGATGCTTGCGGATTTACTAAGCCTGCCAAGCGCTCACCAGGAACCTCAATGACAGGAGCCGTGTGCCAGAATCACAAAGTGCCCTTTCTGTCACACAAGGCTTTTGTTTAAACAGTTCTCACAGGAACCTGTCTATCTGTCTGGCCTTGTAGAAGAACATGTTTGTAACACAGAGCGGTACCGAGCCTACCAGGAGGCTAATGCATTGCACAGTTGATCGCTCCTGCTTCGCGTTGCTGGACATTCCAGGTCACTAGTGTTTCTGGCAGAGAGCAAGAGATTCTTTGTTATGAGACTTGAGCTCAATTTCTTCGGAGCCTCACACTCTCTAAATGCCTTTCAGGGATGTTGTTATTGTTGGGTACTGGGTTTCTCTGTGTAGGCGTGGCCATCCTGGAACTCACTTTGTAGGCCAAGCTGACCTCAAACTTATGGAAATCCACCCACCTCTGCCTCCCAAGTGCTGGAATTAAAGGCATACACCACCACTGCCCAGTACCTGTTAGGTTAAACGGGGTGCTATATTCCTTTAATGTCTTCTGGGCAGTGGGGATCCTCCCCTGGGCAGTGAGATCCTCCCCTGGGCAGTGGGGATCCTCCCCTGGGCAGTGGGGATCCTCCCCTGGGCAGTGAGATCCTCCCCTGGGCAGTAGAGATCTTCCCCTGGGCAGTGAGATCCTCCCCTGGGCAGTGAGATCCTCCCCTGGGCAGTGAGATCTTCCCCTGGGCAGTAGAGATCTTCCCCTGGGCAGTGAGATCCTCCCCTGGGCAGTGAGATCCTCCCCTGGGCAGTGAGATCCTCCCCTGGGCAGTGAGATCTTCCCCTGGGCAGTAGAGATCCTCCCCTGGGCAGTGAGATCCTCCCCTGGGCAGTGAGATCTTCCCCTGGGCAGTAGAGATCTTCCCCTGGGCAGTGAAATCCTCCCCTGGGCATGAGATCCTCCTCTGGGCAGTAGAGATCTTCCCCTGGGTAGTAGAGATCTTCCCCTGGGCAGCGAGATCCTCCTGTACCCATTTCTGTTCTTTTCCCACTTGCTACAGAAGACACAATAACAGGTAGAGAGGCTGAGCAATCTTGAATTGCAGTAGTTAATGCCAAATTGGTGGGGCAGCAATCCAGTGAAATTCATAACCACACAATGCACCCTGAGGCTGGAATGCTGTCTCAACCATTTCTAATGGCAGGGTCATAAAATCGTAAACCTGGGGACCTCTTTCAGAGAGGAGCAATAAATTCACGTAGGTGACCAACCCTCTTAATGGAGATGAGACTGGACATCAGTTTTACTTTGGGACAGTAGTGCCTTAGTTAGAACGGGGCCACATTCCTTTGTTTCTCCCCTACTATCCCCACGCTGGCTTTCTACCTTTACTACAGAGCGCAGAGGATGAGCTTGCTGGCCCATGAGGCACTGGGGGCACATAGCTGCTTAGCTCCAGCGTGGTCCGTTCACAACCTGTTCAGAAAGTGGCAGGTAAAGTGGATGCTGTGATTCGGTAGCCAGAGTTGTGAGGTGAGATGAATGACCAAAGTCAGCAGCCTCCGCCATCCCCTCTGGAGTTAGGGCTGTTGGAGCCTTTCACGGGATCTGCATGCAGTGTTTCCGGGGGAGCTAGACAACAGCCTGGACAGGAGAATGGGTTCACCACATTGATGTTTACAAAATAACTGTTTCACTTAAGGCTGAAAAGGCCTGTGAAAATAACTAAGGCTGTAAAATACAAAGATTTATATAAAACTGGGAAGACAAATATATGAAAGTATATAAATTATATAGGGCTTGTCCATGAAGTATGAACATCGCATGCATCAGGGTAATTCTGACGAAGGCTCTGCCTTAGCTTATCAGCACTGAGTTGGGTCATTTGTGACCGAGCGTGTTTGGAGTGGCTCCCTTAGATTGTGTGGATCTGGTATGGAATCTGTTACGTTTTAGTTCATATCATTTGAAGACGTATTATATTCAGGCTAAATATTGTAATGTTGTGTATAATTCCTGGAGGATGTCAGCATTTGCTCACTAATTGATCTGTTAAGAACCAGCCCTAGCCAGCCTGGAACTACAGGCGAGTTCCAGGACAGCCCCAATGCAGGATTGTTACACAGAGAAACCCTGTCTTGAAAAGAAAAAAAAAAAAAAAAAAGAACCAGCCTTAGCCTGCTTTCAAGTTGTGGTCTGGAGGCTGAATTAAACTATGTGCTGCTTAGCCACACTAGTGTCCTATTTAGATATGTCTAATTAAAAAAAAAAACTCATCTACAAACTAACGAGCCTCATGTTAGTTGCGAGTTAATGCGGCGGCTTCTTACAGCCAGCTCCCCAGCCCTGCTCTGTTCTCAGAGCTCAGGTGTGGCCCAGCCTCGCAGGAATGGAGGCGCTGAGGCAAGCCAGCTGCATCTGGGGGCAGGGCAGAAGCAAAAGTCTGGGAGGCAGAAAACACGCTTAGCTCTGCCACGCCCCTTCCTTTGATGTTTGGCCACAGTCGGAACTTGACTGCAGTTCTCTCCAGTGTGTGATGGAGGAAATAATGTGGGTCATAGACCATGATGGGCCAGGTAATGTGGAAGTTAGTCTGTATTGTTCTTGTGACAAAGTCCTTTTAAGGAGAGCCTTTTAAAGCCCTTTACTGGACAGGACAGGGGATTTGTGCTAGAAATGGGATCCGTGGGCTGAGGACCAGGGAATTTTCCTCTCTCTAAGGGTGTGGGAGCTCTAGAGAAGGACCTTTGGGTCACAGAAAATCATTGTGTCTGGCTGATAGAAGCTCTTCGTTAATGTTTCTAACGACAGTTGTCCAATCTTGGGGAAGCCTGAGGAAGAGAAATGTGGTGTCTTGGGCCTCAGGCAGGAACGGTGCTGTGTGGCCTTTAACCTCCCGAAACAGTTCTTAGCTGCTCTTTGTACCTTGCCTCTGCCCCTTGCTGTCCTGCACCAGGTGATCCCGTCACGTGGGCGATCAGTTGGGTTCTGGTGGATTTCAAGCGGCTCAGCTGAGAGGCAGAGGCGTCAGAAGAGATCCGAAGTGCTTAGGTTCCGCTTAGTCTGCCTCTTCCATTCTGGTTACAAATGTCCTCTGTGGGTCACAAGAAATGAGGGGTCTTTTGAGCCCCCCAAGAGCCAGGGGAGCCCCAAACTAGATCTGAAGAGCAAAACACTTGAGCAGATTCCGTCTGGGGAGTGGAGGTTAAATGGCCCCCAGGGATGAGCGGGCTGGTTCTGAAGCAACTTCCTTGGTTGGGAGCCAGAGGGCTGGAAGCCCAGTGTCTGGGAGCACACAGGATTTAAGGCAGAATGCTGCACTCCAGAACTTTCTGTGCTTTCCAGCCCAGTATGGAGGAGTTTTAGTCACTAAGATTATAAAATACAAACCTGTGACCTGCTGGGTTTGGGATACAAACTTCATGCCATAGAAAAATAGGCTTGACCTAGTAATAAAAGTTTTGCAGATTAGCGCCATCAAAAGATAAACATCTTAAATTGTAAGCATTGCAAGAGTTCTCCTGCTATTTAGTCATAGGCATGGTTTCGCTCCAGCTTTTAAAACGTGGTTTACATTTGAAAAGAATTAGGGCAATCCTCTATCTTTGATCAACTCGAAGTCTCTTTAGGAGAAGAGATTTGACACTCTAGTTTTTAACCAGAAATATAAATATGCATCAGCTAACACTTTTCCAAATTAGGCAATATAAACTTAGCATTTTTCACGGCATCCAAATGAATAGGAGGCCTCTTTTGTGCTTACAAGTGACCGTCTTTGACCTGCTCTAGCATGGGGCCTGTAGGCCATTATTTTTGGTACAACTTGTCATTAGTTTTAACTTTGACCTAAGTAAAGAGGAGTTTGGGTTGTGCGAGTTTGTCTGTCAAACTTAATTATCATTTCCCAGGTCAATATCAGCATTTTAAGTGGAAAGAACTGTCCTTGAATCATACGACGAGTCCCGCAGTTTAAGAGATGTGGTTGGATCATGAGTGCAGAAGCGCAGGGAGAGCATCTCCAGGGCTGCTTGGCTGAGACCCAGTCCAGACGCTTGGGGGAGGAAGGTAGGACCAACTCATGTCTTCCTCCAGCTCTCCCTGCACACCCACGCTCCCATACGTTCTTCAGGGAAGATGGGTGAGCCGTTATATGGCTTTCTTCACTTCTCTACCATAGAGCTATAAAGAATCCCTCATAGTGAGACTCTCTCTGGACACCATTCTCTCCAGTACGTATGATTTCCTAGATATTGGGCCCTGTCGTTTCTCACACTTTCTCTCCAGTTATTTTGGCAATGACATGCTTAAGACTTACTAAACACATTAGCCAGGTTAGCAGAGAGCTATAGAAGACCCAGGTGGGAGCCCAAGAGATTGGGAGGGGAAGGAGAGAGCGAGAGACTCTTGAGGGCATGTGGTAGAGTCTGTTGAGAATACAGGTACCGCCAATATCCACGGAGAAGTACCAGTAACTGGTTTGCTACTTGGTGGAATTTTTCTCCAGTTTGGTGTGGGGTCAGGAGTCAGGAATAACAATTTTTTGAGTACCTACTATGTGCCATGATTTTGTGATAATTATCTTACTCATCACTAATTCTGCAAATTAGATAAAATCACTCAGTTTTCATAGTGGGAGCTCAATTCAGAGAGGGCTGATGGAGGCAAAGCCAGAAGGGCTTATTGTTTCCACAGATATTTTTAAGACTTGAAGTGCTTGAATGCATATCAATTCTAGGTTTCCTTTTCAACCAATTGAAAGACAAACCTTCTGATTTGTCCTCACAACACTCACTGTTGTTACTGCCACCTATCGTGTGCAAACCACCCCAGGCCTAGTGGGCCACTCACCAGCTGTTTTGGCTCTAGCATCTGTAGTTAGTTTGAGCATGGTGGGGAAGGAAGGCTCCTCTCTGCTCCATCAGGAGTCCCAGTGGCTGACTGGACTCAGGGCTGCAGCTAAGGGCTGGGTGCTTGTTTCTTTCTTTAGGGCTTGCGTATGTGGTTTGCCTTCCTCACAAAATGGTGACTGAGTTCAAAGAAGAGTGGAGGGCAGGAGCACTAAGCAGAAGCCATGTTGACTTTCATAATGTAGTTAGGAGGTCACAAGGCATTACTTTGCCTGGACTCTGTTAGTCTAGCACCACAAAGGTCTCCCCACCTCCCAGATGGGGAACATAGATCCCACTTTTTAATAGGGGAGGGCAGGGCTCCAGGAGGGCACGTGACGTGGAAGGAACAGCTGTATTGCTGTATGATACTTCCTTTTTGGCAAAGTAAGAGACTCAGCTCAGCTCATTTAGGAACCAGGCTCTGTTAAATGATCAGGGAGAATTGGTATCTTCCCATCACTCTCTGTGTGTGTGTGTGTGTGTGTGTGTGTGTGTGTGTGTGTATGTGTGTTCTTGCCCATCAGGTATGGGCTGACATAGCATTGTCTTCTGCAATCACTTCTCCATCTTATTCTTTTGAGGTAGTGTCTCCCTGACTCTATGCTGTTTAGGGATGGAGTCCCTGGGGTCTGTTTGTCTCTCCTCACACCCAGCCCTAGGATTACAGGCTCTTACTGAGGTGCTGGTGATCTGAACCCAGGTCCCCATGCTCCTACAAGCACTTCAACCCACTGAGTCATCTTAAAGAGGTTGTCAACAGTTACTGCTTACCTTGACTACTCCTGAAGACAAAGGAAAACTTGTTATCTAGTAACAACTTGGATTTTTCTAGCACACTTTGGAGGATGAGTAGTAATGTGCAGCCTGAGAAAGGAAAGGAGAGGAAAAGGAAACTGTTGAAAAAAATCAGAAGTGAGAACTTTTGGCTATTCCTTATCTGACAGATATTTGTAGAAAGGCTACGTATCAAGCATTGTTCAAATCCCTAGGAGATAAAAAAAGGAATATTCATCTCTCCAGGGAACTAAAGGTAGAGGAAGGCATGAGGGTTGGAGCTCAACAGAGAGACATTTTACATTTGCTAAACCATTGCTGCTAAACCAAGGATTGACGCAGAAACAAAGCTCGTAGAATATTGAGGACAGCAGAATGCCTTGTTTTACAAGGGAGAGCTGTGAAGGGTGGAGAAAACTTAACCCACATTTTCATTTATGAAGATGAAGAATCAAGTTCCTAGCAGAAGCAAAGCTGCCAACCCCGCTCTCTTGACTTAGAATCCAGTGCCCTTTTGGGAACGCTATGCAACCTTTTTGTACTAAACTGTAGTGCTGAATTATAAATACATTGCGAGTTCAGTTATTTAATTTCTGGTGAAGCTGTCTTTGTCTCCGAATCCAAAAGCAATGTAGGTCAAGGTTTTGATTAGATGCATTAAAGCCGGACTAGGAGAATATGCAAATAATGGGGCCGGGAGCATATGCAAATTTGTTCTGCTGAGATTAGGCAGAAATCTTCTTGGCTCTGAGAGCTTCAGTTTCGATCTGGCTGAAGTTTGACAAGAAAACAGGCACTGTGGAAATTTAGTCTCCTGGTGTCACTTTCTTTCTCAAGATATCCTGAGGGGCATAATGATAAGAATGACTAAAGGGTGGACAAGAGAATATAACACACCAGTTGTCTGCCAATCCATACATTAGTTATTTTTCCTAGACATTTATAGATCACAACCTCGAAGACATTTGATCCCGAATACTAGACACATTTCCTGTTCTTTTGAATTTCATATGTTTGCCCCAGGATCATTGGAGTCTGACTGAGAAAAAGAACAATGATTATTTAATTTCACTTTGACAGAACCTTGGGGGCATTTAGCCTAATCCCAAAAGTGTCAAGAAATTCTTCAAATGGAAAAATTTTCGATTGAACTTATTAAATAAAATTTTAAAAAATGACCTATCAAGGATGAAGGGAACCTAAGAGGTACAGAGAGGTGCTACCCAGGGCAAGAAATGGTGGGCTATTTGCCACTCCTGGTGTGTGGGGCAGACGATGCCAGACTTTAGAGAATTATGGACTCAAAGTGATGTTTCTTGCACCTGGAAATGTGGTCCTGAGCACCCATCATCCCAAACTTTATCTTGAGCAGTTGGGTGAATGAACTGTGTTCTGATTGCTATTGAGAAGCAAGGTGAGTACGCTCCTCCTCCTTTTGTGCCTTCCTGAGCCTGCGATAACTTCTGGAGCTTAGTGGACCAGACCATTTTGAGAGTCTTCATGTGGTGAGTAAAATAAAAATAACTTTTGTGCCAGGATGGTTGCTACGGGCCAGGTAGAAGATGCTAACTTTCAGAGCAAGCTCTATTTTCAAGTACATTTCACAGTTTGTGCTTCGTGAGAAAGGATCAGTTCTCACCATGTGAACTCCCAGAACACCACTTTGTTGAGTGGTGCAGACGCAGTCGTCTTGAGAACTTTTGAAGCTGAAATTCGGTTTGTGAATCTAAGCATCTTTCATGGGAAGGCCCATAGGAGGCAGTGGTCCGCTTTAGCATCCTCAATAAGTTTTCCATCTTCACCGGACCCATGTGCCGACTGGAATAGCGTGTGGAACATAATGCCTG
This sequence comes from Arvicola amphibius, assembly GCF_903992535.2. Lineage (NCBI taxonomy): Eukaryota > Metazoa > Chordata > Mammalia > Rodentia > Cricetidae > Arvicola > Arvicola amphibius. The sequence goes on from NC_052055.2 coordinate 51,894,694, forward strand.
TTTGGCTCTGCAAGCATGTGCTGGAATGTGTGGATAAAAGGTTTAGCTTGTCTGGCATTGATTCACTCATGAGGAGTTTTGAACTCTGAAGCTGGCATAGAATATTTGCTTAGTGGCATAATGGATTTGATTTCTATGGTAGACACATAGATATTTGTGGTAAGAAAGCTCCCCCCATCCTGCAACATTCAATAGATTAACTGATTGATTAATTAACTCAATGACATATTCTTGCTTTTAGGCTAAAACTTCAGACTTTCTTGGTAGAACTCTAGCGCCTTCAAGGTCTCTATCGTCTCACCCCACATCATCCTTCCCTTTCCTTCTGTGGACCCATTTCTTGAATGTCTATTCTGCCCTCTCTCAACTTTAGCATTGGTTTATTTCCCTAACCAGCGCTGTCTCCGTCTGGTTCTCTAGTTTTCTGTTACTCATTGTTTAGAACTCAGCTTAAATTGTGCCTCTGCCAGGATGCTGTCCTTTAGCACTGCCGCGAGCTCCATCCAGACACAACTGTCTTCATGGGATGGATCAGTGCACGACCACGCCCCTAAAATGTCATATGACAACAACATCATGGTTGCTATCTGGCTGTTCAGCAGGACCGTTTGAACACAGAGTGAGACATTTCATTTCCCTTGTTCTTATTTTCTTAGCACGGAGGGAAGCATCTGGCTCTAGAAAATGATCTACGAGTATTTGTTCCTTAAATATATTATTTAAGGTACCCAGCAGAGTGCCTGAGGTATGGCAGCTACCATGCAAGGAACAAACTGTTTTGAAATAGCACCCCCCGCCCAAACCTAAAAAAAATGTAGTTATTTTTCAAACTTTTCCACTTTTACAGTGTGGTTAATATGATTTTACTTTATACTTTTGTTGGTTTGGGAATAAAATTAAGAGGCCACATCCTTGGTTTCTCAATTCTTCAAGAGTGGGTCAACAGAGGTGGGAGAGGTGGCTGAGCAGTTAAAAGTGCTGGCTGTTCTTCTGGAAGTCCTTGGTTAATTTCTGGCACCCATCTGGGGGTTCATAACTGCTTGTAATTCCAGTACCAGAGAACCTAATGTCTGTTTTGGCCTTCTTGGAAACTTCATACAAATGGCACATAGACATGCATGCAGACAAAACACTCATGCACATAAAAAGAAAAAGAATGAGTCACTAAGGCATCAATGTCTGCATATCCCAACCTGGGGGAAGCAAGGCCTAAGTGTTTGGGAAGAAACTGCTTCTGTGCTGAGTTAATCAATGAACACTAATGGTATCAGACTGTAAGTCTGTAGAGGAGCCCCAGACTGCTTCTATTCTCTCTTCTCTCAATGCTTTCCAAGGAGGGGAGGGCAGTGGTGTTTATTTTCACTTTCTGTGTGCCAGACCATTTTGCATGGACTACTTCATCTTTAACACGCCGTTTGAGATAGGTATTTTGATACTGACTTAATGGATAAGAAAACTGGGACCTAGGGTGAATAAGAAATTTGCCTGAGGGAACCTAGATAGTAAATGAGGTAGTCTCTCTCACTCACCGTGGTACCACCCACTCTTCTGGAGAGCATTCAAACATCTTTAATACCTGGTAAACTTAGTTGATGCATCCAGATTTCAACAAGGTCCTGCTGAACAGCCAGATAGCAACCATGATGTTGTTGTCATATGACATTTTAGGGGCGTGGTCGTGCACTGATCCATCCCATGAAGACAGTTGTGTCTGGATGGAGCTTGCGGCAGTGCTAAAGGACAGCATCCTGGCAGAGGCACAATTTAAAACATTCAACATTTAAAAAACAGTGCCAAAGCTGAGGCATAGACTGCTTTGGGAACTGTGTGGAGTCCAAGGATTATGTGGGGTGACTAAATGCAGGCTCTGCTGTCGAACTCCAGCCCCTGCTCCTCTTCTGGGGATTTCAGTTGGAAAACACATCTCCCTGCAGACAACTTTGCCTTCCTCCCTGTGTGGAGAGTGTGACGATCCACAGAAAAGAGAGAATGTGACGAGAGAGATAAAAAAGATGAAGTTATGTAGAAGAATTTGGGATCAGCTGGTGAAAGACCCTAGAGATGACTGTAAAGAGCTTCTCTTACTAGGAGAGTCAGGACCAGGAAGTCAGATGGGTGAGACTCCTGGCATCTGCCTGCCACAGGGAGTACAGACCACAGTGCCTTTACTGCCCAAAAGCCAGTGGGCCTGGGTGGTTGTTCTACAAACTTTAAGGGACCATAGATACCATCTTAGACTACTGTACCCAGTAAAAGTGTCAGTCATAGTAGACAGAGAAATAACAGCATTCCACATGAAAAAATTAAGTTTAAGCAGTATGTATGTACCAATCCAATTCTACCAAAGGTATTAGAAGGTAAATTTTAATCTGAAGAGGTTAACCACACCCAATAAAACAGAAGGAATAAATAATCACAGAACAGTAAATCAAATGAGGGAGAAAAAAATCCCACAACATAACAAAATAACAGGAATTAATAAATACTGCTTGTTGATGGATCAATTCCTCAATGAAAAGACTAGCAAATTGGGTTAGAAAACAGGACTCATCCTTTGGCTACATCTAAGAAACACACCTCAACATCAAGAATAGACATTACCTCAGGGTAAAGGGTTGGAAAAGGATATTCTTAACAAAAGGACCCAAGAGGCAAGCAGTGTGTAGCTATTTTAATATCTGATGAAATAGGCTTCAAACCAAAACTCATCAAAAGAGAAAGGGAAAGACATTACATACTCATCAAAGAAAAAAAAATCCACCAATAGGATATTGTAATCCTAAATAGGAATGCACCCAACACAAGTTCATAAAAGAATCACTTCTACAGCTAAAATCACATATTGACTCTAACACAATGATAGTGAGTGACTTAAATAACCTGTTCTTGCCAATAGACAGGTCGTCTGAACAAAAACTGAACAGATAAATCTGGAGTTAAATAACTTCATAAATCATATGGACCTAGCAGACATCTATAGAACATTTAATGCAAGCATAAAAGAATATACTTCTTACCAGCAGCTCAAGGGATGTTCTCCAAAACTGACCATAAACTTGGAGACAAAGTCTCAATAGATACAAGAAAATTAAAATAACATCATGCATTCTATCTTACCAGTATAAATTAAAGTTGAATATCGATAATAGTAGAATTTGGCAGAAAATATACAGATTTATGGAAACCAAACAACTTGGTACTGAATGAAAATGTGCTGAGGCAGAAACTACAAAGAAATTAAAAATCTTTTATAATTGCATGAACATCAAAATACAACATACTCAAACTTTTGAGAGACAGTGAAGGAAGTTCTAAGTGACACATTCATAGCACTAAGTGCCCGCATTAAAACACTGTAAAGACCTCATATTAGTAACTCAGTGACATGCTTGGAAGCTGTGGAACAAAAAGAAGAAATAACATCCCAAAAGAGTGAATGGTAAGGAATGATCAAATGTGTGCTTGAAATCAGTAAAACTGAAAGAAGCAAACAAATAAAAAATACAAAGACTCAATGAAATGAAGAATTGGTTCCTTGAAAAAAAATCAATAAGATTGATAAACCCTTAGCCAGTTTATCTAAAAGACACAGCAAGAAGATCCAAATTAGTGAAATTAAAGATGAAAAGAGGGGCATAACAACAGATACTGAGCAAATCCAAAGAATCACAAGGATGGGCTTTAAAAACCTGTATTCCACCACAGTGGACAACCTAAATGAAACAGATTAACTGCTTGATATATATGACCTGCCAAAGTTAAATCAAGACCAGGAAAGACATTTAAACAGACTCACTACCCCTAGCAAAACAGAGAGAGAAATCAAAAGTCTACTCATCAAAATAAAGACCAGGGCCAGATAGATTCAGTGCAGAATTCTACAAGATCTTCAAAGAAGAATTAATGTCAACACTCCTCAAATTATTTCACAAAACAGAAATTGAAGGAATATTTTCATTTTTTGAGACCATAATTGCCCTGATACCTAAACCACACACAGACCCCCAACAAAGAAAGAAAATTACCAGCAAATATCCCTTATGAAAATAGACGCAAAATTTCTCAATAAAATACTTTGAAACTGAATCCAAGAATTCATAAAAACATTATCCACCATGAACAAGAGGACTTCATATCAGAGATTCAGGGATGGTTCAACATACATAAATCAATAAATATAATCTGCTACATAAACTGAAACATAAAAAAATACATGGTATCTCATTGGAAGCAGAAATGTCCTTTGAAAAAAATCCAACACCCCTTCATTGATAAAAGTCTTGAAAAGCCTAGGGATTCAAGGGGCATACCTAAACACAATTAAGGCAATTACAGCAAGTCCACAGCCAACACCAGCCAAAGGAAGAGAAATGTAACCAATTTCCACTAAAATTAGGAACAAGGAGAGTTACCTCTGCTTTGTCCACACCTGCTCAGTATGGTACTTGAAATCATAACTAGAGCAATCATAACATAGACAGCTCAAGGAGATCCAGGTGATAAAACTAGAAAAGGAAGAAGTCAGGTATCTTTCTTTTGTAGATGTTATAGTTTTATATATAAAAGACCCTAAAAACTTTCTCCAGGAAGCTTCTACGGCTCATAAACACTTCAGCAAGGTGCCAGGAAACAAAATTAATACACAAAATCAGTAGCCTTCCTATACACAAATGAAAAACAGACTGAAAAAGAAATCAGGAAAACAATACCTAAAAAAGTATCACAGCATGACATTAATAAAGCAAGGGTGATTATTTGTTGACTTAGGTTTTCTGTCCTGCCCGGTTCCCACAATCGTGAAGTCCCAAAGAAATCACACAGAGGTCTACATTAGTTGTAAACTGATTGGCCTAGTATCTCAGGCTTCTTATTAACTCTTACAACTTATATTAGCCCATTATTCTTGTCTATGTTAGCCACATGACTCAGTACTTTTTTCAGTGAGGTAGTCACATCTTCGTTCTTCTTTGGCTGGGCCAGGACTGCAGAGGAATGGGCTTTCCTCTTCCCAGAATTCTGTTCTCATTGATCCGCTTCTACTTCCTGTCTAGTTGTCCCACCTATACTTCCTGCCTGGCTACTGGCCAATCAGCATTTATTTAAAATATAATTGACAGAATATAGACATTTGTTCCATACCAGTTATTTGAATGTACTGGCTCCCATAATCTTATAGGGAGAGGCATTAACAGGAGGTGTGTCTGCAACCATATCTGCCTGCATGTCACCATGACTCATCATAATGATAATGAACTGAACCTCTGAACTATAAGTGAACCAACCCAACTAAACATTTTCCTTATAAGAGTTTATGTGGTCATAGTCATTTCACCATAATAGAAACCCCAACTGAGACAGCAAGGAAAAGACTTGTGTAATAAAATCTTTAAGAGATTGAAGAAAGAAATTAAAGAAGACATCAGAAGATGGAAAGATCTCCCATACTCATGGATTTGTGGGATTAATATAATGAAAATGGCTATCCTTCCTAAAACAATTTACATATTCAATACAATACCCATCAAAATTCACAGAAACTGAAAAAAATTAGCTTCATATAGGAACACGAAAAACATAGGATAGCTAAAACAATCCTGAATAATAAAATAAGTGCTGAATGTATCACCATCTCAGATTTCAAGTTGGGTTAGAGAGCTATAGTAATAAAAAGAGCATGATATTGGCATAAAAACTGACATGTCAATCAATGGATCAGAATTAAAGACACAGACACAAATTCACACACCTATGGGTACCTGGCTTTTGATTAATAAAAAAATATACACTGGAGAAAAGACAGCATCTTTAACAAATGGTGTTGGTCAAACTGGATGGTTGCATGTAGAAGAATTCAAATAGATCAATATTTATCACCCTGCACAAAATTCACCTACAACTTGATCAATGACCTCAACCAAAGACATATATCCTGAATCTGATAGAAGAGAAAGTATGGAATAGTCTTAAACTCATTGACATAGGAAAAGACTTTCTGAACAGAGCACCAATAGTGAAGGCACTATGAATAATTAATAAATGGGACCTCATGAAACTGAAAAGCTTTGGTGTGGCAAAGGACACCATCATTCAAGCAAAGTGACAGACTGCAGAATAGAAAATGATTTTTTGCCAATTACACATCTGATTGAGGGTTAGTATCTGTAATATATAAAAAGAACTAAAATAAAACTTCCTGGACGTCAAGAGAACAAATAACCAACAAATAACAGATCATGCTGGTGAGGTTGTGGAGTAAGGGGAACAGGAACATTCATCTGATACTGGCAGGAGTGCAAACTTTTACAGCTACTATAAAAATCAGTGTGGTGGTTTCTCAGGAAGCTGGGAATAGATCTACCTCAAGATCCATCTATACCACTCTTGGGTATATACCCAAAGAACTTTACATCCTATTACAGAGATACCTTCTCATCCATGTTAATTGCTGCTCTATTCATAATTTAAAAAAAACAGGAAACAGCCTAGATGTTCATTAACTGACGAACGGATAATGAAAATGTGACACATTTACACAATGGAATATTTAGCTGTTAAAAAACAAAATTATGTAATTTTCAGGAAAAATGGGTGGCATTAGAAAAAAATCATTTTAAGTAAAGTAATGAAAACTCCAAAAGATAGATATTGTATGTATTCTTCTATATGTGAATGTCAGCCTTCAAGCCTTCAATAAATGTAGAATGAAGCGGCGGGGCTGTGTCCCGCCACCCGGCCACCGGCTAGCTTTACACCCGAAATAATTACACGGAAACTATATTCTTTTAAAACACTGCCTGGCCCATAGTTTCAGCCTCTTATTGGTTAATTCTCACATCTTCCTTTAACCCATATTTAGTAATCTGGGTAGCACCACGAGGTGTGGCTTACCAGGAGAGATCTTAACCTGCGTTCATCTCGGAGAGGAGCAGCATGGAGACTCACTATGGCGACTGCCTGAAGCATCTCCCGGACTCTACTTCCTTGTTCCCACAATTCTGTTCTGTCTACTCCACCTACCTAATTTTCTGTCTCTTAAAGGGCCAAGGCAGTTTTCTTTATTAATAATGAAAGTAACACATAGACACTCCTCCATCAAATAAACATACTGTAATTCATATAACCACAGAGATTAGGCATTGAGTATGGAACTAGGGTGGCATGGAGAATCTGCCATGGAGAGGAAATAGAATACATAGCTATGGAGATTTGGGGAAGACTAGAAAAGGAAGATAAAACAGAAAGGAGAGAAGAGGGTGTGAGGGAAGAAATATGTGGAGGGACAGCGAGCACTAAGGGGTATTTGATGGGTAATAGAAGAGTCCTAGTATATATATATATATATATATATATATATGAAAGAAATCCAAGTGGAGTCACCAAATCACTGGAAAGACATTGTACCTACTAAATATCTTTTGCCACCAAGTGCCAGGAATGGGTTATGTCTCGTTGAATTGTCCAAAGGGGTGATCTGGGATGTTCTTCTGTATATGTGTTTCTTTACTGGATGATGAATAAAAGTGTTTAGGCCTATGGGAGGGCAGAATAAAGCCAAGTGGGAAATCCAAACAGATATATTTATAGAGAGATTAGGCAGAGTCAGAGAGATGCCATGTAGAAGAAGACAGATGCCCAGAACCTTTACCAGTAAGCCACAGCCTTGTGGTGATACACAGATGAATAGAAATGGGTTAATTCAAGATGTAAGAGCTAGCTAGAAATATGCCTGAGTCATTGGCCAAACAGTGTTGTAATTAATATAGATTCTGTTTGATTATTTGGGTCTGGGCAGCTGGGAATGAATGAGCAATCTCCTACTACAAATGAACCCCATGAAAAGCACTAAACATCTCAGGCTACTGCCAAGGCTATTGGTTGTTCTCCATAAACTGATTATAAGACCTTATTGCTGAAGACAACACTTACATATCTCATTGAATATGGAGAAGAAAAGTCCTAAATATCTTCTTCAAACCCTTCTCTTCAGGGCTCAGAACATCATTTGGAAGAGGAGGCAGGAAGATTGTATGAGCCAGAAAGGATGGATGGCTCCAAGAAAACAGCATCTTACAGACACAACAGGACTGAGGCACAGACGAATTCACAGAGACTGGTATCATGTGTGAGGCTAGTACAGTTTTCAGCCAGATGGGGACCCAGCACTGAGACAGAATAGGAGATTCCAACCCCTGACCAAGAAGCTGTCTGCAAGTGACAACTGCTTCTCAAGGAAAAATCAATTTTCTCCAATGGAGTCTCACTGGGTATATGAACCACACTGAAGGGCAGACTCCATGCCCAGCAGTAGATGATCAACACAAAACTAACACAAGGCAATTTTTGTAGACTTTAACACAAGAGATTTTTTTGTAAACTTTTTTGTCTTATATTGCTTTGATTGGGTATTTTGCTTGTGTATATAGTTTCTGATTTTGTGTTTTAATTTTAATTTTTTAAGTGCGTGTTTGTGTGTGTGTGTCTTGTGTGTGTTTTAAAATTCTGCCTTGTTTGTTTTGTTTCTCTGTTTATTTACTAAAGAGATAAAGAAAGGGTATGGAACTGGGTGGGTGTGGAGATGTGGAGGAGCTGGATGGAGTTAGGAAAGGAGAAAACTTGATCGGAATATATCATCTAAATTTTTTTCCCAAACAAACAAAAAAATGGGAAAAAGCTGTCCTAAGTGGAGAAATTTTAAGAAGCTCCAGTTTAGAATGTGGCACTAGTCTGGCGAGTGCTCAAGGATGGGCAAGGGAAGTAGCCCTTCTCCGACTTCTCTCTGCCCGCACACTGGGTGCTGAGCACACGATCTGTCCTGGCTGGTTTTGTGTGTCAAGGTGACCCAAGTTAGACTATTCAGAAAGGAGCCTTTGTGGAGGAACCACCTCCATGAGATCCAGCAGGAAAGGCATTTTCTCAGCTAGTGATCAATGGGGGAGGGCCTAGGCCATGGTGGGTGGGGTCATCCCTAGGCTGGTGGTCCTGGGTTCTATAAGAAAGAAGGCTGAGCAAGCCATGGGAAGCAAGCCAGTAAGCAGCACCCCTCCCTGTCTTCTGTGTCAGCTCCCGCCTCCAGGATCCTGCCCTGTTTGAGTTCTTGTCCTGATTTTCTTTAAATGATGAACGGCAAAGTAGAAGTTTAAGTTGAATGCATTCTTTCCTCCCCAGCTGGCTTTTGGTGATGATGTATTGTTGCAACAATAGAAACCCTAAGGTAAAATCTCTTAATCCCTCTTAGACCCGGCAGTGTATAAACTGCATTCATTTAAAGACAATTTTGGATATTGTGAGAGTAGGAATTTGAATTCCTCTTTTATCATAACCTACCTTTAAGAACGTCCTCATCTATAAAGCAGTGGCAAAATAATTGTTTTTACTAACTTCCCCCATGCTGTTATGTGGATTGACCAAAATAATGTGGCCTGTGTGTTTCTGTATGAGTGGAAGATGGTTTCTGATGTGACTTAATGGGATTATACATTTGGATTTTGCTCTCTAGTTCTTGGGAGTGTCTAGGACCATGGGATTTCCTGAGTGGTCAGATGACATGAACACCTTTTGCTGTGATGTGGTGACTCTCGCCATGCTCTGGATGATGTGAGAGGGGAAGGTCACTGCTGGAAAGACTAAGCTCCAGCTAGAAGTTTGGCATTTCCAGCCCCACCTCCTGAACTCCAGGTGTCAGGGAAGGGGACTGATAGATGTTGAGTTCAAATACCGAGCTAGCGATCCAATTACTCATGCTCATACCATGAAACTTCCACACGACCTGTAGACTTCAGGAGCTTGTATGTGGGTGACCACATCAAAGGTGCCGCGTGGGTGGTGTGTTCAAAGAGGCCAGGAAGCCTCCTCCCTCTCAACCTCCCTACAGACTTCTCTCATGTGGCTGTGTGACATGCCTTCAATATAATAAATGTGATAGTTACTTAAGTGTTGTCTGAGTCCCATGAGGCATTCTAGTGAGTTCTTGATCCCGGTGGAAGGTCTGTAGAACCCTCAGATGTTCAGTCAGCCAGGCAGATATGTGGGGAGTCTGGACAGCCCATTTGTACTATGGTATAAGTGGAGGTAGAGAGCTGGGGTGGAACCCCACAGGGCTCGGGGCTCACTCTGAGGGGCCAGAGTGTTGACATAAATGACTGGAACCTGACTGGTCTTAGAGAATGAGGGGGCTGATGACTGTGGAAAGATGAGCTCATTTTCTGTCCATTTTCAACACGAATCATTTGGAGTCAAACTACAGGCCAAGAGCAATGGGCTAAAATGAATCTCTTATAAGGTAGTAAAATTGCCCTACTTTAGCACATTAATTTATGGTAAAGTATTCCACAGTTCTCATAGGTGGCAGCCAGCGCCATGCAGGCATTAAGGAAAGAGCCGTTATTGCCTACAAATATAACCAAGGACCTTATGATGTTAGAGTTGATTGCACAACAGTTTAACCTGCCTTTCCCTTTAGTATGCCTGCTTTTACATGATTGATTTGAAGTTAGTGTTAATTAAAGTGCTTTAGTCCCACAAATATAAAAATCTCAGTACAGAAAAACTGATGTGCAAAGTAGAGCTCTGAGCAGCACTAGAGAAAGTACCCAGAGGCTGCCTTCCCGTCCTGGTTCTGCTGTGAAGGATGGGTTGACAGGGTGAACTGTGAGCTTTCAGAAAGCACAGATTTCTGCCTAGTACTTGTTTTAAGCCTAGAGGCCAAGGGCAGAGTCAGTACTGTCTCCCTAGGTTGCGAATGGTTTCCTTTTCCTATGTTACACAGGGACATGGGAGAACATGGGAGTCGGGGAAGCAGAGAAAGTGGAATGGAGATGGCCGAGGGAGAAAGAGGTGGAAAGCAGGGAGAGAGAGAGAAAGAGAGAGAGAGAGAGAGAGAGAGAGAGAGAGAGAGAGAGAGAGAGAGAGAGAGAGAGAGAGAGAACCTGAGTATGAGCTTGAGCTTATACAGTCATGGTCTTATATTAGAAATAGACCCTACCCTATGATCCCATTTAACCCTTATAGCAAGGGTTAGAGACCCTTGTGGTAAGGACCCTATCTCAAGATGTGATCACATGGAAGGTTAAGCTTCGACATGTGACTTTGCGGGGACAAAATTCATGGAACTAGGGAGAAGGTGGAGGCCGCTGTCTGGTCTAGGCTGGAGATGATGGTGCTGGGGCCAGTGACAGGTGTGCAAAGAGCCTTTGGGAACTACTTCTGAGAGTTGTGGAAGGCTACCTGGCATTTAGACTACATTCTGATGGGTGGACAGTATTTTGGAAATTAAAATGAGTGATGTGAACAAAATAAAATATATTTAAGGTACAGGAGACACACAAGGAAACAGGCAAAAAATGGAAAATAAGAAAAATCTGGAGGCAGAGTTAGACCAGATGGGTTGAGAGATGATGTCTTCAGAGGATAGTTTGGTGCTGATGAGACCGCAAACCTGGAAATGGGACGTTATGGAGAGGTATCAGAAGCAAGCGGGATTCGCCTTCATTCCATGCACTTGGTTGCCATTGACAACACTGCTGCAGGGGAATGGGAGCATCACACGGGGTTAAAGCAACAGGGAGCAGATTCCATAGCATACTGTGCTCTAGAAATGCAACATGGGACAAATGGGAGTCTCTCATCTCTCAGATTTCCCAGTAGCCACATGTATAAATTGCCTACCGCTACTGCAAAAATAGTAATAGGTAACTTGTTTCAATCCAAGTTGCCACACTGGATTGAAGCAACACACATTAATTCTCTTACAGTTTTGGAAATCACAGTCTTAAAAATCAAGATGTTGGCTTCGCTTTCTTCCCTCCAGACTCTTCAGAGGCAGTCTGTTTCCATGACAATGCTGGTGTAGAAGCCACTTCCACGATTTCCTTTGTGGCCAGTTCTCCTTCATCAGCTCTAACAGTGTTACCTACTGCCGTTAAATTTCCCTCCTTAGCTTTCTCGTAATGCTGGATCTTTTATCTCACCGTATTTGGCTCTGTCCTCTATGCAAAGGCTGTTTTGCTGCTAATACAGCATTTTCATACATCTTGGGGATTTGGACGTTGGTATCTTTGGGATGTTTTTATTTGGCCACTTTAAAAAAAAATCTAAAATTAGTTTGGAGATGTATAATTCAGTGTTAGAACACTGGCCTGATCTTTAGCACTAGAGAAAAAAATCTAAAATTAAACTTTTGAAGTTATTTAGTATTTCAATAGAATATGTAAAAATATTGCAATTTCAGCATGAAATCGATGTACAAATTAAAAAGTCGGGCTGGAGAGGTGGCTCTGTTGGTAAGGCACCTACTATGTAAGGATGAGGACCTGGGTTCCAGTCCCTGTCACTCCACACTCATGTAAATTCTGGGTGTGTTAACGCACACCTATAACTCTACTGTTAGGGTGCGGTGGGGTTGGAAACAGGTGGATCCCCAAAGTTCAGTGACCAAACAGTCTAGACAACTGGTAAACTTTGGGTCCCATGAAAGACCCAGTCTTGACAGATACTGGGGATAGCCAAGTAGAAGACATTGGTCCCCAGCCTTCCACTTTCTTAAGCAGATGCACATACGTGTATCCCCACATGTATCCCCACATACACTGTAAACATACAAACGTATTCTGCACACACATATAAAATACACATAAAGCTGCATGTAAGTGTGTATATGTGCATTTACCTACTAAATTTTGATTAGAGCTGGGCGGTGGTGGTGCACAACTTTAATCCCAGAACTTGGGAGGAGAGACAGGAGAATCTCAGTGAGTTTGAGGCTAGTCTGGTCTACAAAGTGAGTTCTAGGACAGCCAGGACTGTTACACAGAGAAACCTTTCTCAAAAAAAAAAAAAAAAACCAAAAAGTTTTTATTTTTATTTTTTATTAGAAAGTGCTTTAAAGCACATCTCATTTTGAATTGGGCCTTTTTACTGGCTCAGTGCTGATTTGGAATTGGCATTAAGAAAGTCATAGGTGTGCTCACGTTGGCAGCACATATACTAAAATTGGAACAATACAGAGAAGATTAGCATGGCCCTTGCGCAAGGATGACACGCAAATTTGTGAAGCGTTCCATATTTTTTTTTAAAAAAGAAAGTCATTGGTGAGACTGCCCCTGGTGAGATAAGTGTCTGGGTTCCTACTTGGAGGCCTAAACTCTCCAGGCCCTTGCCTCTGGGAGAAACATAGCATTTTCCCCTACTCACCCACCAACCTGCCCCCCAGACCCCGAGCAGCCTCCACATACCTGCTATCATCCTCCACCACATCTGTGACCACGGGAGTCTTGGCCCAGACTGCCCCTGGAGAGACTGTCCCTGGAGAGGAGCCCCAGAGCCATATCAGCATCCAATAGAGGTATGGACCCTCCTGCAACAGGGAGGAAGAGTAACCACATAAGCTGCAGGCCCTGCCTTCACCAATTGGAGGAAGAGGGATCCTCTGAAGCATAGGCATCACCTGCACCCACTGGAGGAAGAGATGGGCAGACAGCAGTGTAAGAACACGTTCAACAACAAAAAGACCAATATGGCACCACCAGAACCTAGTGGTCCTACAACAAGAAAACCTGAACATCCTAACTCAGAAGAAGCACAAGAAAACAACCTTCAATATAATTTTATGAAGATGATAGGGATCCTTAAAGAGGAAATGAAAAATTCCCTTAAAGTAATGCAGGAAAAGACAAACAAAAAATTGGGAGAAATTAATAAATCTCTTAAAGAAACCCAAGAAAAAACCAAACAGGTGAGGCAATTAGCTCAAACAGTTCAAGACTTGAAAACTGAAATAGAGGCAATAAAGAAAACACAAACAGATGGAATTCTGCACCTGGAAAATCTGGGTAAACAAACAGGAACTACAGATGCAACCAACAGATTACAAGAGATGGAAAACAGAATTTCAGGAGTTGAAGATACGATAGAGGAATTAGATTCATGGGTCAAAGAAAATGTTAATAAGCGACCCCAAAAACTCCACCAAAGAACTCCTACAGCTGATAAACTCCTTCAGTAACATGGCAGGTTACAAGATCAACTCCAAAAAATCAGTCACCCTCCTATACACAAAGGATAAGGAAGCAGAGAGGGAAATCAGAGGAGTATCACCTTTCACAATAGCCACAAATAGCATAAGATATCTGGGAGTATCTCTAACCAAGGAAATGAAGGATTTATTTGACAAGAACTTTAAGTCTTTGAAGAAAGAAATTGAAGAGGATACCAGAAAATGGAAGGATCTCCCCTGCTCGTGGATTGGGAGGATCAACATAGTAAAAATGGCAATTCTACCAATAGCAATCTATAGATTCAATGCAATCCCAATCAAGGTCCCATTAAAATTCTTCACAGAGATTGAGAGGACAATAATCAACTTTATATGGAAAAACAAGAAACCCAGGATAGCCAAAAAAATCTTATACAATAAAGGTACTTCTGGAGGCATTACCATCCCTGACTTCAAACTCTATTACAAAGCTACAGTATTGAAAACAGCTTGGTATTGGCATAAAAACAGAGAAGTTGACCAATGGAATCGTATAGAAGACCCGGATCTTAAACCACAAACCTACGAACACCTGATTTTTGATAAAGGAGCCAAAAGTACACAATGGAAGAAAGAGGGCATCTTCAACAAATGGTGCTGGCATAACTGGATGTCAACCTGTAGAAGAATGAAAGTAGATCCATATCTATCACCATGCACAAAACTCAAGTCCAAATGGATTAAAGACCTCAATATTAATCTGAACACATTGAGCTTGATAGAGGAGAAAGTGGGAAGTACTCTACAACAAATGGGCACAGGGAACCGTTTCCTGCGCATAACCCCAGCTGCACAGACATTAAGGGCAACATTGAATAAATGGGACCTCCTGAAGCTGAGCAGCTTCTGTAAAGCAAAGGACATTGTCACTAAGACACAAAGGCAGCCTACTGACTGGGAAAAGATCTTCACCAACCCTGCAACTGACAAAGGTCTGATCTCTAAAATATATAAGGAACTCAAGAGACTAGACGGTAAAATGCCAATTAACCCAATTAAAAAATGGGGCGCTGAACTGAACAGAGAATTCTTAACAGAAGAAGTTCGAATGGCCAAAAGACACTTAAGGTCATGTTCAACCTCCCTAGCTATCAGGGAAATGCAAATCAAAACAACTTTGAGATATCATCTTACACCTGTCAGATTGGCTAAAATCCAAAACACCAATAATAACCTTTGCTAGAGAGTTTGTGGGGTAAGGGGTACACTCATCCATTGCTGGTGGGAATGCACACTTGTGCAACCACTTTGGAAAGCAGTGTGGCGGTTTCTCAGGAAATTCGGGATCAACCTACCCCAGGAACCCAGCAATTCCACTATTGGGAATCTACCCAAGAGATGCCCAATCATACAACAAAAGCATATGCTCATCTATGTTCATAGCAGCATTATTTGTAATAGCCAGATCCTGGAAACAACCTAGATGCCCTTCAGTGGAAGAATGGATGAAGAAACTGTGGAATATATACATGCTAGAATACTACTCAGCGGTAAAAAACAATGACATCTTGAATTTTGCAGGCAAATGGATGGAAATAGAAAACACTATTCTGAGTGAGGTAACCCAGACCCAAAAAGATGAACATGGGATGTACTCACTCATAATCGGTTTCTAGCCATAATTAAAGGACATCGAGCCTATAAATTTGGGATCCTTGAGAAGATAATAAGAAGGTGAACTCCCAAAAAAAGATATAGTAATCCTCCTGGATATTGGAAGTAGACACGATCGCCAGGCAAAATTGGGAACTTGAGGGTTGGGCGAGACTGGGCCAAGGGAAGATGGGGAGAGAAAAGTGTGAAGGGGAGATTGGGGGGAGCTCGGAGGAATGGGGTGCTTGGGATAGGAAGGGTGGATATGGGAGCAGGGAAGCATATATCTTAATTTAAGGAGCTACCTGAGGGTTGTCAAGAGACTTGACCCTAGAGGGGTTCCCAGGTTTCCAGGGAGACGCCCCCAGTTAGTTCCTTGGGCAGCTGAGGAGAGGGAGCCTGAAAAGGCCAGTTCCTATAGCCATACTGATGAATTTCTTGCATATCACCATAGAACCTCCACCTGACGATAGATGAAGAAAATGACAGAGCCCCACATAGGAGCACCGGACTGAGCTCCCAAGGTCCTGATGAGGAGCAGAAGGAGAGAGAACATGAGAAAGAAAGTCAGGACCGTGAGGGAACCTCCAGCTGGCTACAGATGGGGAAGGTGACTGAGCCCCACATTGGAGCACTGGACTGAGCTCCCAAGGTCCTGATGAGGAGCAGAAGGAGCGAGAACATGAGGGAGAAAGTCAGGAACGTGAGGGGTGCGTTCACTCATGGAGACGATGGGACAGAACTAAAGGGAGATCACCAACTCCAGTTGGAATGGGACTGATGGATCATGCGAGCAAACCCGTCTCTCTGAATGTGGCCAACAGCGGGGGCTGACTGAGAAGCAAAGGACAATGGCGCTGGGCTGATTCTTCTGCATGGACGGGCTCTGTGGGAGCCTTCTCAGCTTGGTCGATCACCTTCCTGGACCTGGGGGGAGTTGGGAGGACCTTGGACTTAGCATAGAGTGGGGAACCCTGATGACTCCTTGGCCTTGAGAGGGAGGGAGGGGAGGTATGGGTGGAGGGAAGGGGAGGGAAGGGGGAGAAGGAGGGGAGGGAAGGGGGAGGAGGAGGGGAGGGAGGGGAGAGGAGGAGGGAAGGAGATGGAAATTTTTAAATATAAAAAAAAATAAACCATGAGAAAAAAAAAATAAAAAAGAAAATGTTAAAACCAACAAATCCTTAACACAAAACATTCAGGAAATCTGGGACACCATGAAAAGACCAAGCCTAAGAGTAATAGGGGTAGAAGAAGTACAGCTTAAAGGCACAGAATATATATTCAACACACTAATAGAAGTAAACTTTTCCAACCTAAAGAAGTTCACAGACCACCAAATAGACTAGACCAGAAAAGAAAGTCCCCTAACCATATAATAATGAAGACACCAAACATACAGAATAAGGAAAGGCAAAGGAAAAAGGCCAAATAACATATGAAGGCAGACTCATCAGAATTATTCCTGACTTCTCTTTTTGTTTAATTGATTTTATTGAGCTATATGTTTTTCTCTGCTCCTCTTCCTTCCTTTCCCTTCCCCTTCAACCCTCTCCCATGGTCCCCATGCTCCAAATTTACTCAGGAGATCTTGTTTTTTTTTCTACTTCTCATGTATATTAGATGCGTGTATGTCTCTCTTAGGGTCTACTTTGTTGTATAGTTTCTCTGGGATTGTGAATTGTAGCCTGGTTTTTCTTTGCTTTATTTTTAAAAGCCACTTAAGAGTGAGTACATATGATATTTGTCTTTCTGGGTCTGGGTTACCTCACTCAATATGATGTTTTCTAGATCTATCCATTTGTCTACAAATTTCAAGATGTTATTATTTTTTTCAGCTGTGTAATACTCAAAGATTTAAAGTTCTTATCATACAGATCTTCCACTTGTTTGGTTAGAGTTACTCCAAGATATTTTATGCTATTTGTGGCTATTGTGAAGGGTGATGTTTCTATGATTTTTTTCTTAGCCCATTTATCATCTATGTAAAGGAGGGGTACTGATTTTTTTTTTAGTTAATCTTGTGTCTTACTACATTACTGAAAGTGTTTATGAGTTGCAGAAGTTCCTTGTATACCCAACTTCTCAATGAAAACTCTGAAAGCTAGAAGATCCTGGTCAGATATGCTCCAGACACTTAAGAGTCCAGAAACTTAGAGTTCATGGTTGCAATCCCAGACTACTATACCCAGCAAAACTTTCAATCACCATAGAGAAAATAAAATATTTCATGTCAAAACCAAATTTAAACATTATCTATGCACAAATCCAAGGTTACAAAAAGTACTAGAAGGAAAACTCCAACCCAAGGAAGTTAGCTGCATCCATGAAAACACAAGTAACAAGTAACCTCATATCTATGCACACTCCCAAGGTTACAAAAAGTACTAGAAGGAAAACTCCAATCCAAGGAAGTTAGCTCCATCCATGAAAACACAGGTAACAAGTAACCTCACACCTCACACTAGCAAACACCAAAGAAGGGAAGCACACAAACACTACCACCAAAAAATAACAGCAATAAGCAATCACTGGCCACTAATATCTCCTAATATCAATAGACTCAATTTGCCTATAAAAAGACACAGATTAACAGAATGGATATGAAAACAAGATTCATCCTTCTGCTGCATACAAGAAATGTACTTCAACCTCAAGGACAAACATGGCCTCAGAGTAAAGGGTTTGAAAAAAATATTCCAATCAAATGGACCTAAGAAACAAGCAGGGGTAATTATCTTAATATCTAACAAAATAGTCTTCAAACTAAAGTCAATCAAAAGAAATAGAGGACACTTCATACTCACCACAGAAAAAAATTCATCAATATGAAGTCTCAATTTTGAACATATAATGCCTCAAATACAAGAGCACTCACATATGTAAAAGAAACATTACTAAAACTTAAATTGCACATTAAATTCCACACACTAATAGTAGGAGACTTCAATACCCAACACTCATGCCAATGGACAGATCTGCGAGACAGAAACTTAGCCGAGAAATAAGAGAACTAGTAGATGTCATGACTCAAATGGCCAAAAGACACTTAAGGAATTGCTCAACATCCTTAGCCATCAGGGAAATACAAATCAAAACAATTCTGAAAAAAACCTCTTGTACCTGTCAGAATGATTAAGGCCCCAAACACCAATGATAGCTTATGCTGAAGAGGATGTAGAGTATGGAGAACACTCATCCATTACTGGTGAGAGTGCAAACTTTTACAGTCACTTTGGAAATCAGTGTGGTGATTTCTCAGAAAATTGGGAATCAATCTACCTCAGGACCCAGCAATAACACTCTTGGGCATATACCCAAAGGATGCATGCTCATACCACAAGAACATTTGCTCAGCTGTGTTCATAGCAGCATTATTCATAATAGCCAGAACCTGGCTAAATACAACCTAAATACCCCTCAACTGAAGAATGGATAAAGAAAATGTGGTACACTTACACAATGGAGTACTACTCAGCAGTAAAAATAAATGACATCTTGAAATTTACATGCAAATGGATGGAACTAGAAAAAAAAAACCCATCCTGAGTGAGGTAGCCCAAACCCAGGTAGACAAGCATGGCATGTACTCACTCATAAGTGGAGATTAGACGTAAAGCAAAGGATAATCAGCCTATAGTCTATGATCCCAGAGAAGCTAGGCAACAAGGAGAACACTAAGAGAGACAAACATGGATCCCCCTGGGAAGAGGAAAAAGACAAGACCTCCTGAGAAAATTAGGAGGGTGGGAGAAGTGAGGGGAGAAGGGGAGGAAGGAGGAGAACAGGAGGGAACAGGATGCTCAGAAGGGGGAAGGACAGTGAGGGATAGAAAGGAAAGAGATATCTTGATTGAGGGAGCCATAAAAGGGCTAGTGAGAAACAGGGCAGTAGGGAAATTCCCAGGAATCCCCAAGGATGACCCCAGGGAAGACTCTTAAGCATCTGTGGAGAGGACACCTAAACTGGCCTTCACCTGTAATCAGATTGGTAACTACCTTAATTGTCATAGAACCTTCAACCAGCAACTGATGGAAGCAGATACAGAAATCTACAGCGAAGCACTGGGCCAAGCTACCAGAGAGCAGTTTAAGAAAGGGAGGAGCGATAATATGAGCAAAGGGGTCAAGGCCACGATGGTGATACCTTCAGAAACAGCTGACCTGAGCTAGTGAGAGCTCACTGACTCTGGACTGATAGCGGGGGAACTTGCATAGGATCAAACTAGGCCCACTGAATGTGGGGGACAGTTGTGAGGCTTGGGTAGTTTGTGGGATCAGTGGAAGTCGGGCCAGTATTTATCCCTAGTGCTTTAACTGGCATCTAGGAGCACATTCTCTTTGGAGGGATACCTTGCTCAGCCTAGATATAGGGGGGCGGGTCTTGGTCTTGCCTTCAAGTGAAGTGTCAGACTTTGTTGATTTACCCTTTCTGAGGAGTGGATGTGGGGTGTAGGGTGGGGGAAGGGCAGACCAGGAGGAGGGGAAGGAGTGGGAATGGGGATAGCTATGCAAAATAAAAAAGATTGTATTAAAATTTTTAAATAATAATAAAAAAGAAAGTCATAGGCTATAGCAGGAAATGCTAGGAAGATGTGGGTCCTGCACTAAGATAATGTGTCCTGTAATGCAGTGTTGAGTCGCAGACAAATTGAGGAGCTTGATCCTGTCAGCGTAGAATTGATCTATCCAGGCTTTAAAAATTAAAATTAGAAAAAAGTGGAAACATATTGCATATACCTAAAGCAATTTTTATATTGTCACACTGTATTCCATTTTATTTTATAATATTATCTCATGATTTTCTTCAAGGAATAAAGACTGAAACTTCAAAAAATTAAAAGTTTCATAAGATCCGATAAGCGCTTCACCAAGGAACATTTTCCTGTACCATTTCAGAAACCCATGCTATCTGTTGGTGCTCAGCACAGTGCGAAAGGAAGCCATATGCACCCCTCTCCTTTTCTTCTCTGACTCTTTGCACCAAACCAGGTTTATGCGCAGAAATGGAAAATTGCATTTTCCCGGTTCTGTAACTTATCTGTTAAGAAGATTAAATGGAAGAAATAGAGGCACATAACACACACATTTTAAAGATGCCCAACTCAATCACTGGAGAATATGCTTTTGAATTTTTTATCTGCAGAATTTTCCAAAGCTGCCCTCTCAGTTACTGTCCCTCCCCTCCTACACTGAGGACGCCTGCAGGGTGCTATCTGCTTTCTTTCTCTGAGGTGATGGAGGGTGGTGCTGTCATGAGGATGGGCTCCTGCTGGCTGCTGAGATGGCTGACTCTTGGTTAGGTGGTCTTATCTTCCTGGGGACTCCAGCAGCATATGGACTTTTGAGTTCCATCTTGGGGAGAGACATTCCTACCAGGTGAGGGTGGAGAAATCCAGGTTGCAGCTAAACATTTGCGGTGCACGGGACAGATGGCCCAACCCTGACTCCTAACTAAGCATTTTCTTTTGCTCCACATGTTAACGGTGATGGACATGGATGATCCCTCTACACCCTGCACAGTCTAGAGGCAGAGATGGGTACCTAAGCCAGGGTCAGAAGATGCAGAGGGCCTTCTTGCTTCAAGATGAGCTTGTGTGAGTTTGTCGTTTCTAGGAAGAGTAGCAGTAGATGCTATTACTGCAGAGAACCCTGGAGTCTGGGAGCATCTGCACAGCCCTGTAATGCCATCATCTCTGCATGGAAGGCCTTCCATGGGTCTTGTGGTCAGCTGGGCACACATCTGCTCTGTGTAGTCTTTTCCTGGTATGTTTGGGAAGAGGCAAATAAATCCCCAAGGGTAAATTGAATCTGCTTCAAGTGTATCACTTGAGCCATGGTCTAGAGCAGTGGTTCTCAACCTTCCTAATGTGACCCTTCAATACAGGTCCTCATGTTGTGGTGACCCCCAACCATAAAATTATTTTTGTTGTTATGTCATAACAGTAATTTTGCTGCTGTTAAAAATCTCAATGTAATTTTCCTTTTTCTTTTTGTCATTATTTTATTACTTAAAAGTTATCAATCCAAATTCCCACTCCTTCCTCTTCTCCCACTCCCTTCACACACTCTCCCACCCCTCCCCCTCCATTCCAAAGAGAGGGCAAGATGCCCTGCCCTGTGGCAAGTCCAAGGCCCTCCGGACTACATCTAGGTTGAGCAAGGTATACATCCAAAGAGAATAGAATCCCCAAAAGTCAGTACATGCAGTAGAGACAAATCCCAGTGCCACTGTCAGTGGCCCCTCAGTGTGCCCCAACTGTCAGCCACATTCAGAGGGACTAGTTTGGTCCCATGCTTGTTCACTCCCAGTCCAGTTGGAATTGGTGAGCTCCCATTAGCTCAGACAAACTGTTTCAGTGGCTGAAACCCTCATGGTCTTGACCTCCTTGATCATATTCTCACCCCTTCCAGTCTTTAACTGGATCTTGGGAGCTCAGTCCAGTGCTCTGATGTGGTTCTCTGCCTCTGTTTCCATCTGTTGTTGGACGAAGGTTCTATGGTGATATTTAAGATAATCATCAGTCTGACTACAGGGGAAGGCCAGTTCGGGCACCCTCTCCTCTATTGCTTAGGGTCCTAGCTGGGGTCATCCTTGTGGATTCCTGGGAATTTTTCTAGGGCCAGGTTTCTTGCTAACCCCATAATGGCTCCCTCAATCCAGATATCTCTTTCCTTGCTCTCATCTCTGTCCTTCCTCCATCTCGACTTTCCCATCCCCTCAAGTTCTTCTCAACCCTCCCCTTATCCATTTCCTTCTACCCCCACCCCCATGCTCCCAATTTTGTCAGGCAATTTTGTCTGTTTCTAATTCCCAGGTGGGTTTATATATGTTTTTCTTTATGTTCACCTTATTACTTAGCTTCTCTAGGATAATGAACTATAGGCTCAATGTCCTTTGTTTATGGCTAGTATCCACTTATGAGTGAGTACATAACATATTGATTTTTTTGGCTCTGGGTTACTTCACTCAGGATGGTGTTTTCTAATTCCATCCATTTGCATGCAAAATTCAAGATGTCATTGTTTTATACCACTGAGTAGTACCCTAATGCGTCACACTTTCTTTATCCATTCTTCAGTTGAGGGGTATCTATGTTGTTTCCAGGTTCTGGATATTACAATCATGCTGCTATGAACATAGTTGAACAAATGCTTTTATAGTATGATTGACTATATTTTGGGCATATTCCCAAGAGTGTTATTGCTGGATCCTGAGGTAGGTTGATCCCCAATTTTCTGAGAAACCGCCATACTGATTTCCAAAGTGGTTGCACAAGTTTTAGAAGAGAAAGTGGGAAGTAGCTTTCAATGCATGGGCATGAGAGACCACTTCCTAAATATAATCCCAGTAGCACAGACAATAAGAGCAACAATGAATAAATGCGACCTCCTGAAAATGAGAAGCTTCTGTTAAGCAAAGGACAATAAAACAAAAAGGCAATCTACTGAATGGGAAAAGATCTTCACCAACCCCACATCAGACAAAGGACTGGTCTCCAAAATAAAGAACTCAAGAAATTAGACATTAAAATTCTAAATAACCCAATTAAATAATGGTATACTGAACTAAACAGAGAATTCTCAACGGAAGAATTTCAAATGTCCAAACGATATTTAAGGACATGTTCAACTTTCTTAGCTATCAGGGAAATGCAAATCAAAACAGCTCTGAGATACCATCTTACACCTTTCAGAATTGCTAAGATCAAAAACACCAATGATAGTTTTTGCTGGAGAGAATGTGGAGTAAGGGGAACACTTCATACATTGCTGGTGGGAATAAATATCTGTTTTCTAATGGTCTTAGGTGACCCCTGTGAAAGCGTTGGTTGACCACACAGGGGTTGCAACCCACAGGTTGAGAAATGCTGGTCTTGGTCTCGAGACGAAGCTGAATGTTGAAACTAAGCCATTAACTTAAGGTCTCTGTGTAAGAAAATTAAAACACAGCACAAAGGTCATCAACCTTGGAATAATAAGCCATGATGAGTTAATTTCATGGGTTCATTGCTCATTCTTTTTCTTTCCTTTAAATGTTATTTTTAAATTATTTTTAAAATTAGTACACAGAGTAATAGATTTTTTTATGAATTTTCATATTGCAGATGTCCTTATACCTCTTTCTCATTCATCCCCTCACTGACTTTGCTCATCCTTTTCCCCTTCTTCCTGGTGCTCTTTCCCTCCCCCAGGGCACCCCCTTCTGCTGTCATGTCACGTGTATTTCATTACCCTCTCTTACTCTCCTCCCCTTCCCTCTTGGTCATTTCCCCACATCTTATAATCCCCTTCCTGCTTTTGTGCCCTATTTGTATATGGTCCTCCATCCATAGACGTCATTCTGGATTTCACATTTGAGAGAAAAGAAGCTACAGTCTTATCTTCCCGAGTCTGGCTTCTTTTGCTTCATATGATTCCCAGATCCATCCATTTTGCTGCAGATGTCATGATTTTATTCTTCCCCATGGCCAAATGATATTTTCTTGATCCCTTCCTTTGTCTGTGGGCCCTAGGCCGATTCTAGTTCCTGGTTTTGTGGATGGTGAACCAAGGAACAAACATGGCTGTGCTGAGTTAGCATGCTTGGTGTCTCTACACAGGACGATAGTTGCATCATTTGGTCCAAGCTCAAGCCTTAGTTTTCTTAAGAACCTCTGAGATGATTTCCACGTTGGCAGCCCAAGTTGACATTCCTACCAGGAAGAATAAGATTCACTCTCTTCCTACAGTGTCTTCTGCATGAGCTGTTGTTTGTTTTTCTGATCAGATTGAGATGGAATCTCAAAATGGTTTTGATTTCTATTTTTCCAATAGCTAAGGATGCTAAAAATTTTTCAAGCATTTGTTGGCTATTTAATGTTTTCTTTTTAGAGCGATTCATTCAATTAATTTATTGATTAGACCCTGTTGGTTGTTTAAGCTTTGAATTTTTAATATAGTCTAGATGTTAATCCCCTGTCTGATATGTAGTTGGCCTAGATTTTTCCCCTACTCTGAAGGCTGTCTTCTCGCTATACTGATTGCTTTGCATGCTTTTAATTACATGCTTTTTAAGGACATGAAATCCCACTTGTCAATTCTTGAGTGAACCACTGGATCCCTTTTTAGATAGTCTTTCTTATATCTTGAAGTGTTTCATTTATGCTTTCCTCAAGCAGAGTGTAGACTTTCAAGTTTAGCATTAAGGCTTTTTACCTATTTTGAATTGAATTTTGGGCGAGGCGAGAGATAAACATCTACTTCCATTTGTCTACATGTGGAAATCCAATTATCTTGGCACCATTTATTGAAGAGGCTGTTACTCTCCACCTCCAATATATATGTATTTTTGATACCCCCATCAAAGATTAGGTGGCAGTAGCTATGGGAATTTATTTCAAGACCCTCTGTTCTGTTCCATTGGTCTACATACCCATTTTTCATCAGTGCCATACCGGTTTTGCTTCTGTTGCTTTGTAAATAATTTGAATTCACCATATTTAATCTTTTAGGGTCTGCGAGTAATCATTGCTAAAACAGAAGCATAGCATATAGCTAGCAGGTTGTTATAAAGATTAAATAAGACACAGTACACACAGTTCAGTAGAACCTAAGTATATTTTGCCTTCCTAAACTTAGAATCTGAGTTGCAAATTGGATTATTTACTTAGTAAAGGGAGAGGCTTTTTATGCCAATGCCCTAGTTAGGAGATGAGAACACATGGAGCCTGAGAGAAAATAGACATGGATTTTCATGGGTACCAGCAGATGCTACTCTTTTCTAGAATGCTGGCCCTTGTTGAATGGACTTCTGAGTTTGGTCTAGATTTTTTTCCATAAGGTTCTGGCTGTCTCTGTCATGTCTCAGTCTCTTGTAGGCATGCCACAGTCATGATGGAGCAGGTTTAAAAGCTTGTTTCTTCTGTTTTTGTTTTTTTTTTTTTTTGACAATTTTGTTTGTCTCATTTTTACTTTCTCCATGACCCAAGAACATCAGGAACCAAAAGTCTGTAGGCATCCAATGAGGTGGAATTAGCCAGAGGACTGAGATTGCTATCACAGCTTCAGCCTGTGAAGTTATATGACCCCAGACTCTCTGATACTTAACCTTTTGTTTACCTCTGACCTCGGCTTGACCATAATGGTTATTAGGAAATTCAGCACCCTCTGAAAGGAATGTTTGGAAGGTTAATGACATAATTGTGCCTAATCCTGGTGATGAGGAGAGAGTAAATGTCTATCTTTTGGAAATGTGTAATAAATCTTCCAGGTGGATTGCATTTCCCTTATTGAACTAAACCACGTCCTAAGGGGGAAGCCCTGAGAGAGCTTTCAGAGGAGAGCTTTTGCCCCTCCCCCTTAGTGGCCTGAGAGAGTTCCAGTGCTTCTAAAGTGGGGCAAATACATTCTCAGCACTAGTGGTGTGCTTTCGACATTTAAGCCCAGAGCTCCCTGGGAGGAAGGCACCTGGGACCATTGTCCCGTTAGGACAATCTGCAAACATTTCCGTGTAGTCTCTACTGCACCAATTACTATGCTTGTTTCCAGAACAGGGGAAATCAAATAGTTCAGCTGGCTTTTATTTTATTTTATCTAATTTTACATATCACTTCATCTTGATGCTGTTTTGCAATAAATATGAAGTTGGAAAAAAAACAAAACAAAACCAAAAACCAAAAACCAAAAACAAAATCCCAATGACCCTCCTAAAAAACAGTTGTCCTTTTTGGCAGCAGGGTGTCCTTTAACTTATCGAAATCTTAGCTATTAGAGGTTGCAATTTCCCCTTCACGTCAAGAGTAAAAGAGGGGGCTGTTGTACAAAACTTTGCGGATTATCCCGAATACCTGGAAAACGTGGGGAAGTTGGATTGGGGTGGGGTGGGGTGCAGAGAACATTAGACTCTTGTGCTTCCCGGCGTCAGCTGTGGATCTTAAGAGCCGACTCTATGGAAAGAAGAAAACCAGATGTCTATGAGCATTTACGAACGTTCCCCCACATGATGCGTTCTCAGCATGCGTTCCCTGACTTAATATTTACGTCATCTTTCTGGAGGGGTGTTATTATCTCTGGTTCCACAGATGAGGAAAAGAGTGGCTGGGTCATTTGCCCAGGGTCACACGGCTTGTGACTAAGAGCCAGGATTCCAACCCAAAGTAGTCTGACCCCTATACTCATGTTCTTTTCATAAACCAAGATCCCTTTACAAATAGCAGATGCTTTCCTCATGTTTGCTTCTGTTCGGTTAAGTCACCTCTTTGCCATTTTTGCTCCCAAAGGATGTTGGAAAATTGAGTTGTGAAAGACACACGGGCATGCAAAAGCAGAGGCAGTTGCCCTTTTTTTTTCTTTGCAAACATGGTAGATAATCATTCCTACAAATGCCATTGCACTTGTAGTTTGTAAAGTGCTTAGTATATGAATGCAACCCTATTATTACCTAGTAATCGTGTGTATTATTATAATAGCATACAATTATTTAGCTTGGGTAAAATTAGAATGCTGTAAATTTAAAAAGCGACCCTTGTTCTACTTTTCTGTAGTCACTGAGGAACACTGTTTGCCTAAGGAATTTCATCAGAGTCTGCTTTTCATAGGACGCTGATTTGCATCTGGTTCTCACCTTTACCCAGACACTTCTGTTTTCGAGCAATATCCACCAATTTGCATTTGTTGACAGTGGGCACGCACTGGTTCCATGCTAGTAGAATTCATACTATTTATTCTTAATAGGAGACGTTTCCATGGGAACCATTTGGCTGAACCAACAAAATGCTAGTGTGTTTCAGACAGGCAATTGCTCTGAGATGTACCTCATCCCAGATGTGTCTGTGTCTCCACTGCTGGGCACCAAGACCAGATGGTGACAGACAGATGCTACCAGCACCAGGAGCTTTGCCATTATAGCAAGCTTACCAAGAACTCCTGCCAGAAAACCATGAGCTGGGAAATTTTCTTCAGCCCTGTCATGAAAACTTGAACTTTGGGAAAGTGGTCATCTTTTTGTTTATTAAGTTTCATTAGAAGAGACAGTTCAAGTCAATATATTTTATTCTGTAACTTCTTAATGATGTCGCTAAAAAAAACTTTGCTGGTAGATATTTTGAAATAGCATAAATTTACTTTCCAAAAACTTCCAGTTCTGAGAATTTCTTGAACGTTCTGACTTTGTTTCTTCAACAAATATGTATTTATTTGGTCATTCATGATGTTTTTAATCTTCTATAAGCTTACCATTGAGTGTCAGTAGATTCAATGTATCACACATGGAATTTCTACCTGGGAGCATTGGATCTGTGATGCACTTTATTACCAGCCAAGAGCAAAGTTCTGTTGCTCATCTTCCACCGTGCAGACATCACACAGAACTGGAAATTGATATGTTTCTAATAGCTAGAGCTAAGATAGAGGGAGTCTTAAGATGGATGGTGATTAGGTAAATAGATTTTTATTATTTTTTTAAGGACCAATTTTACTCTTTAAAAGGATCCTTTGAGAGAGATTGTATGAGACCTTGAGGCTCTGGAGACTCTACACCTCTGACGCTCCTCATACCGCTGTGGGACTGGCACCACGCTGCCGTGCCAGTTTCTGCTCAGGTCTGAGTAAGAATAAGCGATTCATATTTAATTCCTGGCGTTCTGTAGCTGGAAAGTCTCCAGCGCCCTGTATGGAAGCTTACTGAATGCTGGTGGAGAAGCTGGGAGGGCACGGAGTCTGAGCATCCATGCTGTGAGGGTACTAGAACCAACTTAAGTTCCTGGGAACCACGCAGGGCATGGAGATCCATTGGAGCTTGGGCCTTATCCATCGTTGTAGCCAGCTGCCCCAAATCAAATTAAATAATGGAAACTGGATCCAGCTTGCCCAAGGGTTTGGCAAAAAGGCCAGTGTCTGTTCGTGTTGCTGCTCCCTGCTTTTCCTGTGCCTGCTTCAGGGAAACACCAAGCTGGGTGCTGGCTCCTCTTCCAAGAGGCTTGATTCAGTGCCCTGACTGGTAGAGGAGGGTCCAGGCCCTCCTCTTCCCCGCTTCCTTGATGTGAACTCCCTTTTTGCTCTTCATTGCTTGCCCTGTGAGTCAGGGTGCAAACACTTGGGTTGCTGTCTGCTCCAAGGGACAGGGTGAGTCTTGTCTAGCGAGGAAGAAGCTGGCTAATCTAGCTTCTGTTTTGCAATCTTTTGGGACAGACATGCTTGCAACGGAGGATTTAATGATGAGCACATTTTGGTCTTTCTAGAAGGAAAATGCATCCCCCGATGTATTTGTCTCCTGGCTGTGGTTTCTGAAGTCATATTAAATTACATTAAAAGCGTTTTCTCATTGCCACCGGTCTCTGACGATTCAGCTAGATATTTAAAAAGATGATACGTGGGTGAAAGATGAAAGGCGAATGACTGTCCCTGCCCTGGGGGAGATGTTCTCATGGCGGGGGAAGGGACTGCTGGGCAAAGCAGGGGAGGTCATTTCTAGGCAGCTGGAAGGATAGAATTCTCACTCCTGCTGTTCTACTGTCTCCTTCTCCAAGTGTAGCTTAGCTTTGCCAAAGGAATCGTCTTAAGCTCTTGCAAACAATTCCATGGTTTTATTTTCACCCTGGGCCTCCGGAAATTGGGGCCCCATACAGTGCTCTTGGCATTAAGCTGTGTCTGAGCTGCTCTAAGGCTGGGTCGGGGTGGCTTGGCACAAGGAGGAAAACAGACGGCAGGGCAGGAGCCCTTTAGAACTGGACCATTAAGAATTCTTCTTTGAGAATCCTAAGGCTGGAATTTGCAGGGTTTTAGCTGCCAGTAAGCATAAACCTCTATGTGAAGGCCTTGTTAGTGTTAGCAAAGGAAACGTTTTGAGCAGTGTTGTGCCTCATTTCCTTTTGTTTTCTTATTTGAATAGTTTTGTTTCTCTTCGTTGTCATTTTTTTCTATAATCTGTTTATTTTCTATCCCTTTGTCGTCTATCTATCATCTATCTATCTATCTATCTATCTATCTATCTATCTATCTATCTATCTATCTATCTCCTTCCTTACTTCCTTTCTATCTCTTTTTTTCTAACAGATTGATACATCTTATTATTTCGTTGTGGAGATTCTGAGGGGGTCTCCTAGCATACTACTGAGAAGTTTCCGTGGGCAGCAAAAGTAGAAAGCGGGAAAGGATAGCATTTGCCTGTCATTATTTAGAACACTCAAATTGCCCATAGGAAGCAAACCTAGGTTGTGGGCTGAAATTTCCCTTAGGTCTGGAGTGTGTAGGTGAGCACACACACAGGAAAACAGTGGCCATCCTTGCTGTCTTCTGTGATGGACAGGGAAGAAACCAATTTAAGAGAACTGGATGAGGTCATTTCCTCCCTGCTTGGCTCAAGATTTCCCTCTAATCTCATTGCTGGGATGTTTTCTCTTGGCTTATGGCCTTGTTAATATCCCTGAGCCTTCTTATCAACTTTTTACACCTTAGTGTGAATTAGTTTATTGGCTTCTTTTCTTAGAACCAGGAGCATGTGGAGGGGACGGTGGTGGCGGTAAAAAGGAAAAAAGAGCAAAGGGAAGGTGGCTGGCTGGGTGTGCCGCAGGTCAAAGACTGCTTTAAACCTTGCCTGGCCTGGCCATGCCTGTGGGTTCTGCCTCAGGGCTGCCAGGAGCAAGGCTGCCTGAATCCCTCAGCAGTTCCCCAAAGAGAGCCTTCTTTCCCTTAGTGAGATGTGACATCTGCTTTAAATTAGGTCAATCCTGAAGATAGCCACACAATCTATTGAGTTTGTGTGAACACTGTAGTAGAGATGATGAACCAGAAGGGAGGAAGTTATTACCTGCATGTAGGTTACTTAGAGTTTGGGACATTAATTTTCAGGCCACCAATAAACGATTTCTAGAGAGTACATTTAAACCACTTCTGTGCAGCCCAAAGTTATTGCAGGGAATGGATAGATTCACAGGTCTCTGTGTAACGTCTTTCCTCAATTAATTAAAAATACTTAACATGCAGGATTTATGTATTTATTAACGAGCATGTTTTGATCACATTTAATATAATTGTTCATCAAGTGAGTATATTATTAATCACATTTTCCTGAAAGATAAGCATCTGAAGCTAGGTTAGATTGTTTTGCTATGACAAATTGCTATACTTCATTTTGTCTTTTGGATGAATCTTCCCAACTCTAGAGGCATTCAAATATTATACTCCTTCCAGGTCCATTTAAGTCATATCAGATATGTTTATTATATACATGTACACATGCACTATACATACATAACACATACATATATGTATATTGAACAAGCTGGTGACTTTATGCCAGTTGATATCTGGAACCATGTTGCTGTATTTCTCAGTTTGATATTATTGCAATAAAATACCCAAGGTAATAAACTTTATACACTTAATCTTAGCCAAAAGGCCAAGAAACAATGAAATTCTATTAGGGAAAAAAAGTTTTATTGAGATAGAAGTTTAAAGTTAAAAATGGCACAGCGGCAGGCTGGGCAAGGGTCTGTCCTTGGCGACCTCCCCTCATGTCAGGATGGTAATGTTGGGAGTATGTGTTGGAGACAGTCAGTACGTAAGCTAGAAATTAGGAAGACAGAAAGAGACTGGAATTCCGCAGTGCCTTTTGGAAACCTGTCCCCAAGGACCTCAAAATCTCAAAAAGCACCAACTTTTAAAGGGCCAGCACACCACGACCCCAGAGATCAAGGCCTTAAAGCAGGAGCCTTTCTGTGAGATACCTTTGACTCTTAGTTACAGCAGTTTACCAGAATTCTCTTCCTGGCTATCTTTAGTTGGTTGAGACAGGATCTCACTGTTTAACTAGCCTCAAATCTCAAGGCAGGCCTGGAACTTGTGGCAATGCTCCTGCCATGGCTTAGAATTCTCTTCCTTATAATGGCTTCGCATTAACACTGGCCATAGCGTTTTGTTGACTATTTAAAGAGCCGAGGTAAAGGTGTATTACATTGTGAAGGTGGGTGCTGGGCACCAGACACTGGCAATTAACAAAGGTTGTTGCTGTTTGTCTGATGGTTTATTGGATGTGTGGCAGGACCCAGGCCTGTGGCTACAGGATGGCTCACCGGGTCTTTATCAGCTCCCCCAAGAGCAAGCCCAGAGCCTGTGCAGCTCTATGGGGGAAGTGTATCTTTGACATTTAAGTCAAGATTACAAGAGTCAGGGGAGGCCCTACCTCATCTTCATGGTTTCCAGAGGGACTTTCTTTTTCCCATGTTCAACCTTCCCGCTTGCCCGATAGCGTGGATAACTGCAGGGAATCATACTGGTCATGGATCATGGCCGTGCCGGTACCTCTGGAAGCCGGAATGGATAGCTTTCTCAGGTGCATGTAATCTAAGCCTGACAATAAATCCTTTTTCTTCATTATTTGTTGCGATATAATGACAACTATGTAATCCTAACTGGTACATAGAAATTAGATTTAGTTAGTATTACAAGCTATCTGGGGCTCGCAAGAAGTTATCCATATCATTTGGGAAACAGGTGGTATCGGAAACAAAAGGAGGGGCAAAATTAGCAAGATCGATACGTTTCATACTTTCTACCATTCTGCCATATTACTGGAATAGTGTTTGACACGTAATAACCCTTCAGTCGATGTTAAGTGGATGAGAGTCCCGTGCCTGTGGTTTTTATCTACAGAGAGGTAAGATGTGTGTGTGTATGTATGTGTTTATGTATTTCTGAGAAGAAGAGCCAGCCAGGAAAGGCAGAATCGAGAGTGAGGATGAAAAAGAGTCAAGGAGGAAGTAAGCAGAGGGCTGGCAGAGACCCAGGAGACGGCAGGAAAGGATGAGACCATTTGTGTTGGATTTGCTAAGTTAGAGGTTAATGATGTTCATAGTGATTTCAGTGTGTTCCCTATGAAGCAGGAGATGCAATCTTCTCGGAGTTGGGAGGAAGTAGCAGAGATTGAAAAGTCGCTGAGTGGAAATGGAAAAAGAGACCCTGTTATTCTTCTCCAGCAAAAATCACAGCCTGGCTAAGGAAAACACAAATGTACATAAACAATGTGGTGTTGGAGTACACGAGGTGAAGACACTTGTATGTGTGTGTGCCAATCCCATCATCTAGTGATCTGCCTGAATCCCGGAAACACTAGGATCTCTGTGGTATGTACTTAAAAAATATGTTGTCCTTTATTTTTTGTGTCCTAGCATATTTTTTCCCCAACCATCCTTTCCCATGTGCCTGTGTGTTGTCCATGAATGCATGCATCTCTTAGTTACCTTACCCCTCAAAGGGTCTGATAGAATTTACAAGTCATACTCTATTGACATGTTCTATTGAAAAATTTAGTTTGAGGGAAAATATAGAAGAAGATATGCTCTTCCAGAATAAGTACCTCAAACAATTTTGATGGATTGATCAAGTAGCAACCCAACAAGAAAATTAGGATTGATAGAGATCATCCCAGGCCCCTGAATTCCCACTTTGGGCATCTTCTACTGTGAGTAGATTATATTTTATTAGAGAAAAAAAGCTTGAGGAAAGTAACACGAAATAGAATCATATTTAAATCATAAATTTCAGTGTGAAAATCTTTACTTAAACCAAGTTCTCCTTTGTGTCTTACGTAGAGAATTGTGTTTACGCAATTTCTTCCATTCTTACGGGATCACATCTGTCTTTTGGGAAGTGTGAAGCAAGCAGCGCTGCCAGCTGTTGGCCCTCTGTATGGAGAACAGATTACTCTTTATCTTCTTTGGAGGACTGAAAAAATGCACACTGATTTATTTTTTTTAAAAAAATATTTTCACAGAACATCTCTTTCAAAAGGAGAAGTTTTTAAATTATACTTACTTATTTAATAGTTATACCTAAAAATCCCTCTAAATTTACATCTATTTGTCTGTCTGTCTATCTTTACACACACACATTTTTGAGACTGTGTCTCACTGTGTAGCTCTGGCTAGCCTGGAGAAGGTTGACCTCAAGCTCACAGAGATCCACCTGCCTTTGCCTCCTGAGTGCAGAGGTCATAGGTGTGCGGTACGACACTTAGTCCATATTTTTCATATTTTTTAAAGAGAACTTTTACCAAAAGAAAGAAGAGAAGAGAAAAGGAAGAAGTTTGGTGGTCCTGATTAATGAACGCCTCCCCAGATCTTTTTCAGTTACAGTTACAAGGAAAATGAAAGCACGGACCAGAGTCCAGTGTGCTCGTGTCACAAGCAGGCTGTCACACTGTGGTAGCCAAGTGCTGGAAACCATTAACAAACACACCTCTATATCTCCTTGGTTCTGACAGAGCTTTTCAGGAAAACAAAGTATAAATGCAAGTGACCTGTCACCTCCGTCTTCAGCTTCTGTCATTTTCAGACTGCTTCCCAGCAGCCGCCTGATTGTCTATTGTCTAATGATGGGTTGTCTTTCCTGGTGTAGAGATAGTTTCTACTGTTAATCAAGTTTTGATCACTGCAGGTCTCTTGGAATCTGAATACTCTCTCTCTCTCTCTCTCTCTCTCTCTCTCTCTCTCTCTCTCACACACACACACACACACACATATATTAATGTTTGAGGTAGAATCAGATGAAGTTTCCTGATACATTCAGTGTATATTTAGGGACGTCTGAGAGAAACTGTTGCGCATCTGTTTCCTCTTAACTGCACAGCTCTCTCCTGGAGGAAGCCAGTGCAGCGTTCAAGGCTTGGGAAACTCAGAGCTAAAAGATGGACAAAAGCCTCTACTTCAAATCAAGGAACAGCTATTGGGAAAGGGCACTTGCTGACTGGCCAAGCTGCCTGCAAGCCAGGTGGAGAGCTCAAGGGAGGCAGCTTTTGGGTCTGTCACCCATGCTGGGGTGGGCTTTGGTGACGCAACTGCCACTATACATCGCCCATGTTCTATAAGGAACCCCCACTAGGTTGGCATTCCTGAAACTGGGATGGAGGAGGAGCAGTCTGTGGATAAGTAAGCGTTTTCTACCATCATTAGTGACACATTTCAACTCACCCGATAATAATTTAGAGAAACTGAGCACACTCTTGGTCATCGTGAGAACTAATTTATAACTGGGTAATAGTTTACAATTTGGGGTCTCACCTATACATGTATGCTTATGAAAAACATCAGGGGCGGCAGAGAGAATCATCGACACTAGGACATTTGTTTTCTGCACAACTTCATTGATTACGTCATTTTTAAAGCTGTTAACTGCACACTTTGAATTTCTTATCTTATATGTAAATTTGCTTTGTTATGCACTTGTATAGAAACATCTGGAGAAGTAATTGTGAACCCTGAGTTCTGTGACTCGTTGCTAACATTTAGTAGGATTATGGTAAAATCTCTTTGCTTCAGGTTAGACGTCTCGTGCCCTCCACAGGCTGATGGGCTTGAGCAGGTGACCCCAGCCCATGATTCTATTTGGGGATGTTATAGAACATCACAGAAGAGGCGCTCTCCTGCCCAAATTAGGTCACGGTCACGAGGGGTAGGTAGGCCTTTGAGAGTGAGGGACAAGGAGTGAGATTCCTGAAAGGCAAGCAGACTGGGGAAGGAGGGCCAAGATAAATAGTCAAGATGACAAACTTCTGGCTTCTTTCTCCCCTCCTGATGGACTTTTTTTAAAAAAAGTCATGATGAGGGTTTTATATACGTTCTCTAATCCTGTGCTCGCTGCTTCCTGGTCCATGATACATGAAGAATTCCCAGTGCCTGCCCCGCTACTGCTAGGCTGAGCACCTTCTGTTTCTGTGCCTTCTCAACCATCGTAGACTGAAATCCTTCTAACACCACGAACCAAAATAAACTTTGAGCCATGAAATAGTTTCTGCTATGTGTTTTCTCACAGCGAAGAGAAAAGGGATTTAGCACACTATTTAAGCTGAGTGAAGTCTGCCCTTCTGTGTAAAGTCCTAGGGTTGCGTTCATTTGAAGATAGTGCCTGTTCCCAGTCCTTCCTCATTCAGGGGAGCTGTTTGAGGAGATCCTTCTCTCTGTTTCCTTTGTGCTGGTGCGAGTGATCTTGTGGCAGGCTATCATTGTCCCACTTCCACCCTCTGCTTCTGAAGAGAGACGAGGCCCACCTAAGTGTGTTTGGAAAAGTAGCATTTCGAAATGCCGCCAAGATAAATGTATCTTAACACTTTCAGAAGGGATTTAGTGGCATATAAACCACATTTAGGCTGGTTTGAGATAATTCACCCTGGGCTATTTGTAGACCACATTTTCAGTTCTTAAATGGAGCTCCCAAATTCCTTTGTGCATAGAAGACACAAGCTGAGGCTACACCAAGGATTTGTAAACACCAGTAGACGACAAACACTAAATAAAACAAGGAGTAGGACGTAATACAACCTGCAAGTGTCTCTAAGTAAAAAGTCTCAAGGAAACTTCAAAGTCGAGGTTAGGAGTGGCTCTGGAATATGCCAGCAACACTTTCAAGGACTGATAACCCTGTCTAGGGCAGTTCTGCTAGAGGGCTTTGTAAAATACCATGCCTGGGAATTGCTATATACAGCAGAACACCTAAAGTTGTCCTCTTCTCAGTAGACCCTGGGCTGCCTGGGAGATGGGGAGGAGGTCTTGTGAGGTCTCCTTGTGCTAGCATCGTGAGATCTGCTTGTGCTAGCATCATGAGATCTGCTTGTGCTAGCATCATGAGATCTGCTTGTGCTAGCATCAAGGGCGTGTAGGTATTTTCTGGATCGCCCATCCCAACACTAGATTTGCTTTAACCTACAGCAGCATACTCAGTACACATAAGGAGCCATAGGCATCTGCAGTAGCGCCTCTCTCTTTGCTCTCTTCCAGTTACGGATTGGAAGCCACTAAAGCGGCTGCTGCTCCTTTCATCCGACCTTCTCATTCTGATCGTATCCTGATCTTGGCTAACCCTGCGCCAAGTCCACTCACTAATTCCTGAAAGGAAAGGAGCTAGTCGTTTGTGATTGGAGGCTCTACTCATCCATCCCCGCAACCCCCTCCTCATCACAAGACTGTCCTTAGAATTTGGTGCAAAGTTTATTCCCTGTTTCATGTTGTCTTCCTATTGTAGCATCCGTTCCAGTCAAACAGAACGAGTAAAACACCTGGATCAGGCCTCCTCTTTAGCTTTCCAACTCAGGGACCCAAGAGGCAGTAGGTGGGTTATTCAGCTATGGATCCAGAGACATCATCCTGTCTCCTCAGTCTCCCAGACTCTCTGTTGAGCTCTGTCCCATGGATAGAGATTCTAAGAGATGACAGCAGAACATGAGCCCAGGACCCCCACCCCATGTGTGTCTGTGTGCTTTCAAGTTTATTATGAAATTTTTGGCCTGACTTCTCACCGCAAGGTTTAAATTTTCATGTACTATTTACATATGTTACACAAGAACATTTACATATGTTCTTAGGGTGGGCACTTAAAGAGGATGAAGAATACAAGCTTAGAGAGAGCAGTTGAGACTTTGCATGCTTCTCACGTGTGGCTGGCCCTGCCACACTGGGATAATGTGCTGCTTTTTTAATAATTCATTCTTGATAATTTGGTAATTCTGTTGCTAATCTGCTCAAATGTTCTGAAATCTCACTATCTTTAGTACAAAGAAATAATAAAGTTAGTCTAAAGCCTTTGAGATCCCTGAATATATATACATTACAGTCGGTAGTGATATAAATTTTAAAACATAGTCAAGCCCATTAATCTTCCTATTACACAAAACTAGGATGGTTTAGCAGGGGGCAGAGGTGGTATTGCCTATTCTATGACTGACAAGTTCTTACATCCAAGGTGGATCTTGGAAATTTGTACATCTTACATACTCTCAAGTGATGTTTTTTCTGGGGAATCATGGCTTAAGAAACATGGGCCAATGCCTATTGTCCCGTCCCCTCAGTGATGGAAGCCAAATTTACAGTGGCAGTGTGTCCATCAGGAAGACACTCTGTTTGTTGGCACTGGTGTGGCCCTGTGCCTCAGTTCTGGCTCACGAGATGCTAGGATGTTAGTGGGGACTTCCAGGACAGTTGTGTAAAAGACGGGGTGAACTTGTGATGCCCTCTCCTTGCTGCTGTTGGTAGAGATGCGGCCGGAGTGCTTAGAGCAGTGGTTCTCAACTGGTGGGTCGTAATGTCTTTGGTAGCTGTGTATCAGAGAGCCTGTGCATTAGATAGTTACATTACAGTTCACAACAGTAGCGACATGACAGTTATGAAGTAGCAACAAAATAATTTTATGGTTGGGGTCACCATAACATGAGAAACTGTATTAAAGGGTCACAGCATTAGGAAGGTTGAAAATCACTGGGCTGGAGCCCTAACCTTTCACGGCCTATGAAAAAGCAACAGATGAGCCCATTGTCCCTGGTGGTGTCTGCCTGCATCCCTACCCCTTGAGAAGGCAGGAGGTTCATGAGTTCAAAACCAACCTGGGCTCCACAGGATGTTATAGGCCGGTGTGAGAGACACAACAAAACCTTTTCTTAGAAGGGAGAAAGTCATATAAGGCTCAGCAAAGACTTGAGGACTGTAGCAGTCTGGTGAAGTTCTCTTGCCTGAACTTCACACTCCCTCTTCCTTTACCTGCTCTCACCTCTTGAATTTAAGCTACTGCATCTGATTATCTTTGCTCCAAGCTAAGCCCAATGCTGATACTCATTGCTACTTTGATTTCTTCTTAACTTAAAATGACCAAACTGGGGCTAGAGAGATGGCTCAGGGGATGAGAGTGTGCACTGCTCTTCCAGAGGGACCCAGATTTTGCTCCCAGTATACATATCAGGAGGCTAGCAACTGCATGCAATTCCCTTCAGCCCCATGGAATCTAACATCTAGCTTCCACAAGGATCTTTGTCCCATGTGTGTGTGTGTGTGTGTGTGTGTGTGTGTGTGTGTATGTGTGTGTATACTGTTTCTAGGTGTAACTGTAGAAACAGTGCTTACTTCATCCTAGACCAGGACACCAACTTGTGAAGATGTGATTAAAGCCACAGCAAGGAGGCAGGCAAAAGGCAGACTATCCCCTAAAGGACTTTTTAGAACTTTAAATGGAAAATAGTCGAACGCTCTGACAAAAAGGAAAACCGTCAAGTGCTGAAGACCTCAGTCAAGTAGTTTCTCCTGTGACCACCTTCGTCAGTAGCACCTATGGAGCTAAGTGTTGTATGAATAAGGACCTGCACTGTGCGTTTCTTCTGAGGTGCCCACTGTGGTTCCACCATGGCGAGAAGTCTTGTGAGGATTTAGAGGTGTCCAGTTCTCTTGTGTGTGCATATTTGGATTGGTTCATTGGTTCAGGGGGAGGGTTCCTCTGGCTACCATTGCTGTGTGAATTGTCCTAGGCCTAGCAGAGAGACAGTATAAAATCTAGTAACCAAGATCTGGGTGTGAGCTCTGTAGCGTACAACACTCTCCAGCTTGTCCTCGACTCTCTAAGTTACTGACCCGTGTTTCCTTCTTGATTCCCTTCCTGACAAAGGGCTTCCTGTCTCTTCCATTCTGTCTTCCAAGAAATACCAACCTAGGCAGCTTCTTCAGGAACTAGGGTCATCATGTCAGGCAAAGCTCATTGTCTGGGTTGGCGATTTTATTCCAGGAGAATGCTTAGACTAATACCCAAACGACAAAAGGCAAAGGCAGATTTACTAATTTCTGAACTTCTACAGGTTTCTCTTATATGTATGCCCAATACCCAGAATAAGAATTTTTCAAAGTCTACAAGACATCTAATCATACCAGTTGTGGAGAGGGTGTGACTTAAAGGGAACAGGGGTAAAGTTAGTTTTAAGTAAGGAAATGGGGTCATGGAGAGGTTAAGTGGTTGGCCTGGGGTTAGATAACAACATGGTGACTCAACCTCGCAGCTGCTGGATCTGAGGCCGGCAAAGAAACCCAGAGCCCATTTCCTCTTGATAAGGTAGGTGCTGTGTCTGTGGTCTGTCTTGGGAGGCTTTTAAAGGCCACATTCCTTTTGGGACTGCAGATGCGATCTGTGACTTTTACTGGAATCTGGAAAGCACTTCCAAGGTCAGCCTGGTATGCCAAAGGCAGAAAAGCACTTTATTGCCCATTCAAAAGCATTACACAATTCAGCAGACTGCATCTTTTCCACGCTGTATGATTAAACATCCAGTATGTTCAAAACAGCCCGGAGGAAAGATGGGGATGTCTCGGGATGGCCGGATAGGCCATTTCCCAGGACACTGAGGATGCTTTGTGTATTCGGCACCGCGCCTGGCATTTTTCATGGATTATTTTACTAACACTTGGATGACCTTGTTTACAGGTCAATCTAAACCTTTCCTAAGGATTCAGAATGAAGTTCTCCAGGGGTTAAGTACCTGACCCAAGCTGACACTGTTAAAAAATGATGAGTTAAGGACTGGGAGCTCAGTTTTGTCTGATTTAGAGGCCGTATTATTTTCCACTAAGCTCTGTCAAATCGTCATAATAGACCTATAGTTTTTCTCATCTGTTACAATAGAATGTTTTAATTAAAATAACATATGACCATAACATTTCTCACTTTTAGTGGTCTGATTTTTCAAGCAAAGCTGACATTGTAACTGTGAGGTTGGTTATTCTATCTGCAAATGAAATATTTCTCTTTGCTGTGATGATTTGTTTTTTTTTTTCACTGTGCGACCCACTTCAGTGCCAGTAGCATACAGGCAGAGGCCAGGCAATGGTTCGGGGCCACAGATTGCTCTAGCACGGGACACTATGACAGGCCTAGGGAATGCTGTGATGATTTGGAGACATGTTAGCAATACAGCCAAGGAAATAAAGTCTTTCAAATGATTGAGCTGAAATGGGGTCATCAGATGAAGCCAGGATAGTCTGCAATATTCTGTTGACTCTCCCCACATCTTTTTATGTTCTTTACTTCTGTTAGTCTTTCTATTCCAGAAAATACAGCCCACTAAACTAAAAATATAATGGAATGGATTAACGAGAATTGTTGCTTAGCAACATTTGTTCACAAGCTGACTTATATACAGGTATATGGGAGTACCATTGAGCTTTTTGAGTGAGAGACAACAAGATGAATAAGAAGGATCAAACAAATACTAGGAGCTACTGAATTATTTCAAGGTGGCAGAATATCACCATGGATACAGAGCAGATGTTGTAAATTGAGCTAAAACTCTTAGTAGGAGCCTTCCAGCCCTTCCTCCGTATCCAACATTTATCCTCTCCTGTTCTCTTCTCTTCTTGTTATATTGTACCCATAT
Source organism: Arvicola amphibius (assembly GCF_903992535.2). NCBI lineage: Eukaryota > Metazoa > Chordata > Mammalia > Rodentia > Cricetidae > Arvicola > Arvicola amphibius. The sequence continues at coordinate 51,935,465 of NC_052055.2, forward strand.
GCACTTTTCTTTACATCTATATGTGTGTATATTGCATGTTAAGATCCAAATATGAGGGCGAACATGATTTTATCCTGAAGTTGGAAGGTTTCACTTAATAGCATACATTCTGAGTCCATTCATCTTGCTGCAAATTTTGCAATTTCATTTTTCTTTGGAGTCGAATAGTATTTCATTTTCATATATGTACCATACGGTAGTCAAAGGACACATGAGTCATGAAAGAGCACACAAGACTAATTGTTTTTTGAGTTTAACTCTATCATAATTTTTTCTTTTGTGTGTAGGTGTGTATGGTAGATAAGTGCATAAAATATAATTGACAATGAAATTTAAGAATCCAGTGTGCAGTTCCACATCTTGAGAATGGATATTCTAACTGTAGAGAAGTTCATTAAGGTATATAGACTTTGGGTCTGGCTAATCTCACTGTGCGATTTTTTTTTGTTGTTGTTGCTGTTCCCAAGTGCTTTGTAAAATTTTTTATTAAAACTTTTTCACGCAGTATATTTTGATTATATTCTTTCCCCTCCGTCAGGTCCTCCCAGCTCTACAGTACCAGGTTTCCATACGGTTTGGTTTTTCAAACCACCCTGTATTCCATCCTTTAACCTGACTCCTCATCTTCCCATTTAATCCTCCTATCCTGGCTTCCCCTTTACTGCTTTATAACACCACACCCTGTTTCCCATATTGTAGAAACTCCCTTCCTCCAGGTGGTCCCTTATTATCTACCTAACCTCTGTGGTTATTCAGATTGAAACCCACATATCTGAAGCCTAAAAGCCAATGTCCACATACAACAGAAAACATACAATATTTGTCTTTTAAAATTTGAGTCACCTCACCCAGGAAAAACAATCTTCAATTTCATATGGAAACACAAAAACCCAGGATATCTAAAACAACATTGAACAATAATAATGAAAACCTGCTAGAGATAACACAATCCTATATTTCAAGGTATATTACAGAGGTAGAGTAATAAGTATAGCATGCATTGGCATAGACACAGACATACTGATCAATAACAGAATTGAAGACCCAGATATAATTCTACACAGCTGTGGACACCTGATGTTTGACAAACAAACATAAAAGATTGCATCTTCAACAAATGGTGCTGGTCAAACTGAAAATCTACATGTCGAGGAAGGAAAATAGAGCCCTATCTATCACTCTGCACAAAATTCAACTCCAAAGGATCAAGGACGCAAACATGAGACCCTGAACGTGATAGAAGAGAGAGTGGGGGAACAGGCTTGAACTCACAGGCACAGGCAAGGACGGTCTGAACAGGACACTGAGAGCACTGGTATGAATATCAGCAATTAGTGCATGGGACCTTGGGAAGCTAAAAAGCTGTCGTATAGCCAAGGATACTAGCATTCAAGCAAATGGGCAACCTAAAGGATGGGACTTTTTTTATTTTTATTTTTTAACTTTACCAATTATGTATATGATAGTGGACTAGTATTTAGAGTATACAAAGAACCGAAAAACAAACAAGCAAACAAAAAACGCTGAGCATCAAGAAAACAGTTGAGAATGGAGAATAGAACTAAACAGAATTCGCATTTGATGAAACCGTAAGCGGCCGAGAAACACCTGAGTAAATATTTATCATCCTTAACCATTGCGGAGATGTAAAAGAAAACAACTTTGAGGTTTCGTCTTACCAAAGTGAAAATGGCCAAGATCAGTAAATCAAATGATAGCACATTCTAGCTAGGATATGGAGAAGGGAGAACACTTGTTCATTGCTGGTGGGAGTGCAAAAGTGGCATATGCCCGAAGTACTCTACATCCTACCTCAGGGACACTTGTTCATCCATGTTCATTGCTTCTCTGCCCATAGTTACAGGACAAATGAAACAGTCTAGATGTCCACCCATGTATCATGAAATTGTGATGCATGCACACAATGGAATATTATTCAGCTTTCAAGAAAAACAAAAATTAAACCGGGTGGTGGTGGCACACGCCTTTAATCCCAGTACTTGGGAGGCAGAGGCAGGGTGATCTCTGTGAGTTCGAGGCCAGCCTGGTCTACAGAGCGAGTTCCAGGGAAGGTTCCAAAGCTACAGAGAAACCCTGTCTCAAAAATCCAAAAAACAAAACAAAACAAAACAAAACAAACAACAACAACAACAAAGCGAAAATTATAAGATTCAAAGGTAAGTGGATAAAGCTAGAAATGGTCTCAGGTTTTTTACAGTAAAGTTTTTATGAAGTTTTGTAGAAATAAGTTATTAAATAATGTATGGTAAAAAATCACAATTATAGATAGTATGTATTTCAGACTATTTCTTTTCTCATCTGTTTGTATCTTTATTTCAGTTTTTTTTGTAGTGGATATCACTTTCAAGGCTGTCTTGATATTTTTAAATTACAGTTTCAGCTTTCAAGAAATTTGTCCACATCTCAGAGAGTCTCATGATATAGGTCTGTTGTTACTCCAGCCATTCTGTGTGAATAAGGGGAGTCTCATTTGCCTCCTTAGCACTGGGCAGCAAGCTGTCTCTTAATAAAGATTACAAATAGACAAGAAAATTAATTAGACTTGTTCTCAGCCACCAGAACTAGGTGCTGTTGCTATCTGGGGATGTTGTTCTAACATCCTCCTGTGGGTATGTACTCCATACATGCTTGCACACACATCGACACACACACAAGGGTCTCACATGGTAGGGGTTTTCCTTTTAATTGTGAACTGATACTGTGATATTAATGAGCACAAATGTTTTGTGTGACGAAGATTTCCATGGTTGCTCCTACATTTTTACTTTTTTACATTTACTTTTATTTTTACATTTACTTTATTTATTTTTATTTATTTTATTTATTTATTTATTTATTTTACTAAATTTATTTTTACATTTACTTTTTTTCCCAAAAAATATTTTCCTTTTATAAAACTATGGGACAGCCTTCCTTTAGGAAAACTTTGACCTCATCCTCAGAGACTCTTAGACAAGATTCTAGCTTTGTAACTTCTAGAGGTGTAACATGAACAGTCTGGGCCTGCTTGTTTGTGTTTTGTGTTTCTGTCCCGCCCGGTACCCCACAGCTGGCAAGCCCCAAAGAAATAACACAGAGATCTCTATAAGTTATAAAGCTGATTGGCCCATTAGCTCTAGCCTCTTACTGGCTAACTCTCACATCTTGATTAACCCATTTTTCTGATCTATGTTAGCTATGTGGCTCAGTACCTTTTTTCAGTGGAGCAGATCATACCTGCTGTTTCGGTGATCTGGGCAGGAGTGGGAGGAATCAACTTCCTCCTTCCCAGAATTCTCCTGTTCTCATTGTTTCATTTCTATTTCTTGTCTGGTTTTCCTACCTTTACCTCCTGCCTGGTCAATCAGCATTTATTTAAAACATGATTGACAGGTTACAGACAATTCTCCCGCATAGAGGAAACAGAGTGCAAGGTCAGTGATTGTTGAAGATATCCCATGATGTGTTGCAGGGAGGGGGGCTGCTTGTTTGTCCCAGCCACCCGGCTAGCACAGAAACTGTATTAATTAAAATACTGCTTGGCCATTAGCTCTAACTTCTTATTGGCTAACTCTTACATATTAGTTTAACCCACCTCCATTAATCTGTGTATGGCCACATGGCAGTGGCTTACTGGAGATTGTAACCGGCATCTGTCTCAGGCAGAGGATCCATGGCTTCTCTCCATCTATGCTTTCTTCCTCCCAGAATTCAGTTCTGTCTTCTCCGCCTGCCTTAGTTCTGCCCTATCAGCTAGGCCAAGGCAATTTCTTTATTCATTAACCAATGAAAGCAACATATAGACAGAAGGACACCATCAGAAGGATCTGCCAATTTTCATCATTGCCATCAGTAATCTAGATCAAGGTTTCCTTGGAAACATTTTTTGGTGACAACTGTGACCGTATTGCAGATTATGAGTATCAGAAATAAGGTTTTATGCATAGATAACCCAAATTAAAGTATATTAAGAATAAATACATAGCATATTATTTCTAATATGATTTTATTACGGCATTCTAAGATCTTTTGGAAGTCAACTTGAATATGAGAATTCATTAATTGTTGCTTTTCTCTTTTTTATTGTTTTTATTGAGCTATGTATTTTTCTCTGTTCCTCTCCCTTCCTTTCCCCTCCCCTTCTACCTTCTCCCATGATCCCCACTGAAGTGGGGTTCCCTTCTGTATGTTTCCTTAGTTATCATAAAGGATAAATTATATATAAAACTTTAGACTCACAAAGATAAAATAGATGATAGAATATGTTTTTAATTTTGCCAGATACAAATAGAATAAATATTGTAACTATAATTTCTTTTGTTTTGATAAGTAATTTTACTATGTTAAAGTTAAAACCTTCCTTTTTATTTGGATAGAAAAGGGGAGATGAGGGGAGATGATATGGGATTCTCCTTTGTAAGCTGTCAATATGTTTTATTACTATTGGTTAATAAGGAAACTGTTTTGGCCAATATATATATTGGCCAAAACATACGTACATATATATATATATATATGTGTGTGTATATATATATATATATATATATATATATATATATATATATATATGGAGAGAGAGAGAGAGAGAGAGAGAGAGAGAGAGAGAGAGAGAGAGAGAGAGAGAGAAAGCAGAATCAGAAAGACACCATGTAGCTGACAAAAGAGACAGATGTAAGAACCTTACCTGGTAAACCATTACCTTGTGGCAATACACAGAATAATAGAAATGGGTTAATTTAAGATGTAAGAACTTGCTAGGAATATGCTTAAGCTATTGACCAAGCAGTGTTGTAATAAATATAGTTTATGTGTGATTATTTGGGTCTGGGCAGCTGGGAAACTTAAGTGCCATCTCTGTCTAAACCACACGCTCCCAATTTACTGAGGAGATCTTGTCTTTTTCTACTTCCCATGTAGATTAGATCCACGTATGTCTCTCTTATGGTCCTCTTTGTCTAATTTCTTTGGGACTGTGATTTGTAGGCTGTTTTTTACTTTGCTTTATGTCTAAAAGCCACTTATGAGTGAGTACATATGATATTTCTCTTTCTGGGTCAGGGTTACCTCACTCAATATGATGTTTTCTATATCTATCCATTTGCCCTCAAATTTCAAGAAATCATTGGGTTTTTTCTGCTGTGTAGTACTCCATTGTGTAAATGTACCACATTTTCCTTATCCACTCTTCGGTTGAGGGGCATTTAGGTTGTTTCCAGGTTCTGGTTATGACAAATAATGCTGCTAAGAACATAGCTGAGTACATATCTTTGTGGTATGATTAAGCATCCTTTGGGTTCATACCCAAAAGTGGTATTTCTGGGTCTTGAGGTAGGTTGTTTCCTAATTTTCTGAGAAATCATCATACTGATTTTCAAAGCAGTTGTACCAGTTTGCACTCCCACCAACAATACAGGAGTGTTTCCCTTTACCCACATCCTCTGCAGCATAAGTTGTCATCAGTGTTTTTGATCTTGGTCATTCTTACAGGTGTAAGATGGAATCTCAGAGTTGTTTTGATCTGCATTTCTCTGAAAACTAAGGATGTTGGTTTGCTGGCTTTTCTACATCTTGAAAATTTAGTAAGCTTAGATTAAAATGTGATATTGAACAACACCCACCCCCCAAAACTGGCATACGGAGAAAGTAAATGATTGTTCTGTTATGTTTTTCCATGAACAAACGTGCATTCACCCCAGGTAGGATTCAAGTGGCAAGCTGAAGAAAACAACCTTCTTACTTAAGTTGTTACTTGATAACCCAACGAGCTTAATGAGCTTATTAAAAGGAGCATGGGTGAGGGGTTATTAAATGAGCATGCATGGCCCCAAATAGTTAGCATTATTGATGAGTCCCAGCCCAGCATAGAAGTTGACCTCTCAAAATCTGTGTAGATCAAGTCCCCCCTTTAGCTAATCTTTCACGGCCTCTATTTTCTCCCACCTCTGGAGCCCCTGTGACAGAATTATGTTCAGCTGGGAGAGGACTGGAAGAGGTGAGTGGCTGTAAGAAATCTAGTGACCCTCTCCATCCCATCCTCTGTGAGGGAATGTCAATAGGCCTGATTTTGATAGGGTCTCAAAAGGGCAGTTACAAAGGCCCTAATTAAGATGGTAACAGTCATGCTTTTGTGCTTGGACTACAATATCATGCAACAATGGCTTATATTGACCACAGTTAAGTTTTATGACTGGAATGTTGAGGTATGTAAATAAGACTAATATCTTTGTATTTGTCTTTTAATATTTTAAACAAGGAAGGACATATTTGAAAAAAAAATTCCCTTGTGTGGCTTCAATAGCTTATTTTTGGTAGGGTACTCATTCCTAATGCTGTTTCAGTTATTCAACATGTCTTTTATAGTACTATCATGTGACATATTGGGTTGCATTTTAATTACAGAATTGTCATTTTCTTTTTATGAGGGCATTAATTCTTGGACAAGATGCAATAGCAATGATATATCTTTGTATAAAGTGGTGCTTCAATTTAGTGGGATTCATTTTTCCTGCCACTTTAATGGATCACAAGAATACATGTGGCGAGCTAACATCTCATAAAGGTCCTTGATATATCCAACTTCTCACAGATGAATGATTCAGTCACTCACGCCTTCATTCTTCCACCTACCCACTCTGATTTTTCCATTTTCTAACTGAGGGCTAATTCAATATAAAGTCCAGAGCAAGAATCCCTGTCAGGTCATACAAAAGAAGAAAAGGCATAGAATCAGAGGGTTAGCAAATTATAGAAAGTACATTTGTGTGGGCATGCAGAATGTTAAAGAATTTGAGGTTAAAAAGTCCCCTCATTCTCCTCTGTAGTTCAAGTCTCAGGTAGGCTGCTGTGATGGTGTCCTAGCTTCATTCTGTTGCTGGGATAGCATATCCTCACAAAAGGCAATTTGGAAGAAAAAACTAACAATTCAAGACTGTAGTGCATTATTTTGGGAAAATTAAAGGATTAGGGACTTGAAGCAGCTAGGCTGCTCACAATCGAGAGCAGAGAGAGAAATGAATTGATCCATGCTCGCACACTCGCTTGCTTACTTGTGCGCAGCATGGCTTCTCTTGCGCAGTTCCTGTCTAGGGACTGGTGCTGCCCACAGACAGCTGGGGCTCCTCATGTTGGTTAGCTTAACTAAGACAACATCTTGCAAATAATGCCCATCAACCAACCCACTGTATACAGGCCCTCCTGGAGACTCTTCCCAGGTGAGTCTGGGTTATATCAAGTTGACAATTAGAGATAATCACCACAGATGGTTAATCTCGATTGTCTGATTGACAGATCTGAGGTTGACCAAGACACACCACTGAGAGGGTCTATGAGAGCATCTTCAAAGCGTTGAGGGGAGAAGACCCCCTCCCAGAGACAATGATCCAAGGAAAAAGCAGCATTGCTCTCCCACTTTCTTCTGCTTCTGCTTGTAAATGTATCTATCCCACTGCTGCTGCCACCACCACCATACTTCTCTGACGACAGACTCTAAGACCTTTGACTTTCCAGTGTGGGCTGCAGACCAGTGACTGTTCATGAGTCATCCAAGCAGTCAGCACCAGACTGGGACCACTGAGACATCCAGCTTTATGAATTGAGCAGCTACAGGGCTCTCAGCTTCTTTAGCACGCAGACTATCATTGTTGGACTACCCAACCCCTATTGTGTAAGTCATTCTCATGACTCTTATGATCGATCTATCTATCTATCTATCTATCTATCTATCTATCTATCTATCTATCTATCTATCTATCTATCATCTATCTATCATCTATCTATCTATCTATCTATCTATCTATCTATCTATCTATCTATCTATCATCTATCTATCTATCTATCTATCTCATCTATCTATCTATCTATCTATCTATCTATCTATCTATCTATCTGTCTGTCTGTCTGTCTGTCTGTCTGTCTGTCTGTCTGTCTGTCTGTCTATCTATCATCTATCTATCTATCTATCATCTATCTATCTATCTATCTATCATCTATCTGTCTATCTATCTATCTATCAATCATCTATCTATCTATCTATCTATCTATCTATCTATCTATCTATTATCTATCTATCTGTGCATGTGTTCTCTTTCTTTCTCAGTTCTGTTCCTCTAGTGAACCCTGCATGAAGCCTCCTTTTTGTAGTACTTCATCGAGTTTTTCCCTCTCACTGTTTTGTTATTTGAGAATAAGTGTCAGGCCAACGAAATGAATGAACCTGGACGATATTATGCTAAGTGAAATGAGCCAGAATCAGAAAGACAAACATTGTGTACCTTGACTTAAATATAGCAGAGTCGAACGGTGGCTACCCGTGGGGTGGAAATAGCAGAATGGGAAGATGCTGGTCAAAAGACACGAGAGTGTGGGTTAGAGAGAAAGATACAGTTTTTAATGCACAAGAGACTCAGAGAAAAGAACACGCAGCTTTCCAGATTCACTGCTCATCTTGGTGTAAATTTAAAGATGCTAATAGAGGAAGGAAACATTCAAGTCAAGACCTGAAAAGATAAAACACACCCTGAAGCAGGACTGCTTTGAATGCGGGCAAGGCGAAGCAAAACATGTCTCTCTGTCCCAATTTCCTTTCTCTCGAGGTCGGGTAGGCACCACCTGTCCTTTCTTTGGCCCAAGGTTCACGATGGTCCACTATCAAAGGCGTGTGAAGCTATGGTTGAATGCCTGGCTTCCTTTCCCATGAATTTTCCGTTCGCTGCAGCGGTGCCTCTGGTGATCTACTCTGAATGTTTTCACACTTCCCACATTCTCCGCCCTGCTCCCAGGTGAGGACCTGCTGCTGCCCAACCAGATCTAAGATGTAGATGAGTTCTGCTCAGGAGAGATTGACATCAGTAGCCTGGAGGGCAGCCAGAAAATAGCTGCTGGCAGGACATGAGCAGCTGCGGTGCTGGATGAGAAGGGGAAGAAGAGGAGTAGAGAATTGGGAAGATCTTTATGAAGGCTTCGCTTTAGTGGTTAAAGGGAAATATTCTTACAATTTGGGATAATTGAAGTCTACAAACTCTATCTTCAGTGAGATTCTCATATTCTTTGCTCACGCTGAAAGTTAGTTCTCTGCTTCAGCGAGGCTATTATGCTTTATTTCTCCTCGAAGTATTATAGCCTAAAGCTACAGTAATATAGTTGAAATTATACTTTAACTATATTTTAAATGAATTTTCTTAGCATGTGAAATATTATCTTCTTTTGGATTTAAATATCACTGTGTGCCGTATTACAGCTCTGGAAACGGTCGTGCTCAGAGCAGTTTCCAAGCCCAGAGCTTAGAGCATCAGTTGAACACTGAATTTTTTAAAGATACACATTGGTTTAACCTATTTGTGGACTGCCAGAAGGTGACAGAAAAAGGTTTCTGCTGAACTGGAGTTCAGAAAATTGGCTTTTCTTAAAAACAAAAAAGAGCCAAACACATGGATATCTGTTGACTTCTGCAAGTGTCAACAGTGTGAGGGATGAACTGTAGGACTAGAGTTAACTGATATGATGAGGCTGGAAGGTGGAGGGATGAGCCAGTATCCCTTCAGCACCCCACTCCTGTCCCCTGATCACCCACAGAGCATTTCTCTCAGGGTCTCCGCTCACCACCTTCTGTGTATTTCCAGGGTGGAACTGAGTGCAGACCACAATCATCTTCTTCTGTGTCCTCAGTGCTTTGAACTAGAAAAAGGCCTTCAGGGCAGACCTGCAGGGGCCATACCATGAGCGAAATATTCAACCGGCCCATCTTGCAACAGCTGTCCATACGGCAGAATGGCCGAATCCTACATGTAGTCTAGCCTGGCTTGTGGAGACTGAGCTTAGAGATTTATCACTACTACACTACCAACAAACGGAGATTATTTTTCCTGACTGAATTCTTCTCTGTGAATATAGCTTCAAACTATCCTGTATAACTAGAAAAAGTATGGACGAACAGAATACTGAATATCCATCTCCACAGTTTAAAGCAGTTAAGTGCCTTGCATTTTGTATCATCAGTACAGAGCATCGAAGGACCCATGCTCTAGAGTGTAAGATCCTATTCTATACACAATGGGATGGGGAAGGATAGATTTGTGAAGAACACACCCGTGTATACACACACACACACACACACACACACACTGCATATATATATACATACATACATACATACATATATATATGCATATATATATGTATGTATTTGAATCCAAAATGTCCAACTTCTCTTCTCCCGAATATGGAAATCCAGAGCCCGCTGTTTTGAGTTAGGAGGTAGATTAGCCTGTAGAGATATTACACTATGAGTTCCAAGACCTTGAGTAATGCCGGGAATCCACAGAAAGGAGCAAGAAGCTGTCAAGCTTTCCCACTGCAAGATAGCAAATTCTATCGGACAAGTTAGACAATAACCATCCTTTCTTTCATTCCCATTTGTAATTACTCTTGGTCATTCTTCCTTCTGTCCTTGACAGTCAGTCTCAATGGTTAACTTGTTTGCATGGAGAATCACTTGAAAGACTGTGTGCTATTTTTTTTTCAACTTGACACAACCTAGGGTCATCTGGGAAGAGGGAACCTCAGTTAAGAAGCTGCCGCCATTGGACTGTCCGATGGATTAGTGTGTAAGACATTTTCTTGATTCATGATTGATACGGGAGGGCCCAGAACACTGTGGATGTGCCATCCTGGCCAGGTAGTCCTGAAGTGTTAAAAAAACAAGCTGAGCCAGCCAGTATACAGTGTTCGTCCGTGGTCTCGGTTTCAGTTCCTGCCTTGGCTTTCTTTGGTGATGAACTGTTATCTGTCATGGTGTTTGTCACAGTGATAGGAAGCGAACGCTTCCAATAAAGCACACCGCTGTGAGAATTTCTGGACAGGATTAGCTGAAGCAGAAGTCCTGCCCTGTATGGGAGTAGCCCCAGCCCACGAGCAAGATTCCAGATGAAATAAAACAGTAAAAGTCACTCTTTGCCTCCTCCCGCAGAGCGCTCTTTCTCAGCTCCCTGGCAAACTATGATTGGCTTGGCCACACCCTCCCCACCGTGATTGGCCGAGACTCTGAAACCACGAGCCAATGAGTCTTCTTCCTTTTCAGTTGTCTCGCCAAGGTTATGTTGGCAGGGAGTTGAAAAACTTGTGGGTGTTCCTTCCATTTCCCCTCTCTCCCACCTTTTCTCCCCACAGCATTGACAGAGCTAGACATAAACGATCAAAGAAAACCACGGTGTGCGTGTGTTGCGGTCTTTCAAACTGTGTCCCTTTGACTAGCATCTTAAATGGTAGGTAAATTCTCCAAGGCTAGGCCTTGGCTTTTCAAACTCCTGGTTTCAGTCTGCCAATGATTTGTGTTCAAACCTTATATATCATTAAGCTGTGTATAGATCTGAAACATTGGGAATTCAAGTAGAAAATGTCTGTGATTTGTAACCTTATCGCTTCAAAGGAGGTTTGTGGTAGAAACTGGAAAATGTGCAGGGCATTGACCAATTAGGTGAACAGGGGGCTTTGAGGATTTAGAGAAAGAAAAGAACGCTTTATAAAACTTGGGAACGAGCACACCGGGCATTATCCAAGAAGCTTTCAGAGCAGAAGTCTCTTCTTCAAGTGGTTATCTTGGCGTGCTTTTATTTATGGTCTCTAACGGGTAGGAAACCTCTGAGCAAGAAGAGAGTTATGAACCTGGGTAGGAAGATTATAAATGGGTCTTGACAAGGTGGCTTAAAAGGAGACATTATGGCATCCAGGGGACAAGAATTTACATTTTGTTCTTCGACTGTGTAATTTACTTCAAAATCATCAAAGATATCAGCAGATAATATTTCTTAAGCTCCCCTAAGAGCCCAATATCTTAAGATCTGTTTAAAATCAAACACACAATCGCACACAGTTAAGCCACCTCACCTTTGTATGTTTTTAATAACCTTGCTACAAAATGTCTCAAATAATTCTAAATACTAAGCCCACAAAGATGTAATTTGGCAAATATGGGTTTCCGTGTTGATAGGAATAGGAGTTATGGAACTTGTCAATCCTTGGGTTTGTAGGAGTCCAAACAGCCAGTTGCTTCACATTATGGAGAGGCAGGAGAGGGGAAAAAGTTTCAACACACACTACCTACCTGGAGGAAAAAATATTTGCCAAGACTTTATAAGCAATATGTGAGATAGATCAAGAACACAAATGTGGCTATTCCAGTAATCCAGGAAGACTGAGTTAATTGGCTTACAGGAAAGTCTTTTCAGAACCCATCTTTGGAGAGAAGGCGGGGGAGGGGAGGTATTAGTAATGACCCCAAATAATCCTAAAAGAACCCTGCAAAACTGAGGAATGCAGGCTTACAAAGGGAACTGGAGCATATAGGACAGCAGGAACCTTACAGAGATGTCCCCGTCCTCTGTATCAAGGCTGCAAAAAAAAAAAAAAGAAAAAAAAAACAAAATAAAAGCTGCATGGATGAAAAAAGCATAGCACCCCAACTGGTCCAACACAGAGGTAGTTTTCTTTTTATATCGATTCTAATACACATCAAAGCACATTGGATTCTTGGAGCAACTAGCCAGAGGTCTATCTCTTTCCTTGTTTCATAGTTGGGAAAACTGGAGATGTAGGTTCAGCGTGGGACACATTAACTAGTAATAATCAATATGATGGTATGAGATGAACCTTAGGACAGTTGTTAGGTGGTCATGCGATGACAGCAGCAGGTCCCCTGAGCAGCCCTGTAATTGGCTTCCTCAGGCGGCCAGCCACCAAATCATGACACAAAGACTTATTAATTATGAATACACAACCTTATCTTATGCCTGTCCCACTAGCTCTAATAACTTATTTTAATCTGTTTTTCTTCATCTGTGTTTTCCCTCAGGGATTTTAACCTTTTTTCCATTCTCCATGTCCTACTTTCCTGCTTCCTCTGTGTCTGTCTGTCTGGTCACCCAAAGCTTCTCCCTTTTTTCCTCCCTCATTCTCTCAGTCTCAATGCCTTCTTCTACTTATTTTCTCTGCCTGCGAGCCCCGCCTATGGCTCTACTGCCTAGCTACTGGCCATTCAACTTTTTATTAGACCAATCAGGTGCCGTAGGCAGGCAAGGCAAAACAAATGCAGTGCATCTTTATATAGCAGCACTATATATAATGCAACACACCTTTACATAGTTAAACAATTATTCTGCAACGCAAACAAATGTTACACATCTTTACTTAGTTAAGCAAATATTCTATTCCACAGCACAGCCCCACCATGGAGACCAGGGTGAGCATTTGCTTCTGGGTTTCTTACACTCTTTCATAATGTCAGCAGGACAGCAGCATTTCTCAGGCAGAGTTGAAGACACGGGCGGCTAAGCATTTGTCTAGGGGACACTGGTTTGAGAGAGGGAGTTTATTTCCACCAGTGCCTTTCATCCATACAGGCTTCTTCCAAACAAGCGAAAGCATGTGGCTGGAGCCTGAGTGTCAGGTTGAGAAAGGGTTATTGGTCTCTCTCTCTCTCCCTCCCTCTCTCTCTCTCTCTCTCTCTCTCTCTCTCTCTCTCTCTTTCCCAGGCTGCCTATTGTTTACAGGCTAATTAATTATTACTAGACGAACTACAAGGAAAAGCCAGGAGAAATATTTGAATTTATACAGATGATATGGTCAATTGTGGAAAATTCAGAGCCCCGAAGACAGACCTCAAAGCATGCCCATTAATCAGGACCACAGCCCTCCTGCATTTCCAATTAGCGTGTCTCATAGGACATGCCACTTGCTTCTTTGCGCCTGTCCAATTGAGGTCTTTCCGGCCTAGAGTTCCTTTGAAGGAAGGAGTGTTAAGATTTCTCCATGATGTCATTTTGTGAGACAACACTAACCTCAGAACTTAATTCATCCTCTAACAGTATGTTTTCTTCCAACTGAGGAGAGAGAAAAATATCCCTTCTGACTGGTGAGGAGAGAATGGGGTGGGGGAGGGCTGGGAGAGGGTCAGCGTCTGGCTCTGAGACAGCTGGATCCCTGCTGCGAGTGTTGGGTGACTTTTGCTCCTGCCAAATAGGCTCTCTCCAGTTGTTTCAGCCTTCAAACACGCTAATAGGATGCTCTTGCTTTCTGCTTGTATTGGCTGGAGTTTGCATTAGTGAAAGTACTGCCAGCTGTTATCCCGGATAGCGCTTGCGATCACTGCATCTCAATACAATGAACAGTTCTCACGAAGTCCAGGAGGTGGTGGACCCAGCAGTCACAGAAGGAAAGACGGTTACAAGGTACCACTCTTGTACACACTGCCATTCAAGCACCCATACTGAAGAAGGTGCTACCATTTCTAACATGTGGCATCTGAGGTCACCTGGGAGCAGACATCTGATCTACCATGCAGGAAGGAAGAGGGTACAGAGCACCCTTAGAATGCTGGGTTTGGAGATGATAAACCTCATTGATTCACAAGAATGTGAACTAGCTGTCCATCGGAACTAGCTGCAGGGATTTACAGTGGTGTCAGGGTACTTGGTGAAGAAGGACTCTTGCCTAGTATGGCTTCCAGACGTTGCTACTTTGCCCTTTGGAAAGATAACACCATTGTTGTGCCTACAGGCTGCAGCGCTGTGGTGACCTTGCTTGGAGCAAACGCTAGGACTGGATGCTGAACCTCAGTACCAAAAAGGATGTATTAGGCAGTGATGAGATTTCTATAAGAACCAACAGGAGCCCTTTGTGGGGCTGTAGAGAGCGAAGGTTTTATGAGGACGAGGCTAAAGAGGTGATAGCACGCATGTTTCTGGTCCCTTTGTAACTGTTCAATACTGGCATTTCTGGGGGAGGCAGCTGAGTGACTTAATTGGGCTATTCTCTTGCTCCTTAGACTATGTCTGGAGGAAGCTCCTCAAATGGAAGAAACATTCAGTAACCAGAGAGATGGAACAAATGTTAGGCAGCAAAGTGGCAAACGTCCCCTCTTCACTTTAATAGCAAACGGCAGTCTTCAAACGGCAACGTCAAAGGCAAGCCAAGCCAACCTCCGTGTCCCTAAGGCCACTACTCACCAAGCAAAGCTTAGAAACCATGGTGTTTCCTGTCAGCACAGCAGATTTCTGGGAAGTCAGAGAAAAGAGGGAGTGCTTCTGTAATTTCTCCTGTGTTCCTTTCTTAGCGTTGCTCTTTAGAAATAAGTTCCCTGGTTACAAGTTATTAATGGAGCTACCCCTGCCCCCTAGGGCTCTGGTCATTTCCTTGGCATCTGGTGCTACAATGACAGTGTTGATAACGCCTTGGTCATCTGACAGAGAGACAAGAAGACCACATCAATCTGTGCTTCGACAGGGAGGGAACAGAGGTCATCTGTGCTCTACCCTGAAAGAGATCAATGAGAGAACACAGGAATCCAGCTTCAACTCTCTCAAACTCATACTAACAGTGAAGTCTGAGAATCTGTAGATGTGCTTAGATCTAGTTCACCGAAGGCCATAAAAGGGATTCCCATGCATCTCTTGGCTGCCTGCCAGCCCTTCTCCACTCCCTCCATTCCTTCCCTCCCTTTCCTTTGCTTCTTCTCTCCTTTCTTCCCCTCCTCTTAGCCTTCTCCCTTCCTCCTCCTCCCCCCGTGTCCCCTCTTCCATGCTCCCGAATCCTCCCCCTTCTTACTCTAAACCTTAGGCGAAATTAATGCTGGGATTGGATCTCAGAAGGAAAGGATCATAGAAGGAGTGAGAGCGTCTATTTGCTGGTACCTGGAGCAGCGTTGAGAAGAGGACTCCTACTGTGCTCATCTGGATTGGGATGGACTCTGTTAGTCGCACACATATATCCGCAGTAAGAAAGTGTCAGGTCAATAGACAGGGGTAGAAATATAATTTCTAAATTGAAAATGTATGGAGTGACTGAGAAATGCCTGGCCTGAGTTAACCTCAACAAAACAAATGCATCTAAACATCTAAAACACAACCCTCCACTTTTCACGACTGGATGGAGTAACTGTCAGTTTCTTTTTTTTTTCTTTTTTTTTTTTGTTTTAAATGTGCATTGGTGTTTAGCCTGCATGTATGTCTGTGTGAGGGTACTGGATCCCCTGGAGTTACAGATAGTTATGAAGTGCCATGTGGGTGCTGGGAATTGAACCTGAGTCCTCTGGAAGAGTAGCCCATGCTTTTAACTGCTGAGCCATCTCTCCAGCCCCCAACCGCAGGTTCTTTGGCCTGTATTGGCATTGCTGATCTTTGGGGCACTGGTCTGGCTAGCCTATTCTGATCCTGTAAGGTTACCTAGTAGCTGGTGAGGTGGTTGACTGGGGAGCCTCATTTGAACAGTATGTATGTGTTCTTCCTGGTTTCTCATCTTCCAGTGGTGTCTTACTTAGGGTTTCTATTTCTGTGAAGAAACACCATGACCATGGTAACTCTTATAAAAAAAACCACTTAATTGGAGCTGGCTTACAGTTTCAGAGTTTAGTCTATTATCTTCATGGTGGGAAGCATGGCAGCATGCAGGCAGACATGGTGCTGGAGAAGAAGCTGGGAGTTCTACATCTTGATCCACAGGCAGCAGAAGGAGACTGTGTGCCACACTGGGCATAGCTTGAGCATATGAGACCTCAAAGCCTGCCCCTACAGTGACATACTCCCTCCAACAAGGCCACACCTCCTAACAGTGCCACTCTGTATGGGGCAAGCATTCAAACACATAAGTCTATGGCATCGTTCCTATTCAAACTACCACAAGTTTAGCCTGGTGTTTTTGTGAGTTCTAGTGACACAACACAAGCCAGAGGTGAGGAGTACATCCTGACTTGAGGAAGTGTCACATGACCAAAGTAACTCAGCACCAGTTGCAGAGTCTCCCAGGCTGTGTTCTCCTTTGAGTCGGGCTTGCCTTGATAGGAATGAATTCACACAGTCTTATTACAGTTTGATCATCGTCTCTCTCTTTGAGCTTGCTTTAGATGAGGCATTTTCTCAATTAACTTTCCCTTTTCCCAGGTGACTGTAGCTTGTGTCAGTTGATTAAAAAAAAATTAACCAGTACAATCCAAGAATGGGGATGAAAGTGGGGGGGGGGCGCTGATGATGGGCTTCTCCTGGTTTATGGGTTACTTTTATTGGCTATGTGTTCAAAACTGATCCAGCTGCTTGTGGGGTGGGCAGGTGGAGTCATTCTGAAAAGCCAAACTATGCTTTCCACGGGGTGGAATAGATCAGTTAAATTAAGAAATTAGAATTAGGAGAGGATTCGAGGAATGACAAGCAAAGTGACCGATGATTGCCCATGTGAATGTAGACGAAACAAAAGTCAGTTGTCTGGAACCCTGGATCCTAGTTTACAGTGTTATATAACTTTTAATGCAATGCACACACACACACAGGTATAAATGGAATACATCCAGGCTAGAGTATCCATTGTGATGGTCAGGATCTATGCTTTATCGTTCCTATACGTGGGTAAGGCACAGACCCACTGCTCATCAGCCTCTCATTGGATGCCCTTGAGTGGAGGAGGGGCTAAAGGGACGTTGAGATGGAAAAAGCACTTGAAGTCCAGCAAATTCCAATCTAACAGTTGTGTCGGTTTACTCATTGGGTTCTCTGGAGAAGGCCAAGCTTCACATAACGAAGAATATTTAACCAAGGGGTACGTGCATTTAACTGCAATTTGGGCAGTTTCGACCCCAGCTTACCAAATGGAAGGCTCCAAGAGAGACAGTGTGGCGCAATGAGCTGTCATAGGGGAACCCCCAAAATCTCCGCGAAAGCAGCAAATCTATCAAACCGAGATTCACTTTGACTTGTCAAGATGCTCTCGTTTGTGTTGGGCTCAAGTTCACTTGACATCATCACGGAGTAGGTCTCACTATTGATAACAGACCCAAATCTGATCGTCTCATTCCTAAGTGGAGTGTGGACTGAGACAGCAAGCAGATGGAAGGGGTAACAAATCTCAAGTTTGACAGGGTATCTGGGTAAGAAACGAGAATGTGATTGCCCGGAGGACATTCCCCTCCTTGTCATAACCTCTTAGTTACAACTTTAAAAAAAAATTAGATGACAGTATTTGCATATTTCATTTCTCAATTGACTATGGTATGGGGAAAGGAAATGACTGGGGAGAAGAGCTTAAAAGAGTATAGATAATTGGTACCCACACATAATTTCCCAGTCTTATTACTTTATTTCATCCAGTAAATTGAAATCTATGCCACCATCTGAATAGAGTTTTAGTCAGAACTACAAAGAACAGCCTGCGAACATTATTTTGATTTTTAGTTCTTTATTTCACAGTCATGTGACTTTTAAAGGTACAGAGTGACCGCAAAGCAGCTCACTAGGAGGAAGGACAGATGAGGTCATGAAGATGTATGTATCTGCTTGCTGCCTCTCTCAGGTGAGAATCAGTATATCAGGACGGGGTCAGGCATGAGCTCTATACTATTACTATCTCAACCCTGGGAAGTGAATGGGATGGGCCTCAAATTCTCAAATCATCTGATGAGGGACGTGTAATATGCGAATGGGGGAGGATGGAAAAGACCAGAAAAACTTCTGCATTAAAAAAAATGGTAAGAACCAGCAGAGCAAAATAAATCATCAAGGGCAGTGGTGGCACGTGTCTTTAATCCTGGCACTCGGGAGGCAGAGACAGGCAGATCTCTGTGAGTTCGAGGCCAGCCTGGTCTACAAAGCAAGTTCCAGGACAGGCTCTGAAGCTACAGAGAAACCCTGTCTCAAAATAAATAAATAAATAAAAATAAAAAAAAAAAAAAAGAAAAAGAGAAAGAGAAAGAAAAAGAAAAAAATCATTAACACAGAGACCAAGAAAAGACAATAGGTTGGCCACATGGTTCAGCAGGTACAGATGCTTGTCATCAAGCCTGGCCACCTGAGGTTGAAGGGGAGACGGACTCCCATAAATTGTCCTCCTATGTCCAAATGTGCTCACAAACTTACATACACACAACACACACAAACACATGAAACACACATGTATACATGCAACACACACATACACACTGCACACACAAATACACACACTATACACATATACATGTACATTGCACACATGCACACATTACACTCACACCATAAACACAACACACACATACACATTCTACACATTTACACTGTACACACACATACAATAACAAATATAAAAGAAAAAGAGCAACTAAATAAAGACTGATAACAGCAACATGATGTGTACCTATTCAGTACCTACCTAGGGGTTAGAGACACGTTACCACCCATCACAGCTTTAAGCCTCCCGCAGCCTATCCGATAGCCATTTTGGGTGCTTGCTTTCTCCGTACAGGAGGTAAGCCTTCTTCCTAAATGTTGGGTTCCATGAGCCGTGAAGCAAGAGTTGCATCAGGGAATGGTCAGAGATGATCCTGTCGCTAGGAAAGTGGTCAGCAGGCTTCAGGTGTGGGTGGGACAAAGGGGGTTGGTTGTGTTTAGAGACAATTAGTGGGGAAAGAGGAAGAGAGCCTCTAAGCAAAGTCTCTGATGTCATCAGAACACGTGGTCTTAACCTCAGCGCGAGATTCCTGGGCGTTGCTAATTTATCCCCTTTGAGGAGATGAGCCGTGCTGTTCTTTTCTTTGCACCCCGTCTATTGGTTGCTTTGGACATGGATGTATTAGGATGAACTAGATTTTAAAAATCCAGGCAACAGCTGTTGAGCAATTTGGCATTCAAGACTTTTGATACTACGTCCAAACATTCACAACATATCTTATGTGGCCAAACAAGGTTCCAGACACCGTGATGTGTAAAGAAAGAAACAAGACCTTTTCTGCTTTAAGTAAGAGAGTTTCAGAGAGACCCTTAAATTACACGGCAATAGATTATATGCAAACATAGATTCAAGGCAGAAATAACCTGTGACCTCACTGATACTTCTGAGGAAGTATGAGTCTGACTTGGACTTTCTAAGATGAACAAGGAATATGTGAAGAAGGGGAAGGGGGGGCAGGCAAGAAATGAGGCTCAGAAGTTACTTTTGCCTAGGGCCAATGTGCTTTTTAATTAAATACTGCCTCGATTCAAGGGTTTTTATAGTTTTGAAGAGCCCGATGCCGGTTTCTGCCTTGGCAAATGTGTTTCTCAGCTGAAACTTTGAAGCAGCCATTGTGAGTGTCTGAGCTGAGACCTCCTTGGCAATCTAATTGCTGGGTTTGTTGG
Organism: Arvicola amphibius; assembly: GCF_903992535.2. Lineage (NCBI taxonomy): Eukaryota > Metazoa > Chordata > Mammalia > Rodentia > Cricetidae > Arvicola > Arvicola amphibius. Next base: position 51,955,585 of record NC_052055.2, read on the forward strand.
GATTCTTTGCTGTAATGTACATTATACAGGCAAACTGTCATGTGTTGTTTGAGCTCACCCAGAAGCTAGCTCTCAAAGTAGGATTTCCCCTCCCCACTCCCATCTCAGACCCAGGTGGATTTGTTTCAAAGTGTCTCCCGAGGCTCCTTGCGTGGGGATGGGCTGTCTGCTCCAATTCTGTGATAGGGGTGGGAAGAGAGAAACAAGAAAGGCACACAGTGAAAAACAGGTTCTCGAGAACAGCGGGAAGGTGGCCGACTTCCCAGCATAGGTTACTGTTTTCCCAGCAATGTAAAAATGCCTGCAATGGCACTGGGAAGTTAGGAGCTCCTCTGTGGACGCGCTGCCCTGTTCTGCCCACAGCACTGGAAGCTCCTGATGACTGTTCTAGGGCTTTTTTCACTCAGTCTCCACTGGATTTGATGATGACGACGATACATTGTGTTTACTCTCATCCGGGCTATTTCCAAAGTCTGTGCTGGCCGAGTGCCTGAATTGATGATGCTTTGCCATCCACCACTGCTTCTCCCAATCTGCTGTTTATTCTTTTCTTTTACTTGCTACGTACTTAATACACCCAGCCATTCAAAACTGAAAGGATGGTGTAGCCAATCATTCTCTTGACCACACAGAGTGTTGGCTGGCACCACAGCTGCGGAGATTGCACGTGGGAAACAGAGAGCAAGAAGCAAATTCCTTTCTCTTTGGCAAAGATCTGTTTCAAACCAGTCATTAGCTTCTTTTATCTTTCCATATTCAATAAGGAAGCTTCAAGGAAATTACCTGTCGTCAGGTAAACACCCGTGCTGTCAGAAGTAACATGTAGCATCTCCTTTCGTTCACTACGGCATCCTGGAATTCAAGTCTGATTAGGAGCAATCATTCACCTTACCAGGCATCTATAAGCAAGATGGAGTGTCTGATACACACTGGCCCTCAGAATCCGAGTGAGGTAGGATAGAAAGTTGTAAAATTTAGAAACGCGAAAAAGAAAAGGAGCTCCTCATTCTAGATTCTTGTTAGAGCCTCTTACCCGAAACTCAAGAAGTCTTAACAATTAACAGTTTCTCAAACCCTGTCTCTTTCCCAACTATAAACCTACAATTTTCTAGAAATCTCAGCAGAAACCCCATTTACAGAAAGAGATGACTCCTAAACCCCATGCAGTTCAGTTGGCTTTATCAGACTGTAATTCCATCCAAGGCATCTCCAAGAGCCATCCCATAATCTTACTTATCAGAGAGGAGTGGGTTTCTTAGCAACTTTCTAAAGTGGAAGGAGAGCTACCAAGTGGCATATCTGTTTACTGCTGGCACTTAACTGTGACTGTCTCGTAGAGATGCCCACACCCGTACTTTGGATGCATTCTTTCTTCCCAAGCACCTCTTTTTCTTTTAACCCCTGTGCTTAAAATTGCATCAAATCTCTTTTAAATAAGCTCAGTTCTGCTTTCTACTGAAATTGTCCTAAAATTCTTTTTCTGTGTCAAAGCTAAAAATCCTGTCTTTGCTTGAGGGCAGTTCTCTGAAAAACTGCCCCTCAGTTTTTCCTCCCTCAGAGACAGTGTGGAGCTGTGTCTCCAACCCTTTAGTCAGCAACACATGGGTCTCAGACATGGCTGTAGGGATGTAAGACACATCACTGCTGGAACAATTGTGTAAATTCATGGGTGATAGTCTGCCACATGTCTGAGGACTGTCCTCTTCCTTTGCCCCACAGCTGCCAGGATAAGGACTGGTCCCACCCAACGGAGTGAACTAGCGTGTATAAATTATTATTATGGTTTTTTTTTTGTGTGTGTGATTCTGGGGATTGAAGGTCTTGTGTATGCTAAGCAATTGCTCCGCCATGGAACTTCACTTCCAAGACTCTTTCCTGCCATGGTGTCTCTTGTACTTGGTCACCACCAAGTACAAGATAGGAATATACTGGAATACATGGTGTGCATATGACATTAATCAGCTCAAAGTAGCATAAGGAAGCTAGAGAGCTGAGACTCTTACCTACAGATAACATGAGACCAAGATTTAAAGCAATATAATTAGGTTTAGAAAACTTTATTTTCTTTTGTTATGAACATGACAACCACCATTAAAGCAAATTACTATAATAAGCATGATTGGAGATATCAGATACATCTAGTTTTCCAGATAGTGATTAAGGTCTGGACTCAAAATTCTTCCTTATGATGATTTTTTTTTTAAAATCGGTAATATTTACCTTGGTGAGTTGTTTAAATGAAGCCTTATTAAGTTGTAAATGACAACATTATAAAAGCATCTATCTTAAGAAGTAAAATTATTTCTGTGACATGAGTTATTAGCATTTCTTCCTTTTAAGCATCTACATGAAAATTAATTTATAGTTTTCAATTTGTTAAGTATTAATTGAGCACTTAGTACACTCCTGGAATTGTGTTGCAAAGGATGCGAAATATCTGACTTCTGTAAGTTTCCATATAAGGATAGGGCAGGCTATTTCAAAAACCAACAGCAGATTTCAGGTAGTGATTTGAAACAGTAACTTAGGATGATGTAGTCAAGTGGATTGCCTATTGCCTACTGGGGGCTCTAACAACTGCCATGAATAGGGAAGGTCCTCATTCTGAGAACTGGATATTTGAGACAAGTTAATCAATATTTCCAGAAAGTATTTTATGAGTAGCGTGTAGTGCGCGGAAAGAGGGAGGAACACTTTTAATTAGTACGAGGAACCAAAAAGAGAGTCATGCGGTAAGACTGTAAGAATGTAAGGGGTTTTGAGGTTATAGGCTGTGGAGAGTCATGCGGTAAGCTAGAATGTAAGGGGTTTTGAGGTTATAGGCTGTGGTGACAAGGCACCTAATCTCAGGCAGAAGGGAATTAATACTGGATATGAAAGGGCTACAGGTAATATTTGACAATCACTTAAAACTTATGGCCATGATTTTACAGTGAGGTCAGGGAATACGGCATCCCTTTGTCTTCAGTAGAGTTTCCTGTAGATGTGTGATAGGTGAGTGTGATCAGTTGTACTGCCCATGGGCGGATGATGGTGGAAACGAGGGTCATGACAGCAGATGTGTTTGTGTAATGCTTGTAATAATGAACCATGCAATCCCGGGTCACTTCCGAGGTCTGGTGTTTAAATGCCTTCTCTTCACCCAGTAGGTGAGGAAGGAATCTGTGACCTGGGATAACAAGAATGCTAGAGGACGTCCTAAGATGCTTATTCTCTGGATAGATGAGACTAATGGCAGTTTGTCCATCTCGTACGCATATCCCGAGGCGGGAAGTCACAGTTGGTACTCTGGCGTAGAACAAACCGTCTGGGGTGGTAACAGCTATAAATAATGTTTCAAGATGGTGTCAGTGGCTATGATCACTGGGGTATGTGACTGGCTTGTAGGAATCATTCTGTAGATTCACGGGGATCCAATTCCTGCTCCTCAGAAGAAACCAGGAGCTGTTCCTCTGCATCACAATATGGAGGGTTGTTTGACTGGGGTGTTTAGTCTGTAGGAGGAGAATCAGCAGAGGAGCAATGTGTTAAGGCTATGAAGGGATCTCCAGGATGTTTCCAGATATCAGGGACACACATTATATCAAACTTTAACTTGAGACCTTCGCTGCAGCTAGGAAGCTGGGATAGAGGGCAAACACTCCGGCTCAAGGCTGTAGGGGTATATCATATATGAATACTCCAGCTCATGGCTGTAGGGGTATATCAGATATGAATACTCCAGCTCATGGTTGTAGGGTATATCATATATGAGTACTCCAGCTCATGGTTGTAGGGGTATATCAGATATGAATACTTCGGCTCATGGTTGTAGGGGCATGTTCTTATATGAGCACTCTAGATCATGGTTGTAGGAACACACTCATATATGAACACTCTGGTACATGGTTACAGGAGCATATTCATATGTGAACACTCCAGCTCATGGTTGCAGGGGTGTGTTCATACGTGAACACGCCAGCTCATGGTTGCAGGACTGTGTTCATATGTGAACACTTCAGCTCACGGTTGCAGGGGTGTGTTCATATGTGAACACTTCAGCTCATGGTTGCAGGGGGTTGATCATATGTGAACACTCCAGCTCACGGTTGCAGAACTCTAGATCGTGTTGCGGGGCTGCAGCATCTGTGTGCGAATGGTCTGGCTCACACTGGCAGCACTACCCTTCTTGCCTTTTTGAAAAATGAAAACAAAACGCCAGTCTTTAAAGATTCTAAGTTTCTGTTGAAAGTGAAAATAAAAAATTGGGAGGAAGATGGGCACATCAGTCACACAGCGTGGACGCAGACAATACAGTACCCTTGGCGAACTGTCACATGCGGATAGATGACACTTTGGTTTACTCTTTAATTGCAACCTTGAGGAGAAACTTCTGCTAAAATGTCCCAGTTTCTTGACCCAAGGAAATCATGCGGTGATAAATTTGTGTTGCTTCAGCCATCAAGTTTGTGGCAATTTGTTACTCAGTGACAGCAAACGAGTATGGAATGATGACACATTTCCTAGGGTTTCTTTTAAGGTATGCATGAGTCGACACTCAACACACGCTAAGTGTTTAGCACAGAGGCTGGCCCATCACAAGCATGGTTAATAGTCGTTTCTAGACAATGCAATTCAACTCCATGCAAAGCGTTTATTAGAGATCGTCCTTGGCTTCTCTATTGCCTGATACGATTTCCCAACGGTGAAGTTTTTGGACTTGGAAACCTTTCCTGAAGGGTTTATGGATTTCTGAAAGGCCGAGCCACTGTCACATGTTGCGTGAGGGTGACTGCCTAGTGTTCTCATGGGCCCTGTACTGTACTTCACAGTAGCTGTGCTTGTGGTCATTGAGACAGTGTCTGCAGGCAATTCAGGTGGGCGTGTGTGGTTTTTGGGTTTTGGAGGTGGGTATTATTTTGGAGGGGAATATGTCATATACTTCATAGCCCTTGCCATTTCTTCTATAAAACAGAACCATGTTTTAATTTCTTCCCCTTCGCTTTCCTTCCTTCCTCCTCTCCTCTTCCCTTTCTCTTTTCTTCTTCTTCTTCTTCTTCTTCTTCTTCTTCTTCTTCTTCTTCTTCTTCTTCTTCTCCTCCTCCTCCTCCTCCTCCTCCTCCTCCTCCTCCTCCTCCTCCTCCTCCTCCTCCTCCTCCTCCTCCTCTTCTTCTTCTTCTTCTTCTTCTTCTTCTTCTTCTTCTTCTTCTTCTTCTTCTTCTTCTTCTTCTTCCTTCTTCTTTTCTTCTTCTTGTTTGAAGTGAACACAGAAGTCTGAGCTTCATCATCTAGTTAAGGCTGACCAAATGAACAAAGAACATCCGAAATAAAACAAAAGGTTATGTATGATTTAAGACTCTTTCAAACCTTCAATTACCAGAATAAAGCACCTGGTCCCAGGCTGACAGGAAGATATGCAGTTTCAAATGCTAAAAGGCAAACGTAGTGTATCAGCTAGGTGCTAATATGCCTTTATTAGGGTCTATAACTTCAAAATGAAGTTTTCATAACCTGGGTGGACTGAATCTCATTAACGTCTCTCCTCTTTGAGGAGGAGATATGAGAAGCCAGTGAATTCTGAGGCTGTTTAAAAGTGGAGTTCCTGGACTTCACGACATTTGTTAACAATGTGCAAAGATCAGCCATAAAGCTGCCGGGGTCGGGCCGCTTTCTGTAGGACATCCCAGGCAAAGTGTTTTAGGCATACGCTCTTTATAGAACCCACAGGCAGCAGGCAGGAGGGAGCAATGACGCCTTTTCCAACAACCTGTTGTGGCAAACTCTGTTCCTTTGATGCTGAGAACCTGGAACGAATGACTTCCTTTGCCGGAGAGACTGTGGGCTTTGATAATGAGCGAGAAAATCAGAAAAGAAGCCCTGTTAAGACCTTAGTGAAATTCTTCTTCTCTCTCTCTTTAAATAGATGCACCCATTCTAGACCCCAGAGGACCACCCGCAGCTGTCCTTTCACAACTGCCTGTCACCAGTTTAAATGGAGTTACCATGCTGTAGTGTGTGCTCATAAGTGTTTCCAAGTGATTTTCGGAGACCTTCCGTTGGCCATAGCTCCTGAGAGAGAACTGGCAATAGGGTTCCTAGGTAGAGACCCTTCTCATCCAGGGTCGACTGGAGAGCCAGCCAGGAACCTTTGCCTGAAGAAGACCTGTTTGTTGATCTGTTATGTGTACAGGTTTTTTTTCTAATTACTACCTGGACAGTAACTCTGATTTCCATGGCAGCCATGCTTGCTCACATGCTTGCTGCTGCACACTGTTTGCTGACTGCCCAGCACAAGGCAGGTGACCCTTTGTGGCTCACAATGTAAAACTCTGGACTCATCGTTCCAGAGGCTACCTCAGGTTCTAAAATTAAGTGGCTTTTCTGGCAGGTGGTCTTCAGGCTCCCAGAGCTCTCTAAAGTTTATACTGAGCCCACGGCTGAAATGGTTCTCCAGGCTTCATAACTTAGAAATATGTTAACGTGAATGCACTTGGCTCTGAAAATCTCTGAAACCACCCCATGGATTTTTTTTTTTTCTGGAGTCATCGTCTGCGGGATGCAGTCCTCAAAGTTGCTCCAGAAAGCCTGCAACAAAGTCGACTGTTCACACTGTGAACCGTTACCATTTAGCAGGGCCATTTCTGGGTATCAGCTCAGCTTGCTGAACAGCAGGAAGCTTGGTGTCTTGTACTCAGAGGCCTCAGAACACAGCAGAGAACAGTCAAAGCTCCCCAGGTTGGTTTATGAAAAGCATTTCTTGTGGCGACAGGCATGCAAGAGCTAGAGCTGGCCGGGTTCTGTTTTGTATAGCCCCTTTGCTTAAAAGCACGGTTTTTAAAAATAGCCGAATGTGCTGGCAAAGGGCTTTTGTTCCTGTTAGGCAGGTGGTCTCTTAAGGCAGGTTCAAAACATATTACTCTGGTGGGAAATAAACCACATACTTGGGGCCTTTAGCTGTTTCTGATGGTGGTCTTTGGGTATAGGTGGTCTCTTTAGTAATTTTATTGCACATATTTAATGCATATATTGATTAACACTGGTTTATTTAATGGCATGGGCAGCATCTAGGCACAAACCCTGAATGGACAGTATTAGAATCAGCTTAAATTTTTATAGATATAATACAACTGCTATTTCTATGGCCATTTAATGTGTTCTGGCTATAAACTACATTGCTTATGCTAAGTTTGTGGGTGGTTGCTGGAGAGAGGCTTCCAACAACCAACTTGGGAAAGTCTGGCTATGCAGCTAGAGTTCAGTTCTAGATACTCTGCCTAGAGGATTGAGAAAGGCAGCCTCTGTCTGAGGTCAGCTGATAGTCAGGGCCAGTGATAGTTCTGTCAGTTAGTGCCATAGTTGAAAACAAGCCAAAAAGCCAAAACCGGGCAGAGTCAAAGCCAAGTCTAGTCCTGTGATAGAATGTGACACCAACCTTCAAGTAATTTTGAATAAATGGCTACCCCAGGCAGGGGAAGAATAGAGGATAATAATAATAAAAAAGGAGAAGAATAATCTGTTCCCTTTTTAGGTTGTACATTAAAATATAATAATTTTATTAATAAGTTTTAGAATTTCATAAATGTCTTTTGTTCATAGCCCCCACTTTTCTCCCTAACCTCTGCAAGGTCCATTCCTTCCCCAACTTCGTGTGCATTTTTTTCTTTTCCTAATAGCCCAAGGTGTGAGGCCATCTGCAAGGAGTGGCTTGACCTACCAGGGGTCACAGCCTCAGAAACCCTGTTTCTCTTCCTCCTAGAAGCCACCAAGTGTTAAGGACTGTGCATTTTATAAATGCAAAGGTTCTGTCTTAGCAATTCTGCACCTCACCCGGCACCCATGTCTTCACATGAACTTTTGAAAAACAAGCAAGCAAGCAAGCAAACAAACAAACAAACAACCATATCTCAGAGAGTCCTAGTAGTCTCAGGCATAAGGCTGATTTAATGACAAGCCTTTGGATTAGAGTTTTTCTGCATTTTAATATTGATTTTCTTTATATTGCTAATACTTATCTAGAAGTGGGAAAAAAGACACCACCACCAAAATGGCTGCAAAATTAATGGTATCATAAATAATGTTTTTGAGATTCAAATTTAGTGTTCTAGCCAAATATTACCACCTCCATCTTACATTGTTTCCATGGGCTGGGATTAATGAGTGGGACTTAACCACAGTAGACAGACCTCCACCCTCAGCCAGTCTCCTCTTCTGTTCTTCACCTGAAGCTTGAAGCTGATCGTGCTGTGTGTGTGTGGATGCAGTTTTCATTGTCTACCGAGCACTTATTATTACATGCTGAGATAGAATACCACAATAATAACCTTAACTTTATTTTTCTCCAAGTGCATCTTAACTTCATTTCCTTTCTAGTGCATATTCTTTCGTGCTACTGAAATGCAAAACAAGAAGACGAAGATTGAGGTCTGTACTAATTATTTAAAAATATGGATGAAGCACAAATGAAGTTGGATAATATCTTTTTAGCGAAATGCTATGATGCTCTGTTTTTTTTTTCTTCATATAATTTGCCTTGAATATCGGAGCTTTGGTCTTGATTCTTAAGGAGTTTATTTTCTGTTGGTCTCTCTGTGTGAGAGACGGGTTGGGAAAGAGGAAGAGAGAGAGAGAGAGGGAGAGGGAGAGGGAGAGGGAGAGAAGGTAGAGGGAGAAGGAGAGAGAGAGAGAGAGAGAGAGAGAGAGAGAGAGAGAGAGAGAGAGAGAGAGAGAGAGAGAGAGAGAGAGAGAGAGCGCCTCATCTGTTTGGGCTTCAGCAAGGACTTGGTTGTGTCGGGGTGGAAGAGAAGCAGACAGGGAGCAGGATGGCCTGTGGGAGCTGAGCATGTGGACTACAGCCATTTTCTCTTGGGAGACCAAACTCTTCCCTCCCAGGCTTTGACCTCCTGGCTCTATCTCCTTCATTAAGCCCCGCCTCTTAAAGGTTCCATTCCTCACCACTCTCTGGGGACTAAAGCTTTCAGTATGGGGGCCTTTAGAGGCCCCACTCAAACCACGCATATTCAAACCTTGGCATGGCCCTGTGCCACGCTCCATGTAGTCCTTTCTCAATACGTTTATCAGAAATGTAGACTTACTTGGTGTGAATTCACCTGGCCCTTTCAGGCAAAGGAAAGAGCATTTCCCATTTAGCGCCACTCCCCAAGTATAATCAGTTGTCATGGACTTCAGGATTTGTTTATTATTTCAGCTATTATTTCAACTGCAATGAAGTTGAATGAGAATAATAACCCATTGCCAGAGTTCTACCAATTGTAACCATTATGGCAGAAACAGTTTTCATATATTTAATTTTGTTCGCATCCCAGAAGCTAAGTGCTTTCAGCTATTGAATTCATCAAGAGTTTATTTTTTATTCAGAATGGCTCTGAAAAAAAGTTTTTCTAACGAACATCACTTTCCCCCTCCCCCCCCCATTCAAGAGGTATTTATTCGGTTTCTCTTCCCCCTTCCTCCCTTTCACACTGAAAATTACTATCCTTTGTCCTTTGTCTGCAGCTTGAGCAGGCTTGCTGTGGAGTGGTCTAATGAGGAAATTGCCACTGGGATGTTGATGGCAGTCACACCTCTTTGCCACCGTAGGCTTTCTCTGCTTGGTGACCAACACTCTGGGCTGTGTCTGCAGCACGCGTGTTCTTCTGATGGCCTCATTTGCTATAATGTTGACATAAAGCTTGCTACAGCCATGCCCAATTGCACGACTCATAATTAGTCTGAATAACATTTTCCATTTTAAACCCCGATTTTTATGGGGGTTTACTGCTTGGCCCATAAAACCACGTTCCAAACTGAGACTTGGCATAATTTTTAGCATAAGCAAATTTACCATAGCTATAAATCACTGGCTCTGGTCTTGACCCTCGAAGCGAAGAGCAAGCTCAAGTGAACCGGGGCAGGGGCAACAGGTTTGTGTGAGAGGCACAGCATCTCTGTTGCAGCTAGTGCTGCTCACCATGCTGTGCAACCTCAGCAGCCTACCTGGACCAGGGTGGTTCAATGACGTGATTCGGAACATGAACATCCGAGTTGAGCTATTCTTTTCAGAGACAGATATGTGTGTGTGTGCGCGCATGCACATGTGTGCATCTCTCAAGAAACGGTTTAAGATTCCTAGAGAAGACAAGAATGGCATGAATTAGGGGCATGTGATGATACGAGGCCCCCTGAAAAACATTCCTCAACAGGATTGCTCTGTTTTGTGATCAAACATGCCTGGTTGGAATTCCAGCACCTGCTCCCATTTCCTCCACTTCCCTCCACCACCAAAAGGACACTGGCTGTCAGCCATGAGAGTAAACAAACATTCTTATTTCAAGTCATTTACCTGACAGGGCCAAATTCTGTGCTGTGCTGTGGCGACTTTCCAAGCAGGTCCTGGGCAGCACCTGTTACTCGGGAGCTCAATACAAACGTGTACTGGGACCTTTCCCAAGCTCGCTGAAGCAGAAACCGTGGAACGATGCCCAGAGATCTGCCCTTTCATCAGTGCTTCTGATGCCTGGGAGGGTTAAGAGCCAGTGGCGCGGTGGCTTGGACGAAGCGCTCGGTGATCACAGGGACCATCGCCACAGCTCAGCTCTCAAAGCCCCCCATGCCTTTGTGTTCAAGCTTGGTCCTCAGCCTTTCATGCTACTAGGAGGTGAGGGGACCCTTAGGATGTAGGGCACGTGGAAGGAGGTTAGGTCATGAAGACACTGAGATGCTTGCTTTCTTTTATCTTCTCCTTGCTTCCTGGTTGCCAGTGGGTGAGTAGCCATCCTCACCAAGTAACCCCATGTTCTTGTCCTGAAGTACTGTTGCCATATTATGTAAAGATCACACAGGTTGTGTATATACAACCTGGCTTGATCCCTGGGCTCTCTAACCTTTGGCATTTCTTGACCTCCCGGAGCCTCTGTTACTTTATGTATAAAATGGACACAACAGAAAAGAAAAAACAACTGAAAATAAGCAGTTCCTAAAATTTATGTATTTGTTTACTTATTTATTATTTTTGAGGCAAGGTTTCATTATTTATAGTTCTGGCTGGTCTAGAACTTGCTATGTAGACTAGACTGACCTTGTACCCCCCAGAATTCCACCTGCGACTGGCTCTCAAGCGCTGGGATTAAAGCCATGAGCCATCAGGCGCTACGAAATATTTATGTTTTAGCATCCACACAGGCAGGTTTCCTTCTGGAAAATTCATATACACTTGATTCTGGAGGACGCTCCCCCCTTCTCCTCTACCTATTCACCTCCTCACACACTCTCTATTTTTGACACCCTCAATTTCCCCTTTCACTTTTATTAAATGACCTACCTACTTGGAACCCTCAAAACATTATATGGAATGTAATTGAGTAATGCTTAACAGTTATGATACAGTAGAGACAAGAGGGAGAAGCTATGCTTTCAATGAATTAATGAAGATGAGATCCTTAGGCCTGGGGTCCTAACACACACAGTCTACTCTGTGGTTGGAGCTTTTGGGAGTGGCAGTTTGTGTTCCCTGCCACCGTGGTTGTTGACGTCAACCAATTCTCTTTTTCAATAATACAACCCCAGACACGTAGAAGGATGGCTGTGGATAATAAAGGCAAATCAAACAAGAAGTGACAAACAGGGTTGTTTTTCTAAAAACAAGGAAAAATGTCATTTCATGTAATAAAATTTCATGAAGTTAAATAACCTGCTTTTCAGGTTATTTAGCTACAAGTTAATCAGTTAGTGGAACATACATAAAATGCTCATAATGTTTGAGGAATTTATTCATTGGAATGCTTTCTGGGGATGATTTGAAAGCACTTAGATGGTGTGTATAGAATACTGTGTAGAAGAACGTTACTGCAGAAGTTACACGGCTATATCATGTCAAAGATTAGGAGTCTGCCATGACCCTTCAGCAGTGACTGCATACAGTTCTGTTACCACTTACAGCTCTGCATCTTTGTCTCACAGTCTGATGCCAAAGAAGACGACCCCTTCCGGCTTTCTGTGTGCTCTGTTTCTTCTCCAGTACTCTGGGAAAGCACCCAGACACAAAAGCTCCTTACAAGATGGAAAGGGTTCGTTTAGTTTACTTCAAGTCACGGTCCATCATGGATGGAATTCATGAAGCAGACGCCACGAGGAACATGGCTTGCTGGCTCATTCTCTCACTCCCTGACAGGCTCACACTTAGCTCTATACAGAGCAGGACTGCCTGCTTAAGGGCGGTGCTGTCCTTAGTGGGATGGGCCCTCCTGCATCAATAAATGACCAGTATACTGCCCCCACCCTACAGACATGTATCTGATCCATGCCATTCCTCCATGGAGTCTTTCCTTCCAAGTGACTCTAGATGGTTTAAAGTTGAAAATAGCTAGCTAGCGCACAATCTAACTTCCATAAAAAATTTACTTGGAATATAAATACCCTGTAATGGTAAGTTCTCAAACAGCCATCTGTGATATTTGACATGCCAAAGGCTGTAGTTGTTATGGTGGTGGTGGTCGTCACCATCATCACCATCATCACCATCATCATCATCATCATCATCATCACCATCAACAGCTTCAGCCAGGTGTTATGTAAACCAGGCTAATCTTTTTTTTTTTTTTCAGTTTCAGGAAGTCTCTTTTTTTTTTTTTTCCCTCATGGTTTATTTTTTTTTTATATTTAAAAATTTCCATCTCCTTCCCTCCTCCTCCCCCCTCCCTCCCCTCCTCCTCCCCCTTCCCTCCCCTCCTTCTCCCCCTTCCCTCCCCTCCCCTCCACCCATACCTCCCCTCCCTCCCTCTCAAGGCCAAGGAGCCATCAGGGTTCCCCATTCTATGCTAAGACCAGGGTCCTCCCAACTCCCCCCTGGTCCAGGAAGGTGATGGACCAAGCTGAGAAGGCTCCCACAGAGCCCGTCCATGAAGAACAATCAGAGCCCAGAGCCATTGTCCTTTGCTTCTCAGTCAGCCCCCGCTGTTGGCCACACTCAGAGAGACGGGTTTGGTCGCATGATCCATCAGTCCCATTCCAACTGGAGTTGGTGATCTCCCATTAGTTCTGTCCCACCGTCTCCATGAGTGAACGCACCCCTCTCGTTCCTGACTTTCTCCCTCATGTTCTCGCTCCTTCTGCTCCTCATCAGGACCTTGGGAGCTCAGTCCAGTGCTCCAATGTGGGGCTCAGTCACCTTCCCCATCTGTCGCCAGCTGGAGGTTCCCTCACGGTCCTGACTTTCTTTCTCATGTTCTCTCTCCTTCTGCTCCTCATCAGGACCTTGGGAGCTCAGTCCAGTGCTCCAATGTGGGGCTCTGTCATTTTCTTCATCTATCGTCAGGTGGAGGTTCTATGGTGATATGCAAGAAATTCATCAGTATGGCTATAGGAACTGGCTTTTTCAGGCTCCCTCTCCTCAGCTGCCCAAGGAACTAACTGGGGGCATCTCCCTGGAAACCTGGGAACCCCTCTAGGGTCAAGTCTCTTGACAACCCTCAGGTAGCTCTTTAAATTAGGATATATGCTTCCCTGCTCCCATATCCACCCTTCCTATATCCCAAGCACCCCATTCCTCCGAGCTCTCCCCGTTCTTCCCTTCACACTTTTCTCTCCCCATCTTCCCTTGGCCCAGTCTTGCCCAACCCTCAAGTTCCCAATTTTGCCTAAACCAGGCTAATCTTGAACTCCCAACTGGCTGAGCTTGGCCTTGAACTCTTGATTCTTCTGATCTCATCTTCCAGGCACTGGGATTACAAGTGTGTTCCATCATGCCTGACCCTGGTTTTGTCATTATTAGCCTGATTGGAAACAAGAACTTTAACTTTGAAATTTAGAATTTCTACATTGAAAAGCTTTGATTGGTTTATTGTTTTTTTTTTTTTTTTTTTTTTTTTTTTTTTTTTTTTTTTTTTTACGCTTTTCTATGAGCCTAGACACATACAGGCACATTTCTCTCCATAGTTCGTCTTTCTGTCTGTCCATCCTAGACTTGGCTTTTTAGGTGACGACATAGACACAATTCAATTCAAACATTTCATTCATAAACTGAATCTAAATGCAGGTTAAGACTAATGTAAAGGGAGGCTAAGTTGTTGCATCTTGAGTACAGCATATGAACCAGATACGGCAAGGTGATACAAAGTCTTTTCAGAAAGCATCCTCACAGGTGGAAGTGAGAAGGAGAGAGGGTTGCTTGGGAGTGGCTTAAGTCAAGTCCTAAGGTGATGGTCAATTGTGGGAATCTGGAAAGCTGACTTTTCTGAGAGTAGAGGTAAAGGGCAGAATGCAGCTTCCAGGGGAGAGAGGCTCTCACTCCCTACCCCACCCAGGGTGGTTCCCTACCCTATTTTGAGTGGAAGAGAAGATATTGCAAACCGTCAGCCGCTCTCCTGAATCTAACAGTGTGATCATGTGTTCTTCGATCTTATTTTGTTATCATTTAGAGTGTCTTGTATTATTTTTTTCTTGCCAAATGATCTTTACATCCCAGAATCAGTGTGCATGTGCTATTAAATGTCGTTTCTATGTGACAACCCCTTTGAATGTGCTACTAACATGGCTTACTAATATCTTGTTGAGGACTTTTCTATTGTTGTTCATTGCAGGTATTGATCTATAGCTTCGTTGTTTTTTTTTTGTTTTGTTTTTTTTCGAGACAGGGTTTCCCTGTAGTTTCTAGAGCCTGTCCTGGAACTAGCTCTTGTAGACCAGGCTGGCTTCAAACTCAGAGATCCACCTGCCTCTGCCTCCCGAGTGCTGGGATTAAAGTAGCTTCATTTTATGTATAGATAGGTTTTGCATTTGGCCTTGAAAAAGAAAGCATTTGGAAGAGCCCCTCCCTCCTGTGGAAGAATCCGAAGGGCTGACATTATGTCTGCTTCTGTGGTTCATTTAGTCACTTATTCATTACTGTACGAATAAAAATATTTTAGTGATCTAAAATGTGCTATGTTCCTGTTCACTATTCTCTTAAAAAATGATGTACTGACTTCTCCTTGGCAGCTTCCTGTTTAACTGAATGATAGTCTTTTCCAGGTCTGAAAATATTCAGTTGGGTTGGGCTCACCATTATATTTAAATTACACATTACCACAAGTAGACTGGCCATGTTTTTTTCTTAAACTTAAACTCATTATTTGAAAATATTTTACATGTGTACAGTATATCTTGGTCTTATCCACTTCTCATTTTCCCCTCCAGCTTCCCAAGACCAACATCCTGTCTTACTCTCAACTTCATGCATGCCTTGTATAACGTTTTATTTACTTTTTAACCCACGGAGTCCAAATAGTGCTGCACATTTGAACATGGGTACGGCCATTTACAAGTGGCCACACTTTTATTAAAGAAAAGCAACTCTCCATCCTCTGCAGCCATCAACTGCGCCTCAGATGGGGTGGGGACCTACCAGTTCTCTCCCTCAACACTGAAGCTTTTAACTGGCTCAGTCTCTGAGTTCGTGTGTGTGTGTGTGTGTGTGTGTGTGTGTGTGTGTGTGTGTGTGTCTGTCAGCCATGCCGTGTCAGGAGACCAGTGTTTCACGACACTTTGCCACATCCTCTGCCTCTTTCATTCTCTCCAGCACCTCTTGCATGAGGTTCTCTGAGCCTTGGCAGGGGCTGCGATAGTTATAGATGTCTCCTCAACAACTGAGCACTTTTAATTGCTTCTTCTCAGCGTTTTGAACAGTAATGCCTCTCTGCATTCAACACTACCCGCTGCAGTAAGAAGCTTCTCTGACCAAGGTTAGGAGCAGAGCAAATCTAGATGTAAACATAAATATGCAGACGGCAGTTTGACAACATGGCCACTTAGAAAAAACACCACTGAAATGTTCTTCCCTAGCGCCCGTGACTTCCCTAAGCCATGGGTTTTGACTCTGCTTACTGTGCCAGACACGAATTCTCTCTTGTAAAGCGGGTCTCAAATCCAGCCAGGTAGGTGGCCGGTTACCCCACAGACAGTCTAGCCTGAGCACATCTGGCCTGGCAGGCCAACGTTGTAGAATGTGGGGTCCAATGCTGGATAAGATCGCTGATGTCTTTTCTTCCCTGGCAGCTGCATAGAACCTTCCAGCTCTATGAAAGCTAGCCAGTGGTGAGAGTTTTCTGGTCAGTTCAAGACTGGTTTCTCTGGGTTCTGAAATGTGTGGTGTTTTTAGTAATAGGATCTTACCATCTAGTTACGGGGGTAACCCAAAGAAACAGCAATAGCCTGTATTGCTTTGAGTGCCTGTGGGTGCTCTCTGACCAATAACTACTAGGGAGGCAACCCACGCCTGCGCTGAGATTTTAATTTAATAACTGATGTTTTCTGGGTGTAGCAATGTTCACTCATGTAGGCTCCTTCTCAGATTTCTCTAAAAGTTACAATATTAATTAGCTTACAAGCGAGTGGAGCATCCTAAGGCCTCTTCATGCCTCCTTAGTTTTGAAAAACCCTTCCTCCTTTGCCCTACCCTGTCCTCCTGTCCCCTTCTTCACTTAAACCTTTAGCCCTGGGGTTCTCCACCCAACCCCTGCCCCTTCATGTGCCATGCGCTCCACTATCCCCTTATTATACTTTCTACTTGGGTTGGAAGACGTGGATTTCCAGGTAGCTTCTTCATTCTTATTTCTTTTGTTAAACTTTCCTTTATCTTCCCATTTCCTCACCCCGCCATGCAGCGGTTTGCTTGATTCAGTTCCCAGAGTTTCCCATCCATTCTGTGATTTCACATTTAGTCTGCTGTCCCCTCTCTCTGAATGTCCTTCTCCACACCAACAGACCATTTTTAGCTTTCTAGTTTTCACATGTTTCATGTTAAACATGCACAAGATTTTAAACTAGGATCCTCAGATGAGAGAGAACCCGAGGAGGGTTTTTTGGGGTGCAGGGCAGGGAATCTAGGTTACCCCATTCACTGTAATATTTTCCAGTTCCATCCATTTACTTGCAAATCCAGTGATCTTATCTTTTCAGCCGAATCATATTCCACTGCGGTGGACATGCACCACATTTTTCGTATCCATTCTTCAGTTGATGAACACTTAAGTTGCTTCCATTTTCTTGCCTTTGTTAACAGAGTGTCAATGAACACAGATGCACAAGTATGTCCGTTGTAAGATATATACCCAGGAGTGGTCCGAGCGGAGTATATGTTAGATCTACTTCTAGTTTTTGAGAAACCTCCAGAGTGACTCCCACCAACAGTACAAGAAGGTTCTCCTTCCCCTGGCTCCACAGCGTTATTGGCTGCCATTCGTGTTTCTGCGGATGGTCATCCTGAGTCATGGATAGACTCAGCACGGTCAACCTTTCCTGGCCATTCCTGCTCTTTCTTCTGAGAACCCTCTGATTGGCTTCATAGACCATTTTTTTTTTAAATTCACATTTATTTTCTTGGTGTTCAATTTTGTTTTTTTAGTTTCTTGTATATTCCAGATTCTAATCTTCCATCACACAGGTAGGTGGCAACAATTTCCTCTTGTTCTGGGGGTATCTTCTTTACATGATTAAACTATAAAATTTTTTAAAAACTAGAATTAGGGTATATATCTCCACTTATTCTGCCTTTCAATAGAATTTCCTTTGGATTGGTACTGACTTTTTTGTTTATATGTCTAATTTTTATAGCTATCATGAATTGGATATTCTAAAACAGATGTTGGGGTCTTGGGAGATAGTCAGAAAGTATTTGCTCTGTAAGCAGACGGTTTTTGTGTCCAATCCCTGGAACCCATGTGAGTGTGGGATGGTGGCGGCACACACTTGTGACCTCAGGTCAGGGAAGATGGGGATGGGAGGATCCCTGGAGATGGCTGGTCAGACTGTCTAGTGTAATTGGTGGGCCCCAGTGCCATGAGAGATCCTGTCTAGAAGGAGGCAGATGGCATTTCTGAGGATGACATTCAAGGTTGTCCTCTGGTCACCACACACATGTATACCTATGCATGCACACACATGCCACATGCACCCAGACATGAACACACTCATTAAAAAGGAAATAGTTTTGAATTATTCATCCCAATGAAAGCTGGCATGTGTGTGTGTGTGTGTGTGTGTGTGTGTGTGCGTGCGCGCACGCGAGAGAGAGAGAGAGAGAGGGAGAGAGAGAGAGAGAGAGAGAGAGAGAGAGAGAGAGAGAGAGAGAGAGAGAGAGAGAAGCGCTTGTGTACACAGGAGGCCAGGGACTATACTGGGCATCCTGTTCAATGGCTCTTCGCCTTTTTCTTTAGAGAGAGGTGATCTCAAGGACCCTGGAGTTAGGCTCGTGGCCAGCAAGCCCCAGTGACCCTCCAGTTGCTGCCCTCTCACAGCATGGGAGCTACAGATGCGCACGTGACCATGTACAGCTTTTTACATAGGTTCTGGGGGCTTGATAGCGGGTCTTTTATACTTGCATAGAAAGTGTTCTTACCTGTTGGACCATCTCCCTAGCCCCATGAAGGCCACTGACGTTTTTATACTTATTTTGTAAGTGAATCACTTTAGTTCCTAAATTCTCTTAATAGTTTCTGTGTGATTGTTCCGGGGAACACCTTTGTTTTTAAAGAAGGCTTTGACGCCTGGTGTAAGATAGTCTCTAAAATGATCACCATGCCTATTTGACCCTTGCTGCTTAAACTCAGCTGCTGTGTTGGTGCATAAACGCCTAGCAGGGCCCTGAATCTGGGATTTCCCATCCTCCTTCCTCACCTGTCTGTGCACCCCTGCTTTGCCCTGTGCTGGCTCCTGCTCTGCGGTGGTTATGCAGCCACTATAATCCTATGTTCCAACTGCGCTATTTTACCCTCTGTCAGTTCAAATGTCCCTGCAGCTCTGTGTATACACCATCCTCCTAGTCTTTGTCTTCCCTTTTCTCTCTCCACAAGCCGGGCCAGAGTCCTGAAAACAAGCTGCCCCTCTTATTTCATTTGCTGTGCACAAATACATGCACAGAACTACATATCAATAATGAACTTAAACGTCACTGAGTGCTTGCTAGGTTCCTGGGGCCTGTGCCAACTTGAGATGCTCCCTCCGTCCCCATAGAACTTGTATTTTATGGGGAATCTGACGGTGAAAGGGAGCAAAGTGCCTGCTTTCGTGACAGAGAAATACTATTCCATATGAAAACTTTGCACTTCTGTACAATTTGTTTATTATTATGCGCATGGTTTATTTTTCCATGCATTCATTATTTCCTTTACTTGCTTGGGAAGCCCCGTGTGAGACAAAGCCACACGCTATTCACTCTGCAGATCTCAGCCAAGACTTGCTCTTGGTGACTGAATAATGTCCTTCAAACTTTTCTAGTTGGTTCCCTAAGGCGTTTCATGCGACAGCCCACTACACCTTCCTTCAGGTCTGAAGCTTCAAAGAAGCAATGGGGAAGTGGGTGTGGCGAGCGGAGATGGCAGCAGTTTGGGTCTTGGGTGGCATATCTGCTGTGCTAAATGAGAGAGGGCACTCTTACCTGTGGTTTGCTAATTATTAGTGTCTTTTCCCCCTCATAGAACAAAGAAGCAAGGAAGAAGTTTCTTTAAAAGAAAAGCCAAAGAATGATTGCATATCTTTCCCCTTGACATTCCTGAGCAAGAACGGGCTAGATGGTGCCATTTTCAATTCTTGCCCTGACTAGTATTGTTTGAGGGATTTTTTCTTTTCCTTCAAATTATGCTGATTTCTTACACTTTTTTTTGTGTGTGTACACTACATCCTCACAGAAAACTTAAGGTTTCTTATCTATTACTCTATATACTAAATAGAACTCATCCCCCAAATTTGGTACAGAACTAGCCTCTGGGATGCTGAGAGCTTGGAGTCCATCTCTCTGTGAGGATGGGGGAGCATCCTAGGCCCCTAGACAAAGCATCCACAGACATTGTACTTAGATGTTCTTCCCTCATTTTCTTCACCCGGCAAACTCCCATTGAGAAAGAAACTGGGTGTTGTCTTAGAAGACTCAGAGACTCATGCTTTTGTTATAGATTTTGTATGCTTTTGTTATAGATTTTTCTCTCTATCCATCTGGCTTAGGAGCCCTGTTGTGCCCTGAGGAAATGCACAGAACAATTCCATAAGGAGCTTAGGAAAAGCTCCGAAATCATTTCTGGAAGTTTTGAAGATTGCCTCAGGGGTTTCTCCAAACCTGAGTGGAGACTGGCTATCTCTCTTGGCAGGTTCAAACAAGAAGCAACCTGAAGTTCTGATACCTTAGCATTGAACCAAAAGTTTCTCTGAGTAAATTTCAAGTGGGAGTACAAATTAAATCTACATGTGTCACTAAAATTCTAGTCTGTGTTGGTCACACGTCACAGGTGACAAAATGCTGGTCCCAGAGCAGAGAGTGGCTGGCCAGCAGCACACACTGAACCTACTTTTTTGATTGGTTAACTATTTGTGGCCACTTCCTGCATGTGCCAAGAATCTTTAAAGTCAGAATGTAAACATGAGCCAAGTAAATAGGATGTTTTTATAATAAACATTTGCATTTGGCTTATGGCAAAGATTGGGAATGTGATGTCCTAACGCTGCCAGTTTTAACCACTGAAATCTTGTAGTTTTTCAGAACTGACAAGGCGCCAAGAGAATGTTCAAAGTCTTACATAAGGTGTAACTTGTTTTAAAGTAGTTCCTACGAATGCCTGTTCAGTTGTTCCTACGAATTCCTGTTCAGTTGTCTCTTCTGCAAATGCCGTTGAGAAGAGGAAAGGGAGACACTAAGATTCTACTCCAAGCATTTCTCGAGGATGCAGTCACCAAATGAATAAAGAAGAGGACAACAGCTAAAGGCTATGGTGAGAGATGCTGGATTCCCATGCGTCTGATTTTATAATGCAACCTCGCTCATCTGTGTTTTCCGGAGAGCCGAGTAACTTCTTGAGTGTGTCTGTTTTATGACTGCCAAACGTGCTTCTTCTGTTTTGTTTCCTGCAGGAGATTAATCAGTTATGTGCCCAAAGTCAAACACGAACTTCAATGTCAAGTGCCTGCATTGCCTCTGGGATGCTTTCATTGATCCTGCTAAACTTTGCTCCCTTTTCATCCCCACCTCCAGACTTTCTGATGGCCTTGCATTTTTGAGGCTTTTGCTTTGTTTTGCTGTTCTGAAGTATGGGAAGGAGGAGTCTTAAATCTTTTAGGCATCAAGGGCTAGTTTGTGGAGCAACACTATGTTGAAGACACTATAATGTTAGCCAGTAGGACACTCTATACTTGCTATTTAATTTATGCATAGCCACTCATAGGTTATGGTATTTTTTTCCGAGGTTGTACATATGCAGGACTGTAGGCTCAGAAAGGCTAAGTAACTTACCTAAAGTCTTTTAAATGGCAGAACTGGGATTTGAACACGGGCACATTGATCATGATTCTGTGGCCTTAACTGCGGCTCTAAGGGGCTTTCTGTGCTTGCCTACGAGACAGTCCCTGGGAGGATGGCATCCCAGTGAAGTCCCAGCGCCTTTGTCGTCAGGTGCGATGTGTACCATCTATCCAGCGGTGATTCCCGCTCTACTATCTTTCTCTAGGTGTTGAAGATTCATTAACATCTGCCTCCTGCCTGAGGATGCAGCATGGTTAGCTTCCCCCCCCCCCCCCCCGATCCTGCCACCACAGCTTCCCCATCATGACGGGCTGTGCTCTCAAACCATAATCCCCCATAAAACATTTGTCATTACCCTGTTTCTGTCAGATATTTGTTGTCAAGTCAACACAGCAAGTAGCTGATACGGGCAGTCAAGAATTTTCAGCAATCCCCCCCCCCCCCGTTCTTGGGCGCTAAGCGTGATGACTCTAAACCCGAGCTTGCAACGTCGCCGTCGCTGTTGTGCTGCTAATTGACTTAGAAACGGCTTCCTGGCACGAGTCTTTCAATAAGACATCAAGGTAATTTGTGCTGGCGAGATGACGAGCTGGGCTCAACCCCTGGGGCCCACCGTGGAAGAAAAGTACTCCTTCACATTGTCCTCTGATATCCACACGTATGCCACCCGAGTAATAAACAAAAGGAAAAGACAAAGATCATTTCATGTAAAGGGTTCTAAAAGGTGTACTTGCTGTGGAAAAGAAGTTAAGGAAAACGATGTCTTCTGGCTTTCCCGTCTGAACACTCATGGCTGGAATATGACACCTGAAGGACCTGCAGCCAGCATGCAGCCACGAGAACAACGGAGGGGAGGAAAAAGAGGGCTCGTGATGGCAGGCACAGCAAAATTGCTGAAAAACACGTGGGCAGTGATTGCTAAATCGATCCTTTCTAGAACCATCTTATGTTTAAACCTTTTATTTATGGAAAAAAAAAATGTGCTCAATTGATGACGACATTTTGAGTTGAGTGACCCCCCCCCCAAGCATGGCAGTTGGTACATCTGTGTTCCAGACCATGCTTCCCTCCTTCCAGATCTTCCATGTATCATATTCTCCTGCAGATGCCGTTGGTCTCTTTGTGTATATGGGTGTATATGTTTTATAGTTTGTGTTAGGCTAGGAATTGGCTTGAAGATGTTCTAAACAGATGTTTGAGAGTTTCCCAAAGAGAGAGATTGTGAACAAAATTGGGTAGTTTTGACTTCGAGAACTAAATATTTACAGTTTCTACACGCCTCTAAGGCTATCCAGGAAGGAAATTGTAAGTAAGTGTTCTATCACACAGAGTGGAATGAGGAATGCGTACAAGGACCCTCCAGGGACTATCGTGCTACGCGGAATTCTATGCGTCTTTAAGCCGACCTGCGGAGTGCAGTGTACAGTGAGCTGGGAGGAGGTTTGGGTTCTTCCAGGACCTTTCCTCCTCTTGGGATCACCCCACCTGTGATGAAGGAGGCTCATCTACCTCTGTGTTATTCTCATTACCAAGAGGTACTTCAAAGAATTTGAGTAGAGCAGACCCCTCTCTCTGCTGAAGTTTCCGGGCTGATTTCTCGGCTCATCTCAAGTGTGCCAAGATCACGAGTAAAGGAAACATGTTCAAGCGAATATGCGTCTGGGTTTTATTTACTTTCATTTGTACAGTGTTGTAGTATCTGGGAGGCATGTGGCCACGGTCCTTTAGCTGTGACAGGGTGTCCAGGTCAGCAGTCTGGGTCTGCCTTTCACAAACCAGACCCTTGGCAGTCATTTCCTGTGAAGCTCATGGTGACAGGGACTATTTCTTTCCTTGTTCGTTTGGTTTGGTTAGGATGGGCCTCTCAGATTCCCGACACAAAACTACATACTCACAAAGAGAATCAGGCTTGTCTCCAACGCTATCTCAGTTTACTACAATTGGGTGTTAGTTGTTTTGCTTTGTTTTGTTTTTTTAATTGATGTAAGCAACCATATATAGTGTGCCGGGTGCCTTTCTCAGGGATCTCAGAGGTACTGTCATTCTTCTAGATAAGATGGCTAGTCATTTAGGAAGCATCTCCTTGGTTTGTCCTGTCTCAGTAACCAAGGTAAGTTCACCTGCCTCTGGCTGTGTTTCTCTTAGTGAAGACAAAAGCTCTTATATACTTTTAATTCCCAGAACTCAGCAAAGGGCCTGGTCCCTAGAAGCAACTGATTCATAAGCCTTCTTATTTTCTTCTTATGACTTCATGAGACAACAAAAAAGACTGAAAGGCAAACAAAGAGATTGGATCTTATATACTCTGATCTTATATATCTGAGCATGACAAAGAGCTAAGCAGAGTCCCACTGCATTGGCGTTTTGCGTGAAGCCAGGGATTCTGAGAGGTGGATGTTCTCCAGGACCTGATTTGTCCTGCACAGGGGCAAGAAGCCAGAGGTGTATTTGCAGGAAATTCATGGTGCTCTTGTTACAGTTCTGGGAGCCAAAGCAAAAGAGGCCCCCTTGTCTCTGAGCCTGGGTTTTGAATTGGCAAGCACATTAACAGGGCATATCCAGAGTTGCTAAAAAAAAATTGGAAAGTTGGAAAAACACTGACTCTAGAGTTATAATTGTCTGATTATGGACAAACTGTATGGAAATTGAAAATTTAATAAGGGAGCTGGCTTAGCAAGTGGGATGGAGACTTTCATATAATTGGTCAACACAGTGAACAGAAATACATTTCAGTGTGTTAGTTGTAACTTGACAAGCTCAGAATCTTCCTGCTCCCAAGCATAACGATGGCAGGGCCACATTCGTGTGGTCCGTCAGGCTTTCCCCACTCACCAGAATCCAGAGTGCCATTGTACAAAGCAAGGAGGCTACGTGGGTCGCTGTAAGGAGAATGTCTTTATTGAAACATACGATTTTATGTTCTTTGTGTCCTTTTCAAAATACGGTGGGAAGCATATAAAAGTACGAGAACGCTCTGCCTGTGAAGGAAACCAACACAGAGGTAAAGAGAGTTGACTCAGAAGGGGAAACTTAAGGCGGAGACCTGGGGAGCTTTAGTGTTTATAGATGTGATCGCCAACTCCTAGCATTCGCGTTAGTATCTGAGTTCGTTTCCAGATCAGAAGAAAAGGCTAGCTTTGGGATGGTGCCCATCAACACATGGTTAGGAATTCTCAAGAAAATTGATGTAATTGTATATTCCAGTTGTCTTCTTTCTACCACAGCGCCCCATCATCGCAGAAAAACATGGCCTTCCTTTTTATGCTTGGGCAAATGGTGACTGATGGATAAACAGGACTGTAAAGTTAAGGCCACCTCCAAAAGTTTCAAAAGGACTCTCTCCATTCTCCCCGCCCCCCTTTCCTTTCTACTTCTGCTTGTGAAACTGCAGTTTCTAGAAATGCTGGTAGACCCAGCTCAGAGATACAGGGGGAAAAAAAAAGAGATGAAGTGTGAGTACAGCCAATGGAGTAGCTGAGAAGTGAGATAGGCTCATCACTGCTGGTGGAGGATTCACGATGGGAATGACAGAATCCAAGGCCCCAGGAGAAATCAGGATAGCCACTTTGATTTGTGTTTAGACTGTTACATGATTTTTATCTTCTCCTTTAAATCGCTTATATTTGAGTTTTCTATCATCATACCTGTTTTCTATGGATTTGTTAGGGGTTGTGAGGTAAGCAAAGTTTACTCTTCTGAGAAGAGATGGTGTTAGATCGAAACCAAGCAACCAGACTCAATCAGGTAGAATAAGACAAGGCCCTGGAGGGCCTTTGTGTATAAGTCATTGGTTTTGACTTTTCTCAAGCTTGTGGAATGCCTTTTCAAGTGATATTTTGCCACTCTCTCTAGCTGATAAAAGTGAGCATCTGTGATCGGGGGACACGATCTGTTGAGTGATCAAAAGGTGTATCGTCCAGTTGCCGTCACAAAGAACAATGGCCCTGACAGACTCAGCTGCTTTCTCTGCTGGGGCCCCACAGACACACCTGGAGCAGTCCCAGGCTACCTGCAAGGGGGAATATGAAAAGTATTTTAATGGAATATTCTAGACCAGCTCTAATGTTCTGGGTGGAGGGCAGAGTAGGAAAGAAGGCAGATGCATCGAGAGTAGCGAAGCCCGTGTTCGATTTGATGAATTGCTACTTTAGACAGTGAGAAACTGAGCGGATGCTAAGGAAGAGCAAGGCAAAATATAAATGGTGGGAAGTAACGAGCTCCTCCATGGGGGGAGCTTATAAATATTTAGACAGGATTGTTTTCATTTAAAAAAAAACATGTCTAGTGTCTAAGGGGTTGATCTTCTGGATTCCTTTTAGTTCAATTATGGTATGGTTCGTTCTCTTCTAGAAGAACCTTTTTAGCTGAAAATGCTATTTCACTAAAAGGAAACAGATTTGCAGCAGGATATATAAGACATATTGCAATCTATAATCACTGATGTATTAGCTGCAAAGCATATGATTAATTCAAATTTTGAAGGCTCTGTCACTCCTGATATTATTTGAGGAAGAAGCTGATAGATAGCTCAGACCCACAGAGGGAGCACGGTGTGTGGGTGAGCAGATAACTGTGGTTTCAGAGGTTGACGCAGGGCGTGTATTCCCGGTTTGAACGATCAATAAGTATTTATGCTGATTATATCAAACTCTCAAAGCTCTTTCACCTCTTGTGGTCAACCAATCAGATTATAGAACTCTGGGGAAAAAATGCCAGTGACCACCAGATGAAAATGCTGCCATGTTCATTCACGTGCATGAATGCTTCAAAATGCCTAAACCCAGGGCCATAAATCATTTTTAATTGGCTAAAGCTGGTCCTCGAAGAAAAGTGATCCAAATACAGCCCTGGCAAACGAATCCATTGTGAAAGACAATTGTGGCACTGCTGATGAATGCTGTCTTTAAAAAACTGCCCCTAGATTGTTTCAATTAACTCGACTTGGATTTATGAATAAACATCCAGTCCCCCTGTGGGCTTCCCAGTCTGTCTTTGTCTTAGAAAACCCACTTCAAATCCATCAGTCTTCAGTATTTTATTTCAACTGATATGATTGAAGCACTAATGCTTTTTAGTTTCTATTTTTTGAAAGCCTCCTTACAATCGTGAGTGGTTAAAGAATTAGTCTGTTTGTTAAACTATGCGAGGAGAGCTAACAGTACGGGCTGTCAATACAGAGGACGGTGAACTGAACTGCTTTTGAGACCATTCGGAACACTGGACATGTGGAGGGGCTTCCAGTGCGCTCCCAGCTTCAGGGCTGTTAGAGAAACGGTAGTGAAGTAGTTGTTTAAAGTTCCAGAGGAGTGAAACAGCCCTAAAGCTTCTCCGAAAGCAAGGCTACTAATGAACACAAACTATGATCCAGTTCCAATTTCGCAGCATACTTCAGCGGCTGATAGCGTCGCTGAGTATAATGAAGTCAGATAGGAAGGGGATTCTGGTAGAGAAATTGCCCTCCTGGCTGAGAAAGTGGATACTATTTAAGTTTTATTTAGCCTCGGTTGGTGATGTGCGAGTAAACACTGCGGAGTTTACTGAGCACAACTCAAGCATGCGCTCACACTGTTTAGAGTATTTGGGGATTTCCTGAGCGGCGTGAGGAAACGTCTACTCTGGGATAAGAGAAGGAAAGGGGGAAATAACATTGGAACACTTCAATCTCTCTCAACAGAGAGCTAAAGAAAGGCAGAACTACCCCTCTGAAAAATATAACGCTGTTTTTCAAATAACAACTTGCTTGAATTAACTCGGGGAACCATCTTAGGAAGGAAATCATTGACTTTTAAAAGCAAATTTCCCCTGAGTCCTTTCTCCACTTTCTCTTTCCTCTGGGCTTCATAAAATGGAACAAGCCGGCGTATATTTTCTTCCAGGGACCTTGATGTTAAAAATGTAAAATTCTGGTTAAAGAACGAGGGGGGTGACATCATTAGGCCTTTGAAAGAAAAAGAAAATCAGGAAATCAAGCCTTGTAACTTCAAATTACCTACTCAAAGACTGTTCACAACTGCTAAGCATTCCTGGGAGGACCACAGCTAGCGCCTCATCCTGTTGGCTGCAGCAGATCTGCCATCTTTCAGGGAGCCTTTGGCTCCTCAGGCATCCTGAGCATGCTCTCCTCCCACCACAATGCCTCTCCCTCCTTTCTCCGTCCTGGTTCTTTCCCATCAGCCTCAGGAAGCAAGAGATGAACAGGTACCATCTATCCGGCCCACACACGGGCTCTGTCTTCATCCAACTTTTTAAATTTTTAAATATTTTTGGTGAGTTGATCAAAACATTACTGTCAGGGTTATCAGAAGTTCAATTGAGTTTCTGTCAGTGAAGGGTTAAAGAGATTTTTCCATTTAGCCTCAAATTAGCATTCTGGAATGTGAGGAATGTTTTACACGCATGCTCTCTCTCTCTCTCTCTCTCTCTCTCTCTCTCTCTCTCTCTCTCTCTCACACACACACACACACACACATGGCTGTGTGCTATGATACATGGTAACTTTCTTAAATGTTATGTTTTATATCACAGAACACACACACTGGAGATTAAGTGGCCCATTGTTTGAAATGTTAGCATTTAGGTACTTACCCAAGCAC
The DNA here is from genome assembly GCF_903992535.2 of Arvicola amphibius. Lineage (NCBI taxonomy): Eukaryota > Metazoa > Chordata > Mammalia > Rodentia > Cricetidae > Arvicola > Arvicola amphibius. Next base: position 51,983,413 of record NC_052055.2, read on the forward strand.
TAGCTATGGCAAATTTAAAGACAGAGGCGGGACCCCCAAAGGCCTTCCTTGCCTGTTACGTGAGGCTCCGCTTCCAAGGCTTTTTATGAAAGCTTGAACCAGCAAAATTCTCAGGCACTGGTCTGAAGATTTAGGGCCCACATTGTTGTTTCCTTTGGATTTGGCAGGGGTTTAATATCTTGGAAGACAGGAGAGAATGAGACCGCAGAGCAAACAGTTACAAATTGTTTTTCAGTATGTCTCTGGTTGAAAGGTTCTTTGATATCAAGCAGGTTTCAAGGACCAGGAATTCCCACTGTGGAAAATTGACTTGGAGTCTTTAAGAATATGAGGTCCATCTCAGGGCTCTGCTAAGAACCTCAACTGGTTCTTTGGCATGGCTCCAGAAGATAGCCAGTGATTCTGAAGGAAGAGGGGGCAGTTGTCCAGGGGTGGGCAAAGCTGGTTCGGCACACAGGCAATATTAGGGAGCCCTGCAGAGCATACGCCTCCCCATACACCCCAACTACTCTCACCTGGCAACCCGTTTCTGTCTGTGTGGTTATGCCTTCGTGAACTGTCAAGGGACTCCTACATCTGTATTCCATCGAAGAAGCCTGCACAGAGGTCTTGGTTACAGGCAGGTGCTAGAATCATCCTGTTCTCCATGCTCCCATCCCTCTCCGTTTCCTCTTTATTACTCATTTCTATTCTGCTTCCTTCAAAAAGGGTTCATGTTGGAGAGTCTTTACCTTGGTATTTTTTTTTCCTTATCAGATTGATGTTTTTGAGAAAGATAAATTTAAGAAGAAAACTTGGATTGAGGCACTAGCTCTTGCTTTTTTTTCTTCCTGTTTCCAGTCTGAGACATTTTCTTTCTTGCTCTTTCTTGGAACATCATTGCAAGTGGATGAAAACGAACCCACTGGCAGTCTTTGTTGTATCTTTCCTAAAACAGGGAAAGCATTTACTTATAAGGTAATTTCTTTGTGAATAAGTCTCACTTTGGCTCCTAGGCTGCCTTAAGCTTGTGGGGAGCCGCTAGCCCAGTGGTTCTCAACCTTCCTAATGCTGTGACCCTTTAATACAGTTCGTGTTGTGGTGACCCTCAACAGTAACATTATTCCGTCACTACTTCATAACCGTCATTTTGCTACTGTTCTAAATCATAACGTAAATATCTGATATGCAGGATATCTGAGATGTGACCCCTGTGGAAGGTCATTCGACCCTGGGGGTTGTGACCCACAGGTTGGGAATCAGCTCTCTAGCCTCACCTTCTCAAATGCTGGGTTTGTAGGTGTGAGCCATGCTCACCAATAGATAAAGTATTCTGGTCAGTCACAGATCTCTTGACCTCTCCCAACCAATCCAGATCTATGATGCTTTCTTTGAGAAAGTGTCAGCCAGCCAGAAAGCAAGGGACAAGCCACTGGTTTCTCTCTTTTCTGGTTTTGACAAGAGATGGCCTGATAATCCAAGCAGCAAGTGGAAAGAAAGGCAGCATCACTAGCGGAAAACATTGTCCTTGCAGAATAAACATGTGCCGGCTGAATCACGTTTGCTTTCTGCCCGGAGTTTCCTTTATGAGTGAGGTGGTTTCAGTTTTCTGACAGCAGAGAAGAAAACCAAAGGAAGATGGCTCAAGACGGCTAAGAATCCGACTGCTAGAACCAACGGGGAGGAAGGATGAAGCGCTGCCAAGGACAAAGGAGTGTTGGCCAGATAGAAACACGTATGTCGGCATTTGCCTATATCCTTGGGGAGAAAAAGGAATCTATGAACAGTCCCAAACACCTCTCATACCATTCGAAAGCTCATTTAGCAGTTTTATATATTACTGGATCACATCTTTACCCCAGAAAGATAATAGAGCATATAGCAGAGCTTGAACAAAGAACACAGCACTGAGTTCAAATTTACGGTCTCATGTGAGATTTCTCTATTGCTATCTACAATCTATGATCTAGTTATCATCAGGAAGTCACTCATGTATGTGTCTAGGTATGTATGTATCTGCTTGTTTTGATAATCAACTGCCCATCATCCACCATCCATTGATCGACTGATGCAGTTTCTACTGTGGAATTAGACGGTTTCACAGATTTCCCGTAACTGCATGCAGCTGGTATGATATTTTTCCAGGCTGGACAATACTAGATTATATGTTTATGTTTGAGTTTTAAGATATCACAAAAGATGCTACTTTTTTTCCCCTGAAAAATGTCAGTAATAACTTTGATCATTGTCCTAAAGAAAATGTTCTCTGAGATAAACATGCTTTAGTGCGAATCAATCAGCCAAGGACCTGCTAGAGAATAAGGCTGAAAATACAAAGAAAGGACGTGTGTGCTGGAGGTGCTGGGATTCTAGGGGCCAATTCATAAATCCAATTGAAATAAGGTCATGTGACCTTCTAGTTAACAATGTTGCCAATGGCTATGATGATTAACCTTGCTCGCCAGAGTGATTGGACTGGACACATGTCTGGGAAATTAATAAATGATATTCCTGGGTAGAACCCTGAAGGCTGCTCTTGGCAGGATTAAGCAATAGGGGAAGACCTACCCGGAGTGTGAACATCATCCCGTCCAGTGGAGCACCGGTTGAAATAAGAGGCAAATGCCAGAGAGTGTGGGCATTTTCTCTCTCTGCTTTCTGACTTCCACGGTATGAGCCCCTCTTCTCCAGCGAATTCTCATTGCCATGATGGCCTGAGCCCCTGAAATGCTGAGGCAGAAGCATTTCCTCCCTCAGCTGCTTTGCATAGACTCTTGTCACAGGAACAAAAGCCTAACACAATAGCTAGCTAGCATCATAGTTACCCTGAGAAAGGACACACCTCAAGGGCCAGCTCCAGCATCTGCTTCCTCACGTTTACTGAAGTGTAAGGAGCTACACTCAATGATATGTACTTACGGTTTGGAGACTTCTCTGCTAAGACAAGCCTTGCATTAGGATGAGAAAGTGTATTGAAGAATAATGTTTTATCTTTTGTTTCTGTCATTATCAAAGGGACTGAAGTTGCGCGTACGTTGTGTGTAAGGGGCAGGGATGAATGCTGAGACTCTTACAGATACAGATAACAAAATTTCCACTCTGCAAGCCTGGCTGCAGGAGAAATGTCACTGTAACCATGGTACATAATAACTATAATAATAGGCCCTGAATCATTTGGCTGTGTCACCTCACTCTTTTGTTCTTGGTATTAGTTTCTTTTCTTCCAGTTAAAAATTTAACTGTTTACCAGGCTTTGCTATCTGTCTGGCCAAATCCATTACAATAAAGCAGAGGTTGCTGGGCTGTTCTAATGGGAGCAGGGGAGACCAGAATGCTGAGAAAAATGTGGACAGTGGAAGCTGGGCCCATGAGGTTTCAGAGAGGAAGGAGGACTACTGGGGCCCAAGCTTGAGCAAACTCCACTTATATCCGGGCAAGGCTCTAGCTGCATTCTGCTCCTGTCATGAAAATGAGTGAGAGGCTGAATCTAAAGCCAATATGCTAGTCTGTTTGGCTGGGGAAATCTCAGGCTGGGACAGCATTCGGCTCGCATGATCGTCACTGCACCCCTCTGTCACCCAGCTCTACGGGGAGTGAGATCACAAAGTAGACCAAGAACAGATGAGCAATGTGGAGTTTGGTGAGACAGCAAAGGCCCCGAAGCAGCTGTGTTTGCTAAAGAGATCCAGCTGTTAATGAGGAAGCTGGGGCTCTGCCCTGGGATAGCAGCACAGGTGTCCCGAGAGCAGCGCTCCACTCTCTGAAGGTTCCATATTGTGACGATGCTATTTGGTTTGAATGGGAGTGGGTTGAAACTGAGGACCCCACTGAAGAGGACCTCTGCTCTCCCCTTGGGTAAGCAGAGATTCTGATTCAGCTGTGGTCTAAGGGGGAGCAGGATGCATTTCAAGTTGACAGCACAGCATAGCAGCAATGTCCAACATGGTGTGCATTGCATGCGTGCATGCGTGCATGCATGCATGCATGTCTCTGTGTGTATGTGTGTGTGACTTGCTCCATATTTTGAGCAAGACACAGGGGCCAGACCATGTGTGGCAGGGTTGGAGTTCTTTAAAGGAGGCCCCTAGAGACCATTGCCTGAAGTTGGAGACTACGTGATGTTTCAGATGCTGGACCCTGGATCATATGCCAAGGAAAGCTGTAGCATGGAATGGAGCCAGACCAGACAAGAAGCTGTTGGTGTGGCAGAAGCAGGGGTGGAGAGGAGAGGCCACAAGCCCGTTGGAGACCAGATAATTCCACGAGGAGTTCCAGATGCTTGGCATCGAGTTAGAGGACTCAGGGTTTTCCCTGACAGGATCCAGCCTTGCTCTGGTCTGATTTTTTCTATGTCCACATCTCTCCCTCCTGGTATTGGAATTTCCACTCTGTGCCATTGTAAGTAATTTTTTTTTTTCATTTTATAGGGAGTTCGGGTTAAGAACCTCGATTCTCGGAAGAGACTTCAGACTTTCATAGTGTTGGGACTTTTATAGACGATGAGGACGTTTGAAGCTACAGTGAATGTATTTTGGGTCATGAGATGGCCATGAACCTATGGGCCAGGGACAGAGCATTGTGATTTGAATATGAAATGCCTTCCATAGGCTCATGTGTCTAAATACTTTATTCCCCAGCTGGTGGTGCTGTTCGGAAGGCCAAGGAGCCTTTGGGAGATAGAGCCACACTAGAGGATATGGGCCACTGGGAGTGGCCTTGAGGTTTTGTATCTTGGCCCCACTTCCTATTTACTCTCTGCTTCCTGATTAGCCGTTGCAAGGAAGTCTGCCCATGTTGGTGACGGAAATGTGGGATGGCCAGCCCTCTAGCCAGTCAGCAGGCTGAGACCTGAAAGTCGGGTTGGGCTACTACCCATCAGCCCCTGCTGTAAAGCCTTACTGTCAGGTAGAGCCCACGTCCTAAAGGTTTTACAACTTCCTCGGATGGTGGTCATGAGTCTGTGGAGTAGCGCTTCCCATTCGGTTAGTACTAAAACTACGGACACATTTTACTCAGTAGTGCCATAGCTCCTCTGAACTTACGTTAATGCTATCAGTATTTAGCTCATTATATACAAATCTGCTTACATGGCTAAATGGTAGTTACTAATCCAATTGAAAAGGCTTGAAACATTCTTTTACAAAGATCATATGGCGAGGCCGATTTTATGTCACTTCCTGGGATTCCGGAAGCTTTCCTTGTGTTGTTTCACGTAAGTGCTTTGGCAAGCGTTCCAACGTTTAAGGAGAAAGAATTTTGTTTTCAGAACGTCCAAGCACTTATTAAGACTTATTTAGTGTTACATAAGCACCTATACTTTATATTACTTGTTCTTATTGAACTTGTCAAAACTAAGTCCACCTGCAGTTGCGCTCAGAAAAGTGATTTGTTAGGTTCCTATTGGCTATATATTTGGGTATCTGTCACATCATTATTTAGTTCTGTATTATCTTTGTTCTAAATTACACCTTCCATTGATGTAAAAAATTGTCTTTTATTCATATACCTCTTCTGGCTTGAATTCTACTCAGTGTAACATTTAATACGAGCACTTCCTCTATTTTCTTTGAACGTTTTTTTATGCTGTTTTAAGCTCAGGTGTCTCTTATGAACAGCAATTGGGGTTTGTTTTGTTTTTTTTTTTGTCAAAGAGAGAGATAAAGAGGGAGGTAAGGAAGAGAGGGAAAAGGAGAGAGAGAATAAGGGAAGGGAGGATGGAGGGAAGAGAGAAGCGGTACTTTTGACTTTCTAGAGATTAACTCATTTCCTCCCAGTGATGAACTGGTAGTTGTCACTTCCTTCTGCCCCTTCATTCTGTCACCACATGTCACGGTCTCTCTCGTTTTTTCCTCTACTGTGCTGCCATATTGATTAGCTTTCATTAGTTCTTACTTCTTTACTGCTTTAGAAGTTATAAATTCCATTCTTATGAGCTAATAATTATCATTAAGTAAATAGTATATGCTAAACTATTTTTATATTTTAATATCAAGACTGAAACAGTACTTAAACATTCTTAGTATCAAAAATAGAAAACTCATGTATAGTTTTAAAAACAACATCTTGTTAGTTTTGCTTAAAATTTGTGGGATAGCTATATCTCAAAGTAATCCATATGGGGACTCAGTAAAGGAAGGGAATAAGGAGACCTGAGAGAAAAACTGAGGTTCTTTGGAAACAGTGTAAAGATGTCCATGAAGCATCTGGAGCAGAGAGACTGACTTGGACCAACCTAAATGAGTAAAACTTCTGGACTTCAATCTGATTTCATGTTGACATGGCTGTGCATACTTTTACTGAATCTGGATCTACTTGGGTAGTTTTCCATGTTCGCAGTGCTAGGGATCAGCCTCACACACGTTAGTCAAGCGCTCATCAGTCAGAGAGGCTGGCCTCATTTAAGATGGAGATCATGTGGTGGCTTCACTAAAACTCATTTTTACACACATCAGCAAGTCACGCGGGGGCTTGCGCTGCCCAGCACCTGAAAAGGTGTCCGTAGAGAAATCAGATCCATGATCCAGAGCAAGGATTTCCTATCAAGGTGAAAGCTCTGTGAACAATTCAGAACCTGTGTGAGAGAGAGAGAGAGAGAGAGAGAGAGAGAGAGAGAGAGAGAGAGAGAGAGAGAGAGAGAGAGAGAGAGAGAGGGAACCACTACAAGCTTAAAGTGAAGGCACCCACAGGTTAAGAGTTCAGATTTAATCTGATTGACTGAGAAAGCATGTTTTCTGGTCCATCCGCATTCTGTCTGTGCCAAAGCTTTGGAAAATCCTAAGAATAATTATACACTTTTCACCCATGGGGTAAATTTTGAAATATCCTTTATTCTGAGGTGTTTGATATATTTAGGAAGCATTATACCCATAAAGAGTTTTGTTTAAATTCTGTGCACCAGTATTTTAGCTACACATGGATTAGCTGTCCCAAGGAGCCCACCTTCTAATCAGAGAGTCACGGTCCTGGGCCATCTGTGGTATATATTAGGTATGCCACATATAGCTGTTCTTTGTAAAACTATGCGGAAGTGATATTCCACTTTTTTTCCCCTGGTTTTAACAGTCTGTTTAATCAATTAGTAAGATCTGTGCTGAAACTATGATGCCATTGACTGTTCTCCTATTTACTGAGAGGTTAGAAAATGATCTAAGAACATGGTTTTGGAGACGAACCAACACTTACCTCATCAGAAGTCCATGCCAGGAGAAGAATCAGGAAACATCAATTAATTGTAGGTAGTGGGCACATATGAATTATGAGGAGATGGGATGGCTTTTCATAGACCATAAGGAAAGTAAGTAGGTTAGAGTATCAGCCATAGTGAGTTTTTAAGACAACATGGCATGTAGTATGTATTGCAATTAGTAGCACAAGGGCATTGATAATCCCATGCAGAGTGGGGTGTCTGAATTGTAGTAACCACCATATGATGCAGTAGTTCCCCCCAAAACAGCAACATTTGGAACTGATATTTTTCAATAAAAACAGGTAACAAGTGATTAATACTGAAATCTCAGATGATGCTAGTCCCTGTTGCATTTGCTACTTTTCTATTGTGTGATAAAATACCACAGCCAACATAACTTAGAGAAGGAATTGTTGGGACTTACAGGTCTAGAGGGATAAGAGCTTGTCACCTTTATGACAAGAAGATTTGGTGAGTAGGCAGGCATGGCACTGGAGCAGCAAACTGAGAGTTCACATCTTGAACCAAGAACAGGAAGCAAAAAGGGAAAACAGGAAGTCCTAGAGTCTTTAAACCCTCGACCACTCACTCCCCCCTAGTGTTATACTTCCTCCTGAAAGGCCATACCTCCAAAGCCCCACAAATAGTGCCATCAACTGAGGACCAAGGTGCTCAAATAAATGAGCTCACAGAGGACAATCTCATTCAAACGATCAGACCCCTAGAGATTGTTTTCCCCCATACCTGTAGCCACAATAAAGTGTTGTTTGTAAATTACATCTAGTATGAGATTAAAGCACTAACAATTTAGTAAAACAACTATCGCAATATACTACATCCCTGCCCAGAGGTGGCACCACCCACAGTGGGATGGGCCCTGTCATATAAATCATCAACCGAGAAAATGCTCCACAGACTGGCCTGCATGCCAATCTGATGGAGGCAATTCCTCAGCCGGGGTTCCCTCTATATCCAGGGGACTCTAGTTTGTAAAGTTGATGAAACCCAAAAAACTAATCATCACGCTCCCAACCTTTAAATCTGCAAACCATACCTTCTTCTTGGTCCAGCTGTATCATATTAATAACTTACATCTATCGGTACAATCCAGAAGGATACAAACCATATTTGAACCAAGGGATTTTAAAATCAGAGAACCCGTTCCTTGCTTAAAAATAGACTCCCCAAGCTACTTTGGGTTTGTGTTTTATCACAACCAAAAAGAAAACTAATACAGAGGTTGAGAATCAATTGACCTAAATCAGCTTAAAGTAACAGAAGGAAAAATGGACTCTGCAAATATTTAGAGAGGAAAGAAAGAATATGGTGATTGCAACGAGTAAGGAACAATGAGGGGCCAGTGAACCCATACTTTCAAAGACGTTGGATTGACAAAGCCTCAGGAAGGGGCATGAGTTTGGACCTAGTAAGTTTCAGATTCCTGTTCAGGAGGAAATGTTAAAGCGATTTGGGCTTCTGCATCTTAAGTTCAAGTCTGAAGATGAGGGGAGGCACATGGTTAGCAGTGAGGAATCAGAATACTCATGTCGGTCCTAGAGAGCAGGAGCAAAATTCTCTCTGGTGATTATGCTCTATATAGCTCAGAATTCAGAGCTTGTCGCTCCTTCCCAGATTAGCTTCTGTGTTAATTTCTCTTCCATTCTGCTGGTGGGATTCAGGGGAGTTAGAAGGAGAACCGAGGAGAAGCATATGTAGCCCACTTGAGTAAGTGACCCTGTCAAGTGAGGTGATGTTCTCGCTGGCACCAAGACGAGAGTGACCCTTTGCTTGTTTTCTCTAGTGATCTGTTGAAGTAGAGGAAGGCTACCTGGAATCTGGGTTTCACAGATGGCCAAACCACCGTGTCTACCACTTGACTCTATTGGATTAGCCTAGAAGCAGTTAAATGAATGCTTCATCGTGTGTCTTTCCACATAAATATGTGTCCTCACCCACAGACAAATTTAGAAAACTGCGGTTTTAAGGAAAAAGGAGGCTGTTTGTCTAAAATATGTGTAATTTTCAAAACCCAGGTAGCAATCTCAGCTCTTGTAGAAAACCACCCTGAATCATGCCATTTGGAAGCAATCTGTACCTACCATGATACACTGCAAATGGTCTGAGTTCCAGGACAGGACAGCGGAAGTCACAAATTCTGCCTTGGCATTGGGAGCCGATGCACTTTAAAGTTAACTGTCCATAAGGATCCAGGGCGGACCACTCCACTGTTTTTTCTCCCTCTTCAAAGCTCCAAGCCACAAAATTCCCTATCACACAGCATCGTCCTTTCTCTGTAGGAGGTTGGAGAGCGGCTGTCAGTGCTAGTCCTGAGCTTTTGTGGGGTAATATTGAAATGTGAAGTGCATATTTCTCTGTAAGGAATTGCCACCTTTAAGTTTATTTGTCTGGAAACTAGGGAGTAACACCTCGGGTGGGGTTGTTGCACAGGGGAGGGGGTAAAGCAACAGAGAGTGTCTCTCGCTGATTTCCTCAACATCCCTAAGGGCAGTGCTTTAACGGCATATTGTTTGATGCCGTAGATAAGCATGGCACTTGTTTGGTTTTTTTTCTATGGAATCTTCAGATGTTGATCTGAAGATCAACAATATACAGGTATATTTAACACTTAAAATTAATTTTAATATGGATGTAGTAATAACGAAGTGCTTGGTTTTTAGATTGGTGTTTTTGACTGCAGGGGATACCTGTAGACACCAGGAAACTAAAAAGAGGCTGTTGGTAGGGAAGGGGAAGAAAGATCTTTAGAAAGTGGGTAGTAGGGCACAGGGGACATTGCTGAGGAAAGGGGAAATAATGGGGAGGGGGGTTTAAGTGGTTAGAGGGATGGAAGGGTATAGTAGATGTGTGTGTAGGGGCAGGGATAATTATTACAAGGATGCTTGCAAAAGCCATATGGAAACACACACATACACACACACACACACACACACACACACACACACACACACCATATAAAAGAGTTTAATTGGAGTTTTCTTCAAAGGGGAAATGCTTCTTCCAGAAACCAAAGATTGCCAAATGGAAAGCCCAGTGCCAGCTGGGGGATCTTCCCCTGGATTTGTTGGCCAGGGCTATCCCAGAGACCCTCAAAAATACAAGCAATTGCCACTACTCTTAGTTAGCGAGCAGAACTCAATGGTAAGACCCTTTGGCTGAAGCCCATGTATACACTTTAGTCACAGAGTATGGACAAATCGAGGTACTGACCAGGATGTTTCCTCCTTGATGGCTAGACTTACTGCCATAGGATGCTATGTGGGCTGATGGGGAGAAAGTCTTCAGAGGTTTTACCTAGCCGTGAAATGTATGAGCTACAACAAGAACCAGCATGGTAGGAGGAAGCACATGCCCTCATAATCCTCTGAGGGGAGTCTACTATTATTTTTTGCTAAACAGACAGCACTAAACTGCCTTCTAAATTCATATTTCTACACCCATGGAGTACGGCAGCTCTCAGAGATCATTACAAAGGTTTCTTTGGGCAGTAGATGCTCAGAACTAGTCAGAGAGCAGTGGCAGTAGACTCCTCTGCCACACATGCGACATCTGTGTTACACTCACCACTCCCAAGGCTGGAAGAAGAGGTGGAAATATCGTAAGAAGCCAGAGATCATGGAGGATCAGAGTGAAATAGTGTCCTCTCCGTGTGACAGGCTCACTGTACTCATGCCCTTGCCGCAGCTGTGGTTGCCTTTACAAGGCCTATGTAAGATCGAGTCAGACAGCAGTTCATCATGGAGCGGGGAACGCCTTGTGAGTTCCTGGCTTCCTGAGTTCCCACTCATAACTGAGGAGCTATTGATAACTGGTGGCTATGGAGGGAGGGGGAATCAGATTTCTTTAAGGGTGTGGTATGTGGACCAAACTTCTGTGGATGGGCCTACACCCACGAATGTATGAGCAGCACAAATTGGACTTGGTGGGTTATTAAAAAAATACTGCACAAAGTTGGGAGGCAGTGGGGAGGAGGGAAGTGGATATATGAGAAGCTGAGAGGAGAATCACGTGGAGAATATAATCATATATAGTATGTGCATGTATGAAATTCAGACAAAATAATAAGCAAATTATGTTAAAAAGTTCATATGGACAAGTACAAGAACCATAAGTACATAGTTTACAGGAGGGTTAAATGGTGTTGGGAATGGATAAAGGAGGGAATGTGTGGAGGCACAACTAACACTAAAGGCTTTCTGAAAAGCCATATGGAAACCTACTAGTGTAGTATCCTTTAAAAATATGTACATGTCAGAAAAGAGTTTAAATGGAATTACCATAGAGCCGGGGACACATTATCCCAGCTAGAAATTATATGCCACTAAATAATATTCCTAGTGTCAAGAATAGGTTACATCTTTTTGAGTTGTTCATCAGTGGTATCCCATAGACCTTCCAAACATTACAGGCTATTGCCAATGCTATTAGTTACACTCCACAATTTGATGGTAAGACCGTATTGCTGAAGATACCACATATGCATGCTATTGAATATGAACAAAGCTAACTGGTATTCATCTGGAAGCTTCATCCCAACTAGTTAGTTTTCATAGTGCCAGAAAGTACTGTACATGCTACTAGAGGAGATAAGTTATAATCAATCTCACCCAGCTACACACCCTACAAGTTACAATAATGATCTACCTGCAGGATATGTCCACTGATGCAATAGTGGCACAATGTTATAGGAGCAACCAATTACTTTTTGATTGGATTTAAGATCCTTTACATGAAATGGTGCCCTACCTTTAAGGCCTTCTACATGAGATAGTACCTTAGCTGACTCTGGCAATGATGTAAAAAACCTGAGGCTAGGTAGGTGATGGACCCTTGGGGAAAATTTTTTATTATTCTGCTAAATGAACATAGAAATAAGATGAGACCCAGTGACATATTATACCTGATGCATCACTCAACTGTCATCACAGAAGCTTCTTGCAATAGATGCTAATTAACTGGTAAATGTGCAGAGAATAAAGAGAATTTGGATTGTTGAGCCCTAAATGAAGTATCTATATTATAGTACTTCTCCAAAGGCTCAGGAATATTTTTAGAGAGGGGGCAAAGATATTCTCAGAGCCAGATGTGCTGAATGTCTTCAAAGAAGCAGTGTTTTCCAGACACAACAGGACAGATTACATGGGAACTCACAGAGACTATGGAAGTATACATAAGACCAACAAACACGTAAGCCAGACAACATCCTAGACTAGACAAGGGGAAGTGGGCATAATGCCCCATCCCCCAGTCAAGAAACTATTTGAATTGATTGCTGGGAGATAGAATCTTTTTTTTCTCCAATGGAATAATAGTGGATATAGCAACCCCACTCCAATGCTGGCCCCATGCTTAGGAGTGTAATAGCCAATGTAAATTTGGTGCTGTGTTTTCTGTAATTCTAAGAGAATGAACATGAAGTTGGGGAAGAGATGGGTGGAGTTGGGATTGGGGAATGATTGTGATAAAAGCATATAAAATTTTCAAAGATAATTAAAATAAAATAAATAATGATTTAAAAAGCAATTACATTATTTAAAGAGTGACTATTACTCAGATTAAGCAAAGCATTAACCACAATGCCATCATTCTAGAATGAAGTCTTCCGTCCCTTTCCATAAGTAGGCCTTAGAGCTACTGCTAAGATACATTGACTGTGAAATGTATGTGAGATTCCTATTCTTCCCAGCATAAGTGTATGTGATGCATTCAAGTTAATTCATTCATAGCTTTTGCTAGGTCATTCTCCAATGTGTCAGTGCACCATCATTTATTTATTGATCCTACAGTTGATAGCTTTTGGATTATTTCCTGTACATTGTTATTATAAATAAAGCTAGTATAAAGATTGTGTGTGTGTATGTGTGTGCGTTTATATTTTTCTTGGACATATATCTATGAGTGAGGTTGGTTGGCACAGGCTAAGTAGTTACCTTTTGTAGTAAATACAAGACAATTTTCCAAAGTGGTTATACCAATTTCCGTTCTTATGAACACTATAAGAGAATTCAGCTGTGTGACACCAGCATCAGCAATAAATGGGTATCCAACTTTCCTTTCTTCTCCTTCCTTCTTCTCACCTCTCTTTGTCTTTCTTCGAAACAGGGTCTTCCTATGTAACCAAGGCAGACTTTGAACTTGCAATCCTTGCATCTTCCCAGGGTTTGGATTGTAGACATTCTTCATCATGCCTGGCATGATGCTCAACTGAGTGTGTAAATTACATCTCATTTTGCTTTAAAATTTCATTTGTTTGATAAGCAATAAAAGTTAAGGAAATATTCACATAGGTTTATTGGCCTCTTGGCATTCTATCATATGGATTTCTTGTAAACGTTTTTAAAATTTTTATTTTGTTCACCCATTTGTACTCAAAATTTGTAACCCATTTTCTTCATTGGTAATTCTGTGTTTAATAAATTATTGCATATTCTAGGTTATTGAGGCATACTATTGCTATCTCCTGTAAGTTTTTCTTTTCCTTTTAACATATGTCCTGAGTTATCATTTTTCTTACTCTTCCTCCCTTTCTCTTCTCCTCCTCCCTCTCATTCCCCTCTTCCCTCTTCTTTTCTCCTTCCACCCCTGCCCTCTTCCTTCTCTTCCTCCTCTTCTTTTTGAGACAGGGTCTCACTATGTGGCCTGGGACTTACTATGTAGACTCTTTTTTTATTTTTTATTTTTATTAAAAATTTCTGCCTCCTCCTCGCCTCCCATTTACTCCCTCCCCCCTCCACTCCCCCTCCCTCTCCTGTCCAGAGAGCAGTAAAGGTTCCCTGCCCTTTGGGAAGTCCAAGTTCTCCCCCCCTCCATCCAGGCCCAGGAAGGTGAGCATCCAAACAGGCCAGGCCCCCCCAAAGCCAGTATGTGTAATAGGATCCAAATCCAGTATCATTGTCCTTGGCTTCTCAGCAACCCTCATTGTCTGCCATGTCCAGGGAGTCAGGTTTTATCCCATGCTTTTTCAGTCCCAGTCCAGCTGGGCTTGGTAAGCTCCGAATAGATCAGCCCCACCATCTCATGGGGTGGGAGCACTCCTCGCAGTCCAGACTTCCTTGCTCATGTTTTCCCTCCTTCTGCTCCTCATTTGGACCTTGGGAGCTCAGTCCGGTGCAGCAATGTGTGGCTCTGTGTAGACTCTTTCTTAAGAACGTACTTCACACTTCCTCGTTGCCCATTACTTTCTTCTTTGTCATATATCCAAGGTCTATGATGCAACTTTGCTCCTGACTTTGTATATACTTACTTCAATGTTCTGTTCCATTTCCCAGCAATACCCCAATTTATTAATAAACAGATGCATAAAACCTTGATCATTGGGAGGTTAAGGCCCCTACACTCTGCTATTTGCGAATATTGTTTTGACTGCTCTTGGCATCTATTTTTGAATTATATTGTCAATTTCTGCAAGAACTTCTCTTGGAAAAGTTTTAATGAACCTTTCATTTACAATAATAATTCTTTTTTTTTCTTCACGGGAAAGTCACAAAGCATACTCATGTGCCTCCTCATCTGGTTTCTCCCACAGCTCACTTCTCCCGTCCCTCTGGTACATTCATCAAATCTAAGAAGCGGATGGTGACACACTACTATTAGCCCACTCCGGACTTGATTTGGGTTTACCAGGGTTTCCATCAGTGTCCCCTTTCTTGCCAGAATGCAGCCACATTCAGCTGTCATCTCTCCCCAGTCTCCTGGGGTCTGTGGCAGTTTCTCATCTGTCTTTGGTTTTCTTTATGACTTTGGCAGTCTTAAGTACTGGCCAGTCATCCCAGAGAACAGCCCTAGCCTGGGGCTTTTCTGGCTTTTATCTTGTCTTTTGCTAGGACTACAGAAATAGGATTGGAGTGTCTTTTTCCTCACATTGTCCCAGAGTTAGGATATTCACATGAAGTTGCTGGTGCTGTTGACCTTCTTAACTCAGTTGGAGGAATATTTGACAGGCCTTTCCATTGGGAAGCCATTTCTTTTATCCTGCTTTAAGTACTGCCCACTCTAAAAGGGAGTGGTAGGTACTGAACCCTACTGTCTGTGGAATATAGCTTTGTATATTACTTGAAATTCCGTGAGAAAGAGTCAACTAAATCGACATATGTTTGTATCAATGTGGACTCATACTTTTATAAATATATATATTTATACTTTGGATAACACTTTGATATGTCTTCAATATTTAAGTCCCCTGTTTTAACCACAGAAATAATTTTCATTTGTGTTTTTGACATACACTTTTGCTGGCATAGCCGCTTGTGTTGTATATTGCCTGCTCCAGTCTTAATCAGTTGTTTCTCCTGTAAGCCCTTCCTGTTACTGAAGAATTGTGTTGGAACCTGAGTTCTAGCAAGGCTTTGGGTGTGCTTATTGCTTTGAGGTTTTGAGGCCTACTAGTGGGTGGAACTGGGAGATACTATCTATACCTATCATATATGAGTGTGCATATAAGCATATGTATGTAGATATGATGTGTGTATGTATGTCTATATTGAATGCTAACATTTCTGGAGTTACTTCTATATTCATCCATTGGTGTAGATGTATTGACTAGACATCTTAGGCTATATAGTTTCTATTGGTATTCTAGGATTTCTTTCTGATTTGTCAGTGAAGCCCATTTTTTTGATAATAAAAAATCTGAAGCCTATCACTAACTACTTACGTGTTTGTTTAGTTTGGTATGCAAGTCAAGCAGTTTCAGAATTTTTGATCCATATTTCATGAGAAAGACATTTATTTACTAACACAGGGTATTTATGTAATTCCCTCTCTTGTCTACAGGACTATTCTTCCTCTTGTCCACAGAGCTGTGCTCCTTCCTATCTACTAGACTGTTCCCTCTTGTCCCCAGGACTGTTTCTTCCTTGTCCCCAAGACTGTTGTCCCTCTTGTCCACAGGACTATTGTCCCTCTTGTCCCCAGGACAGTTCCCCTCTTGTCCACAGGACTGTTTTCCCTCTTGTCCACAGGACTGTTCCCCTTCTTGTTTACAGGACTGTTCCCCATCTTGTCCACAGGACTGTTCCCCTCTTGTCCACAGGACTGTTCCCCATCTTGTCCACAGGACAATTGTTCTCTCTCTTGTCTACCGACTAATATATTTCCATCAGCTGTCAGCTGTCAATGTTATGTAGGACAGCTCTTTTTGGTCTAGTTTTCATACCACACAGGTCACCCTTCACAATGTGCAGTTCAGTTGCTTGTGACACATGTCTAGGAATGTGCCTATCACCCCTAGCCAGGGTCCTTATCTCAGTAACTTCTTGTGTAGTTGTCTTGAGTCTTAGATAGTTTATGATTCTGATGTTATAAAAATGGCATTGCTTCTAAACTATCATTTAACAATATCTTATTGCTTTCGTATCAGTGCATAAGTAATCTTTAGGAATATTGATTATTACTGGTGGTTTTCACCTAGAGGTTTAAGAGGTTCCTTTCTTTTATTTCAGTCATTAGGGGTTTTTTTTGTTTATAATTTATTGTCTGAAGTGGGCTGGAACCCCACCCCAGGACATTCTGAAGAGAAGTTATCACTGTTTCATGAGGACATTTTTCAGGATCTAAATATTTGGCACAGTGTTTGAAGTGACTGTCCTCAGTTTGCTGAGAGCTTTGGTCATGGCACATGTTGATTTTTTTCATTTGCATTTCCTGAATTTTATTTGAAGATACTATAGTCTTTTTCTTTAATTCTGCTAATATGACAGTTTCTGTTAATGGGGTTTTAAATGCTAAATTAACGCACTACACTGAACTAGCTTTCAAACTTACTACTGGGTTTGGTCTGCTAATGCAGAGCTAAGCAACCCTGCCTGTCCTTCCACGGGGGCTACTGGCTTGTAATTTTTTTCTTGACCATCTTTTCTCTAGTTTTGGCTGTCCTCATAGAGTGAGTTGGGAAATGTGTTTTCCTTCTCTAGTACCAGAAGAGCTTGAATAACATGTTTATAATGGCCTTTTTGATTAAAAAAAAATTGGGACTGAGATGATGGCTCAGAGGTTAAGAGCACATAACACTCTTGGAGAGGACCCAGGTTCAGTTCCCAGTGCCCAAGTTGGGCAATTCACAGCTCCTGTAGCACCAGCTCTGCAGGCCTCGATGCCACTGGCTGCCACAGGCATTGCATTCACATGCTCATATTCTTATTAGAAATAAAACAAACAAAGATCCTTAGGTCGTTTAAAGATTTACTTATTTCTTTATTTAGTTCTCTTCTTCCACTAGGTGCGTTCTTGGGATCAAACTCAGCTCTTCTCTTGTATCTGCAAATGGCTGAGCCACCCAGTCAGCCCACCTGTCATTGTATTGTGGTTTGCAATAAGGTCATCGACACTTGGCAGTACTATTGTCTGTCCTGTCTTTCTGTGTGATATTTTGCATTAACTCTTTTTCTTTTTTCTTTTTTTGTTTTTTCGAGACAGGGTTTCTCTGCAGCTTTTTTAGACCTTTATAGACTTTTTTTGTAGAGGGCAAAAAAAATGTCCCAGTGCATACAGATAAGCACTGGAGAAGCCAGAAAAAGTTAAACACACAGCTGATCTCTCTAAAGAAGATACTTAGCTATTCTCTCAGAATGCAGGGGGGGGGAATGGGGTTTACAACCTGGTAATCCTTCGCTACCTGTTGAGCCAGGCTCTGCCCATATCCTCCCACATTCCAGACTTTTGGACCATAAAACCTTGAGCATTACTTCTAGGCTATAAAACTCATCCCTGGGAGTGAGGCCATTTGCGTGTGATAGCAGCCTAAGTGACTTCTCTGTTATCTTAGGGCCAGGCCAATCCTGACTCCCCCCAGCATTCTGTTTACCTCCTTCTCCCCAGACCTTTATCGTGTGTATTGTTTCTTAAGTCAACACAACTCACCTTACAGAAGAAGCCGTAGTAGTTTGTAAAGAGCTTCGATGTAAACACGTCTTAAGCTTTGTTGCTTTGCTGTCCTCAGAGAACTGAGTTAATTTTTATCTGAAAACGTTTTCCAAAATTGTGCTGTGCTTAAATATGGCAAAAATATATAAGCCAATGTCAGACTCTCGAAGTCTTGGCCCAGCGATGGTTATCTAAACCGAACCGAGTTTCCTTCTTATCTGACCCCGATCGTTTCCCCTGCCTGCTGTAAAGCCCACAGTGACACTCCACAATTTTTCTATTAAAAAATTAGTATGACATGATTATAATCCTTCACTGAAACATTTCTATAGAACTGATAGCAACCCTCTCATTTCCAACATAACAATGCATTACAGTGTCAATTTTTCATAGCTTGCCTCTCCAGTCATTTATTTATTTTACTATTACTAGCTCTTCAGGACACTAACTTTCAGTTTTGGTTCTTTTTATCATATATATTTTTTCTGTATTTTATCATGTTTGCTTCTGTCTTTGCTTCTTTGTTTTAGGCTTGTTTTCCTCAGGATTCTCAGGATGGATGCTAGGACAATGGTTTTCAGCCTTTTCTCTCTTCTGAATGAATACATCCTGACCTATCACGCTCCCTCTACACCGTGTTGGCTGCATCCAGAAAACTCCATCACAGTCTTTTATTAATTAGCCAAAAGCATTTTTCTAATTCTCATTGTATTTATTTTTCGATTCATAGGACTTTTGAAAATTAATTGCTTAATTTCCCTGTTTGGGTTTTTGGAAATGTCTTTTTTCAGGATTTCTATCCTTTTCTCTTACAATAGAGAGCATTCTGCCTCCTATTCAGCTCAGTCTTGTCTCTCCGTATGCAGCCCAACCTGTCTCTGTAGCTCTGAACACAGAGGTGTGCGCCTGTGCTTTTGAGAGATATTAAGCCTTTATTTTGGGCTTCACATGTGACTCATTTTGCTATATAGTTCCATGAGCACTTTAAAATAGAACGAATTCGGTCATTGGTACATATAGTTATTAGCTAAATATCACCATGAATTAGCTGGGCTGTTTACGACATATTACTAATGCCTAAGTACCTAATACAGTTTCATCTGTGTGGTTTACCCATTATTAGAAACAGTATGATAAGATCCATGACTATGATTTTTGGATTAATCAGTTTCAGTTTTATTATTTGTTTTTACATGTTTTCATGCTATGTTATTTGGTGCAAACAAATAAAAAATTATATACTTTCCTTGTGTGTTACAATATATACGTATTATTGAGATTTGTTCACTTTGTCCCTTATATCTTGGTTTAAACTAAAGAGTTTTATGTAAATGTTAAGGTTGCACTATTTATATCTGCATGCACTTATATCTAGCCAGAGATAGCATTAAATTTTCTTGTATTTTAGTGTGGAGGCCTGTTTCATGAATAGCATAAAGTATTTTTAATGCTTTATTCAATTGAATTATATTGTTTATTTTAATAGTAATTTATAGATTCAATTGTATTTAAATTTATGATTTTTCTTTCCCAACTCTTTCATGTTCCTGACTTTTAAGCATTTTTCATCTTTTTAAAATTAAATTTTGTATTACTTAATTTATTCCTGATACATAATGTATAATATAAATTGTTAGTTTTAATTGTCTGTGTAATGGAAGGACCTTAGAATGCTTTAATTTTATTACACCTTCCTATATTGTTATTATATACTTAAGTATATAATAACTTAAGTACTATATACGTTGAATCCATAACATATCATTGCTACTTTGAATAGTGTTTGCTTAGGTTTCCTGATATTTTAAGCTTTTGTACAGTTCTTCCTTTCTTCCTGCATTTTCTACCATTTTCTTGTTCCTTCTTCTTGGAGCACTTAACTAGTAATTCATTTGGACTGGACTTACTTGTCAGAAGGTGTCTTTGTGGAGAAGTTTTCGGGAGAGAGGACTCTAGGTTGATGCTGAGCACACAGTTATTCCTTTCAGCATATGCACTCTTCCGTACTGTCTGCTGGACCAGTTTCCTGCTAAGTAGTTACTGCTCAGCCTTACTGACTTCACTGACAGAAGTGCCCCATCCCTGACCCATGTTGCCTCAAAGTTCCCTGTGTCTTTGATTTTCAGTAGATTCATGTAGTGATAAGGCAAGCAGGCCTGCTTTTCATCCCGCCCGACTTCCACATGGCTAGCTTTACACCCAAAATAACAACACACAAATTGTATTCATTTAAACACTGCTTGGCCCATTAGCTCTAGCCTCTTACTGGCTAACTCTTATATCTTGCTTAACCCATTTCTATTAATGTGTGTAGCACCACGAGGTGGTGGCTTACCAGGAAAGATCTTAGCCTGCATCCATCTTTGAGAGGAGAGCTATGGCGACTGTCTCACTTCCCTTCTTCCCAGCATTCTGTTCTGTCTACTCCACCCACCTATGTTCTGACCTATCAGGCCAAGCAGTTTTCTTTTTTGGAGTTTTTTTTTTTTTTTTTTTTTTGGTTTTTCGAGACAGGGTTTCTCTGCAGCTTTAGAGCCTGTCCTGGAGCTAGCTCTTGTAGACCAGACTGGTCTCAAACTCACAGAGATCTGCCTGCCTCTGCCTCCCGAGTGCTGGGATTAAAGGCGTGCGCCACCACCGCCCGACCCAAGCAGTTTTCTTTATTAATTAACCAATGAAACAACAGATAGATAGAAGACCCGCCTCCATCGGTTCACTGGCATTGTTTTAGGGGCACTGCTCTCTGAATTCACACCTGCTGGAATGGGTGGAACTTGTCATTGTCTGTTCAAAGTCTCTCTCTCTCTCCCTTGTCCACAAGGGACTGCAAGGCCTACCACTCAGAGATGCCACGTTTCTTCCACCCTGCTCCTCCCGTCCCCCTCCCTGGATGTCCATCCTGTTGTCTCTGCTCTACCTCACTATTTTGATTTTTCCATTCACCAACTCCATCCATGTGTCTTTTCTCTTTTTGTCACATTTGTTATAATTTCAATGTCAGCTAATGCATTCCTTGCTTCTAGAATTTTTATTTAATTCACTGTTTTTTTTTTTTTGATAACGTTTCCTATCCATTCATCTAATTCCTAACACAATAAGAAGAATTTTAAGGCCAGGTGGTGGTGGCACACACCTTTAATCCCAGCACTCAGGAGGCAGAGACAGGTAGATCTCTGTGAGTTCGAGGCCAGCCTGGTCTACAGAGCTAGTTCCAGGATAGCCGAGGCTACACAGAGAAATTCTGTCTTGAAAAGCAAACAAACAAACAAAAAGTCAAAGTACATAGCTTTATCGTCTTTTCTTTCTCTTTTATTTGTGTTGGTTTTGGTCAGAGAGCTTTGTTTTCTCAAATAGCATTTGCTTCACTATAGGACATCAGGTATGAACAAGAGCAAACAAAGATATTCTGGGTGGTGCTGTCTGCATCCTCAGCGAACACACTGAGCCATTCACCTTAATCAACTGAGGAACTGAGATTTTTCAAATCTGTGGCTAGGCTTTGTGGGGACCGTTCTTTATTTCTGTTTAGTTTATTCTTCTCTTTTCCATGGTATTGGACATGAACCCTGGGTCTGGTACATACTAGGCAAATGCCGCACCACTGACCACAGCACTGAGCTACACCCGTCGTCCCTTGAGCCTTTCTGTGGTCTGGAAAAAAAAGGCCTGTGTAGTGTAATGTGGAGTTTTTTTTCCCCTTAAAAAAAAAAAAACAGTACTTCAGCTAATTCCTTGAGAATTTCATACAAGCACACAGTGTATTTCAGTCATAGCCACTTTCCCTTTCTTCCCCCAGCTCCTGCCAGGTCCACCCAGTCTTTCCCAACTTGTGTCCTCTTTAATAATTCATGGAGTCCAGTTTGTGTAGCCGTATGCTCCATGGGTATGAGGCCACCCACTGGAGCCTGGTCTACTTACTGGAATGGTGTGGGAGAATTGTCTGTATTCTGTCAATCATGTTTTAAATAAATGCTGATTGGCCAGGCAGGAAGTATAGGCAGGAAAACCAGACAAAAAGTAGAAATGATGCAATGAGAACAGGAGAATTCTGGGAAGGAGGAAGTTGATTTCTCCCAGTCCTGAGCAGACCACCAAGGAAGCAGGATGTGACCTGCCAGCTGAAAAAGGTGCTGAGCCACATGGCAAAAAATAGATCAGAACAATGGGTTAATATAAGTCATAAGAGCTAATAAGAAGCCTGAGCTAATGGGCCAATCAGCTTTATAACTTATAGAGATCTCTGTGTGATTTTCTTTGGGGCTGGCCAGCTGTGGGGTACTGGGCGGGACATTAACCCCAACAAGCCGGCCCTCATGTTACACTGGAAACTATACCCGTGGAGAAAATTGATTCTCCAATCTCCAGGAGCCCTCAACTATCCTAAGCTCCTTCGTTGGGGACCAGAACTTGTGATCTTGATAATGGCTGCTATAATCCTGTTTAGGATTTTTGTAGGCGGCTGCATCGGCTGCGAGATAATGAGTGTAGCGTTCTGCCCTGTCCAGAAGATGCTTCTTACTCTCTTCCTCCGTGATCTCTGGTTCTTACAACATTTTTGTCTCCTCTTTTATGATAGTCACTGAGCCCTGGGGTCAGGAAAGTGTGATCCAGTTGTCTGATTTGTGCCTGAGCATTTCAGACATGTCTTCCCTCCACTTTGAGTTGTGAGTTTCTTTGTGAAACACTGTCTGCTAGACAAAGAAACTTCTCTGATGAGGTCTGGGTGCCGCTCTAGTCTATGGGTACAGAGATACAAATTTGGAAGGCAGTTGTTACTATAGCCATTTAGCAAAATAATAGTAGTGCACTCTCCCCTAGGACCTATGAGCTTCCCCACCAAAGGTTCTTGGCTGTTTCTACAGTACCAGGAACGCTTTTCCTTCCATGGAGTGGGCCTTAATCAGAAAGTGGTTGGTTACCCTTACGTTAGACATTGTATTGTGGTGATAAAACGCTGTGACCAAATCACCTTGGGAAGGAAAGGGTTGGTTGTGTTTACTCAGGTCACACTCCTTCACTGTGGGAAGATGGCCTGAGGCAGAAACCTGGAGATATGAACTGAGGCAGAGACCATGGAAGAATGTTGCTCACTGGCTCACTCCTCATGGCTTGCTAATGTGTTTTAGTAAACAATCCAGGACCACCTGCCCAAATATGAAGCTGAACCCTCCCATTTCAAGCATTAATAAAGATAATACCTCATAAACTTGCCTATAGACTAATATAAGAGCATTTTCTCAGTTAAGATTCTCTTTCCCCAGACACGTCTAGGCTTATGTCAAGCTGACAATGGCCAACCAGCACACTCCTATAACGTTCATGCCACTATTGCACCCACGCTGGCCACTGTAGCTCCCATGGATCACCGGGAAAGACTGTTGCTGACTTTTCCCCCAGGAGCCTATTTAGTATCTTCTGGTCCTGTGAATTCTAGTCAGCAGTGAGGAAATTTCCTGGAGAGTACTAACTTGATTTCTCCACATCCTGGGACCAAAGTGTGCAATGTCTTCAGCTAAAGGGCCTTGCCACCAAGTGCTGGCAGACAAGTAGGAGCAATGGCAAATAGTTTGTGTTTCTGGTCTCTATGATACTTCTAACCCTCGCGTCAAGGATAGGAACCCTACACCTAGGACAGGACATTTTATTTGATGACCTATGACTTCTTGGATGAGCATCTCCTCCTGTGTAGGGTAATTCAAACTGAACTCTTTTATATTATATGTGTGTGTGTGCACACACACAGACACACTCACAGACACATTATAAAATAATAGGTTTCCATAGGGCTTTGCCAAATATCCTTAGGGCTAGTTATTCTTATCCCTTCCTTTCCCTTATGTCTTTTCCTCTCATCCCTCACCCCAGTCTTCATAGCCCTCCTTTCCCCTTCATGCCACCTGTGTCCCACCACACAGATGAGTGGATGGAACCGAAAAGCTATGTGGAGTCAGGTAACCCAGAAGCCAGATGTTTCATGTTCTCACCCATCTGTGGATTGTAACATAGAACATTTAAATTTGTGTGTTCAGCCCAGAGTAACTCTAGCATACAGTGAACTAGCTAGGGGACGCTGATGCGAGCAGGAACTTCCACTTAAATACCAAATTTTCTTCCGTTATTCTACCAATACTATAAGAAATTTGCTCAGTTTTCCACCTCTTGGTACACACACACACACACACACACACACACACACACCCCACACCCCACACACACATTGCTTAACTTCCTAGAATCTCAACAGTCACAAGAGGGTACCCAAATGTGTGAGCGCACACAGATTCATGAGTGTTCATAAATACACGAGTGTACACACAAATGTGTGAGCGCACACAGATTCATGAGCGGTCATAAATACACGAGTATACACACGTGCATGCGTTCACAGATGACTGAGGGGACAAGCAATACAAATGTTGGAGTGACACCCCTGCTAGGTTTCCTATCTCTAGGTGACCCCGGCCCCGTCATCCTCACAACTTTGGAAATAACTTGTGGGTAGACACAGTGTGGCTCTGTTCTTTTTCCTTTTATTGAAACCAGATTTTCTTCCTCATATATCCTGATGACAGTTCCTTCTCCCTCTACTCCTCCCAGGTCTTCCCTACCTTACCTTCCGTCTGGAGCCACCCCCTTTCTGCCTTCCATTAGAAAACAAATGGAATTCTAGTGGATAATGACAAAATAAAATATATAAGATAAAACAAAAATGAATACTATAGACTAGGGAACAACAAATAGAAGAAAAGGAGCTCAAGACAAGGTACGAGAAAACTTATCCTCACATTCAGAGCTCCAATAAAGCATTAAATGGGAAACCATGATATATACACAAAGGACCTGTATGGTAAAAAGAGAAAAATATAAATAAAACAAAAGAAAAATAAGTTTTTTCCTTTAAAGGAAAAGCCCCGACGTGGCATAATGAGACAAGGAACCTCCAGAGATGCTGTTAATTTTCTGTTGGCCATCTACTGTTGGGCCTGCAACCTATCTTTAAAAGTAGCTTGTTTTCCCAGTAAGACTCCCTTGGGTAAAGCTAAGTGTTCACTTGCAAGTGGTAATGAATTGGAGATGGCTTCTGGATTAGGGACCGGGGCATGGCATGTGTCCACTTTTCCTTTCAGCTCTGGGACCCCATCTGGTGCAGACCCACGGAGGCCCTGTGCATGCTGTGCATGCCCTCCATCTCCATGAGTTCATGTGCATCGATCCTGCTGGTTTAGAGGACTTTGTTTCCTTGGTGTCCTCTATCCTGTCTGACTCTTAGACAGTTTCTGCCTTTCTCCTGAGGGGTTCCCTGAGCTGTGGTGTCCTCTCTCCTATCTGGTCTCAGGCTGCTGCTCACCAAGCAGTACTGGGTATGGGTTCAATCTTGTGGAGTGGTCCTTAAGTCAAATCAGATATTGGTTGGTTGTTCCCACCAAGCTTTGTGCCACAATTTCATTAGCATCTCTTGCAAGCAGGACATCATTTTATGTATGTATGTATGTATGTATGTATGTATGTATGTATTTTTGGTTTTTTTTTTGAGACAGGGTTTCTCTGTAGCTTTGGAGCCTGTCCTGGAACTAGCTCTTATAGACCAGGCTAGCCACGAACTTACAGAGATCCTTCTGCCTCTTCCTCCCGAGTGCTGGCATTAAAGGCATGCACCACCACCGCCCAGCAAGGACATCATTTTAGATCAAAAGGTTTGCATCCTGGGTTGGTCTTTACATTTCTCTTTTGGTAGTGTGCAGAGTCCCTTCCTGTACTGAAGATGCTAGCACATAAGGATGAAGGCACTCTATAGGCATCAATTTGACTTCTCTATGTTCAGGAAGTTGTGTACATGTCATCTTCAGCAATGGGGTCTTGATGTCAATTTATTGAGAGAAGTCTTGGCAACAACCCGCGTTGTTTGGGGATTCCCATGGCACTCCTTTGGTCAACAAATCAATTAGATGTAACTCCTGGAAGAGTCCTTTGGTGACAAAGCATGTCCAGGTTGGCTCTGTTGCCCTTGGTATTTGGCAGTTTCATTTAGATCACTTTCCTATTTGCATATATTTTAGGAAACTTTTATTGTATTTGGTTTTCCTACTACCCCTCCAATGGCCTTTGCTCTTATCTGGCAAACCAAAACGTTCCATTCTGTCCTAGGGCGTTATGACCCCAATACAGACACACCCACTTTGAAGCCTACAACATGACAGAGTACCATATGGGAATGTATCAGTCTTTAAAATATTAATTCACGGGAGTGGGCTGGATCAATCTAGTGATTGTTCTACTCAATGTTGAATTTAGAATGATTTAAAATGGGGGTCCTATACCAAGGCATAGCAGAGACCACTAAAAATGTTTGAAAACAATAATAGCAAAGAATTTTCCAAGGCAGAAGCTATCTTTGAGAGGAAGTAAGACAGTCTTGACTTTCAGATCCCAGCAATCAAAAGAATAAGGTGAGTCAAGGACAGGGTTGGACAGTGGGCCACAGTACCGGTGACAGCCTGGGAAAGCATGGCAGATAGTCCGTGTTGTGCATTTCATGGGTGAGGCTATAAGGGTAAAAGAAGCTGTGTGGGCTGCACTTCACAACCTGAGAATTGAAATTTTGCAAGTGTTCCAAGTGGCTAATACAGTCATTTCTTGCCCACTGTGTAGAGTTTGGCACACATACTTGTGATTATCCTCTATGTAAACCCACTGAATGGTACTGTGAATAGCTGTTCCTCAGCTCTCTGTCTGTTGGAGGTGAGGTGGAGGAAGGATGTGAATGTACAAAGGAGGGAGTTGAGAAAGGGCACAGGACAGGATGACAGCACTCAGGGAACTTTTGGTCAAAGTTCCATTTAAAATAGTAGCGGCACAGTGTTAAGATTGAAAGCAGTGTTTTTACTTTTGTTTTTACTGTTGCATTATTGGCTTGTTGTTCTTGATTCCTTCAGGTCTCCTGATAGAGGTGACATGTCCAAGATGGGTGTCCTAAATGTCTTCTTTTCTTCTTTTTTTATTGTATTTTTTTAATTGTTTTCTCTGCTCCCCTTCCTTCCTCCCCTCCCTTCTTCTACCCTCTTCCATGATCCCCAGGCTCCCAATTTACTCAGAAGATCTTCTTTTTTTTCTACCTCCCAATTAGATTAGATCCATGGATGTCTCTCTTAGGGTCTTCTTTATTGTTTAAGTTCTCTGAGATTGTGAACTGTAGGCTGGTTTTCTTTGCTTTATGTCTAATATCTAGTTATGATAGAATACATATATTTTCTTTCTGGGTCTGGGTTATCTCACTCAATATGATGTTTTCTAGATCCAGCCATTTGCCCGCAAATTTCAAGATGTCACTATTTTCGTCGTGTAAATGTACCACATCTTCATTGGTTGAGGGGCATTTAGGTTGTTTCTAGGTTCTGGTTATGAAAAATAATGCTGCTATGAACATAGTTAAGCATATGTCCTTGTGGTATGATTGAACATCCTTTGGGTATATACCCCAGAGCAGTATTGCTGGGTCTTGAGGAAGGTTGTTTCCTAATTTTCTGAGAAATCACCATACTGATTTCCAAAGGGGATGTACCAGTTTGCACTTCCACCAGTAATGAAGGAGTGTTCCCTTTACCCCACATTGTCTCCAGCATAAGCTGTCATCAGTGTTTTTTATCTTGGTCATTCTGACAGGTGTAAGAGTTTTTTTTTTTTAATTTGCATTTCTCTGATGGCTAAAGAGC
Organism: Arvicola amphibius; assembly: GCF_903992535.2. NCBI lineage: Eukaryota > Metazoa > Chordata > Mammalia > Rodentia > Cricetidae > Arvicola > Arvicola amphibius. The sequence goes on from NC_052055.2 coordinate 52,011,166, forward strand.
ATTTCCTTAAGTGTCTTTTAGCCATTTTGGATTTATCTGTTGAGAGTTCTCTGTTTAGGTCCGTGCTCCATTTTTATTGGATTATTTGTTCTTTTGATGATGAATTTCTTGAGTTCTTTGTAGATTTTGGAGATCAGCCTTCTGTTCAATGTGGGGTTGGTGAAGATCTTTTCCCATTCTATAGGCTGTTGTTTTGTCCTGTTGATCATGTCCTTTGCTTTACAGAAGCTTTACAGAATCTTTTCAGTTTCAGGAGGTCCCATTTATTAATTGTTTCTCTTAGTGTCTTGCTACTGGGGTTATATTTAAAGTGGTCTCCTGTGCCAATGTGTTCAAGTGTCCTTCCCACTTTTTCTTCCGTGAGGTTCAGTGTGGTTGGTTTTATGTTGAGGCCTTTGATCCACTTGGACTTGAGTTCTGTGCGTTTTGAAAGAACAATACTAAACTTCATATGGAAAAGTGCAAAAAAAAAAAAAAAACCCAGGAGAGTCAAAACTGTCCTGTACAATAAAGGAACTTCTGAAGGCTTCACAATCACTGACTTCAAACTCTGCTACTGAGCCACAGTACTGAAAACAGCCTGGTATTGACATAAAAACAGACAGGAGGATCAATGAAGACCCAGATATCAATCCACATACCTACAAACACCTGATTTTTGACAAAGAAGCAAAATATATAAAATGAAAAAAAGAAAGCATATTCAACAAATGGTGCTGGCATAACTGGATATCAACATGCGGAAGAATAAAAATAGATCCATGTCTATTGCCATGTACAAAACTTTTATCGTGGCTCCTATCAAAATTCTGTTAGGAGTGGTGTAAGACCATACCCTATATTCTGCTGTAGACTTCTGGCTCGTCTTATTCAGAGGGTTTGTTATCAGCTATCATTTCTGTTTTTTTTTTTCTTGAGACAAGGTTTCTCTGTAGCTTTTTCGGTGCCTGTCCTTGGATTAGCTCTTGTAGACCAGGCTGGCCTTGAACTCCAGAGATCTGCCTGCCTCTGCCTCCTGAGTGCTGGAATTAAAGACTTGTACCACCACTGCCTGGCCTATCATTTCTTTTTCTCCTACAGTTATTAGCTAACTCCTTGTGAGTGTGTTCATCTTCTCATTCCGTTCCGTGGAGCATTGCAAACGGAAAAGGCTAGGACTTAGTGCTCCCTTCCTGCCAAGTGTTTCATAAAGGAAGATGTTTCCAAATGAATTCCACCTACTCTAAACGCAGATCTTATCAGTAACTGCGGTAAGCATGGCATGTTTACCTAGAATTCCTACATCCAGTTCAATAGAAAATGTCACAAGAAGACCTTCATTTGTTATTCAGAAATATGAAGCCACCTCATAATCAGAAAGAGCCGCACATGTACATGCAAAATGGGGAGACAGTGGTAGTGAGCAGGAGTGAATACAGGAGGTGAGTGTTGGTGCAAGAGCACGTCTGTCACAAAAGGTGAAAAGAGGCGTGCTGGAGTTTTAGAAATCAGGAAACAGGGATCAAAGCGTTTTATGTGAAGCAGGAACCTAACTCGCAAAGAACTAAAAGTAGAGCCAGTGGGTGGTGATCTCAGGGGAAGGCCCTAGTGTGTGGACGGGGGACTCAGCTTTGCCAGTCTGGACTCTGCAGTGTTTCCCATCTGCTCCGAAGAACTTCAAGATAATTGGTAACCAGATGAACGGACACACAATACAAGTAGAAAATATAAATAAAAGAAACCAAATGTTAGGATTGTTTATCTAGATTGAAATATGTCACGGATCTTTCGGGGGGTTGTGGGTAAGTGCAGCAAAATCCTCTCTCTAACGGAAGTCTGGAATCCGGTGTGATACTCCACGGTTCAGAACGGCTGTTCTCCCTGTATAGATGGTCACCTAGAGGTACAGACTTTGTTTCTGGTTAGTTTTAGCATGTGATGTTTTTATTTGCAAGCTTTTAATAATAAAATTTATAACTTTAAAAGTCTCTAAAGCTAAACACTTGAAAATGAGTAGAGCCATAACTACATGGGTGTATATATAGTAACAACGCCCGTGGCTGCATAGAAAGCTGAGCTGGGCAATCTTTGTTATGCATGATCTGCCCCGCCTGTCACTGGCCATTTGGTTTCTGTGCCCAATCAGGCCTGTGCTCATGTTTGGTGTTCTCTCTGTGTTCATCCTGTTACTGAAATTTATTTTCTTATGCAGAGACTGCAGATAGCAGTCACTGCCCTGTGGCTGCATATTCGTGGCCACTATGATCTTTTCTGAAGTGTTCAGGTCTGGTGGGTTTGCTCTTCATCAAATCCTTTCTTCCAGATTTTTACCCTTAAAAACCTTAATTAAAATTTTATTCTTTGAATTGGACTTACATCTCACCCAACAAGAGGGAAATCATGCCTAGTACTGGAAACCTAGCTAACTACTCAGGGTTAGCAAAGCCTAGTGCACCATGGGCATGCGAGCCACAAAGTTCAGAAAAGGCCTTGGATCACCTGGAACTGGAATGCTAGCTGCTCGGACATCTCCCTGTAGGTGCTGGGAAAAAAAAAAACCTTGGTCCTCTGTAAAAGCAGGAAGTGCTCTTACCTGCTGAGCAGTCTCTCCAGTCCTGGGTCTTATTTTTAAGTGCATTCAGTGAGTCTTTGTATTTGAGTTTAGAATTGAGAACATAAACATCCAGAGCTGTTATTTAAAGGTGTCTATTTCTTTCTGTCATTTTGTTGTTTTTGTGACATAGAGAACTTTTCCTAATTCTCATCTGCTTATTTCTTTTACTAGCATGGTTTATCATTTCCTGTGGCTTCATGGATGTTTATTTTAATCTTCTGTATACAGTATTTCTTCCAGTGTCCCTTGTGCAGCTGGATTAATGGTCGTGAATTCATTTCTCTTATATTTATCCTGGGAAATCTTTATTTCTGTCTCAGTTTTGTAGGATAGCTATGAGATGCGGTAGTCTGGGTTGCCTGACATTGCTTTTCACTGTCTGGATTTCAGAGTTTCTGCTCTGAAATTTGTTGGTTTGCACACACCACTTGGTGATTCCTTTTTTTCAGCTTTCAGTAGAATTATTTTATTCTGTGTATTTAGAGTTCTAACTCTTATATGATATAAGGGAATCCTGTCATTTGTCACGTGTACATATAGTGAATCCAGTTTTGATTTTGAATAATGTATTACTTTAATTTATTTACAAAATTCCTTTCCCTACTTACACTGCGTGCAAATATGTAGCTGACTAGCCTGGCAAGGATTGTTCATTGGATCAGCAGTGGCACGAATGGTGTGGAGGTAATCAATGCCTTCTGGTTGGATTTAAGGCCCATTTCACAGAAAGAAATGCATGCCCAATACTGTAAACCTAACCAAGAAGCCATTGACTGGGGCAGTCACAAGTCCTGTTACTACTATTTTACTAAGTGGACATGGTATCAAATTGCCTCCTAAATACTCATCCTTAGATACATAGACTAGAGCAACTCTTAGCTGTCATCAGAGAAGCTTCTTTATATGGTAGATGGTGGATAATGTAGAGATTCACAATCGGTCAGAGTGTGCAGCCCTAAATGGAACATCTGTATCATACCCCTCTCCCGCACAAGATTCAGGAAACATTGCAGAAGAAGGGCAGAAAGGGCTTAAGAGCTAGAGGTCAGGAAAAAGTCCTTTGGGATGGTTTCTTCTGGGTGTGGCAGGGCTGTTGGACTCACAGCAGCACAGGATCAAAGTTGTCAACATAACAGCTTGGAGAGGAAGGGACTCACGAGCCTCCCTTGACAGACTAGGAGCTATTGGCGGTGGATGGCTGCTGGGGAAGGGAGCGTCAGCTTTCTGCAGTATTGACCCATAGTAGGTTGCTTCAGTGGGTGACCCTACACCATGTAGGTATGGGAAGCATCTACAGAACTCAGCATGTATGTAGCAGGATGGGGCAAAAAAAGATGAAGTCGTGAGGGGGATACGCATGCATGGGGAGTCAGGGTGGAGTCAGAATGGGAATAATGAGGTGAGCAGAACACACTGCATTCAGGTACGGAATTGTCAAAGAATAAATTTAAAATTAAATTATAAATATTATGTAATTTAAATTATAATTGAAAGTATTAATGAAGGCATCTGTAAGTGTAGAGAAACTGTAGTTTAAAATCTCCTTAGGAGCTGCTACAACAGCTCAGTGGATTAAAGTCCCACCTTGAAAACCTGGTAACCTGAGTTTGATCCTTGGATTCCAGAGACAGGGAGGAAAACAGACTCCTGACAGTTGTCCTCTGACCTCTACTTTCTCTCTCTATCGCTCTGTCTCTCTGTTTGTCTCACTCTCTCTCTCTCTCTCTCTCTCTCTCACACACACACACACAGAAATAAGAAGGTACTTCAGTGTCGCCCTGCATTGAAAGGGTGTGGCATGCAATGAGTCAATAAATAGGTTTAAAATGAGGTAGCTTCTTTCTGTTCGATAGAGAGAGATCTGGAGCAAGGAAGTTAATTCCGTAAGTGACTTGGCCTTTGATTGATGACCCAAGGCATCCATTTATCATCAGCCAATAGCTTGACGGGTGAGATAAGCGTGATGCGGTCTCAAGGAGACGCTTCGGCCTCTCCCGCTTTGCTGGCAATTCTTTATTCAGTTCACAGCTCTGTGGTAAAGCTTTCACCGTCCAATGATGTTGGGCAAGGAACGAGGAAAAAGTGAAATGTTGGGAGAGACGCGTAGAGGGCAGAGTGTGATATGGTCTGAGCGCCGGCCCGAAGACTGGAGATAGACGTGGAAGGAAGGAGGAGGGTTTGTATGGAGAGACAACGGGCAGTGCTGGAATGCATTTTTTTCCCAAAGAAAACAGGAAGTCACTTACTTTACTTAGGGGAGAGAAGAGGAGAGGAGAAGAAGGGAGGGAAGGGGAGAAGAAGGGAACGGAGAAGAAGAGAGGAGAAAGAGGAGAAGGGAGGAGGGTAACACCAGGAGAATCTTGAATCTGGAAGTCTGCCGGAAAGAAGTTATTTAAACAGCTAGAGATATAGCTCAGCGGGTAAGAGCTCTTGCAGAAGACCCAGGTTCAGTTCCCCGCACCACATGGTGGCTTGCACATATCTATCTGTAACTCCTGTTCAGAGGAACTAATGCCCCTTCTGGAATCTGTGGGCCTGGCACACTCATGGTACACACAAATACATGTGGGCAAACATTCATACACATTTTTTTTTTAAAAAAGAAATTTAAGCAGGCAAGGACAGTTTTCTGAGGAATTCAGTGCAAAAGTTAGCACCCAAAGCTCATGATTCAACACAGTCCCCATTCGTTGAGCTACATGACATGACCAACCTGAACCACGTGCTACGTGACAGTCATTCTATGTTGATGATAAAACACATCATTTTAAAGCATGTCCACTTGTCTTCTATTGCTAGGATGGATAACAGGACTGGTGTGCAGTCACTGAGATGCAAATAAGTTTTTTATAGCTTCCTAGATGTAGAATAGTAGAGTCCAAAAGTAGTAATCCGCTTAATTACATTGTGAAAAAGTGACTCAGAAACTCTCTCCCACTTTTGGACAGCAGGGACCCAGACTTCATTCTTTACCAATTTTCTCTCAATTACATCCATCCATCATAGCCGAGTTCTTTAGGATGAGAGAAAATAGGCCTTGTTCATCTGGGACACTTGAAGATTGGTGGGCCATCCTGGGTCTCATTTAGTCTTCATAATAAGACACGGTCCCTTCTCTAGATCCAGATTGTCTCTCTAGATAGAGAGCCTATTGCTAAGGTCTGTCTTGAGACTAGAGATTTCAAAAAGGTTAAAAATGTGCTTTTGACCATTAAATCACTTATGATTTTTTCAGTACCTGTTATGTGTCTTTACAGCTAACAAATATGACAGGTTAATAGCCTTGAAAGGAGACTTTGAAGAGGCAGAAAACAAACGAAATAAACTATTGAGTTCCAAGGAGCAGGAAGCAAATTTGGCGTTAGGCTATATTGTCCAGGAATATCCAGCCCACAAGAAAAGACAGATGCAATTACATTTTCATTTAAAACACCATTCTAGTTATATACCAGCTCTTGTAACATCTGTTAAAATGTGTTCTGGGAATGACCCTCCTGAAAAACGTTTTCTGAAACTCATTGAGTTATTCGTGCTCCATCACCCTTTTGAAGATACAATCATTTCCATGTAAAATATTCTGGTCAATCTTCTAATAACCACAGCTTTAGCTAAACAAACTATTTTTCCATATGGCAAATTTTGTGTATAACAAAGTTTTGTATATATGTTAATTCATAAATTCTGTAGGGAACACACTTTGGAAACCATTTCCTAAAATGTCACACCGCAGAGTTATCTGGATTTTTAGTTTCACATATTTCTGCATGGTGTAGCCATTTTCATGAAAAAAACAAATGGTTCTTCTGGGAGCTGTGTGTGGTGTCTAGTTTGACTCTGTGTCTATGAGGATTTATAATGAAGGCAGCCGAGCAGGCTTATGGAGCAGAGGAAGCTAGCAGGTGCACTGGGGGTCCTGATGGGAAGTCATGATTTGAGCAGGTTACCATAAGACTAAGGAGACAGAAAAAAATGTCTCTCTTTAGCTAGGCTCGCCATTGCTAGACAGACCTCCATCATGAATATATTCCAATTAAGGTCCGGTCTTTACAGAGCACAAACTGGAAGGTAATACCCACGAAGGCAGAATTGTTATGCCAGAATTTAGGATTTAACCGCAGAGACAACCTCTGCACCAATAATCAGCTAATAATTGAAGACAGGATGTAATTAGTTGCCGAGAGGCTCTGGCTATAAATACTCTGGGAATGAGAGAAAAAAGCGTCCTCTGAATGGAGCTGGAGAATGCCTGCTATTCTGAGCGTTCTTCACAAAGGGGAGCTTTAAGTTGTCTTCATTACCACGTGGCAAGGCAGCGGTGGTCTCACGGGGCTTTATGCCTAACAGGCTTATTTATTGCTGCATTTCAGACGAATGTTCTTGGCCAGCCTCGAATGAGAAGAGAATGTGTTCTGACATACGCATACCAGTGCTGCTAGTGGGGGTATCTTCATGATGGCGCTGTCACAGTTCTCAGTTACCAGAAGGCTTTGTGTCACGTGTCGATAAAGGACATAATTGGTTTGCAGCTCAGTGAGAGGTTTCGAAATGCCTTTGAAATGCCATCAGGAAGCGGTTGGGAGACTAGCGGAGTTATGACAAGAGCTCAGTAGGGTGTTCTCTAATGCAGTGATTCTTTGCAAGGACCAGAAATGAAAGAGTTAATAGGGAATGCGGATTTAACTAATAGGAGAACGTAGAATACAGACCGTCTGGAAGTAGGTCTATAGGGTAAGTTAATGGCAGAGATTAACATATGGAAACCAGACAGCTAGCTAGGATCAGAAGGGAGAAAGGACCACGTGAAGATAAATATAGCTGCAGATAAGGAGGGTGGAAATGTTGGATGGGGTTTTACTTCTAGCCTTGGAAAACCCAGGGAAGCAGCTGAAAATATGAAGTCGTCCCATCCTCGGAAGAGTTATGTAATTTGAAGGTGCTAAAGCTGGCCCGTGTGAAACACTAGCATCCTTCTCCATGTTATTTTTAAACCCGTTTTCATTCATTAAGTGCAATTGAGCTATCAAGTCCTGTGTAAACGAGGCAGAGCATAAGCCCCCTACCGCCCGAAGCGCAGTGTATGTACGACAGTTCCTCACTTGGAGACACTGTTCCACACAGTAGGCTGTGTTTCATGCATTTTCCATATGGGAGCAGTGCATCTTAGGAGGGGCACAGGAAGCATATGGAAAGGTGTGCTTTCTCCAGAGGTTGGGAAGAGCGATGGTGTGTGTGTGTGTGTGTGTGTGTGCGTGTGTATGTATGTATATGTGTGTGAGTGTGTGTATGTATGTGTTTGTATGTGAGTATGTGTGTATGTATATGTTTGTGTGTGTGTATGTATGTGTTTGTATGTATGTGTGTATGTATATGTTTGTGTGTGTGTATGTGTTTGTATGTGTGAGTGTGTGTATGTATATGTTTGTGTGTGTATGTATGTGTTTGTATGTATGTGTGTATGTATATGTTTGTGTGTGTGTATGTGTTTGTATGTGTGAGTGTGTGTATGTATATGTGTGTATGAATGTGTGAGTGTGCATGTATGTGTGTGTGAGTATGTGATCAGTGCTGGTCCCTGATGAGATCTGTGACTTCTGAAACTTGACAAGCTTGGAAACAAACAAACAAACAAACAAACAAACCTACCCATAAAAGCTGTTGGAGGTAGGATTTTCAAGGCACGAGCCTTCTCTTTGCAGCTGACATTCTGGCAAGGGAAAATGAACATGTGCACAATTTACACTTCTATCCTCCACTCTTCCTCACCGCAATTTATTTGCTTGTTTTAACTGACGCTTTTAATATCTGCTAGAGAGTTGGCGGCAGAAGGAGAGGAAGAGCATGGTTAGCAGACAAGCGTTGCCATCACTGGTCGATGCAGTGATGATCTATACCCTATGCAGTCTTTGCCTATTTCATATTATTAGCTGTATTTCCACTAATTGATGCCTTTTTCATCTCAACTCTTGCTAATTCCCTGAATTAAGGTTCTATTTAAATGTTGTCAAGCTCAATCAGTAGCCTCCTTTGAGTGGTATTAGGGTAAATGGATAATGATTTGTTGGTGATTGACATGCTGTGTCATTGAAAACTACAGATGCTGCTTCAAAATGTCATTGTCGGGATTGCTAAGGCGCCTCCGAAGTGAGGCAGGAATGCCTAGCAGAGATGAACTGGTCTTTGTGCTGCTGTGGGTCAGGGATGCAGGAGACACAGGATGCTCGCGCCATTGCCGCTAAAGCCGAGTCAACTCCTGCTGACTAGAACGTTGGATACAAAGAACATTTGTGTTCGCCGAGGGATGACCACTGAAGCTGTAAGTGCAAACATACAGCCAGAGAATCTCATTGACACAATCCAGTGCCATTTCAAATGAAGGAAGAAAGTCCTTGGTAGAGCTGGAGTCTGACCTGTTCCCCAAATGCCCATGTGTTGAGCTTTAGTCCCCCTCTTTACTGATTGTGATGTAGTAGAAGTTTCAAGACATAAAGCCTGAGGGCACATTGGATGCTGTGGACCCTTCTTCTTTTTCTATTTGCTTCACAGATGACAGTTAATGGTTGCTTAACCATGTACTGCCCACAGTGATATGATGACTGCCCTGGACTTCAGAAGAGCCGTGGAATGAAGCCTCTGAAACCCTGTACCAAATCAAACCTTTTTTTTTCTGAGAAGTAGAAAACTGAATAACACAGTTTTTTCACATTCATCATCTTTTATTCAATAGGTATTGTTCAGAATATGTGAAATGTCTTTTTTTTATGCAAAGTTTCCAATCACCATAGAAAAAATAAGACGGGTCATCCCTAAGAAGGAGAGAAACAGGCTAGGGTGCGGGGAGGTTGGGAAACATGAGTAGAAATAAAAGCCACCTAAGCTGTGCACTTGGAGAAGAATTACGTATTTCCTAAACTGGCAGCCATGTCAGAAGTTATGCTAGGGGTTACTTTTCTTGCCAGTAGTCATCTTCTCAGGGAAGGCTCATCACCCTCATTTCCACAGCCAGCCCTGTGCTCTGTGTGGGGAGGTACACATGGAATGGTGATATGTTGACTGGGACAGAAGCTCTGGCATGTAAAACAGCAACTGTAACTGCAGCCATGCCGTGACAGGTGAGACCTGTGTGGAACCCTGAAAGGAAGTTCTCAGCACGGGTGACGAGTCTGCAGGGCTGGCTGGGAGGACAGTTTGCTAGTGTTGGAACATCTGCAGCAGGTTACATCTTCCTCTCCTATATAAGATTACGTGAGCAAGTGACTTGGATTGCTACCATAATCAAAAGAACCCTGTACTACCCAGAGCCTGATGGAGCATGGACACATGCTCAAAAGAGTATGGATAGAGACCAACAGTCATGGAAGGGGTCTTGCTTTAATCGGAAAGTGTAGTTTGTTTACATTTAAACCATACACAGGCACAGCCGTTTCCTTAGTACATTTTAATTTATTACTATGGTCCTTTGTGTTTCAAGTTTTTCATCTTCCTCTCCTTTGCCCAATTTTTAGTGGAGTGATTTTTTTTTTCAATTTTCTGTTTTACCCTTTTCCGAAGTACTTTCTGTTAACTTTGTGGTTACTATTCCAGTTTTTAACACTGAGTTGAATAAAAAAGTATCTGTGTCTCTCTCCTTCTTCTGACCAGGGCAGATACTATTATTTCCCTCATCAAGTCCTCTCTGAGCCAACATGGACGGCTGATTTTATTCCACATCTCATTACTCATTCTGACTGATACTGTCCTTGCAGTCTCTGCGTGTTTCCTAAGCCTAAAAGGTTTGTACTCCACAGTTCGCCTTGAATGGATCATTTACTTTGGGATTTATTCTCTAAAAATTTAAAGTCTATGCATTTTTGTAAGTTCTGTCTGCTGTCTGGTGTTGCAAAACCTCCTAGTCTTTAGGAAAATCTTTACATCGACCTCTGATTTGAAGGACAGTTGTGTTTGTGCAGGCATCGGTGATGCTGGCGGTACTGGATGTTGTCTTTCTACCTTATCCACACTATCATCGGTGATGCTGGTGGTACTGGATGTTGTCGTTCTACTTTGTCCAGACTAACTTCTACCTTCTCCGCCCACTCACTCATCACGGGCCTCTCTGCGTTCTAGCTTGTTGATCAATGGGAGGGAGACTGACAGGAACCAGACGGAGCAAGGAGAAAAGTGGCGAAGTGTGTCTTTCTTTTACTCTCTCTGACAGACAGGTTGGTGGCCACCTGGCCACAGAGCCGCCACCGGTGGCCTTTCTCCTCGACTGTCTACAGAGTCTAACCATTTTCTCTTGTTTCTTCAGGAGTAGAAGTTACATTATTTGTGGTGGTTCCCAACTCTTGCTGTTTCTGAGTCCTGTACTTGCCCTGGTAGCTAGACTTTTTATCGATCTTACCTTTGTTGTGAAGGTTAAGCACTTCCCCTTTATTTGTGATAGTTAGAATCCTTTTCCTCTTAGCATTGTAAAAACTTGGTCTGTTATCATCTGGCTTCAATTATTTTTGGTAAGAAGCAGGCCAGTCTTATAACAACTGTTTCTCTTTTGGATTGCCAATCTTTTCTCTCTTGTTGCTATCAAGATATTTTTGCATGTGTCATTGGTCCTTGGAATGTTATCATCATGTATGTAAGTGGAAGGCTGGATTTATATATGCCCCTTGACATTGTTATTAAATTGTAGAATTCATATCTTTTATCTGATGACAATTTCTTCTAAGTCTTGATCTTAAATTTCTAAAGTCTTATCTTTTGTCAACTTGCAAAGCTCTTAAATCTGTACCTCTTCAGATATGACTTCCCTTTCACGCAGATGGTTCTCTTCAGATGCACGTAGGATTTTTCCGTTTTCTCCTTCATGCTAGCTTAGGGGCTGGAGAGATGGGTTCCATTGCCACACAGGCATGGGTTCGGGTCTCAGCACCATTGTGAAATGCTAGGCTTGGGCTCAAGCGTGTAACCCCGGTGCTTTGGGTGGACAGAGACAGGAGGATGACAGTGTTTGCTGGATGCCAGCCTAGTGTCAAGTTCAATGAAAGTCCTTGTTTCAAAGGAATAACGCGAAGGGATGACAGGATGACAGGATGGGGCATGAAGGCCTGCCTCTGATTTCTGCATGTGACCATATAGGGGTGTACTCACCCTATACACACATATACATATACATATACACATACATATACATATACACATACATATACATACACATACATATACATGTGTGTATTCTCTCCCTCTCTCTCACACACATATACAGAGAGAGACAGGGGAGGGAGAGAAAGAGAGAGGATGAGAGAGAGGAAGGAGGAGGAGAAGGACAAAAGGGTAGTTAGAAATCAATAAAGAATGATGGACAATGAAAACCAAGTAAGTTATGATTTTAGAAGTGGCTCATGGTCAATGTTGCTGGCGTGTTAGTGAGGAGAGGAGGTCAGAACATGATGGTTGTCATGAGAGTTAAGTACATACAATAATTTAAAAAGAAAGGGAAAGTAGAAGCCACCTGCCTCAAAGCATCCTGGAATGCTGTCCCAGACAAACACACTGGAGCAGGTGTCCAGGAAAGGAAGAACAGCTTGTTCCCATACTGAGTCTCAAAGCTAAGTCTCATCATGGCCTCAATGTTCATTGTGGGGGAGGACTGGTCAGTTTCCTACATGTGTCTCAGAACCTACTGTGGGGTAGTGAGGGGCTCTTTATGCCACTGGGCCACCTTGAGAACTAGCCAAAGTCAAAAGTGATGGTGGGAAGGAGTGGAACAGGCTAGATTTTCACTAGCCTCGTCCTGTCAGGGCCCATAGCAGGCTGTCTTGCAGCAGTAAGGCAGGATGGAGAACTCACAGCACACGAAAGAAGATTCCCTCGCATTATAAGTGCTAACTCAGTAAGTTGGCATTTAAGCCTTACCAAATGATGTAAGGCCCCAGCTATTGGTGGAGATACGTTTGGGCAGCTTGAAAAAGAACTGCCCAAATCCTCCTTTGTTGAGCCCGCTACATATTGAGGATTGTGTGACCCACAAGGCAACACCGGTTTCTGTTGAGCTTCTCAGCAAACAGTAAGAGCTAGCTCATTGGTTGAGGCTCTCTATTCCTTCTCTCAGCAAAGACAGTTTCCTCTGTGTTACAGCTCTGTATTTGGCGAGAAGATGGGAGGGTTTGGCATGAGCAGTACTGGCTACTAAAAGCAAACACAGTAAGTCCCACAATGATTTGCCTCTTTTTCAGCTTGGCACATGGTGCTAGGAGCTGGAATAGAGACTCATTTGTAATAAGCTGCGGTTGGGAGGAGGGCACTGGTGCCTCTGGAGGAGCTCTGTGTCTCTCCCCCACCCCTTCCGTGCACAGCCATGAGCCTCCGTTTTGTTTTTCATATTTCAAACTCTGCCTGTGCTGAACTCGCCGCAGAAATAGATTCGTACTGACACTCCCACTCGCGAGCTGCTGGTGCCGCAGCCATGGGTTTGGACATTTCTTGAGCCAACCCAGAAACTAGGAAGCTGGAGGAGAATTAAAGCGGTAGCTGTACGAACCAGCCCACTTCCTGGTTGGAAAAGCCTGCATCATTTATTATTTCCATCCCTGACACTGCTATAAATCTTTAACGTCAATGCAATGCCTGTCACACAGTGATTACCTGCATGCGTCCGGGCTTCCTAAAAAAGGAACCTTTTATATGACACAGGCATATTTTTCTTTTTGGTTAAATGAAAGGCTGGGACATGCCTCCTGTGGGTGAGTTGGCTGTGGAAGACAGATTGATAGAATTGGGTCACAGCCATCTGTCCGGGTGGGAGGTCAGCATCCCGGATGTCTAACAGGAAGTGTTAGGTGGTTCTGGCAGGAGAGCAGGGCTGGGGATCAAGGATGGAAGACTGCAGAGATAGCCTAAGATGTTAGGGAGACCTGGCAAGGGGGCATCTTTTGGGGGCTTGAAGGTCGCAGTAACCCGTCAGTGAGAGAAGGAAAGTAGGTTGAGGTGGCCGGGGAGCGCGGGTGGTGAGACATGAGATTTTGTCCCTGGAGACGAATAACATTAGCTAACACTTGTGAGCAGCTATGAGGAGGCAGGCACTTGGCTAGAAGAGTTCTCTGTATCGGTTCCAGGTTTGTCACTCTGCACTTCTGTTCACTTATTACTCTTGTGTTTCCCATCCAACTTGAGGTCCTTGAAGGAAGGGGCTGGGTGGAGCACCATCAGCAGGAATCCGGTGGGGAAGCCAACATTTAGGGAGTGTTTGGTACGTACACATTGATTGAGGGGTTGAGCTTATGATGCTGTATTCTCGTTGGCAAAACCAAGTCTGTAAGGAACATACCAACATCTCACACAGGCAGCAAGAGCAGCGCTGGACTTTGAATGGTCTTTCTGTGAAGGCTTGCTGCTCTGGACAACCAGTTAGAATTCAGGAATGATGATGGGACAAGAGCAGTCCAGATTCTCGAAATGGAGCTCAACCTGGGGAATTTACCAAGAAGAGGAGTTGTAATGGTGTCCTGTGGATTCTCAAAATGGAACTAACATCGGGGCTGACTTGCATGGAATCCCTTGGCTACTGGTAATGTTCTCCCCATATTCTCACCACCCCACATGGCCTGCCTCTCACTGTGTACTGGCTAGCTTTATGTCAACTCGACGCGAGCCAGAGTTATCATAGAGGAGGGACCCCCAATTGAGAAAATGCCTCCCTAAACCCCGGTTACCTGTAAGCAAGCCTGTAGTGTACTGCGTAATTAGAGATTGACAGGGGTGGGCCCAGCCCACTGTGAGTGGTGCCGCCCCTGGGCTGGTGGTCCTGGGTTCTATATGAAAGCAGGTTGAGCAAGTCGTGAGGAGTGAGCCAGTAGCCAACAGTCTTCCAAGGCCTCTGTATCAGCTCCTGCCTCCAGGTTCCTGCCCTGTTTGAGTTCCTGCCCTGTTTGAGTTCCTGTCCTGACTTCCTTCAGTGATGGACACTGATGTGGAAGCATAAGCCAGGTAACCCCTCCCTTCCCACGTAGCTTTGGTCATGGGGTTCCATCATAACAATAGCATCTCTAAACCTTGCTCGGCTAGACATGAGGGGGAGGTTCCTGCCTCAGCGTGGTAATGTGACAGAATTGTTTGATTCCTCATGAGAGGCTTTTCCCTCTCTGGGGAGGAGATAGGGGATGGGGTGAGGGAAAGGCAGGGAGAGCTGAAAGAGGGAAACAAGGAATAGTAAGATCAGTATACAAATAAAATAATCTCTATCTATCTATCTATCTATCTCTATCTATCTATCTATCTATCTATCTATCTATCTATCTATCTATCTATCTACCTACCTACCTACCTACCTACCTACCTATCTAATCTCTAACTGAGACACTATGTTTGCCTAAGCCTGTTGTGATCATGAAATAATGGTAACAGTGCCAGATAAAATCTAGGGCATCCAATGGAATCTGAAGTTTAGTTAAACAAGAAATAATTTTCAGTGTAAGCTTGTCATATCTAAGATGTGAAACATGAAATTAGCCACAATTTACCCTGCCTCCAAATGAATTGGTATCCTGTATTTTGACTGGCTAATTTTGGCAGTTTCAGATGGGGCTTGGCTTTGAGGGAAGCAGGAGGTAGGTTAAGCTACCACAGCAGCCAGGAAAGAGGTTGCACCAGCTCCCAGCCTTCAGTGGCATTCAGTGAGGAGTGGTCGCACAGCCTCCCTGATGGCCCTTCATCACTTGGGTGTGGCTCTGTTCCTGTGCATCTTATTGTCAGGCTTTGAAGCAGAGCACATGGCTGGCTGGTCCTTCACTATTCATCGTGGGGGACCTGGCACAGAACTGGTGCTTAGTGTCCATTCCTTAAATGAAGGAGCGTGTTTTAAAATGTATCACCTCAAAAGTACCTGGTCTCCATGGTATCCAGATGACTTCTGAGTTAGTCAGCTTCCATCACTATAACACATACCCAAGACGATCAGTATATAGAGACGAGGTTAATCTGCTCCAGGTCTGGAGGCTTCATATCTGGCTGACTCACTGCTTCCAGGCCTTGCTCTGGGAACCTGAAGGCCGTAGTAGAAGCTGTGAGAAGTGATAAGGCTCACCTCATGGCCAAGATGCCAAAGAAAGAAAGAGAAAAGAACCGGGGCCTTATATCCTCTTTGAGAACATGTCCACCATGACCTAAGTCCCCCTACTAAGAGTGATTTCATAAAGCTTCCGTCGTTTCTCAGTAGTGCCGTGGCCTGGTGGCCAAGCCTCCAGTCCAGGGACTTTGGGTGGAAGTTTATCCAAACCATTGCAGTTTTATGGTCAGGTGTTGTCTCTCTCCGGTCTAATCAGATGCAGCGAGAGTATGGAGGCCCATCAGGGCCATAGCACAGTAGAGTAGCCTTTGGGCTGGCTTCCTCTTAGGGTGATTTAGGTATGGAATGTAATTAGAACATTTGGTCTGGCTGGCACACATGCCCTGTCTAATAACCCTGGCCTGCCCAGCATGGCATCTGCACACTAAGCATCTTAGCAGACAGTGAGCTCAATACTCGTTACCATTAATGTGATTCATTACCACTGAGAGGTCTCAAGGAATAAAAGGAAAACCTACTGATAGCATCACAGGGACAACCAGCACACAGCGACTCTTCTGGGAAATATGGACCTTTGGACACAATCAGTTTTGTGCTGCAAAATGTGCCGCAGAGTCCCCTCGACACCAGAGTGCTCAGTATCATTCTTTATGTACGATGATGGCCTAATCCCGCCAGCTTGATGTGTCTGCACTTCCTGAAGAATGTTTACCAGAGAGGCCCTATGAGAAGTTGGTCACAGTCTAATTCAAACGATGTCCTGCTGTATACATAATTGGAGCATCTCAAGAAGAGGGTCCATGCAGCTTAAATTAGTATCTTAGCACCCGGCACATCCCTCAGTTTTAGAATGTATGTTTGTAGCAGTCATAATAGGCGGTGTTTTGCTGCAGTTTCAAAAAGGGCTTTCAAATTTTGGCAGCTTATGCAAACAAAGACTCTTTTCTTGCTGATGTCATTTGTCCTCTGTTTGTTGGCACAGGGAGGGATTCGCATCCTACTCATCTGAGAACTAGGCTCACAGGGCAAGTTTTGAATGGAATGTTGAAAGCCTCCTGGTAGAGCCACAGAAAGGAGCCCCAGACAGCCTCTCAAAGCTACTCAAGAAAGCTACTTCCCCTTGTAGCTCGCTGCCAAAGCAAACCACCCGGCCAAGTCAACCTCCTGAGAGGAGAGGAAATTCCATTCTCCCTCAGGGAAGAAGGGAAAATGTTGTTGAACAAGAACACAAAATCTCCTGCAGTGCCCCGGTCGAGGTAGACGTGATTACACTCAGCATCAGTATTTAATGCTGTACAGCAGGCTTTTCGGCCATGAATGTTTGCTGGGGTGAGGTGAGGTGGGCACGGGTGGGAAGAAAGAGGACACTCTTGTATAAAATGTTTGAGAAGCCCATCATCTATGTTCCCCTTTCTTGGTTTTCTTATTAGGTACCATCAAAGTCACAAGAGAGGAGAGAAGCCTCAAGACTGGCCTGTCCTTGCCTTGGTCTACAAGGATTATCCTCTTGTCCCGGACTGTCCTAGGACAGAGCTGACCTGACTTAGGAGGAGCAACTGGTAGCAATGCTTTAATTAGAAGCCATGTGTATCTTTGGACTTTGATAGGAATCAACTGAATTCCCTAATTTCTGTTGTGTGAAGTTCCAGGTTATGTATGGGGCCATGGAACCTTGAAAATGTTAAGACTCTTGTTTTTGGAGCTTTTGCTTTAGTGAGGAGAATGGTATCATGGATAGCTCACAGATATTCTCAGCATTGACACTTCCCTGTCTCAGCTTCTCCCAAAGACCACAGCACTCCTTCATAGAGAACTACTTTGTTTCCAGTTGAGTAATTCTTGACACCCATGTCTGGCTGCAAGTTTTTTTTTTCTTTTTTTTTTTAGAAGCCTGGGCATCTTCTAATGTCTACAAAAATACCTTGTAAAATTCCTGAGAACCAACTTCCAAACGTACTTCTCAAAAGCTTCTAGATCTATGATCCAAGTTGACATTTCAGACTGACTTATGAAAAACTGAAATGTAGAGGAGTATGAAACAATTTGTCTGAGGTCGTGTTTAGCTGATTGAAATATCTTGCAACTCAAGAGAGTTGAACCCATCTCCATGAAGTGATATCCTTTAAATTCAGGTGATGACAAGAACCCTGGCCCTCCCTTCCCCCTCCCCACACTGTGTTGATGAAGACATATTTAGTTTTTTTCCACTTATAAGCATAATGATAATTAAGGTCACCCTGGTGAGTGTCCACTGCCTCTTTCCCAATTGTATTCATTCTTTAAAAGTCAGTTTTCTGAGTCCTGTTGAGCTATTCATACAAGCAAAGGCTGAACCTGGCAAAGAGACCAACAAGAACCAGCAGTAACATGGCATGTCACCTCTCTGAAAGAATCTCAGTGGGATTGAGAGCTTAGCATCACCCAACCATTCCACTGGATTAGAGAGAATTATATTTGATGGCCTTCACAAAACTGAGGTATACTATTTATAAGCAAATTAAATAGTTTAATAAGTGATAAACGAAATTGATGTGAAGTTTAAGGACTAAACTGGATGATGAACTTAACAGATTTTATGAACATTCTGACACTTCTTGGGTCCCTCCTTGGGTCCTCTTCCCTCTTTTGTGGGATGATGTGTTAAATCTTGTTCACTGGCTCCTCCATCTCTTAGTATTCAAATGGGACTTTGACTAAGCATTTTTGCTATGCTTTGTGTTCTGGGTGAGTGCATCTAATCATTTTCTCCATGTTTCATGTCATCTGTTGTAGAGAAGTCATCTGGAGAGGGGACTTGCACATTTGTGCCTTTCTGTCCCTGAAGACCTAGTGATGTTATGAGTCTGTGTTCTCCATGCTCCCAATAGTGGCCCAAGGAGATGAGACAGAATTATATTTGAGTCAACAGAGCTGGAGCTGCAGCAGAACCCAAAAAGATCTTGTCTGTTGATAGAAGATAAAGTGATGGTGAGAATTTTAAGCACTAGAGGTAAGAGGGGAAAACGTGAACTCTTCAAACTTGTATTTTTCTTTGGTCCGCCATATATTTTATATGATATGATTAATAGGTATAATAAAATGAGTTGACATTACATTTTGTGTTTACAGGAAAGTGTCTTCTCTTATAATAAAGTCAGTGAGAAAGACCATGAAATAAGACTTCCCTCCTCTTGTATGCTTCTTCCCTTCTGCATAATACAGAGAACACCCTCACAATTCCCAGTAGGAAGTGAGCTGTAAAGAATTTGTCATGCTGTGTTTTCCTTCATATCTTATGAGCAGGCTTGATACTGTGTTATTCCTCACATCCTCCTTTGCCCCCTTTGTTCAGTGGGGAGTAGAGGCACTGACCACGTGGAAATACTGATAAATATAAGGAGATGAGGCTTGAGGCCTAACCAACTTTTATCAGAAAGGATTAAAGGAACAGAAGCCAGCTCGTGACACACATGGAAGAACATTACTTACTTAGAAGAATGCGGAACAGGCCTCGAGTAGACGCAGTGACACTTTGTGTAGTGGAGGAGATACTGTGCTTGTCTTAAAGAGTTTGATAGATGTGTGAAATCTCTTGATATTTGAAGTAATATGTGTGTGTGTCTGTGTGTGTGTGTGTGTGGTACCAAGAACCAATATACAAGGAGAATGGATAAAGAAATTGATATTTGTTACTACCTGCCATGTACTAAGTGTCACGCCTTTAACTAACAATAATGATGAGAGTTAAAATAATTCTTCCTATCGAGTGCCAACCCTGTTCACACACTAAGCCATTTAATCCTTTCAGCAAACTTGACAATGTATCCTTCCTATTGTATACAGGAATAAAGATACTCCATAATTATAGGTAACTAATGTTCGGTCTCAAACCTGGGACAAATAACTGATTAAGGTGCTTAAGGTATTAAAGTAGATTCTGGCTTCCAGGTTCTCCCAGAATCCCTCAGTCTCTACCTCTTACAAGGTCCTCCTGGTTGGCATACCCTGAACTCTCCAATCTGAGGCCCTTTCCTGGGCTGCCCTTCTCCCAGCTCCTCTGGTCCCTATATAACCCAGTCATTCTGGCTGGTATACCCCACCCCCTACCCTGAACTCTCCAATCCAGGGGCTGGCTCTTATATAACCCAGACATTCTGGCTTCATGAGCCCTTTTGCCTTTTTTGGTCTCCTGTAATCTTGACCTCTTGACTCCTATTTATCCCCTCCTCGGTCCTCAGAGGGCCCGACTCAGTCTGCTGGTCATATCCACACTGGGTTCTTCCAGGTATCTCTACCTCTGGCTGTACGTTCCCTCTTACCTATAAGAAGCTGTCTTTTCCATCATGCCTAGGAGAAGTCATGTCCTCCTTTAACTTATTTATTTTTCTTTCAATTTATTTGAAGTCAGTCCCACAGCTGATTAGTCCTGGAGCCAAGATTCTGCTTGGCCTACCCATGAATGGTTTGCTTTCACTGTCGGAACTACCGTTTAGTTGGAGGGAAAGTCACCTTTATAAGACATGTATTGTTTTATATTTCTAGAAAAATCGTGAGGCCATACCACCTACTTCCCCTCTGTTAGCATCAGTACAGCTTATTTGGTGCAATGGGTAGAACTGTATTGACCCACTGTTCGTCAGTGAAGCCCAGAGTTTGCTAAGGCCTCTGGAGTTGTTGCCTAACGCCCTTCCTCTGCTCCAGGGTTCTGTGGAGGATTCAGCCATCTTCTCTGCCTGCTCTCCTGTTGTTTGTGACTGTGCCTCACATTTTCCTTATGTCTCATGGCTGCCTTAATTATTTTTCCATTTCTGTGGAGAGACACTATGATCAAGGAAACTTATAGGAGAAACCGTTTAATTGGGAACTTACAGTTCCAGAAGGCTAGAGTCCATGACGGTGGGAGCATAGCAGAAGGCAGGCAGGCAGGCAGGCAGGCAGGGTGCTGCTGTAGTCACTGAAAATGTACATTCTACAAACAGGAGGGATGGAGGGGGAGAGAGAGAGGAGAGAGAGAAGGGGAGAGAGGAGAGAGGAGAGAGAGAGCGCCAACTGGGAAAGGTGTGGGCTTCTGAAATGAAATGTCAAAGACAGTTCTTTTTAATGAATAATTTGCTTATATTTTATGTGCATTGTCTGTGTGAGAGTGTCAGATCTTGGAGTTACAGGCAGTTGTGAGCTCTCGTGTAGGTGTTGGGAATTAAGCCCAGGTCCTCTGGAAGAGCAGTCAGTGCTCTCAATCTCTGAGCCATCTCTCCAGCCCAAAACCTACTTCTCAACACACCTCCTCCAATAAGGCTACATCTCCTAACCCTTTCCAAACAGTTCCACCAACTAGGGACCAAGCATTTAAATATGTGTGCCTATAGAGGGCCATTCTCATTCAAAGTCTCTCAGTGGCCTTGGGAGTTTTGAGAAATACTGGTAATGGGTTTCATAAACATAAACCTGATAGTTTGCTCATGGTCAGTGTTAGTATTCATGCACCTGTACTGGCCTGTCCTTGGGCCAGTCCTGACAGCTGCAGCCACTAGGAGCACCCTCTGTCCACGTTCACTGTTTCCCATTTTACAAAGTGGGCCTTGCCCATCTCTCATCTCTCTCTCTCTCCTCTCTCTCTCTCTCTCTCTCTCTCTCTCTCTCTCTCTCTCTCTCTTTCTCCTCCGTTTCTCTCTCTGCCTCTCTCTTTCTTGTTCCCAGGGACCAGTCTCTGCCCCCTCTCTGCTCCTTTCTCTGCCCCTTCTCTTTCCTCTTCCAATAAACCTCCTGTGTGAGCCCTCTTGCATGGCGTGACTTCTCTTTGTGGCGTCTTTTAAATTACAACAGTCAGCCCGGAATGATGATGAGCAGAGAGCTAAAGTTCTGTCCTCCCCACACCGTGTCAGGTGACACACATCCACGTGACTCATCATGAGGGTCTGGGCCTTCTCACCCTGGCTGAGGTAATGTTTGTCAGGCTTCTCCACTCAGAATTCACTGGAAACATTTGCTGCCGCAATGCAGAAATGTCCCACAGAGAGATCACTAATAGTCAATTCCCCCAAGGATCGAAAATCATATGTGACTGCACCAGCAATCTTTGGAGGAACTGTGATTGTTTGTTTCTTTTCCTTGAGAGTTTCTTCATGTTCTCCTCTTGTATTTTACTAACTGGTGAGACACCAGGCTGTCAGTACTCTGATTCCTGACCTTCTTCTCCTCTCCCTCTGATTTTAAAACAGTTGTTGACAGCCTATGGAACATCCCTCTTCTCATTCACTCTAGAAACTCCTTGGCCTGTTCTGTACTTTCTCCTAGTTTCTCTCTCCATGTCTGTGCCTCTTGGTCTCCCCTTCCCCTCCAGTTTCCCTTCCTCAGCCTCAACACCATGCCAGTCAGTGCATCAAGCACCTGTTCTCGAGTGCATTGCATCCTCTCTGAGGTAGGAAAGATAGTTTTCCATTTTATAGATGGTAAAGTTGGGGTGAGTGGGTGTGGAGAAGTAGGAGAGCTGTATATGTGTTCATTGTAACGAAGATTTACTGAAAATGTTTGCACATCTACATGGGTAGAAGCTCAAGGAGGATAAACATTTAGTAAACGGTGCAGAACCAGAATGAAACCTGCCTGGTGTGTGAACCAACCTTCTGTGGATGCCCGTGACTGAAGGGGAAGCCTAGCCCAAAACCTTGTTTTGTAAGGCGTGTCCCCCTTGGTTTAAAGGCGTGTCCCCCTTGGTCTAAAGGCGTGTCCCTCTTAGGCGTGTCCCTCTTAGGCGTGTCCCCCTTAGGCTAATATTGACTTATAAAATCTTGCGGGCCTGCGGCCTGCCTGCTCTTTGTTTTCCTGCCCTCCTCGCTGGAACCTTGGATTTGTAAGTTCCCTTTCTTTTCCTTTATTAAAACTGACTTATATATATTAAAGCTTGTCTGGTGAATCATAACTGCCGATCAACCACGCACCTTCATTTGGCACCCAACGTGGATAACTGAATCCACAGAAAGCTTGAGAAAGCTTGGGAAAGAATAGAGTAAAGCATGGCTTCTTGGTAGCAGCAATTTCTCGGGTCTGAACGTGTGTTTTTCGGTTTTCAGCCATAGCCAAAAAAAAAAAAAAAAAAAAAAAAAAAAAAAAAAAAAAAGCTATGCTGTTTAAAAATGCCGGCTTTCTTGGCTGTCCTGCCAGTGCAAACTCTGACTCTTTGAGGCAGGAGGGCCGGCTACAGAGAGAGGACTTGAGTGTTGTCTGTGGACATACTTTTGCAGCTTGCTTGCTGGCAGGGACCATGAAACGCCATAGAGTTGTGGCCATAAACATGGCTACAGCCGGTACCTCTGCCATGAGGCTGGAAAGCTAAGGAATGGGCTGGATCTAGCTGTCAAAGCCACGGCTTCAGTCTTACCGATATTGTTTGGTAAATTAAAGACTCATGTGGTCACAAAAAGAGAGATATACAGTAAAAGAAAGATTCAAAGTCGAAGAAAACATCAAAATGGTTTACAATGTGTTGAAAATATATGCAGGCTAAAGGTGACAGTTCTTAAAATTAAAAAGAAGGAAGTAGTTTGTTGTGGTGGTACACACCTTTAATCCCAACACTTGGGAGGCAGAGGTAGATTGACCTCTGTGACTTCAAGGTGTGGCAGCACACACCTTTAATCCGAATGCCTGGGAGGCAGAGACAGAAAGATCTCTGTGAGTTCAAGGTGTTGTAGCACACACCTTTAATCCCAGGCTGAGGCAAGTGGATCTCTGTGAGTTCAAGGACAGCCTGGTCTACAGAGTTATTTCAGGACAAAGATATAAAGAGAACCTGTCTCAAAAAGTAAAAGTAAAAATAAAAGAAATAGAGGTTAAAATAAAGCCACACAAAGATGGAAAATACACAGAGAATCTTGATACTGTATACTATTATGTTCTCTTTGAATTGTTTGAATGCTGAGGAAGAAGCAACAGCTGCTAAAAGATATTTGTTTATAAATGCTGCTGAACTAATCCAAGATATATACCTTGAAAATACCTTGACTTCAGGATTTAGATCTAAGGATATGATACTTTGGAAAAGAGATTCTTCTTTTGTTTTTACAGAAAATGAGACCCTATGGATTGCTTCTTTCCCAATATGGTATGATAGACCACGCCCTCCTGAAAGGTTGCTATGAATACCCTCAAAAAATCACTTCGCTCAACCGATGACTAAGATGAACCTGGCACACAGGTTACATTATGAAAGATCTGATTAACAGCGTCCCCATTCAGCAGGAAGCAGTTTGGAGAGAAATAACTGCGCCCATATTCCCAAATATTGTTTATAAATGTTCTTTTACATTTAAAGGGGGATATGATATGGAGATGAATAATTTGCGTTGATATGGATTTTGCTTTAGTGATTTAAATTTAAGGTCAATTTTGTTATATGTATATGTATTTCTAATAGTGATTAAGGTATTGTGATTGTGTAGTTCATTTAAAAATGTAATGTATATAGGTTGTTAATGGATAGTCATCAATAATAGTAAAACTTGTAGTTATGTTAGTTAGATTTTCTAGATATATAGAGATATATTTAAGTTAAATAGGCATTCTTCATATCTTTCAAAGACTACAGAATATTGCATTTTAAATGTTTTAATAAATTAGGACTTTTCATGACAATGAGACATGTCTGCTCCTGGCAGCACCAATCTACTTCAAAAGGAAGATGGGCATCAAAGAGGATCCTTATTGAGTTTGATAGCCATTTGGGCAAGAAACTGCTCTTGCCTGGACTATTGCATAAACTGGACATAGAGAACCCTCAGAGAGAGGACTGCTGAACTTGCCTAAAAGTGAGATGATCTTTCGGGATTCCTGATTCATGAAAGAGTCTGCAAGACATTCTGCAGGACACAGCAGAAAGTGACTGAATTGTCTTTGAAATTTCTTGCTTTATGGAAATGTCTGCTGGAAACTATGGGCCTGAAGGCCGAAAATGGATGCCCCAACGGTACAGAGGAACTTTGGGTGACTGTCCAGGCAGCGAGATGTCTCTGTCATTTCTAGAGTTTTGTAAGTTGCTTACTTCTTATTTACTTAGGTAATATTATATCCTTCTGGAATCTTTGATGGAGTTGAAGAATGGATAGATAGTTAAAGTTTTCCTTTGTTATGATAAAAGATAAAATGGATATAAATATTGTAACTAATTCTTACTTGATAACTATTTTGTTATATGTAATTTTACTATGTTAAAGTTAAAGCCTTTCTTTTATTGTTTAAACAGAAAAAGGGGAAATGATGTGGGAGAGTCTTCTGTTTGAGTTGATTTCATTGGCTAATAAAGAAACTGCCTGGCCCATTTGATAAACCGCCCCTTAGGTGGGTGGAATAGACAGAACAGGAAGAAGGAAGTGAGGTAGATGGCTCAGTCAGATGCCACGCCTCTCCTAAGTTAGGCAGACTGCCGTGCCTCTCCTCAGAGAGAGATGCCAGACGCGATGAAGCTCCAGCCCAAGATGGACGTACACTAGAATCTACCTGGTAAGGCACCACTTTGTGGTGCTACACAGATTATTAGATATGGGTTAGTCAAGATGTGAGTAAGAGGCTGAAACTAAGGGCCAGGCAGTGTTTAAAAGAATACAATTTGTGTGATGTTATTTCGGGTAAAGCTAGCTGGGTGGCCAGGAGCCGGGCAGGAACGCAGCCCGTCAGCTCCTCACTACACGTGACTGTTGGTCTTAGGTGTTGCTGTACACTTTTGGGAGC
The DNA here is from genome assembly GCF_903992535.2 of Arvicola amphibius. Classification (NCBI taxonomy): domain Eukaryota; kingdom Metazoa; phylum Chordata; class Mammalia; order Rodentia; family Cricetidae; genus Arvicola; species Arvicola amphibius. The sequence continues at coordinate 52,036,497 of NC_052055.2, forward strand.
CATGAGTGTTGAAAATGCTCCCTAATTCCTAGGCTATATGGTCTTGAACCAGAAGGGAACAATTCCCTTGATTCTGTTTTGACTCCCTGTGGCAGTGGACAGAATAAAGACAAAGGAATAGCGAGGGGGCAAGATGATGACATCTTGGATGAGTTGTTACCAGATAGAGACGAAGACATGTACATTCAAGACTTTGAATGTAAAAGCAAAGGGCAACATGGGGATGTTGTCAAGAGTGACTGGAGTGTGGCATTGATTTTTGCTGAAACTTGAAACAATGTAAGAAAACCACCTTTAACTGAGATAATATATGGGAAGACCATGACCATGGATTCTTCGGTTGTCTAAACAGAGATGATGTTGTAGGAGGCTAGACACATGCCTCCGTGAGTCCTCTGTGTGCTGTCAGGAACACTGTGGTGTAGTCCGATCTAGAGAGCAGACAGCGAGAAGACAAGAGGTTTTGATGGCTGAGTAATGAGTGATTTACCAAGAAGCAGCAGAAAAAATAGGTTTAGAAACAGGCATGCTGGGGAAAAAAATCTAGTTCTGGGAGAGGTGGGAAGATTTCAGAAAAGAGTTACGGATACATAGATCATAGAGCAGTCACGTGTCAATTAATGGGCCTATTTTTGCATCAAATATTACTTTAAAATGGGGATTATAGAGACTACTAGTGCTCCCACAAGCCTCCATGACATGCCTTTCCAGAGCTAAGCTGAGAACTGGCTTTGGAAGAGTCACATGAGCCATGTCCCTACTGATTCCTCCACCCTTGCTTCTGTGGGTGATCTGTTTCTTAGCACCTACATCAGGGACTAAGCAGAGGGAAGGAAGGAAGTTCTGACAGAAGCCCTCTGCTTTCTGGTCACTCCTTAGTGCCCATCAATACTTGATGGAGCAGGAATAAAGTTCTGGGATCCTCAGTGGGTTTTGTTTGTTTTTAAATGTCAGCCTTTGTTGAATTGCAGAATTTAGTGTCACTTAAATTTGATTGAAACCACATCTATTTTTCTGATTAGTCACATACTATTTCAAAATAGTTCAAGTAAATAAAATGTACCAAGAAAGAAAATAAAGAAGTTAATGTTCTTTAGGGGAGGTAATGTACATTTGCTGAATATTTAATATTTAGATGTCTTCTCATGTTAATCGTCAAGCATTTAGAAAGTAGTAACAATATAAAATCAAGTACAGTGCTACAGCAAAGTCTCCTATTAGTGAGTAACCAATCATCTGTGCTCCTCCAGTGACTGCTACTTAAGAAGTCTTTCCAGATCACAGACAGTGCAGCTCCTGGGACAAATGAAAGCTCATAGCAATCTAAAACTACTTTTATTTCTTTGTTTGGGGAGGGGAACGAGTTTACTTTGCACTTTTTCCCTTTAATTTTTATATTGTTTAGTTTTGCTTCCCCCCCCCCCTTTTTGGAGTATCCCAGGTTGTCCTTGAATTCATGATGACCTATGTCCTCCTAACATTAGGTTAGGTGTACACTATTATACTTGCTTGTGGAAACTGTATCATGGGTTATATACTCATATTCTTAATGTATTGTGACTAAAATTTGCTAAATATTTTCTAGAAATAGAAAAACGAACAAAAGGTACCTTACTTAAATTTGGGGTGGATGTTACTATGGTCTCTTAAGGCAGGGAGGAAGAACAGAAGTAACCAAGAGATTAGCGCCTACAGGAAGGAGCCTCAAATATTTTGTTGACACCTCACACACTTGGCATTTTTTACGTTTAGGGTATAGTTCCTTTCTTCTTGGGACCATGTATATATTCTTCACATTTTACGTCTTTTTATCCCGTGGCTCTATCTGTCTTCCATGCTTACCTCTATGTGGGATGCTCTGTGGAATTTTTCTACCTTATGCCTTCTCACAGCTTGGTAAACCATTGCCAACTTCACAACTCAAGCATCTGGACTCTCAGTTTGGGAGTCACTGCATTGTGTGAGTACAAACGGTCCTTCTTGTCATACCACTCTCCAGAATATGGGGCCAACCCTTCTAATCCAACAGTAGACACTGTTGAAGAAACTTCTTTTTTACCTTTGACACTCCTCTCCAAGCCCTGAGCTTGCTTCCCCCAGCCAATATTTCCTTAATTCATCATAGTGGTCCCGCTCCTTAGCTGTGCACGTCTGATGCCTAACTGCAAGGCTTACCCCTATACATCCTCAGGGCCATTGTACATAACTGTGGTTGCTGACCAGAAGCTAGACAACCAGCCAGTCAGAATGTATCAGGAAAGGTTGGGGGGAAAAAACAGCTAAAGAAAAATTACTTGGGTGGAAGATAAATGTCAAATATGTTTTGATTTGATTTGGCTAAGATAATGTGGTATTAAATTATCTGGTCATCCATATTTATAGCCATAAAGTCATTTTTGTGGTGGCTAAATCGAAAAGAAATCTGTAATAAGGAGACATTTTAAATAAAATCAGCTGCCTTATAATTTTTATTGGCTTCAGTGTGAGGATAACACAAGTAGTATTTTGTTCCTATAATAACACAGTTATTAAAGCAAAACAGGCAAACATTATTATAGTTTTCCTAATTATATAATTGGCATCCTGTAAGCCAGTTTCCTCTCTAACGGTTAAAGAGGAGCTGTCTGTTTTATGGCAGTTCAGTGCTGTGACTTGTATGTGGATAAAGCCATATTTTTATCATCAAAGAATCATTTATCCTTCAATACACATTTTAATCTGCATTGTTATCACCTGTTTACGAAAGGCAAAGATTTTTGACCCCAAATGAAAAATGTACAAAATGTTTTAGAGTGGATTTTCACTAAGCATTTATTTTCACATATGAAACAGTTGGTGAACACTCCTTGTGGGTCAGAAAGACCCTGGGAAGCACAGTGTGTTCTTTCTCTAAGATTAGGTGTTTTCCTTGACTGGATGGAAAATCCTCACTTGTAGCCCCTTTTCTTGAGTTTGAAGAAATCTGAGATGATCTCAGGCCATTGTAATTGAGTAATTGGGATAAGTCATTTGTATGAAGTAGCGTTCTTGTGACTATTCTCTTAGGAGTGCGGGGCTTAGAGGGGTACGTGGTATGGCCCCTTAGAATCAGAGGACCCGAGTGGGATTCCCAACACCCATGTGGGATGGTTCAAAACCATCCCTAAATTCAGTTCTCAGGGATCAATGGACCTCTTTTGGCCTCTGGGACACCTACACTCATGTGCATACCCACACATAGACATACACAAAACACACGTGATTATAAATAGAAAAAAAATAAATCTTCAGAAGGAAAAAGGCTGCATCCTGCTTTCTCTTTGGAACTTGCCACATTGGCATCAGGAACTATGGTTCTGTGATATGGAGAAAGACATTTGTAAATGTTTGGGCCTCAGGTTTTGCTCTACAAAGTAATGCCTAGATGGGGATGTTCTCTGCGTTCCCTTTAAGTTAGGTAGAAATTCTATCCGATGGAGCTGACTTTGGTGTTATTTATGAGGGTGCTTGGAGCTGATGAGAGATGAAGCAGCAAAATAGTGACGTCAGAGAGATGGGAAAGGGGAGAGTGTGTGGGACGACGTGAGGGTGGTGCCTCATGGCTGGCAGCCTGGCTCTCCTCCCTCCCTCTGCTTCCGATAGCTTTCTCCCCGATGCGCTCCGAATGATCTCACACTGAGGAAAATCTGAGTGTGGGCTGAAAAGGAAGGGGGTGCATTTTACTGGCAGAGAATGCCAAGCGTCGTCCAAGGCTCATTAGCTATACGATAGTTAAAATGATGGAACGTTGGGTCAGAGGGGCAGCGGTTGAGACAGGCAGCAGTGGCCACTGATCCAGTTCTGCCGCAAGATCGTTTAAGGCCAGCAAGCAAGAAAGGAAACACTTAGATTTAGTTGTCTCATTTATATGGTCAACATATGTCACGCCCCTAAAACATATGCCTTTCTCTAGAACGTTGCTCAGAGAATGTTTTTTTCTCTTCTAAATTTGTATCCTAACCCCCGCACCTCCGTGTGTGTGTGTGTGTGTGTGTGTGTGTGTGGCTGTGTGACTGTGTGTGTGTATGTGTGTTTGCACAGTTTTTATAAAACCACCCAGGCTCCTGTGATAGTCTTAAGGCCAGCTGATATCTCAGGTCCTCTCCTGGCCCAGGGTAATCTTTGCTCCTTTATGTTGTGGGGTCTGCCTTCATTTTATGATGGCTCAACATGTGAGGTATCTTGAGGATACAAATTATATCTTATTTCTTATGTTTTAGCCTCGGTAAAACTACTCTTGGTTCAGAGCGGGAAAGGCGTGTGCTGCAGCAGGAGATGGGAAGACGAAGGCTTGACCTTATCTCTCTGCTCACAGTCTGATGGGAATGTTGATTAGGGGGTCAGTTTCCTTTTCTGAATTCCTGATCAACATAGGCAAGAGTAAAGTCAAATAAACATTTTTAGGGAGTGAGAATTAGTGAGCATAGCACAGAAATGAATCTTTGAAGCCATGTCTTTCAAGACTTGTTCACATATTTTTTTCTTTATGGCAAAACCTGTCCTGTTTGGAAGCGAGGCAGTCTTCATTTTTTTTTTTTTTTTTTTTTTTGTAATCTCTAAAGCAGTGGGTCTCAGCCTGTGGGTCATGACCCTTTTGGGGGGGTCATATATCATATATCCTTTCTATTAGATCTTTATCTTACGATTCATAACAGTAGCAAAATTGCAGTTATTTAATAGCAATGGAAACAATTTTACGATTGGGCACTAGCACAGCATGAGGAACTGTACTAAAACATGGCAACTTTAGGAAGGTTGAGAACCATTGTTCTAAAGCCTCATATCCAAAGCAGCCCAAAACAGTAGGTTTAACTGGGTATCTCCCATGGTGGGTGTCTTAGATACATTTCGTCACTAACTTTTCAAAATGAATCTATAAAGAAGCTGTCCTCATTATTTTGTTAAGAAAGATGCGTTTCTGAGTTGTTTGTGAGTTAGGAAAGATGCGATTCTGAGCTATTTCCCGCTGCAGTTAGATGGAGAATGGACTGAGCCTAGGCCTGCTGAACTTTTGCACAGTGCCCTGTGCACATCCTGGATTTGGTCTTTCTAGACTCTGGCAGTCTGCTTATGAATCTCGTTCCCATGGCCCACTGTCAAGACATAGTTTCTGTTCACTGTGGTGTTCCCCACAGTCAGGCAATGTCTGTCCCAGGCTCAATAAGTGTTCACTGAAATCACTTATGGGACAGTTTCTAATAAACCAAATGCAAAGTCCCAAGACCAGAGAATTGCTTCCCGTTGATAAGCTACTTAGCCTTAGGAAACCTTTAAAATCTAGATGTTGCAATCCTTGCTTCCTCTGACCTGAGAATATTGGCCGTGGCAACTGCTGGGTGTTTGGCCCAAGCCTGACCTGTCTGTGCAGGATCTTACACAGACAGTGCATCACCGGGCTAACAGGCGCTGATGCTGTGATCTGCAGTTGTTTTGAGACAGCACCTCCCTAATAAAAGAGCTGTGTGTAAACACGGGGAAATTCTTCACCTCTGCAGAGGACATCCTTCCTGCTTTTGCTGCTAAAGTCCTGGGAATGAAGACTGCAGGGCTGGCCCTGACTTAGGAGGAGGAAGATGATAAGCCCCTTATATAATGCAGCTGACTGGATAGAGATAAGATGGGTCAGAGGTAGATTTTTTTTAATCTGCTTGTGCTCTCACTCTTGTTGACAGTGCACAAGGCTTTTCCTTGGATCCGTTCATTCCTGCTGTTCCAGACGCTATTGACTCTTGTTGGCATTATTGGCCAGACTCCATTAGCATTTGCCTACAAGATTCAGAAAAACAACAGCCAGAGAAAACAGTGCAGCCTGACTCGTTAAGAAAGCAGAACCGGTAGAAGGTATTTCTAAGTTGAACAAAGCAAAGCAAAGGGTAGAATTCAGGTCTATAGCTGGTCTGAGGTGACCACAAAGCACGCGTCCTTCCCAACAGCAGGTTTGTGGGGAGCAGGGGCTGCAATGAGGAGACAATGCAGGAGAGACGAGGTGCTGAGGGGTTATAGTACGGATGCCACCTCCGCGTGCAGAGACACTTGGCTCACAAGAACAGGACATGAGATTCTCTTGAATTGGACTTAGAGATGATTGGACGCCACCTGACATGGGTGGTAGGAACTGAACCCATGTCCTCCACATGAGTGGCACGCTGTTTTAGCTACTGGGTCATCTCTCCAACCCTGATGGATAGATTTTTAACAGTCTTCCTATATCATTTTCTGAGACACTGTGCTTTCATTTCTTTTTAAAGTCCTGTTTGGGTCAAGTGGCCATAAGGCTGTGGGTTTCTGATGTGTAGAAACCCTTTGCTGGCTCTCAGAGGGTCTGTGCTCTTGTCAGGAACATTTGGCATTGTCTCCGTCTGAGAATCGTGCCGAAGCTCAAGGGGGGAAGGACGGGCCATCCTCTGCTAGTGTTACATTTCTTTCTGTGCATTTCTGTCATTTTCGTTGGAGCAGTCAGCAGAATTAGGTCAGTTATGGTTTCAGTTAGCGGTGCAGCCTTTATGTTGTACACAAATCATATGATGTTTTTAATTATCTCTGCTTTTTAACATTGATATGAAACCAAATCCTTAACTATGCATGGCTGAGAGGTGTCTCTCTCCCCCTCTCCTGTTTGTTTTGACTTCTTTCTGGGATAAAAACGAAACTTAATCGTGCAACAGTGAGACACAATTGTACTTCTTGGCCTTTGTAAGTAGTTTGAAAGTCCCAAGTTGAGAGGGGAAGATGTGGGTAATTACCAGCTATCCAGTTGTAAATGGGAATTCTTAGGGTAATTAATCTGGGGCTCCACTGCTTTTCTGTTGAGTGCTAGAGTGATGTTTATCTTTGAACTTTAGAAATACACAGAGGAGCCTTTGGAAAACTTGGTGCGTTGCCTTAGGCCAAGAGCTGTAGTTTTCTGATTCTTGAGCTGTGTTCGGTTTCCAAGAGGAGAGAGGAAATTAGAAAGGACTTCCTAGGGCTCCTGCATGGTTGGCAGAGGGTTGAGAACCTGGGAAATCTCATGTGTGAGGGAAGACCCAGGCTAGCTTTTGTTGTTGTTGTTGTTTAGTTCTGAATGAGTGTTAAGGGGACTGGAATCATGGAAGCAGGTTTTACATCTTGGTTGTCCTTTTAAGCAGAAATGATCTTCCTCAGTCTCTGTTTCCATGTTCGAGACCCACCTAACTGTTCAGGAGAAGGCTGTCAGGCATTTGGCTCAGTGAATAGACAGAAGATGTGCAGCGCCACTCTCTGTGGCCTATGGGGACTTGACTTTGGTTCTTCTTAAGGGTATCAGTCTGGAAGGTTCTTGGAAGCCTCAAGGGCTGAGAAGAGCTTCCTGGCAAGGAAATGGCCAAGTTTTCTTGGAACCTACCTACCTTTTCTTTTCTTCACCAACATATTATTTCTTTTCTTCACCAACACACTTATTAGGTATTAGGAGCAATTGTCAACTGTAGAACATAGACAAGAAAAAAATAGAATTTAATAATTCTTGTCCTCAAGGTGCCTATTATCTGGTTAAGGCAGTAGGCCCAGGTGTTATGATTTATGGCGGGTGACCCTGGCAGGTCCGGGTGGGAGACCGTGGGGGGTGGGAGACAGACAGATATGCCATGCAGAGAGAGATTGGGTATAGAGTTTATTTAGTGGGTATTGGGAAAGGCATAAAGTATAAGGGTAAGTGGGTTATGGAGGGGAGAGAGAAGGAAGGACAGAAAAAGAGAGGAAAGAGGAAGAGGGGAAAAGGGAAGGCAGAGGCTGGCTGTTTGGAAGAAGGACTGACCCTGAGAAAGAAAGAGAAGGAGAGGAGGCTCCAGATAGCTTGCTTCCTTGGGAAAGGTGGGGAGATGGGAGTGGGTGGAGCTTGTCTTTTAAAAGGACATGGTATCCACGTGACAGAGCAGGCCAACAGAATTCTAATTCTAACAACTTATTATTATGCAGACTACTGGGGATGTATAACAATGGATTGGATTGTCTCCACCAGAAAAAGGATATCTAAGCCTTACCCTGTTAAGCCTGGGAAGGCGAACCTATTGGCAGGTAAGATTTTTTTTCCAGAGGTTAATAGGTGTCCTTTGATGAGTTCACCCTGGATTCAGGGGAGGCCCTAAACTACTGATTGAATCCATTTAGAAGAGAAGGAAAGGAAATTAGACACAGAGGTATAGTGGCAGAAGGCCATGTGGCCATGTGGCCACATAGGTCAGAAGGCCATGGGGTCAAATATTGGGCCTAAACATAATACAAAATACTAGTAACTTTAGTATTCTATTTAGTATTAATATTCAATTAGTAGAATACCAGAAAGGAAATCACACAAAGAATCTAAAAATCAGCAAAGGAAGAGTCTAGGGCCCCCAAAACAAGCCAAGCTTACTGGCCCCTTGATTTTTTGTAACTAGCATTTAGATCTGTGAACACACAAAATTTTGTTGTTTTAAGCCATCTGGATTGTTAAGTATCTGTGCATAAAGTTCTGCATAGGATGGAGCCACAAACAGCTTGTCTAGGGATCAAAGCAGTAGTGGAGAAGGCATTGTTGAAACAGGGTCTTAAAGAGAACTATGGAGCTTCCCTGGGTGGGAAGGACTATGGAGGTAGAACAGCGTAGCAGATCTACAGTTGAGAAAACCCTCAGGAAACCAGGAAACAAAGGGGCAGGTCACTGTCTGCAGACTCCCCAGAATCTTGCTTATGTTTTGATGTGTTCCTTCCCTGGAGAACGGGGGCAAGGCTATGAGGAGTTGTGAAGACCTGCGGCCCCTGGTGCAGATCAGCTTTGCTTCACATCAGGGAGGAAAGCGGTTGAGAGGCACTGCGTGGGCAATGGGATTCTCCACACGGAATGGCAAGAAGAGGATTCTCAATTTCCGGGTGATTTGAAAGGAGATTTGGGAAGAGGAAATGCGGTGGCACTGAGTGCAGAGTGTCGCAGTGTTGTGGGCAGGGACAGCAGTGTGAATGTAGGCAATAGTGAAGGATGCCAGTCTCTAGGACCAGGGGCTACGGTAAATCCTGTGCCTTTGAGGATGGGCAAGTGAGATGTGTTCCAGAAACCTCTTTGAGCTAGACACGACACCAATGAGGATGGTGTCTTTTGTGCTTGGGAGGCTAAGCAGATGAGGAGTGGTTGACTTAGATGAGCAGTTCTCAACCTATGGGTCATGACTCCTTTGGGACTGGGAAAGGCCTTTTATACAGGGGCCACCTACGACCATCAGATAACGTAGATATTTACATTACAATTCATAACAGTAGCAAAGCTGTAGTTATGAAGTAGGAAGGAAAATAATTTTTATGCTTGGGGTCACCACAACCTGAGAGACTGTGTTAAAGGGCCGCAGTATTACGAAGGTTGAGAACCGCTGCCTTAGACAATGGCTACGGTCAGGAAATCTGTGAAAATAGGTTCTGACTTTGGCTTTGGACATACTCCGTTCGACCGAATGTAGGCAATCCAGGAAGAGGTGCTCGGCTGCCCATAGAAGACAGAGTCCTAGGACTTAGCACCCACTATGGATCTGGTTGTATTGCAAGACATTGCATAACTCAGTAGAACTGTCCAAGTTGTGCAAAATTGGCTAAGAACAAAGTTTTGCAGGAACACTCCATTATGGGATTAAGGAGCGCGAGAGCAGGAGTCGGTGAAGCTGGAGAGACTGACTGTGTGGGAGGGGAGTGGAAAATGAGAGCTGTCCTGAAAGCTAAGAGCGAGCCTGTTAATTCCTGTGGCTGCTATAATAAATCACCATAAACTTGGTGACTTAAAATAGCACCAATGTATTCTCTTGAAGCACTGGATGTACAAATCCTGCAGGAAGCTTTCAGCAAGAGGACCACACTACCTTCTAGGGCTCAGGGAAAACCCTCCCTTGTCTCACCCAGCTTCTGATGGCTTCGTGGTTCCCCGACTCATAACGACGGCACTCTTACCTCTGTCTCTTTCTCTGTAAGGCTCTTCTTTGCAGTCTGGAAATAACAATTCTCAGCCCCAGGTCAAGAGGGATACACGCTTTCCTTATATAGCAGTCACTAGGCTCAGGGACCACACTCAATCTGAGGTGCCTTTACTAGTTACAGCCGCATAGGTTCTAGTAACATTCACAAGTGCCAGAGGTTAAGATTTGGATGTACCCTTTTGTGGGATACCGTTCATGACACTGTAGTAGATCTTATACCAGGGAAATGGCTGGCTGTAGAACTGGGTTTTTCCATCAAAAAGGAAGTTATAGACCTCTCTGCTCAGGAAGGCTTCAGATAGTGCCTGCTGGAAACAGCGTTCACGTAACACATGGGAAAATCATTATTTTTATTTTCAATTTAGTCATTTTGGCTCATGACTTGGGAAACTCGAGGGGATGAATGTGGCTTAGAGTTCCAAGAAGGAGGCAACTCCAGAACACTTGGAGTTAGATCAACCAGTTTGCAGCAGGCCTAGCCCACGACCAGGAAGGTCGATTTGTTCAAATCACACAGTTGCAGTCTGCCCTGGAAGACGTTTCCAGACCTCTGCCCATACGTGTATGTATGTGTATATATACCTAGTTCAATATATACAAAAAGGGAAAAACTCATTCATAATCCATCCCTCCCTCTCTCTCTCTCCTTCCCTTCCTCCATCCGTCCTTCTCTCCCTCCCTTCCTCCCTGGGGATTGAACCTAGAGCCTTGAATATGGAGGCAAACATTTACCAAGTTACACCTTTAGCTCCCTTGTAACTTTTCCTCTGAGACAGAGTCTTTCAAATTTGCCTTTGCCGTCCTTGAACTCACTTTGTAGCACAGGTGAATGTCTTGCCCGAGTAAGTGAATTTTAGGCATGGGCTACCAGGCCCAGTGTTTTAGAAGTTCTTCCTTCACATAGCACATAAAGGCAAGGAACCAGACTCAAGAGACGTTAAGTGAGTTCAACTGTTTTTCTTTGGGAAACCAGCCCTGTGTTGCTCACTTTCTGTGCTCTGTCTTCTCTGGATGCTGAGAATATAGAATTAGTTTTGACTTTCGAGGAGGACACATAGTCAAGAGCATACCGACTCTATTGTCATTAATTCATCATCTAAGACAGAATTCATTCAAACCTGTTGTGTGCTAGAATATTTTGGAAGCTAGTCATGACTTAATTACTGGAACGAACAAAAGAAAATGGAGCCCACATTATACTTTAATGGTGAGAGTAAGGAATTTATAACTGTGTTAGTGTCTCTGGATAAGAGGTGTTTGGGGATTAAATTAGTAGTTGCTTGGGTCTCCAAAACTTCCAGGAATTTATCACCAGGGCTAGATTTGTTGACCTACCTTTCTGAATTCTGTTTCTACACCACCTCATTTAATTCTTGAGGTAGATTATTTATAGTTTTCTTACAAATGGGGGAAAGGCTTAGAAATACAATGACCTCCTCTGAACCATGCATCTGTTTAGCATGAATAATAAAAACCCAGAGACAGGTATTGGAGTTCAACCTGAAAACCAGAAAAGCAAAGCAGCCAAGCCACAAGAGAAGTCTTACCTCTATCAAGTCTGGGTGACCACAGACTAAGCAGACTAAGCAGACAGAGCCTCTCTCTCCTTCCATTTTATTATTCCCTCTCTAGTACTGGGATAAAAGCTGTGAGCCACCACCACCTGGGTTTATTTCTGCATTGATCTTGTGTAGCTCAGGGTGGCCTAGAACTCACAGAGATCCATCTGCCTCTGTGTCTGAAAGCCTGGGATTAAAGGCGTGTGCCACCACTGCCTAACTGCTAGTGGTTTAGCTTTGCCCTTCTGACTTTTAGGCAAGCTTTATTTATTAAAACATAAATAAAATATCACTATATACCTGGCCTGTGGAGAGTCGCGAAGCTGGGCTTTCTATGCATCTGGCCTGTGGGGAGTCATTGTACACTGGATTTCCAGAAACTACGGTGTTTCTCTCCCTTCCTTTGCTTCTCTTGCTACAGTTGATATTTCTGATCTGGCTAACTCTCCATTCTTCCTATCTCACACCGCCCCTCCCTCCCCTCTCCGTATGTGAGCCCGCCATCTATACCACACATGATCAACCCAGAGGCAATTAGCAGAGATGCTTTGGCAACTAACCCTACAGTCTGTTATCTCAGTGCATGGCCTGGATGGTGACAGATCCTTTCACATGGCCTCTGGATTCCATTCCTCCCACCTGGGGAGGAACTTCCTCCTTTATGGGAAGGTTCTCAGAAGAGGGGAATCATCCTGAGAGTGGCTTTGCACCTGGCGACACTCTCAAACAGGGCACTCTGTGAACTGGGTGGCTTCCTGAGGAGTTCCCTGGGCTGGAACCCCATCCTAGGCTTGCAGTGCATGGCCCGGCTGACCTCAGGTATGCCCATGCAACCGTGTATGAGCAAGCCCCTGTTGACAGCCCAGTGTAAAAACCCAAACTAAACACCAGCAAGATCTACCATCACCTGGCTCCTGTCGCCATTATTTAGTTATTTTCTCAACTGTTTGTAGCTGTCGTCTTCCAAACCATCTTATGTTTGCCAACTTGACACAAACCAGAGTGACCTAAGAAAAAGGCCCCTCAGCTGAGGACTTGCTTCCATCAGATTAGCTTGTGGCCATGTCTGCGGGGCAGTTTTCTTGCTGAATGATCTGTGGCAGAGCCTAGCCAAGGGTGGGGAGTTGGGGTGGCGTGCCATCCCTGAGCAGGTGGGCCGGGCCTGGGCTGGATAAGGAAGGAAGCTGAATGTGAGCCCGGAAGTAAGCCAAACCAGGGAACAAACTCCTCTACAGCCTCTGCTTCAATTCCTGCCCTGGGGTTTCTGCCTGAGCTCCTGCCCTGACTTCCCCCCAGGATGAACTACTTCTCTTTCAGATAGCCGAGAAATTTAACCAGTCAATCCTGGTTAGAGTCCCTTTATGAAGTAGGGACCTAATAGTAATTCTGTACGTTTGTGGGGCACAATGTGGTGTTTTGATTCATGTGTGCACTGTGTAACCTTTGCATAGAAGAAAGTTTTGCATGTACTTCTTTTTGAGAACCAATAATGGTTTAATGTGTATGGTGATAGATTTGCTAATTAGCCTTATCTAATTTTCACGCAATTAATATCATTTGTTTATCTCTTTTCTTGGAAGCAAAGTCATCTTATGTAGTACAGGTTTACTTCAATCTCTTGATTCAAACTGTGCCTCCCACATAGTGGGACTACATGAATATAGTGTAACTATTGGATCAAAGGAATCTTTACTTGTTAGTAAGGCATTTAAGGCATGTGGGCTCAAATGAGCTTGCTTAGTAGGACTGCATACAAGCCTGGGCAGAGAGCAATTAGATCATGTTACTTAAAGGATCTTTCTTTCAATAAACAATTTCAAATTTTGAGGACATCCTATTCAAAAGGATACAAAATTCACAAGAATATAAAATTTACTTGCATACAAAACAGGCGCCCTGTTTATACTATGAATGAGAAAAATCCATTTTTAGTTTTTCTTTTCTAGGAAGATCACCTCAGTTTGACCAATACTGATTTTCTTACAACAGTTGATAATATAACATCTGCGTTTCCTCTAAAATCATGTAAGCTCCATAGTTACTCAGATTATCTCGGGTATACCCACACCTGCGTATTTAAAGCTAAAAGTTATCTGTAATTCCTAAGGTTACCTTTGCGAGCTTTTTGCTCCTCCTTATACAAGCAATTTAAATGTTATCCAGATAGTCATAATTTAATAATAAAACATCTCAAAACTAGGGGAAATATGGATTTGAAAAGAAGCAGAATATAGACACTTATGTTGCATAGTATCAGTTACTACAGTTTAGTACCAACGGGTGACCTGAGTGCTTGGTGGTCGAAATGAAAATATGCATGTGGATGCTCACACGGCTTTTATACTCCACAAGTACTGCAAACCATTTACTATGGTGTCAAAACTGTTAGGCGTGGTTTGTACAGGCATGTGTGTACGTGTGTGAGCAGGTATCTCTCTGTGCGTGCATATGTACATGATTCATGTGTGTGCATGGGCGAGTATGTCTCTGTGTGTGTGAATGTGGGCATGCATATGTGTGCTCATGCGTGTCTGTGTGTGTGCATGCATGCATGCATATGTATGTACACACGCCTGCTTGCCTGCATGTGTGATTTGGCTCTTCCTCCCACCACCTCCAGCAGCTCTTCTGTCACTGATGGAGAGAAGGAGGCACTGACAGGCTAGGACATTTTCTAGAGAGCATGCAGAACACCAGCTGCGGCGCTGAGCTCCGAGCCAGGCTTAGGCCTTAGGCTTTTGAGAGCACTCACTCCTGTATCTGAGAGGATGTTTTCCAAGTGCTTTGTCCTAGGCTTTACCAATGTGGAGCACTTCTTCAAGAAGACTGAAAGGAGAGGCCAGCCAAGCTCTTCACTTCTCTGTTGAAGGTTAAAGACTTAACACAAAAATGTGCTCTAGTAGAAGCAATTCCGTAAGAAGCCAATCTCATGTGATCTCCACTTAGTTAATCATACCTGTGTCTAAGGCAGTGTTAGCTGCTTCTATGTTAATGAAATATTTTCTTTTATTCTATGCACACTATAACATAGAAGGCATGTGTGCCTGTCTGGGTACACACACATATGTGTTATAATCTAGTGTAAGGGATGAAGAAAGAAGGAAATGAAGAATTGCTTCTTCACAGAAATGGCACTAACACAGGAAACTAAACGACCAGGGCCTGAATAGCTGATTTGGTGTCCTTGACTGAAAACTTTAGTGGTGATGGCCAGCCTGAAGATGGGGTAAGTATCACCCTAGAACAACTTAGGGAGGGAATGGTTTATTTCATCTTAGCCTTTCTGATCAAAATCTCTCTTCATGGGAAGCCAGGGCAGGAAGCCCAGCAAGAGCGGAGGCAGGACCTGGGATGGAACGTCGTTCACTGGCTTGCTGTCATCATCTTACCACTATTCTTTGTGACCAGCAAAGGCCTACCTGCCTACGGATGGTACTGCCGCAGTGGGCTCTGATCTCCCACATTAAGTAGCAACATGAGAATGATCTTCAGGTATCTACATAGGTCAATAGCATGGAGGCAGTTCTTCAGCTGACATCTTTTCCCAAGCATGTCTGGTTGACAACCAAGATTAGCCGTCACAAGTATGTAGATCTTAACATCGCTTACTTGATATTGTGTTGAAAAGTCTTTGAACTGTGGCGAGTGTTCTGTACCAAGCAAATTTACCTTTTGGAACCTGCTGGAATGATAATCAAAATCACCAAACACAAAGAGGCACACATCTTGATTAATAAAGTCTTTGGATCAAATGCATATGATTTAGAAAGCTCTAGGCCTCTTTACACTTGCTTCGGACACATGTGGTTTGCACACATATCAACAATTTATGATGGAATTTATGTTATAATCATTTAAATTTTGAAAAATCGAGCACTGCCATTTTTGTCCACTGAGGGTCCATTGTCCAGTGTCGAGTCCGGTCATACATCCAAGTCAAGATGATGCAGGTTTGTTTGATTTGGTTACTGCTATGGGATTATTTCTATCCTGGCCAGCCTGATCCTTGACTCATTGCCATGTGCAGACCCAATGTGAGAATGTGCATCTCCGTGCCTAGACAGTGGGGGACCCAGTACATAAAATCTTTGGCAAAGGGGGCTGCCATAGCACAGGCTAGCAACTGCAGGAAGTATTTAAGCTAAAATAAAAATATAAGAGGCACTTGCAAGGACATGGCTGTGTTTCACTTTGTCATGGGCTGATTGTTTTGGCTTTGGTTTGGGGACTATATTTAAGCGTGGGAGGATCTCGCAGGTGAACGTGTATTCTACATGAAGCAAATTGTTTGATGATGCTATGAAATTTTTATTATATTTTACGTTTTAGTCGGGAACGTGGCAATTCACATGGTCTTGAGCTATAAGCATTACCTCATCGATGGCCCATGGAAATGCATCAACAAAATGTACACCACTCAGATCAAGTCTTAGAATAACAGCTGCCGCTTCCTTGGCTAAGAAGCAGGTGTGAGACCACCTAGGGTACCAGCTCAGAAAGCCGCCTGCCAACGCTGGCGATGGCTTTCTCTGAGGTGCCAAATAATGCTACAGAGAGAGGTTACAAGCTCAAGATAGATTGTTGAGATGGTTAACTTTTTGTAAACATTTGAGTATGGTACCAGAGAGAGAGAAAAAACAGACAGACAAAAACTGAACAAAACAATAGATAAACAACCGTCTAAACCAAAGAATTTGGCCTGGACCTCACATCCAGGACCTCCTTTCCTTTTTTAATTTAAGTAACATGTTTTCATTTATTTAGTATACTGACTGCAGTTTCTCCTCCCTCCTCTCCTCCAAGTTTCCCCCGCCCCTTGCTTCCCATCTACCCCCTCTCCATCCACTCCTCCTCCAGACTTTCTCTAGTCAGAAAGGGACAGGCCTCCTATGGACTTGAAAAAGCATGGCACATCCAGTTGAGGCAGGATAGAGCTCCTCCCCTTGCGTTAAGCCTGAAAAAGGTAATTCAGCGTGGGGGCCAGGTTCCCCAAAGTCAGCTAAGCGCCAGGAACAGGGAGGAACTACTTTAGAACACTCATTTTTCTGCTTCTCTATTACCCAGCTATTGAAATCTCGGAGGACGCACACAACAATCTCTTACTTGCGCTTTTGTCGGAGACATTTGAATTGTTTTCATGAGAAAGAGCACATATAATACGAACTCTATGTGTATGTGCTCTCAGGAGGGCTGCCGCAGACTGAGAAACTGTCTCAGTTTCTATCAAACAAGGAGGGAACGCCTCGATCAGGGAGGTCCAAGTTTTATTATCTGAGAACTGCAGAAGGCCTGCCAAAGGGGAAATGGGGCTCCGCCCTACCTGCTCCAATGAAAGCTAAAAAAATCAGAGGACAAGTGGAGAAATAATTAGGAAATCCTTGCCCATGTAAAACAGCTTGAGCGCTCTGCTGTCTTTCATGAGGGGGCCCCACTCCCTC
Organism: Arvicola amphibius; assembly: GCF_903992535.2. Taxonomy (NCBI): domain Eukaryota; kingdom Metazoa; phylum Chordata; class Mammalia; order Rodentia; family Cricetidae; genus Arvicola; species Arvicola amphibius. Next base: position 52,053,465 of record NC_052055.2, read on the forward strand.
AGTTCTGAAAGACAAGCAGCATCGAGCTCACACTGCTGGGAAAGACATTAGACACAACCTTGTAAAAGTCTTAAGGGATTGGCTCAAATTTGCTTATACTCAGATCTTTTTGGGGAAGAAACCATATTTTAAACCACTGCATTCAGTCACAATGCATCTAAGAGTTCTGGTTAATTTTATAGTTCATTAAAAATAAGGTTCCATCCTGTGGCTGAGCATGTTCCAGAAGTGTGGGAGAGAGCAGAAAGCTGGCTCGCTGTGCTGCAGCAAGCTCCAAGCAGCTCGTGGAAGGGAACTCACTTGCCTTTGTGGGGTTCATCTTGATTTAAAGGGTATCTGGTTCTAAATGGGACATATGCTTTGAGAAAGAGTGCGTTCAGCCAGTGGTGAACCAGGAGAATCTGCACTATTTTAGAGGGTTTTTTTTTCTGCAGTGTATTTTCTGTGAAATCGATATCTGCAAATAAAATATTTGTTACCATTGCAGCACCAATTACACTGATGAACATGGAATCCCATTACAGTTACTCTTTGGAGATCCAGCATACTCAAAAAGAGAGTGATCAAGCAAGCCTGAGCTGTTCTTAGTCTAGTCCTGGCTCTTATATTTGGGTTGCGTGGGAACAGGTAAGGGAGAGATTATTGCAATTAAAAAGTAGAAATCTGAAGATACATTCCAAGACTATTCTCTTCAGGAAAGACTACGGAATGGTCTAGAAAACAGAGAAAGGATCCCTATACAATCATCTAGAGCAGCCTGTGGCTTAACATTTTAAATGAATGGACTATGGACTCTATTTTTTTTTAAAAATAAAAAACAAATGCCGGGCGGTGGTGGCGCACGCCTTTAATCCCAGCACTCGGGAGGCCGAGGCAGGCGGATCTCTCTGTAAGTTTGAGACCAGCCTGGTCTACAAGAGCTAGGTCCAGGACAGGCTCTAAAAAGCTGCAGAGAAACCCTGTCTCAAAAAAAGGAAAAAAAAAATTAAAAAAATAAAAAAATAAAAAACAAAAACCAACAGTTTTGGGTTTGCAGAAAAACCAAGACAATGATAGGAATTTCTTCATCTCCCACCCCTACCCCCCATATACTCAGCAACTCCTAGTATTCATATCCCTGAATAGCTGTGTGTGGTGGTGCACAGTTCAGGCCACAGCAGCATCTTGATGATGGAGACCAGAAGATCTGGAGATCAAGGTCAGCCTGGGCTATCTTGCGACTCTGAATGAGTGATTTAACGGAGTCCTAAGACTAGAATGTAGTTCAACGGTGGCCACTTCTCTAGCAGGAAGGAGGTGCTAGGGTTCATTAAGGGCAGCATGGACAAAGTCACGTCCCCACACTGCCACCTGAGGCACAATTTTAAGGGCTTCAAATCAACTAGAGCAGGCCCTTCGTTTTTATGCAGAAAAGAATTTCTGGGTAAGTCATTATGAAACAGTGTTGGAGTTTTTTTTTTTAATAGAAAAATGGCTCCCGGAAAAAGAGTAAGTACAACCAAGGGCGTGGTTTGGGCTTCTCCAAGAACTCAAAGTTTATTAAAATATATTTTTAACATGGACTTTAAGCATCAGCGTTATAGAGAGACATGTAGAGAAAAAAAATAGAACCTACCTAAGCAAGCATGTGTGTTTCTCAGGAGAGTCATAATTATCTTAGTAGTAGACATAGATAGCATCTTGGTGGCTCTGAAGTTACATCCCAAAGATTGCTTGGAAGGCTTTTCCTTTCTTTTTGATAAGTGAGATTATGGGATGGCTCTGTAGATGCCTTGGATGGGATTAAAACCTGATAAAGTAAAACCTGGAATCCTCAGGATTGCCTTAGGGTCTTAAGACCTGGTTTTTACTGCCCATGGGGTTTCTGTTGTGATGCCTGGAAAATTGCAGGTTTGTAGCTGGGAAAGGAGAAAGAGCTTAAACAAATGATAACTGGGCTGAAACTCTTGATTCTCAGATGTTGAGACCCTCCAACCAGATTTAAAGAGTCTGGGGTCTTTGTTCTTCTTATGCCCAATAATTTTCACTGTGTTCCTATCCTGTCTCAGTCTTAATCTCTAGAAACAAGTGAAAGAAAGAGTAAAGGAAAGAAACCTGCCATTGGAGTGTGATATTAAGTTAATGAACATTTTGCGTGTTTTGAGAAACACATATATGTATATTGTATTCGTGATTCTTGTCCCCTCCAAATTCTCTGTGCTTCATGTAGCTGCCCCCACCTCCAATCCTTTCTAGCCACTGATCTCACTCTCTTGCCTTTCCCTGGAATGTCATCCTGGTGAAACGCCACAGGATGCATCTCTTTGATTTGCTTCTTTAACATAGCAATATGCTTAGTCTTCCCCTGCATCTTCTCCTATTTGTTTTGCATGCTGAGCAATACTGGGGTGCAGGTATTGAATTTTAGGTTAAGGGTTCTGCTAAAGTGGAATTTAAAACAATTGCTTTCACAGTGTGGCACAGAAATGGACTAAATGTGCCACTGTCCTCGCTAGTGCGAGGTGAATGAGCAGTCTGCCACTGGCCCTCAGGCAGGATCCGGGTAGAAGTTTCTTCAGTGTGTTTCCTCCATTTGGGGGGTTAACAGAAGCCTCTAAATGCTGGACTCTGTTTGTTAGTGAAGACAGCTCTTTCTGTTGAAACACAGGACTGGATTTTTGAGTGGAGCAAGAATGTCCCACTCACAGACCATGTCTGTAAATCAAGGCCATGTATGAGGAACTAGCATTTTTTTTGCTATAGCCTCGACTTGGAGGGCTGAGTTCTGTCTGGCCTGAAAGGATAAGTTTTAGCCTTGTGCTGATAAGTTTTATCTTGTTTTTCTTGGTAAACTTATATAAAAACCCTTGATCTCCTTTGCACTTAACAGTGGGAGAGCAGAGAAGTTCCAAGAAGGCAAAGCAGGCACAGAAGCAATCCTTAAAGCTGGTGGGAGGAAATGCTGGGGCATTTAAAGAATTTATTATGTAGTCCTGGCCTGTAATAAAGGAGATTAAAGAGCCAGTTGCTGCTGTGCCAATCCGGTTGGGTTCAGGAACAACACCTTTCAATGTTCCCAGTGCAGTGCCGACTGTCACAGCCGGTCGCATGAGCTGTGCAGTTTGTTAATGATGTGCTGTTAGCATTTAGCGGCGCATTGACTCGGAGGAGCTGGTGGTGTTGACTCAGTGCGGTAAACACCTGACTCATCCTGACAGAGCCTTTCCTGTGATGAAGGGCACCACCTGCCAGCGTGGGAGCCGAGGATCGATTTGGGGTCCCTGAAGCATCAGCACCAGTGAATCCCAAATCTCTCGAATCATTTACCATCTTATAATGTTAGAGTGGGCATGCTCTTGTCCTCCAGCAGGACCTTCATAGGGACATCTTTTCTGGATGTCTGCCTAGATGGTACCTTTTCCAGAGTCTTTTGATATACACCACTTGGCTCATGCTGCAGAGCAATTTTTGCATATGTGTGGTATTTTGCATGTCTGTCTGTATGTTTGCATGATCTATCAGGTCCCCATATGTGTCACAAGCACTTTATCCACCAAGCCATCCCCTGGGCACTTGGACATTCTGTTTTAAATGGATTTCTTTTAGGTAGTGTAACCAAGGCATGTGGAAATTCCTAGAATAGCACCTTCAAAAATAATATCCTTAGTACCATGTGCGGAACCAAGGCTGATCTGTCAGTTATACTAAATTAAGCTCTTATGCCAGGCACTGAGTTAGGTAATGGGGTTATATCAACAAAAGTCTCAGTCTCCAGACTTGAGATGAAGATAGTTGAATATGACAGGCAGCCATAGAAACACATTCAAGAACACGAATATAAACACCTAGATATCTCAGTCATAGGCCCTGTGAAGACCTCATGTGGTGTATGGGTCAGAAAAACTTGTTGGGTGGTACGATGTGGAAAGAGGTTCTCAAGACAAGGTAAACTACATGATCACTGAGATATGGTGTGCTGTAGTATCTAAAAGTTTATTATTTCTGATTCATGAAAATAGAGGAATGAGGGTTGGTCAGCTGAGTGACTGCATCTAACAGAAACTTCACCAGAAGGAGGTTGTCTGTGCCATTGTGAAAGAACATGTATTTACATGGTAGACACTGGGAGAGGTTTAATGATTGAACTAGTATAGTGTCTTGGTGGCCCTTATAATTTAGAGGGAATTTTTAGACATCAAAGAAGCCGACTTGGCAGAGAGCAAGATGGAGTTAATAAGCTCTAAACATATGTAAAGGGCAAGATGGTCACTTCTAGAATGAGGAAGAGGAAGATAATGATGGAGGAAAACAGAGAAGAGAAACGGGAAATGGTTAGAGTTTGGAGAGTTAGGTCAACGTCTAGGGAAAGGGAGAGATCCAGCTGATGCTGGCTTTCTGTTGTTGAGTAGTCACATCTCACAGATGCTACAGTAAGTAGAAAATTTGTGAAGAGAAGTGTGTGTGCGTGCGTGTGTGTGTGTGTGTGTGCGTGTGTGTGTGTGTGTATGTGTGTTGGGGAGGTAGCTATGGCTGCCTAAGGATAAGGGATTCTCAAGGTTGGGCATCCTCGTCTGGCCTGTCTTTAGGTCAGATGAAGAGGTTTCGTAAAGGGCTGGTTGGGAACATTCTTGTACTCCTTAGGGACTCTCAGATACAGGTGCTTTGTTTGTCAAAAACAGATCTACCAGAATATGTTTTTCAGTGCAAGTTCTCAGAAGTTCAACACGATGGGGTGTTACTATCTGCTCTTCTAGGTACCTCGAATGTTCATTTTAGTTTTTTTTTTTTAAATTTTAGGAATAAAGTAAAAAAAATCTATTTCTAGTCTTGTTTTTTACGTTTTCTTCTTGTGGCAGAGAATACTCTAAATCAAGAAGAAATATGTTCCCTAGCATTCCAGTTCCACAGCTTCACCTCTGCCCTCTTTCTGCCCAGCTCTTGGAAAAGTAACACGATCTTATGTCCTTCAACCTTCTTGGCCATTTTTGTACAGGAGTCTTCTCTGAGCTACACCTGCCATTTAGGCTGGACCTGCTCACAAAGTTCATCTTATCTGGCCTTGTTGACTATTGATGTTCTTTCTTGGACAGTAGGCACAAGGAGTGTCATGGGACTCTCACCCTCAGCTACCCCTCCCAACCAGTTGTATGCGATTTTGTCCTAATTTCACATGGCCTTGGAGTCTCGGGGAAGGTTCAGAACAGTGGTTCTCAGCCTTCCTGATGTGGCAGCCCTTTAATACAGTTTCTCATGTTGCTGTGACCCCCAACTATAAAATTATTTAATTGCTACCTTATAACTTTATTTTTGCATTGTTATGGATTGTAACACAAACATTTGATATGTAAGATATCTGACATGTGACCCCCGTGAAAGGATCTTTTGACCACCCCGCAAAGGGGTCGTGACTCATAGGTTGAGAACCATTGGTCTAGTGTGTATAGGTGGGAATGGACAAGGGAAGGGGCTCCACCTACACAACCATGGAGGGGTCAATAGCCATATTGGATGCAGACCTTCCAGTATGGCTGCTTTAACAGCACCCACCCTCCTGCCCACAACTCCTCACCCACTGCTCTGTAAGTAAGCCTAAAAAATTAATTTGTTTCTCAGTGTGAACTTTTGTGGAACCTTGCCTCCCTCTGTTTGTCATTGGGAGCATAGGAGGAAGGGTAGACTTTTGTATCTCCTTAGATAAGGCTCTTGGGCTACAGCCACCTCTTGAGTGAGTGACTCTTTAAGGGTAAACAAGTGGATGGAGACAGGCCAAATGAAGTACAGTTGCAAAGCTCGAGTTTTTAGAGCTGGAATTTGAACCTGGCTGATTTCAAGGTATTGTTCATCACCTCTACTTTATTTCTGGTTTCTTGAGACAAGGTTTTTCTGTGTAGCTCTGGCTGTCGTGGAAGTCATGCTATAGACCAGGCTGGCCTTGAACTCGGAGATCAACTTGCCTTTGCTTCCTACATGAGCCATCATGCCTTGCTACCGCTACCTTATACTAACATATTTTTAAAGCATTTGGTTTTAATTTATATTTGTTTAACTTCCCATGGAATTGAAGAAAGTGAACCATGGGATACAGCTTATGTCCCATTAATCTTATTTCTTCTGATTTACAATACATGGTTCCATACGTGGAAAAATTTCTTTACCTAGATGGATCTAGTATAATATATCTACTTGTACTGAGATGACAAACCTTTGAAAACATCTACATTTGGCAAGCTTAGTGTGAGGAATCCAAGAAGAGTACGCTGGGAGTTGAGAGACGAGGGAAAGTGATCTAGATCTCTAACAGACTCCAGCTGGGTGTCTCTAAGTAAATAACCTCACTTTTCTGGTTCGGCAACAGTGAAAATAAAGAGGAATATAACTACTTCCCCAAAACACAAACTGACAAACATTTATTTGTATATCTTTGATAGGCGGGATTGTAATGTTTCCGGACAGTGGTCAATGTTACATTGGTATTTTGCCTCCAAATAACTTTGTATATTTTTTGACATACATTTAAACACATAATTTTTATCAATTTGGACACGTGTATACCCTGAAACTTCATTACAGTCAAGATAATAATGAACCCAACACCCTTGGAGATTCTATCAACCCACTTTCTACCATTTTGGCAAGCGACGGACTTATTTTTGCCAGGTCTAGTTTGCATGTTCCAAAGTTTACATAACTGCAACAAGACATACAGGTGTGCATTCTCTTTATACCTGGATTGTTTCTATCAGAATAATTATTTGGGATTCATCCTTGTCGTAGTACCTTTCCTCTGCTGAGTTATATAAAATTTCTGGTTAAGCCACTTATCCATGCATCTACTGATGGACATTTAGGAAGTTTCCAGCTCTTTAATGACTATAGTAGAGCCACAGCAATGTCAACGCACAGCCTGGAGAGGAGCGTGTTTTCTTCCCTCTTGGGTAAAGGCCTGGGAGTGGAATGAATAGGTGTGTTTAACTCTCTGTGAAGCTGCCAGACTCTTTTCCACAGTGATTATGCAATTTTACATTTCTGTTGACAATTTGTGAGAGTTACAGTTTTTATACATCCTTTCCAGAAAGAACTTGCTTTTGCTAGTCTCACCAACTTGAGTCTCTCTGCTAGCGGTATAGTAGTATCCTATTATGGTTTTATATTTTCCTAATGATCAGTGATGTAGTGTCTCTTTCATGAGTCTGCTCATCAAGATTAGAAGCTTTTAATTTCAGTGAAATTGAATTTGTGTCAGTATTTTCTTTGAGCAAGATGCTTTGATGATATGTATACACACACACACACACACACACACACACACACACATATATATATATATATTCACACACGTCTACGTGTATACATAAGACACATACATTGACAGTGATTAGGCTTCCCTGTAAATATTACTTCAGTGGCAGCTCAAACACATTGGCACATCACAGTGTCCCCATATTTATTCATTTAAAGGTCTGCTCTGATTTTTTTCTCTCATCCATTGGCTATTTAGAAGTGTCTTCCTTAATTTTCAGACACAAGATTGAGGGCTCCCTGTATCATTCCTGACTACTGATTCCTTATCTAATTACTGCTGTGGTCTGATAATACATTTTGTTCAAATTAAAAACTCCTGAATTTATGGAGACCTCAGCTCCAATGATAGCGGTAAATGCCAAGTCAAGACATCGTTAATTTTCTGGCGTTATGTCTCAGTCTAAGCTCTGTGCTATAGGAGCTGAAATGAGTTTAGATGAACCTTTTCGGTGAGACCCAAGAGATCTCTCAGCTCTCAAACAGACTCAAAGAGTAGGCACACATAGGAAGTGACGGGAAATTGAGTATCTAGTTCCAAGGCTCTGACAATACAAGACCCCTTCTCTGCCCAGTAGAATTCGATCACATTTTCAAATTGCCTTTTCCAAATGGTCTAAAAAGAAGCCCTTTATACAAAATCACTAACTTACGAATGAATGTTCTTGGAAAATATTCTTTTGTTCCAGAGACTATTGGCAGTATTAAGGTTCAGTTCTGGTCTAGAGCTTTGGAACTTGTATCAGCGGGATTTTTACTAACCCATGTATTAAATTAATTTTTGAAAATCAATTTGCATCCAATGTAATTTTGTTTGAACTTTCAGCTGTTTGCTTTTTGCTCCGGGCTGACAAGTTCCTGCCACCAATGCATGCTTTTGCAAACAGGGCGGTCCTCTAACAGCTTTTACTTAATCTGCTTAAATAAATTGCTAATCATCTTTTAGCAGGGACAAATGCAAAGTCACCATGTGACACATAATTCATAATGTTTTTTAAAAGCAACAACTTGCTCCCCCACCCCCAGCTCGTCAGCCGTCTGGCAGTTTGTTTTCCTGCAATGAATCAGAATCCACATGCTGGGCCATTTGCACCATCTGTTACAGGAGTGTTATGGGGGAGACAACTCTAGACACCTGGTGGGATGACGTGGAAATGTCAGCTCCGGGGTAAACACTAGCTCCAGTGAGTGAGAAAGGACCAAGTGGGACGAGAAGAAGCTGCTGGTAGCCCCAAAAGTAACACACCTGTTTCTGAACTTGGCGCAAATGTATGCATACCTCTACGTATATGGAAGTGTGTCCACATGCATGTTTGTCAGTATGCCTACAGACATGTTTTGAAGCATGCATGCAGGTACTTATGGAAGCAGATCTGCAGGCATGTTTGGAAGTATGTCTGCTTGTATGTTTGGAAGTATGCTTGTATGTGTGTATAGAAGTATTTATATATGCAAGTATGCCTACATTTGTGTTTGGAAGTTTGCCTGAATATATATTATTGGTATTCTTGCATATATGTTAATAAGTATGCTTGTACATATGTGTGGATGTATACTTGTATGTATATATAGTAGAGTTTCTGTATGTATGGAAATATGCCTGCATGTATGCATGCATGTATGGAAGTATACTTGTTTGAAAGTATCCCTGCATGTATATTTGAAAGTATGCTTGCCTGCATGCATGGAAGTATATATTCATGAATGTATGGAACCATGCCTGCACGTATTTCTTTAAATATGTTTGCAAGTGTGTGTTTTTAGAATCAATGATTTTTCAGGATCTTATTGATAGATGTGGTTAAGTTCTTGGGAAACGTAAAGGACGTAGAGGTAGTAGGTTCTGGGAAAGACAGCTGATATCATTTGCAAAATGTGCCTCTATGTTTTCCAGGAGTGACTCGGAGCGAGATTTTCAAGGACATCCTTTGGGAATGATTACAGCTTTAAATGTGGGCTCAGAAAACTCCTATTTCCTTATGTCGCTCAATCGCTTTGGATTCTTTTGCGCTACAGAACTATTAGTGAAAGAACGGCTTAGTATCCACCCCCAACCTCAATTTTTAGAGTAACTGAAACATTCGGAAACATCCAACTAGTTGAAGTCAGTCCGGGAATATTTACAGACGGTTGGCTAACATGGAACACTTACACATGATAGGCAAGGACTTGGGGGCCTTTTCCCAGTGACGGACTATTGAAGCTGGTTTCCCGCCACTGCAACACCCTGGAAAAATAGGAAGAGCTTCCTATTAGGTTGCATTATCCAGCTTAAAGTTATGTGTGCGCGCACACACACACACACACACACACACACGCACACACGCACACATGCACACACGCACGCACGCACACACACACACTGATAGTCCACATGATGCAAAGTTGATCATCCAAGTCACTTAATTCTGACTGTGCTTGAGCTCAAAGTTGCGCAGTCGTTAGTGAAGGCAGGGTGCAAGCCCAGATCCTCCATGCACCAAGGATCGGGCTTATCACCCAAACACACTACACGATCATCTCTTTGTTCATGGGTTCCAGCTGGCTCCATGCCTGACAGCAGGACCCAGAGAACTTCTGTAGTAGGATGGGGCTAGATGACATCACCATAATCAATTCCAAAGTCTCGGATGCCATCTCAAGCGTTTCTAACTTCAGATACCAGTAAGCTGGGAAGGGACGTAAATGTATCTCATTTTCTTCCCGCGGCTGTGCAGTTTTAATTTTGGCGTACATCTAAAATTGTCTTCTCCACTTTCTCCATCATTGCTGGCATCTCTCTTAAGGGAGCCTCCATCTTTCTGTCACCGGCTCAGCTCAGGCTGTCACAATTGTCACATGGAGTATTGCACAGCCTCCCAACAGGTTTATCTCTGTGTTCTGCACTATGGTCAGCAGGGCAGTTATGACATAGCCGTTCAGCTTTGCTTTCTCCCGGGCACTCTGAGCTCCCTGCTGTTCTTTGAATGGAAACTCCAGGAGATGGCTTAGCGCTCCTGGCTCTGTCCCTCTTCATACCGACCTCCAGGCCTCTTACCTTAGATGCCTGGCTAAATCTCCAAGCCCTGGTTCTGTGAAGCTTTCTCTGATTGTCTGAAGCTTTCATGTCTTCTACTTCCGTCCTGCTTAGTATTTGTTTGCTGCCTGTTGTTCTGTGGATACTTCTAAGGTAGGCCCCAAGGAACATTCATCTGTGCACCCAGAACCTTAGGATGGTCCTTGCATGTGGAAGAAGCTGAATGAGAATATTTTTGAGTTGATTGCTTCTGGATGCCTTCTGAAACTTTCAGGAAACAGTGTATTTTGGAAAAATACTTTATGATCTGTGGTATGCCTTTGGGCTGGGTTGGAGAGGTACTAAGAGAAATTCAACAAATAGTCTATTATGTCAACATTAATACCTTAGAAATGACACTGCTCCTGCATTTTTTTTTCATGCTCACTGGAACCAAATCTAAATTGCCATACACCTATGCACAGTTCTAGTCTCAAACTCGTGTTCAGAAACCTCCTTGGATGGAGTCATAGACCAAGATATTAGACACGTCTGTTTGCAATCCTCCCAGAACCTCAATTCCATCCCTTCATTTCCCCCACAAAGATGGGTAGAACTGAGACACTGAAACAGGCCCTGATGCAAAGCCATCTCCAGCCCTGTCACAACCGTCAGCCAGTTCTTCCTCCTTAGCAACAGGGTGTCTGTCTTCTTCCTCCAGTTTCCCAGTCCCCTTCCCCCATGGGGCTCCGTCTTTCCCCTAGACAGCTGAACATCACTCTGCTCATTATACATCATCCCTTTATCTGGTACTATGATACGGACTCGGAAGTGTCCTGCAAGGCAAACCAGATGGTAATTTGGTCTTCCACACAGACAGGATAGGGTTCCTAGGCCTTCCAGCAGGGGCACCTTCTTCCTTCCCAGTGGGAGTGTCAATGGCTGGCTTTTTTGTTTGTGCTTTAGCCTCGGGGGAATTAATTGCATTGTCCTTAAAATGACTTTTCCTTTTCTGCCTTCACGTTTTTGAAGATCATGTTCCTTTTTCTAGAACTTTACTTCCCACCTCCCTATCTCCACCATCTACTTCCCACTCCTCTCTCAGTTCTTCGCTTAAACATTCTCTCTTCTACAAGAGTTTCTTTATTCTCCAAATTGGGTTGACATCCTCCCAAGTCATGAAGACACAGAAGCTCAGAATGTGCACACCATGCTTATCTTCCTCAATACACGGACAGCTACTGGGGCCGGACTAGTTATTAATTACTATACTCCCACTTTCTAACAGTGTCTGGGCACAGAACGTGCTAACACTGTGTTAGCTATAGTAAAAGGTGTTCACCTGTCGACTCCACCGAGATTGTCATGACCGAGCCATAGACGTGTATGAGGCAATGTGTGCAGACATTGGAGCTCTGCTCAGACAAAACTCCTCACCGTCGGCACAATATTGACATTCGTTTCGACCCGGTTACTTAGAGTATTTAAAAAAACGCTCATCTGCTCCCATTCAGATCTTTATCATTTATGAAGGTGAAAGAGTCAGGTCTAATTAGGAGTGGAAAGGTCTACAGCCCTGCCCTATTATACAAATGAAGGGTGCATTGTCCTGGGCCCTGCCAATTAAAATATTGGTAAAGGAGAGGTAGAACCAGGAGGGAGTCCATGCATCACCTCTAGCCTGAAACAAACTACAAACTGAAAACAGAAGACATCATTTCAGCAGAAAAGATGCTGACCTTGAACTGCAAAAAAGTCATGGGAAGGTTTGTGTAGACAGAGAAATAGTGTTTACCTTCCTGCCCTTCGGTAATTGATGAGGGCAAAATTTACATTATGACTCCAGTCCACGTACAGATGACCTCACCCAAAAGGCGTTGAAAGTCAGCCTTCAGCACGGACACTTGACCTCCAGGCCCAGTTTCAGGTGGAGGTGTTGGTGTGATTCATACAACATTCCTGGAGCATCATTGAGACTCCATAGAAAAGGAACACACACGCACACATGCAGAGAAACAATTAGTCTATTACACAACGTAAGTCTCGTATTCTGCAAACTACAACTTGGGGCAGTGAAATGGCTCAATGGGGAAAACAGTGCTACGGAAGCCTGAGACTTCAATCCGGGTCCCCGGAACTCATGCAAAGATGGATGGAGAGACTCTAAGCCACAAAATGGTCTTGACTTCCACGCGAACCCCCTTCTAAATCCCCCAGTTCTCACGAGAACACACATGTGTGACAATAAACACATAAAGCTATTTGACATAACTCTGCACCCACTGTAATGTTAGAGAAAGAAGTTCATCTCTCTAGAGGTGAAGGAAAATATCCCCGACTCTTCTAACGTTTTAGTAGTTGGTAAGCGAGCCTATGGAGGTAGTGTTTGGTGAAGCCTCCCTGTTCTCTGTGGGGATGGTCATCGGCCAGTTTGCTGTTATTATTTTGTTGTGTGTGTTTCTTGCTGCTTCAGTATTACTAGTCCCTGGTTCATTCATTCAGCACTTCTTGAGAACGTAAATTCTGTTTTATTCTGTAACTTCTGTGAGAAAGGAGTTGCCTGGGATGGAAATGATCTCTCACAAAGAGACGAAAGTACACACAAATAATCCCAGTTCAACAACGGGGCAGCAGGAGTGAGAATGGCTGGGGGCAGTGATAGGGTTTGTGGAGAACAACGTGGTCAGAGGAAAGGGAGTGGGTGAGATGGAGGAATGTAAGGGCGCATGCGTGTTAGGTAAGGGGGAGGATCTATAAGGGGAGGAGACCAAGAAGGCAGAGAGAGACTGCAGCCTTCTAAGACTGGAAGAGCTAGCCTGCGGGAACAAGTTTAATGGTCAGTAAGGGCTTGATTTCTTCACGTTCTGTGACCAGTGTGTGGCATTTTCAGCTGTAGGGTCTACTATTAAGTTCTGGTGGACAACAGAGAGCAATGACAATTGTCTATATTGTTTTGGGGGGAGCTCTGGGGGTACCTCTGACCAATAACTTGTGGGAAGGTATCCCACACCTGGCACCAGGTATTGGGTAATACATGTTGTTTGTTTTTTGGTTTTTTGGGGGTGATGAGTTTAATCTCCTGTTTAGGGTAACTCCCAATTGAACTCATATCTATAGGAAGCTTATAAAATGTTAAGTTTCTATATAGTCTTTTCAAGATTCCTTAGACATTCTTACCCCAATACTTCTCTCTCCTTTGCCCTCCCCTCCTACCCTGTCTCCACTTAAACCCACTGTCATTCTTTATTTTTCTTTACAAGCATAAATTCCATGATGGTAGAAGCATTGTTTTGTAAGCGAGGACGGCTTACAGTGCGTGGGGATGCGCACAGCGCGTGGGGATGCGTACAGTGCGTGGGATGCGCACGGCACGTGGGGATGCGCAGAGTGCGTGGGATGCGCACAGCGCGTGGGGATGTCACTCTGTAGTTCTCAATGAACACATGGCTAAAATGTCAACGCTCTCGGTTTCTGAGGATGTGCTTGCTGAAAGAAGACCTTGTTCTGGGGACAGCTTTTCTGAGCAGTTAGGGTTACAGCTGGCTGTTGCTTCTTCACTTTTTCAAACCAGGTCACTGCAGTAGGTTGGGAGTTGGTGTGCAGCACGGTGAGTGGCGTGTGAGAGGTGTGGCATCTAGTGTGTTCTCAAAGAAGGGTTGGAGGCCTTGGTTACTTCTTGAGGCAGGGTGGGAATTACAGATAACCCAGTCATAAGATACAGAACAGGTTCTCAGAAGAGAGAGCCACTCAGCCCTGGAGTGGTGAGCTGGTGGGAGTCCCCAGTGTGAGGATCATGCTTGTGGCAGTCTGTGACTAAGCATGCCTTTGGAGACTTGGTCCTTATGAAAGCAGGAAACAATAAACAAACAAGCAAACAACAACAATCATGCCCCCTCCCTGAGAATCCACTCAGTTATGTCCCTAAAAGCTTCTGAGAGAAACGTAATTCCATTATGTGAACATAAAATGGCCTTCTGCTTTTCCTTAGGTTCTCCAGTGTTGCTCATGACAAAAGGCAGCATCCCCCAGTGAGATTCTGCTATCCAAAACTCCTGTGTGCTCTAACTGCTCTTTTGGGCAGCCTCTCACCTTCATAATGAAACGAAAAGAAGACCATAAGACAATCTTCCTTAGGAAGACTCACCAGGAAATACAATGTCAGCAAGTGCTTCCGGCGACCTGGGTAGGGCTGCCTACATGCTATCTTGACCCAGGATTCCCGCACCAGGGCAGGCCTACACAGAGGCTGTGGCCAGCCAAGGTCATGGTCACTGCAAACGTAGTTTCTCTTTTCACTAATGAAACTGTTTATTTTCTTTCAGTTTTTAAATCCGGTTTTATTAGGCAGAGATCCTAGGGTCTCTTGGGGACAGTTTAGGGACACTGGAGGCGTGGGAGGTTAGGTAATGGAAGTGAGGATGAGGGAGAGGAGCTCACACATCCTTCTTTACAGAGGCCTGGCATCTTCTATGGCTTTTCATGCTCATTCTGAAAACAGGCTAGCAACCAGAAACAGCATAAAATAAGAAGAAAAAAAGAGAAAGAGTGAAATATTTTAAAAATAAAGGGGGGCAGTGGTTTAAGTGGGATTTGAACTTTCCAAAGAGGGCATAGGGTTAGCTAAAAATTAAGGCTAAAGGTTTAGAAATACAATACAGGCGAAGATTTAAAAATGGAAGACGAAACAGTATAAGTCAGTAAGCTAAAAGGTTAATTCTTGAGTAAAACTACAATCACTCAGGCTGAAATGCTGAAGCTCAACTCCTGCGAGATAAAAATCCAAAACTAGCCCATTCCCGAGGATTAAGGGTGTGGATTAGAGAGCAAAACCCAAGAAGACAGGTGAAGGACGACAAAAATTAACGTAAAGCTGTAGGAACAAGCGGATTAGGTGAGCCTTCATTTAAAAAATTATGTAAGAGAGAGAGAGTGTGGCAGGGGCATTGGGCCCCCTTGCATCTCTGTGGGAGAGGCAGAATGGAGGCACGATTGTCTTTAGCCTTCAGCTTGCAGGGCTGAGGGTACAGGGGAAGGGCTAATATCCCAGAGCCAGGCCCTGGAGTACAAAGGGAGAGAGACCATCTGCCTCCAGTTAAAAGACATGACTCTATCTGACAAACACATCCCTAGGCTACCTTGCTGTCACTGCTATGCACCTGCAGGATCCGCCACCTTCGCCTTGGCTGTCATCCCCACCTTGGTTTGATTCCATTTTTGACTTCCTGTGCTTCAGCAGGATTAATCTGAAAGTGCTGTTTTGATCATGTGACTTTCTGTTATAAAATTTTCTATGCTTATCATTGCAAAGATCGAACTCTTGAAAGGCTTGGCTCCTTCAGACACACTGGAAATCTTCTGTTTGTATCTGCTTCACCCCACTCCACTCCAGGTACCAAAGGATTAACCTGAAGCTGGGAATTTGATCACGAGATTCAGACATTTCAGAAAAAAAGGGGGAATTCATAATTCCATTTAGGAAAACTCAAAGTAAATTGGTATTGATTTTGTTCCAGTTTTTCATTCTCAGAGAAAATGAAAAAGCGAGAGAAAGCGAAAGAGCTGGCTGGAGAGAGAGAAAGCTCACATTCACCTGCCTCTGGGAGAAGTGGGGTTTGGAAGGGTGAGTTCTAGCTCTCTTCTTTGCTGGTCCCCAAAATGACGTTCTTTCTTGAGTCTTTCAAAATGTCTCTTGAACATTTCTTAGCTCAGAAAGAAAGTTCAGCCTTTCTAAGTGTTTGAAGGAAAGAAAAAGATTTGGGGGAGAAAACTAGCCATTTTAAGATCATCCTGAGTTCCCTGCCAAAATACCAGATGCCCAGATGCTACTGTGGGAAAAAAAAAAAGTGTCTTCCACAATTTGCTGTCTGGGAACTGTGCCTGCCTCTTCACCAGGGCTAAGGAGGACGTGGTACAAGGAGGCCAATGGCAGACTCACTTTAAGTAAACAGCCTCCCTCCAGAGGAAACCGTTTCTCTTAAGGTCACAGTGACTGCAGCATCCATTCTCTCCAGAACTCTGTGCTTTGTCAGAAAAGAGTGGGCTGATTTCCAGCAATTACAGGGTTGATGATGGTGACTGTCCTGCCGCACCACCAAGCACTGTGTCATGTGTTCACAGCAAAATGTCTGGGCAATGGTACCCATTTCAACACAGGACACTTCTAGAATCAGAGGTATGCCTCTTTCTGTCTTCGTACACTGGCCTTTGCTCTCCTACTTAATGTCTGTCCATGTTGCATTGGCCATATCCAGAGTTAGACCTTTCCCCTCCTCTTAGGGGCTAAAAAGCAGGCTCAGAAACTAATCAAAGTCAACTAACTGGAATACGTATCTAGCTGGAGGTAGCTGCAGCGGACCCACAATTAGAAGATGCCCCAACTTCTTGCCATGACAAAGTTGCACATTCTCTTGGATGTGTAAGAAACCCATGATTTCCTAAAGAGGTGGATTTTAAGTTTCCTGCCTTCATTTTCTTTTCAAGTGGCCCAGGTACTAGGCCAATATCTGGATGGTGTAATAGCTCACCCATTTTTATTTTTATTTTTATTTTTATTTTTTAATGCACTGAATATATGTATTACATGCAAATTCATTTGTTGAGGCCCCATCTTCTATTATGGCTTATTTTGACTAACAAAGTATTTAATAGAGGTCATGAGGGTGGGGCTCTGAGCTTAAGTTGGTGTCCTGTAATAGCCTTTATTGCACATGCTCCATGTGAAAACTTAGGAAGGCAGCTGTCTACTTGGCAGGAGGAGATCTGTCCTCAGAAAAGGAATGGCTGCAACTTTGAGTTTGGATTCCCCAGTCTCCAGAACTGTTAGCAAATAAATGTCTGTTGTTTAAGACACTCATTCTGTGGCATTTTGCATTACAGCCCAAACATAACCAACAATAGGGTAACAAAAGATGAGAAATTGATTCCAAAAGGATTAGATGTAGGTGGTGACCCAATTTGCTTTTCTCGGAGACAGAATCTCTTAAAGAGCCTCGCTCATCACAGCCCCTCAGCTTGTATTTTGCTGAGTGAATAAATGAACTAGTGAGCGAGCAAGTGGCCCATGCATTCCTGTTCTTCCTGAGGATTGACACTTAACTGCTGAAGTGGGTTGTGGGTTGTGGCCACGATCACCGTCCATGTCTGCTTCTCAGTGTTGTTCCGTGATGCTTGGGGTATTGTTCTGGGCAGACTCAACCTGAAGGCCATTTGAATGTTTTTTCTTTTACTGAGCTCAAGATTTTATTTAGGTTTCACAGTGTTCCCGTTAATGCTCTCTGTTCTTTCCCACGGGTCAGCTCAGCGTACCCCGTGGCATTTCGTTGTCACATTCTTCTAGCCTCCTTTGGTTTGTGACTGTTTCCAATTTTTTCTTAGTTTTCATGACTGTCATACTGTTCTATGTAAGGACTCCCAGTCTACATTTGCCTTTGCCTGGTTATTTATTTATTTCTTTGTTTTTTTTCTTTTCTCTCACACAATTAGATGGGCACTGGGGCTATAAGGTAGGAATCCCTCTGAGGTAAAAACTTATCTTTCTTACATGATTTAAAAAAAATAGTACATGGTATGTATGCACAGGAAGTCATTAATGATGCTAAAGTGAAGTTATTTGGGTCAAATTACCGTGGTTACTCAATGCTGCTACAGTACACACGATGATGCTCTGATCTGAATGTATGTGTCCTACCAAAATTCTTGGGTAAGCCCGGCTATCAATATGAAGACATTAATGGGTGAATTCTGAGAAGTAATTAGCTCTTGAGGACACAACCCCTACTGATGAAATTAATTTGGCCTCAGCACAGATCCATGGTGAGATCCTGCCAACCTGCCATACCCCCATTCCCATAAAGGGGAAAAAGTCTAGGTGGCTGTGTTGTATGTTGTTCTTTCTTTTCAACATGTGAAGACTAAATTCGAGAATGTTCCATCTGTGAGCCAGATGGGAGCCATCATCTGACACAGATACATCATTTGCCGATGCCTTGATCCCGGAACTCCTTAGCATCAAGAACCATGAGAAATACATTCCTGGTTTGTAGTCACCCAGGCTAAAGTTGCTTATTCTAAAAGCCTAGATGTTCTAAGGCATTTTGATTGGGCATGAGATTTAATCTCCATAAACTCATTAATGAAAAATTATCCTTCTATGGTATGTTATAGGAAGTAAGGTTATATATTTTGTGTGTATGCGGGTTTCCACACAGTGAATGCTACCACGATAGCCTAATTATTTTCTTTTTATCCAAAAAAGCCATAATGAAACATGCTGGATAAACTAATTAGAAGTGTTTTTCTCTATTCTTGGTTAATTCTGGAATCCAAATAGAAATTTTGATAGCAGAAAACTATCAGTATCCCCCTCCACATATAAGCACATTAGCCACCTTACAAAATGTAATTTATTTAATTTATTCCACCAGCCATACCACCCTCAAGACTGATGCCACCAACACATTAATTTGAGGACATTTGAGGCCTTCAAGAAAGCAAGAACTGGGTTTTGGCAACTAACCCAGAAAGGAGTGAGGAAGTAATAGTGGGTTTTCCTCTCATTCCTGTTTCAATGGAGCGCTTAAGCGGTGGGAAAGTCAGAGCAGGTGCTGTGTGCACATGAGTCCAGAGAAGGATGAGCAGAATGAGTCAGACCTCACCACTGTGAGAGGGCAGACCTCCCTCTACCTGACCTTTATGGGAATCTTTATATGGGAATTCATCCAAAGTTCAGTCAGGCCAGGGTGAGAAGGTAGCTTGGAGGAATTAGACTGCTGCCCAGAAGACGTAATTGCCTTGGCCGGAACATGGCACAGGAATGGACACATCATCCAACAGGGTCTTTAACCTGTCTGGTTTCACTAGTGAATCAAGCCCATTGTCTTACTTGAACTCTTGGGATTTTATTGGTTGTTCATATTTTGCTTTCTGTCCTGGGATATAATTTAATGCATACACTGTCACAGTGCAACCAAGAAATTCTTATGACTCAGAAAGGAAGAGGTAAATGTGGATAGATAGTAGTGGCAATTTCTGGATTAGACTTGAATGTTGACTCAAAATAGTCTTAACTTTATTTTTATGGTTTTGCAATGCTAACATTTGAGCCAGAGTCTTCCAACAAAGTATAATTTTATGTAGAGAAGGAAGAATGTAATTCAGTAGTTCTTTCTGAATACATTATATGAAAATCAATAATGGTACAAAGATATAAAAGAACAAAGAAAAACAAGAAGTGACCTTTCTATCACACAGTATATCATTAAAAATCAAATATATTATCAGTAAAATAGTCAAATAAACAGTAAAATTGTCTGAGTCTATTTACATGTTTAGAGTGTACAGAAGTCTGAGAGTTGGTGTGGAGGCAAAGATGACCTAGGTGGAAAGGTTTCTGTTGGTTCATCCTTAAGTGTCTACAAATAAAACTACCCAACACTAGCTCTTGGGATTTTGCTATGGGATATAATCTTCTGTCAACCTTAGATACCTGCTTTGGCAGCTCCAAAGACTACACCCACATTCTTCAGCAGAAAAAGTCTCCCAAGAATTCTGAGCCTTTTACCTCTGAATGTTCTCAGTGGTATGTCATCAGGGGCACCTGGAATCCTCTTTATTCCATTAGCATTCTACCAACAGTTAATCTCCCCAGCATATATCTTTACTTTCAGAATATTCAGTGATGTCATTAATATTGGGCAGCTTGCAGAAGAAAACACATCAGGGCAGTGTAGTTATTTTCATTCAGCATTTATTAATTCAGACTTGCCTTTCATAGTCTACACACGTTCCAGAAGGCTTTGTTTAGAAATCATCACCCAGCAATAGACTCTCATTCTCTTTCCAGGGATGGTACCTTGTCCCCGGCTGCTCCCACTTCTTCCTTCAATTTTGAATTTAGAAAATTAGAAGTTCAAACACTTTTCTTATTTTCTTATTGTCTTAGTCAGGGTTTCTGTTGCTGTAAAGAAACATCAAGACCACAGCAACTCTTATAAAAGAAAAAACCATTTAATGGGGTGTCTTACAGGTTCAGAGGTTCCGCCCATTATCCTCAGGGTGAGACATGACAGCGTGCAGGCAGACAGGGCTGGAGGAAGATCTGAGAGCTCTACATCTGGAACTGAAAGCAACAGGAAGTGATCTGAGCCTCTGAGCATGGCTTGAGCGTATATGAGACCTCAAAGCTCACCCCCCACAGTGACAAGGCCACACCTCCCAATAGCCCTATGAGCTTATGGGGGCCAATTACATTCAAACTACCACGCACAAACACTCAGCAACACATTTAAAACAATTTGCATGTGTGTCTCTGTGCTTGTGTGTGTGTATGTTTGTCATGTTGAAAGTCCTTTCAAGAAATGTTGTTTACTATATTCCTCAAGCTGAAAAAGTTCTCTAGAAACTCCGTGGCCATAGATGAATGAACACGGTTTTGTCTTGTTCTGTCAAGCTCTGTCTTCTGATCTAGCTATAAAACACCTTTAGCAATGAGTAAATGAGTCACCAGCCTGCTGCTGAAACACCTAGCAGTTCTCTTCTTTTGTTTTGGTAGCACCATCTTCTCCCCACTGCCCTCCATCCTGCTGCTTCTACGAGACTGCTTAGGGAACCAGCAGATGTGAGCTGACCCTCCCCTGCTTGGGAGTCATGACTCTTTTGATAAGGGTAAGAGGTGAAGAGCTAAAAAGGGGGCCGTTGAGATAGAGAGGTGTTGAGATAGTTTTAGGGTCTACAGGTTCAGCTATCCATTGTTAGCTATAGTCCCCAAATATTAGCAAATGGAAAATTTCATATTAATTCCTGTTTTAAGTGACATTTATTACCCTACATCCTTATAATTAGTTCACTAGTAGTTCTTAATTTCTTACTGGGCTTAATGACAATCAACAAATTCCAGTGCTTGCTAGCACATAGATGACATTGCAAGTGCCTTATCAATTTAAATCATTTGATGCTCATGAGACCCCTGTGAGAGAAGAACTTTGAAAAGCTCCATTGTACTGTGTGTTGCTAATTACTCAAGGTCATTCAGATAGTACCTAGGCCCAGGTCTCAAACCCCTTGATACATCCCACTGAGCAGAAACACCTTGCTAGTGCTATACCTGCATGGTCCTCTGGATATTTGAAAAGAAGACAAACCAGTTTTATCTCATATTAGCAGTGGATTAATTGCTGCCTCCCAGTATGTCCAACTTGGATGTTATGATATGACTGGCATAAATTTAAGTTCTTGTTCAGAACTGCAAAGTTGAGTTCCAAAACAAAACCAAAACAAAACCAAAAAACCATTTGTGAAATCACCTCATAATGTTTTAAGTGAGCTAATAATGGTTTTGCATTGGTTTGTGTTCGTAGCTAGCTGTGGCCCAGAGTTCATGGTTTGTGCACACCTTAGCATCTCTTTCTATTTACTTTGTAACTCAATAGTTTGGGGATTTATTTATTTATTTATAGAAGTAGGTAGTAAGATCATAGATTTTTTTTGTATCTAGGACCAAAAAAGATGTGTATTAGGGGACTATATGGCTATGTAATTATTTACTTTTTACAGATATACATTTAACTAAAACAATACAAGAGATTATTTATTGAACCCTTTTGATAGTTTGTTTCCAACTCATGTCTGTTGCTTGATAGGTGAACACTATAGAGAATGAGGCACCCCCTTTTTTTTAAGGAAGAAAGGGTTTATTTTGGCTCCGGGGTTCTAGGTTATAGTGTGCCAGGGTGGGGAAGTCAGAGGGGCAGGAGCCTGAGGAAGCTAGTTACATTGTATCCAGATAAGAAGTAGATGTTAGTTACATTGTATCCAGATAGGAAACAGCAGCTAGTTACATTTTATCCAGATAAGGAGTGGACGCTAGTTACATTGTATCCAGATAAGGAACAGTCACCAATTACATTGTATCCAGATAAGAAGTGGATGCTAGTTACATTGTATCTGGATAAGAAACAGCCACTGGTTACATTGTGTCCAGATAAGAAGTGGACGCTAGTTACATTGTATTCAGTTAAGAAACAGACACTAGTTACATTGTATCCAGATAAAAAGCGCCTGATGAATTCATGCTGCTGCTCAACTCTTTTCTACCTCCAGAGGTCTCAGCTGGGGAATGAGGCCACCTATAATGAGCAGGTCTCAAGTCAGCTCACTCAGTTAAGACAACCCTCACCTCCTAGGCATGAGAAGAGGACCATTGCCCAGGTGACTCTAGAGTTGACAGTTAATTCTAACCACCACACTATCACATACATGCTCACACACCCAGATGTCCTGCTGTGCAAGCACAGGGATATTTGTTGCAGATATATGTCATCCGCTTATGGGTGCCAGCTTCCAAAAGGAGAGCACAGGGATGGGAACAGACTCACAGCCATTGGCTGTGTCATAGATGCCCTGCTTCTAAGTCCTACAAAGATGCCACCCTTTACCCCACCCCAAGAACAAAGCAGCACCCATCCTTAGAGGACCGATGGTCCTCGTCATCACTCAGCTTGTTCCCAAAGACGGTCTCCTGGCTTCTCACTTTGCCTCCACCCCTCTGAGCTGTCATTATTGTACGCCAAACTTTCTATCAAATGTCAAGACCACCACCAGACATTTTGGGGTGGAAAGTTTACCAAGTTAACCAAAGGTAGTTACAAAAAAGAGTCACTGTGTCCTCCTGTGCTGGGCAATAGATGGTGATACTTGGAAATGGTGTTTTCACACAGCAGAGCTAGTGTGTTTTCTGATGGTGTAGCGTGCTGCAGAGCACACGTTTCCGTCAGACGAAAGCAGGTAGCCTGCTTCCCCCCTCATTATTATCCCCGTCAAGCATTTATTACATGTCAGTGAGACTCCTCATCGTCTCTGCCATGGAAAATGAATAGAAAGCCATACTGTCCCTTTACGGGGAAGGAATCTGTCAGTGTGGACAGGAGTACAGCTGACATTATGCGCAGGGACAGTGCTTAGCTGAGGCTCACTGCCTCCTCCTGCCTTCTTTTAGACACACTGCTAATACACGGGAATGCGGAGACTCTGAGAAGAGGCTGCTGCTGGTGGTGGGGATCTTTCCAGATGACTGCTGTTCCCTGGGACACCTTAGAGGTACAGGAGCAGCAGGGTGGAAAAGCAAAAGGCAGTTCCCGTGTCCATCCTGAGTTCATAGACCTCACAGATAAGATGTCGGTGGACAAGATGCTCAGGTGTGTAAGGAAGTCCTTTTTAAAGTTCCAGTTGTATCATCACTATGGAGGCACCCCTTTTATTCAGCACCTCCCTATGTTTATACCGTGCTTAACAAGTCAGTTTTTAACCGATATTTTTATGAGTTTGTCGATAATTTTTTACAATGCATTTTGAACACATTTACTTCCTAACACTTTCCCTTATGACCTTTTCTACCTTTCCAACTTTGAGATATTTTTCTTTTTTTTTCCCTTCATCTTTCCCCATGGAGTCTAGTTTGTGTGCTCCAATAGTCTTGGGGTTGAGACCCGCTCTGGTGTGAGGTCAGCTCATCAGGGCACATTTTTAGAGAAAACTGGTTCTCCTCCTAGTAGCTGTCAAAGGCCAACAGTTCCTCAGCCAGTGGTGGGGCTATGGCCCCCATGTCCTCCTCCTCTAGACTGAGGTTTCCTCTGCCTGGAGCTTGAGAGGCTCCCTTGCATGCTTCCCCAATCACGGAGTGCAGATAGATGTGCATCTTCCCTGCTGTGCCGGCAAACAGTTTTCCTGATGTCAAGAATCTCCTCTGGATCTTACAATATTTCCACCTCTCTTCTACAGAGATACCTCGGGGTGAGGGGTGAGATATGACTGTCTGCTTCAGAATGCTCCAATGTCTTTTGTTCCGTGTATGCTGACCAGGTTGGGGGTGGTCTCTGTGCTAACTGGCATCTACCACCAGGAGAAGGTTCTTTTTTAAATGTCTCTATGTGCCATTTATTTCATTAGGACTTGTGATGACCACATTAACAAGGCAAATAAAGTCACCAGGCAGTGGAGGTTTAAAATCTGGTGACTTTATAGACAAGCGGGCAAGAAATTTCAAATCCTGTTGGACAAAATAAAAGAGACAGCTTAGTCCCTTCTAGTTCCAGATACCTAACTATTCAGACACTTTCCGGCAAAAGCCACATCATTAAACAAAAAAATGTCCGTTCGGACAGATAGAAGTAAAACTGTTGATCTTCAAAATTCTTTAGTGATGATTCCTTGGCGTAGGAAGTCCTGTGTAATAAAAACTCTAATGAGTAAAAGCTGCTGTTCTTACATCCCCAAAGCATTTAATTGAAGAAGATGGCAGCACATTGGAATGGCACCAAGTGAAACTCGGAAGAAAAGGATGGCTGAATGGAGGAGCAAGGAAATTGTTTCTAGTTAACAAGCACTTCCTCCTGAACCTCTGTGGAACGATGGACCCTCTGTCTATGCCTTGCCTAAGTTCATCCTCCACATCAACGGTGACCTTGTCAGATCTTCATTCTTTCTTCTTCTTCTGTTCTTTACACAGAATCCAGCAATCCCCCTCTTTGTTCTACTTTGGAAACATCTGTTGCAAATCTAGTGTTGAGTTTATTTGAAGCTAACAGCTGCCCAGTAGCAATTCAAAGAAACAGCCTAGGTGAAGTTATTCTAAAATTCCTTTCAAATATTGTACCCTTAATTACATTGAAATTATGAGGAATGGAAACAGTTCTCCCTCGTTAGCAAGACGGGCCAGTGTTTTGTGTTTTATGATACTCCTGATGTATTTAGTGCAAATATTTAAAGATTTAAGTCTTCATAAAAAGGGACAAGAAAGTCACAGCTTGGACTCGAGGCCAGCTGGCTCGTGGCTAGTGTTTGCCAAGTGAAGGGGCACTGCCCAGACATTACAAGATTCTTTGACAAATTCTCAATTTATACCTTCCTACAGCTCATGCTAAAATAAATTTGAATAGCTTAACAGTCTGTGTTTTTGAGCAGAGCTGCTTCTCAGAATTGAACAAACTACAAGCTACTCAACCACTAAAAGAAAACCACTACCACCAGACAGACCTTGTACATCCTGGAGCCTTCAAGGCTCAATCCGGAAGGCTGAGCTAATTCCATAAGGTACATTTATGGAATGCTAGCCAAGATTCCTCTGATTCCATAAGAGAGTCTTCTAACCTTGGATTTTCAGAAAGTTCAGTGGCTAAGCAGGACTTAAGTTCACATAGCAAGGTTTTCTATAGAGTCCTCTGTGAGACTATTCCAGTTCTAACTGTCTACACATACCACATGCTGGTCTCGACAACAGACATAAGGGTCAAAGATAGGTGCTGACCACAAGTTGCAGTCAAAGATCTGCAGGTGAAAGTTTAAAGCTCCATTGCAAACAGAGGGATAAGTCCTAAGTTACCGAGCTACAGAAGGCAAGGCTGAAGGAGACTCAGGCTTTCCTAATGTAAAATACCCTCTGCCCCACCACACATGTATCTCAGCTTTTAGTGCCTGCATGGTGAGAACGCAAGAATAAGAAAGAAGACAGAGGGTTGACCTCGAGGTAGTGATTCTTGAGCCATGTGCCAGTCCTGATTTTCCTCCCTATTTTCTAAAAGTGGATTTCTTTCTACTTCCTCCCTTCTCTTTTTTCCTTTTTGCTTCTCTGCCTTGGATTTCTGTATTGGTTAGTCCTTATCTTAGTTCCTAGTCTACTTCTGTGAAGAGACACCATGGCCAAGTTATAAAAGAAAGCATTTAATGGCATGCTTGCTTAGAGTTTCACAGGGTGAACCCATAGCCATCATGGCAAGAAGCATAGCAACAGGAAGACAGACATGGCTATGGAGAAGTAGTTGAGGCGCTACCATCAAGACAGAAAGAGAGAGACAGACAGACAGGCAGAAAGAAAGAGACAGAGAAACAAAGAAACAGAGATAGAATCAAATGCTCCTTGGAAATGGCGTTGACCTTTTAAATCTCAAATCCTACCCCTAGTGATACATAAGGCCACACCTCCTAATCCATTCCAAACAGTTCCACCAACTTAGGAACAGGCATTCAGACATACGAGCCTACAGGGCCATTCTCCTTTCCATCCACCACAGTCCTCTCTGTTTGACATCAGCAATGCTTTCTGCAGATTCATTAGGGTCGGAAAAACTGTATATCACAAGACAGAGAAGGACTCAAAATTAGGTAAATAAAATGCATAGAGACAAATACATTGAACCACCAAACTCGGAGTGTGGGTTTCTGTAAGTGGGCCATAGAGAATCATTAACTAATGAGTTTTCAGAGTGGGAAGGACCCAAAGATGAAATGAAATCAACCTGTTCACTGTATAAGACAAAGCAGGTCACCCTTGGGATCAGAGATGACTTGTCTCAGCCAACAAAGCTGGCAATGGCAGATCTGGATGCTTGATCTAAGAACCCCATACTTATCTTATGTTCTCTCCTAGGATTCGCTGTGGCAGAGTCCTTTGGTATCCAGGCTGAGTATCGATACTGACTTTTCTCAACCACGGTTCCATCGTGATGTACTGAGTAAGGCAGTGTGAGTTTTGGAATCAGGGAGATGGGGTTCAGTTCTCCACTCTGCCTCTTCCTTGTGTATGATCCAATTCACATTATTCACCTTCTTAAAGACTTTTGTCTGTAACATGTGGAGGATGCTCCCTGTCCTCCCATGACCGTTGAGTGGCTTCAAGAAAATGGTTGCTATTGTACACTTATTATTCTTTCATATTTTCTTCTAAACAACATAGTAGCTTTTCTCAAACAATACATCTAGCACACATAAAACCATTAGAGCACACAAGCAAGTGTGTGTGGGTGTGCAACATACACATTGATTAGGTTTATCATCAGTTACAAGTGCCATTTCTACCATCACAACTCTGGCTTACATAGCAAACTTTGCCACTACAGTAGACAATGCGGGGCCATGGTGGGTTGCCTCATGGTGCTCTCCAGTTCACTCTCTTGCTTTCTATTCTGAAGACACCTTAGTAGAAGATTTGTACTCTCAAGGTCACAGCGTGGCTGCTCTGTCACAACATCTGTGTCGCGAGTGGGTAAAGAGCAGTAGGGAGGACTCTGGAGGACAGTAGGGAATCCATGCCCTCTTGACCTAGAATCTTGCTGCACAGTGGTCCTCTTGCTTCAGCATCGCCACTAGCCCTGTCTACAGGAAAGGTTGCGAGCAATGACTTTTATCTGGGCTTATTTTATCCGCAAGTACATGAAACAAAGTGATACTTGGCAGTTTATGATGATCAGGGGAAAAGTGGGTTCATTCTGTTGAGAAAGAGTTGTACCTATAGTTTTGGTGTAAAGACAAATGGCTTCTTGTCAACATTAAGGAGGTGCCCTAGAATCTGCAGAGATCAGGAACACAAATAGACTTTCATGTCGTTCCAGGAACTGGCTGGAATCTAGGGTAGCAATTCAGTAAAGCAAAGTTACTGGAGAAATGAAGTGATTACTTGGGTGTTGGAGGTACTAAGGAAGATTCCAAAGAATAGTCCAAAGAGAAGAGACAATTCAGATAGGAATGTGACCAAAAGATGGGCAAGGAGGGAGGTTTCTAGGTGGTGAGAGATGGTTTACTAAAGGCAGCCAGAGCTACAGGAGGAAGAGCAGGAGGCTCCGGGGGAGCTCAGCTGGGAGCTCTTAGAGATGACCTAACCTTGAGGTCAGCATCAGTGGACTGTAGACAATGACATGAGGAGCTCTGGCCTCCTTTCTGACAGGGCATGGTCAAGAAGGGGAGACAGAAGCAGAGAAAAGCCAGAAATAAAGAAAAGAACAAAGAGGAAGTAGAGGAGAAAAGAGAAAAGAGAAGCAAGAAGAACAAATATGTCTACTTTGGGCCCCGAGGAAGGCTGGGAACAGAAGGCAGTATGATACTCTGTCATGAATTGCTGCAAGCGTGCTTGGGTATATTGTAGTCCTGATGATGACATATAATGCAGCTTATTCTCTACCCTCATTGCCTTGCTTGGGATGCTTTCACCTCTACTTGCTGAGCAAGTCTCCTGGGAAGCACAAACAGGAGCCCCAAAGCCAAGCTGAAGTGAATCTGGGATGTTGGCTGAGGACCAGAGGAAGCCGTTTAGACAGAATCTCCGAGCCTTCCCATCGCTGGGCACTGTGGGCCCATTATGTCACAGGTCGTAGTGCAAATGTCGCATTGGTTATGTGTAAAGTACAGATTTTCTTTCTGACATTTGGATGAAGGCATTCTAAGCTTGTGTACTGAGGGGAAAAAAAGCTTTAAAATGTAAGAGTAGTAATTTCTTTAATACATGACAGTATTCTCTTAAAATATCCTGAAATCATGTTGTTTTATCAAAGCTGCCACTTATGAGGATGAGAAAAAGTCATTCTCTGAGTTGCTACCTCCTAAAAGCAGAGAATGGAAGAAATTAGTTCCAATGTGTTGGTATTCAAAAGGAGTTGGCTGAAAATGCCTCTCCTAACTTGGGCTGAATTCTTGGTTTGCCAACATGTTTTTCAGAGGACATAGGAGGGCTCGATTAGCGTAGAGCTTCCACCTGTATACCTGAGTTTTTGGTTCTTTAGTGAGACAACGCTGCAGGACGATTAAGACGACGCAGGGTGATGAAGACAGGGCAGAGAGTAAGAAGTCCTTGCCACTCTCAAGCTCTCAGCTGAAAACGCAGTGTGCTCAGGTGCTATGATCAGGGTTAGGAAGCCGATTTGCATAGGGGTGCTGGCAGCACAGGAGGCAGCTTGATTTTATTTTTAAAAGAAGCTCAAACGTGGATCCTGAAGTCTGTTTTCTCATACTGCCCGGGCTCTCCACCAGCTGCATCACGTTGCAGGAATTAGTTTGCTGATCGGTGTTCATCTCCAAAGGTGGTTTGAGGACTTCATGAGATATGCGTATTAGGAAAGAAGAATAGATTACAACCCCTTGGCAGCATGCTGGATCCTCGCCTCTGTCTCAGACCTGTCTTCTTGTTTCCTGACTGTACAGCAGTCACTCTCCTCCAGGCCCCACCGTGCACCAAGCCTTCCCCGCGCAGGGCTTGGTGGTATACTAGCTTCTTGTCTGAAATGCTCAGACATGCTAATTCTCCCCTCGAAAGATAGCTCCTCTCTGAGGTTGCATCCCAAATGGTCCCTCCGCCTCCACTGGTGGCTTAAATTTACTCTTCCTAATCACAAAATAGAAATAAATTTCATTCACCTGTCAATGTCTCGGAGTGAAACTGAGGCCTGACATGGACCAGGCAAGAACAGAGCACTGAGTAACACCCGCAACCCTCTACAGTTCCAATGTTTGTTACAATGTCTCACTGGCTACCCTGGTGCAGCCCTCCCATATGGATCTTTCTCAGTTGTAGGTCACTGAGGGAGAGATCAGTTGTTTCACTCATCCTTGGAGACTCGTTTCTCATGAAATCTGTCACATGGGATGGACATTCGATAGTGGGGAAAATAAAATAGTGGGAAATGTGGCTTTGTATATGAGACATAAACACTGTGCCTGGCTTATACATGTTCTAAGAATGTTGACACATCATTGATGTGAGTTGTGGGCTTGGGAATGTGTCAGAAAGATTAACATAATAACTGATGTTTGAAATGGTGTTCTTCTATCACCCATCTAGTCTGGTTTTATGGAGCAGAATTTTTATATTTCTATGTTTTGGGCAATTCGTAAGAATTTTAGGGAAGAATTGTTAATTGTTTTACTTTTATAGTTTGAAAAAGATGCTTTAAGATTCACTTTGATTTATATGTATATGTGTGTGGTGGAGGATTATGTGCACGTATATACAAGTACCCATGGAGGAGCCCGAAGAGGCTGTCAGATTCCCTAAACCTAAAGCTGCATGCCCTTGTTACTTCCAGATGTGGGTACTGGGAACCGAACTCTCTGCAAGGGCAACAAGCATTCTTATTACCATTATTATTATTTTACATTGTGTGTGTGTGTGTGTATGAGTCTGTATGTCTGAGTGTGACTGTGTGTGTGTGTGTGTGTGTGTGGTGTGTGTGTGAGTGTGTGTGTGTGTGTGTGTGAGTGAGTGTGTGTGTGTGTGTGTGTGTGTGTGTGTGTGAAGATGCCAGAGAAGGCTAGACAACTTGGATTCCCTGAAGCTGTAGTTATAGGTGATTGTGAGCTACCTGATGTGGTATTGGGAATTGAACTTGGGTCCTTTGGAAGAGCTGTATGTGCTCTTAGTCACTCTCTCCCTCTCTCCCTCTCTCCCTCTCTCTATTTCTCTCTCCATATGTGCTCTTAGTCACTCTCTCCCTCTCTGTTTCTCTCTCTCTCTCTCTCTCTCTCTCACACACACACACACACACACACACACGCATACACACAGGCACGCACACACGTATGCGTATGTATGTATGTGTGTATGTATGTGTGTTATGTTGTATGTATATGCAGTCTTTCACATTATCTCTCTGGCAGTGGCGGAAAGGAGGATCGTTTCTGGTTCTGGAGAGAATTACAGAACAAAGGGTAAGAGTCAAGTCAGGCTCTGTGACAGAACTTCTGGAAAACACAGCAGACCAAAGAGTGAAGGGAAGCCCCCAGGTTGAGGGAAGGTTTCTGCTGCCAGGTGAGGCATGTGTGGCATCTGCAGGCAGCATCTGGAGCTCTCTGCCCAGGCAGGCCATATGGAAAGGGGCGTGGTCTGCATTCCCGCTGGGTATGCCCCAAGTGTCCTTGCTGGAGCCCCACAGGGGAGCTGACATCCTTAGGCGACTTCTGACCAGAGTGCACCTACTGAAATGACCTCCAGGAGTGGACTATCAAGAGACTCAAGATCTTAATTTAGGGGCATCGCCCAAAATATACCGGAGACCATATTTAAACGCTTATTTGTGGGATTTTATAGGAAACCATCATTCCACTACATTCGCTACTATTTCTAGGTTGCCAATCTCAGCTCATTTACAAAGCGTAGTAAAACCAAAGATTTGAAAGTACCTCACATCTGTTTTCCTTAAAATAAAAAGATGACAAAGGGATTAGCTCTTCCTTTTGAGTTATTCATCAGAATCCATGGCAGGAAGAGAACGGTTCTGATTTCTGTGTAAGGAAAGAAAAAAGTCCATTCTCTCTCCTCCTCTAGAGAAAGGCTGATTTATCCTGCCGCCCCAGCCCATCGTCTGCACGTAGGACCTGCCTCTTAGGAGTCAGTGTTTATTTACTGCTTGCTAGAAGCCAAGTCAGACACTAAGTTCTGAGAATACAATGACGGCAAAACAAGACCCCCTACCTACAAGGGGTCTAATCCAGTGCAGAGGGTGGAAGACCAGCGATACCTTGCAACCTAAGCGTCTCCTACAAACATGCTTTTTGTGGCGGTACAGGGAGAGGCGGGCTCCTAAAGCGTGTTTCCGGAGCTACGGGAGCGACGCCGGAAGAGAACAACCCTTCCCTGTAAAACTCCCTCTCACTCTGTGTGAGGAAAGTGTGGTGATGACTCTCTCACACACCTTATGAGATCTGCTCTAGAGTCTTAAGACTTTGTCTGCACATGTACATGTAGGTCGCATGCACATATGTATGTACACGTGCTCACATGTGTACGGGTACGTGTGTGTGTTACATCTGTGTTATAATCGTTGAGTTAATGCATCTATTATGTTTAAAGAAATAAAGAACATTTGACATGTGAATATAATGTAGGACAAGGAGTGGATTTAAAATCCACATTGAAATTGTAGACATAAAAATTACAGTGATTGAAATAAAAAGGAGTATGAACAGTAGCCACTTAGACAAAGCTGAAGAGATAATTGGTGAATAGGAAGTATTAACGATCGGGAAAATCTCCAAAGAAATGTAGAATTCAGCCAGAACAAAAGATAAGATACTATGAAAGAGACATAAAGAACCAGGCCAAGTTCAGAGGCAGTGTAACCCTTTCCTAACTGAACTTCTAGATAAAGAGCAGAGATAATTCAGAGAGACAGTTTTTAAAGATAAGGTCTGAATTCTTAGAAGCAGCAAGTCCAAAATGTTCCAAACAAGTTGAACTAAAATCCATCTAAATCAACACTTTGTATTCTAAATTTTAACTCCAAAGATTTTTTTCATCTCTACCCCTTCCTAGTAGAAAGACAAGAGGCAATAATAGCAATGGCAGGAGCAGCAGCAGCAACAACCACAAAATCCCAGGATGTCTATTGCATCTTTGTGGGAGAATAATATTTAAGTTGACAACCAGCTTCTCAGTGATAACAGTGTCAACCGAAACAAGCTCACCAATCTATTATTCTATACCCAGACAAATTATCTTTAAAGTTTGGATATAATATAACTTTTCAGGAAAATAACACTGATGTATTTTGATCAATAGCTCTCCAAAAAATGTAAAAACAGATAAATGAGAACCATTTGTATAAACAGTAACAACAATGTCTAATTTCATGGGTGTAATAATGATATAAGCAAAATATTCTGGTAAACATATTTTATTAGTTTTATTTAGTATTTATTAAATGAAATCCACATGTTAACATTTCTAGGTTAATGATTAAAATAATAAGGGGAGAATTTATATTTCTACAATATATATGTGACTAGCTTTAGACTTTTTGATTAAATACATATGTTTGTTAGATAAAATACATATGTTAAAAGAAACATAGAAAGTGCAGAAAATGTAGAAAGTACAAAATTAGAAGGTGGAAGCAAATCAAAATATGTCAACTATGATAACAAATAATATTTTTAGTTAATAGACAAAATTGTCACACTAGTTAAGACATGGAGTTAAGCTGTGTGCATAACTAGAGGCACGGATAAACATATTCGAGTTGCAATCCTCAGGGAAATGCAAATAATGATACCATTAACACACATTTTAGATTCCAAACCATGAAAGCTAGTGCTTGGTCAGGATGCTGAGCTGTAGGAACTGTTATCCCTCAATGGATTCCTTATCCTTTGGATCCCACCATTTGGGAAGATGCTTTGGCATTATGAGTAGAGAAACATGTTCATGTTGTGGATGCATACATTAGAACATGCAGTTTGTAACAGTCCAGACTCAAGACCATCCAAATATTCCTCAGCAAACCAGTGGCGAGCTGTGGTGTGCTCACAGGATGGAGCGTGATGGCAGAACAGCCAATAAAAGGGGCACAAATGAGTGAGGGTTAGGAAGCGTTTGCTCTGACTCTCACAGGCAGGCCCAGACTATTTGTGGGGAAGAAATGCTGAGAGGAGTGTTGGAGATGCTGGAAATGTGGGCTGGTCTCAGAGGCAAATCTGGGAGTGGTGACAATAGATTGTCAGCAGCTTCTGAAAGACTTCCAAAGCAGCAGTTGAGCGCCCTGTGTGCCCAGCGTCAGGGAGGCGGTGAGGAAATGCAGGGATCTGGTGGGTCTGATCTTTTCAGACACCGGGTAGTGGAGAAAGAAACATAGAAAATGCAGGGAAAAAAGTGAAGGAGGAAAATGGCTTCCTCTGGTACTAGCTACTGACGAGTATTTATTGAGAGTTTCCTGTAGAAAACCTAAAGTCATCTACAGAGCTCTCTCCAGTGAGTACTTTCTGTGCTTCTATTTTGTGGAAGGGGAAGCAGGGCTCAGAGTTCAAGTGGTAAAATCATGGCTCTCTCATAGGGGGTTTGACTGGAATATAATCAATCTGTCCATTTTCCTCTTGCCACGGAACAGGGCTGTCACCTCGGTTGAGCTTCAGGTGAGTGAGGTGAAGTGTACTAGCTCCTCAAAAGGGAATGAAGTCTTGCACAACGGGACTCTACCGTGCAGGGCTGTGCTGTCCCTTTGGTCTTTGCAAACACCCTGGGGTTGGAATCCTAGTCTGACTCCATTAGCTGTGTGTATCTGGCAACAATGACAAGCCTCTCAATTGTAATTCTTCATTCTGTAAAAGCAGAGGGTGTAGTTGTGAATCAGATATCAACGGGCAGATGAAAATAGGACTACCCAAACCAAATGAGGCAGGAAGCTACCATGGGTAATTCAACAGAGAATGAACCCAGGACCTGAAGTACGGGGCCTAACGTGGGAAAGGTGAAGGAGTTTGGACCAAGAAGAGCAAGTTGTGGGAAAGTAAATAGTAAACACATGGAGAGGAAGGAAAGTAAGAACTATTTTAGTAAAGTTGTTTTGAATAGAGTCATCTTGGCAACTGTTGTCCCCTCTGGGCCTAAGAATTTTGTCCTCTTCTTGGTTCAAGGCAGCCATCTTTCTCATGGGGATTTAATGCCTGAGTTTAGGTAGAAAGGAGGACACAGAGTGCATTCAGCTCGTGACTGTTCTCAACCGATTTCTGCTCAAAATCATCAAGATCCAGTGGTATCTTTAGCAAAGTACATTCTGAGCTCTTCAGTGGAGGATAGAGATAACTTGCGACCATTTTACATTTGGGGCTCTTTGCCCCTCAGTGATACCGTTTGTGGACTCAGGGGTAGCCTGAAAGAAAGCCCTTCACTTCTAAACTCCTTAAAGCCTCCTTATCTTTAATAGCACTTAAGCTCATGAAGTCTGGAGCCGCTATTTAAAACAGAATACCAAATTTTCCACTGACCAACACTATAACAGGAAACTGACCTTTCTGCTTCTCAGATTTTCCTATATGTGAAAAGAGAGGAAAGGTGGTTGTTGATAGTTTAAGTGAATAATATTATTGGAACTGTGATGAGCTCTTAGGAAAGACAAGATAAGAGCAGCAATTGATAAGACAATAGGAAAAAAAGAACCTCATTTGCCGATGCATGCTTGATTTTTTTTCTGGCCAGGTTCTCAAAGCATTGCCTACTTCAATCTATGATGTGTAGTTTTGAGTTTTGGCTCGGACTGGGAGGGAGGACTGTGCTCAAGGAAGGGCAAGTGTGGCTTCCAACTATGTTCAGAGCAGCTAAGAAACGAGTAGCTGTAGCGTTATGGGGAATGATCTGCATCCCCCCATTTTTCTTCCCTCCCTCCTCTCTCCTGCTGAGATATTTTCTTCATTAATTGGAAATCCATGTCTCCCCAGCTCCTAGGGCACCCTTAAAGAGGAACGTGTACAATTACATTCCTTGTTTGCTTTTTCTATTTTGTTTTCATGAGAGTTTTAACGTTTTTAAAAATCTGTGTAGTTTTTAACCTAATGACTGTTTCTGTAGCATCCATCACTCTGACAGAGATTATAACACCCGAGCAGAATGAAGAATGAATAATTTAACAGGAAAACCTAATAAATTAGATCCTCAGCAGAATCTTCAAAGAGATTTTCTGAATTAAAGGTGAGGCAATCCATTTGGTATACACTAAATTAACCCTTTCTTATATATCTAGAATGCCATGTAAGACCGTTTATATCTTAGATGAATGAAATAAAACTGGTTACACATGATCTGGAAGTACAAAGGCATCTGCTCAAGATAATTTACTCCCGTGTGTGTGTGTGTGTGTGTGTAATATTAATATAAAGAGTCCTCTGAATGGTTATTGCAGCACCCTCCCCTTATGGATGCCTAATATAGTCTGATTACAAGGAGTCTTTAGAAATATTTCACAGTGCAGAACCTGAAGTCACGGGGCCCTCAGAAGCCACATGGCCTATGAGTCTAATCCTTTGGGAAACTAAGGTGCTGCATTACCTCCCACAGGCTGTAGAAGCTGCTTTGGTGTCAGTGCTGGGATGGGACAGAGGCTGGCTTGTGACACATTTTTTAATATCCTGGCCGTGTTTGAAATGCTTGCTAAAGAAAAGCCAGACAGGAAAAGCCATTGAAAGATATCTGGATGCCCAAACTCCATGTGGAACTACCGAAGACAGAACCCTCTGGGAGACACAGCTAAGCTAAAGGGAAGGGTGATTTCCGGTTTCATAAGGGACCGTCATGTTTTACTTTGGATCTTTTTCCTGAACAAAAATTGGGAGAGTGGTGGCCAGGTAGCAGTGGTGAATGGTTTGAATAAGAAAATATGTTTTGCCTAACAAACTGTCCAAGGGAAGAGGTTTATCTTTATTATAAAGTATGAATTAGTTGTGGCTCAGAAATGGAGAGTATCTCCAACTGGAAAGGAAATAAAAGTAACAAAAATCTGGATACATTGACATGGGGTCAATACGTGTACACTCATGTGCAGTTGCCTAATCTCTCTCTCTCTGTCTCTGTCTCTGTCTCTCTCTCTCTCTCTCTCTGTCTCTCTCTCTGTCTCTCTCTCTCACACACTGTCTCTCTCATACACACTATTTCACTCTCTCTGTCTCTCGCTCACTCTGTCTCTCTCACACACATTCTCTCACACACACTTCTCCCCACTCTTTCTCCCACACATGCACACACACGCACACACACACTCTCTCTCACACACACACACTCTCTCACACACACGCACACACACACACACACACATACACACACGCACATACACGATACGAATGTGAAGTAGCCGCACACTCCTACCACCCTCTCACCCCTGTGCACCACAAAGATGCAGCGTGATGCCAATTAGTCCTTGAGGAGAAACAGGTGGGTTTTCACCCTGGGCTCCAACCGTGTAGGATTTGTGCTTGAGCGGCACTCTTTTTAACAGATTTTTATACTCTATGCCTCCAAACCTGATACATTTTAAAAATCAAGATTCAACGAACTGCCCTCCCAGTTCTCGGTGGCAGAGCTTTGAAAGCGTACAGCCGGCAGGCAGCTGCAGAGGGCCAGAAGGCCCTGCAGGAGGGAGGCCCTGCAGTCCACCAGATGCTGCCTCTGGAGTTGGCATTTTCAAATGCTCTTCAGCCATCCTCTGTCCATATATTTGCCCATGCTCTAACTTATCTTAGCCACAGTAAAATGCACAAAGACATGGAGTGTTTACTTCCATATACTTTGCTCTTTTTCTTGTTTCTCTCCAATTAGACTTTCAGAATTTACAGCCCAGAATACTGGCTCTAGTCAATGTGGCTGCGGCTTAGTTCTTCCTCACAATTACTAGCTACTCCAGAGGGTTGGGGTCAGAGGCTTGATTAAATAAATTACGGGTTCGGGTCCCTTCCAATAAACCATGTCAGGCTTTAGGCAACCCCGAACAATGCTCCCTGTTTTAACCCATAATGGGCAGTTGAGTTCAGTAAATGGCCTAATCACTACAGCATAAATATTTATGGGAGAATTTTTCCAATTAAGGTAGAGGCTTGTTTAGATGCTATCGGGTTTGAGAGGGCTTTTCCAACAAGAAAATGACTGTTAAAAGACATCAGGAAATGGTTAAACTCCAGAAGGCTAAAAGGTCAGGGAGGCCACTGCATGCAAAGCCTGCATTCATAGCCACACTGTCTATGCATGTTAACTTCTAACCCTACCCCATTAAACGGGGATTAAAATAACCCTTTGTACCTGTGGAAAAAAAGTTGGTTCATTCATATGAGATATTTATGTTGAGAAATAAAAATGTGGACTGGTGCCTTAACCAGATTTGGTATTATCCCCATGTTTACAGCAAGCAGTCAGGAGTTTTTGCTTATTTGCTGGGTCTAGGTATGGAGGGTGGCACTGATAATGGAAGCTGGTGATTTCTGTGAAGGTATTGTCAGCATAGACGCCAAGGATTCCTGTTGCTAATATATCTAGAAAGAGATATGGAAATATGGAATGTGCAAGAAGGAGCTGCACAAAATCCAGAAACATTTCATACAGCAAAACAACAATAAAAATTGTTTTCAGAGGATTGTTTTTAGTGGAAATTCATGAACCTACCAAGTGTACATGTGCGTCTGCCATATGGCATTGTATCCTAAAGGCAAATATATAAAAAAAAAAAAAAGACAAAGAGAAAGTAGAAGAAAACACTTCCTGTAGAATGTGGAGATCAAGTCTTTTTGCGTGAAAAGTTTACTAAACTCACAGAAGAAACACAGTGGCTTGTCCTTGATCATCCACTGGATCTGGAGATACTTGGGAAACATTATCGTGTGATTTCAATTGTCTTAGAAAAATGGGATAAAGTACGAAAGACAAAGGTTAGTTAGCAACAATGTCAGCAGCCAGCCATGATACAAAATAGAGCTTGTGCCCCACACAAAGGGAGAGGTTGATCTTCCATGTTAAGACAGTAGATGTGTTGAAGCCAAATGAAGAGTCACCTTTTCCAGGTCTTGGCTGCAGCAAAACAAGAAGGACACCTGAAAAGATAGGAGACATAAAGTGATGCCACCTGACGCAATTGTGCTGTTTTAGTTAGGGTTTCTATTGCTGTGACAAGACACCATGACTATGGCAACTCAAATAAAGGAAAGCATTTGACTGGGGTGGCTTGCAGTTTCAGAGGTTTATTCCTCTATCACGGTGGTCCATGGCATCATTCAGGCTGACCTAGTGTTGGAGAAGGGGCTGAGCATTCAACATCTTCATCTGCAGGCAACAGGAAGTGAACTGTATCACTGGGCATAACTTGAGCATAGGAGACCTTAAAGCCCGCCTCCACGGTGACACACTTCCTCCTCCATGAAGGCCACACCTACTCCAACAAAGCCACACCTTCTAATAGTACCACTCCCTATGAGGGCCATTTTCTTTCAAACCACCACAGCACTGAAAGACAACTGACTCTAAGCTCTACCTAGTTCCCACCTCTACCACCATCCTTAGCATGAAATCTTTAAGGATCTAAGAAAAATGGTGTGAAGGGGTGAGGTATGTTTCAGCACTCAAAGTCAAGCAGCGATATTTGGTTTTAACCTGCCACGTCCTCCTCTGCCCCCAGTAGTGGGTTTACTAAACCAATCCCTCAGCATAGTTCCTCAGCAGGATTCAGAAGACAAGCAGGAGGGTTCTCAGAAGCAGAGCCTAGACCAGGGATAATATATTCAGTGACTTTGAGAGGGAGCTTTGAAAGAACTAACACAGCCTCTGCATCAAAGCCTGTGGAGGCCCCAAAGGATGTAGGGTGGGTTAGCTATCTTCTCAAGACCTACCCCATTGACATTGGTTGGGGCAAGGAAAATATACTTTAAAATATTCCTAATACCATTTTCCCCCTGGCATTCCTATGCCTGGTTTTAAACTAGCATGCATTCTTAGATTTCTGATTTTATTTTTTGTTTTCAGCTTCATGGAGCTAATTGCTTCAGAAGAGCAGAAGTATCCACTGGCGGCTACAGGAACCACCCAGTCCCCTCTTTGGACTTGACCCCTTTAGGCCTCATGAATGGGAGAGAAGCCAGTTGCCCAAATCTGAAGTGATTCTGGTTCTGCTTGGACCACTTTGCCGTTACTGCAAATGTGTTTGTAGTCAGCTCGAGCTCTGCTTAACTGAGACGATGCTGTGCAGAATAGAAGCCAGGCGTCAGACTCCTACCACCCCTTCCCCCCAGATGCTGATGCTCCTAGCTTTAGGGGAGGGCATGATTTCCATGCTATGTCTGGCTCGGGAGCCAGCAGTGGGGAGGAACTAATGTTCAGAGAGTTTTATTTCTATGTTATGTCCCCAATATACACAGAGTCTTCAGATTTGGACAAACTTGTTCTGGCTTTCTGATTTCCCATGAAGGAGTGTTTTAACAATCAACACGATGATGTTAAGGACTGTTTTGGGAAAATGACATGTAACAGGTGGAAAATTCACTGCCAATTAAGAAAAGAAACTTAATGTTTGACATTATCCCAGATACCCTTAAAAAACAAAGATGCCACAGACAATTGAAAGAACTTTGGTTGGAGTGCCGGTTGTTATGATGGTCACACTGGGGCTATTCTTGAGGTCAGTTTCCTCCCTATGACTAATGCATATAACAGACCTGACCAGCTACATCACTCCGTGGTACTTCCTTTCCTCGACGTAACATCTTCAGCATGAGTACTTATTCAGGAACTTTTCAAAGTAGCTATTTCTATCATAAAACTGTCATCTGTCATTAAATAAAATAAGACCACAGGTTACAGGAAGAGGTGAAATGTTCTTTAGATTTAGCCACCAGCATGTAATGATTACTTCTCCAAGAGCTCAAGGGAATGTATGATAGAGAGCCAATGCTGGCTTTAACTTGGATGTGTATTCTGATGCCCAGATATTAGAGACAGATATTTTTCATGGTGATACTGTGATCTGATTTAGTATGTTTATTGTTGTGGAATAATAGTTTAAGATGTGTTACGTTCATTTATTCCGTGGAACATTTGTTTAATGATGCAGGTGTACTGCATTCTTTAAGTTGCATTTGTTTAACTCTGTGAAGCTGTGTTTCTTTGCCTGCCTAAAACACCTGATTGGTCTAATAAAGAGTTGTATAGCCAATAACTAGACAGGAGAGCAATAGGTGGGACTTCCAGGCAGATAGAATAAATAAGAGGAGAAATCTAGGCTCAAGAAAAATTGGGAGGAGCTAGAAAAGGAGAAGGAAAGGACACCAGGGGCTAGCCACCCCAGCCATCCAGTCAGTCAAGGAGTAAGAAGGAAAAAAAAGATACACAGAATAAAGAAAGGTAAAAAGCCCAGAGGCAAAATGTCATTAAAGAGAAACAGGATCATTTATGTTAGAAAAAGAAACAAGCCAAGCTAAGGGCAGGCACTCATAAGTATGAATAAGTCTTTCTATGCAGTTATTTGGGAGCTGCATGGCAGGTTCCCAAAGAGAAAAAAAAAACAAAAAACCCATAGTTTATCTGTATTTCACTGTATGTACAGTAGCCTTGATCAGCTAGTTCAAAGGAAACAGCTATGCTCCAAACAATACACAAAACAACAAAACCAGAACTTGGGAGATCTGAGAAATTAGTTAACTACTCATGTCTGAGAAAGTGTGCCGGTCTAGGCTAGCACTGAGCCAAGGCAAAGCATCCTTTCAACGTGGACTCCAGTGTGCCATAAACTAAGTCAGCCAGCAAGATGACTCCAAGCAGTCTGTTTTTCCTAGGACCCAAATCAATTCTTTTTGTAAAACTCAGGGACATTGTTGCCTGAAGTTTTGAAAATAAATAGTGTTTGGCACAATCACAGAAAGCAGGACTAGACTAGAGAAATTAAGCTAGAGGTAATAATTTGGTACACCCCTTCTCGCTTTGCTGTATTCCTTTTGTAGGTCTCATGGGAACTGCTGCTGATGAGAAAAGTCTGAATTTGTTTACTGCTAGCAAAAGTTTGAGCTCTATTACTGAGGGATATGGAAGAAAGAATGGTTTAATACAGTCACTTGAACCAGATGCACATTTTAGGGTGCTCTTGAATTGCTTAGAGTTTGATGAATAGGCTTGGCATCTTTTGAGGTTTAGATGTTTAATGTTTCCTGCACACCCTATTTATTCCGTAGATGGATTTATATTCTTTTACTAATCACATTTAATTGCAACTACTATTAAATACACAAGACCCATAAGAGCTTTGTAAAGAAAGAACAACCCTGATTTTAATAGCATGCTCTGTTACTAAAATTCTACCATATTAGGCTTAAAACTTACCTGCTTTTGTTTGTAGCATACTATCTATTTTTTTAACTACCCCTGTGATATACAAGATTGATTGTTATAATTTAAATTTGTGATGATCCCAGCAGGCCCAGCCAGTATTAAAGGCTTTCTTTTCAAAGAGGTAGGTGCCTTTGGGAGGGGACGTCTTCTGCTGTTGAGGTGAATCCCAGCTCCCTCCCGAGTCTCTTTCTGGTCTTTTGCCACAAGAAAATGGCTTATTCCATCAAGAGCTTCTGCTGCTAAGGGCTACCCTGCCACCAGCCCAAATCACCAGGGCCACACAACACTAGAATGGAGCTCTAAAGCATGAATGAGAAGAACCCATTCCTAAGTTGGTTACTTCAGGCATTGCTTGGGATGTAGAGATGATTAGCACAGTTTGAGTATGATGGTTTCATAATGCTGCTGAAGTTTTGAAATTCCTGTATCTCTGCTACTCAAACTCATCTTCCAGAAACGGGTGTTAAAATCACGGCCCTATTTGTGTCTGGGGTTCTCCTGGTCAGTGTCCCTAGTGGCTAACGGCTGAAACTAATTTTCAAGCTGATCACTTAATGTGGCATCTCAGTCATCGCTAAACATTTGGCGGTAGTGTGTCCAAGAAGAGCTGAGGTCTACATGGTCCACGTGTCTCTTTCCATAAAAGGCAAATCTACACATTTTTTTTTTTTTTTGCGCTAAGCAAATGGTGTATAAAATGTCTGCCACGTCCTAAACTCTAGATGAGCTGTCGGGTTTTGTGATGGTTTAAAGAACATTTCAAAGGTTTAGATCCACTGTATGATGCAAAGCAGTGGGTTGCAACCATTTTTAGAAAAAGGGATGGGGTGCAGGACTCGGTTTAGTTTCTGTGGGTTTACAATCCACACATTGACACTCTGGATAACTGTGGCACAGAGGACTTGGCTATATTTCAAATATGTCACAGGTAGGGAAAGTCTAGAAATTTCTTCCTTTAGTGCCTCTCCTGTCGCTGTCACACACGAGTTTTGAGTTGTACTCTGCCCAGAGTTCTCCTTGCTCCCTGTTTGTCCATGTGAGAAACCATATCCGGACAGCTGGAGCCTCCTGGCCTAAGACCTTTCCAAAGCCTCCGTCGCTCATTTCTTTGCATGCCTGCTGACGATTTCTTAAATGGATCAACAGTTTCTTCACCTCGCTACAGCACTGATGACAGTTTTTGAGGGGGTATGAAAAAAAATATGCCAGCCTTGAAGTCATCTGCACCAATATTTACAGTTGATAAACCGGCTGTCCTTCTGATCCCACCATAGAGCACCAAAGGGGAACTAAGAGTGGTGTTGATCCTAGCAACATCCAGCACACACTACTCCTATATCCATCCGTTCCTGGATTTTTGTGTTTGCACCGGGTGCTGTTCTCTGTCTCCTCTGATGGTAGGAAAGAGAGGCCACTGGAAGGATGCGGGCTTTGTCTAGAGGGAAGTATAACTGATAAATGGCTGTTAAATTCTGAACCAGACACCTCATAGAGTTTATGGACTCTCCTTGTGTTGAAGGCTTTTAAATAAAACCTGGAAGTGCTGTCCACTGTCTTGAGATGAGCTTACCAAATGCTGAAGAAACCAAGTGGTCCCTTGGTGATTGCTTCATGAATCCGGTTCTTCATCGTCCCTGCTTTCAGATGACTGACATGTGCGAGACTGTGGATAATAGTACAGAGTTTTAAATACATCGTGCTATATTTGGATATAATCTTGCCTGATTAAATCTCTACAGCCCTCATTCCCCATAGGTATAGTAGAGTGGTTTTTGAGAATTGTTCAAGCCTGGTTCTGCTTAGCTGGAGATGCTCAACCAATGAGGGCTTGGAACGTGATTAGCAGCTGTGCTGCCCCTAAGGAACTGCTGCTGGTTAGGCCAATGTTCTTGAGTTTTCAGCCTTCAGGGTCACCTGGCAACCTTATCAAAAAGTTAGTACACAGGTGCTATACTATAATACACTATAATATACAGTTAGAATATTAGGTGTAACCCTAAGCAATCAGTATGGGCTTGGGATGCAACACTGAGGTCAAGATTATTTTACCAGATCAGTTATTTTTTTAAAAAACAGAAATGTTTCTCAATCCTAGGAAAATCCATAAATGGACTTTAATTCAATAATTAATCTAAAGTATGAGATCTACATAACCACACTGGAGTTGATACAATGTGGCTTCTCTGAGTTGTGGGCTGCCTGGGAATTAACCTGGGAGGGGGTCTATTGACTGGCCCGCCAAGCTCTCGCCAGCTTTCTGCATTGTGCTCTCTGTGGTGAACGTGCCTCGAGGAAAGCTGAACTGGAGTGCCGGCTAAGGGATGGAGAAGAGTCCAACAGGCCCAAGGGAGTCTAAGTCAGCATGCTGCCCACCCATGTTTATGGTGCACTATAGCGAGACATGAAGTCAGCATTAACGCCCAGCAGGAGAAAGAGAGTGTTTTACTCACCCACAAAGAAGAACAAATGCATGCCTTATGCAGGAAGACTCATGGGGTTATACATCAGCATAGTAAGCAAAATAAGATTAAATACTTCTTGTTTTCTCCTCCAGGTGGAATATAGGTTTTACGCACACACACTTGCGTACACACACGCACACGCGCACACGCACACGCACACACACACGCACCATGAAGGTGGAAGAGAGATGACACGGAGGGAGGACTAGAAGCAGTAGGTGAGGAGGACAAGGGATGGTGATGAGGAGTGAGTGTGGCCAAAATACATCATGTACTGAACAAAAATGCCACTCTGCAACCCATCACTCTGTACACCGAGCATACACTAATAAACAGAATAATTCTGAAAGACCTGAGAAATCACCGGGCTGGACTTCACTGCGTGTCCAGACCAGGACTGGAAAAGAGTCTTGTATGGAGAAGGGTTCTTCACCTGTTGGTCGGCCTGTTGGAGCCAGAGGTCAGGGTCATGCTCATCTCCAGCCTTCCATAATGATGATTTACAAACCAATTGACGTGAGATTGAGACTTTCATTTCTGGAAGTGTACGTATGGGGACTCCTCAGCCACAAAACAGAACAAAATAAAAACAACCTACTTTGAGACTAGAAACCTGCCGCGAAGAAAGCTGACTTGTATGGTGACATCCTCTGTCAAAAGAGCTTCATTAGCTCCAAGTGTGAGGTGTAGATGTGAGCAGCAGACCTTTTGCAGGAATTGAACAAAAAGTCACTGGAGCTGG
Source organism: Arvicola amphibius (assembly GCF_903992535.2). Classification (NCBI taxonomy): domain Eukaryota; kingdom Metazoa; phylum Chordata; class Mammalia; order Rodentia; family Cricetidae; genus Arvicola; species Arvicola amphibius. The sequence goes on from NC_052055.2 coordinate 52,098,317, forward strand.
TTTTCCAAATGGCAAAGATGAAGCCGCTTGGAAGGTGGAGATGGGACAGAAGGACATGGAGTCTGGCTTATGAACCTCATACTGAAGGTCTTGAAAGCTAAGCTACCGAGGAGAGAAATGGTTGATAAGAAGGACAGGCATCAGCAGAGCAGCGGCTGCTCCAACTCATCCCATTTTCAGCTTTATGCCTGGCTCAATGGTGTTCAGACGTCAGCTTCCAAAGGAAAGGGACTGTTCCGCCAGGGGGTTTGAATGTATCTCAGCCCAGCAGGGGCTTCTCTGGTTTGCTTGATTTTGATTTCTAAAATGCAACTTATTCTTTCAGAATTTCATCCATGCCTACAACATGTTTCCAATCATATTCACCTTGACCTTTTACCCTCTTATTCCTCTGGTCTCCTTCGAGTCTCTCCCTGCCTTTTTCCCCTCAAACTGCTCATTGAATCTAATCAGTGCACCCCAGATACAAAGGTTTCTTGATGTAGTCAGGACTGGCCTCCAACTCAGCCTTCCTGCCTCATTCTCCAGTGCTGGAATTATAGGTACATAATATGCGATCACACACGGCGGCCAGTGAGAAATGTAATAAATGATAAATAACTTAAAAGTTCATATTCACTTTTGTAGATGTGCTTTATGAGACAAAATATTCTAGAATGCGATCTAGCAGGTTTCATAGAAAATTTTAAGACACTAAGAGCAGACCGGGAAAACAAAACAGAACAAAACAAAACACTCCAGACCCACTACATAACACCTTTGCTAAACAGCTTCCCTTGTTTTGTACATTGATATGTGAGAGGATCAGCAAATAACATATTAATAAAGCCAATTGGCTACATTTAAATTCTCTAATGGAAATGTTTATGGGTGCTTGGCACAGGATGCTTGTTCGAATCCCACGGAGTCTTCACCACCACCAAAATGCTATTCAGTTTATTCGGCAAATATTTAAGGAAAGGTTGAGGAGCTTAATTTTCAAGGCTCAAGAATAGTTCTCATTCTGTGGATGGCGACTCTTCGGGGTCACATGTCAGATACTTTCATTACAATTCATACCAGCAGCAAAATGACAGTTATGAAGCAGCAATGAAATAATTCTATGAATGGGGGTCACCATACCATGAGGGACTGTATCAAAGGGTCGCAGTATGAGGAAGATTGAGAACCACTTCTCTAGAATATTCTTGGAATTCCCAATTGTTTTCTGTAGTTCTGCCGTCCCATGACTTGAGGGGGAAGCCTTACCATCTTAGAGCCAACTGAGTTGATGCCCCCAAGCTGTGGCCTGGCGAATAATGGTGTCTGCATGAACGTAAATGTCAGAAGGAACTTAACAATCACGGCTTACAAGCAATAATCTGATTTAGAGAATTATTAAATTAGGCCCTAAATGGCAAGTGGCATTTAAACAGTTCCATTCGAGGGACACAGTCTGGGTGCTCTTAAGTGGTGGTGGTGGTGGTGGTGGTGGTGGGCAAAAGGCGTTTGTTTCTGTCCTGGCAGGCGCATGATTGATGCGGCTGCTTGTGTAGGCCTAGTAACCAACTTATTATTACAGGGGCTCTGAGGCTTGTCGCGGGGCTGTGCAAACAAATCACAGACCTCACGTGGGAACAGCAGTAAGTGGAAGGGTCTCGGTGGAAAACATCGTTTGTGAAATAAGCCTTTCAGCCCCAAATTTAGCTACCGAGAGTGTAAAAACAAAGGTCTTTGCAGAGAGACAGTGAGCAAGGCATGATGGATAATCTCGGCCATGCGCATAATTGCTTCCAGGTGGCTGGCCACTTTATTACTCTGGGGGCCAAGCTACCACCCTGACAATGTTTTCTTTCTCAAACACGGTAAGTCCTCAGAAGGCTGGTGCCAGCGGCTGCTGTTACCTACAACACTCTTGGTCCACTCCCTTTCTGTTCGGTCTCTAGACAACTGCCACATTAGGGAGATTTAATACGGCAAGCATATAAAACGCAGTGTAGGGCAAACGGGGGGAGGGGGGGACCGTCAGCGGAGCGCTGAACATTTGGTTTCTCCATCTGGGTGACGCCCGACGTCAAATGCTTGAGCCGGTGGGATCTGTTTCAAAGGCAGTTTGATTTGTTTGTTTGTTTTGTTTTGTTTTTTAACTCATCTGCATGACAGCTTTTTTTTTGGTTTTGTTTTCTTTTTGGATGGCATTTGTATTTTCTTTTTTTATTTAACCAATTGAATTTCTAGTGGTAGTTTCAAAGATCCCCAATCTAGTATTTAATGATCTCTTTCCGTTGCAGAGGGGAAAAACTAGTGTCTTGTATGGCTGTCAACACCTAGAAATAAGAGGTGGGGTGGTTCTTTACTACCTACTTTTCTGGGCCAGGCCAAATAATTGCAAAAGCAATAAATAAATAAATAATCACATTTACACAGATTTCACGTCTCAGAATAATCAGTACAAGCTCATGTCCTTTAAACTTCACCACATAGGCAGATTTCGGCATTATCGACATTTCAAGAACTGTCTTTAAAACCTTGCTGTATGAAGATCAAAACCTTGCAAACGAAAGCAAACACTGTGGACATTTGTGCTCAGCCATAGTCTCTTCCTCCACTGAGTTTCTAGAACCCATCGAAAGGGAATAGATGTTTTTTGGTAAGTTGGATTTGATTAACTGCTGTCCTGTACGTGATAGTTGTATTAATATAACTGATGTAGTCCGACTTACAGCCCCTGCGAAGAAACATCAATATTTAAATATATGTATGGAATTATTTATGCTCCTATAAGAATATTTTCAAGGTCCTACTTTAAATTCAGAAGAAAAATTAATATGAATGTGATACAAAACAAAACAAAGAAACAAGAAGAAATAGCACCAACTATGAGAGTGAATTTATCTTAATTAAAATTGGGCTACCCTGTTGTTTTAAACAAATGAACACCCCTCCCCCCCATATCTAGGAAGGGCCTCCTGTCCTATATGCTGGCTGCATCTGGGAGTTGAGACCCTGCCCTGGGTGCAGGAGGACACGGAGTTTCAAAGCATCTCAGGTTGGATCATCAATCAACCACGCTTTTCATGTGTGTTTGGGTGCTTGTCTTCCTCTTGCTATTACTTAATATATTTGCAATTCAGGAATGCACTCAACATGAAAACGCAAATGTACTTGTACAACTAAATCAATTTTTACACATAAATGGCTAAATACGGGCAAGTCCCTATGGATGCCCTGAAGCGTTGCTTTTGACCTCACTGAGGCCCCGAAGCATCCATCTCAGGCAGAGAACACTGCAGAGGCAAGGCTATTTAAAAAAAAAAAATGGCACAAGAATTGCAATGAATTTTAATAAACATCTTCCCATAATTTAAGTTTATTTCTTCCACAAGTATGCAAATGTACATACGTTTGGGCACAAAGTGGTTCTTCCTCTTATTAAAAAGATAACAATAACCTTCCATTGTTAAACATGACAAGCCAAAGGCTTTTTATTTCCCATAAAGCAATTTCCATAAAGCATCTCACATTTTTTTTGCAATTGCAACAATTTTAATGCTTTGTCTAGATTTATTTTATAATTTCTGGGACTGAAGCTGTGGACCTAGAGTACAGAAGGGTTTGTTCAGGACTGTTTTACAGACTCCTGGCTGCTCTGGTGCCGATTGCGTTCTGCTAATGGCCTGCTCCGGCTCTGAAGAACTCTCTTTTTCTGCGGCTGGAGAAATGGTTTGGTTTGTCTGGGACCTCCTACCTCTCCTTACATGGCTTGTGAGTGAAAGAGAAGCCTCCTAATACCCCACGCCTCTCTTTGAGGCTCCAGGACCCTCCTAACCACAGACATGCAGCTTCAGCGTATGTGGGTTTGTACTGGGAACCCAGCTTAGCTTTGCTCTGGGAATCTGGCCTGAAGAGATACAAGCATGAACAATTGAGGGCCAGGGTTGGGGGACTGGGGGTGTGGATGATCCAAGACAAAAGCCACTTCATCTAGGGTCATGGACAGGTTTTCAGCAATTACACCTGTCATGCAATCAGTTTTCTCTTAAAATGGCTGCCAGAATACTAGGCAGAAGTGAGCAAGGGAGCTACATTGCTCATCACGGGAGCGTCCCTCAGAGAAGACTAGCCCTCCTCTTTGGCAGCTTGGGAGGCCTTACAAGTCACATGACATTTAGTTCGGTGCCAGAAAAGGGGGACAGTGGGTATAAATGTGCCAAGGCAGTGGAGGCAGATGTGAAGTAATGGCCTAACTGTCAGAAGTAAAATACTAAGGTTGTGCCAGCCCAGAAGAGCCCCTCATGGCCATTGGTTCACCCAGAAAATGACACGCTGGGCTTGTGTCTCCTGATTCTTTCTGTGCAAAGACATAGGCAGTTATAGCACAAATGTCCTGCCGCTGTTACCACAGTAGGTGAAGGAGCAGCATGAGCCTCCCTGGCAGGGAAGGCTGTGTCTTGCCTTCTGTAGGGACACAGCCTTGGAGTTTTCTGCACGTGATGCTTTCCTCTGCTCCGCCTCCCCAAATCTGCGCTGTCTCACGTGACTAGCACAGATATCATTTCTTAAAATTTTCTCTGGTCAGCTTACTGAGTCCCTTCACAGCCTGTGTGGACTGACTGTCCTATTGTAAGGGTTATGGATTTATTCTGGTCCTTGGGTCTGATTTAAGAGTGAGAAAATACACATGTGTTAGGTAGGGTGCTATATGCTGTCTGTATCGAGTTTTCTTTATCCCTGGTTAGCACTCTCTAGCCTAATATTTTGTCTTTATGTTTAGAATAAAGAAGTAGAGGCTTGGGCTAGAGAGATGGCTCAGCAGTTAAGAGCACTGGCTACTCTTTCAGAGAGCCTGGGTTCAATTCCCAGCACCCACATGGCAACTCACAACTGTCTGTAACTTCCATTCTAGAGATTCCGACACTCTCAAACAGACATCCAAGCAGGCAAAACATCAAAGCACATGAAATAAATAAATCTTAAAAAAATAAAAGAAGTAGAGATTTAGTAGGTTCTAGAGTGGTGGCCAGATCTGGGGGTTGGACAGTGGTAGAGCAGAGACTCATATTCTCTGGCCAAGTGTCACGGGCAAACTAACTCATCTGGTTCCCTGCATGTCATGTTGACTCTCCTAGAATAAGGATTGGAATTGATGTTTTTCCATCCCATAGCTGTCAAAACACTTCTTTAAAAAGCTCCCAGCTTTTGCCATTATGAACATTGTGCTTTGATGTGTTTGGTCATGGCACTGAAGAAAGAGACAACTGCTTCCTTGTCATTTTAACATCCTAGGATTAAATGATATGGTACAATAACACAGGCAAGTGATCTAGCTCACAAAAGCTTTTTTAAATTCATCCCTGTTCGAATTGCACTATCCCCCAAGTTCCATGTCTTGAAGGCTTGGTGGCAAGCCTGTGGTGTTATTCTGACATGATGGAACCTTTAAGAAGTGTGGTTTGGTAGATGACAGTGAAGTCACATCCTTGGATAAAAGGACCCTTGCCTCTCTCTGCTCCACACCTCCACCCACCACAAGGTAAGAAGCTTTCTTCCACAGTGAAACACAGATATCTAAAGATTCAAAACTAGCATCTACAGATGACAGAAAACATGTGGTATTTGTCTTTCTGATCTGGGTTACCTTACTCAAAGTGGTTATTTCTAAGTCCATCCATTTGCCTCCAAATTGCATTTCATTTTCCTTAATAGCTGAATAATATTCCATTGTGTAAAATCATGCTTTCAGTATCCGTGCTTCTGCTGATGGACAGCGAGGCTTTCCCATCTTCTGGATATCATGAATAGAGCAGTAATGAATTTAAAGATCCAATTAAAAATTAGGACAAGAAACTAAACTGGGTTTCTAAAAAACAAAAAAAAATAGATAAGAAAAAGAAATAAGAAAGATAAATGCCTAAAAATGTTCAGTATTTTTAGCCTTCAAGGAAATGACAATTAAAGCAAGTTGGAGATTTTATCTTACCTTGGTTAGAAATGTTAAGTGTTTTAAAGAAAAGACAATATATGTTGACAGAGATATGCAGAAAGGAGAGCACTCACTCACTGTTGCGAACAATGCAAACAGATGTAGCCACTCTGGAAATCTACATAGAGGATTCCCAAACAGCTAGAAACAGATCTACCACATGATCCAACTATCCCATTCTTGAGAATGTACCCAAAGGACTATTTTACCAAAAAAGATACTTGCTCACCATGTTCGTGCACTCCAGTGGCTCATTTTAAGGGAACCTGAGCCAAGTTAAATGAGAAACCCAAACAAGGGGCTGGGGATGTGGCTCAGCAGTAGGGTGCTTGCTTCCAATTCTCAGGGCCTGAGGATTCATCTCCAGAGCTGCAAACAACCAACCCCTAACATAATGATCTCTCCAGGAGCAAGGTACAGGATGCAGTGGGTGAGGGCCTGGTGTTCTTTACTAGTTTCAGAGATCCTTGGTGTCAAACGGTGAAGAAGCCATGCAGCTTTGGCAACCATGGTGGGAGACCAACCCAGAGGTCAAGTGCATGAACTGAAGGGTAGGGACAAAACCTTCTTGCTCAGTCCTTGGTGACCAGAAATATGATTGCCACATGGTGCTCAAAATCTGGAAATCCAGCTCTGGAGGGGTCGAGGCAGGAGGATTATGAGTTACTCATAATGAATTTCAAGCCAGCCTATGTTACATAGCAAGACCTTGTTACAAAGCAGCGAAAACAGCTAAGGCAAACAAAACCAAAACACAGTCCCTGAGCGAAAGAGCATCAAAAGCCGCCAAGGCGTTAAGCCTCTGCCAGAATGAAATGGTGTAATAGATTAATTAATAAGCTGTTTGCAAGAGACCAGGAGGCCCATTGTTTGTGAGCACTGGGGAGGCAATTTCAGAATCCCTGCCTTTAGGTCGGAGGGATTTGGAGGCTGGTGCACACATTTCCCATGGAAGGAACTGAACTGGAGATGAGGATTCGTCTCCACCTGTCCTGCTACTGTCTAGCTATTTCTATCACAGGCGCTGCCCCAGATTTTTCCGTTTGTGCTGAGCTTTATACCGAGGGAGATGCATTGCCATTTTCAGGCATAGTCAAGAACCATTCAGTTTATTTTATTTTCCTTTTATTACTAAATAACTCCAACAGACAGGAGTTTACTCTGCTTTCCTGAAACCCTTTCTACCAGACAGGGGTAGCCAAAGTCCCAGGGGAAGGTGCTTACAAATGTAGTTTACAAACAAAAGGAGACGTAGAAGGAGAGAATTTGAGGATAAAAAATCTTCAGTTATTCATCTCAGCCCCAATTTTAGCAACCTCGCTTACCATCTATCGCTTGGTGCCGCGTTCACATTCCTCAGACTGCTGACTTCTGAGTTGCAGTTTGAGCCTACAAGGTTTTTTTTTCTTTCTTTCAATAAAAAAAAAGGAAACTCATTTCCTTAAAAGGAACAAGAAGCCCCAGTTTTGTCCCTCACAGAGGAATTTGTTCAGGAAACACTAGGTAACAGGGTTAGTTATTTGAGGCGGGTTCCTGCTGGGTGCAGCATCCTTGAATAAATTGCATTGGAGGCTGCAGAGACAGTTTGCTCAAAATAGCTGTAAGAGCTTCTTTTGCTCCTGCAGGATGCACAGAGCCAAGGCTCACTGCACCACCGCAGCACTGCACAACTCCTAGAAGCTTCGGCTTCACCGTGCTGGGATGGGAAGCAAACTTCCGTGGTGAAAAAGACAGACACTCTTGAGGGGCCGACAGCACGTAAATCTACGTGTTTAGTCGCTAGCTCCCAAGAGAACTCGAGAAGCACATACGTATTTTAAGAAATGAGAAGTGGGGTTGTTAAGTTCAGGCTGGGGTATGACCCTGATTCTCAGTTGATGGAAAGGTTTTTGGTTTCAACAGAAGTGACATTTATTCAGAGGGAGGGGCAAGGGAGGAGCAACCTATAATGGAGATGAAATTCTCTTGGCTTATAAGGCATAGTGCTGCAACCAGGCACTAGCGTGTGGCAGTGTCCCAGGATATTTCAGAGGATGACACCCTTCTGCTCTCTGACATGCGGTCTTTAAAAAGATTTATTTTGACTTTGTTGCTTAAGTAACTGTGATAATGATGTCCACAGCCCGGTGACCACATGGCCTTAGCACTATACTCCCTACAACTTTCATCCACCGGGCTCGTGAAATTCGCTTATCTGTTGAGGAAAATCGTCTAGGCAGGCAGCCTAGGTTATGAGAGAAACAGGTCAAGGCTGCAAGAACAAGTCTGGGTCTCAGTGTAGTGTCGAGTTAGGTGGGGCAAGAGGCAAGAGGGATAAAGATTGAAAAGAGCAAACTCGAGGTCAGAACTGGGGGTGGGAAGGCAGGGGCTCCTAGGGCCAATATCAGAGATACCATACTGAGTCATCTCTTTCTGTTTCCTGAGGAGCTGACTTGTACTGTCTATGCTACAATAATTGAACTTGGGACTTACACAGAACCTTTATACAGAAGATTATCCCGTTCCACTGAATACTGACTGACAAGATGCTTCAAAGTCTGGGTCCCTGCGACACACTATGACACCCAGGCTTCCTGGGAAATCTGGGGAGAAATAGGTTGGAGGTGATGTTGCTCAGCAGCCTGGGCACACTGAAGATTGAGTCATCAGTTGGCCTATTGATTTAAACAAGCTTAAGTGGGAATGTGGGGCAATGTTAGATGGGAGCAAGGACCTTGCTGTGCACTTGTCTAAGTACCAATGGCCGTGTGGCATCAGTCAATGCATCCAAATGAGATTTGGGAGTGAGCATGCTATACAAGAATAAAACAGAAAGTGACTCTCCTGCTTAAGATACCATGCAAAAGCCGGGCGGTGGTGGCGCATGCCTTTAATCCCAGCACTCGGGAGGCAGAGGCAGGTGGATCTCTGAGTTGGAGGCCAGCCTGGTCTACAAGAGCTAGTTCCAGGACAGCTCCAGAAACTACAGGAAAACCCTGTCTCAAAAAAAAGATACCATGCAAAGTCTCTCTCTCTCTCTCTCTCTCTCTCTCTCTCTCTCTCTCTTCTCTCTCTCATAAGACCCCCAGTACTCATTCTTGGGTCTGTACCCTTGAGACTATCTAACCCTAATCTGTAAATTATATTTCTACCCCATTAATACAATATTTTCAACACCCAAACCACCTCTAAACCCTAGCGATCCCTGTGGAATATGTGGATATAGTTGTTGACGTGGAGCCAGAGATGTGGCTCTGGCTTTAGGAAGAAAGCCAGAGTAAGAAGCAGAATGGGAACATTTGAACAAAACTGCCCTGGGCGAATGAGGAAGGGCCGAGCCGTGGTGATGACCAAGAGCTGGAGAAGACGAGGCAGGGAGAGCTTGTCAGGGGTGCATGAAAACAAGGGCAGTGCCGTCTTGAAACCAAATGATGACTTAGCGAATGCCAGAAGCCTCTAGCTCCTCAGCAAGGTAAAGGGTGTAAGGCTGAGGGAACGATGCTGTGGATAGAGAGTTCACAGATGGTGCTTCAGGGAGGGAGGGGGAAACATGGCCATCAGGCAGCAGAGTAGATTACTAGGTTTAGACACTGAGGTCAAAGGCCTTGCCCTGCTGCATACTGAGGCTTAAAGGTTTAAAAACCAAGGGCTCATTGGTTGATTGATAAACAGAAACGATGGAGAGAAAAAGGGAGGAAGGGAGGGAGGGTCATCGGAATCACCGGATATTTATCATGTTTCTTCCAATGAGGCCTGGACGACATTCAGCAAATAAAGCATTGTCTTCGTTCTTGTTTGTGTGGAATAACAGACCACCTGAACTCTACTTTTTGCTAAGACTCGAATTTCTGTTTTGAGAGATGTCACGTTTACTCACTCCCGCCCTACCATGTTGCTTTGCTACAGCATTTTCTGGAGGGTCCTACTCGACCACTTTGGAAACCCGGGTCTAGAAACTTGGTTAGGCTTCATACTGAAACTCTGAGCATGGTCTTGTCATCTTGTAAATGGCAGTTATAGTCTTGTCGTTCTTGTGAATGACAAAGACCTGGTTAGTTCCATCTAGGATTTAGAAGCCCCTAAGGGCCATTACTGCTTGTTGTTGGGCACAGGCATAGGCTGCTATGGAAAATAGAAGCCAATGCCAACATGATACAAATGTAAACTCTAAACAGACACACAATTACCCAAACATGATCTGACACACCCTTCATAATAATAAAACTGAAGCCAAAGGCACCGCGCAAAAATAAGTTCCTATTTTTCCCCCTTTGCTGGCAGAGGTTGTGGAAGACTTTTTGTAATGCAGGGTTCAATTTCCAGTTTATTACAAGTCCACAATTAAAAATGGCCCACATAAAGAAATGGCAGTGTGGCTTGCCACTGTGCTCTCTGTGGTTGTATCTAAGGCTCCGGATGGAGGACTTCGAATCGATTGCAAGCCGGCTCAAATTTTCATCATATTGTTGCAAAGTTCTTTTATTTGCCTTTTAGCCTGCATGGGCCTTTGCAATTTGTTCTCTTATTTGGACTATATAAACAGCATCAGGGTGCTTTTTTCTTTTCATTTAAACAAACAATGACTTTGGAACTAAGAAGAAAATTAGTAACAGGTGAAAGTTTATTTTTAATGATGTTGAGATCAAATTCCTATTTAACTTACAGAACAAACTCCCCTCATGTCTCTTTTAATGTTTCAGAATTATTTATAAATTAAACTCACACAACCTCTAAACATACTCAGAATAGAAAAACCACCTCTTTATTCTGTATTACGAACAGAACGCAAAGGACATTGCTTTGTTCTGTTTTTTTTTCCATCTTTGCAGTTTATTTTTTAAAACATCTTGAATTGTGAAAGCATTCTCAGTGCTGTCTTTGAGAATTTTTATTCTGTACATCTATGTAAATCAAAGCTCGATGCTTGAAATTGTGTTTCTTTTAAAATCCATGCTAATGTTTGCTTTTACCAGGAATGTTTTACAAGAGAATATATATTTGTTCATGTTATATTTCATTGTGTTAACACTATGTCTCTTTTAGGTTTTCTCCTAGTCCCCTTTTGTTACTTCGGTGTATAGAGTTGATAGTAACCAATGGAATACGAGTATTTACTCAAGGAGAAAGCTACCCCACAGCTCCTTTTTATTTAAGAGTCTGCCCATGTAGACCTTTGTAAACAAGGGCACATCCTCATCTGGCTTTACTTAATATGTGTCTGTCTCTATTATTAATTTCTATGGAAATAAAGTTAGAATGACTTCATTGAAGCCTTATGGAATATTTGGATTACAAAAGGAAGACAGATTTCAGCTCAGCACCAAGACCTTTTTCAATTGGGGCTCTTGGAGATGGGAGAAGTAGCCTTCCAAAGTGTGTCTGGGGTTTCCATGACTGTTGACTACCTTCCCTCCCCCCCTCCCCCAGTGGAGGAAACATGACATTCTGGGTGAAAGTGTCAGGGCCAGCATGGACTTTTAAATGTAGATGAAGAAGTATAAGCTTGAGAATAATTGAATATTGCTGAAACAATGCCCGTGAGACTGAAAATGGCTTTGGTGACTAATTGGAATTTTGTTCTCTTTTTTTCTAAACATTTCCTTTTTGAAGGCAGGTGTTTAAGACAGCTAGAAGAGGGCTTCAGGTCCCCTCCAGCTGGCATTACTGGGGGCTGAGAGCCACATGATAAGGGTTTTGGGAACCAAAATTGGGTCCTCTGCAAGAACAGCACACACGCTGAACGGCTGGGCCATCTTTCTAGCTCTAACATTTTATTTTCTTTAGCGTCAAGACATCTTGGTGTCTCTTCTTGAAGGCTTGACTTGTAGCACTGTGTAATACCTGTAACTGTCTCCAAACTAAGTTCTTTAATGAGCTCATCTTTCCCCCACTGTAGGAAAGGTCATTTAGAGTGCACATTCCTGGGGTTGGAAAGGATTTCTTCACTGAGCCCTTCACATTCTTGTGTATTCCATAAATCCTATGAGTAGCAGTCTCTTCAAATATTGCATAAATTTAGTCCCATTCCACTAATAGATCATTTATTAGATGTGAATGATACGCATAGTGGTAACGTAGGTGTAGCAGGCTTAGGGTGAAGGATTTTGCACCTAGAGGGGGAAACAGTATAAAAGCTAGCTGATTTTGATTTAGGAAGTTTTCCTCAACCTTCTTTCTTTCCTCCTTTCCTTGCTGGTGTACTGAGGAGGTAGATGCATACTCAGGCAGCTGGGGAAGCTGTGGGAGCCATCTAGTTTTGCAAACACATTCTGATAAGATAGACTTCAGTGACTTTGTGATAGAACTTGCAAAAGTTCCTTTAGAATGGGTCTGATTTTCCCATCTGTTGCCAGTGCCCAACAAGCACCCAGGTTATGGGAGCCTCCGCTTTCTTCCCCTCCATTCTCTAGAACAACGCCCATGCTCTTATACTTCCTGGGCAGTTGGTGTCCTGTCATGGACTCTAGCTTATCTGTGGTCGTTCCAGACTCAAACCTGGCATCTAAGCAAACTTTTTTTCTATTCTTCAACTTGAAGAAAAATTTCAGATTATTCCTGTATTGGTGGGGAATGAGTCTTGGGTTCCTAGGAGGTGTTTGCATTTTAAAGACAAACACGTTGATTACATGACTAACTGGAGTGCTGGGTGAAACTTGGGTTCTCTGCCATCTTCATCCTCTTAAGCAGCTATCGAGTGCATTGGCAGCACTGATCATGCTCCTATTGCTGAACAAATCTTACTCTATGCAGAGGTATGACATGTAGTTTTCCGGACATCCTCTTTACTGCGGGAGTTGGGGAATTGCGGGGAGCACAGCACTGGCACTGGGGTACCTGGGTGTCAGCTGGGGAGGCACAGATGCTGGGAGATGCTCCCAGGACTGGGGTACTAGAGCTAGCGTCATATTGAGACAGCTCTGCTCACTCAACGCCACAAGGACTAAAATTACTCTGCAGCTAGGCCCTTTGGGCATTATTTCCCCCAAACATCTCCAGGTTTCTTCTTCTCGTGGCTCAGACTTCTGTGCTCCCAGAGCAAGCAGTGAGCTGCATGTTTCTGTATGCTGCCTGTGTTCCTCATCTAGTCTCAGAAGTCATGAAATACCACTTCTGCCACACCCTCTTGGTAACAAGTGAGCCATGCACGACAGAGTTAACTCTACCCCTTGAAGGGGGATGACTTTCTGTGGAGAAGCACGTGGGGGCAAAGTTAATGGAGTGGTCACAAGTAAGAAATGGCCTGCCTTGCCTGTCACGGTGTTGCCACTCATTAGGGTGACCCACAGTGACCCATGCATACTCGCAACCACTCAGTCCCCGTGTGAGGTACACATTACCCTCATTTCTGAGCTAAAGAAGGTCCAAAAAAGCCTGGGGACTTGTCAGAGGCCACAGAATTTACAGAGAGTCAGCCTTGTACTGTGGATTGGTTTTATTCCAAAGCCTGCATTCCTGCCATAGTGTGATATTTTTGTATTATGTTATATAGGAAAAAGAGAGAATTGCACCCAATAAAACTCATTTTAACTAGTATCTGCAATTAGCAAGTTAAATGATATTTTTTAAACCCAAATAAATATATGTTCACTTGAGAAATGAGAAAGTTCCTACATAATACACGTCATCTTTTTCTTAATGCTTTTGCATTTTTTCTCTTGACTTTCTTTTTTATTTTTTTCTTCCTTTGTTTCTTCCTTCTTTCCTCCTTCCTGTCCCCCTCCCTTCTCTTCTCTGTCTCTCTCCTTCATTCCTCCCTTCCTCTGTCCTTCCCTCCTGTTCGTCCTTCCTTTCTTCCTTCCTTCCTTCCTTCCTTCCTTCCTTCCTTTCTTCCTATTGGAAAGCACTAAAAATATAGTGCAACCAGGAAGAGTAGCATATCTGAAACTCCATGCTTAGAAAAATGAGGCAGGCAGAGCTTTAGATTCTAATCACAGCCACGTAGTAAGAGCCTGTTCTTGACAAATAAGAACACACACACACACATTGTAAATCCAAACTTACTTCATAAGCTCTTCAGATATTATTGGGGTTGTTCAACAGTTTGGAAGAAGAGAATAATGTTTCCAGTTTAAAAAAGATTTTTTTTTGTAGTTGCTGAAGAAAGGGTTAGCTGAGAGTCATGTGACAGACGCGCTGTGTGAGGAAACCCAGACTGTTCTTACAGTGCCTTGCTCTTCGCACGCATGCCCACGCCGCTTTGTCCGGAGTCTGTGACATTAACTCAGAACAACTTGTTGACACGTTTGTGATAGATGAGAGAGATGTGAACAAACCTTGTTTGGAAAGGAAAATTCGATATAGACGAAATCCGGTGTTCCTAGCTGCTGGTATTTGTACTTTGCTGTGACCTGAAAGTAGCTAGAAAGATAGACCGTTTTAAAAACACACGCCCCCACATTTCTGATTCTAAATTCTTCATGCGCGTGTATATATGTGTGGAGTGGAGGTGAATGGTGATGGCCAACTAGAGTTACTCAGAAAGGCACATTGCTTTTTCTATAAGAAAAATATTGCTTTAAAACTAACTTGATTTATGGAACTTACATCTATTTACATTAGGGAACAGAGAGCGAATTATCGGGCCTCTGAGTGGCTGGCAAATTCCACAGACGAAGATTCTACACAACACTGTACTATTATGCTCTCCAGACAAATGTGTTACTAATTTCTAATTCCTAGGCAGTTAGAAGGGTCATCCTAGAGGGCTTTCCAGGAATGGACCCCTGACTCTGATAGATGTTGTTAGTGCTAATTGGGCATCTGTGCCATTGTTCACAGTTTGGATTCTGAAGGTTCCCATGGCATACGGTGCAAGTAAGAGGCACAGTGGGCAGCGAGCAGAAAGCAGCTCCATTTCAGTATCTGGGAAAGAATGGCATATTTCTAGGGACGAAAATTCAGCTGGGAAAGGACACTCAGCAAACCTCTTCCTCTCGACTGTGTGTCTACTAAGGGGGCTGTGACCATGCATGACAGAACCAGCTGATTATAGACCCGTTTGCTCCCTCCTTGATGGAGGTAGAGTCCAAACCATGGTATTGCCTAGGCTGTGCAGACCCAGGGACAGGATTCCTTCCCCTCCCTGCATACCTCCAGTTGTGGTGAAAGGCTGTCTTCTCAGCGTATCTTTTCACGCTGTCTGAATTGAATGCCTGCCTCTGAATTCCTCTCTTCTCTATGGGTGTCATTCATACAGGATTGGAGTCCACCAGGATGAATCACCCTGGATTTTTTCCCCTATGTTGTTATTGTATTTTGATATTGGGGGCTAATCCTAGGCTCTCATGGGTACTAAGAGTTCTGCCACTGGGCTATATCCCCAGCCCCAAGCACAATTCAGCAGCTTCTGTAAGGACTCTTCATTTCCCAAATAAGGCCACAGTCTGAGGTACCGTGTTTCCAAATTCAGTCTACAAGTTAGGAGGCATAAGCGCAGCTGTGCAGACTGCGCTCAGATCTTTGTTGTTGACATAACAGTCCCTCAGAAGAGACACAGGCATGGGCCTGCAAAGGGCACGGGGCCCCTAGATACTGGAGAATCTAGCTGCTCAAACCACCCAAGGAAAGACAGGTGCCAGCATGTGGATACAGGGTGGCCACTGACCTTATGTCCAAACAGGGACTCTGGAGAACAAAAATGGCACTGGTTAGGTGACACGCTGGGCCTCAGGGATGTCTTGGATGTTCACCCCGATGTTTCAAGTGTCCTCAAAGTCAAACAAATGTCCCTTTACAGTGACATTTCTGCTTGCAGTGCTCACAGTCAGTGCAGGGCACAGTGACAGCAGTCCTGGTGTTTGCCAGGCAGCAAGCATGTGCTGATGCCTCTTCGTGGGCTGCTGCTTCTTTTAGGGTCTGTACTATCCTGCTACCTGTCTTTAATGCCACTTCACAGACGAAGACAATGAGGTAGACAGACAGACGGACGGAGAGACACAGAGAGACAGACAGCAGAATTCAGTGGAGGCCACAACAGCTACTGAAAGAAACGTCTGGTTTCTTGCCAGGTTCCCCAATTCTCTCTCTCTCTCTCTCTCTCTCTCTCTCTGTCTCCCTGTCTCTCTCTCTCTCTCTCTCTCTCTCTCTCTCTCCCTCCCTCCCTCCCTCCCCTCCTCTCTCTCTCTCTCTCTCTCTCTCTCTCTCTCTCTCTCTCTCTCTCTCTCCTCACGTTGAATCCACTTCATATTCAGCATACACAAGCTACCCTGGAATGCAACAAACTTGTGGGGAAACTTCATTACTTGACTACTCTAAATTTTCACCTGAACTAAAAAGGATGGGCCTAGTAAACACATTATGGAAGGACCTGCGACTTTCATGCCCGGAGAAAATGACGGTCTCAGATACACTGAAAAAGCCTCTCTATGTAGCATCACAGAGTATTCTTACAAAGGCCTAGATGAATCACGTGCAGCTCTCCGATAGAGTCATGGCTGTTGTTGAGTTTAACCTCACCATGTGTGGCCTCCTACGTTTCCTGAGGCCGTCCCCTGTCACATACTCAAGCCTTTGTGAGCTTTTGTACAATTTACTGTTTTGAAGCTACTCTCACTCATGTTCTGGTACATGATCACACTTCCATAAGCATCTCGGCAGGAGATAATTATGCCCTTTGACCCAAGAATTAAGCGATTCCCTTCGCAGTTAATCATTTTTATTCCATTCTGATGCAGAAATTCATTTCCTTCAAAATGAAATAAACGATTCAATCTTCCTCCAGGGAAAAGTTAGAGCAAATGCAGTTGCCACGTAAAAACCAAACGTGCAAAGTAATGGTACATTTTTTTTAAAAAGCAGGCAGTTGGAGATGGATATGAAACTTAATAATATTGCAAGCATACACTTGGATTTTATTATAATTTTATTGCAATCATAAATGTGAAATTTACATGTGATATATATTTTAATATTAGATTTTATTAAATTAGTTCACCATTTAGTCATTAACTTGGTGGTGGTGTGTGACTTACATTCCCTTTGCATTGCGTGCGCGACTTCGGAGACCCACAAAATGAATTAAAAACCAATTTTTTACCTTCACAATGTGCTCTAAAGCTGAGTTCATGTATATTCTTAGTCTTGTAACCACTTAGGAGGTTTGGGCTAAAGCACCTGTGAAAAATTAAGTCTCTTCTGTAATATGTGAGCTTGTGGGAAGATGTATGTGTATCACATGGAGAGCTGACATGGAAATTAAGTCATCAATGACTTAACGACCCACCGAACGATCTGCAAAGAAGTCAAATGACTTCCCTCTCTACATTACTAAATAAAACTTCCAGGACACAGTATGATCATCACCGGAGTAGCCCACAGGCTGTAACTTAGCTTGGCCACCTTTCCCTGAATGGACAGGATTCCCAGTCCTGGACTGGGGTTGTTCCTGAAGTGCCTGGTGGCCGCAGTAGGGCCTAGTTTCATCAGAGCAGAGATTTCTTTATTGTTTTTATTTTTTTGGTTTTGTTTTTGTCTTTTGACTCTGTTTCATCTCCTTCCGTAGCTCCCTGCTGCTCCCGTGCACACTCTTGGGCAATTAGCAGCGGGGCCAGACATCCATTTTCCTAACTCCCCACTTCCAAAGACAAATGGAGGAGATCAGGATAGGACGTTTCCCTTGGCTTCAGGTCACTCTGGGTCTTCCTCAGATTTACAATGTGAGTGTCAGATGGGAACATCTTCCGAGCATCCTGATTCTGTGGAGTCCGCGGATCTTCAAGACGGACATTCTGTGCTTTGCTCTGTTTGGTATACATTTATCACACGTGGTTTCAGAGAAGGAAAAGCATTTAAAAAGAATTCAATTTAGCGCATTTGCTAAAGCGCACAGTATTCTTGAAGCCTCGTTAGAACATCATTTCAGGGTTCAAGTCACACAACTGCACAAACATAGTACGTTCCAAGACTTTTGTAACTGAATTTACTCGGATACAATTCAAGATAGATCAAGTTCACAGTCAGGAACTGAATCGTTATATCTACAAATTAAGAGACATCTACACCCATCCCACAGGCTAGCGAAAGCATGCTGGCAATGAGCAGTGACTACGAAATAATTTTACAGTGGGCTTTAGGGTGGAGACCTTGACTATGGTGGTGAGATTACATGCTTGCATGACAAGCACATTTTTTTTTATATTTAGAGAGATTTTATAAATCAGTTAAACTAGTAGTTTCTGTCTCCAGATGCCTTTGTTCACACCTTATTAACACCAGGAAATGTCAAGGGTCTGTATTCAAAAGCATGACTTCACTTTACTTGGAGTAGTTAGAGGAGGGGTAGAAAATAGCTGTGCGTGGGATTCAAACCCTCTCCGTGTGCTAGCGTCCCCTTGTTCCCAGAACTGGCCAATGCTGAAGCAGCTAAAGAACACGTGATACAAACATAAGATATCATTCATTCATTCACTCATTCATTCATCCATTCATTCCTCATCCATTCAGTGTCTCGCCATGAAGAGTTCAAGATTTGAGCTGTAATCCTGTCAGTTATTCTGGTCTCCAATACTTCATCCTCACTTCCCATAACCTGAGGAATATCTGAGAGGGGATGCAATGGTTAGCATAATGGAGCCGTGGGAAGGAGAGCATGGAAAAATTGCAAAGAAAAAAGAAGCACGCAGATACATGTGCAAGACCATGCCAGCACTGTAAATGGAACGATTTCTCCGCAAGCTCAAGGGACCCCACATGTGGTGACTGTTTTCTGCCATTGTCCTGTCTCTCTCTGCACGAAGGGTAGGGTAGGCATCGTCCATAGTTCTTGCTACCTCATCCAGCCTCTACCAATCCTTCTTCAAGACACCCCTAGCCATGCTTCTCATCGACAGACACGGAAGCCTCTACATCCTCTTTATTGCAGATGGCATAAGCCATAGCTGCTTTTTCTCATTCCTTAATAATTTTATCTTCTGGGGCTGGAGAGATGGCCCAACAGTTAAGATCACTCGTTCTTGCCGAGGATCAAGGTTCAGCTCCCAGCACCCATATGGTGGTTCACAACCATCTGTAACTCCAATTCCAGGGAATCTGACACCTTCTTCAGACCTTGAGGGCAGCAGGCACCCCATGGCTCATAGACATACATGCAGGCAAACATCTGTGCATAAACTAAATTAGATAAATCTAAAAACAAATACGCTTTGTTTACCGGCTTTCCATTCATAATTCACAAATATTTCAGCATCCACATAGATAATCCTTCCGATATGTACTCTTGAAATTCTCCTCTTCCGGTTCTCATGTTCTGCCCCTCCCCATCTAGACACAGACCCCCATGGCCACATATTTGTATCATGAGCTGTGGTGATCTTCTCTCTTTCCATCAGGTTCCGTTTGGAGCTTGGTTCAGAGAGTCCTCTAACCTCCCTGGAGGGCATCAACCCACTGACTGAACTACATCTCACTGACTTCAGACCCCTTCCCTCGTTTATTACATATAAGTAAAGAAACTATTTATTTAGTTTGTATCCTAGAGGTGGGGGTAGAGGTGGGGGAAGGATGCATGTGTCTTTGAGCCTGTGTGGAGGTCAGAGGATAATTTACACGACATGTAAATCTCCTTCTACCACACCGGTTCCAGAGAGCAAACTCAACTCATCAGACTCACAGACCAAGGCATCTTGCCAGCCCAAGGTGTAGCCCACGAAGGCCTTGAACTCCTCTTACTCCTCCTTCTGTCTCTTCCGCACATCTTACTGGAGTGTACCGCTACAACCGGGACACCTGTCTTTATCCCCTCGCCTCTCTTCATTAAACTCAGGTTCCATTGTTTTACATCAGCGTCATCTTCACCACCTGACTCCTTCTCATTGTAAGCACCTTGAGACGCCCAACTGCACTAATAGAAACCAATGCTATGGGAGCTGACCGTTGCCCCCAACTCGAAACCAGAAACCCACCAAACCTCCTTCCATGCTTTCACGGAGGCTCTCCGAGCTGCCCAATAATCCCACCCCACGCCCTGTCTATGGTTCCATCACATGCCAGTTGAATATATCCCAGTCCCACCCTCCTGCTTGTCTGTCTTTCTGTTGCACGCTAGTTGAATATATAATTTCTTCTCATGACAGATAACCTTGACTACCAACTTTATGGACTTGAGAAAGCATCTAGGGGATTAGTAAAATACACCTCCGGATGTCTCCGAGGGTGTCTCCATGGAGTATAACTAGGTGAGGAAGATATGTTCTGTGTGCGGTGGCACCATCCCAAAGGCTGGTGGCACAGGGGGGGGGGCAAGCAGGAAAGCCTAGAAAGCCTTGCATGCACAGACATTTTCGGTCTCTGTCTTCCGATCGATCACACAGTCCGAGCTGTGACTGTCCATCATGCCCCCATCACCATGGTCAGAAACCTCTGAAGCCACGAGCCACCTAAGTCTTCCCTCTTGGTTTCTGTTGGAGAGGCACAGAGCGTGGCACACTTCTCTGACCCCCAAGCTGCTCCTCTCCACACTTGTTGGCTAATATTGCTTTCTGGATCACTGAAAATCATATCATTTACCTAGCAACACCTTTGTAACTGTATCTATATGCCAGGTGTCTGCCTGTCACCATGAACGAAATAAACGTCCATGCTCCTACCTGGTTGACTCTTTGAATGTGACCTTATGTGGTCTCCACTCCTGGACTCCGCTACATTTCTCATCATTGAAACATAAGCCCTCCAATGCACAGACATGCCCCAACATCCTGAGCTAGACCCACACAACCCCTCTGAGAATACACTTTAGCTACTGCTTTAACTCCCATTAAAAAAAAAAAAAATCAATGAAAAATGTATCCAGAGAGATTGATGTTAGCATTTGCTAGCTTTCCTGCTAAATCTGCTTATGTCTGTGAAATAGCAGCAAAAGTAAAAATCAAAAGTGTGTACCAGTGTGAATGAGGAAAGAAAGCTTCAAAGTCTGAGCCAGGTAGGCCCACAAAGTCATTGTTTCCCCCTGCCCTGCCATAGCAGCCTACACATCAAAATTCTTACCCCTGGATACCACGTTGAAATGGGACTTGAAACCAGAGATAGATTTAACTGTGTTATCGCTGTCTTGCAATGTCTGTAAACTGCTCTCAGCACGGAAACCCGGGTCAGCCTTGGCAGTTCTTTGTCAGCTAATACGAGAGCAAGCCTTCCAGGGTACTTGGTGGAAGGGGGCAAAATGTGGACAAGCAGACTGAGGAGCTGAAGAGGAGCTTATTCTATGTTTGTCCGGCTCCTGCTGCAAAAAAAGTCTCCCTTTCTCTATTTTTTTTTGAGTAGACTGAATGTATTCCTTTAAGTAGCGCCTTCATGACCATAAGTCATATGAAGAGTGTTTATTCACTTTGCTTACGGTTTTCTATAATCTTGGCAGCTCAAATGAAATCCTGCTTTCATAGGTTTTTATGATGTTTCTTGAAAGAATATTTTCAGTCGAATGCCACCCACCTTGACGTACAAGGGATTCAAGCAGAAGGGGGAAAAAGTAAGTCAGAGCAAAATTCCATGAATAAATGGAATAAATTAGAAAGTCAAAGAAAACGCTCTCATAAAAGAACAAACGGAATAAAAGAAAACAAACAAATAAACAAAAAGCCCCTCGCAGAGTTAAATTTTTAAGGGTGACAGGTAATAAATTAGCCACCCTCAAGAAGGGTGCCTCATGGAAGCCAGCCAGACTTTGTTTCATTCTCCTGAGGAAAATTCAAATTAAACTGGTTTTATGCCTCTTATACATTTTTGTCTCAACAGTTACAACGTTTTATAATGTGACTGAATAGCTGCCCAGCTCACGAATCCAGAAATTAACATACTAGTACTCAAGAGCAGCAAATTGCTGTTGAAACAGAATCTTTTTAGAAAAACAGGAGAGAGAAAGAGAAAGATTTCTACTTTTGCATTTTATGTGTATGTGACTTCTGTATTTACTTATTCATTTTTTTCCCAGAAAAAATTCAGCATCAAAGTCATTCCTGGAGGCCATGTATAAAGATGTGAAAACCAAGTCAAACAAGAATAAACAAAAGCCATGTGTATGCAAGGGAGCTGTTGGAGGCGCAACTCCGTGATGCTGTCCTTAGAAGTCTCTTTAAACGCAACTAAAAAGTGACCTAGATATCATCATTTCCAAACACTGGGTCTGTTTTGATTAATCAGAGAGAAATGGATGCTCAAACTGGTCCTTGTTTCCATACGGATACTTCACACTAACAAGGGGCAGCCCAATGGTGATTTGGTTTCTGTATTTCTTTCTTTCTCTTCTGCCTCATGCCAGGACCCTCCTCTTCCCTTTGGTACTTCTTCAGTCAGCAAAAGCCTTTCAGAACACGCCTTGAGCTCATAGCTAGCAGAGGCCAGACTTCTGGCAAGAATTTATTTCTTATTTAGACACTGTTTGTTCCCTGTAGGGGAGAGGAAAGGAGAGACAATTCCATGCAGTGCTTGCAGTCCAAACAAGTCATTTTGTATCTGTTCGAGTAAGATATGTCCCGAATTCTCTATCTATAAAATTTTATGTAAATCTTGAAAACGTATATCTGCAGAAACCAGATTTCTCAATAGTTGCTTTGTATAATTCATTGGCTGGTCTTTTCTCTAACATAAAGCATCTTTTATTAAGAGCTTTGTACCAAAGGTAAGACAGCCAATGTGTATTTATAAGTCCCATGATAAAGATGTTTTTCTCATCTTGTTTTGATAAGATGTTTTAGTCATAGAGAGTAGTGCAAAGTAATAGCATAAACACTGCCCTTCTAATACCCCGTAAGAGGTGAAAGGCACTGTGGGCTGAAGATAAGGCTCAGTGGGCAATGTGCTTGCCGTGCAACTGTGAGGACCTGGGTTTAACAAGTCAGCAGCACCATGCATTTGCAACCCTGTGACTGGGGGTCTGAGAAAGTCTGAGACTGCACGCTAGGCAGTAGCTAATCTAGCTGAACTGGTGAGCTTCAGGTCTCGAAAGAAACAAGGTAGAGCATGTGGCCACGACATGCATGTTTGGCATATATGTGGAACTGCAGTACACACAAGAACACATACGCATGCACACGCAAGTGCGTGCATATGTGCACAAGAGAAACAAAGCATATGGAAGACACAAACCTCTGTGAATTTTCCTCAAATATGTGTCTCTTGCATTGTGTACCTAACCCAGTGGCAGCTTCTGCCTCCAGTTCAATGCTGTTCATTCCGGCTGTGACCTTAGCCTTCTCATGTGCTAAATCTGCATAACTAATTTAATGACCAAAGTTAAAGCATTTAAAAAATGACAGAACAAATGCATACAGGAAACTCAGTGCACATATATATTGTGAACATATCTTACTCCTTCAACGTCAAAGTACTTTATAAAATGAAAGACAATTGGTTTTCATAAAATCCAGGGCAACACTGAAATTCAGTCCAGCACCCAATTTCTTTATTTTAACTGATGGCTTTTATTCATATGATGTGTATTCAGAATCGAGCAAATGATTCCTAAAAGCTTTAGAGGCTAAACTGTCCTGCCGTTCCTATGGAGAGAACTTCTTGATTTCTCCATGTATCTCTTATTGGTTCATACTCATGACACAGCCCCCAATGAAGGAAGACAACAGGGCACAGGGTGCATTAGAGCGCTTGGAGTCAGAGCTTGTGAATGGCATGTGCATTGCAATCCATCCACCTACAGGTTTCGTTTATGACTTTGACATTTCGATGGCGGTTTCTGAAGGACGGGCTCTGCAGAGGTGGCAGCTCCCTTGGCCTTTTCCTTCCATCCCTGTGTGATCTTGCACAGAACTTGAAGCCCCAGATGCACTTGGGCTCCAACTGGCGTACTTGCACTGTGCTTTGCAGGGCTGTTTAGAGCTTTTTGTCTGATGGATAAACACACACCTTTAGAAAATAGGGATAAATTAGCCACGCTGACACAGAAAGAACTATCAGCTTGTTCCTCCTCACTCAGCCCTCCCTGCAGCTGGGAACTTAAGAGCCTTCATGGATTTTTCCTTCTCTCCATGAAGAACCAACCCAGAGGATTCTTGCCTTCCACTAAGATTAGGTGGTAGCAACTCCGAGTTCATTCCAGGGTCTTATAGTCTCTAAATATTTGATTAAAAGGATGATGGCAACATATGTGACTACTCTGACATCGCATGCCACAGCCAGCCAGCATCTCTTGCCGCTGGAGAGTCAGCTGGGCCTTTAAGTCCAATTCAACGAGAGCCGCATCTGCAGCTCTTGTCCTTACAGTTCTGTTCCATGGAGTCAGTTACGCAGGCACAACTAGTCATGAGCGTTTGCTGAGGATCAGCGCCGGGTGAGCATGCTGGGAGGAAAGGGTTTATTTGGCTCATTCTTCTACATCACTGTTGATCAGTGAAGGAAGTCAGGACAGGAACCCAAACAAGGCAGGAACCTAGAGGCGGGAGCTGATGCAGAGGCCACAAAGGGGTGCTGCTTACTGGCTTGCTCCTCAGGGCTTACTCAGCCTGCTTTTGTATAGAACCCACCAGCCCAGGGGTGGTAACACCCACAATGGGCTGGGCCCATTAAGAAAATATTCCATAACCTTGCCTACAGTCTGGTCTTAGGGAGGCATTTTCTCAGCTGAAAGTTCCCTCTTCTTGGATGACTTCAGCTTATGTCAAACTGACATAAAACTAGTCAGCACAAGTTCATGGGAGATATTTGTTGTATTCGTATGATGCCAGAGTTGTTGGAACACATTTTTCACATCAGAAATTCTTCCATTCCACAATACAAGCTGCACCTCCTTTTCTGGTCCCCAAGTGCTGTGGATATCATCAGACTTATCACTATAAGACTGATAACAGATTTTTGGAAACAGTTAGTGGAGGTCTCAGCAGGTCTGCTCTATGCTAGGGATTCTCAGGGAGAGAAGTCATTCCCATTTCTATCCCTCGGCTCCAGAGAAGTTAGATTCACAGCTACAAGCAGCTTATACATAATTATTCAACTTATTCATAATCTCCAGATGCAGAATCCTCAGGATGATTCTGTGCCCTTTCTACTGGCTTTAGGAACTATCTAGCATTCTTTGGTATAACATGCCTCAACCTTTAGTGTACATGTGAAGGAAGTATAGAATGAGACCTAGGATTCCACAACTGTTATTAACTGTGTGTGTGTGAGTGTGTGTGTGTGTGTGTGTAGTATATGTATGGGTGCATATTTGTGTATATATACATGTATATACATGTGGATATGTGTATGTGCATGTGTAATATATATATATATATATATATAAAGAGAGAGAGAGAAAGAGAGAGTACATGTTTGTGTGTATCCATATGTATGTACATGTGGATATGTGTGTGTGTGTGTGTGTGTGTGTGTATGTGTGTGCAATTTGACAGCGTGAGATCAATACTGGATGTCTTGAGTGTCTCCCTCTATGGTTATCTTTTAGACAAGGTCTCTCACTGAGTCTGGAGTTCACTAATTGACTAGACGGGCTGAGCAGCAAGCTCTAGAGAGCTGCCTGTGTCCATGACCTAAGCACTAGGCTTACATGTGTGTAACCAAGCCTGGCTTTCACATGGCTGTTAGGCTCTGAGCTCAAGTCCTCATGCCTCTGTGCTGGGGCTCTTTACTAACTGAGTCATCCCCTGGCCTTGGAATTCTGTATTTTTAGCAAGTTTCTAGGCAACAAGGAAGCCTGTGCCTATTGATACAAACACCTGCTTTCAGCTGTGCAGCATGTGCCACCCGTACTAAGCCCAGGGCAGTTGCTGACAAATGGTGAAGTCTGGTGGTAAATGTTTAGGCTGGAGATCTGAGATGCCTCATGTTTCTGAGGGTCAGCGAACTCCTCGCTGCATGTGAAGTCAACTGTCATTATTATTTTCTCTCTCTTTTTTGAGCCAAGGAGGAATTTTTTTAATAGAAATTTGCTTATTTTTCGTTATCTTGTACTTACTGGTTGTATGACTTCAAGCCTGGCCTAAACTTTATTGATCTCCACATTTCTGTGTTTAATCTCATAATTCTGATTCTCTGTTTTTTTTGTTTTTTTTGTTTTTTGTTTTTTGTTTTTTGTTTTTCGAGACAGGGTTTCTCTGCAGCTTTTTAGAGCCTGTCCTGGAACTAGCTCTTGTAGACCAGGCTGGTCTCGAACTCACAGAGATCCGCCTGCCTCTGCCTCCGGAGTGCTGGGATTAAAGGCGTGCGCCACCACCGCCCGGCCTGATTCTCTGTTTTATTGTGTTGTGTGTGACTATGTGTGTGCATGGGTGTGTATATATGTGTATGTATGTGTCCATGTACATTTATTGCCCTCCTGGTGTTTCCCCCACATTCATGCTGCCGCAAAGTTTCCATCTTGTTAAGCACAGCTCCAGCCCTGCAGCTGCTCATGTCCAAACCTTGGAGCCATCCAGATGTCTTCCTTTATAACACATATGCAGTTAGTCAATGCCGGCAAAGCTTACTTCCACCTGAACCATAGTGTCTCCACCTGGACTCGAAGCATCCCTGGCACCTCAGATCTTTCTTGCCGTGTCTCTTTCTTCAGCAGATCACAGCGGCTCTGTCACTCATCTCTTCCAAATACACCAGTGATTCTTTCTAGAGTGTACGAGCCACATCCCGTCAGTCCTCACGATTTGACTCCTATCAATGTTTGACTCTTGCCTTCTGCTACTTAACTCTGTAGGTGGTTAACTCTATCTAGCCAAGCCGGCATTGCTCTTCCTCAGATAAGTCTGAGGCTCACCCTAGGACTTTTGAATTGGCTGTTGTCTCTGTCTGTAATGTTTTTACTCCACAATGCTTTTGGATTTTCCTCAGAGGTTGATTTTCTCATTGATATCATTAATGGTTATTCTAAAATTCAATCTCAACTTTGTCCATCACCATTGTCTGCTTTAGCTTTTTCCTCGAACTTATTACTCCCTAGAATATTACCTGTTTTATATTGTATATGTCCCTTTTTCTCAGGATAGTATCAGCTCCATGAAGAAGATAAGCCATTGGTTTTGCTTACTGTTCTAGCTACAGTGTCTGTAAGCATGCCCGTCACATAGTAGGTGCATGCTGAGTATTTGTTGAATGAACCAAGCAACAGAGGAGAAGCTAGATCATTTTAACCTCAACAACCAAGAACAAGAGAGTTTCAGGTCCTTCAAGCAGATACAATTACAAAGCAGGACTATCTAGGCCTGTCGGATAGGCAGTGTCATGCAGGAGCTCCTCTCTGCAGTAACAGTTATTCACTACAAGGACAAGCGAGATACTAGGCATTGTAACTTCTGTGACTATCCTCTAAAAGCCAGAAGAAGAAGTAAAACATCCCCGTGAACAATTGTGGTACAAGGCAGGTGTTGGTGGTTGGCAACTCGGAGGATGTGCAGTAAGAAAGTAGTTAATTTCAAGGTTACTCAGACACACTGGAGTGGAAAGACCATGATCAGGTTTGTTAGCGAGATTATGCCTAAGCTCAGCGCTTGGTGTAATGCCCGGCAACAAATGTGTCAGTGTGTCTTCAGATCTCTGCTCCTGAAGGTGCTTTACAAGCAGAATGAGGGGTGTCTTAGAATTGGCACAGACTTTTTGGTTACATACGTTTCCTTATTGCATGAATTTTGGAAACTGAGCAATGTCAAAAATACCAAGATGTTGAAATTCATTAATTTTCCTTTCAGTTAGATAACATCTTATGGTATATTTTGTCTTGTACTTATTTTATCAAGGTTATTTCTCTTTGTCAATAAACACTCTAAACATGATTTCAGATTCCTCTAAAACCTATCGCTTTATATACATTATATATTTTCCAGTTGTTAGATGTTTATACCATTTTCATATGCAAACTCCTAAGAAATACTGTATCATTTCCTATAATTTCTTTAAGATAGATTTTACAAAATTGATTATTGATCAAAGGCATAATTGTATTTAAATAAAAATGTATATTGCTGTGTAATGTACATCTTCTAAAAAGGCTATGTCAGGTAGCAAGAGGATGACTAAGTTGGTAAGGATAGACTTTTCATCAGCTACACAATTAGAAAAATATACATACTTCACTCTGGGTTGTTTCCTGATGACCTAGTTAGTATCTAACATCCTAGATTCCAACAACAGCTTAATTTAATTGTCATAAAGAAGAACTTGGACCAACATATTTGCTGATTGGGAGATCTGATTCCTTCACATGGTTGAAACTTATCACTAGAAGAATTTCTCTTGTCTGCCATTCTGAACTGACAATTTTTGTGGCTAGCGCTCTATTGTGCTTGGAAACCCTTTAAAGAGATGGTCCGACCTAAGGACACTGCACTCTGGTGCTGCCTCTAAGGGTAAGCATGCTTTGGAAACCTCAGAGTGTCAAAGGAAGCCAGATGTTATATTATGGGCCAAAGGTCTTCTCATTTCTAAAAGCATTCACTAACATCAAGCCATTAACCTTCAGGCCATCACTTTGAGGCAGGGACATCTAGTTAGGAAAAATTAACTAATTGTTACAGGTCCTTTTATAAAAAATATGCTATTTAAATTTTACACACCAAATCACAAAAGGCAGGGAAATATTATTGTCTCTGTTTTATACATTGGGGAACTGAGTCATGGTGAACTGAGTCATGGGTATTAAGTAATTGCCAAGTGGGGACACTGTAACTAAAGGTGCAGATGCATTTATAATTAGCACTCAGCCTTCCTCTTGTCTACCATCTGTGCTGAGACCGAGGTCAGATATAGACATCTGCATACACCTACATAATTCTGAAACCATGAAGAGCACAACTCAAAAGAGACAAATGAGACCGTGTCAAACTGGAAAGCATCTGCCTGCACAACCAGAGAGCTCCCGCATGGAGCAGGAGAAGATGCTTGTGAGGGAAAACTCAGATAAGCTGTTAATATGCAAACTATGCAAGGGATGTAGAGACCCCAATAGCAAGACCGCCTAAGAACAGACAAGCCCTTGAACAAACATATTCCAAAAGAAATCATATAAATGAATAATAGACACATGGGGAAAGTCTCAATACCACTAGTCACTAGATTAATGTAAATTCAAGCATGGAGATACTACCTCCCACGTGTTTAAACAGCCATTATCAAATGAAGACCAAATATAACAAGTGCATGTGAGCATGCCAACACGAGGGGGCACAGGGACGTGGTCAGTGGGAACAGGGCACTGAAGGAACATGGAGTCTGGCGTGAAGGCTCCTCAAAATGTCAGAAACACAGCCTTTCAGATCCAGCAATCCTGCCTCTGGCTCCATGTCCAAAGGAATTGAAAGTAGTATGTTCAAGAAATGTGTTCATACTAATGACAGTCAAGAAATAGAAACAACTTAAGGAGAAGGTGAATACATAAAGAAATTGGTGAGTGTGTGTGTGTGTAAAAATGGGATATTATTTTGCTTTTTAAAAAAAGCACCAATTTTAGAGAACAAACATACAACCTAGGAAAAAGTATTCTAGGAGTTGTCAAGAGAAAGGCCTAGTCTTCCATAGGCTCCCCAGTGGGTCCCATGACTCACTCTTGATAGACATATATACTCTATCTTCTTTCAAGGACCGGTCACTAGGTCTGTTGTCACCTCACTGAACGACACAGACAGAAATCCTGCATATTTAAGCTAATGTGAAGAATTCTGACCGAGAAGGATGAAGGGGCGTTTGCAGACTTCCCTGTCAATCTTTGCTATGCTGTTAAGATGGCAACACTGGAGATTTACGTTGCTGAACGTCACCTTCACAAGTTCAGTGTCTATTGCGATCATTCTACTGATTTCAGTGCCCACCCAAGAACACAGGGTGCACATAGAATGACTTCTTCTTTAGCTATAGTGCAAAGGTTCTTTGTTCCACCACACTTTTGTTTTTATTGTGGAAACAGCTACTTCACTACTATTGAGCTTCCCATCCTGTGCTTGCTCCTGCCTTTCCTCGTCAGCTGAAAGGCTCCAAGAGACAGAACTCATCTCTCTCCTCCTTTCTTCCATGTCTCTCCTCGCTATCCCTGATTTCTTCCCATTCTTTCCAACTTCTTTCTCATACACCTTCCTTCTTTTTTTTTCATTTCTTTCTTTTTAATGCAAGTTTAAAACCCTACTTTAAAATGTAGAAGGAAGAACAGACCCGGAGACACCTGCCATTGCAAAGGTTGCTTATTGCTCACAGTTTCCCGGAGAAAGGTATATGCCATGTCCCACGGGTTCTGTGGGCACACACAGAGCTTGTCAGAAGTCAGGAGGAGCAAAGGAGACCCATGGGTCAGGTCCTGACTTGTGCTCGGTGCAGAGGAGAAGGATGCGTTGAGGAAGTAAGCTGAGGCTGGTCCAGGTTCAACAGTTTCTAGGGCTCAGCTGCGGGGCTAGTCCCCGCTGTCCAGCTCCTAGCCTTGGCATGATTGAGGGCAGGACGATAATCAAGATCGGGATATGGAAAAAATTCATGTAGTTATGAATTGAGAATCTGATACATACAAAAAACTTGTTGCAGAGAGGGAATTACTCACGTCTAGGAATTAGCTAACCACACTAGCCTACCTGGGCTCTAAAGGTCCTAAGATATCAAATCATCATGAGATGTTGGGGGAATAGGAAACATGTCAGACAGACCCTCTGCTTTTCATCATATTCATATTAGCTTCATATTAGCTTCAGTCAGTACAGAGCTGTGCTCCACACATCGCTCATTTAGAACCCAGAACCCAGAAGGCATAGCCTTCAAACAAAATAGCTCACTAACATGTTTTAAAGAAAAATTTAGTTCAGGAAGTATTAATTCAGTGCTATGAGATTTGAACTTGTATTCCACTAAGCAAAAGATGTGAAGACCAAGGAAAAAAACCAATGACGGACCCCCTGGGAAACAAAAGGGCCTGGCACCTGGTGCTTCTGGCTGAAGGAGAAGAGAGATTTCCAGCTTGATGGGTCTCGAGAGTTCAGATGGATTTTAGTTTTTTTCTTTTACAAGAACAGGTGTGCAGGGCCAGGTGCCCAGTGAACAACAATGGAGCTTTACGACCTTACCCTCCTCCGTCGCCAACAACAGTCTCAGGACATTTATGACCCAGCACCATTTTGGGGTGAGAACACAAGCATATAATTAAACAAAGCCGGAGGTCTGGATTTTCAGTCTGTCGAATAATCCTTGAAAATGTTCATCCAATTCGAGGCTGAATGTATCTGTGTCCGCTTTCTACTCACAGAAGACGAATAATGAATGGATAAAGCTGAATCCATGGAGAAAATAAAATTTATTCAGTTTTCCTGTATAACTATAACACACTGATTAGATGTCTGTTTACTTAGTGCATATTTTTTTTTTTAAATTACAGCTCAAAAGAATCCAGGAGAGACTGTCCATAATGGGAATACCAGCTGCTTTAAAAGGGATTAAAGAAAAGAAGCAGGCTTCCTAGGAAATAAAGGTTTACCAGAGAGCAGGGTGGCTAATTTTAGCGAAGCTTCACATAACCCTTCCTCTGAAGTTATTACAAAATAAACCGTCACACCCAGTGTTGCTCCGTGAGACCGAATTTCCCCAGTTAGACTGCATGGTGCTCACAAAGGCGAGAAAGGGTATTGGAACCAAAAGGAGACGGGCACACTGTGGCTCTCTGCACTTACACTCTACTGTTAGGTCCCAGACCGGCTGTGTCAGACAGCTGCTGTTTTCAGGTTACAGGTGACGAACCGCGGGGTCAAAGGTTTACATGACAACCCAAGGACAGTGTAAATGGCTTCATTGTAATTGGTTGACCTGGGATTCAAGTTCATGACTTACTCTTGATGTGTATCCTGTTCTTTCACATGGTTCTACCTCTTTGTCCACTCTAGATGATGCAGGATTTCGTGTGCTGGGATATATTGGGTTGGGTTTCAAAATCCAAAGTCATTCCGAAGTTACATGAATTTATTTATTTTCTGTAACAGAGTTTGGATTTTAGACATAGGAGCAAAAAGTGGAGTTGGCTAGGTAGAGCTGAGTCTACTGTGAGCTGATTCTCCTTTCCTGCTCCTGATGGAAAGATTCCGTCAGAGATCCTCTTTTCCTCTTTTCTGTCTGGAGCTTCTCTGTCTAGGACGCACCCCTAGTCTAGCTGTCAGGAGACGTGGCTGTCCCTTTATCCATCATAGGGAGAAGAAGGAGAAAGGAGATAGGACAGGGGCTCCGTTGTCTGCCTTTGTGAACACACCATTCTCATCTCTGTTAGGTGTGATAGCCATGATGTTACCTCTCATCCTTACCTATTGTCTCAGTTAGGGTTTCTACTGCTCTGAAGAGACACCATGGCCACTGCAATTCTTCTAAATCAAAATATTCAATTGGGGTGGCTTATGTTTTCAGAAGTTTAGTCCATTATCATCCCGGTGCAACATAGTGGCATGCAGGCAGATGCCGTGCTGGAGAAGGAACAGACTCCTATATTTTGACCCACTGCCAACAGGAAGAGGTCTGAGACACTGGGCGTGGCTTGAGCATATATGGGATCTCACAGTCCATTCCCACCATGACACACTTCCTCCATCAAATCCACTTCTCCGAGTAGTGCCACTCCCTATGAGCTTATGGGGGACAATTACTTCCAAATTACCACATCTATCTTCTTGGACAGATCCCCATTTGATTAAAAACCCTTAGTTATTCCATTGTATTCACAAAGGTGAGACACACATTTACTCCCAATTGGAAAGTGTGTTTAGTTGAAAGCATCACCTCAGCCCCTAATATCCTTATCCAAAAAATCTGGGATGTCTGGTTGGAAGTGTCACCCCAGCCCCCTGAAACCCTTTGATTCAAGGAGTCTGGGATGTTTGGCTAGAAGCTTCACTCCAGCCCGTTGGCTTCCATTCTAAAATGTTTTGGGTGGAACTTTCCACCCCAAGTCCCCTCCCCTGGGAGTTGACTCTCCCACCTCCGAGAAAGCCTGCCAAATGGTGACCCCCTCCTTAGGGAGAGTCAAGACCACTTCCACAGGCTATTTAAACTGCCCCCCAAAGAATGAACATGTGGTCTTCTTGGTTCTCCTTCCCCCTCTCTGTGTTTTCCTATAGGGCCATCTGCAAGTGCTGGCGTCCATTAAACCTGAACTTTTTCTAATTCAGTTTGATTTGGTCTGATTTGGATTATTGCATCGGTGGAGAGGGTTTGTCGGGCAGGAAAAACTTGACACAGTGGTCAGTGACTTCTTCTCTCAGCATAGTCTGTGTGTGTTAACATAGTGTGTGTGTGTTAACATAGTCTGTGTGTGTTAACATAGTCTGTGTGTGTTAACATAGTCTGTGTGTGTTAACAGCTCTGAAGGGAATGGTATCCCAACAGAAGTGTTACAGCTCCGTCCTGCAGGGGATGGGAAGGAGATGGATTCCCCAGCAAAGGGTTACAGTCCTTATTCTGGGAAAAGTTTCCCTAATGCATCAAGGAAGGGTTTCCCCTGCAAGGTTGTTACAATTCTGCTCCCCTCCAAGGATAGGTTATAGCTCTGCTCAGCTTCCCTAGGGTGTAACAATTCTGTTCTAGCAAGGGAAAGTTTCTCCAACCAAAGTGTTAGAACTCTGCTTTGCTCTGGCAAAAGTTGCCACAGCTCTGCTCTGTTAAAGGAGATTCCCCCAAAGAAATGTAGCAGTTGGCATTATCCTTTAGTGAGAAAGCCCTCACAGCTCTCCTCTGCTCCACTCCAGGAAAAGAAAGTCAAGAAAGCAAATCATGCTCAAGAAATTTATTGGGAGAGAGGAATCCAGGAGAGTGACTGTCTCTGACAGGGTGGGAAAAGACAACCCAAACAGAACAGATACAGGGTTTAAATAGGATTTCTAAGAGGTGGAGGTTTCCAAGATGGAGATTTTCAGGCTGTAGATTCGTAGACTTTCAATTCCTGAGCTTGAGGCAAGCTTAGAGATTGGTTGAATTTTGTTCTCTGTGATTGACTGGTTTTGTGCTCTGGGATGGGTTGTTTTTGTGCTTAGGGATTGATTAAATTTCCATTCCTTAATTGGTTAGAAGCAGGGCCTGTTTCTTTGGCTCTGGTCTCAGGGCCAGGGTTTTCTTTCACTGGCCCTTTTTGCTCTACACAGTCTCTTCTTTGGAAATGACTCTGTGAGGCAAGGGAAAGGTCAGAGAAACCTTTCTTTCTGAAACACCTGATAATTTGTTTTTCTTAGGGAAAAATATGTCTTGGACACATTTTCTTTGCTATGTCAAGATTATTAAATTTGATAGGAAAAGATTTAGCACAGAAAAGTAGTTTTTATCTATTTCTTTTTCTTTCTGATCTCCAAAAGCCTTGAAGGTTCCTGTTACAAGCCATACTTATTGACTGATGAACTCAGTATTGTCAACTTTTGGGTATAGACCAGTGACCTGAGTTAACTACTAATCCAGATAGATGGTTTTGATTCTGGCATGTTTAAGATGTAGATAACACTTTCCTTTATGATTGTTGAGAATAGTTGTCCATAGCTATTAAAGTTGTTGGGTTCTTCTTTGGAGAGGGACCATGGGAGATGGCAAATAAGAAGACCAGTCTTTATTATGTTGTTTAGAGATAGTAAACCTTCATTTCTTCCCTTCAGTGGAGATTCACTCCTCATCCACCCATCTATAACAGAAGGAACAAACCCTCTCAGTGTTCCTTTTGATGCTGATCATATGACGCTCAGCGTGAGTCTTCTGTCAGGATCTCTGTTGTACACAGCTGTTCTTGATTATGCATGAACTCCCATTGATCTTGAATTTAGAGGAAAAAGAGCTTTTCTAACATGCTTTAGAAGTAGCTCTCTTAAGCCTAATGGCAGATCACCAACCTTAAAGGTCAAAGGCAACATCACAATGTGTGGCTTGAGCCTTGTGAGACTTCACTGTGGCAAACATACCTAATGCTGTTCTGAGTAAAACCACAGAGACCCTTGTAAGGGATGGCTGCTGAGATTGAAGCCCTGAGAGAAGGTACGGTTTGTTGTCCAAACAAAAACTGAAGGCAATTTTATCAAGTGGACCAAAGGGATACAGAACTTGTAAGGGGAGACTGCTCATTTCTTTCTCGACTGCTCAGAGTGAAATAATCACACAAAACTGTGTTAGTTACAACACTGTTTGGCCAATGGCTTAGGCATATTTCTAGCTAGCACTTACATCTTAAATTAACCCATTTCTATTAATCTATGTATCACTATGAGGCTGTGGCCTACTGGTAAGTTTTCAGTGTCCTTCTCAGTTGATTTCTGAATGGATACTTCTATCTTTTCCACTGGATAAATCCTTAGGCTGTGCACACCAAGTTCATGTGTAAGAATTTGGATGTTAGCACATTGTGCTGACTGATGACATGACATTGGGGAGAATGCTCAGAGCTATTGTTTTGTATTCTTATATGAAAATAATTTGGTATAAGACATGGAAATTGGGAGCAGGAGCCTGGAGTGCCTCATACTCTTGGCTTTGGGGCCATCTCAATTTTCCTAAATTGCAAACCCAAGATGAAAGATGGTGGACCCCAGTTTCAGTAAAGAAAACTCCTGTCACACAGAACAGGCTACACCCTGCTGGGAAGTTGGATCTGACAATACTTACTTAAAACCATTCTTAATGGTTTTAGCTCTGTATGTCAAAGGATTCAGGGCTGAAATCATGAAACCCAGAGAAGCAGGTGTTCTGAATGCTAATCTAGGATGTAATTATAGTCTCTGAAGAAATCTATGAGGTGCAGTTAATTAAGAGACTACCTGGTTAATCATGGGGTGATTTATTAAAAATTAAAAATAGACTGACAAGCTATTAAAAAAATACTCCTATTTCTAAACTCTGTATTTTGGCTAAACATAAGGCTGAGATATGTTTACTGCTTTGATTAAAAATGTAAACAACTTAGTCACTTTTTAAGATGCTATATAATTAGCTCACTTTTTAGGATATTATATCTCATTATTGACGTAATCTGTAGGTTGTTTCTGAGGTTCCCAAACCCACAGTAAGCACAGATTATAGGGATAAGTGGAAGGGCAGCCCTTGAAATTCCACTTGGATTAACAGATTTAAAATTTAGAATAAAACAAAAATCGAGCCTCCTACTCTCGATAATAGTGAGAACTTTGGATTTTCATATCTAAATTACTGTAATCTTTATGTGTCTACCAGTAAGTTAGTCATTTCTTTGATTTTTTCCAGTTTCCACAAATAACTCACCCACAGCTCTATAATTATGAAGATTTTCATGGGTGCTGGTGTGGCAAGTTAGAGCAAGAGTCATTTAGAGAGGAGGTATGGTGGGGACAAGGATCACTGATAAGGAAAAATGAAAGATGAAAGTTGGAAAGAGCTTTAATGGCATCACAGTGTACCTTTTATTTATTTATTTTTATTTATTTATTTTATTTATTTTTTTTACAGTGTACCTTTTTTATACAAATAATAAAACTGAAGCCCAGTGAGTGATGGAGGAGGGTCATCTGTCTATGTGTTACTTTCATTGGTTAATAAAGAAACTGCCTTGGCCCTTTAATAGGACAGAAAATTAGGTAGGCGGAATAGATAGAACAGAATTGTGGGAGAAAGAAAGCAGAGTCAGGCAGATGCCTCAGGCAGTCGCCATAGCTCTCCTCTCCGAGATGGATGCAGCTTAATATCTTTCCTGGTAAGCAACCACCTCATGGTGCTGCACAGATTACTAAATATGGGTTAAAGCAAGATGTAAGAGTTAGCCAATAAGAGACTACAGATAATGGGGCTATGCAGTGTTTAAAAGAATACAACTTGTGTGTTGTTATTTCGGGTGTAAAGCTAGCTGGGTGGCTGGACGCAGACCATCCTTCCTTCTACAAGTGAGGTCAAGAGACTGTTAGGGTCTGAAGGTGCATTCTTCCCACATTCACGCTCTTAAATTTAATGGCCAGTGGGATAGTATTTAGATCTGGGGCCTTTAAGATGTGAGTAATGGGATTAGAGCCCTTGTGGCTGGGATTCCAGCCTTTGGAAAGGACTTTGAGGGAAGGGGCTCATTCTCTGCTGCCCACTTAACCAAGCACAGACACAGCTTGAATGAAGAGCAGCCCTTCCCAGACAGTGCGTCCACCTGAAACTTCACTTTGATCTGCAGCCTCTAGAGCGAAGGAAAAATAAATTCCTGTTTATTAATTATCCAGCTTTCTCATGGTAGTATAAATAGACCAAAATAATCCCAATTTAGATTATTAAATTCATGCCAAGATCTGATCAAAATCAGTAGGTTGGCATATCTGTAAGAAAGGCACAGCCCTTGGCTTTCAAGAGGAAGGAGAGGATGACCATGTTCAGCCCAAGAGGCTACAGGTTACCTACAGAAACCATTTGATCTGCTCCATTGATGGCATTGGACTGATGCGGAACTTCCACTTTGGGGTTTTAGATTTTTTTTCTACCCTTCTGTGAAGTGAGACACAGGAGAGAAAGAGTCATATGACAGAGGCAGGGATTGGGGGTGTTGTTGTTGTATTTTCTTTGCAGACCGTAAGAACAGTAGCTGACCTGCTTTTACATAGTCACAGCATGGTAGGGTAGGCAGTCAAATGGTTACTGCCTTATTACAGAGCTAGCAGCTGACTAGGATTGAGAGAAGGAAAAACCAAGATTCTGATCTGAATAGCATGAGATGGGAGGCTTGTAATAGCGAAGGTATGAGTTCATCTGGGGCAGAAACATGCGAATGGGAGGGCTGATGAGTTCTGAAATGTGTACTAAGAGCATGAATGCTTAAACCCCGAGTGTGCATGTTTCTGATGCTAAGCAGCAGGGGGCTTGAGCGCCAGGATCTCCTTATTTATAGGAACAACATCACTGAGGCTGAAGAAAGACTAATGAGCATCTCGGTGCTGAGTCACGGGTCTTATTCTTTGCGTATAATTGTTAGCTCCAGAAAAGTAGCCCATATGCAGTCTGCAGTTGGCTTTTCTGTAAGTGACCCAGCACTGTGACAGCCCTTATAGTTTGTGACTGAAAATCAGTAAATAAAGGTTATAATTATTATTTTTATTTTAGAAACCATATCTTCCAATCCCGTTAACGAGGACCGATTGCAGAGAGGCAGGAAGACTGTGGTGTGTAAGTACTGCCCCCCACCTCCATCTTTTCCACCCCTGTCCCTTACCCATGTTCCCTCACCCCAGTCTGTCCCCCCTTGCTCATTCCCTAGCAATGCCACTCTTTAACACCATCCGTGGAAGAAGAGTCTGCTAGTAGGTCCATTTCCCCAGGGGGAGAGATGAAACCCTTAGGAGTGAGAAAGGTCTATGTGACTGAAACTCACTTCCTCTGTGGGCAGTTTTATTCTATTTTGATTTGACAGGCATCTTTCTCATCCAGCAGGCTGGAAGGACTTATGAATTTAGAAAACGAAGAACAAAGTTAGAACAAAAAAGTAGAGAATGTTTTTAATGTGCACATTTATTTGTTATTTGTTTCATTGGCCTGCTTGTTTGTGAGATAGGACCTTTTTATGTAGCCCAGAGTAGCCTTAAACTCATGGCAATCTACCTGCCTCAGCCTCTGGGGTTAGAGGCACATGCCATTATGCCTGGATATATTTTGATTTATATCACTTACTATAGCAATAAAAAATGTACATAAGAGGAATTACCCAGCTAGAGTTTTTACTAAGCAAATATAAAGTCACCGCCATGTTTACTGTTTCTTTTTCTTTTTATGTTAATTTCCAGGATAGCATACAAACTCATGGAATTCACCATGGCATTTCTCTTCATATGCATCATTATACTTTGTTCTCATGTTTATTGTTATATGTTTTTAAAAAATAGGAAGGCAAGCTTGTCTCTGAGTAGCAAGATATTCCCTCCTCCCCACTCCTCCTTTTCCTGGTCTCTTTACCTTGCTTTCCTTTCTCTCTCTCTGAAATTAAAGACTTTAAGACAGAATATTTAAATGGCCACACATTGTTTCACCAGACAGAATTGTGTCAGATAAGCGTCTGCTTTAAATGCAGAAAAGTGTTTTCCATCCTCGGTGCTCCAGGCCTTACACAGAAGGTAATGCATTGCCTTTCTGTCAGCCGTCAGCATCTCTGTGCTTCATTGCCTCTTGCCCTTGGGTTGAATAATTAATTTAATGCCAATCTCCAGCCCTCCCTCTTCCTTCCCTTCCACTCTTCCCCTTCATCACTTGTGCTGATACTTTGTTTGTGCTATAACAAATAAAGCTTGCCTGAGGATCAGAGTGAGCCACACTCGTTAGCCATAGAAGCGAGGAAGTGGAGGCACACTCCTTCAATCCCAGCACTTGGGAGACAGAGGCAGACTGGTCTCTATGAGTTCAAGACCACCCTGGGTTAACACTAGACTGGTTCGGACTCAAAGAGAAACAGAGCCAGTTAGTGGTGGCTCATACCTTTAATCTCAGTACTTGGAAGTCACAGGCCTTTAATCCCAACATTAGGGAGGTGGAGACAGGAAGGAATATGCCTGGGCAGAGAGAGGAATATAAGGCGGGAGGAGACAGAAGCTCAGGGATTCACTTTGAGGACTTGTAGAGACAGGCTCTGCCCCTTTCTGAGGATTTTGTAGAAGTAAGAACTAGTGACTGGCTCTCTGCTTCTCTGATCTTTCAGCTTTCATCCCCTAATACTGGACTCCGTTTTTTTTTTTTTATGATTAAGACCAATTAGAATCCACACTACAGGCATTCCTTCCATTTTTTCTCCCTCTGTACCTCTTCTGCCATCATCCCTTTCTCTCTTAATGAACAAACCTATCATGTCCCAGGCAACTGAGCACCATTAGTAACCATCACATCTTCTTGCATAACGAACAGACACATGCAAGACTCATGAAAAATCAAATCTTGTTAAACAGCGTGATTCCTACACAGTCCTCACTCCCTCCAGTTCACTTTTCACTCCTTCCTGACTGAAATGGCTCTCTCTCAGGTCATATGTCCTCTTTGAGGTCCAATAGAGAGAGCACTGTTCATCCTTCCCTTTGCTTGACTTTTCGGCAGATTCCCCAGCAGCCAGTCTCTCTGTTCCTGGAACAATCTTGCCCTTTGTCTTCTGAGACCGAGTGGTTCTCATTTTCCTCCTCCTCCACTTTCCAGACTCTGTTTGTTGGCTCATTTTCTTCATCTAGCCCTCAAGCTCCAGAGTCCCTTAAGACTTTTTTCTAAAATCCATCCTCTTTCCATCTTCAGCTTCCGATTGTTGCAATTATGACCTGTATGCCCACGATTCAAATAAGGCTAAGTAAAAAGACCCACACATCTGGCTTGCTTGACATCCTCCCCTGGATTTCTTCCAAGCACTCCCAATACAACATGCCCAAACCTAATTTATGGTTTCTTTGTGACCTCCTTTGGTGTCTGCTCCAACAGATAATGAAGTCAGTCTTCATGTTTGTAAGCCCCAAATCTAGACATTATTCTTGGCCCAACCTGATCCTGTCCCTGGTCTGTCTTGTCATCATTGTTTCGAGGCTCTCATCACCTTCCATGTGGAAGGAGGCAGCCCCTGCTAGGAGAGCTTCCAAACCCTCCCTTGCTCCCTGTCATCTGCCATCCCCATGACAACCTCGGTAAACTGCGAAAAATGTGAGTGTTGCCATCAACTTCCTGTCTCAGACCCTTGGTGATGACATACCACTTACTTACCTAGAGTCCCAGAATGCACCTCTCTTCCTCCTCACAGTACCTCCTTCTCTGCTTGCTATTTGAATTGACTTCTCTTCAACCATCAGAAAGGTCCGCAGCACTGTAACCATTCTGAAGAGACCTCTCTCTGCTGGGGATACTGCATGTGCTCCTGAATCCTGTTCCTTACCTATGGGGAATTCACCAGAGTTCACAAATCCATATGGAATTATTTGGCACCCTGTATTTTCCTCTCTAGACCACAAGCCATGTGATCAAACTCACCCAAACCATTTCTGTTCTGTCTGTTATTATACTTGGCACTATATGACATATACGGCACACAATTGATGCTTAATATTGTTGAACCAAAGGAGGGGCTGTTTCCTGTTCCTATTTGTGAGTTATGCAAGAGAAAACAAGCTGTTTATTATACTGCAGAGTCTGTATATACAAACAAATTTGTAAACCTCGAGCTTGTTGGGACACGTGCTGAAGTTGGACGTGGTGGCACATGCCTTTAATCCCAGCACTCGGGAGGCAGAGGCAGGCGGATCTCTGTGAGTTTGAGACCAGACTAATTTACAAAGAGAGTTTCAGGTCAGCTATGACTGTTACACAGGGAAACTCTGTCTAAAAAAAAATAATAATAAACGAATAAATAAAAGAAATGTGCTGATATCCTTACTTCATGAAGCAACCTATGGGAACCTAGGTAGCTTCTACACTAAAATTTTTCTCTGAGACCCAGGGCACTGACTATAACTTGTGCTCTGTGTTTTTGCCAACGACTGCAGTGTGAGTGAAGGGACTCTGGAGGATTGATGGGGGTACAGGCATGACAACGGTGTTCTCTATAGTGTAAGAGCCATCTTCGCAGAGATGCCAGTGGTGATCTCAGAAAAGGAACTTGCTGGAGCTGGCGGTTGTGGGAGGCCGAATTGTTGCCGCCAGCAGAAAAGAACAGGTGGCTATTTAAAAAGCACTCCACAATTACGCCGTCACCCAGGCTGAAACGAACCTGTGCAAACTCCAGATTTTGGATCGTATTTCCAGAGAAGTCAAAGACTACAAGTCAGAATCTGCAGGTGTTTCCTTTCAGATTTTTGCCTTCAGGAAGAAACGAAAAGTAAATAAAAATTATGGCCATCTCACGGCACCAGAAAAACATGTATGTATTTTTAGGTTGTTGCATTTTTAGTAAAAAAACTATATGAGATACCAGCAAGAACAAAAACTGTTTTATAAGAGAACTCTCCTTCCTGCATTCCTGGCTTATTTTAATAGCTGTCTGTAATGTACATTTAAGATTCAGGATTCTAATTCTTGTAACAGAAGTTCACTGAAGGGGGAATAGACTCCGGTATTTCAGATAGATCTGCCATAACTAGACTTGAAATTCAGTATGCTTCTTTTCTCTGTAAGAGATCTGTTTTATTCTGTTTATTTTGTTTTACTCAGGCCATGAGGAAATGAGGTATATAAGTTAATTATTTTAATCCCAATAAAATAATAATGAACTGGAACCACATGATGCCTGCCCCGACTGTCAGTTATTTAAGTAGAATATAAACTAGATGCTTTTTGCAAGCTGTAAATGAATAACCTAAGTTGTTGCTCATGGAATTCGATTATTTAAAAAAAAATCACACTATCCAAGAGAATATCTGAGTAAGACACAAAATCCCATTTATACTTTCTCAGAAGGCTTGTGCACGTTACTGCGACCTTGAAGGTGTAAAACAGTTGCTGACACACAGAGAAATCTATGCTACAGTATTTCCCATGTTACTTCTCAAGTTTTCGTCTTCACAAGCCCCAGGTTTGCTGACAAATCACCTGAGGTGCTGGAGAATGCCTGCAAGACACCATTGTCTTTTGGCAAAGTGGATGCTTAGGAGGGAAGAGCTAGAGCCCCGCCTAAGACACACCATTGATTGTTGTTTCAGGTGTGAAATGAACCCATGTCAACAAGAAGCTCAGAATGTGAACCTTACTTTCTAAAAGGGTATTTGCACATGCAACCAAGTTATAATAAAGTCACAATGTGTTACAGAAAGCACTCACCCCAGAAGCTGACGTGTCTGTGAGAGAAACCACCCATGATTCAGACCCAGTCAGTGGCCCAGAGAAAGCCAGATTGAGGGGGCAGAGACCGGCATGATTCAGCTCTGAGCTAAATGCTGTTGTTTGGGTATATTTTCCCCTCCAAAGATTCCTATGTTGGAGGTCTGGATCTCAGTGTGTGTGGGGATGTGTGAGGTTACATGTGTCATGGTTCTCTAGAGGAATAGAACCCATGGACAGATGTGTGTGTTTGTGTGATATGGACACACACACACATATACATATATGTATGTATGTAACAAAGGGGATTATTAGGTTGGCTTACACAATATGATCTGAGTAGTTCAACAATGGCGATTTCACACTGGAAAGTCTGAAAACCAGGAAGCAGAGAGGGAGGGAAGACAATACAGAGGGAGGGGGGAGAGAAAGAAGGATAAATGAGACTAAGGATGTTTGAAAATGTCATAGGAAAACATATTAACTTAAAATGCATATTATATATATAAATATGTGTATATATGCATGTATATGTTTTTAAAAAGTAAAGCTATGTCACTTGGGATGATTATTATTCCCGCAAGAACCACAGACTAGTTTAAAAAAATCCTCAGTGCCATGTATGGAAACCCTCCTTTTGAGTTGCTGGTCAGGGGAATCCATGAGAATCACAAAACAACAGAGGATCTTGCTATGGCCCCTGGTTACCCCCCAGAATTTGAAGGTAAAATGCCATATGCACCAGAGATAGGACTTGAAGAAATTCATCAAAGTCTGACCTGGGAGGAGCCTTCCTAAGGACTGGTTCTCATAGTATAGGAAAGTCTTATGCAAGCTGCCAAAGGAGAAAAGCAAAATCAGTAGTCCTACCCATTTACAAAGCACAATAGCAACCAGCACAAGACATCCCTAAAGGCACACCAGTGACACAACATCTTGGAGACAATCAGGAGCCACCTTAAGGACTTAAGGACTTAAGACTTAAGGACTGCTCAGTAGGAGGGAATTCATGCTTCAACTGTAAATGTAGTCAACTATCTGTACCTGGTGAGGTATCCATACCTGGAGAGGACAGCCTACTACTGCCACTGTCGGACACCAATATGGTTTCTGACAACATTCTATATACCTACACTCATAGGTAAGTATAGTGTTTACCCTTCGTCAAAGAAACTTCTTATAGCAGCTGGAGACTGCTATGGAAATCACAACTGGTTAGGATGCTCGAGTTGCCTGTGAGTAGCATCACAGACCCTACAGCAAAGGCTCACGGAACAACATGGAAGAGAGAACAGAAAGACCTCCAAGAGCTAGAGGACC
This sequence comes from Arvicola amphibius, assembly GCF_903992535.2. NCBI lineage: Eukaryota > Metazoa > Chordata > Mammalia > Rodentia > Cricetidae > Arvicola > Arvicola amphibius. The sequence goes on from NC_052055.2 coordinate 52,142,190, forward strand.
AGGATGTCTACTGAGAGATGGTGTCTCTTATATACGAGAGGAAAGCCGCGCTAACGAATTATCAACGATACGGCTGCCTAAAGAAGATCTGAACAGTAACAACATTAGTTGACACGCTGATGCTGACAAGGAAATTCTCTTAAAGTCCCACCTCTAGATAAAGAGCTATGGCTGTTAATGGATGCTGAGAGGGGGAGAATCAGTCTTTTCCAGGGATGAGCTCCAGACAGGTTTCCCAATCCTAAGTGATGAGCCCTAAACACAGATACATACAAGCAACACTAAATGAACTTGGAAGGGTCTTTATAAATTTATACACAGACACACACACGCACATGCATGCCACAAGCCATATTCATTAATTACGCTTGTTAAATACATATACGTACAAATACATATGCATAAATAAGTATATATATATTTAGCAATAGTAATTAATGAATAGGAGACTTGTGAATTTGAGAGGGAGTGGGAGAAGACAGGAGGAATTGATGGTGGAAAAGAAGAGGTGGAGATGACATAAATACAGTATTCATGTATGAAACCCACAAAATTACATTAAAAAAGAGGTGAGGCTGAGTGGGAGGGCCTTAGGTCCTTGGAGGGGACCTTGGGCTCTTGGAAGGGATTAGGGAACCCCAATCCTCCCGACTTCCTGTTTTAAAACATCTGCTTTTGTCATTACTGCTCTGCCCAAATGAGGGACATCCTAGGTGACCCTCTTCATGCTGTTTGGGTTCCAGCCTCCATTAGCTGTTTCTTCCCACTCAACGCTGATCACTTCTTCACCAATATCCTGTGCTCTTCCCATCATTTCTTGGATGGCGCTTGGGCTGAATTTACCGGCATCCCACCCTAATTGATTCTAACGACGTTTCTCAGTCTTTGCACTGTGTTATTCTCCATAGCTCTTAGCTGCCTTCTGAGCTGGGGTTCTTCATTCGTTTCCTTCCTGCCTTCCAGATCATGTGATCTCAGTGCACATCTCCAACTCGTCCCTTCAATATTGGCACTTGTCCGGATGCTGCCACGAATCTTCTTTTGTTTCTCTGAGCTGAGTTCGGTCAGGTTCACACACATCTATTTCCTATGTTCTGTGAATCTGCCAGGTTTCTATGGCAGATTTTTCTTCAAGCTAAAAGAGATTTTTTTAAATTAAATGTCTCAAAATTAGTATATTCCAAATGAAAAAAAAATCAGCATTTTTCTCTCTTGTATCTGCTCCTCCTTGTCTGTCTCTCTCTGCTCTAGTTACCACATTTCTCCCTGTTGTTAAACCAGAAACCTGGGAAACATTTGCTTGTTTGTTTCTTTTTCCTTTTTTCTGTGTCTTTTATTGAAAGAAGATTTATTCCATACAGTATATTAGGATTACAGTTTCTAGTTCCCCAACTCTTCCCAGATCCTCCTCCCTTCCCCTCCCCTTCCACTTAAATCCAGTCTCTCTGTCTCTCCTTAGAAAATAAGCAGACACCTAAAGAATAATAGTAAAATAATGGAACGAAAAGTTGGTATAGAGCAAAACAAACAAACGGAAGAAAAGAACCAAAAGAAAAGGTACAAGAAACACATACAGATGAAGACACACACACATTTGCACACATAGAAATCCCATAAAAATACAAAACTGGAAGCCATAGTATGTACACAGAAGACCTGTAAAACTAAAAAAAAAAAAAATGCCCAAATGAAACATTATGAGACAAACAACCTCCAAAGATACCAATGAGCTCATTTTGTGTTGACTGTCTACTGCAGGGCATGGGGCCTGTCCTCAATGGGATGGTTTTTATCCTCCGTGAGACCTTGTTGGAGAAAACTAATTTTTCATTTACATGTGATTATCAGTTAGAGAGAGCTGCTGGGCTAGGGATGGGGGCTTGCGTCTACTTCACCTCTCATTACTGGAACCTCATCTGGTGCAGAACCAGGCAGGCCCTATGTATGCTGCCACAGTCTCTGTGAATTCGTATGTGCCCGTCTTGCTGTGTTTAGAAGGCCTAGTTTCCTTAGAGTCATGCATCATCTTTGGCTCTCACAACCTTTTAGCCTCTTCTGCAGAGTTATTTGAGCCCTAAGGCAAGGGATTTGATGGAGACATTCTATTCAGGATCAAGTGTTCCAAGGTCTCTTACTCTCTGTACACTGTCAGGCTATGGGTCTCTGGATTTGTTCCCATCTACCTCAGGAGGAAGCTTCTCTGATGATGGCAGAGCAAGGCACTAATCAGCGAGTCTAGAAGAATTTCTTGTGAGTCATTTTATTGCTGCGTTCTCTTAGTAGAAGAGTAAGTAGTAGTTGGTTTTCCCCTAGGTCCGGGGCCTAACTGGTCTCAAACTCTTGGCCATGGGTATGGATTCCATCTCATGGAGTGGGCCTTAAATCCAGCCAGATGTTTCCAGGAAGCATATTTGATTCTCTTTCTTGTCAAGTTCAGAATTCCTTCTGTCCCATTTCCCTTACAGACAACTGCCTGCCTGCCAGCCAGCCCGTGTGGCTGTCATTTTCTCTCCATCGTCCTCCTTCCTCACAGACTCTTATGAAACTTAATTTTCCTAATGTGACAGACACTCTTGGGTCAACATGCCTAACCTCTGTACCAAGCCAAATTGAAAGGCAAATCATCCTCAGATACACAGTGTACACCTGGGACACAGATGTGATGCCACCCTGGGCCACCTCTCTGGCCCCAGCTGCTCCTCCATCCCCCAGCACCCTCAGCACACTGCCTTGGGCTTCCTTGTATGTTCTTATATGGCTCCAAAACAAAAAGCAAAACAAGAGACCCCCCCAAACCTTGCATTATCTAAAATTAAATAATTGGGTTTTTGTTGTTGTTGTTAAAAACCAACAACACTGCTAAATCACAACATGTAACTTTTAGGACAAATGATTGAAATTTAGCAAGATTTAGTTCAACATGTGAGCGGTTTCTTCTCATTGTTCTCGCAGGGTTTGGCTGTTCCTCTTTGGCTTGTTCTCAGCTGTGGCTTAGATAGCAGGTGCCAGAGGCTGCCTTTTCTCCTCTGTTCTCACTCTGAACTGGTGCCCTGAGATGCCCCCTGCTCAGGCACAGCTTAATCCGTGCATTTGTGGGCTCAGATTCAGCTCTGAACTCTTGCTCACCTTCTGCACCTCAGAGCTGCCTTTGAAGGGTGATGTTATATGGCGCGGTTCTGACTCCGGCCCAGCTGTTCCTAATTCTTTCATTCCTAAACGGCTCCTTCCTGAGACCTGTGCTGCTTCTCAAAGGGGGAGAGCTGTGTCGGGGAGAAGAGGGCTCCTGTAGCCCCTCTCAGCCTGGACATCTTTCCATCCGGGCCTCAGCATGCTGGCCTAATTGGCAACGCAATGGGTGTCTTTGTTTAACTTTGGGGTTTGTTTCATCAAAGTAAAAAGTACTCAGGCGCATTAAGGAAAATTTGACAATAGGAAACAGAAAAGAAGATCCAGGGCACATTACTGTTTGGTGGCCACCTGGTCACCCCTGCGGCTCTTGCTTTCCCAGAGCACAACTTACACCTTCAGTCTCCACTCTGTACCATGTCTGTTCTGAATAAGCTATCACTAAGTGGATATAGCAGGGAACAATCCGTGCTCTTGTTATACTTTAAGGTGTTCCCAGAGTCCTTTTGGAAATGACCATGATTTAAGTAGACAGCAGAAAAGCAAAACAAAAGCAAAAAAGTAAATCTCCGAAGAACCTCTTTAATCCTAGTTTGGTCTATTAGAACGTTTTCCTTAACTATATTTATTTTTCCTCTTTTTTTCTGTTTTTCTTTCATTGAAAGAATTCTTTTCATACAATATATTATGATTACAGTTTCTAGGCCCCCAACTCTTTCCAGATTCTCCCTACCTCCCCTCCCATTCAAATCCACACTCTTTCTGCTTCCCCTTAGAAAACAAACAGGCAACTAAGGAATAACAATAACATAACATAATGAAATAAAGCAACATGACATCTTACCATAAAAATGTTAAGAAGCCAAAGTCATTAATGCGCAGGGGATTTTCCCTAAGCTGTTTCCAGATAAGTGCCAGTCACACCTCAGTAACTTGGTGTGGGCTCCATCCTCCTCCCACCCTCATGGTTGTGCTGATGTATTTCTCTGATTCAGAGACCATAGGTCAAAGCATATCTACAGTTCTGGGAGAAGTTTGGCATTTCCTCCTAACATCTGTCTGTCTGTCTGTCTGTCTGTCTGTGTCCCATCAGTTCCTTTTCATTTGCTCCGATCACTAATATATTTGGGACTAAAAAGCAAAGCCTTGATTTACTGGAGTTAAACTCATAGTTACTGCAAATATGTTTCTACTTTGTTTGCTTAATGAGTTTTTAACCTAGAGATTTGAAAGATTTTATGCAATTGAATTACTCACTCTTGGGATCAAAAAGGCTGCAGGTCAACAGAGCAGAAGAACTTATCCAACAATTTGAGAATTGAAAATGCCATGAACAAACCGGGCCTGGTAGCACAGGCCTGTAATCCCAATTACGTGGAGTCTAAGGCAGAAGGATGGAGAGGCCCAAGAGTAAATTCAAGGCCAAGCTGAACCACTTAGCTAGACCCTGTCTCAAACAAGGGCACTAACTTGTTGTCATTGAGTTCCAGGTTTGGATCTCTGGCACAGAGAGAAAACATTATTCTACAAACTAAGTTCACTTGACTAAAAATTTAGGAAAAATACAGATTCTCCCCTTAGTCCATGCATCAAAACATATCTAAAACACATTAAGGAGTTGTATGTAAAATCACTGAAGCATAAGCATTAGAATATAGAGCTGAGTGTTATTATATTTTGGGTAGAGTAGTGTGTGCAGCCAAGACAAGAACGAGGGTATTTTTAATGCTTCAACGTAACAATGGTAAAAGAGCTAGCTAGTCTTTGCCACCACAAGGGTATCTTTACTTACTTTCCCATTCTTAGTTTTTAAACCTCTATCTACACAGGAGCTACTCTCTAACTTTGCTAATTAATTGATTAGTTAAGTATAGACTATCTGCTTCACACCAGCTTTATGTTTAGCAGTCAAGTGAAACGACGTACAAAGCCCCTGTTGTATGGAATCCGTGTTGGAGAAAAGTGAGGGCAGACATTACAAATACAGAACCTGTCAAAATATGTTCAGAGATGTGGAAGAGAGTATAGTAATTGGGGTAGGGAGTGAGGCGCTGGGGTTAGGGGCCACTATTCACTGAGGGGGGGGGGAGTGTCTGGGGAATCTTTCCTGAGGGAAAAAACCACTTATTTGGTTGGTTGAATTTAAAATTGCTTTAACTGATCTTTAAAACATAAAGCTGCCTTTTTTTGTGGGACATGGTGTGATGTTTTAACACCTGTGTAATGTTTAATGTTTAAAACGGGTTGAACATCTATCTCCTCATTTATTATTTCTTCATGGTAAAACCATCCAAAGCCTTTCAACTTTCTAAAGAAATACAGTTCATCATCACTGTCTACAGTCACCCTACTGTCCAGTAGCGCCCCAAACCTTCTTCCTTTGTCTACCCATAACGCCCTCCCCACACATCAATGTCTCCCCACCTCAATCTCCTTCTGCTCCCTCAGCCTCCAGGAGCCCTGGGTCTGCTGTTGGCCTTTGTTAGATTCCTGCTTTTAGATTTCAGGTATCAGTGAGATCACCTGACATTTGTCTTTCTGAGCCTGGCTTAGCTCACTTAACATAATGACTTCCAATCGGATATGTGTGGTCAGAAATGACAGGATTTTATTTATTTGGGGGCGTGTGTATGTATCACGCTTTCTTTGGTCACTGGTTGAGGAGCACGCACAGCGTCTCTATTGCTTGGCTTTTGTGAGAAGTGTCGCTACAGATGCCAGGACAGTTGTCTTCTCAACATCCTCATTTTGTTTCCTTTGTGATACATAACCATCGGGAGGCTGGCTGGACCCTTCGCTCTGCCTTTAGCTTCTGGCACTGCTTTCACACCGTGTTCAGCGATGGCTGTACTAAGTTACACTAGGTCCCACCATGTTCAAGGGTCCCTGTTCTCCATGTCCTCGGCAATGCTTGTTACCTTTTGTGGTTTTAATAACAGGCATTCTTATTGGAATAAGATCATATTTTGTTTTGATTTGCATTTCCCTATTTATCAGTGTTGTTCAATACTTTAATATGAGTGTTGGGCATTTCTATGCCTTGTTTAGAAAGCCATCTATTTAGATCCATTGTTTATTTTAAGGTAGTGTTTTGGGGGATTTGGAGTTTCTTACAATTTCTGGTGACATCCAAACAGAGGCACCAGAAGAAAGATCCTCACTCAGCTATCCGGGGAATGTGTTTCAGGAAGGTGAGAGACCTCGACAACTCCAGTGCTCCTGTGTTCGCGTGCAGCAAGAAGATAATGCATGCTAGATCCCAAAGCAAAGCTGGCAGCCGTGTCCCTGGATTACACGGGGAGGACTTGAAGGTGTTGTTGACGTTCTTGTAGAGCCAGGCACCAGTTACAGAGGCAAAGGAGACTCTTTTTTAAAAATTTGTTTTTGTTTTTTGGTATGGGATGGGGTACGTCATTGGCTTGTTTTGTGTACACATTCCTGGAATGTGTTTTATCATTCACTTTGGATCCCTTAGAATGGGGTCTTACCCAGTCTCCTTCAGCCTTCTTCTGGTGGCTTATTTTGTCCTCAGCATTAGCTTCTTCTCCTCCAACTGCACCCCCATGTCTATGTTCACGGAAGTACAGAATCCCAAATCCTGTGTTCTTCCTGCTTAGAACAGAAGGTTGGTTAGAGGAGATGGAAGTTATGTTCTACGTTTCTCTGCACATCCTAGCCTAACATACTCCTATTTGCCAAGTGATATCCAATACAACTAAAATGCAGGACGACTGAATAAACAGATGGAGGACATCAGATGACACTGATAACGGGAAGACTGAAGCAGCTTTCCAGATGGGAATAATGAAATGGGTGATGAACTTGGTGAGACAGGAGTGCTTAAAAATTGTTGCAGTGCGGGGGCACGGAGCTGTGTTAGGACGGGAGAAGGCAGAAGCCAAGATGGCGAGAGGAGGATGAGCCGGAGCGGCTGTGCGCTAAGGTTGACAGATGTGTTGTGGTCACTACTGAGCTGAGGGTAGAGGGTTCCTCATGTCCCCTTGGCACAACCTCTGGTTCCCATGAGAAATAGTAGTGTTCCCCCATATAAGCTTAACTTAAGGGGAAACCTTTCCACACGGTCTGCAGGTATGCCCTACATAGCTTGCTTGTGCTGCAGAACTGATTCATTTGCTTCTATCACTTTGTGTTTTTTTTAATCATTAGATAATTAGAAGAGCCAAGCTATGAAGATGCCTCATGGTCCCTTGCTGTCTGTCAGATTTCTAATGAGAATTAAAAACTTCAATATACTTAGTAGTTACTTTAATTTTTAATGTTATTTAAAAAATTCAGTGTATATTTTTAATAATATGCCTATTATTAATTGGCTACCAGAGATTGTTTTTCTCCATCAGGAGGGCAAGTTGCTTAGGTGCAATGACCCATGTGTGTAATATCAGCACTCAGGAGAATTCTGAATTCAAGGCCGGTGTGGGCTACACAATCAGCCCTCATCTCAAAGGGGAAAAAATGAAGCAAAGAAATAAAAGATAACCTTTAAAGATATTGTTTTGTGATTACATGTGACCAAATGATTTCTAACATTGTGCTCTCTGCTAAGTTATCTATTTCGTGTATCATGATTCACTCTCTCCATTAAAGCTATTCCCAAAACAGGAAGATCATTTGGGACAATGAGATTTACCTTTTTTCCTGATAATTCTACAGTAATGTTCTTATATTTTTCTAGAAAAGCCAGGGTCCCTGCAACTGTAATTGCTAGAGGTGAATGCTGGAGTGAGCAGGCCAGTTCTCTTGCTCTCCTTTCCACACTGAAACATTTTTTTTGTTTGTTTTGGTTTTTTTGTTGTTGTTGTTTTTTCGAGACAGGGTTTCCCTGTAGTTTCTAGAGCCTGTCCTGGAACTAGCCCTTGTAGACCAGGCTGGCCTCGAACTCAGAGATCCGCCTGCCTCTGCCTCCCGAGTGCTGGGATTAAAGGCGTGCGCCACCACTGCCCAGCTCACACTGAAACATTTTAAATGAGAAAGATGAAGTGGTGAAATGTGCAATTCTTTTTTTTTATTTTATTTTTTTTCCCAGTTTATTTATTTTTTATTAAAAATTGCCATCTCCTCCCCTCCTCCTCCCCCTTCCCTCCCCTCCCCTCCACCCATACCCCCACTCTCTCCCTCTCCAGGCCAAAGAGCCATCAGGGTTCTCTACACTATGTTGAGTCCAAGGTCATCCCAACTCCCTCCAGGTCCAGGAAGGTGAGCAACCAAACTGACAAGGCTCACACAGAGCCCGTACATGTCGTAGAGACCAAGCCCATCGCCATTGTCCTTGGCTCCTCGGTCAGCCTCCACCCATCACATAGGAGCACCGGACTGAGCTCCCAAGGTCCCGATGAGGAGCAAAAGGAGGGAGATCATGAGCAAGGAAGTCAGGACCGTGAGGAGTGCGTTTACCCATTGAGACGGTAGGACAGATCTAACGGGAGACCACCAAGTCCAGTTGGAATGGAACTGATGGAACAGGGGACCAAACTGGGCTCTCTGAATGTGGCTGACGGTGGAGGAGGACTGAGAAACCAAGGACAACGGCAATGAATGTGAACTCTACAGCATGGACGGGCTCACTGTGAGCCTTAACCTTCACCTGGCGATGGATGGAGATAGAGACAGAGCCCCACATTGGAGCACCGGACTGAGCTCCCAAAGTTCTGATGAGGAGCAGAAGGAGAGAGATCATGAGAAAGAAAGTCAGAACCATGAGGGATGCGTTCACCCACTGAGATGGCAGGACAGAACTAATGGGAGACCACCAAGTCCACTTGGAATGGGACTGATGGAACATGCGACCAAATCGGACTCTCTGAAATGTGCAATTCTTAGTGGTGCCCCATTGCATAGAACAGCGTACGAGACTAGGTTAGAAAAAAACGCTCATTGAGAATTATAAAACCACACTCTAGTCTTCAAGTTTGGGTTCTTACCTGAAAATTGTCTTTTCCTGATGGCATGTGTCTCTTAGAATAACCAAGGAAATGATCCTCTAATGCGGCAGCCTTCCTTGTCCTTTCTTCTTCTTGTTCTCATTTGCCTGTCTTATCATGAGATGTACATGCAACTATGTTCCGGGGTGGAAGTCCTTTCTGTCTTTGAATTTTTTTTTTTTTTTTTTTTTTTTGCATAGACATAATCACATGGCTGCAGGCACCTTTTTGCTTTTAGTGACATTGAATTTACCATTAAATCCCAATGAACAGGATGGAATAAGTCAGGGAAAGACCATTTGAGTCTAGGCATTCCAAAGGACAAATACACATACAAACCTAGGCTTCAGAATTCTCCGTGGCGTGCTGTTGAAGGTGAGTGGTTGCCATGGAGCGCTCAACGGCAAGTACAGCCAGGAGTGTACGTCGGGGGTGATGGGAATGACCGCAGCTGCAAGTGTCCTGTGACATGGACCCTCTCCAGAGCCTGCCAGCAGATGAGGCCGGGATGAAGTCATTGTCACCGTAGATTTTCAGGGGCCCTCGTGGAGCAGGATGTACAGGGCGTGGCAGCAGAGGCAGATCGTAAATATGCAATGGGTGTTGACGATGAAAATGATGCGGATGAAACTAACACGGGTAGCAGGACTAACGCAGATGCAAACCGACCAAAACCAACATCTCAGCGATAGCTATTATGAAGTTAAGAGTGCTACCAAATTGAGAGAGGTGTGGTACACTTGTAATCCCAGCTACTTCAGAGACTGAGGCAGGAAGATTGAAAGTTGGAAGCTCACTTGAGCTATATGTCAAGACCTTGCCAAACAAACAAACACAATAGTGTTGCTATTTCCTGATCATCATGTTAGGACTTGTAGAAGACCTGTGCTCTAGATGGGGGAACTCATTTATTTTCTTTTATTGGAACAAGTTTGTCACAGAGAAAACATCCTCGTTTCTAACAAAGAAAAGTAGAATAAAGGCTTGGGGATGAAGTTTCTCATCCTAAAATAAAATGGAACCATTCATAATGGATGAAATCCAAGTTGCCAAATGAATTTTTATGTTTGCTTTCTCTTTTGAAATGACCATTGAATGAAATGGTGTGTGTCAGCATGTTTTAGCTTTTGTAAAAACTGCTTTTGATGGTTCGTAGGTAGTTATATTTGAAAGAATTGACCAGAGCAATATGACATTCTGTGTCTATATGTACACATCTGTACAAGTAGAGGGGTGAGGAGGCCCAAGTCAACACACTGACTGCAACTTGAAGAAAAGCTAGGCTTCAGTTGTGGGCTTATCTGACCTTATTTTTAAAATGTGCTGTTCATTTTGCTGCTAAAACAGAACACCTGAAGCTGCATGGTTTATGAACAACATGCTTTTTCAGAGTTCTGCAGACTGAAAGATTTATAATTGAAACACAAGCAGGCTTGGTGGGTAAGGGCTATTTTTGACACTTCGGGGATGTTTCCTGAGAGAACAGGAGCACTGTGTCCTCATAGGCAAAGGATAAGGAAGAATTAACTTCCTCCAGCTTCCTCTTGTCTACAGGGCACCTAGGTCTGTTCTCTGGAGAGAACTGTGCCACCCTCACACCCCTTGTGACCGCCATATTGAACAGAGAAGTCTCAGCATTTTTGTTCTGAAGGGGCATATCAAACTGTGTTACCTCACAGGGGCTTGAGCCAGAAGGAATGGTGCAGCTTCAGATCCAGACCTTTTTACTGTCATTTTAAAAACTAATTTATCATAATACATTGAAATCAGTATAAAATTAAGCACTTTAGAGAAAAATGAATGACACAAATCAAGTTAGAGCTGTTCCCCAAGGATTTGGTTTCTAAGAGAGATGTGACTTCTTTTCTGATGTGGATTACATCTAAGCTTCATTTTGGAATTCTGGAAAATGTATGTTGGGACCCTTGAATGTCCCTGGCAGGCCAGCTTTTGTTTTACTGTGGGACAATGGTCTGCCCTAATATTTGTATTTTAAATAAATGCTGATTGGCCCATAGCCAAGCAGGAAGTATAGGTGGGGCAATCAGGCAGGAAGTTGAGGTGGGACAATGAGAATTCTGTGAGGAGGGAAGTTTCAGTCAGCAGTCGTCACCCAGACAAAGAAGAAGCCAAACACAGAGCAAGCAAGATGTGACTGCCTCACTGAAAAAGGTACCAAGCCATATGTTTAACGCAGACAAGAATTATGGGCTAATATAAGTTATAAGAGTTAATAAGAAGCCTGAGCTAATGGGCTAGTCAGTTTATAATTAATGTAGACCTCTGTGTATTGCTTTGGGACTGAATGACTGCAGGACCAGGCAGCACAGAAACCTCAGTCAACACACACACACACACACACACACACACACACACACACACACACTCTTTCTCTCTTTCTCTCTTTCTCTGGAGAAACCCCTAGGGCAGATAAAACACAAGAACAAACAGTGGTGAGAGCAAGAACTGAGATTCAATCCTAGGTAGACTGAGTCTCAGTCCGTGAACTAGCACTATCTCAGGACCACTGTAGCATATGTCACTCTGCATAAGGCTAGGAAAACAGTATGGACACCTTACACACACTGCCGAGTAAGAGGAAATGAAGTGCTCAGAAACCCAGATGGCTCTTTAGCTAAGAACATGCATGCCTACTGAGACAACAATGAAAATGCCAGGCTTGTAAAAGTATTCAACGACAGTTCTCACTGCCTATCCTCATCACACATCTGTATCAAGACCTTCCGAAACGGCCTCCTGACTTTTACAAAACCTCGGCCTTGGGCTCTTTCAAACACTTCTGTTTGGAATGCTGTATCTTTGTAATTTTAGGGGATATAGAGATGGCACAGTGGATTGCTATGTGCGTTGCTCTTGCAGAGGACCCAAGTCAGTTCTTAGCACTCTCTTGGTGGCTTGTAACTGTCTGTAATTCCAGTTCTAGGGGATCCACTGCATCTCTTCTGGCCTCGAGTACCAGGCACATTTGTGGTACACAGACATACACAGATAAAACATCCATATGCATAAAATAAAAACGGTTTTAAACTGCTTTTAAGGTCGATCTTAGTGAATCTACGGATTCACTTATACTCTACACAGTAACAAAGTTCTACACATGTGATGTGAGATTCCCCTCTGTATGCTGTGAATACCATTGGTTAATAAAGAAGCTGTTTTGGGCCTGTGATAGGGCAGAGCTTATGTAGGTTGGGAAAACTAAACTGAATGCTGGGAGAAAGAAGGTGGGGTCAGGAGAAGCCACATAGGCCTGCTAGAGATAGATGCCGGAATTTTACCTGGTAAACTTTAGCCTCATGATGATACACAGATTACTAGAAATGGGTTAAATTAAGATGTAAGAGTTATCCAAAAAGAAGTTAAAGCTAATGGGCCAAGCAGTGATTTAATTAATATGGCTTCTGTGTGATTATTTTGGGGGTTAAGCAGCTGGGAACTAACTAGCAGCCTCCTATTACATACCAATGCTTATCTTCATAGATGTTAAGTCTTTTAAGGGCCAGAGAGGGCAAGTGCCATGGGTGGTGGGACACACCTAGACTGGAAACTGGAATTCCCCTCTTCGTTAGTTATTTGACTTTGACCAAATCAATGCTTCCCCCTCCAATCCTGCTGGTTCCTCTGTGTTCAAACAAACACAATAATGATGAAATTTGGGCACACTTCTCGGGGTGGCTAGAAAGAGCTAACGGAGCAGTAAGTAGTAAAGCAATCAACACAAAGCTGCTCTTCTTCATCTCTGCCTTCCTCCTAGTGCTTAGCCAATGCCCTTCACAGAAGCAAATCTTGAAGGGAAAAAATGGTATTAGCTAAGAGTGGTAAAGACTCACATTGTGACAAATTATATCCCTTTGCCCACCCTCCCAATTGCAAGGGGTTCATTTCTTTCATAGAAGATCATGCCAAATGCTCCAGATTCAACTAGGCAACTTTGTATTGGTGAAACTGGCTGGAGCAGACAGGACTTTGGATGGAAAGTCAAAATCAGCCCTGTATCCCTTATTTATTATTTCTCTCAGGACTTTATTAGATTGGGAGAAGGATAAGGAAAGGTACAAAGATGGCGGAAGTTACAAAATAATCCCACACTAGTTCAGAATTACCTATAATAAAGGGTTATTTATTTAAGGGAGACTTAGAGATCACTGTCCTAGATAACAGTCCTTTGTATGAATGGGGAACAGGAACAGAGTCTAGCAGCCAGAAGTGAGAGCAGGAAGCAAGAAAGCAAGCACAGGCTTTATAGCTGCATTTATAGTATAAGAGACCACACCCAAGTGGGCTGGTATGTTAAAGGCTATTGGCTGAAGGAGTGCAAGGAGCTCCTACAGCACCTCCCCCTTTTGTTTAAATAAGAGAGTTACAAATAAAAATATAAATATAAAATATAAAACTATATACTATAAAATATAAATATAAAACTATATACACTAGGAACAGATATCAAGTATAAAATTAGAAATACAGCCAGCATAAACAATATTAAGCAAGGAATGTTTGCTAAATGTTTTAATAAACATTCTATCCTAAGGAGTCTATGTCTTGTATTGGAAATGGCTTGGCTAGATCATAAGAGGACTGTAACTATTACTATCTAATCTTTAACCCCATCGAAGGCCTGAGAAGGGAGATAATATTACTTGAGTAGGCAGAAAGTACAATCAAGCAACTTCCAAAATGTGCAGTAGATGACAGAGACAACTGGTTGCCTGAGCAATCACCTAAAGTCTTATTTGCAATGTTGAAGCAACCAACTTTGGCTAAGGCCTAGAGTAACTGGCCATTTTCAGAGGCAGGAAAATTTTCAAAACCATCTTACCCTGTCTTGGCAAGATTTGGCAGTCTTTTTTCTTGTATCTTTCTTGTCCAGTCCAAACATCATGCATTTTGTCCATGGTCAAGGCATGGGCAGTTTCTTGCCCAAAGGCCCATTGTGCCAAGAAGAAGACAAACTCCAAGTGGAGTGCCTTTGGTGCTCAACACTCTCTCAGAAATAGATTGGTGCTGCCAGGAACAGAGTTCTTATTTAAAAGAAAGGTGGTGGGGGATAAGTGCTGTGGTACAATGGTCTATACCCTGTCAATTGTATTTTAAATAAACACTGATTGGCCAGTAGTCAGGCAGGAAGTAGAGGTGGGGCAAGGAGAACAGGAGAATCCTGGGAACAGGAAAGAGTCAGTCTGCAGTCATCACCCAGAGAGAGAGAGAGGAAGCCAGACACAGAACAAGCAAGATGTGACTAACTTGCCAAAAAGGTGCCAAGCCCTGTGGTTAACACAGACTAGAATAATGGGCTAATACAAGATACAAGAAAGAGTTAAGGCGCGGTAAGTGATTCCGGAAGAAACAGGAGTATGGCGTGAACATGGGGAAGCAAAAGAAAACAAGAAGATATGCGACCATGAAGCGAATGCTTAGTCTCAGAGATGAGAGACTTAAAGAAAAGGATAGATTAAAGCCTAAAAAGAAAGAGAAGAAAGATCCCAGTGCGCTGAAGGAAAGAGAAGTCCCCCAACATCCTTCCTGCTTGTTCTTCCAGTATAATACACAGCTGTACCACATCCTTGTTGATACCAACTTCATCAACTTTTCCATCAAAGCCAAACTAGACTTAGTGCAGTCCATGATGGACTGTCTGTACGCCAAGTGTATCCCTTGTATAACTGATTGTGTGATGGCTGAAACTGAGAAATTGGGCCAGAAGTACCGAGTGGCACTAAGAATCGCCAAGGATCCACGCTTTGACCGACTTCCGTGCACACACAAAGGAACCTATGCTGATGACTGCTTGGTACAGAGAGTCACTCAGCACAAGTGTTACATTGTGGCTACAGTTGATCGGGACCTCAAACGAAGAATCCGAAAGATCCCTGGAGTTCCTATCATGTATATTTCTAACCATAGATACAACATTAAACGGATGCCAGATGTTTATGGAGCTCCTCGGTTCTAATTCTTACTTGACCAAATTCACCTGCGTTTCTTTACCAGCTTTTCTCTGTTGTCAGTTAATTAAGCATAGTTTTTGTTGTTTTTTTAAAAAGAGTTAATAAGAAGCCTGAGCTAATAAGCCAATCCATTGATAATTAATGTAGACCTCTGTGTATATGTTCAACGAGAGAGAGAGAGAGAGAGGAGAGAGAGAGAGAGAGAGAGAGAGAGAGAGAGAGAGAGAGAGAGAGAGAATATAACTAGTCTCCACTCCAAAGAGTTGTGAGTATTGAAATGGGCAGATATCACACTTTTGTTTGCCAGTTGTGGCTTGAGTGGTGGTGTACTAGATGCAGGCTGTGCTGGACCCACAGATGAGGGACTGATGGAGAGGTCAAAAAGCACATTTAGAGGCTGTAGCAGAAGTTAGTGTGAGGGGCAGTGAGGACTGAACCTGAGGTATCTTCTGTGAAAAATGTCAGATTTCAAGTACCATGAAACCTTCTACAGGTGAGAAAAAGTGAAATGTGTGCTTTTTAGTGCCCACAGAGTGAAGCTCCTCTTTCTTCGCTCATCAACTTTAAAGGTCAAATTTGCAATGGTTTGTTCCACTCTAAAAATTCCATAAATACACCAGCTAATTCTACCCTTTGCACCTGTCCAAACAGCAAGGAAGATAAAAGGGACTAGCAGAGAGCCCAGCCCCTTCCTTTCCTTAATGAGGCTCCATTGACTTTCGAAAACAACTGAACAACAATAAATTGCCCCCCAATGCTGCTTCTTCCAAGGCCAGGCTTGTTACTGGCTTGTGTTTTCTGAGCAGTCTCAGGGTCCTAAGTTCGCAGCTGGACCGTAAAATGCTTTGGCAGCTCCGAGGATATATAAGGCCAATTTCCTTTGTTCCCACTAGAGTCGGGTGTTAGGGGTTATAGGCTGTTGGCTTCAGGACTCATTTGGTTTATTTATTTTGTAGGTAAATGACCACAACTTCTAAACATTCACAAGGATGCCCATGAGGAGGTCAGAAGCTGTCCACAGACCTTAGGCTTAAGGTAGGCCTGGGCTGGAATAAATTTCAGGGGCTTGCCATTATTACCACCCTTACCTACTCAAGGAGATTTGGCTTTCTGCCAGGGGCTTTTCTTCTCTGTGTTAGATTTTGCCCTGAACACTGACAAGTTTCTAAAGACTCCTGATTGTTGCATTGTTTGATATGGGGCCCATAAGGCTCAGGTGACTGCTGAGGGCTTGAAATGTGGCTAAAATTGAAAAGAGCCATAGATACAAGCACACTTGGGTTTCAAAGATTTAATGCTAAAAGGAAGAAAGAATAATGTGTCAGCTTTTAAAATATTGGCTACAATTTGAAATGACAGGATTCGTATGCATTAGGTTACAGTATTCGGATTAGGTGGGTGGGGGATGATTCACTGGTTAAGAGTACATATTGCTCTTCCAGGGGACCTGAGCTTGGTTCTGCTACCCATGTTGGGGGGGCTCACAACTGCTTGTGATTCCTGCGTATCAGAGGGCACCCCACACTCTCATGAATATACCTACACACAGATGTGCACTTGTACATTTAATTAAAAGTGAAATAAATCATTAAGAATAATCTAGGTTATTGAAAAATAATAAGATTTCTTTTGAGTTTCTCAGATATGCTGACCGAATGACTTAACATTTCACAGTTGACTCATGTTGTATTTTTATTGGAAAGCATCATACCTTCCAAAGGAGGCCATCAATACCCTTCCCTTCTCACCTCATTTTCTTTTTATTGTGAAGGTCTTGCCAGCCTGGCAAACCTGTAAGCCCCTTGCCTCAGCCCTTCTAGTGCTGAGATTACAGGAACTCCCCCATGGCCCTTGGACCACCCTAATCACATCCAGCTCATTCCCCAAACCCACGAGGCAGCAGGTCCACTTGGCTGGCTCTTATTTACTAAGGATGTGAAGGTTCTGAGTACAGATAACCATGGCTGCTGTTACGCAAGAAACATTTTCCTCGAGAACTAGTATACGTGCTCTTGCTTTTAGACTCTAAGAGAAGAAAAACCCAAGGAATTGGGGGTCATGATCTATGGGTGTTTGATGGCTACCATTGATAGGGATAGTTTCTCATTTCAACATTTAAATCTAAAGGAGGAAGATAGTGGAGCAGGGGTAGAATTGAAAGCGTGCCATTTGTTGGTTAAGATGCCACAGGAAATTGGTGTTGTGCACAGGTGTGGGGGAAATGAACTGAAGCCAGGGCCCTTAAGCTCAGAGCTCCCCTTCCAGGCAAACTGGTTCTCAGTATAGGAATGGGGACACTGTCTTAGTGGGTATCAGCAGTGAAAGAGGACAAAATGGCAGGGTAGCACCGGACACTATCACTATGTATTTCACTGACCTACATCAAACATAGTCTCTGTTTTCCAAAATTAACCCAGGGAAAGATAGAATATGATCAAGTGACTATTATTGCTTCAGTTCAATTTCTTTAATTTTCACTGCCACAAGTTTTGGAATCTAATATCTCATTATAGTCCTATTTATGATACCAAAGTGATATTTGTGTTTTTTAATCAACACACACACGACCTTTTGTTAATTGAACACGTACACACAAATTAATTGTTAATTGTGGGTGTTAATAGAACATTGACCTGGAAATATTTTGAAACAAACTTGTTTCTTCATAAAGGGTTTAATCTTTAGAACTGAATGAATTACAGGCTCTTTGTATTAAGTCTGATAAAATTTGAGACAAGTTAAAATCATCGGGCAACAGGAATCTCAACTGACAAACGGACTTCAGATTGCCTGTCAGCAAGTCTGAAGGGCATTGTCTTGATTAATGATCATGGTCAGAGGGCCCAATTCACTGTGGGCAGTACCATCTCTCTGGGCAGGTACTTCTGGGTGGTTTGAGAAAACAGGCTAAACTCTGTAAGCAACATGCCTCCTTGATCCCTGATTCAGTCCCTGCCTCCAGGTTCCTGCCTCAAGTTCCCGTTCTGACTTCCCTTCCGACTCCACAGTTATCTGAAACCCTCTCATCCCCAAGCTGCTTTTAGTCATGGTCTTTAGCACAACAGTAGAAATCAGAGGAGCAAATATTTAATGCTTCCTGACATTGGCTCCAGACAAAGTGACAATCTTGCAGAGTGACACCGGACTTTCTAGGTGAGTATTGAAGTTCATCCCCTGAGCCTGGAGCCACAGAGCACCAACAATCAACACCTTCTGCATTGTAGAGGTTTTCATTTTGTAGAGAAAATGTGAAAAATTATACTTTAAGCTTTTTGGTCTTCTCCAAATATTTCCCATTGACCTTAGGAGATAACAGAGCAGCTAAAATGTTTTATTTTTAATTTTCATGTAAGTGCAAAAAGATTAAATGTGGAGTCTCTGAATTAAGGCTTAATTCTGTCATGCAGAAGATTTCATTGAGTGTATGTACTGGCCATGGACTCACATCACCCGGGTGCACACTATCCCTGGACTCACGTCAGCCGTGTCCACGCCGTCCCTGGACACATGTCAGCCATGTCCACGCTGTTCCTGGACTGACGTCAGTCATGTCCACGCTGTCCCTGGACACTCAGCAGCCATGGATGCCAAGTTCACAGATTTTCATGGCAAGGGAATGACTAGTCAGCATGTACTAAGAATTATTTCCCTCTGCAGTTTTGCGACCTAAGGCGTATCATGTTTTAGTTAGTACTAAGACATAAACAGAAATGCTCTCAAGCACACTCTCCCCAAAATGAATCAAGAAGATACTGGCTTTGGTAAACATCTGCTATTTCAATTGTGGCAATTCCATTTACAAGTGATTGTATATTTAATTAAGACTGGCTTTAGCAATGAGGATAATTTAGAGTTTCACAAGACATGAGCTTTCCAAAAACCAAATTATGTTAATTCTTCATACTTCTCAGAAAACATGTGATCAAATTCTCCAAGGCACACATTTCAACTGCCTGGATAGAAAAACTGGATAAAAATAGACGTATTTGAGTTATTTTTGAAAAATTTAAGGACAAATTTTCCTAACTATCTAACAATCTTTATGATTTCTATAACTGAGCTCAATTATATATTAGGTAAAAAGCTTATTCTCTTTGAGACACTATCTATTGTAATTTTTGTGTATAAAATAGTGGTTATGTCTGTATTTATTGAATTGTTACTATAAACCACTTATTGCGCTGAAATATACGTTTAATTTTCACCTTGATAGCAGCTCAGTACCCTCTGCACCACACCTGAAAGCCACATCATTTTCCCCGTTTTTATTGTTTTTATTGAGCTATATATTTTTCTCTGCTCTCCTCCCTTTGTTACCCCCTCCCCTTCTACCCTCTCCCATAATGCCCACGCTCCCAATTTACCCAGGAGATCTTGTCTTTTTCTACTTCCTATGTAGATTAGATCCATGTATGTCTCCCTTAGGGTCCTCTTTGTTGTCTAGGTTCTCTGAGATTGTGAATTGTATGCTGGTTTTCTTTATGTCTAAAAGCCACTTATAAGTAAGTACATATTATATTTGCTTTTTTATGGGTCTGGGTTACCTCACTCTATATGTTTTCTAGATCCATCCATTTGCCTGAAAATTTTAAGATGTCATTATTTTTTTCCTCTGTGTAGTACTCCACTGTGTAATTATACCACATCTTCTTTATCCATTCATCAGTTGAGGGGCATTTAGGTTGTTTCCAGGTTCTGACTATGATAAATGATGCTGCTATGAACATAGTTGAATACATGTCCTTGTGGTACAACTGAGTATCCTTTGGGCATATACCCAAAAGTGGTATCACTGGGTCTTAAGATAGGTGTTTCCTAATTTTCTGAGAAATCTCCATACTGATTTCCAAAGCAACTGTACTAGTTTGCACTCCCACCAGCAATGCAGGAGTGTTCCCTTTACCCCACATCCTCTCCAGCATATGCTGTCTTCAGTGTTTTTATCTTGGCCATTCTTACGGGTCTAAGATGGAATCTCAGAGTTGTTTTGCTTTGCATTTCTCTGATAGCTAAGGGTTGGAAGAGGGGAGCTTCTTGTTGGTTCCCTGCTGCCTGGCTAGCTTAAACCCAAAATAATCACACAGAAACTGTATTAATTAAATCACTGCTTGGCCCATTAGCTCTAGCTTCTTATTAGCTAACTCTTTTTTTAAAATTTATTTATTTATTATGTATACAATATTCTGTCTGTGTGTATGCCTGCAGGCCCGAAGAGGGCACCAGACCCCATTACAGATGGTTGTGAGCCACCATGTGGTTGCTGGGAATTGAACTCAGGACCTTTGGAAGAGCAGGCAATGCTCTTAACCTCTGAGCCATCTCTCCAGCCCCTTATTGGCTAACTCTTACATATTAATTTAACCCATTTCTATTACCCAGTATATCACCATGAGGTTGTAGCTTACCAGCAAAGTTTCAGCATGTCTATTTCTGGAGGTAGCTCTATGGCGTATTCCTGACTCTGCCCTTCTTCTCCCAGCATTCAGCCTAGCTTTCCCTGCCTACCTAATTTCTGCCTTGCTATAGGTCCAAAGCAGTTTCTTTATTCATTAGTGGTATGCACAGCACACAGAGGGGACTCCCACATCCGCTAAGGATGATGAGCATTTCCTTAAGTGTCTTTCAGCATTTTGGATTCATCTGTTAGAGTTCTCTGTTTAGATCTGTACCCCATTTTTAAAATTGTACTATTTCTTCCTTTGATGACCAGTTTCTCAAGTTCTTTGTATATTTTGGAGATCATCTCTGTTTCCCATGTGGGGTTGGTGAAGATCTTTTCCCATTGTGTAGGCTGTCATTTTGTCTTGTTAACTGTGTCCTTTGCTTTACAGAAGCTTTTCAGTTTCAGGAGGTCCCATTTATTAATTGTTTCTCTCAGTGTCTGTGCTACTGGGGTTCTATTTAGGAAGTGGTTCCCTGTGCCACTGCATTCAAGTGTACTTTCCTCTTCCCTCTTCTATGAGGTTCAGTGTGGCTGGTTTCATGTTGAGGTCTTTGATCTATCTGGACTTGAGTTTTGTGCTTGTTGATAGATATGGATCTATTATCATTCTTCTACATGTTGATATCCAGTTATGTCAGCACCGTTTGTTGAATATGCTTTCTTTTTTACATTTAATATTTTTTGCTTCCTTGTCAAAAATCAGGTGTTCGTAGGTGTGTGGATTGATATCTGGATCTTTGATTCAGTTCCATTGGTCCTCCTGCCTGTTTTTATGCCAATACCAAGCTGTTTTCAGTACTGTAGCTCTGTAGTAGAGTCTGAAGTCAGGAATTGTGATGCCTTCTTTATTGTACAGGATTTCTTTGGCTATTCTGGGTTTTTCATTTTTTCATATGAAGTCGAATATTGTTCTTTTGAGGTCTGTGAATAATTTTGCTGCGATTTTGATGGACATTGCATTTAATCTGTAAATTTCTTTTGGTAAGATTGCCATTTTTACTATGTTAATTCTGCCTACCCAAGAGCATGGGAGATCTTTCCATTTTCTAGTGTCTTCTTCAATTTCTTTCTTCAAAGGTTTAAAGTTTTTGTCATACAGGTCTTCCAATTGTTCGGTTAGAGTTACTCTATTTTATGATATTTGTGGCTATTGTGAAGGGTGATGTTTCTCTGATTTCTTTCTCATCCCATTTATCATCTGTATAAAAAAGGGCTACTGATTTTTTTGAGTTAATCTTGTATCCTGCTACATTGCTGAAGGTGTTTATGAGTTGTAGAAGTTCCTTGGTAGAATTTTTGGGGTCACTTATGTAAACTATCATATCATCAGCAAATAGTGAGAGTTTGACTTCATCTTTTCTGATTTTTATTCCCTTTACCTCCTTTTATTGTCTTATTGCTATAGCTAGAACCACAGGTACTATATTAAATGGATATGGAGAGAGTGGACAACTTTGTCTTGTTTGTTCCTGATTTCAGTGGGATCATTTTGAGTTTCTCTCCATTTAGTTTGATGTTTGCTTTTGGTTTGTTGTATATTGCCTTTATTATGTTTATATATGTTCCTTGTATCCCTGCTGTCTCCAGGGCCTTTATCATGAAGGGATGATGTATTTTGTTGAAGACTTTTTCAGAATTTAATGAGATGATCATGTGGATTTTGTTTTTCAGTTTGTTTATATAGTAGATTACATTGACAGATTTTCATATGTTGAACTATCCTTGGATTTCTGGGGTGAAGCCTGCTTGGTCATGGTGGATGATTTTTCTGATATGTTCTTGGATTCAGTTAGCCAGTATTTTATTAAGTATTTTTACATCAGTGTTCATGAGTGAGATTGGTATGTAATTCTCTTTCTTAGTAATGTCTTTATGTGGTTTGGGTAACAGGGTAATTGTAGCCTCGTAAAAAGAGTTTGGCAATGCTTCTTCTGTGTCTGTTGTGTGGAACAATTTGAGGAGTATTGGTATTAATTCTTCTTTGAAAATCTTGTAGAATTTTACACTGAAGCCATCTGGTCCTAGGCTTTTTTTTTGGTTAGAAGACTTTTGATGACTGTTTCTATTTCTTTAGCAGTCTATTTAATTTGCTTATCTGATTTTTATTTAATTTTAACAAGTGATATTTACGCAGAAATTTGTCCATTTCTTTTAAGCTTTCTAGTTTTGTGGAATAAAGGTTTTTCAAAGTGTGACCTGATGATTCTCTAGATTTCCTCTGTGTCTATTGTTATGTCCCCCTTTTCATTTCTGATTTTGTTAATTTGGAAATTCTCTCTCTGCCGATAAAGGTTTGTCTATTTTGTTGATTTTCTTAAAGAACCAACTTTGTCTCATTGATTCTTTGTATTTTTTCTTTGTTTCTATTTTATTGATTTCAGCTCTCAGTTTGATTATTTCCTACTATCTAGTCCTCCTGAATGAGTTTGCTTCTTTTTGTTATGGCATTTTCAGGTGTTCTGTTAACTCACTAGAGTGGGATTTTTCCAGCTTCTTTATGTAGACATTTAGTGCTATGAACTTTGCTTTTATCATGGTTTTCATTGTGTCTCATAAATTTGGGTATGTTGTGTGGTCATTTTCTTTGAATTTTAGGAAATCTTTAATTTCTTCCTTGACTCATTGGTGATTCCAGTGAACACTGTTTAATTTCTATGTGTTTGTGGGCTTAATGAAATTAGTGTTGTTGCTGAATTCCAATTTTAAACCACGGTGATCCAATAAGATAAATGGGGTTATTCCTTTCTTTATATCTTATGAAATTTGCTTTGTTAGTATGTGGTCAGTTTTTGAGATGGTTCCATGAAGTGCTGAGAAAAAGGTATATTTTTTATACTTGGATAGAATTTTCTATAGATGTCTGTTAATTCCATTTGAGTCATAACATCTGTTAGGTTCCCTTATTTCTCTGTTAAGTTTCTGTCTGGCAGACCTGTCCAGTGGTGAGAGTGGGGTGTTGAAGTCTCCCACTATCAGTGTGTGGCATTTAATGTGTGATTTAAGCTTTAGTAGTGTTTCTTTTACATATGAGGGTGCCCTGTATTTGGGACAAAGATGTTCATTATTGAGATTTCCTCTTGATGGATTTTTTCCTGTGACAAATACGGAAGTCCTTCTTTGTCTCTTTTGACTGATTTTAGTTTGAAGTCTATTTTGATAGATATTAGGATAGCTAAACTAGCTTGTTTCTTAGGTTCATTTGATTAGAAATTTTTTTCCCAATGCTTTACTCTGAGGTGATATCTGTCTTTGAAGTTGAAGTGTGTTTTTTACATGCAGCAGGATAGATTCCGTTTTCATATTCAATCTGTTAGCCTGTGTCTTTTTATAGTTGACTTGAATCTGTTTATATTAATGACCAGTGATTGTTAGTTTCTGTTATTTTAGTTTTCTCTGCTGGTGACATTATTGTGTGTGTTTTTCCCTTCATTGGGATTTGCTGCTGTGAGATCATCTATTATCTGTGTTTTTGTGGATGTAGTTAACTTCCTTGGGTTGGAATTTTTCTTATAGTACTTTGTGTAGGGCTGGGTTTGTGGGCAGGTATTAGTTAAATCATGTTCTGACATGGAATTTCTTGTTTGACTAACTATGGTGATTGAAAGTTTTGCTGGGTATAGTAGTCTGGGCTGGCATCCGTGGTCTCTTAATGTCTGCATAATACTTGACCAGGATCTTCTGGCTTTCATTATTTTCACTGAGAAATCAGGTATAATTCTGATAGGTCGTTTTTATGTTACTTGGCCTTTTTCCTTTGCAGCTCTTAATGTTCTCTGTTTGCTCTGCATGTTTAATGTTTTGATTAGTATGTGGTGAGTAGACTTCTTTTTTGGTCCAGTCTATTTGGCTTTTTTGTAAGATTTTTGTCTCTTCAAATGTATATCTTTCTTTAGGTTGGGAAAGTTTTCTTTTATGATGTTATTGAATATATTTTCTGTGCTTTTGATTTGGACTTCTCTTTCTTCTGTCCCTATTATTTTTATGTTTGGTCTTTTTATTGTTTCCCATACTTCCTAAACATTTCGTGTTAAGCTTTTGTTTTATTTGACATTTTCTTTGACTGATGAGTCTATTTCCTCTATTGTATCTTCAACACTTGAGATTCTCTCTTCCATCTCTTGTATTCTGCTATTTATGCTTGCATTTGTGGTTCCTGTTTGTTTTCCCATATTTTCTGTTTCCAGGATTCCCTCAGTTTGTATTTTCTTTATTGTTTCTCTTTCAATTTTGAACCAAATCTTGAACCATTTCTTTCACCTGTTTGATTGTCTTTTCTGGATTTTCTTCAGGGGATTTGTTGATTTCTTCTAATTTTTTGTCTTTTCCTCCATTTCTTTGAGAGAATTTTTCATTTACTCTTTAAGGGCCCCAAACATTCTCCTAAAGTTATTTTTTAGGGAATTTTCTTCTGCTTCATCTGTATTAGGCTGTTAAAGTCTTATTGTTTTAGAGACACTAGTTTTTGTTGGTATCATTTTGTTCTTCGTGGTGTTAATGTGTTCTTACATTGTCTACCCATCTTTTCTTCTGATTGGTGTATTTGGGGCCGTATCTCTGGTGATCACTCTTCCAGGTGCCAGTAGATCCAAGGCTCAGATGGTTGCTCTTTGTGGTGGAGTTAAGGCCATGGTTCCAGTCACCCTGGAGATCACTCGGTGTTCCTGGATATTGCTCAGCACTTCTGGAGGCTGCTTTGCAATTCCACAGGTTGTTCAGGCCTGCTTCCATGGAAGTAGCTTACTTGGGCCTGCTTCAGTGGAGGTCGCTGTCTCAAGCCTGGTCCTGAGGAGTTGGTTGGCTCAGGCTTGCTTTGGTGGAGTTCTCTGGCTTGGGCCTGCTCCTGCAGAGGTTGTTCACTTGGGTCTGGTCCCACAGAGGTCACTGGCTCAGGCCTGCTCCTTTGAAGGTCACTCCCCTGTACCTCCTGTTTCTGTGTAGGTCTCTCGCTTGGGCCTGCTCCAGTGGAGGTCTCTGACTCCAGCCTGCTCCAGCAGAATTCACTGGCTTGCATCTGTGCCTGTGGATGTCCCTGTCTCAGGCCTTATCCCGTAGAGGTTGTTGGCCTGAGCCTGGTCCCATAGGGGCTTGGGCTTGCTCTAGTGGAGGTCTCTGGCTCAGACCTTGGCTTGTGGAGGTTGCTGGCTCAGGCCTGCTCCTGCAGAGATCACTGGCTCATCTAATATAATTTTTCAAAAAATATTTTGATCAAGAGATTATGTGTCAAAATGATAATAAAGAAATTTCAAGATTGAAGAAAATCATATTGTTCACTTTCATACATATGTAATATATAAATACATTCACACACACATATATAAATTTTTATGTGTTTGGAGAATCAAAATATAATAAAGCTGTATTCAACAAATGAATGTCAGACATTTCATTTTTGTGGTTGGCCATAGAACACTCAAGGGTCTTGCTGCAAACTCTTATTGATATTACTAATTATTACCATGTGCCAAAATGTAAAAATGTCAGTTAGCACAATATGTAAGTATAGAAATATTGTATTAACTAACTCTAGCCATAAGCTAAAGTATCATTTCAGGGAAATCCATAACTCTAGGCATTGTTGGCATCAGTAACCTGCCAAATGCTAAGTTAGCAACAAACTTTGCTGACTTGTAAATCTGGTTTGAATGATGCAGAATGTGCAATGTTATGTGCAGGATCAGAAAAACCTCACGGAGCTTCTGGTAAATGTGAAGGCAATACTGCGTGAGATGTTTGCAGTGATGCAAGACTCTTCTAAGAAAAAGGGAACATCTCAAACTACCCCTGCATCTCAAGATACTGAAAAAGGAAGAAACTAAATCCAGTGTTTCAGAAAGAGGAATGTGACAATGAAGATTACGGTAGAATTAGTAAGATAGAACATAGAAAATCAATAGAAAAGAGCCAATCAAGGGTGGCCAATAACAACAAACTGATGTGATATGCTACTTCAGTGGAATGCAGGAAAACACCAAGTGATTGTCTCCATAAGTGTAAAATAATATTTGACAGAATTTGGCAACTTGTCATTTAAAAACGCTCAGTAAAATACAGACAGATGCTAATCCAACAAAATAAAGACCATACTTGAAAATAAAGCCCCAAACTAACAGCTTATTATTTGCTATGAAGATTAGGAAAAAGACAAGGATTCCCATTCTTGCTAATTTTAGTCTATGTAGCCCTAGAAGTCTTAGCTAGGACAATTATGTAAGAGAAAATAAAAGCCGTGTGAATCTGAAAGGAAGTATAATGGCCCTGTTTACACTCAGTGTAGCATGAAGAAATTGCTAGGGAGTCCATCAATATTGATTAGAATTTAAAAATCATCAGATACACATGATACAAAGTCAGCACATGGAACTAGCTGCATATCTCTTCTCAGGCAATGAATATTCAAATAAAAATTAACTATTTTATCACAGCCAGGTGTTGTGGTGCATAACTATAATCCCAGTATTCTAGAGGCTGAGGCAGAAGAATGACAGATTTGCAGATGGTCTGAGCTACATAATATATAACTGTGTCATATATGTGGTTATATACACATATCTATGATAAAAGCATATATGTTGTATATATGTACCACACATTAAAAGGCTTACACGTTGAAGATATATTATGAAAAAATATGTTCATGAATGAATGAATGAATGCATAGAAAAACATGTAATGCAATATTATAAACACATAGAAAACAATATTATTCAGACTCAAAAGGTAAGTCCTGCCATAGGTATCAGTGTGGATGTAAATGAAGGATATTCATTGACTACATGAAACAGTCATGCATAGGACAAACACGGTACAATTCCACCAGGTAAAGTATCTAAGACTGTCAGATTTGTAGTCGCCGAAAATGTAATGTTGGTTGCTAAGGACTAGAAGGATGGATGGGGAGTTGCTGCTCCATATCTACAGCGAAGAGAAAGACCCAAAGTATCACACATGGGTTCGTAAAATAAAAACCAAACAATGGACTAAAGAACGTAGAGCTTTCTTTCTTTAAATCAGGACCAGAGAGGATTTTTTTGTCCTTGAAAAGATGAGATAAAAGTTCTTTCCTTATACTATGTCAAGGCTAAGAGAGGTATCCTACTATACGAAATGGGCTCCGAAGAGCCAGCTCATGGATCAGAGACAGGTCCTGGTCCCACTGCTAGGGCCCCCACAAACAGACAAAGCTGCATAACTGTCACCCAGATGCAGAGGGCCTAGGTCAGTCTCATGCTGGCTCCCTAGGTATTGGTCCAGAGGCCGTGAGCTCCCACATGCTCAGGTCAGCTGTCTCTGTGGGTTTTCCCATCAAGACCTTGGCACTCTTTGCTCATATAATCTCTCCCTTTCTTCGACTGGATTCCAGAGCTCGGCCCAGTGCTTGGCTCTGGATCTCTGCATCTTCTTCCATCAGTTATTAGATTAGGGTTTTATAATGACAATTAAGGTAGTCACCAATCTGATTACAGGGAAAGAACAGTTTAGGCACCCTCTCCACTATTGCTAGGAGACTTAGCTGGGTCATCCTTGTGGGTTTCTGGGGGTTTCCCTGGCACAAGGTTTCTCCCTAACCCCATAATGGTCCCCTCTATCAAGATAACTCTTTCATTACTTTCCCTTTTCATTACGCTTCCAACTCAACCATTCTGATCCCTCATATTCCCATCTCCAAAGGTTGAACTTGAATGAACCATTGCTAGAGATACCACACATGCTAAAGCATACTTTCTGGGTGGAAAAATGAGTTCTAGTGAGTGGAGAAACATAAAGAAGAATGTAGATGTTTTTAAAGCCTTCAAACTATTATCACACACACATTAGGAAACTGAATCCAATAAGGCTTTCACATTGTTTTCTGAAACATTTATATGAAAACATACAATGAAGTGTTCTTTTAACTATATTTTCTGCATAATTCATGTGATAAAATGCTATCACGATTTAGTTATGTGAACTTTTGGCTGAGATGAACCCAAATTAATTAACCCGAAAGCAAAATAAGGAGGCTGCTTATAAAGTAAATGCTAGTACAGTGGAAGCCGGTGGGTTGTTAACTCTTCTAAAGCAGGATCCACATTTCTGAGAATCTTTGAAATTGGCATATGAAGTTCATAGGGAAGGGGGCTCCATGATGTAGTGCAATTACAAAGAAGAGCTGAATTCCACAATAGTGATTAAATTCTAATTATCCCACAGCCATGAGTACATAATGAGGAAGGCAAGAATGTGGGTGATTGGGTAGTTCTGTTGAAAATTAAATCCTGAGCATCTCCTTAACTGGTAACCAGTGAGTGTGTGCCTGATAGTCCCAAGGCACAGCTTTTACAGGGTTGGCTGCAGGCTTTACAAATAGTGTTCTCTGCACATTGTACATCTTTTCTGTCTATTCAACACTGTAAGCCTGTAAAAAACATCAATAAACATTTTTTATTCTTATTTTCTGTGCATGGGTGTTGGGCCGACATATATGTTTGCATATCACATGGATGCCTGGGGCCTGCAGAGGCCAGAAGATGCTGGATCCCTTGGAACTGTAGTTATGAATGGTTGTGAGCTGTCATGCGGGTGCTGGGAATGGAACCTGAATCTTCTAGAAGAGTTACCGCTGCCCTTCATCACTGAGTTGTCCCTCCAGCCCTACAACACTGCAAGGCTTTAAGTAATAGAAAGAGCAAAATACTGGCTCTGAGGGGGCTTCACTACAAAAATAGAATTGCTTCTAACAGTTGTGGTCATGGTAGGTCTGCATATGTTTTACAAGAAGTGGAAGGCTCTGTTTATACACTCTGGGTGTCATGTGGAGAGGGCCTATAGTCAGGGGAAGGAACACTTTGAGGGAGGTGGGTGGGATACTTTTTAAACTTGGATGTTGCTTTTACTTTGGATTGTAAGTGTCCACCAATGGGAAAAGTGTAAAGGCTTGATTCCAAGTATGGTGTTGTTGGGGAATGGTAGACTTTACGGAGTCTAGTGGAAGGGCTTTGAGTCATTGAAGGTGTGCCCAGAAAATGATTCTGGGACCCCTGTCTCTGCTTCTTTCTCTTGTATGCCTGGCAGTGAGGTTAATGCCTCACTTCTGGTGTGCTCCCCCATGGTACACTGCTTCCTGGTTCAGGTCTAAAGTACTAGGTTCTTCTTTCATGGACAGAAGCCTTCAAAGTTATGAAACCCAAGTTAGCCTCTTGATAAGCTGACTATCTCAGTACTTATGCTAGTAACCTAAGGCTGAACACCCAGCACTCATTGTAACCCAAGGCTGACCATCTCAGCACTTGTTCTGACCCAAGGCTGACCATCTCAGAACTTTTCCTCATGAGGTTCTGTGTTGAAGTCTTTTACAGACTGATCACCCCTGTGAATTCTCTGAGAAAAGAACAAAAGGCATCAGTTAAGCTCATAACAGTTAAGATATTTCATAAAGAAGTTATATCTCCCAGTGACTGGCTTCTGAACTTGGTAATGAGCTGAGTGAACTCATTAGCTTAAGGCTCCGATTACTTAGACACAGGACAGGCAAGTATCCAGGGCTCCGCTGGACATTTGCATTTCTTATTTCCTAGAGATTCTTGGGACTTTGGTGAAAGCCAGAAGGGAGGAAATAGCATTCAAGAAGGCAGAATTTAAAATGAAAAACACATGACATTGGAATTCCCTGTGGAGTGAAAGCAGGCAACACCATGCAGGAACGTGCTAGTGTTTGCCAGTGCACAGTTTGGCCCCATTGCTCAATGGCCTCGTGTTAGATTGTCCGTGAGCAAAGAGCAAGTCAGGGCTTGTAAGGAAACCTTTCTGCATTTGTCCATGTGAAATCACATGTGTGTCTGAAGGGTTCCACGGGTTTGTTAACGGCTGTTGATTTCACACGTGTCTTTCATTTCATCTGTCTCGAGATGTCAGATTAAAAGAGCATTGATTGCTACGATCCTGCCATATCTGATAGGGAGAGATTACAGAGTTCAAGGCCTGTATTTCTAATTCAGATGTGGAAGGCTTGCTGCAGATGGCTTCTGACTTCTCTGCAGCAGATGCTATTTATTATGTTAAATTTCTCATATTGTTAGCTAGCACTTATTATCTCGTATAATGACAGAAATCACATGTACAAAGAAAACAAGTCAATTATCTATCTAAAAATTCACTTACTGAAATTATCTTTAAAATGAATTTTTAAAAATTGATTGCAAGTAGAACATGAATTGACACATTAGTTTAAAAGTTAGTTAATTAAAACATTATGCAACTAGTAACATTTTCTTTTAGCATAAATATATTTGGACCTCTCCTGCTTGTATTTTTGCCTTGAAGTTTCCAATCAAATAATATGATTTTTGTAATAACACTACTAAGCTAGATTCATTGCCAAATTTGAAACGTGTATAACTGGACAACTGAACTCTGGGATCTTATTAAAAGATAAATCAACTCTGCTTATGCAAGCAGAAAGCGAGTTCTTTCATCTTTGACCTCCACATCAGCTAAGAACAATGAGAAAATATAAAACTAATTCATATACCTTTACTTACCCACTCTCCTTGCTGGTTGTTCTTCCCGGGCTAGTTAATGCTTGATAAAATGTTAACCATTCTTCAAAGGTGGGCGCAAATGCCATCTCCCCCAAACAGCCTCTTTGTTGAAAGAATCAACATCCCTTCCTCTGTCCTTGCCTTGCCCTAGGCCATGTAGCATGGTAGCATCTGTGACAAAGATACTCTGTCTGCTGTTTATAATGAAGGTGGGCATGGTGCATTACAATATCTGTGGCCCATTGGATGATGTAGTACACACCACACAGAGATGTTATTGACTTAAATAATGATACATAAAATGAATTGATGGCCTTTGGATGTATTTCAAATGAAAATACCACGATTTTTCTTCTAACTCAAGAAAATAAAAATTTTATTTCACAGAAATAAACATTTATTATCTTCATGTCCCGAGTGATGGGACGCAGGCCTGGAGCTTGCATTTGCTTTTGGTTCTCTTCCTGTCCTGGCTTTCTGACACATAAAAGACCACAACTCAAAATACCCACAACATTCATAAGTTCCTATGCAAACTCTAGTGCTGCCTAGGGGTGGTCACTTGTTTTGTGGCCCCTAAAGAATAACTGGCGAAAGTGAATGCAGTCAGCAAGGAAGGATCTCTTATATGAAGCATTTAAGATAAACTTTATAAAAGTATTCATGTGAAAAGTTCTTATTGTGTGGTTTCTTTTATTTTTGTTTTTGGCATAAAAATTATAGAAGACATAGAGAAGCTACTCAATAATCTTTAATATAACTATTTCTTATTCCTTTCCTTTTTGTGTGTATAAATGTTTCTTCTCATGCCATTATGGTCATTATTTTAATTGTAAGAAATGTATTTTGGTTCATTTATTTTAATTGGCAAGTAATTATGTATATTTATAAGGTATAATATCATGTTTTGATAGGACCAGATTGTAGAAATACTCAATTAGGCTTACTAATAAGTATGTGACATGAACAGTTGACTGCTTTTTGTCATGAGATGTTAATAAGTCTATCACTTTAGCAAGTTTGAATTATACACCATTATTAACGACAGATCACTAAATCTCATTACCTTCTTCTGTACCTTGATCCACAGGTCCTCGTTCCTCATTCTGTCTCCTTCTCCAAGTATTTCTCATATTATGTGTATAATGTTCTGCCTCCATGTATGTCTGTGCACCACCTTCTGAGACTGGGTCTTAATAAGTTGTCCAAGCTTGCCATGAACTCACCCTGTAATCCAGAGAGCCTTCTATCTTGTGATCTTCCTTCCTCAACCTCTAGTGTAGCTGAGATTACAGGCTGTAGATCTTGGACTATGTCAGTGTTGAAAGAGGGCTGTGTAGCACACATTTTCTCTGCTACCTGACTATGGAAGAGCTGCTTGAAACTCCTGTGTCCTCTACTCTCCACTACGATGAACTATATCCTTTAACAGTTAGCCAGAATAAACCCTTTCTCCATTAAGTTGATTTTACCAGAATATATTTGCCACTGCATCATGAAAAAATAATTAAGACAACCATAAATCCATTCATAGATGTTTCGACTGCATTTATGATTTATATAATTTCTTACCTTTGTCATTGTGCCAATATATACATTTACATTAAAATTATTTCTATTATGGGAATAAATATCAATCAGTGATGGTTAAAATTCATCACCAACTTGCCTAGATTGAGAATCACCTAGGAGACATACTTTTGGGTATCTGGATAGCATCAGATATTTAACTGAGAAGGGAAAGACTTACCCTGAATGTGGGAGGCACCATTCCCAAGGGTAGGGCCCTGACTGGACATAACAGGGAGAAAGGAGGAAAGGAGCTGGGTACCAGCATCCATCTCTCTCAGCTTCCTGACTATGACACAATATGATCAGATACTTCATACTTCCACCACCAGGCTTTGTTGGCATGATAGATTCTATCCTTTCTTAAACTGTAAGCCAAGACAAACCCTTCCTTCTTAAGATTTTTTAGTCAGGTATTTTGCCACAGCAATGAGAAAACTAAACAATACCGTATCTTGGTATTATTTCTTGCTAGTGTCATAAAATATCCCGACAAAAGCAATTTAGGGGAGAATGGGTTTATTTAAGCTCACAATTCCAGGGTACAGAGTTCCTCTTGGTAGGGAAGTCACAGTGGCAAAGAGACATGGATTAATACAGGCTTGTGGCAGAGAGTTGTATGTTTATGCATGTTTGCTTATGTTCAGCTCTCTTTCTCTACTTATATACAGTACAGAATCTCCTGCCTAGGGAATGGTACCACCTACAGTGGGCAAGTCTTCTCATTTCAATTACACAATTAAGGTAAGATCCATAGGCATTACATACATGCCAATCTAATCTAGGAAACCCTCTGTAAAGATTTTCTTCCCAGGTGACTCTAGATTTTGTCAAGTTGGAAATTAAAACTAATCATCATTTACATTATCTATCATCTATCTGTCTAACGATCTATCATCCAGTTATCTATGTATCTATCTATCTTTCTCTATCTAAATCCAAAATCAGTATTTGAGCTTCCTAAATATAAACTTTCTATGGTTTAATGATTTTGTTGCGTTTTCCAAAGATCTGAGACAAGATTTGAAGTGTTTTCATTAGCATTCCAGCTGTTGCCTGGGATGTGGGAGACAGAAATATTAAGGGCTGGGATCTCACACTGTCCTAATAAATCAACTTAACTCACATGCTCAACAACTTTCCATACTAGTGAAAGGAAGACAGAACATCAGGCCAGCAGAATCAGATGCTTACAGCTTGGACTGTTGTTCCTGGGAAGACATGAACAAATATCCACTCACCTCAGACAGGGAACTGACAACAGACAACGTAGATACCACCAAAGACCAACTTGGTGAAACAATGACTTTTATTGGGGTTACTAAGAGGACTATGGGTGAAGGGTTACTTGCAGGAGGAGAAACGGCTCAAAGACAGACGTATAATCACAGCCCACCGCTGCATGGTGACAGCTCACAAAATTTGGAGGCATGGGGCACACTGAATAGCCTGCAGGCAGCTTCACAGGTGGAGAGTGTCCTTTCCAGGTAGCTCAATTGGTCTGAGCCTCTTCCAGGCACAGTGGCTAGTGTCTGCTTTCTCCATGTTGCCTGGAGGGACTAAATCTTCCAGGCAGCTCAGTTTTTTCCAGAAGTTTATCTTTCAGCAGTCCTTACTCGGGAGCAGAGAGGCCTAGTGAATCTGATCAGATTGGGAACTTCCTGAAGCTATTGAGTTGTTGACTTCCTCAGCTTAATGAGCTTCCCTTCCTTTATACATCCTGTGGTTTAATAAGAGAACTCCAAGATGGGAGGTTTTAATCTCCCAGGAAACTGCCACATAACAAACATGGCAAAGAGTCAAGGTTTTATTAAAAAGCCTCTAGGTAGAAAATGTGGGGTGGAAGGAACCGCTGCCACTGGAGATGTTAGCAGCCTAGAGTATGTTGAGAAAGCTCCTGGCAGCAGAACTGTGGGAGGTAAGGAAAGAGGGGAGGAAGAGTAGTTGGAAACTACATGTTGGAATTGGAATCATGCCTGAGACACTCGGCTGAGGGTAGCGGCTTGAGACAAGCTTGAAGTAATCAATAATGGGGGGCCATATAAGATTTTTTTTTGGACTGGGTTAAGTCATGAAACTCCTTTGTGAAGTTTAACAGAAACCTTAGAATGGTCTGCTACCTGTGACCTAGCATTGTACTGCAGCGCAGCTTCAGTGTTAAAAATTTTCTTTACACACAACGTGAGGAATGAATGACAGGTGAAAGAGCAGAAGAGAGACACGGGGGGTATTTGCAATTAGACTCCAGAAAGGTAGACATTACACCTAGAAGAACATCGAACATCATGTGTCTCTTAGGTCACAGATGTATTATGGCACATGGTGACATCAGGCATGGCAGTTTAAAGAAGGAAGGGTGAGTTAAATAGGTGACTACAGCAATTTCGGTCGCTGTTGGCAGAACTTACAGAGACGCTGGAGGACAGAGGGTACCTGAGGTAGGCAGTCTTGGCCATGCAGAGTAGTTAGGACGTAAGGGATGTGGGACCTTAGACATAGTGGCTGGCCCAGAGAGGGTGCTGGGCTCGCTAGGGAGAGGAAAGGCCCTTTGACTATTTGTGTCTTAATTGTGACTCTCTCCTTACATTCACTCGGCTATGAACTTGGACTCAACAATATTTTAAGATTGAATAGAGTTGGAGAAACTGGCAAAGGAGATTTGATCCAGGTAAAATCAGCTACATCTGGGGATTCATCTCTAACAAACGTTGAACAAAAATTAGGAAATACGTTATCAAATCTGATGACAGACAGATGTTTGTTTTATATGTTTTACTACCTTTAAATACTTTAAAACATTTTAAACTTAATATTTGGAACACTATCCAAAATCATTCATGATGTAAAACAAGCCTCACAGATTCATCTCTTTATTGATTTGTTGATGGACTCAAATAGCTACTAGAATTGTTGGGATTCATGATGACAATGAAGCCTACAGATGCTGAAACATGTGAGGACGGCACACAATGTGCAAGCTTGTTTTACAGCTAACCCTGGATGTGATCTTAAGCCTCTACCTTCAGTTTACTTTCCCCAGGCCGTATAAATGACAGTTTCCCCAGCAGGAAGAAGGCCTGTGTTGTCTGAACCAACACATCGCATTCTGATGAAGGCACTGGCTCTGAAATCCTGAGGGCTTTCAAGGGTCTCAGTCAGGTCTTTGAAATCCTAGCTGAAGATGTCATGTGATTTCATGTAAGGACACATTTAGGTGACACGCATCCAGGGATGACTTCATGCTATTCAGAAGTCCATGTTTTCGGCAATAGTCTGGGTTGCGCAAAGTCACGGGGAGTTCATAGAAGTCACTTTATAACATAAACTTTGATGTTGACTCATCTCTGTGGTTTTAGGTCTTCTGGGTAGGCCGCAAAAATTTTTTTTGCAATATGTGAAATAAATCCAGGAGACTACTTGATTTAAGTAAGCCTATTAAAGAGCAAATGCAACATACTTAAAAGACAAAGGTAATTGCCCATACTGCAAAAGAAATGCTTGCATTGTACAAGTATGTCTGATGCTATTACCTTAAATGTCAAGATCTCCCACGCAGAAATGGCAAGTGGTCACGGTTGAGTGCCTAATGTCTAATTGACTAGTCATGGCTGCCTGGAGGAAGCATTAAGAAAAGACTACGTCTGTCTGGACTTACTGGTATATCAGTCGGAAGTGAGAGTTCTTCAGAAATAGCAGGAGAACACACACGGACACACACAGACACACTCAAACACACTCAAGACTCAGTTATCACTAGAACACAAGATCCATGAACCAATTTCTTAGAATGTATCTCCTTAGTTCATTTATGTTTATTCATACTTTAATGTTTATTCCCTATGAATTTTATGAGTCTTTTACTTATAAATTATAAGTTTGTATATTAGACGGGAAGATTCACTTTGAGAGAGAGGTTCCTGCAACAAGGGCACTGGAATATTTGAGATCAGTGAGGGAGGCAGGATATTCAGGAAGGGTTGCTCTTGAGCACTGACTCCAACAGCTACAAGGCCATCCCTGACCCCGACCACCAAGATTGTGAGGTTGTGATCTTAAACACTTGTGCTTCTAGTTTGGGGGACCCTAATCTGATCCTAGGGCCTTTGATTGAGGAGTCTCAGATCCTGAATTTGGGTTTTCACTCCATGAAGAGAATGCATTCCAGTCGGTTGCTTTATTGGTTGTAAGTGTTAATAATGTAAACAATTCCTTCACAAAAAATGTCCCTGGGTAGTTTGAGCAAACCTGTGGTGGCACATTAGCCAACTGACCGTCTGTCATCATGGGACGAGCACATTCTTGGTGGGAAAGGGGACAAATGGCATTAGGCTTGCCACATGTCTGCCATCCTTATACGGGCTGTGTTTTAACGTTCTTTTAGTGTAATAAAGTCCCTTTGATGGACAAACTTTCAGAAGAGTGTTTTACAAATGACATAACTCACACCCAAGAGTTTTTCAAATGCAAGAAGATAAGGACCTTCTATCTCACCAAGCGTTTCCGGTAAATGTACATTTCACTCGCTGGTGCAATGTTTTCCAAAGCTGTGTTTCCCAGCCTTCCTTTGCATTCCAACCCTTGCATAATCCAGTTCTCATGAAAATTCACTCTTCACCCCCAAACCCAGATCTGAGCTACATGAACATCTCAAGTGGGAATGCTTTCACTTAGAGAAATTAGTGTGGGTAGCTCTCAGAAATTGACTACTAGTTACAGTACTCAAAATCCCCAATTGTCAAAAATCCTAACAGCCCTTTGGTGCGTCTCTCTCAGCCCGGAGTGTTAGTTTTCATCCTGCATGTGCTGTGAGAGTCTGTAAACTTTGCTTTGCTTTCTGCGCCTCTACCCTCATCCGGGTCACTTGCTGTCTGTCAAACAATTGGGCTATTGTCTCAAACAATGTGCAATTAAGAAAGCTGTTGGAAGAATCAGAGTAGAGGAACAGGTTCAGCCCTGTGTTTTCCCTTAGAGAAGATTTCAAGCAAGCCGAAAAACAATAACCTCTGTACAAAAACATCTTAGCAATAGAACATTCCGAAAACCTCAGGAAAGATTCCTGGGAACAAAGCAGTGGTTAATAAAGGCATGGTACTTCAAAAGTATTTGCATGGACCTCAGATCTGATGAGCATTCTCATTTAGTGTATCCCCATCCCCTACCCCCCACCTCCCACCCCCACCCTCCACCCGCAAACCATTTTGTATCGTGTAGCATCATGTATATTCCTGGGTTTCTGCTCCCGCTGAAAACCTATGGACAGCTTGGGTCTGGAGTATTGTTGAGTGGTGCTGTAAGCTGTGAGAGGGTCCTGAGCCGTTAACATTGGCAGATTACAGTCAACCTAATGTCACCATCGCCCAAAGTTTGGCCCGTGTTATCCTCCGATGGACTATGAAGCAGGAAATGAGAAAAACAGATCTTGTAAAAGACCTGTCATCTCTTCTGTTTTAACGTGGGTGTCAGCTTACTCTTCTGACACAGGCTAAGTCTTGCTAAGCTTTTAGCACAAAGAGATGTCATGCGCATAAAATCCCAGAGAGTTCCAGTGATAGCAGTTTCTACAGGTAGAAAGTTCTAGAAGTTGATGTTTATTACCCACCGAGGATCTTAAAGAACAAAAATGAAACCCAAAAACCTGTGACGATTTGTGAAGTCGCAATGTCTGGGATGAGTGTCTGCCGAGTGCTGTGGCAGGCGTTGGAGGTGAATAGACTTCGCAGACAACCAAAGCAAGGTGGCTGTGAGCAGCTGCCCAAGAAACCAGCAGGCAAACGTGCTGCTGGAGTTCAGCTCCTTCAGCCTTGGTCTTCTGCTCTCTGCTTTGCTGAGCTGCGAGGACAGGGCCTTTCTTTCCTTGGCGTATTTTAAATTTTAACCATTAGAGAACAAAATGTGCCAATGCTTTGCCTGCCTGTAACCACCTCAGGCCAATCATTGGGGCACAGTGAACTGGGCAGTGCAGCTCGTTAACCCACAGGTCAGGGCCAGACTGCATCGGAAGGGCTGGCCTGATATACCTGGGCTCACCCTGATTACTGACTGCCTGTTTTAGCCCATGCCAGGATGCACCTGTATCCAAGCACCTACATAGAATCAGGCTTGTTTTCTGTTACACGGGAGACAGCGAGTCTATGCTACTCTGCCAAAACTAATTAATGCTTAGACTCCTGACTAGCCTGGCATTGTTTCCAAACTCTTTGTTTTTCTTCTGCTTTGTTCTGTTTTCATTAGTAAACCCAGACTTACACCTTTTGAGCTTGCTAACCACGTGCTAGTGACTTGTTCTATTAGGAAAACAAGCCAAATTAAACTGACCAGTTGGGTGATATTGACTATTTACCAGCTTCTGAAAGCAGGGCATCAAAACATCTGCATTTTCTATAACACCAGCTCCCCGAGCTAAAGCCGGTGAGGCTCCCCAGTAGCCCAAGTAAAAAATTCTTTGCTCTGAACCGATTTGGTTGCGGTTGAAGGTCTGAAATTGGGACGTTATTGAAAATTCAGGGCAGATGGTCTTTAGTGCTTTTTCGGGACCCCTGGGTATTTATCAATTAGGATTCAGCCATATTGGCCTGTTCTCATTAGGTAATTACATTAAAAATATTCCTTATCGCAGGAAAGAAAACCTAATTACAGATCATGATTAAAACTTGTGCTACAGGCTGACCTCTTGACCAGTGGCATTATGACCATGATAAAAGAAAAGCAAGCCAGGAAATTCATTAGGGGCTGACAGCGATGAGTTGATTGCCCGGGAACCCACAGAGGAACTACGCTTGCCCCTTTTGTCCCTTTCTTCCCGTTCCCTCATGATCACACGTCGTTGTTAGCAGTGTGGAGACAATGGGACTGGCCACAACTTAACTTTGATAAATGTATGTCTTGATTTTTTCTTAAAACTATTTTACTAGGCATGTCATAGTAATGTGCCAGGTCGTATTTATGATATAACGGCGGGGCTTGATTGTGGTAGGTATATATATTTTTTTAAGCGGCCTTCCTTTTACAAGGATTTGAGGATCAGAAGGTAAGGAGAATTTTCCTAATGCTTAACCAGTCAGTTTCTAAAATTGATCCGTTGCCATGATTGAGAGTGTGCACATCGGTGCTATACTTGTTATTAAAACCTGTCATTTCCAAAGAAAATTCTGACATACGTTGCCCTATTTTCGTTTCTGGGGCTGTGCTAGAATACCATATCAAAAAGGTAATGCTGGGGACAGGGGGTTCATTTGGCTACAAGACCAGGGCACAGTCTATCCTTTTGAGAAAGTCAAGTCAGGACCTTGATGCAGCTGGTCACATGCACGGCCAAGAGCATAGCTTATGTTCATTCCACTTTCTCTCCTGTCCAGGGACTCCACTCACGGGGAGGGAGTGATGCCATCCACACAGGGTGGTCTTCCCACCTCATGACTCAGGTGATGACGTCATCACACCATAAGGACTGTGGGGTTCTGCGGCCCATGAATTCCAGTAGATCCAACAGACTTCTCACTGTGCCTGGAGTACTCCTCTCATTAACTAGTTTTTAGCTACCAGACGCAGGGCTGCTCGTTTGGTGTTCTGTTCAGTCCTGTCTCGGTAGTGGATAGATTGGAACAGGCCTCATGAAGAAGGCAGTTTCTGAGAAGGAGAGATTCCTGAAAGATCAATTAAAAGGAGCAAGGGCTGAGCTGGTAGCAGGTGATTCAGGCATGTTACATTATCTGCATTTGACAGGCCTAGATTCCATATGTTTTTATGTCTTGGGCAGTGGAGAAGTAGTCTTATCTATTTCCTATTGATGCCGGCTCAGATAACGCAGGTGGTAAACTCATTGTCTTATTGTGAAGTCCTTGCACAGACTACCCTTGCTCATGCCAGAGGGTTGGGTGATGAGACTTCAACTCATATTTTAGATGGAAGAGGGGAGACATAGGTCTACAAGATCCAGAACAAATCTACCATGTGATCGTGACCCGTTAAATTCCACTGTGTGCCCGATCAGCTGGTATCCTGGATGGTGTCTAATATAGCATCTGTGGTCAGAATCAGGTTCAGTGAGGACATTCAATAATGAAAAATATGTGTGAATTATAATAAAAAGCCATTTCCAATAGTCACTTCATAAAAGCTTTACCACCTCCCCCTTTCTTCTCGGACAGCACAGTGGCCAAGGGCAGGAGAGAAGCCACAGGCCACTTCCTTCTGATGAGAGCTTAGTTTTGGAATGCTAGGTGGAGTGGCTCGATCCCCTGAACTGTATCCCACTGGAAGAAGCAGCCTGTCTCCGAGTGTAATCTTGACACTTGAAGTATGAGAATATACCATTCTAAAAAGCAATCAGTATAAAAAAAACCAGAGAAATGTATGGACGGAACACTGTTTTCTTCTGTTTTGGCTGCATGCTCTTGATTGGAAGCATCAGACTGACGGATGTGTTCTGTCTCCAGAACTAGTTTACGTGTAAATTCTATGCACCTGTTAGTTTAGAAAAAAAATCAAACAAACAAACAAAAACCAGCGGTTAATGAGATTCAGACTGAGGATCCTATTATAGTTCATCCTGGTCTTGTAACTTCAC
The DNA here is from genome assembly GCF_903992535.2 of Arvicola amphibius. Taxonomy (NCBI): domain Eukaryota; kingdom Metazoa; phylum Chordata; class Mammalia; order Rodentia; family Cricetidae; genus Arvicola; species Arvicola amphibius. The sequence continues at coordinate 52,183,319 of NC_052055.2, forward strand.
ATTTAAACACATTGAAATTTCAAAGCAGTTTCTCAAGTAAGTAGAACAGACATAAAGAATAAGGAGGAATACACACTGGAAATAGAGGGGAACAAAAGAGCCAGTACCATGGCCATAGAAGACCTGAGTGGGTTAGGGTTTGTTTGCGGCTGTGCGTTAGGCCAGCGAGTCTGCCTCTGCCCTGTCCCGGTTGGTACTACAGATGCACAGTGTTATACTCAGCTTCTCTGGGCGAGTGCTGGGGCTCTGAATGACGTCATCGTGCTTCCCAGCAATCCATCTGCCCACTGATGTAGCAAATTAATACCTGGAAGAATTTTTTTTTTAAAAAAATGACTTACAAATCAAAACACTGTATGTGCAAAGTTGAATAGCTAAGCTTCATCAATATTTTTGAGCAAGTGGACATAATCTACCACAAATCTGTGCATGACTACTAGTGTGCATGACTTCCGACCCACAAAGCTGGAACCATTCTTTCCTTGCCTGCTATCACCTGACCCTCTACCGATTTTTCATGTCCTAGTTAGCTCCTTGCTCTCTTACAATATCTGGGTTGCCTTGTCATACAATAGTTGCCCTAAGGCCTCTCCTATTGTCTCATGCTCCCTTCTTAGGCTAACTCATCCATACCAGGGGGACAATTGTCTCATCCAACACCTTTATGCCCCTTGAGCCCCCAGCTTGAGTTCAAGGCCCAATTATTCAGTTGTCTGCTTGTCATTCCATCTTGGAAGTTTCAAAGAAAGCTGAAACTTGATCCATGCAGAAGGGTCCTCTCCTTGTTATGGTCTGAATCCAAGATGAGATAAAAACAGGCCTGGGGTTTGAAATCTCCTCTTCTGGTCTGTGGTGCTCTTCTGGAGAGCATGGAGCCTTCATGAGGTAGCAGCTGGCTGGCTAAGTCGGTTACTAGAGGCATGCCTTTATATGACCCTCTGCTTAGACCCCACTCTCTCTGCCTCCTGGTCCACAGCCACATGAGGAGCTGTCACTTATTTCCGCCATCATGAGCTCTGCCATGGAGGACTGAAATCTCTCAGGGACTCTCAGCCTTCCTCCCTTGTTTCTTTCGGGCGTTTTTTGTCACAGTAACACAAAGAACTGTCTGATACAGTCCCTCTCTGTCATTTTCATTTGTCAAGTAGTGAGTACCAGCAACATCAAGTCCCACAAACTAGACACCTATGAGTCCTCCTCAACACCCGCTTCTGTCTTACCTAAACATTTATCAGCAAACAGTTTTCATGTATCAGGGCGGCTCTCTCCATTATCTCTTTGTAAATGAATGTTACTTTCCTCTTGGGGATTTGGAATTTGCACATCAGTCTGCTGAATGTTCCTATTTCCATTTGCAAGCTAAATTTAATCTCTGGGAACTATTTCCTGGACACCAGGAAACAATGGTGTCACAATGAAAACCCAACTCCACACAAAGACACTGATTAATATAGTGTTTTTTTTCTTTAGTTACTGAATGATTCATCAGCTACTTGCTGAGCTTCAGAGAGAGGATCACAAAAGTGGAAAATAACAATTAAATTCCCCTGAGGATTATTAATTGCCAACAGATTCTCTTGAACCGCTTGCCTTATATAATGAAAACTGTTCCTACACAGTAGGCCTCCCCACATTCTGTGTGAACGTACACACGTACAAACACAATTATCTTTTCTAAGTCATGCCTTTATGTCTTCACTCTGTTATTATCTTCAAAAATAGGGCAGAGAGCAGGAAGCTACAATTCTTAATTATTTTTCAACACAACCATGTATAAACCTCTTTGAGTAGATAACTATTTGTATTTAATTATTGCTGTTTTCCCGAGGAAAATATAAAATATTACAGACGTTTCTTCAGATGAAAGTATTTTAGTTCCCTCATATTTGAATTAAGTATTTGCGTAAACTTTATGTATTAGCATAGCACCTGGAGGGCGATTGTGTGTGTGTGTGTGTGTGTGTGTGTGTGTGTGTACACCTTTCCCACAGTTAGAACTGTGTGACACCCTCTTTTTGGAGTGTATCTAGTGTGTTTTCCACGTGTAGAGCTTATTCTTTAAAAACTGAATTTTGAAAGGATAAAATTCTGAAAGTAGCTTATCTCTCTCCCATCCCAAATTATCCCAAGAAGGTTTATCTTTGTATAATTCTTACATCTGGTGCTCACAAGATGAGGACAAAAGGCAGTGTTCAGAGCATTTCTTGTTAACTTTAGTGGACATTCCTGTCACTTAAACAACAGTAACCTAGGTTTCTGACACCCAGCTACAAGGCCAGTTTACTTGTATGACAGTCCATAGCAGTCTGAAGCAGTAGTCTAAGCATTAACTTCAGGCAGTTTATTAGTGTGCCTAACTACAGTTTCCCCACTCAGTCAGGTTTGGGACAGCCATTTAAGGCAACTGGCCTAATGTGATGGTTATGATGCACACAGACACCCCGTGGGTCTCAGAAAGGCAGACCCCCAGGCCCAGCTCTGCCGGAAGAGCAGTGCACGTGAAGTTCTGGAACCATCTGTGTCTTGGCAAATGTCGTTATCATTGCTCTCCCCAGCACTCACGATAGGTCACAATTGGTCCTTGAAACAAAACAAAAATGATGGATTACTTTTAAATGGACACATAGTATCTGTACATATTTGGAAGGTGCGGTATTATAATCTGACATAAGCAGACAGTGCATAATAATCAGATCAACGTAGCTGGCAAATCCGCATCTTCCAACATGATCCCTTGTCTATGTTGGGAAGTCTTAAACTCGCGGATTTATTCTGAAATGATCGAGTAGGCAGAACCTGTCCACATTGACACTGTGTGTGGTTTCCCAGGAGCCACCCTCTCCTTTTTTCTTCTCCCTGCTCCTTTCTTGGCTTCTCTTCTATTCTCTATAGTATACTCTCCACCTTTCTGTGATCTGATACTTTAGCTTCTAAAAATGAAAGAATGCAGCATGTATCTTTCTGTGTCTGGTTTATTTTACTTAACACGCATTCTTCTTCAGGTATCCACAGAAGGCACTCTTTTAGGGCTTACTGACATCTCTCCAACACAATAACCCCTCATCTGAGGTCTGGTATCTCCATCTCAGTTACTGTGCATGAGGACATCTGCCCACTAGTTGATTTAGCATCAGTGCATCCCAGTCTGGTTCAGACATCCAAGGAAACACGATGCACAAGCACTTCTCTTTGGGAGAGAACACATGAAAAGACAAGGAACTCTAAGACACCAGAATAAAAGAGACAACCAAAGTAAGAGCTGTGAATTTACAGGGAAAATAGATGTCTGGAAACTTCTCAGTGGAAGATGTTGGGGGGTGTTGGGTCGACACTGTAGGATGGCCAAGTTTCAGAGGGGGAGCAGGGCTAATATCTAATTTCTGTTTTACAACTAGGGAGTCATAGAAACAAATTAAATCTCATGCCTCACACTTTGTCTAGAAGAAATGTACGTTTTAATTTATGTAGGCAAGATTAGATCTAAACAGTTCATTAAGCTTAAGGATATAGGATGATAACTTTTAAGGGATTCTTGTTTCTAAGTAAAATCTATATAAGGTAATAAATTTAAGAATGTTTTCTAGAAGGCCCGAAATTCAAAAAAATAAAATATTAAAAAAATCCAAGTTCAATGCAAATCGAAAACCACTGGGGAAACCATGAATGTTTTAACAAAAGGGAATTGGGATTTTTGCCCAATAAAGGCAATAAAACTCTATGGGCATAGTTGCTATATTATTAGCAACCATAGAAAAAGAGGTTGGATGTCACCCACAGAGTTTCTTGGGTCTTTAATCTTGTGATTTTTATTATAAATAATGTGTGTGAGAGAGGTAGCTCATGGCATATTCTGTTATCATTATGGTGGCAGTAGAGGGGAAGAAAAGTAGGAGAAAAAATGGAAAAAAGGAGGGGGACAATTATGGAATAGAAAGATTAATAGGTATAAAATCATCACCCTTCTTTCTAAGAAACCACATTGGCTTCAACCAACTCACCATCATTTTCCAATAACATTTACGTAATAAAACAAAATAACCCATGACTTTGCTGCACCTATTTCTGACACAAAAGGCAAGCGCTTAAAATGTCTCAGGTATTCTAGGGATACAAACTATCTTGACTCGACTTCAGAGATCTTACAGTCGAGAAGGGAAACCAACAGTCGTTAGGCCAAGAAGTCCACCTCGGGAAGGGTCGAGGAGAGTAAGGCCATTTTCCTTATGTTTTACGTTAGCAGAGCACATGAGCCCTTTTCAATTACACACATCACTAAGTCAAATGACAAGAATGTTTCGCCATAAGAACAGACCACCTCCAAATGGACACTTTTGATTTTGAGATTTCTAACAATTATAAACCACTTCTTTTAACTTCACACTCTCCACTGCCACTTCTCCGCGTTGCTTCTCTACTGAAACAAGATTTTAAAGCGGAGGTGGGCTCTTCCCCAACACTCTCTAAATGGCATCTAGGCCACAACAACCTACAAAACTAGCTGCCATACTTCACGATTCTCAGTACCAGACTCGAGTTGAGTGCTTTAATTATCACACATATCTTCCACCTTTAAGGCTTGATTCCTTTCGCTTGAGGCTGTGTCTTCCTAATGTTTTGTATCCTGGTAGTTGCTAGTCCACCCACCCCTGCTGCTTTTGATGGCTTCAGTGTGTGACTTTGTGGTTAAGACCAACTAACACAAGGACAAAGCAAGCATGGAAATCAAGGACACAGAGGACACATCTAAAGGAGTAGCTATAGGCAACTGAACAGACTTAAATACATAATGTGATAAGTTAATTTGAGGGAGATTACATTGTCAAAGACAACCAGCTTCTGCTGTTATTGTGGAGCAAAACAATTATCAGTAGAGAAGGATTATTGCCACTAAAAAGACAGATACACACCAAAGTCTACTTCAGAGGTAACCATGGAAGATAATAGGAAAAAGAAATCTTCCTGAAGTTGAATCATAAGTCACCAGAAAGATTTATTATAAAGAATTGGCTCATGGAATTATGAAGGTTGTCAGTTCATACTTGCTGTGCTGACTTGCAGCGCTGAGGCAGTCTGCTGGGAGCATCCTCTCTGGCTCAGCAAGTCCGTTATCTTCAGGGTTCTCAGACCTTCAACTTACTGAATGTGGTGGAATCAAACTATAGAGAGAAATTTACTTTGCTCAAAAGCATGCTAACATTTAATTTTGTTGAGACAGTTTCTATTATTGGTTTCTTGATGATAATTTTTGTTAAGAGATATTGCACGTTTAAATGATTTTCTGAATCAGTTGAGTTGCTTGTGTGCTTTTTCTTCATTCTTCTAATGTAACGTGTTGCACTGCTTAGGTTTTATATGTGAAAACATCCTGTATTCAAGTAACAACATGTACCCATATTACTGATTATTTGATGACAGAGGGCTTCCATTATAGAAGTAATGCACGACTATTTACCAGCTATCTCTGAGGGAACATGAAACCAGTCTAAGGGATGGAAATTCTGATACGCTTAATTCTTAACCTAAAAGCTTACATCATAGATGCGAAGTTAAAAATAGTAGGGAACATAAACAATGAAGCACGATTATCTATGTAGTTCAGTTTTCCTAGTATTTTAAGAATTTTCTCTATCCAAAAGCCATTGTTCAATAGTGTCTTTCTCTAGCTGTAGTGGCTGGGTAATTCTTACTTCACAGAATGATGTGGAAAGCATTCCTATTTGATTTGTTAGATGTTTGCAGATTGTAGTCTTTCTCCCACCACCACCAAAACAAAGCTTTTATTTTAATACTTATTTACTATTTCTGCGTGTGTAGGTGTGTACGCCTGGGTGCCACAGCCTGCCTATGAAGGTCAGAGAATAACCCACCCAGAGAGTTTTTCTCTCCTTCTACCACGTGGGCTCTAGGAATAAAGCTCAGGTCTTTAGACTCGACAGTAAGCGCGGTTACCTGCTAGGCCCCCGCCAGTCTATTCATTCTTGTAAAAGCTCTTTTCACTTCACCAGTGAGGACATCAGGCCCTGAGATTTTGTTGTTGTTGGGATATTTTTAATTAGTAATCCAATATCTGTACTGGTTATATTCTTAATCAGATTTTTCTACTTTTTATAATTTAATCTTGATAAATTCTTTCCAAAAATCTTCTATTTTGCCTATTATCCATTTTTTTTGGAGTACAATTATTCACTGTAGTCTTTTGTAGGCTTTTGTTTGTTTGTTTTCTGCAGAATTATGCCCACTTCCAATTCTGATTTATAGTTTATTTTTGTTTTCTCTCTCTCTCCCAGTGAAAACTCTTTTGAACAACCAACCAACCTTGATTTTATTAAATTTCTCCATTGTTTTTGTCCCTTTTATTCCATTTATTTCTTTTTTGTTGTTGTTTTTCGAGACAGGCTTTCCCTGTAGTTTCTAAAGCCTGTCCTGGAACTAGCTCTTGTAGACCAGGCTGGCCTCGAACTCAGAGATCCGCCTGCCTCTGCCTCCCGAGTGCTGGGATTAAAGGCGTGCGCCACCACCGCCCGGCTCCATTTATTTCTTATTTAATATTCTTTTCTTTCTGCTAGCATCGGTTTAGGTTTGGTTCTAAACTGATAGTCTTGATTGCCATCTTCCTTACTTTTACTGCATCTCTTTGTAGCTCTGCATTTCCCTCGTGCCTTAGTATCTATCGCCTGCATTTTGTTGTCTATCGCCTGCATTTTGTTGTCGTGATCTTTGTTTTCATTCATCTTCAAAAAAATTCTTGATTTCCTTAGCATCTCCTCTGGTCTATTTTATGGCACAAGATTTTTAAGGTTTAACTACTATTTTACAGTTAAATCTCAATACCTTACAAAAAACACGTCTAGATTTATTTATCTTATTTCATATGCATGTGTGCTTGCCTACCTGCCTATAGGTGTGTCGCATGTATACCTGGTGCCCTCTGAGGTAAGAAGAGGATGTCAGATCCTCTGAAGCTGGACTTACAGAGGATTGTGAGCTGCCACGTGGGTGCTGGAATTGAACCCTGCCCTTTGCAAGAATAGCAAGTGTCTTAACTGCTGAGCCATCTCTCCAGTCCCACCCCAAATTCTGTCTCATGCTTGTTAGATTTCCCCCGAATCTTCTTGTGAAACTATTCAACAGTTTTTCTGTAGCCTTCCTCATGCAGTCATGACATTGAATCAGTCATGATATTGCATGCCATTCTGTATTTCCTTTAGAGAGTTTTGCCTTTCTCCTCCTCCTTCCTGTCCCAGTCAGATCTAACAACATCGCCCATCACTGCTGGTAGCCATAGTTTAGAGATTCTCTGTCAATTTCATTCTGCTTGAACTATTCTGAGATTTTTTTGGAGGACAATGACATAAATATTTATTAGTTACCAGTGGCAGAGCAGAAATTAAGGGCTAGAGACAGTATCAAGATTTTAATTCACAGACATAAGTTCAAAAATAATAAATATAAAAACACAAAATAAGAGACTAAAAAAATCTGTGAAGAAAATAGCAGTATAATTTGAAAAAATGGACAAAACCGAGATACTTTGAATAGGATTTTGGGGAGAGGGCATCATTCTGAGGTGTGGTACTTGAACTAGACTAAGTGTTCAGGAATTCTGGGCACATGAGGAGATGGGTAAGGGTGGTCCAGACTGAGTGAACAGACTTAAGCAAGTGAGTGGAAGGAACTTGCTTACAAGATGGTTGGAAAGATGAGCCTGAAACATTTTCTGTTCAAGGGCTTTGGAATCCTTACTATTCATTTGCCAGGGACAAATACTGCCAATATGAGAATTATAAGTCAAGTGCTTTCCCCTTTTCAGATGCTGCCTGGTTACCCTCTCCAACCTCCCAGCAGCCCCTTCCTTGGAGACTTGAGGAGGAAGACCGAACTGTTCCTTTCTCTCTGACTTTCCTTAGTGGTCGGGTTGTCACATGGTTATGTCTGTAAAGAAGGAGGGATCAAAGTTGATAGGGGAGGGGCAAAGTGAAAGAAGACAGTGTGATTGGATGATTCGTGTCCTGAAATGGCCAAGGAGAAGTCTGACACTCCTATTAAACCTGACCACATTTCTGAACTGGAAATCCTGCTACGAAATCATCACTCATGCCAGCTGGTGGTAAGAAAGCCTTAGGAAAATGTTTCCTGCTGATTTACCTACAAGTCTATCATTTTGTTTGTTTACTTGTTTATTTTATTTTTGTGGTTTTTTTTTAAAGTCAGTTAAAAGGGCTGAGTTTAATCCCGGCTTAGGGCAAAAGAAAAGGGAAGCTACACGTCATTGAGCAGAGACGGAAAACTCAGAGGAATCTGAGCATCACCACACGACTCCCCAGCCCCTGCACAGACTTCACAGAAATCTAAGGAGGAGACTTTTGATGAGATGGGAAAATTCAGGGTGTCTGCTTCCCACTCACCTTAACCAAGTTTTAAGGGACAAAGTGATTTCTTGATGTCTGGATCACACAAAGTATCGTTTATGCTTTAACAATGTTTAGGCATGAAATTTCCTGCCTGAAACTTGAGACGTAACTGCTGATTATTTGGGGTCCATCTTTTGAAAGGGAGGGAGGTACATACTGAGGGATGGAACTAGAGACCAAAAACCTAGAAGGAAAGTCTATGCTTGGGATCACTAGGTGGAGGAGAAGGTGCCTGAGGGAGCAGAAGCTCCAAAGCTCATTCCAAGTCTGATGGTTTCCCATGCGTGCCTTTCCAGGTCTACTCTCCTTTCTCTCTATGCGTCTTATGTTTCTTTCTTACTTCTTTGGCATTGTCCCAGCCTTCCCTAGCACTCAGAGACTGCTCCTGTTCTCAGTGTCCAATCTCCACATCCTTCCTAGGTACCTTTCCTAGGGTTCTTGTGTTCGTTTCTGATCTGGGCACCTGAGCTGATAGCGTAGTGGCCAGGCAGCGCAATGCACGTCTAGAGTTGGCTGCAAATTCCCCTTTCTTTCCACCATCGAGGAGAGTAGACAGCGGAAGAGAGGTTGCCTACGAACCCTTTGATGCTATGTTAAACTCTAGATCACCGATAGCTTGTGGTTTTCCAGTAGCTACTCCATTTCTGACCCGATAGACTAGCCAGTGTTAACTCTTTCCAGACCTCCACCGTCAACACTTTACCTCAAAGTCCCTGTTTTCCCTTTCCATTTAGCTTGCCTTCCGATTCAGCTCATGTGACATTTGGAGGAGAGAGATTACGTTATTCTCCGACACTTGGTAATTTGGGCTGCATATGTTATCAGCGCTCTCACCGATACTTTTAGTTAGATCAAATTACATTGCCTTCATTACGCAACGAGTGCTTCGGGGAGAAATTCTGGAATCGAGGGGCTCTGTGGGCTTCATTCAGCCACCATCTCTACATGCCTGAGAAATGGTGCAGGGGCAGACAGGAGAGTCAATGTATGGACAATGTGAAGGGAGGCGGATCAAAGATTCCAGTAACTCCACGTCCACCTTTGTGGTACTGACCTGAGCTTCAGGTTGAAATAGAGGAAGAGAGGCAGGCACAAAGTTACACATCCTCCAGCAGTCTCTGTTAGGGCACAGGCTCTTTGCTTCGGCTCTGGTTCTTCAAGGTGGTCCATGGAAGTCCCTATTGCTTACTGTGAAAAGCTCCTGATTCCCAGGTGACAATTGTTTCTCCATGGTGCAGCCTCACCATCATAGATAATTGTCTGGGAGGGGGTCCCAGGGCTCTTCTGTCCCTGGAATGCAAGGGGACTGCATGTTTAGGGTTATGGCTATTGACCTTTGGGTGCCTAGGGTGGGGAGAGTCATAATATCTGGAGTAGGACATTACAAAGAGCTGACAGGAAGAGGCTTCAGTCTGTCTGATCTTTGTGTCTGCTGTCCAGAAGGGGGAGAAAGGGCAAGGTTGGTTCCTAGAAAGACTCCTCATATAACCAACATGCCTGTGCAGAGAGGTAAGTAGCATCTCACAATAAAGGAGACAAATGCAAAACAGAGGTGGGGTGCCAGGCTTTCCATCTCTTTGAAGGCCCAAGTGAAGAATCAATGCCATTTGAGCCCAGCAGCTTCCAAGTGCCTGTTATAATTATGGGGTTGCAGAGGACTTGGAACATTTGATTTTAAGCTAATTGAGGACAGGGATTACATTGCTTTGTAGCTTTATACTTTCTTAATTAAATAAAAGTTAAAGAATAGAATATGTAACTTGATAGGCTTAATGAAATTAAGGTAAGCCCTGGATTTGCCTCCAACATACTGATTAAAAAAATACTTAAATTGAATCATCGAAAAAAGACTAATACATTTTTATCCTATTATAAGCACATTAGAAAAATGTACTTGTACTTTCCAAGGTCAAAACCACCCACTTTGTGCAAAAGGTCTTGATGTCAGCTGTCCTCACCAAGGCCAGATGGGCTGCCTTGAGGAACTTATCTTCTTGTATCTAGGGGAAGATGCATATGACATCGTTTATGATCTGAAGCTATTTTTTTTTTCAGATCATTTGCAAACACAAGATTTATTTTTAATCCTTTAACACATTTCTCTATGTGGATGTCACTGCCACAGTCCCTTGCGAGGACATGTGCTGCTTTGGTTAGAATTGGACTTCAAGTAGGAAATATTTTTCAACTGCTTGGGAACATTTTCACCCTCAGCACGAAAACCTTTATTAGGCAAATGAAAACTGAGGTCCCATTAAGTCACGTTAAAGCAAGACCAGGAGCTTTGCCTTTGTACAACGTGAAACCTCTTTTCCTCGTTCCCGATTACCCGCCATCGTGTGGTGGCCACCCACAGGTAAAAGAATTCTTCCATGGCAATTGGAAAGAGGGTGATGGGCGAGAAAGGCCAGAAGACCAGTACAGAAACGAAACCCCAGGACCGGCTACTGCATCCGGAGAGATCTGCAGAGAAGATAGCGTGAGTTGCTGAAACAAGAGTGAGCTCACTTAAAAGAAATTTCCCCTGCAGCCCTCAAAGACGTCACGACATCAAATGTCTTGCTTACTTGAACTTTTCCCTCTGTAAACTGGAGTCTCTGTGACTTCCTGCAATCACGCCTGTAAATCCATAACACAATTTAATCTGTAGAATCCTCTTCCTCATCCTTTTCCCTAAAACAACAGTATGAAATTCTTGGTGCTTGGCTTCATCACGCAGGAAGTCAAGGCATGGGCGTTTATGAACCAGTGAGTCTCGAGCTGGGGTCATTTGTTTCTCTGATGGTTGGACTCCTAAGACACGTTGCTTACAAGCTTGCGACTCTCATTCTGACCCGGCCCCGCTTTTCCACATTGGTTTTGCAATCTCTTATCCGCATGGAGCATCTCTCCCAACTTTAGTTTTGCCATCTTTCTGCCTTCTGAGATTTCGCTTCGGCCTTTAACACTCAGTGTCCTGCTTGTCCCTAACTCCTGGGTGATCTCCACATCTCATTATGTAAGTGATGTCTTTCACAAACCTACACTAGCCAGTCATGTCTGTGTTCTTTCCCCCACCTCCTGCCCCCCCACATACAGACACACACATGCGCGCGCGCGCACGCGCGCGCGCGCACACACACACACACACACACACACACACCCCTTCAGGTTACCAGACCTCTGAAATACCCCAGGCTGCTTTCTCTGCTCTCACCTCTGTATCTGTCACACAGAATGGATGGTAATTGTCTCCCTGCTGATTTGTGAGCCTTATAAGGACAGCAGACAGCATCCTTTTCATTCCAGGCATCTGGTTCAGGAGAGACACTCAGTGTTTATTTTTTTCCTGGCTGACCCTAAGGGCTCACAGAGAAGGGTGTTTCCTACTGAACGTCTTTCTTCAGGCCATCTCCACATCTCCTTTATTACCTCCTTAAATATTTTAGCCAAATTACAGTTAATTTGACTTAAAAGTGTGTCCTATATTTAGAGATAAAAAGACTCTCTAGTAAGTTGGTGGCCTTGGGAGACCAATGCAAAGAGTGGATGTCGCTTCCAGTCCAGGAAAAAGGACAAATCAAAGATCCCACGCTGCCACCCTCCTGATTTCATTTTTTCCCTAGTATCTACTTTCTAGCTTCAGATTCTAGTCAGTTCTATCTTTAGCTTATCTATCAAGACTCGTGAAACATTTCTGTGGACCATTTGTTATCTCTAGAGAGCCAACTCACGGGTCAAAATCACAATAAAAATGCAAATGTATAGAAGTCTCTCACCATGAAGAAAAGGTTGTTTGCTTTCTTGGTCCAAGTGTGTCGCAATCATGTAGTCTTCCTGAAAACCAATTCCTGAGCATTTCCCCATCCATCAATTTTGTGATGTCTTCCTAAAATTCTTTGTTCTGTTTCCCCACCCTAACACACAACTTTGAGAAATTGGGTACATTCTGGTAAGAATTGCTTAATCCAAGGGAATGAAGCTTCTTAAAGGTTATGTGCCTTGAATTACATCCAAGTTCTCCACGAATGAGCTGTGTAAATCTTGCCATATGTTCTTGCCATATTGGTGCATCTGAATAGATTAAGATATTTATAAAATGATCTAGGTATATTTCATTGATTGAGGAAAACTGTTTTCTGACTACTGAGATAATTTAGTATCTGGCACCGTTTAATTTACCTAGATAAGATAAATTGGCTAAAACAAACCTATAAGGCCTACTTTATTCTGTCATTCTATCATGGAGCTTTTTGGGGGGGGGGTATGGAGAAGGTCTGGGGAGCAGCTGGCCACCAGCTGGAGCCTCTTGCTGTTCCACTGAAGCGAAATTGGGACTTTTAACAAGCTTAATTATAACAAGATTTCACCTGCCTCTCAGAACCAGGAACGCTTACACCCTTTCTCTCCCCCCCCCCCACTGCTGGTTGTTTGGGGGGCCTGTTTTCAATATTTCTACCCAGACCATATATGATCTGAAAGCTTTATAGTCAGACTCTGGATTTAATTACAGTGACAAAAATGTGTAAATTAAACCTAGCTTCTCTTGCGAAGGTGAGACCAGGACAAGAGATGGGCAAGCTTAGAGGAAATGGTCGGCGATAATTTAAGCTCTCCGAGGTTATCTACAGACCAAATTCAAGTGACGAATCTGGCTAGATTTATGCTTCAATCAATTGATGGGAGCCATATGCTCAAACCGTTCTTCTGGAGAGAATACCTTTATTTCACTTTATGGTTCTTTTATGCACAATGCATAGCAGAAGCTTCAAATCTGGCTATAAGCAAGGCAACATACCTCCCAACGTAGCTTTTACACTTCCCACCATAAAATTGACCCTTAGGAAATATTACTGGCCTCTTGGTTTATTAAGAGTCCATTTGAATTTGCAACAAAGCATTATTAATCACACACTTAAACATGTTAATTTTCCCTGCATTTCTTTTAGCAAGAACTGTTAAATGCTATGTTTAACTACTATGCCCTTGGTGGTGTGGTTTCAGGACACGAATAAATGATGCCTGCCTCTTTAAGACAACGGCAGCCAGGAGTGGCTAGAGAGAAATTTTAAATTATCTTTTTAACAGGAAGAGGAAAATGTGATGAGAACCTCTGGTTGGTGGCAATAGGAATAAGACAATGTGAAAACTTTGACAAAAAGTAAATCCCTTGTTGCTTTTTTGTGTTAAAAGACTTCTAGGCCCCGAGCACCCAGAGAAGGAATGAGAAGAAATTAGATATTGGAACGAAAGAATCAGTGTGACCCTTTTGGGTTTGTGTCTGCAGCTTTCGTCTTGTGGCTAGGATAATTACATATTTATTTGCCTAGTTCCATTGGGATTAGGGACAGTTATAAATCTTGGAAAACGTTTTGGACAGTTGGCTCCGTTCGGCATTGTAATAGACAGGGTTCTCCACATTGAAAACACGGCTTTTGTTTTAAGAACTAAAGCAAACATATGATGTTGAATGAGAGATGGGCACATGATGCAGTGAACCATCACATGTGGAAGTGTAAGAGAAGAAATGTTTCTTGCAAATATACACATTATACTATATGACTCTTAGTCCATTTTTCATATGTTTTAATGGGAAAGTTCGGAATTTCTCAAGCAAGTAGACATAGCCTCCAACTCATATCTACTTCTTTGTAGCCTCCTCTGACTGTCCCTCCTGCCCACCCCCATGCTCCTGCTCCAGCAGGATTACCCTTGTCTTCATCTCCGCTGGCATCTCTGTTAACAGTGCATTCCTCCACTCTATAGCCCTTCTCAAATGGCACTGTAATTATTTGTTTACATGTCTGTCTCCATCACCAGACTTCCAGCCCCTCCAGGACTGAGACAGCATTCTATTTCATCCACTTGGTAGACCCACAGGCTGGCAGTGTCTGGCACATGACAGGCACACAGCAAATGTGAAAGAAGAAAGGGTGTGGGGGTGGCGGTTGTTAATGAATGAGTCTAAATTGTCATCTCTGATTTGCTTGGCAGCTAGATCATAATAGGCAAGAAAGAAACCACGTCTTATTGCTTCAACGTCATGTGGTCTTTTTCTGGGGAAACTCCTGAGCCTTTAACCGGCTTCTTAACTCGTGACATTATTCCACAGCGGTGATAACATCTCGGTAATTAAAGCACGCACACTATCAAATCATAAATCATTGAGGTGTGACCTTGGAATCTACAGGTGTGTTTTAGGTTTCGACTCGAATTTAGTCATTAAAAAAAAAGACAGGAAGTCTACTGAGGTCTAAAACTTGATAACTAATGGCTAGGATCTTCTAATCTCCTTGCACCTATAGTGCATAAATAATTTAAACTAGAATTTATTTCTAGAAAAAGAAGAGTGTTGCCTGGGAGCATCGAGATGAACAGGTAATTTTGTCACCAAATGGCATACTTCATAGACCAAAGCTGCCGCAGTGTTGAACCGTTAGGATGGCAGCTGTAAAGCCTGCTGAGGGTTGGGTTCATGTCTCGGACAAATGTTTTGGTCTCATTAAAAAGGAAAGTACATTTTACTAAGCTTTCCTCTTATTATGCAAATTTATGAGTGTCTAGGAAAAGAATCATTATTAGATTTCCTCCATTTACACTTGAGTCATTAAAAAGTATTTGGTAATTGATAAGAAAAATCTTTTTATTGGCTTCACCTTTATTATTTTAAACTCCATAAGATTCTTTTTTTTTATTCTGACATTCAGCAATTGAACCAATCAGACAGGCTAACAGTGTATATCATTGCCCCTAGTACTTACTATATCTAAAGAAATAGAAAAGGAAACTCATTCACTCTCCTCAAAAAATGATGTCTGATAGGCTAGATTGCGGTCTTATAAAGAAACATGTGTAAAATTAACATCTCACAAAACCGCAGCAACACATAGGACTTTAGGAATCAGGGAGATATAAATCAATAAATCAAACAAACATACAACTAGATTATTCAGGTGGTAGCACAATGTCAGGAGAAAACAGAAACACAATAAATACTAACATGGATTAACTGATCACGGTATCAACTAAGGTCAGAGAAAAGTCTAACATTTTTGCTTTGGTAATTAAAACAATAGAACGGAACATGAAGGACTTGTTTTTTTTTTTTATTTTAAATCGAGGCATTTAAAGAATTTCAGTTATTGTGGGAGGTCTCTGAGAGGCACATGTTGATTTCTATGTCATGTGCTGCATACTTTGGAACCCAGAGAGAGAACACTGTGGTTGATTTGACTTGATGAGAACAAAGAAAAGGGTTAACCAAGATGACAGCGTTTCTGATCCATCAGTGTTGAGCTTAGAACAGGGTTGGAATGGAAAGACAAGACGTTTTCATTCTTTCTCCTTTCCCAGCATTCCCAAGCTGATCTAAACTGATTGGCATGATAGCATCCTCTGAGAAACGGGCACCAACGAGCCGGAAAGGCAGATATTCCTGCATTCCCTGGGTCTGCACTTGTTTTCCCTTGGACTGGAATTTTTATACTCTTTGCAACTGTTATCTGGAAGGAAGTCTGCTTTACTTAACATTTTCTCACTCTGAGCCATGGTTTGTCTAAAAGGTGGTTCGCTTCTCCCAGTAACTCCCCCAAATCAGGCACCAGGACAATGAAACTTTTACTTATATCTGTCTACAAAGTGAATAGTGTACATTAAACTTACTCATGGTTTTAGTGTGTGACATACATGGCATATATATTCTGAAAAGCATACAAATGCAAGGTACACAGATTAACTTTCACGAAGACAGCACAGCCATGTTACTAGCACAGATCAAAACCAGGGATACACTAGTGGTTTTTTCTTTCAGAATTTGGTGTGTGTAAATGGAATCTTTGGTGGCTTTATTGTTGGTTGGTTTATTTGTTTTATTAAGCCTGACAATTTTCAACTCATCAGTGTGACTGTAAGATTTGTCCCTCTCCTTATGTTACCATCTAGGGGTCTTGATCAGCTTGTTTTCTCTGGCAGTCACAGAGTCAAAAGGCAGGAGCAGTTCCTAGGGTGGCAGGCAGTAGCCGAGAGATCTTGAGCCCTGCAGACAAGAACAGACAGAGCCAGCAGTTGGAGAAAGGCATTTGGCAGGAATGGGGGTGTACAGGTGTGCACACAGCAAGTACACAGAGAAAAGAAGACCGCAGCTAGAGGTGGGGTGGATCAAGTCTCTAAGGCATCTTCCTCCCCTAATTTAGTGTGGGTCAGTTTGAAGAAAGACCGAGTGGCTGATTGGCCCACTGCTGTTGTGTAAACAAGTCCTGCTTTGGCTGGCCTTGTACCTGTCCAGCCAGTCCATTAGTGGGTGCCCTATCGGTTGAAGAAAAGACCTACAAAGCCTTGGTTAAGGTTATTGTCTTATGTCAGGAGGGCGAGGAAGAAGCTGCCATCTTGGAAGTTCTGCACCTTTGTTACCTAGCCATGGTCCCTCTTGCTATCTGTCTGCCTACCAAGGAACCTAACTCCTAGTCCCTCAGTCATACATAGTTGAAGTTCATTTGTTTTCAATATTGTGTATTTCTCTGTTATACACAATTAATCCATTTGTGACACATATTGGGATTATTTTACACTTGCAATTTTGCCTCTCATTAGCATCAATGCTATAAATAGCTTCACCTAACAGCATTTCTTTGGGATGAAACCTAAGAGTGAACTTACTGAGCTATAGGATGCGTATATATTAAACTTTAGTATGTAGGCCTGAATAGTTTTCCCAAGTGGCTTATCAACTTTTACTCTCAATGGGCCACAGTGGGAGAGCTTTTTTAAAATTAAAAAAGTTTTAACTATGTTCATATATGTATGTGTGTATCTATACATGTGAATGCGGGTGACCTTGGAAGCCACAAGAAGGTACTGGATCCCCTAGAGCTAGAGTTACAGGTAGCTGTGAGTCACCTAGTGAAGGTGCTGGGCATAAATGTGATGGGAGCAACCAATCCCTTTTTGCTTGGATTTAAGATTGATTCCGTGAGATGGAACTCACACCCAACACTGCTAAAATACCCATGAACCTGTGGCTGGATAGACCATGGGTCTACGGATAAACCTAATCCCATTATTCTGCCAACAAAACAAGGCAGCAAAATGACTCCTAATGACATATTGCTATATCCATAGACCAGAGATACTCTCAGCTATCTTCAGAGGAGACTCTTCTTGCAGTAGATGGAGACTAACACAGAGATCCTCGACTAGACAGAGTATAGAGAGAGTGAGAAACTTTGGAGCACTCAGTCCTAAATGACATGTCTTCATCAGTCCCCTCCTCCCAGGGATCAGGAAGATATGCAGAAGAGTCCGAAAGACTGTGAGAGCCAGAGGGGCAGCTGACAACCATGGAAACCAATGTCTTGTTAGCACAGCAGGACTGACACACATCCCAGCTCAGAAACTGCGACAGAATGCACAGGGCCGGCACAGGCACTGCACAGGGTCAAGCCAGATGGAGTCCCAGAGCTCAGAGAAGAAAGTAGAAACAGGTTTCCACCCCTAACCAAGAAGTTATCTGTAATTAATACCTGCTGGCAAAGGAAATTTTAATTTTTCCTAATGGAGTCCCACTGGGTATCATAACTGCACTTAAGGATAGACCACATGCCCACGAGTGGATGGCCAACACAAAACAAACTCAGGCCATTTTCGTAGACTTTTCCCCTCATATTCTTTATTCACGCATTTTTTTTGTATTATTGGTCTTTTTGCTTGTGCATTTTGGTCCCTGTTTTTGTGTCTCTAGGTATGTTTGTTCCTTGTTTTTTAGTGGTGGAGAAGGGCATGGAGTTGGGTGAATGAGGAGGTGGGGAGGACTAGGAGGAGTTGGAGGAGGGAAAAGCATGATCAGGATATATTATATGAAAAAATATTTTCAATTAAAAATGGATTCTCTCTCTCTCTCTCTCTCTCTCTCTCTCTCTCTCTCTCTCTCTCTCTCCGCCTCTCTTTTCTATTAAAGACTGAACTCATGCCTGCTAGGAAACCTCTGAGTTATTGCCCAACCCTGATTAGTATAGCTTCTTTCTACCAGTCTTGCTGATACACTTGTGGCAAACCGTTTTTCCCTCTGTACTCTCTGTGGCTTGGCTTCTCACCTTGTAAACACTGAAGAACTACTAATCTGTTGTATAGAAGGAGACCATGCTGTGATGCCATCAGACGGTCACTTACTACATCCTTAAGACACAGAGTACAGAGGGGATGGGGAGCCAGAGAGCTCAACTGCCCGGAATTTCCTTGGCCTTGGATAGCAAATATTGCTATGGATGGAGGGTGTGGCTCAGTGGTCAAGTGTCTGCCTCGCAAATCTGAGGTTCTAAGTTCAATTCCTATCAACTTTAAATAAGTAAATAAAAAGTTCTCTCTTTAGAAATCATATCTATTGCTGTGTACTCAGAATAGCATACGTGTGGTTAAATTATCTGAATGATTATCCAGTTTTTACTAACTTTGCAAAACATAAAAGTCATTTTAAAATATTCTTGTGACACAAACTTACATTGAAGATAATACAAATAGGGCAGGCATTTGAGAACAAGAAAATGTTTGAACTGCAAGCTCATCTTTAAATTAGAGTTGTTCTCCAGGTTGGTAAAAAGAGAGAAAACTTACTACTATCTATGAAACCAGTGACAACATCAGAAAACCTATTTAAAATAACAAATTTATGATTATTGAGTTAACCGTGACTCTTGTCCTGATATATTTTCCTTATATTCAATATACAAAGCCACTATGATTAGTAAAACTTTAAACATGTTCACTTCATTTTATCCCATTTGTTTAAATGTCCTGAGCTCTGTTTATTATATATATATGTATTTATAATATATACACATTATATATAATGTGCACACTATGTATTATATATACATATATAAAAATTTATAAATAAGTAAATGTACATCTATTGATATCATAAAAGAAAATGGGGAGCCCCAGCTAAAGTTACATAATCCGGGATGGAGAAAAACTTCTTGCAGCTTTTGAAGTAGAAATTCACAAGTCACCTTTCCTTCCAAGTTTGCACAGGCTGCTGCAAACCTGGGCAGGATTTCATGCCGCATACTGGGCAGCGAGTGCCTGCGGCAGAGTGCTGATAGGTCTGAGACAGGGACTCAGTTGCTCCAAGTTCCTGTTGCTCACTCAAGCTGGTCTTGAATCCCTTGGTGTTCTTGGGGAAGGCTGACCTCTGAGACTGAAAATGCTGAAAGAACTGGGTGTGTTACTTTGGAATGTGAGATCTGGGCCTTCTGGACAAGATGCAGGGATTGTCTGATCACAGCTTAATTGGTGGCAGCCAGTCCAGAAGTGGAGCATCTTGGGAAAGAAAAACCTGGCTTCCCTAAAATTAACCTTAAAAGCCCAACTAAGCTTAAGCTGGCAGAAGTGCACAGACTATGTAGAGAGCTTAACTTTATACATCATACCAAGAGAAAACGACAGGTACACGTTTGTATTTGCTTCTATGTTTGGGATTCTCTTTCAGTGTGGTAGAGCCTCTAAAAGCAAAACAGTTTTGTTTGGGGCACTTTGTTCATCATCTCCATTTGTTTATACAAACAGTAGCCTTAATAGTCACCTGAGACATCCTGCCACTGCCGACGACAACCTTGAGAGTCTCTGGACACATAGAGGACTTGGGTTCCTCCGAGAGGAGGTCTAGCCTGAGCCACAGCACATGGTGGGTGTTCTGGCCAAGCATTTGGTGGACCCTTGTCTTCTAGCCAAAGCTTCATATCACTTTGGTGGAAAGTTCCCCACCCCCAAACCAATACCGAAGTTTTGGGAAGAAAATGCTGTGGCAACGGGAACCAGCATTTAGGATGCAAAATCTCTGCTGCTCTGGACTTGTGAGAGCTCCAGGACAGGTGACATGGCTGCCACATCTGGGTTCTTGGGGGAGGAGACACTCTATATTACAGTCGGGATGAGTCACCTCGTGACGGAGCATAGTCTATGCCGGCTTTTGTGTTTAGCTCGTGTTCTTGGGCAGAATCGGCTGCAGCGTTTAAGCTTTAAGTAGTACATATCTACTCCCTGGTAGCCCGCTGCCAAGAGCAACAATAGCGACAGAGGGGCAAGTCCCTTCCGCTTTCTTTTTCTCTCATGACTGACGTTAAAGACCTAAGTGGAGTGAGGAGGTACAGGGAGGCTCGTCAAGTGATGCTGGGAAGACCCCGCTGTCCTTTGAATGTGGTCCAAGCAAGGAGTGGGCAAACACAAAGCACACAGATTAAGAACGGACACATAGAAAGTTCTGAAGCACTAGTGGAGCAACTCCTGCCCGCTACTTCAAAACATCCATTGTAAGCTGAAACCATAAAACTCTAAGTTCTGCTCTTCCCCCCCAGACAAGACCTGAGGGACAGCGGTTCTCTAGCCTTCCCCATGTTGGCGACCCTTGAATACAGTTAAGTCTCATGGTGTGGCGAACACCCTCCCCCAAACTAAGGATTATTATTCTTATGCTACTTCTAAACTGTAATTTTGCTACTGTGATTAATTGTAATGTAAATATCTGATGTGCAGGCTATCTGATGTGCCACATCTGTGAGAGGGTCATCCGGTCCCAGAGAGGTCAAGATCATCAGCTTGAGAATCATTGACCTAGGATATCAGTTGCAATGTGAAGCAGCAAGAAAGACTGTGGGGGACAGAGGAACCCTGAGTGTCAAGTTTGGAGTGAACGCATGATGGTGGCATGAGTTGGCTATGTCAAGGAGCATAGCCTCAGATCCATGGGAGAATGACAGGGTCCCCTCCTGGCATTAAGAGGTTGAGGCTCCCTTCCTAGACCTGGATGGAGGGGGGAGGAACTTGGACTTCCCACAGGGCAGGGAACCCTTACTGCTCTTTGGACAGGAGAGGGAGAGGAAGTGGAGGGGGGAGGGGGAGGGAAATGGGAGGTGGAGAGGAGGCGGAAATTTTTAATAAAAAATAATAAATTAAAAAAATAAAAAGTCAAATATCCCATCTAATCTACATGGGAAGTAGAAAAAGGCAAGATCTTCTGAGTAAATTGGGAGCATGGGGAACATGGGAGAGGAGAGAAGGTGAGGGGGAGGAAGGGAGTGGAGCAGATAAAAATATATAGCTCAATAAAAATAAAAAAAAGAAAATGAACTTGAAAAATTACTTGGGACAACTGTCATGTGTCCCAGCTCTCTCACTTCTGGGTATATTTGTAAAAGGAAAGCAAATTACAGCTGAGGTACCAGCACTCTGGAATTCACTGGAACATAATTTACAAACCTAAGGAAAATTATGGCATAAACCAAAAATTTTTTATCAATGGATGAATAAAGAATATTTGAAAATGAAAAAAAAGAGGTTGAGGCTCAGAGGGATAACAAAGGCGTTTGTGTACAAACGTTGACAGTGTGTGCAGATAGTGTCACCTTAGTGTCTGTGCTTTCTCCCCTGGATAGGTACAGCCTTAAGGCTGCTCCCCTACAGCGATGGCTCCTACTGAGAGTAGCTGAACCTGTCCTTGATGCAGCTGTACGTGTAAGTCCTGCCTCTTTGTTCATCTGTATGAAATAGCCCCATGCCCTGTTTAGCTGTATGCAATGACCCTGGCTCCAGTTCAACTTATGTAATAAACAAGCTGAGCTGCTGAGGTCCTGTGGTTTCTCCATCTGAGAGCCCCGTCAGCCTGATCCCGGCTTCTTGGTGGGTCCGTCTGTGTTCCTTTTATCATTCCCTTGTCACCCCAGTCAGACCTGTGCCCGGAGCCACACTGAACATGGCAAAAGATTGGATCTTTGTTTGTTTTGCTCGTTTTGTTTTCCTGTTTTGTTTCTTCTAGTTTAGTTTACCAGAATCTAAGTAAAACATTGAGTTATCCTTTTTGCGGCTTTATCTCGGAGGTTTTTAAAAATAATTTTAACAAATGGCGTTCTTTGTACATAAAGTTTTCTTAAGGCAAATTATAACCAAGGACGTCAGCATGTCTTTCTGAAGAAAAGGTGCAGGCTTCCAAGGTAGAAGGTGGTGTCGAGTGAGCTGGTCCTGGTCCTCCAGTCTGACTCTTGTCTTGCCCCACCCCAAGGATGGAGAGGGATGAGTGAACAAATAAGGGGAGTTCTGCACAGGAGATTGACAGTTTCAACAGCAGAGGAGAAACCCCAGTGGGGAAGTAGGACCCTCCGTGGTGGCGGGTTCCCCCCTCTTGCCCCCCCCAGGGAGACAGCAGTCCTTACAGCAATGCTCCCTGTGTAGACTTCAGGGTACCAGTAAAGACTGTCAGCAAGTGTTACTACAAGGAGGCTCTATGGATGTTGACCTGGAGAGCAAGTCTGCAGAGAGCAGGTCAACCACGAGAGTAGTGGCGCGGTGCTTCTCCCAACTCTCGCGGTCTCAAAACCTGGTGAAAGCCCCCTACTTATCGATTAAACACTGGGTCTTAAAGGCCAGAGCAGGAATGGTGGATCGGCAAAGGCAGATGAGAAGTAATAAGAACCTGAGCAAGTTCTTCTGCCTGTGCCTGTTCAGGCAGGAGGAGGGGTAGGGAGTTGGGGGGGGGGGCGTCTAGCAAGTCCCAGTAGGTCTCAGGAGCAACCTGTCTTCTCCAAGGAGCATTTAAGGGCCACAAACTTTTCTTTAGGTGTCTTCCTCCGAAGAGAGGACTGCTGGGAAATGCCCCTTCACTGCCCTGCCACCACCACCACCACCCAGCCTGGGCAGCCTGCTAAACGTCTGCAGCTAGCACAGAGCTGCAGCTAGCACAGAGCTGCAGTTGAGAAGGGACTGGAGCCTGCTACAAAAGTCAAGGAAAGTCCGGATTGGTTGCCTGTGGGTGCATGCAAATAAAGCAGAGACTGGGACCAATCCGGAAAGAGCTGTCAAACCTTGAGGGAGAAGGGGAGACCCAAGTCACCAGAGAGGTTGTCCACTGGTTCCCAGGGGCTTGCTTAGCTAGGTTTTCCTTTCCCACCAAGGTTGTGGTAGGGAAACAGTTACTCAGCCCTGGAACTTAAGAGCTTTCCGGGTGCACCTTTGTGCACTTTCCACCTGGAGTTGCCCCACTGCAGCTGACGTCACAGTCTGACATACCACTGTTGCGGGCTGTGGAGCACAGCCTGTTCCCGGCTCCCTCCCGTTACAGCTGTGTTTTTCCATGGTGTTTTTCCTGCCGCACTCCTTCCTCATCCCCACATTGACAGCTTCTCCTCTTTCCCTGGCCTTTGTCATATTTCTTCCCATCATTGGCTAAGAATTCCCACCATTTCAGATTTGTAAGCAGAATGAATTTGAACGATGCCGCCCATTTCCAGATTCTTGCTTTCACTGGAGCCTTGAGAAACAGCTGGGTAGTCAGTAGGTACGCCCAGGGATTTGCTGATGTCTTGAGCTAAAGAGGCTTTCTTCTCCTTTGTCATTAAAAGGAGGTCTTGGGCATAAGTTTGGTTCTCCATGTTCAGTTTTGTGGTCCTGAGTCGTTTCTGTGATGATGTGAGCTGCCTGCTTTAAAGACACGGTTTGATTGTCTGAGAATATTCAGTCTTTTCCAGTTGCGTGACAACAATGTCTTTATCCTCACTGTTCATAGTCTCTCCTTACCCCTTCTTCTCAGTTTAAGTAGAGTTCCTCCTAAATGTAACATGATTTGGAAATTGTCCATATTGGGTCTAACACTAACCCTCAAATTTGTCTACAGATTTTTCCCCCATTGTTGAAATGTGAGGAAATGGGAGAGGCAAGATGGGATACAGGAAAAGAAGCAGATTACTGAACGACAAACGTCTCTAAAGAGAGGCAGAGAGCGCCATAGTGGCCCGGGGAACTGACTGAACCTTCCCGTGTGAGAGCCACACTGAGCGGAAGAGCAGCAAGGACCAGAGCACCCACCCTCCTTCTCGTTCTCCTCCCGCGGCTGCCCTGTGTCCGGTTGCTTGTTTTGTAGAAGATGGCTGACAGTCACGGGAAGCCATGAAGACTCTGGATGACTCAGAGAAGAACATCGTGCTGGCGGGAAACAAAACAAAAAAGCAAAACTAACCTTCCTGCAGTGGAAAATGCTCCAGACAAAAGAACAGGCCACGTGTATCCCACGTTTGCTTCCCATCTTGTCCCTGCTCTCAGCTCCCCGCAGCCATTATAGCGCTTCCTCTAGTGTAGGAGGGAGATGCCCTACGACCTCCATTGCACTTTCCTCTAACACTGGCCCACCTTGGCATTGCATCTGGGGATTCCATTCAGTTCTACACTGTCCTTAAACCATTCCTCGTATTCAACTACTGCTGAATTTTGACCCTTAACAAGATGACAAACACTTTGGGGGTGCAGCTCTAACTTTGTTGATTTCTGTTGTTCACAATTGGGTATCTGAGTACCACTGAGTCAGTGTTGAAGTTAGAGGTATTTTATAAAATGCTGGTTGTCATTCCTGTCTCAGGTAAAGGTAAACATATTTGCTATTTATAAAGAGAAAGTGATTTGTTGATTTCTTTCATTTGCCATGTTCATATTCTTATGCTGTCATATTAAGGCAAACCCTGTAGTCACTGCTCCAACAAAAACAATGGAAGCAATGAGCAAAGTCTTTAAGAGAAAACATGGAAGCTACAAGAAACTCCTTAGCAAAAAGTCCAAACATTTTATGAAGAATTAACTACAAGTTTTAATTCACAGGGTAAACACAGAAAATCAAAGCATGGATTTCAGCTGGGAAAGAATTATTCTGCCAAGGTTACATTGTTATCCTGGAACCAAGCAGGTACTTGAAAAGAATTCACAATGGAGAGAGGAAACAGTAGATTTTTTTAACCACATAATCTATTTTAGATCAAGAGTATTTTGAGGCAAGAAAGCAGCATCAGCAGAGACGAGCTGACCTTTGCAAAGAATCATGGCTGTTAACGTCATAGTTCAGTTCATATTGTATTTGAAACATGAAAGGAAAATCTCCCAGTCCCTGTCTGCTGAATGATGCCCCTCCCCTGTCTTCAAAGTCAGAGCAGAAACCACCTCTGCCACAAGCATCCAAATGGAAGATGCGTGTGAAGTCTGTGTTCCCACCATTCCGGCCCAGAGACAGCCAGCTGGATTCAAGCAACACTAAGACAACCGAACTGAAAACGAGTAAAATGTAGCGTAGCAGGGCACCTTTCCTGCTCTTACATCCCCTTGTTGGTGCAGTGGCTACCCCTCTACGTCGGTCACATCAGCTTAGAATGAAGCTTCTGACAAGTGGGGATGAACACTGTCGTCATGCCTCAGTTCTCAGGTTAGAAGTCATAAGCTCATTGTATCTCCTATAGCTGCAATACAGTTTCTTTTTCGAATTTCATTTCTTGCTGACTAATATGAAAACGGTTTCCAACTGTCTCGCAGCATACTGCTTTCAGGCATTGCCAGTACCAGGCCTGCAGAGCCGACAATGTGCCCCGTAACCCGAGTCTGTCTCCCTGGCTAAATCCTGCCTCCTTAGACTCTTCTCACAGGCCGTAGCTGGGGCAGAGACCAAAACCATTCACATCAAACCCTTGGCCAAAGGAGATAGTTACAGAAATTTCACCACAAGGCATTCCACTGGCCTGGTGGGGCTTTGGTTCGGTGTTGAGCAATGAATAACAAACACATCATGTCTCCATCTGTTGCCTGTTTTGTTACATCTGTAAACTTAGAATGTCTCTTTTGCTCCATTGCACCTAACTGAATACTGTTTTCTCCTATTTAAGACAAAAGTATCTTTCTTTTCTCATCTAATTTATACATTGATTTTTTTAAAAATAAAGAATAACTTTCTTCCCCATTAGCTCTTCTCCTGGGGAGGTCACTGAGGGTCACAGCAGCATTATGGCTAGTCTTCTCCTGGCCCTAACCCCCACTAGGCCTCAGCTCCAGTTTGGTTTCTACACCCTGTAGAAACCTACCCTGTTAGGTCTCAGTTTTTGTTTCTACAACCCTGTTAAAGAAGGAAGAGGAGCCCCAAGTCAATCAGGTCTGGATGACCTAATCCCTTCCTGGCTGCTATGAAAGGAGCCCGTGAGATCCATTCAGGGTTCAGCCATTTTGTTGTCTGTCTGGCAGACCCCAACACTCTTGCTGGTTGAAATGTGTCTTTGCTTTGTGCGGTGTCCCACGGACTCTCAGGACAGTCACCACCTACATCAATCAGGTTAGGTGAGGTTGTAGGAGAACTGTCTTTGATCAGTATCCTAGCTATGTAAGTGTCGTGCAACCTGGGGAGAAAGGTGATGCGGTCTATCTCATCTTACTTTACCCTGGTAAAAGTTGGGCACTTAGCTCTTTGAAGGAGCTCTCATTTCATTTACTTTAAGGGTCTTCCTCTTGTGTGACATTCTTAAACATGCCACAGTGCCTACACCCTCGAATTTATTTTAGCCGGCATAAATGAGTTATCAAGAACGTACCTTTCCACCATGCCCCCCATGACCGGCCTCGGGCGTCTTTTCAACACTTACAATTTTGACCCTGACGTTTCCTTGTTTACATTTCCTTCTCGTCCTCCCTCCACCCCTACCTGCAGCTCATTGCCCCCTAAGTCACACAACCCATTCACTGGGCTGGAGCATCAGGAGTCTGTATTGTGCAGGCCCGTGCCAATCACATGTTTTTACTTATATCCTTCCTTCCCTCACTAGCCTGCTAATATTTATCGCTGACTTCTTTGGCACCTTTGCATAGGCAAATGATGAGTTTTGTGTCGTGTGTTTACCTGGCTGTCTACAGCCAGATTTTATAGTTGGCCTCTCTGGTCATTCTCCCCAACTGTCTTTGTCAGTGTTATATTGTTGTGAAGAGACACCATGACCACAGCAACTCTTGTAAAGGATAGCACTTCATTGGGGCTGACTTACAGTTTCAGAGGTTTGGTCCACCATCATCCTAGAGAGGAGCAAGGTGAGATGCAGGCAGACATGGTGCTGGAGAAGGACTCTGATGGAGGAGTGTCTATGTGTTACTTTCATTATTAATAAAGAAAACTGCCTTGGCCCTTTAAGAGACAGAAAATTAGGTAGGTGGAGTAGACAGAACAGAATTGTGGGAACAAGGAAGTAGAGTTGGAGAGACGATTCAGGCAGTCTCCATAGTGAGTCTCCATGCTTCTCCTCTCCGAGATGGACGCAGGTTAAGATCTCTCCTGGTAAGCCACACCTCGTGGTGCTATACAGATTACTAAATATGGGTTAAAGGAAGATGTGAGAATTAGCCGATAAGAGGCTAAAACTATGGGCCAGGAAGTGTTTTAAAAGAATACAGTTTCCGTGTAATTATTTTGGGTAAAGCTAGCCGGCGGCCGGGTGGCGGGAAGCAGCCCACCGCTTCATTCTACAGGACTCGATAGTTCTATATCCAGATCCATAGGTAGCAGGAAGAGAAAGACACTCTCTGGCTTGGGCTTTTGAAACCTCAAACCTATCCCCCAAGTGGCACACTTCCTCCAACAAGGCCACACCTCTTAACCCTTCCCAAGTAATGCCACTCCCTGCTGACTAAGCATTCAAACATATGAGTCTATGGGAGGTGGGCATTCTTATTCAAACCACCACACCAGCTCTTCGAATCTCATCCCCAAAGTCTCAGGGTTTATATTGCCCGTCCATACCAAAGTTCATCGTTAAAGAGAGCCCAGAAAGGAATTCAAACTGGGCAGGAAGCTTGAGAGTTGATGCAGAGGCTATGGAGGGATGCTGCTTACTGTTTGTTCCTCTTGGCTTGCTCAGACTGCTTTCTTATAGAACCCAGGACCACCAGGCCAGGGGAGAACTGCCCCCCCCCCACATGGATCACTAATTTCAGAACTCTCCTATAGGTTTGCTGATCTATAAGGGGACTGTGTGGAAGTGGTTTCTCGCTTGAGGGTCCCTCCTCTTAGATGACTCTCACTGTGTCAACTTGACAAAAAAGCTTAGTAGCCCTCACCAGTTGGCTTTCGAGCCTTGTTTGGTTCTTCTTTATCAGGATCACAGCGTGAAGGCTTACTCTATCTACAGTCTAACCCTGTCCAGCCCTGAGTTAATCACTGTGTCCTCTCCTTCTCCAGCATTTCCATAGCTTTCATGGAGAAACGGCGGGCTCGAAGGACTCCATGCTTTCCCACGCCTCCAACCTCTGCTGCCCATGTCTTTTGGATTCCAGTTTCCTGCTTACACTTCACCGCTCTCTCAGTGTTTTGAACTCCAGACATTCCAGCGTTTCCATTATATGATCAGAATGTCTGCTGTTTCTCAAACACCTTCATCACTCTGCCCTGAGCTACAAAACACGTGTTGTAAAAAGAGAAAGGGCAAAAGCAGAACACAGCTCATTCTTTAAGACGTGTGTACTGAATATTGATTTGTGCAAGGGTTCTGTATGTGCCTGGGGTGCCAGGAGGTGAGTCACAGCAAGCATCCGTGGCTTTGAGGCTGACCTTTCTCTCTGCCCGCTAAATGCTTGCTTTCTTACTATGTAACAGTCCAACAAGAGTTCTGGAGTCGCCCCTCTCTTTTTTATTGTTCTCTTGAGAAGTCTCTTTTTTTTGCCTCTACTAAGGTCATCGCCTCCTGGATTAAGAAAAATGATGAAGTGTATTTTTGTGCCACAAGAACTTGCCTTCCCGTTTGTCTGCCTATTCATTTTGCTCCATGTTAACTCCCTCCTCTGTCTTTTTCTTCTTCCTTTCAGACTTCTCTTACTTCTTATACCTTAAGTCTGAATGTCCTTAAAGTGTGAGAAGAATCGTACCATGATATCATTCGTCACTGTGCCAAGGACAGAGTGTCGTTACGGTTTTTGTTTTGTTTGCTGGAATCCCTATAGCCATCCTCTAAATGTGTGCCCTCACTAGCCTCCTACCCCCACCGCAGCCCACTTTTCAAATCACTTATCCAACACTCCATTTAGGTGCCCACTGTGTCTTGTTGTCTTAAGTACAAGGTCAGTCTGGGACACGCTCAGTGGAAGGGCAGGAACTCTAAGTAGGAAATCGATTTTTCTGAAAAGGCAGGTCTACAAAGGCCGGTCAAAGATGTTTCAACTTCTGACTCGATGTGTCTGTCGCATTATTAGAGACATGGTGCTGTAGTATGTCAGGCCAAGGGTACAAACAGTGCCTGTGCATCAGTGCCATAGTGTGAATGCATTACTGTGTGGTGGAGTTCCCATCTGGCTGGATAATTTTCAAGACTGATACTATGGATCAGAATAGAACTTTCATAGTACAGACAGCTGTAATATTCAAAGGGTTATTCTTTTTAGAATATTTTCCTAAACATTTCTCCATAATCTTACATGCCTACTCTTTTTCCTCTGCCCCCAACAAACTATTCTATTAGATTCTATCTTTCTATCATCCCCACCCTCCCTCAGTAACTGCCACAAATGATATCCTGTCCATTTGGGCTCCAGGTCCACACTTCCCCTAGTTCCACAGAGCTACCTTTTAGTTAAATCCATTTGGACGTCTTACTCATCAAGCACATATACAACATGTTCAAAGTAGATCTGATATTTTTTTTCTTGTCTTTCCAAACCCACTCTTCCTTCCTGTGTTAATTAGTTGCAGCATTATTCACCTAGTCTCTCTAGCCAGAAATCTGTACTCATCCCGGCCCACTTCCTCTTCCTCCTCCCCCACAAGTCATTTATCAGCCTTGCCTCCCAATTTTATCTCATGGTTATTTGTCAATCTCTTCCCTCACTCTCCTGGTTGAAGCCATCAATCACTCGCCCTCCCCCGCTTGCCGACTGGCACCGTGGGTATGTTATTTGAAACACAACCCTGGCCAGGACTTTTTCCTGCTTAGAACATTGCCAGGATTCTTCTCTGTTGCCTTCATCAGTCCATGATTTTCTCACACCTTCGGAAGACCCTTTGCCACCTTTCTCTTACCCGAATTCCCTGCAACATTCCTAACATACTTTATCTTAAGCTCTTGTCTAGAACTGAATTCATGGTTTATTTTTATCCACTTATCCCCCAACTCTTCCACCTCCTGTTTTCACCAGCACTCATCCACCTCTGAATTAGATATCAGTGTGTGCCCCTCCTCCCTCATCAACAACACTGAATAGCTAGCTACTCAACACACCAGACTGTTTTTAAGGCACAAAGTGTCTCAAAAGTCTAGGCCCCCCGCTAGTTCTTTTTTGTTATTTCTTCTTTGAACCATGAGTCATCGTGGTACTCAGAACTTAGGCATCTCATCATCCGATGACCCTAATTAATTACTATAATGGGTTGGCGGGTCATCCTGAAAATATTGACGATTTATGGCAGAAAAGTACATACCAAAGGTATATAATGTGTGCTACTATTAGGTCCTAAGTGACTTGGAAAATAGATACTCTGCTGGAACTACATAAGTGGGTAAAAAGGAAATTATTTCATTGTTTTTGATGAATATAGGATGATTCTTATTCTCCATTTAGTTTCTTAGATATGTGTGTTTGTGGTGTATATGTGTGTACGTGTGTATGTATGTTTATGTATGTGTCTGTTCATGCTTGTTTGTGTGGGTTCACACATGTGAGTGTGCATGCATACACACATGCCTGTGGATGCCTTTCTCTATTATCCTACACCTTGTCTTCTGAGACAAGGTCTCTCAGTAACCCTGGAGCTCCCTGATACGGAGACTTGCTGACCACCGAGTACAGCAATCCCCTCTTCCCGCCATCTCTACCTCTCCAGCAGTTGTAGTACAAGCATGTGCTAAGGCATCTGACATTTTTTAAGGGTGCTATAGGTACGAACTCAGGTCCTCATGCCATGTGGCAGCTGTCTTACTAACTGAGCCCTGGGCCCGGCTCTATTTCTCAGTTTTTGATAACTAAAAAGAACTAGCTAGTATCACATAAAAACAAAAGAACATTCCTCCCCCTCCCACCTCCTACATAGCAAGAATAGCTGGGCTATGATACAATGGTCCTCATCTAAATGATCCCACCTCCTCGTCTTTATCACATTCTTGTCGATCCAAGAGGCGGTATCATTATGCAGACCATATCTTACCATGCCTAGATTTCATGAAAACTCTAAGCATTTGACTCCACAAAATTTGGGAGAAAGTCTCTTTCAAGGGATGTGGAACTCCAGGACTTCCTTTCGTTGCTCTGACCAGAAGTGTTGCTAAGAATAACTTTCCGGGAAGCAGTTTCCATGAACATTAATGCAATTTCTTCATGACAGCTCAACAAAACAGCTCTCAATTCAAGTCTTCTTTTGCTTTCAATGGAAAGGAACATTAATCTACTAATGGCGCAATGGCCTCGTTGGTGCTCCCCGGAGGCAGGAGCTTCAGTGGAGCGTATACTGTTAAAGCAAAGAAGTCTAGAAGGTTGGAGAAGCATGTGTGGCTAACAACTGATGTGAGAAAGGACTGCGGTGGTTTGAAAATGAATGGCCCCATAGGGGCATGGATTTAAATACTTGGGCATTAGGGAGCAGCACTACTGGAGAGAGATTAGGAAGTATGGCCTTGCTGGAGCAGGTGAGAGAGATTAGGAAGTATGGCCTTGCTGGAGCAGGTGAGAGAGATTAGGAAGTATGGCCTTGCTGGAGCAGGTGCGACCTTTTTGAAAGAAGTATGTCATTGGGGGTGAATTTTCAGGTTTTAAATGCTCAAGCCAGGGTCAGTTGTCCTCTCTTCCTGCTCCCTGTAGATCTGGGTTTCGAACTCTCAGTTACCTTCCCAGCACCATGTCGTCTGCCTTCACACCACTACGCTTCCTGTGAGGATGATAATGGGCTGAACCTCTGACACTGTAAACCAACCCCAAGGAAATGTTTTCCTTTGTAAGAGTTGCTGTGGTCATAATGTCTCTTCACAGCACTAGAACAGCAATGAAGACAAAGACACTCTTTGCTTCAGCTTAAGGGTCAGTTACACGATAAGACGACCCAGGGTGTCCAGAGCAAAGGCTTTCCTTCTGGGGAAGGCGCATGCCACACGCTTTTCCCATTGGAGAAATGGGAATTGGAACCAATTCCCAAAGAATTGGAACCCTGCTCTTCACACACACAAGGCTTTCTAACTGGGGCTTAATGATCCTGACTCGGATTTCATTTTCTCCTCACCCCTGACAATACCAGTGCAATCAGAACGGAACAGAGCAGTAGCCAGGCCACATCACAGGGAAATCTTTTCTCACATTGCACTGAGTCCAACACATTGGATCTAAATGTGAAAGCCGCCTTTAATGTTGGCACATTGGTGATGGGGAGGAAAAGGAGCCGCCTGAGTCCTTTGAGGAGAGAGCCTTATCTTGAAGGGTAAGTATGTTTAGAATGTCAGTAGCCAGCATGAACAAAGAATTCCTTGTATAATGAAGAACCTTTGTGAACTTATTTTTCCACCAAAGAAGTAAATGAGGAAAATGTTCGGGAGGGGGGAAGAGGAGGGGGATGGATAGCATTTAAAAAAATTAATCACATTTTGGTTTGCTGGCATTTACAATTAATATGACTTTTGTTTTTGTTGGTGATCCGAGTGGCAGGTAGAGGGGATTTTGATTGAATTATCGGCTTGCAGCATTTTTCCCATACCACCAATTTAGGCCGTCTAGACAGTGCGGTTGCTCGATGGTGAGTGGGCTTCCTTCTGGGAATTCCTTTCTCGTGGACCATGGAGGGAGTCTCAGCAGACCTTGAAAGCCCTTCCCACATAAGTCTTTGTGCCATTATGCTTCAATATCTGCGATGCCACAATACATTAATACATCTGTATCATATTAATACTGTATTAGAGTAATGCATGAGTAATCCGATACAATGAAAACATGGCTAACCCCTGAAATCCTCACATGGCTCTGAGAGACGAGAAACAGTAATGTCAGTTCCAGCTCACAGACCTTGTGTCTGCAGAGCAGCAGAAGAGGCAGCATCCTGGGTGCCGTGAGCCGTATAAACGGCCACGTTAGCCACGCCAGTGCGGGCTAAACCACTGTTATCCATGCCAGTGCTGCCGTCCAGAGATAAAGAAAAGCAGACAGGCAGACTAGCTTTTTTGAGGTTCTGAGTGTTTTTATAACTTCCAACACCCTCCTCTTTCACATTGTTGGTTTGTCATCCTCTAGTAATTGTTCATAACTCATCACTCAAGTTTCTCATGACTCTAGAACATTCCCTGCCAAAAAGTATCGCACCAAATAGTTGAGAGATTTTTCCACAATAACGTTCTTATAAGAACTTGGATGGGGCGTTTTCAAAACGATAGAGAAAAGCATAAAGAGGGAAAAAAAAGCGTAAGGCCTTTTTCTAAAAGCCAAGTTTGCTGGAGATAATTTCATTTCCAAAGTGAACAACACAAAGGCCCGAGCCCCAGCCCCACCCCTTCCCTCTAACCGCGGTTTCCATTCCCGTTCCAGCCGGCTCTGGCAAAGTGTGTTTCTCCTCCCATGACTCTTTACACAAAACCTTTCCGAAGAAAGAAATGCCATAACTTTTTCGGGTTAATGAATTCTATTGTGTTGTAAGGACTTTACAAGGACTAACCGAAAGCTTCTATGCTCCATTTGAAATTAATTATCCTGTACTTTCGCCATCATAACTAAGAATTAAAACCAGCCGCTCACCTCTGCCTGTTCACATTCCTGCAGCATGCTGGCAGGCTTGCCCCTTCATATTTCTGTGCTACACAGGCCCAGTTCCTGCGACCTTTTTCTCGGGGAAGATAATTTTCCAACCACTTCATCATCTTCATTGCTCGTCTTTGGACATTTTCCAAAGTCTCTTTTCTTGGGTGGGCCCACAGTTTTGTGAAATCGATGACCTAGCTGTGGAAGTCGCTGCACCGCAGTTCAGGAGCATGCGCGCTGGATGCTGTTCTTTGCAGGTGGCCGTGCTTCAACTTACACACTCCCACTGTGCGAAAATCCAGTAAAAATTAAAAATAAACTGTGTAAGAGTGTTCACCATAGGCTCACTTCCAGAAAAACACTCTAATTTAATTAAAATATGACTATAGGATTCCCAAAAATCTATGTATCTACACAGATTTCAGAGACCGTCTCTTATAGGATGTGAGGAATATAATAGTCATACATTTATTTGTTTATCTTTCATTTATTCAAGAATGTTAATCCAATGCCTCGTATATCCTGATAAGGTCTAAAGACTAAAGAACTGAATGGAATGTATTCTCCTGTTTATCTGGCTCCTTACCCTGAATAATATTCAACATAGAGAGACAGTGTGTGAATAGTGCAGTCACTGATGTCATCAAATCTCTTTTAAATTGTGACCTACCAGTGAGTAGCAGCACATCATTTAGTATGTACTTACTGAGATGCTGGGGGCAATGGTTTTGTATCCTGTAAAGATTTGTTACTTGTATTTTAATAAAATGCTGATTGGCCAATAGCCAGGCAGAAAGTATAGGCGGGGCAACCAGGCAGGAAGTAGAGGCAGGGTGACGAGAAAAAGAGAATTCTGGGAGGAGGAAAGACTCAGTCTGCAGTCATCACCCAGATGCAGAGGAAGCAAGATTAGAATGCCTCGCTGATAAAGGTAGCAAGTCACGTTGCTAACACAGACAAGAATTATGGGTTAGTGTAGGATGTAAGAGTTAATAAGAAGCCTGAGCTAATAGGCTGACCAATTTATAACTAATGTAGCCTTCTGTGTGTTTCTTTGGGACTGAACAACTATGGGACTGGGTGGGACAGAAACCTCAGTCAACACTTAGCCAATTTTCTGTTACTATAACAAAACACCTAAGGAAACTGACAGATTAAAAAAACTATTACTTTTGCCTCAAAGTTTTGGAAGTTCCAGTCCCTGATCATTAGCCCTACAGGCTCATGCCTATGGCAAATATGCACATCACAGTTAACACATATGTTAAGCAAAACTACACCTCATGGTCAGAAGCCAAAGGAAAATGATAAGGAGGTGGAGACAAAAGGTTCTCCCTCAATAGCAGGCTTTCAATGACCGGAAGACATCCCATCAGGCCACACCCACTAAAGGTAACACAACCTGATAGAGACCCAACTTTGCATCCATGCATGGGAAGGACATTTAAGATCTGAACTGTAGCACTTCTCCAGGTGAATTTTCTCCTCCTCAACACAGGCAAATGCTAATGTCTATCTCCTCTGAGGCTGTAACATTTAAGTGAGACATTAGATATGGATATATAGATATGTGTGTGATATACATATATAATGTAACAGAGTGGCTTACTATTCTATCCCAAGCAAAGGACTTTTTTATGCATTGATGAAAGTGAATAAGTGTAACAACCAGGAAAACTGGTCATGACAATGCAGTGTGATATATGCCACAATAAAGTTAGAAACGGAATGTCCTGGAAGAACAGAGAAGCAATAGGTTGAGCTTGTGTGTGTATGCTTTGCATTATTCAAACGATATAATTAAGGACATGTAGAAATTCAGCAGGTGGAAAATAGAAGGAAGGAAGTATCCCAGACAGAAGACAAGAAACACTCAAGACACTGGAGTACAGAAGCAGTACCAGGTGGGGGAATCATGAGAGACCAGGGGCATTCTGGGAAGAAAGGCTGAATGGGGGTATTGCTCGTGACATAGACAGACAGCTAGCCTTGACTTTGAGAGAAAAGCATAACATCAGGATGTATGCTAAACTCAAACAAACCAGCAAAAACTGTAGCCAAGTATTATTCTTTTTATATAAAGATAAAATTAAGTTATTCTTAATAAACTTCTTTGGTACAAAATCAAGTTATTTCTGACAATTAAGGCATGCCTAGTAAGATCACAGATATTTCAAGGTTTTGAATAATTGGGCACACTCTGTTGTCTCACATGTAGCCCCCACTGCAGTTGCTTTCAGTCTCTAAAACATTTGCACGATGATGTAGCTGTTAACTTCACGCACTCTGTTTACAGAAGCAGCGATGCCAAACAGTCCTATAAACTTGGGGACCTTTCTCTCCTCCCCTCCAAGGTCTTCAATGGTTTAGCCTTTGGAGCTTTCATGGACAGGCCTACTTCAGTCTCCCAAACCTAGAAAAAGAATCTTGAAAACAGTTCAATGTTTTCTCTGTTCGAGTGAAGCACTGTCTTACTATGTAGCTCAGTCTGGCCCAGAGATAACCATTCCTCTGCTTCAGTCTCCTGAGTGCTAGGGTTGTAGGCATGTGCCTCCATACCTACCCTGTCTGTCTGTCTGTCTGTCTGTCTGTCTGTCTGTCTGTCTGTCTGTCATCATCTATCTATCTACCTACCTATGAAAAGGACAGGCTAAACTAAATACTTTTCATATTTATCTATCTGTCTATTATGTATCTAGCTATCATATCTCTTTTCTGAGTGTACATGTGTGTGCATGTGTGTATGTGACACTGTGCCCCCATATACACACCCATCTTGGTGAGCTAGTCTGGTTTTGTAAAGAAGGAATGGAATATGTCCTGAGGCTTAATGCTATTTGTCAACTTAATAGGATTGGAAGTCACCAGGGAGACAAACCTCCAGGAACATCTGTGATGGGTTTCCTCGGGGCATGTCTGTGATGGATTTCCTCAGACTGACTCGATTGAAGAGGGAAGACCTGCTTTAAAGGTGGCCAGCACTATTCTATGCACTGAGCTCCTGGACTGAATAGAAGGGAGAAAGCCACCTGAGCACCAGCATTCTTCTCTCTGTGGATGAAATGTGACTGCCAGTGCCAAGCCCCCACCTCCATGCCTTCCCACGGCAGACTATATCCCCTTAGATTGTAAGCTGAAATAAACCCCTCCTCCTTGAAGCTGATTCTGGTTAAACATTTTGGCACAGTTATGAGAAAGGCAACTAATATGTATGTGAAATGTTTAAGGTATGGTTCATGTGTGAGTGCAGGTGTGCATGCACACACACACACACACACACACACACACACACACACACACACACACACATTATAGCACCTAAATATGAAAAGCAAGTATTAATGGACAGGAAAAGAGAAATAAAGACCAGAAGACATAAGAGTAGAGAATTAGAGAACTTCAATACTTTTCCAAAGATGGACAGATCAACCAGAAGAAATAAGACTGCCATCCTTAGAGGTCATAGTTGCCTATATTTGCAGAAAAGATAAAGGAGTAGGTGTGACAAATGAGAAGAACAAGAAAGGGTTCTGTTATTCCTAACAAGACTCAGATGCACTTGCACTCCTGAATTGTTTGATTAATTGCTGAGTAACTGTGTTACTGTTAGTTGCTGGGCCCGTTTAGGTCTTTGTTACCTCATCTTCCAAAGAGGATAATATGAAATGTTCTCTAGACAAACAGAACCTCTGGGCCATAGGTAGCTATATAGAGCAAACTTAATGTGAGAAATTTGCTCCTACTATTATGGAAGCTGAAAAGCCCTGTGGTCTGCTTCCTGTAAGCTGGAGGTCCAGCAAGGGAGTTAGAGGTCCACCAAGGGAGTCAGAGGCTCACTAAGGGAGTTAGAGACTCACCAAAGCAGTCAGAGGCTCACCAATGGAGTTAGAGACTCACCAAAGCAGTTAGAGGCTCACCAAGGGAGTCAGAGGTCCTCCAATGGAGTTAGAGGTACACCAAGGGAGTTAGAGGTCCACCAAGGGAGTTAGAGGTCCACCAAGGGAGTTAGAGGATCACCAAGGGAGTTAGAGGATCACCAAGGGAGTTAGAGGATCACCAAGGGCGGTAGTA
This sequence comes from Arvicola amphibius, assembly GCF_903992535.2. Classification (NCBI taxonomy): domain Eukaryota; kingdom Metazoa; phylum Chordata; class Mammalia; order Rodentia; family Cricetidae; genus Arvicola; species Arvicola amphibius. The sequence goes on from NC_052055.2 coordinate 52,221,304, forward strand.
TAGTTCTGGTTCAAGCTGAAGACTTGAGAACCAGGAGAAGCTATGGCATGATCTTAGTCTAAGGCCGAAAGCCCAAGAATCAGGAATACCAGTAAATAAGGTCCGAGGCTAAAGTGGAAAAAACAAACACACGCTTCCATCAGTTTGGTCTATATAAGCAATCATTAGATTGGGTGTTTCCCACTGCATTTGGTGAAAGTGATCTTTCTTCATCTATTGAGTTGTGACTATTGAGTCAATGTTTTCAGAAACACCTTCACAGACACTCTCAGAAATTCTGTTTTACCTGCTATCTGAGCACCTTCTCACTCAGTCAAGTTGGTGCATAAAATATCCACTACAGATCTACCCCTTGTCAATATAATACCCATGGAAACATCTTCTTAAGCCATGTTTAATGGCAAAGTCATAATTCTAGCTAATATGAAACAACTTACTTACAATGTCTGTGCATCTTTCCCCAGAACAATATGGTAAATCTTAGAAAAATGGTTATTTGTTTCACCCTATAATTCCAATGCTATGATGTAAGCACTAAGATAATGCTTAAATAATGATATAAAGTCAACATCCCTTATCTTACATGAGATAGGAATAAGAGAAGAAAGAATATAAAATGCTTAGTATCTATAAGCAAGCATATCACATAGTCATAACAATATAATCCATAAACAATATTCGTATCAACAGCTACTCATTCGGTTACTAGTGTAAACTAGTATCTGTTTCATTACATACCCTGCATTCTCTTTGCTTTCAGGGAGCACCCAAGTTGGCGATATTTATGTGATGTCTTCCACAAGAGCCATTGACTATAGCTCCATGGAACTTAATCACAAGGTGTAATGATATGAGGGCTGCCTTAAGAACCATCTGCATCCCAACACATTTTTTCATGTCTATTATGGAAGAACAATATAACTTCCTCTTGATGATTTGGATCAATCATTCCCAGCAACACTGACTTCGATATTAGTCAGTGTTCTCTAGAGGAACAGAACTTAAAGAACACACACACACAGAAACACACACACACACACATACATATGGGACTTATTATAACTGCTTACAGACTATGGGCCAGCTAGTCCAACAACAGCAGCTGTTTAGCAAGAGAAGTACCAACAATCCAGTAATTGTTTGGTCTGCAAGGCCGGATGTATCAACTGGTCTTCAGTATCTGCCAGAATCCAAAGGAAGTAGGCTCTAACGCCAATGAAGGTATGGACTTCATAGCAAGAGCAAGCAGAAAAGAGAGCTTCCATCTTTCTATAGGTTGCCATCAGAAAATGAGGCCCAGATTAAAGGCAGAGTCTTCCCGCTTCTACTGGCTTAATTAGGTCAAAATCCCTCGCAGGTGTGCCCAGCCAGTTGGGTATTAGTTAATTCCAGATGTAGTCAAGTTGACAATCAAGTATTGAAAGACCTGGATAAATCCAGACCCCTCTAGCAGGAAAAATGGAGCCAGGAAAAAAAATCTAGGTTCAGTGACTCTGTTTCAGGAACTAGCTGAAGATAAAGTTAGATTATAATCTTGAGAATAATCTTGAGAAACAGGGAGTTACCCCCTTGTGATTATCACTGGTATTTTCGGAATTTTCAATGATCACTGGTATTTTTGGAATTTTCAGTGACGCCCTCCCTACCCCCTTTGGATTACTGGGCTGTGGTTTCTTCCCTTAAAAACCCCTTCTCCCAGTTACTCGGGGTCGAACTCCTCCCCTGTGTGGGTTATGAGTCTCGGCCCCAGTGCACTGGTTCCTGTCCTATCAAATAAACCTCGTGTGATTGCAGCAAGGGCGGTCTCTCGTGAGTTACTGGGGGAGGGGGGTCCTGTATCCTGAGACTTGAGTGAGAGTCTCCCGACACCGGGGGTCTTTCAGCTACCACAACTCCTTTCTCAACCCGCTGATGCACAGGAAGGACATGTTTTCTGAGCTGTCCTCGTGTGGGTCACTAGTCCTTACATATACACTCTACCTTTCCAGTGTAAGTCTTTGTAAGATTTTCAAAATAAGCTGAACGGTGCTGGGATTTCTAATTCACACATGGTAGTCCAGTTTTTTTTTCAGTATGTAGAGAATGTGCTGTGGTGGTGGCGGTTGTTATTAAACCTGACTAGACCAAATGGAAAGGACTCTATCCCTGTGGGTGTGGAGGCTGCTACTATTGGCTACCATCTGAGGGAGATGTCACCGCTCTGAGGGGTGGTGAGACCAGTTCTGGAGCTAGAAAAACCACCTTATCTGGAGGTTGGGAGACCTCCTCTACTAGCAAAGAAGACCACCCACTACAACTTAGAGATGCCATGTCTCCAGCTTCAACAGGATTTTCCAACACATTTCCACCTCGGTACATAGGATCTTGTTCTTCTCCTGCCAATGCCCTTGGTTTAACTGCGTGTACCCTTTGAGGCTGGGACTTTCACTTTCATTGTAACTCACCCCATTGCAGGAGAAGGGCCCGAGTTTGATTTTCATTGCCATCAGTATAATAACTATAGGAAATAAGGCTCTCACTTGGAGCATGTCTAGAATCTCTTGAAATGTTTTTTGCAGTACTTGAGCTCAGGATCAAAATCCCAAAGTACATATTTCATTTCTACTCTTCCGGGGACATTAGGAACAAAGAACAAATATATCTATATCACAATTTTAAAAAGTGGTTAGTTAGAATTACCCAATGTAAGTATGTTATAAATCTAAAAAGAGTTAAAGGCTTAGACTACCTTTCTATTGAATATGGAGCCATCAGCATTTGCTTAAATCTAACCAATTTAAAAAAAAACCACCTAGCATTAATTCAGAAAACTCATCTTTGTACTTCTGTCCCTCTGGAACTATTCTCATCCCCAATGCCTGCATTAAAGTTTTCTAGAGAAGACAGTTAGCGAGCCTGCATAGGACCAACCTAGGCCCTTTGCATGTGAGTAACAGTTGTGTAGCTTGGTCTATTTGTAAGGCTCCCAGCAGTGAGATCAGGAACTGTTCCTGGGCTTAACTGGTTTCTGGGAACCTGTTCCCCAAGCTGGATTACCTCCACCAGCCTTGATACAGGGGGAGGAGCTCAGTCCTGCCTCAACCTGATGTCCCATGCTTTGTTCAAGCCCATGGGAGGCCTGCCCCTTTCTGACTGGAGACAGAGGAGGTAGAGTGGATGGGGAGGGGTAGATGGGAAAGGGGAAGGGCACAAGGGAGGGGAATCTGTGGTCCGTCTGTAAAATTGTCAGAGACCAGGTTCAACAAAAATACCACTTACCAGGGTAGGGGCATGGAGATCAGAAAAATAGTAAGGAGGACCAAGATGCAAGTAAAATAATAAAACAGAAAACACAGGATAGTACCAGAAGGGAGTTCCAGTGAATCTGCCTGCATTTAATTTTCCATACACTTTTTATAAAAGACAAAAGACGGCTTTAGCATGACACAAAGGGCAACTAGAACAGTTAAAATCCTCAGTACTTTGAGACATCAAGTCATTAGCATTTTGTTGTTTAGGCAGTGAACCCTCCCTAGACCAAATATCCAGAAGGCAGCCACTCCCAAGGTCAAGCTCCCTATCTCAAAAGAAGAAGCAGAAGTACCCTTGAATTTCCTGCTGTTGGTCAGGGAGGGAGTGGATCTACCTGTGTGGTCATCTTAATGTCAAAAGAACCAAGTAACCACACCCTAGGTCAGGATGTGTAGCCTTGGATGTTGTCAACAATTTTGAGCAACTTCAAACTCTCTTGACCTCCAGACAAGGTGGAAATGGGCTCACATTGTTGGGCCTCCCCATAAAATAAACAAAAAAAGTTAATTAAATTTTAAAAAAGTTTTCCAGAGAAGCAGAAATAGTACCAGAAAGGGTATGTGGATAGCGAGGGACAAATGATGCAGATTTTTTTTAAAAGAAATTACCTCATGTGATTATGGAGGTAAATTTCTATCTTCAAGTTGGAGGTTTAAGAAAGTTGGTGGTGTGCCAGGTGGTGGGGGTTCATGCCTTTAATCCTAGCACTTGGGAGGCAGAAGCAGATGAATCTCTGTGAGTTCAAGGTCAGTCTGGTCTACAAGAGCTAGTTCCAGGATAGGCTCCAAAACTTCAGAGAAACCCAATCTCAAAAAACCAAAAAAGAAAAGAAAACTGGTGGTCCAAAGTCTGAGAAGAACAGAAACAAGAGGTCTCATTAAAGGTCATCATCCACAAAATTGGTGAGGCTCAATTTCTAAATTTAGTCTAATGATTCAAATGTTAATATCCTCCATGCGCGCCCTCAAAAACTATTAAGAAATACCATTTGCCAGTTTTCTGAGCATCCTTTAGCTCAGTCGAGTTGGTATGTAAAATTGACGGTTATGGACCTTGTACTATTGTTTACCTAACTGTAACAACTGTTGTAGCTAACACAGTAGGCAGTAGTTGTTGTCATTCTTAGCCATTTTGTTGTCAGCTAGTCTTCTTGTTTGGAATTTTTGAGAATTAATACAATGACAAACAGAATCACAGGGCATTTTGAGCAGCTTATCGCTAATATAAATTATTTTCTAGAGAACTCTTTTTTTTTTCTTAGAATGAGCAATAACCATTTGGATAATCATAGTGTAAAATGGCTACTCATCTGGCAGGCAGAGTCACACACAGACTTTAGACTGGATCCCTGGATAGAAAAGTAATACAAACATTTCTATGTAAGAGTTCATAGTTTGGTTAATAAATAAATTATGGCATCTCCTAAATGATATAAAATTATTTATCCTTAGTTAAATTAAATGAATAATTAAAGTGCCGTTCTTCTGTTTTATCTTCTTAGCCATGACTTGTAGATGAAGAAGTGTCATTTCTCCATGCCTGCGTTCTCCTCTTTCTAATGTGTTCATTGCTTATCCACAGAGAACAATAGAAAACCCTGCGTGTGGAAGCTTTCGTGACAGTAACAGCATCAACATTCTTTTATCTGAGGTGATGGAGCGGTAATCCACATGTGAAAGCACATGGTGCCTCAGCTGATTTGAGTGACAGGAGCACAATGGGTTCTCCTAAGCATTAACATTCTACAATAACACGGCATTGTCATCCTTTGTCTGATCCCGGCTCGCACAAATTGTTCTCAGTGTTTCAAATTCCCATCAAAAACCCGGCAGAGACACCTCAAAGCTATCATGTGGGAACGGATTAGGAGCAGCTCTACCCGGTTAAATAAATGATGGAAAGGTCCCATTTATAGACTCCTTAGAGGATGTTTACTGACAGGTGGAAAACAAAGACTCTCCAGCTCACAAGCAATTTGTACACCTAAATCCCATATGTATTTTGACTCTTGAAGTAATAGCCTTTTCTGGGCTTTATCTGCAGTTGCTGGTTTTGCTTTTTAATGCTGCTTTGTAAATTGTTTCAGGAAGGTAGGGAATTCTGTATTCATTTACATTTAAAATTAAAGATACCTCACAGTTTTTTTCCTGTTATCTCTCTCATTTAAAGCACTTTCTACTTATGTGTATGTGTGTGCCTGCTTGTCTATATGTACAAGGTATGCATGCAAGTCCCTGTGGAGGACAGGAGGAAAGAACAGAAGAATATCAAGGGAGTTTTGTTTTTTTTTTGTTTTTGTTTTTTTTTTTTTTTGACAAAACCAAGACCAAAGCTCAGCATGGAAATTACTAAAACTATAGCTCTATGTCTGGCGTTCAGAACATGTGGTATCATGCTATGAGCTTTAACAGACTTGGGAAGCCCCCAGATAGCTATTCTCATGTCTCTGGCTTCTCTGGGCATCTTCTTCATTATCCTGAAATACCGTTGCATCTTGGGCTCCATTCTTTAAGCTTCATGCATTATGTTCTCAGAGCCTTCATGCAGATATGTTGACCCTGATATATTATCTGGTTTTGTTTTAGGATACCCTTTGTAATCTTGGTTGACGCCTTCATGATACCCTGACTCTTCCCTTCTTCAGACCTGTAAACACCAGTAGCATCAGACTGTAAAAACCAGTAGCATCAGACCTGTAAACACCAGTAGCATGCCAGCCACGCTGAGGCCGGACATGGCCAGTGGTGGGGACACTGAAACAGAGCCCCACACTGTCACCCTCGGCCACCTGAGGAGTTTGTTCAGTCTTTCGGAATCCTGGACTCAAGCTCGATTGATACCTTCTGACTTTGATGTGGGAAAGAATTAAGTCACAGCCAGTGTGAAGCAGAATCAGAGATTTTATTAAATATATTAAGAAAGATATTGTCTCAAGAGTGAAAGCCTGGGGGTGGGCAGTTTATACTGTTTAGACTTTCTGAAGCACTCAGTTTAGTAGTCTGGAAAGAACAGATTTCTCCCCATCGTGTGCACCAGTCTGTGTCATATTAAATCAGTCACATGATTACAAAAACAAGAATAACTAACATAAAGACATTTGGCTACACAAATCCTAAGCCCCTGAAGATGGGAGCTACCCACTTACTAGTCATGTGCTCAGAGACAGGCAGCTCTTTGCATTTGTGGGCTGGTTGTCTGGAAGTCTCTCAGAGTTCCTACAGAATTTGGTTTGAACATTGGATGATGTAAAGCTTAAAACATTTAGTCATGCAAGAAGATAAGAAGTGGTTAAGGCAGGGGCTGGAGAGATACCTCAGTGGTTAAGAGCACTCGCTTTTCTAGAGGACCTGGGTTCAGTTTACAGATACCCGTCCACTTTGAAATGGTTTACAGCCATCAATAATTCTAGTGTCAAAAAATCTGATGCCCTCTACTGACCTCTGTGGATACCAGGTGGGCACATAGTATACATAGACACAGATAAAACACTCATTATAATAAAGAAACAAAATCAATATCCTAGCCTAGCAAAACCTTTTTATAATGTCAGGTTTTGGTTCATGGAGCAGGGATTATGTAATGCAGAGGAACAAGAGGAAATCACAAAAGAAATTCTTCCTTTTTCTTGGGCATTGGTCTCTGGAGAAAACTCGACTACCCATTAAAAACCATTTGGGTACAATGCTTGTATGCATTTCCTCTAGTTCCTGTTCCATTTTAAGCTTTCAGTTTCTAAAATGTTTAACCTCTGAACATTATTTAAAAGGTCCTGGTTTTAAAAGCTATGATTTCCTCTTCCTGAAGAGAACCAAATAGAACAGAAAGTTATAGATAGATATGGGGTGGGGACTGGAATGGAAGAAACAAATGGGGAGAGGGAGGAAGAAGGAGAGAGAAGGAGGACATATATGGAGGGACAGCTAAAACTGAGGGCCATTAGAGGGGTCATATGGAAGCCTAAGACAATAGAAATGTCCTATAATATATGTATGAAGGTGCTCTAAATGAAATCACCAATTAAAAGGGAGATGGAGGCCCAGCTGGAAATCTCTGGTTACCAAACAAAGCCCTCAGTATTGAAAATGTGTTGCTTCTAATTGAGTTGTTGGCCAAAGGGTCCTATTGGGAACCTCCAAATAACCCAGACCATTGGCAAGGCTATTGATTGTTCTCTGCAAAATGATGTACTGCCTTTTGCTGAAGGCAGCATCTATGTAACTCCTTGAATGCAGAGATGGCAAGCCAGTGCCTACCTAGAGAGCCTTTATCCCTAGGGATTAGTGTTCATGGCTGTGGAAGGTACTCTCCCACTCCTAAAGAAGAATTGTAAACACCAACCCAGCAGCAAAGCCCCCCATCTACAATGGTGACCTTCCTTTACGATGCACTAGCGCACTAGTGGCACAGAGTTAGTGGGAGCAACCAAAGGATATCTGATTGGATTTAGGGTTCACCTCATGAGATGGAATCTATGCCCAATGCTGTTGAGATGGTCAAGAACCTCAGACCAGATAGGCTATGGACCTAGGGGGAAACAAATTCTACTGTTCTTCTCAAGGAACATATCAAGAAAATAACTCCTAAAGATGTGACATTATGCTCATACATTTGTCCTTGTTCAACCAACATCTGAGATGGTGTCTCTTGCAGTAGGTGGGAACTACCACAGAGACCCACACTGGACAATGTGTAGAGCGTGAGAATCCTTGGAATACTCAGTCTTTAAAAAGGATGCCTCTAATCCCTCCTCTCAGGGCTCAGGGAACCCCATAGAAGAGGAGGCTGAAAGAGTGGAAGAGATGGAGAGGATGAGGACACCAAGAAAATAAGGCCTGTTAAATGGAGCAGAACAGACGCACGGATTGAACTCATAGAGACTTTGACAGCATCCACAAGGCCTGCGTGGGTCTGTAACAGATGGGTTCCCAGCACTGACAGAAGTGGACACATGCCCCCATCCCTAGCCCAGAAACTTGCTTCAACTGATAACCACTCACACACGAAAAATGAGTTTTCTTCCAGGGAGTCTCATTGGAGATATAAACGACTCTTTACGGCAGGCCTTATGCCTAGCAGAAGAGGGCCAACACACACACAAACACACACACACACACACACACACACACACACACACACACACACATACATACACTGAACTCAATGGCGTCTTTGGAGGTTCTGTGTCCCAAGATATTTTGTAAGCATAGTATGTATGTATGTATGTATGTATGTGTGTATGTATATATGTGTGTATGTATGTATGTATGCATGTATGTATATATGTATGTATGCATGTATGTATGTATTGTTAACATCACAGGTCTGTTGCTAGTCTACTATGGTTGCTGGTTTTGTGTTTTCACAGAACTCCCGTGTCTGTGAACGTGTCTGTCTCAAAGTCTATAAATGTTTCTTGTGCTTTTTCTTCGACTCTTTTTCTTCTTTTTGTTGCCTGTTTTGTCCTACCCCAGTATGTCTTTGTTTTATTCTTATTTTGTTATTATTCTCTAGATGCCTGTTTGTTTTCTAAGAGAGACAAAATGGTGTGGGTTTGAATGGAAGGGGAGGTGGGGAGGATCATGAAGGAGACGGGGGAAGGAAAACTAATTAGAATATATTTTTTAAAAACCTATTTTCAATAAGAGAAAATAAAATATTTTTTTAACCCTACTCTTTCTTCACTTATTGGCAAAGCGCTGTTTTAATCTTTATACTGGTATTTGTCAAATGTACCTTTTATGCATACTGGTTATATGTTGACCTTCATGTTCTAAGAATTACCTTTCAAATCACTCATTCCACAATTGATAATAGGGTCCTGCGCAGTCATCTGTCAATCAAACTGTCTAAGGAATGAGTTAAACTGAGGTTGGAGCTGCTTCCTAGAAAGTTATAGGTTTCTCTTCTTTTACAACCCCACTTAGCTCTGCAATCATTAGCTTCTTGACAGGATTTAGTCACTGCACTCACTTCAGAAGGTTGCTCTGAGATAAGGTATCTCCCCACCATCTGCTGGAAATTTAACCTCGGTGTGCAGATACCAACCAAAAGACTCCCTGCTTTCCAGTTACTGGAACTAAGAGGAACCGTCTTCCAAGCGGGATTCTCTCTCCCTTCCTGGAAGTAGGGACAGAGATATAGAGTCAGTTTGTTGTGTAGAACTGGACAGTCACCAAGAGCTAGAATTCAAGTCACTGCCAAGGACAACAAAAGCCAAATTTAAAGAGCCTGTCAAAGAAAGAGGCCGTGGCAAGGCGGCCGCGCAGAGAAGCTAAGAGAGATTGACAGTGGGACAAAGAGTCTAAGGGGCTACACGCTCGCTTTTGGATCAACTGGACCCCAAGTACACGGCTAGCAGTCTCCTTCCTTGAGATTCCCTGACCTCATCTCAATAAGCTTCCTAATTTGCAAAGCGAACGTGGGTGTGTTTTTTGCTTGGATTGTTCCTTGTACCATATTGAGAATCTGAAAACAAATAAACTTCCATATGGGAGAAAGTGTGAGTCATTGAAGACAACGAAAGGCATGCAGAACATCGCCTCCTCTCCTCGCCCCCCTCCCCGTCTTGGCATTTGATAACATTTCTTACAAATAATTGGGACTGAACACTATATGAATATGGCAAATAAAAGAGACAGAAGCTTGTCTTTGATGTTCTACTTTCTTTTTATTTTATTTTATTTTATTTTTTTTGGTTTTTCGAGACAGGGTTTCCTTGTAGTTTCTAGAGCCTGTCCTGGAAGTAGCTCTTGTAGACCAGGCTGGCCTCGAACTCAGAGATCAGCCTGCCTCTGCCTCCCAAGTGCTGGGATTAAAGGCGTGCGCCACCACCACCCGCCTCTACTTTCTTTTTAAAACGTATACTTAACATTTATTATTTGAGAAGATTAGACACGTATACAATGTTTTGATAAACCTAGTCGCAACCGCAGCCTCCAAGTCCCCACAGACCCTCTCTCTCACCTGTCCTCAACTTCATGTATTTCTTTTAAACCACTGGGTCCAGTTGGTGCTTCTGGTATGTGCACAGGGTAGGGCCATCCATTGTTCTCTGCGTATAACAAGCCCTTCCCACATATTCACTTCCTGGTCCTTCTCTCTACCTCTCACTGTATGGAGGTGATACATTTTGTTTCTTAAACGAGGGAACTTGTGCCCTTATCTTTCTCCCTCTTACCATAGGATGTTTCAGGAAAACTTACCTAAAAAGAAGGTATCAAAGCTACATAAAATGACTACATGTTGGAAAATTGCTATTCTAATAGTTTTCAAAATATTGACGTACTGGAAATCTTGAGTTCATAATTTCACATGGTACAAGGATATATGGTTATGTGGACATGTTTGAAATCTCTGTGCAGAGCTGGAGTCTCCATTATTTTTGTGTTAGGGTCGCTCTGACTTGAGGGTATGTCTATGACAGTGTGTGGAATGTGCAGATTTGAGAAGAGACCACCCTGACTGTTTGGATTAATGTCTGTATCTAGTTTAGCAAGTGTGGTGCTGGTGAGGTCAGTTATTATGAGGTCATCTCTAGTGTGGGGTTCTGCATGCCTTACAAGGGTAAAGGGCAAACTATTTGTCTTCTTTCCTCTATGCTCTGTCAGATTCATTGAAATGTAATATTTTTTCTTTTAAGTGGACACATCTTCAAAATGAGCCAGCAAGCTGACAGATAGCTTGCATATGCTTGAGTGTAAATACATGCGTGGCAGGCAAACTATTCAAAATGCTAGAATTGTTTTCTCAAAATTTAATTTTGCATAGTTCTGGTAATTAACTCACTGTCAAACTCTACATAAATTTGAATTGCTTCAGCCTGCCGTTTCCAAGCTTTTAAAATGTTGGAATGGAGATCAAACAAAAACTTTCAACCTCATGAATGCAAATGACAACGTAAAACCAACTCCAAGTTTTTTCCATCATGTAGTCAATAAAACCTTATAAATTTGGAAACAGAGCTGTCAAATCTGTGAATTTATGTATTTATAGACTAGAGGTAGCCTGCAAGATCACAGAAAAGGAGGTAAAACCTGAAGTGTTCTTTTGCTGTTAAAGTCATCTGGACCCAAGTTGAATTTGGTGGGCTAAGATCCATTTATTTTAGGCATTACATCACAGTTTCCTGTAACTGAAATAGGATGCCCAAAGATTCTACTCAGGTCCTTACTGCAGAGAAGGGCACAGTAACAGACAAGGATGCAGTGGGTGTAATTAGGGATGGTATGCTTACATCAAGCCTGGATGCTTGCCTCAGCCACCCATTCTACTCCCAAACCTCATCTGAAACAGTGTGATAGAACATTAGGATCTCAGATTTTTCAAGGGAGTTGAAAAACTAAATTATCAGGAAATACAGATTTTAATCCTAAATCAGGGATATTATATTTGTCCCTAAAAATTACTATACTAGCTAGGGTTTCTATTGCTGCGGAAAGACACCATGATCACAGCAACTCTTATAAAGGAAGACATTTAATTGAGGCTGGCTTACAGTTTCAGAGATTTAGTCCACTATCATCACAGCGGGGAAACGTGGTGGCATACAAGCAGAGATGGTGCTGGAGAAGAAGCTGGGAGTTCTGTATCTTAATCTACAGACAGCATAAGGAAGAACTGCCACACTGGGCATGGTTTGAGCACATATGAAACCTTAAAGCCCACCTCCACAGGGACACACTTCCTCCAACAAGACCACACCAACTGCAACACATGCTCCTGATATTGCCACTTCCTATAGGCCAATCATTGAAGCATGTGAGTCTATGGGGGCCATATTTGTTCAAATCACCAAAACGACATTGTTTTCTAAGGCAAAGTTAATAATCTACTTATATATGTGATGATAATCTACATCATATACCAGGCGACCTGCGGTAAAGAAGTTCAGAGATGGAACAATCTAAGAAGCAATGTTTGTGCCTATAGGACAGTGTGAGGATACCACATAAACCCATGTTAGAGTGTGCTCATGGATAGGAAAGGGTAGTAATTGGAAGATTACATGCTTCAGTTAAATACTCAGTAATAGTCAGGAAGTAAGCAAACCTGGGAGACACCTTGAGCAAAGAAACCAAACCAAACAAAATGGTATGTCAGAGGAACAGAACAAGTGCTTGGAGAGTGTCTTAGGGTTTCTCTTGCTGTGACGAAACACTATGACCAAGAAGCAAGTTCTGGAAAAAAAGGTTTATTAGGCTTACACTTTGGCACTGCAGTTCATCACGGAAGGAAGTCAGGACAGGAACTCAGACAGGCCAGAACCCCAGAGACAGGAGCTGATTTAGAGGTTGTAGAGGTGAGCTGCTTATTGGTTTGTTCGGCCCACCTTCTATAGAATCCAGGACCAGCAGCTCAGGGATGGCACCACCCACCATGGGCTGGATCCTCCCCTATTGATCACTAATTGAGAAAAGGCCTTAAAGCTGAATCTCAAGGAATTTTCTCGGCTGAGGCTCTTTTGGCTGCTGACTCAGGCATGTGTCAAGTTGATGAACAAGACCAGCCAGGACAGGGAACCACAGTAAACCTGGAGTAAGAATATGGAAGGTTAGTGGGCATGAGAGGGAAGCAGAAGGTTGACCATGAGAGCCTTAAGATCCTTTGTCCAAATACCTTCCACAAATTATGGAAAGATCAACCTTCGTCTCGCCTTTTGAGCACCCAAGTGCACCCCAGACCTCCTGCTGAATAAGGCTTAGCGTAATTATCCATTTCCATCTCTTTTTATTTTGTTGCTGTTGGAGAGAGGGAGAGAGAGAAGGAGAGAAGATGAGAAAATTTACGAGATGTAATGATGTAAATTCAGCACAATTTTGGGCATACAAAATAAATTCAGGAGTGACTTCATGATTGTTTTTTGTCTTACAAAGTAAAAATATATGTGAACAAAGCAAATTCTCTTTTAAAAGTTAACAGACTTCATGTGATAGAGTGGGATATAGATGTTCAAGCCTTGCAAGTGACAGGGGATGTGGAACAACTTATTTCTATCTCCGTATTATACACAAGAGTAGGGTTTCAACTGTAATCCTTTGGCTTTGAGTCTCTAGTAGTCTATGGCACCCGGAGTATCTCGTGTGAGGCATCCTAATAAATGCAAAACAACCTCTGCAAAAAGATTCCAGGTAGGCATTATTGGGGGTTTTGATGACTACTTTAAAGAAATTTTGGTTCCTAGAATTTCTCTAGCCATAGACCTTATACGACTTTAATAAATCCAGACATTAGGATTTGCAGTTACTGGGGAAAACCATTTCAGTGAGCCACTCCAAGATCCTTCGCACACACCTCTTGACTGAGGAAGCTATTTTGAGTGGAGTAGAGAAGGAACCTGGTCTTTCCCTCCTGTCGATTTTGGAACACGTCTGTTCTCTGCGGTCAGATGGGCCCTGGCCTGTTTTCCTCCCAGGGAGACTGGATAGCAGTATTCAGGCTGTCAGACCCTCAGGCCTGGGACTATACACAGGAAGTTGGTGGTGTACGGTTTGCTGCTGGACTAACGAGTAGAGCTACATATCCAGTGTCTGCGCCAGACATGATCTGGAGACTTAAACGGAGAACAGCTCATTAACACTTGAAAAATAATGGTGGCTGAGTAAGACTTATGCTGGGAGAGAAAGCGCTGGGCCAATCATATTTGCATTTTCTTGGCTGCTTCTCATTTATTTCATTTTGCTAGAAAAAGACAAAATAGACTAATATCTCTGCATATGGCTCGATTTCTCATTTTGACAAATTCTTTGACTAAAATGTTTAGATAAAAGATTATAAATAAAAATAAAAACCGACTTTTTTAACATCCCATTTTAAAAATTGCTTTCTCTTCAATGACTTCCCCACCCCCAATATATTAGCTAAAGAGTGGTCTCTTCCCATTGCCTACCTCTAAGCTTTTCTATCTTCCCAGAAGATAGAAAGTCTTTCTCCCTTACTTGCCTATTTCTGCTTCTTTCTCAACATCCCTTAGCCAAGTTTCAGGCCCTCCATAGAAGCCCAGTTTACTCACACTGACTGCTGGAAGGACATAGGGCCAGCATGACCTTCAGCCTTCTTCAGGAGCATAGCTTTGGCTTCTTAGCCAGTATTCAGTCTGAATCCTTATTGTACAAGGCCAGGTTGTGCATAGTTGGACAGACCTCACCCACAAACTATCTAGCACACCGTGGCCTGTCCTTCTCCTCCTCCTAAGTGCAGACGTGACTAGAAAAAACCCAACTTGCTCCCACCCACCGAGATGGTGGGGCTGATCTAATCGGAGCTCACCAAGGCCAGCTGGACCGGGACTGAAAAAGCATGGGATAAAACTGGACTCCCTGAACATGGCAGACAATGAGGGCTGCTGAGAAGCCAAGGACAATGGCACTGGATTTTGATCCTACTACACATACTGGCTTGGGGGGGTGGGGGCTAGCCTGCTTGGATGCTCACCTTCCTAGACATGGATGGAGAGGGGAGGAACTTGGACTTCCCACAGGGCAGGGAACCCTTACTGCTCTTTGGACAGGAGAGGGAGGGGTAGTGGAGGGGGGAGGGGGAGGGAAATGGGAGGCGGGGAGGAGGCAGAAATTAAAAAAAAGACTGAGGTCTCACAAGGCATAAACACAGTCCTTCTTTGGAGAAGTATAAACGTAAGCTCTAGTACAGGGCTGGGGCTGGATTCTGCTCTGCTCAGTTTGACCTTGAACCTGAACTCTCAACAGAAAAGTCACCAAGTGTCTGTTTGAACAGGGCTAAAAGCTCCATTCCCTCATCTTTCTAGTGTATCTTTTAATATTTATGAAGAACACAGAACCACCCTCAGTGACTCAGAAGGGCAATAAAGACTGCTGGTTGAATTCAAAAAAAAAAAAAAAAGAAAAGAAAAGAAAAGAAAGAAAAAAACCCAACCTAGCCAGCTCCCTCTTGCTATCTTTTTCTACTTTCTCTTGCTCTTCCATCTCCCCTAACACCCATCTGAGACTGTTGGCTTCTTTCCCTGACATCATCTTCTGATGCAAAGAAGCCAATAACTTTGTTTTCTCAAGTTCAAGGGAATTTCATTTGTAAAGGAATTCCAAATACATCATCAGGGTTATGGACATTGCTTTTGAAGAAGTGTGTCTATACACGTTATCATCCTCTTGGAAATGGAAGGCGAAAAGTATTCTAGATGCTTCCTTTGTAGGGTGAAATTCCTGTCCTAAATTGGGGTGATGGTATCCTCTGGATCATGATGGCTCCTGGTGCTCAGACACCTTGGACTGCTGTGACCTTTCCACGTTTCTCCTTTAAGACTTGGGTGAATCTGAAAGATTCCTCTTACAGCATAGTAATAATATGCAATTACTGTATTCTGTGCTGTGGTTTTTGTCTCTTTTCTTTTAGATCAAAGGCAGATTAAGGAGCACTTACCAATGCTTCATAATTATGTTTACATAACAGGTAAAGCAATTACAGCGAACAGTATATCCAAAGTAACCAGAGAGGAGCACACCACTTTCACATTAAGGCAGGATGAGGGATTCTGCCTGACATGTGGCTTCTAATCATCTACCATGTAAAATCAGCTCCTGTTTCAAATGGCTCCTGGCCAGTGGGTGGGGCTAGACTCGCATCTCTTTTATGATCCCTCTATAAACAACTCACTGCTCACAATAGTATCTTTTAAAGATTCATGAGACATAATGGCATTGGGTATGGAACATATACAAACACTGTTTTCTCTAAAATATGGTATGAGTTTAAAACTTATAAAAATCATATCACTTTAAGAATATGATCCCTATGAAAAAATATGAGAGCTATAACAATCTAAATCCAAATGCTTATATTTTCTCTTTCTCATGGAATGATGTTCATTTTTCTATGTTACTTGAATGCCTGAAGAATAGCTGTCAGAATTAAATTTATATAATATGACTTCAATTTATTATGAGTTGGAAATGTCATTTAAAATGATAGTTTAGTACTTAACAGTAACAGAAATCTTTCTTAAAAAAGCTAGATCAAGTAATTTCTGAGTTTCAAAAACAATTCAACTGATCCCATAATTTGTGAAACCAGAGAAAACTCTGCATTGTGCTCCCTATAAGGTGCACAATTTTTTGTTTCACAGAACTGAACATGTTGAAAGCTAAAGACTGGAAAAAATTATACCAAACATGAATAAACTATTATAAACCTATAAAGACTATTAACAATGGAGCACAGACAGACTTATAGACCAATACATGTCCAGTGATAAAAGGAGATTTTTATAATGATAATAAAATTATCAAGCATGAAACAAAAAGTGATAGAATTAGAGAAATAAATGTAAGATTGAATGAAACAATTTGAGTTTCAATGTGCCATCTCAATAGAGTAAGACAATGAATAAGGATGTAGTAGAGTTCAACAAGAGTATAAATCAGCTTAGTCCAACCGGTACTGCTAGAATAATAGCCGATATAAATTTATTCTCTAGTGTACATGGAAATTTCTACGTGACAGACCATACACTAGGACAAAACTAGGATCCAATCAATTTCAAATGTTTGGAGTCATATGGAATGGCTTTACCAGCCAAGAGGCTGCCCACACCTACAACATCACTGCTGACCTTGTGAAGGAGTTGACTGGGACTAGCTGCAATCCCTCAACAAACTTTATTTTCAAAGTCTTTAGCCTGAAGTACCTGGATAAAGGAGAACAGAATCCATGGGTGGATCTTATACAGAGCTCAGCTATTCTGTAGCAGCTAGACAATGGTCTTCAACACCTGCCAACAAAGTCTTAAAATTCTGTAATATGTAGGAAGGGACCCAGTTCCAAATTTTAGATATAGAGAACACCAGAGCACCTGGATCCTAAACTTTCAGTAACTAAGGCAGCAAAAGAAGTGGCTGATTATGGGCATCATGGCATCCAGGCAAAATGTCCCACCAGGAAGTATCGAGTCATTCCACTAAGATGCTGTCTTTGGGGACCCTATACCCACGACTCCTGTATCACTGGACATGGATGGTGATTCCAGAGTGCAAGTCACCAGCACCTTACTAAGGTGTAGGAAGGAGAGGCCAGTGTCCTCTAGTCCCACTCGTTATTGTTATCCCCCACCATCACCTGATTAGTGGGCACTGACAGTGAAGACAAGGTCCTCGGCACCAAGGCTAAAATGGGTTTAGGAAAGCATCCAGTATTTCAGACAATAGGCAAGGCCAAGCAATGCTAGGCAGAGTCTGGTTACAGAAGAGGCTTCACCACTAAGGAGAAGCAAGTGTTAGAGTTCTAGAAACTCCACAAACTAAAACTTTCAAGTAGAAGGATAGAAAGAGAAGCAGCGTACTTCATTCACTCTGTCTGAGCAGGAACCCTCATGTAGGAGGTTCTTCTGTCTATATGTTGCTTTCATTGGTTGAATAAAGAAACTGCCTTGGCCTTTTGATAGGGCAGCACTTAGGTAGGCAGAGTAGACAGAATGGAATTCTGGGAGGAAGAAGGGCAGAGTTGAGATGCAATGGATCTCCTGCCTGGGACGGAGGCCCGTTAGAATCTTGCTGGTAAGCCACAGTCATGTGGCAATACACAGATTGATGGAAATGTGTTGAATTGGGATGTAGGAGTTGGCCAATGGGAGGTTGGAGCTGATGGGCCAGGCACTCTTTAAATGAATACAGTTTCTGTGTGATTATTTTGGGTGTAAGCTACCTGGGTGGGACAGAACAAGGGGCCCCGCTCCCATCAACACCCTCACCCTTCCTCTGAGCCCAAAGACAAATTAGTTTTTCCTCCAAGTTGTCCCAAATAATAGTACTGCACATTTTTAAAGTAAGAATAGCAGGGGTAGAAGCTCATTAGATAAACACTTTCTCTATGAATCAAGGTACTCTGCCTCAAAGTCTGATTCTAAAGGTTTTGCCACCCAGGCCAACCCAGGAGATCAGAAGCCCTCACCCATAGAGGTAATGAACATGCGGGACACCCAAACAATTGAAGATCCAGCAACCAACAGGTTACCCAACTTGGACACCCCATTGAAGGAAAGGGAGAAATAATCACAGGGACCAACAATGATGAGTCCTGTGATTTGTATGAGCACATGTCTGTGTTTTCAGAGAGCTTCCTTCCCCATGAGCTCTTCATAGAGAGTTTCTAGTGCCCACTCCTCTTTTTATCTTGATTCTGATGCAGGAATGGTATATCAAAACAAACAAACAAACAAAAACATCTTAAACAGAGATTAGAGTTGGAAACAGAGTTAAATTTTGAACAACATTAATGCAAAATTTGCTCTCATTATATGAATAAAACCATTTTGTGTTGCTTTAGATGGAAAATAATGATGGTGGTGATGTATTATTTATCCTTACTAAGAATTTTGAAACCAACTTACTGTGTAAATTGTGTTAAACTGGAGTGCAATACCCTAAGATGTATACAGTGATTCCTAACAAATTCATATGGATACCATAACCACTGGGAAAAGGACCCTTTGGAAGAGGGTTAGATCACTAAGTGGGAAGATTCACACATAATATTAGTGCCTTTAAAAAGAAGTGCCAGAGAGCTCCCTGGCATCTTCCATTACTCCATTTCTTCCCTTACTTCTATTTCTATAGCTATTATGAGAGAAGGCCATGTATAGACCAGAAAGTGGTCATTGACGAAGTCCTGAGTTTTCTAGAATCTTAATGTTGTGTTTTCTAGCCATTGGAACCATTAGAAATATATTTTATGGATTATAAATAAACCAATTAATGGTATTTTGTTATAGAAACTCAAATCTAATGAGATTATAGTCATTTTACATGACTATAATTTCTTTGATCTATCTGATACTGACTATTAAAAAAGAAAACATAACTCAATAGTAAAAAGAGATATATGCCAAATATTTCAATAAATATTTCCCCAGAGAAGATAAGCAGTTTTCCAGCAAACATGAAAGATGAAAAAATCTAATACCATTAGCTGCTAGATAAATCAAAACTATAAATGAGATACAATTTTAAACCTATCACAATGACTGAAATAAATAAGAACAGGTAATCGAAGATACTGGGAAAACATTGAGGAATGGGGACATTCATACATTCCTGATGGAGATATAAACTATTCATCCATTTCAGAACCAGTTTGACACTTTCTCAAAAGTTAAAACTTAGAATTATCATAGGACCTATATATTCCATAAATACATATGGAGGTACACCTTTGTTAAAAGCAGCAAGACAAGTTTCATGTAAGCTATTGTGATAGTAAAGGAAGTTTGTGGTGTTAGAGATAAGCTAAACTCCAAGTACAGAACAGGTAGTTCTGAATTATAAACTATATGCTGTAAACTAATATCTTAGTTAGGGTTTGTAGTGCTGTGAAGAGTCACCATGACCATGGCAAATCTTATAAAGAAAACATTTAACTGGGGAGGCATGCTTACAGTTTCAGAGGTTCAGTCCATTATCATCAAGATGGGAAGTATGGCAGCATTCAGGTAGACATGGTGCTGGAGCTGAGAGTGCTATACCTTGCAGGCAACATCAAGCCAACTGACTCCCTGGACAGTGTTCTGAGCACAGGAAACCTCAAAGCTTGCCCCCACAGTGACACATTTCCTCCAACAAGACCATATCCACTGTAACAAAGCCACACCTCCTAATAGTGCCTTTCCTAATTATCCTATAGGCCACACCTCCTAATAGTGCCTTTCCTAATTATCCTATAGGCCACACCTCCTAATAGTGCCTTTCCTAATTATCCTATAGGCCACACCTCCTAATAGTGCCTTTCCTAATTATCCTATAGGGGCTAATTGCATTCAAACTTCCACAACTAACTATTAAGCATACCAAAGGAGTCAATAGATCACTGCAACCAAGGTGAACTCCTTATGACATCAGGAGTTGGGGATTTTTGTGAATTGGCTTACCAGAATTATTACAATGGTAGCCAGGGACTTGGAGTAGAGGCTGTGGACATTACACAGCTCTGGAGAATGCAGCAGAGGCTTGCTCACCGTTCTTAGGATTAGCAGCCATGGGCATGGTAACAGGACAAGAGAGCTCTGGGGAACCCGAGGAAAGCTTAATTCAGGAAAGTGTACTGATGGGCGAGTGTCAACTTAGTGTCACCTGGGAAGAGGGAACCTCTACTGAGGAATGCATTTCATTAGATTGGCCTGTGGGCATGTCTGCGAGCCACTAGCTGGAATGATTATTGGTACAGAAAGGCCCAGCCCAATGTGATGGTACTGGGTTATATAAGAAAGCAGGCTGAGCAAGTCATAAAGAGTAAAGGCAGTTAGAAGGGTTCCTCCATGGTCTCTGCTTCAGTCCTGCCTCCAGGTTCCTGTCCTAGCTTCTCCTCATGATGGACTATGGGCTATAGCTTAAATAAACCCCTTCCTCTCCAAGCTGCTTTTGGTCAAGCTATTTATCACAGCAACAAGAAGCATACTAGGACAAACTTCTGCTCAAGATAAATGAAAAGATTTTTCAACATAAAATTTGTAGAGAAGCTCATAATATATTTCTCAAAATAGCCAACTGATAACTTCATTAAAGGAGTAAGTAAATTAATGATGGCATTTATTTTATTTAATTTATTAAATCATGCAAGTATTATTTAAACCACAAATGTTAGAGAAGAATGAAGTTTCAACATGGATGGACTTGGAAAGCATGCTTAGTGTCTTGTTGGTGCTCTATTGCTGTGAAGAGACATCATAACCATGACAACTCCTATAAAGGAAAGCACTCACAGTTTCAGAGTTTAGTTCCCTGGCAGGAAACATGACAGCATGCAGGTAGACATGATGCTGAAGAAGGAGCTAGGAGTTCTACATCTGGATCAACTGGCAGCAGGAAGAGAGAGCCACTGGGCCCAACTTGAGCTTCTGAAACCCCAAGTCTACCCCCAGTGACAAGGCCACACCTCCTAATCTCTCTCAGATAGCACCATTCCCTATTGACTAAGCATTCAAAGATCTGAGCCTCTGACAACCACCCTATGCAAACCACTCTTAGGGAAAGAAGCCGGGCACAAATGACCACACTTCTGATGATTATGTATGTGTAAGATATTAGTATAGGTGAATGCATAGACACAGGATGTTTATTAGTTCATAGCTAATCTGAGGTTAGAGGTTGTGTGGGTCAACTGCTAATAATACAGAAAGGTATAATAAACATGCCTGAAATTCATTGTGAGAGACTGGCTCTAACTCTGTGATTACAATAGAAATATTAATAAATTATGTATTTTAATGAACCAATTGCAAAACATTATATTGACATCTTGCAAAACTTTTTTTTTAACCTCTTAGGAAAGGTCTGCTGAGCTGGTAAAGGCACCTGCTACCAAGCCTAGTGACCTGAATTCAATTCCTGGGGCCTATTTGGTCAAAGGAGAGAACTGATTCTTGTTAGATGTCCTCTGACCTTTGTGCAAGGAGCAAGCAGACAGAAAATATGACAAAAGTTGTTGTTGTTTTTTTTTTTTAAATCTCTAGGAAAGTTAGGTACTAAAGCAGACCTTACACTTTCATTGCTGGGTAACTTTCCCTCTATGTCACATGTATTGATAGAATTTATAATCTCATAAGGAACATGGTAATAATAGAGTGGAAACAAAGAGAAACCAGGTTTGGAAAACATATTTATGCTTTTATGCTTCTTAATGAGAATTCCCGTGATGAACTGTGACATATGGTAGCTTCCTTTTCTGGCAGATCACTCAGACACAATGCAACGTGTCTCAAACGGGGAGCCTTGGAGATGTATTATAGACTCTGATTTTTTTTTAAAACAGACATGGAAAGTTGGAAGTCTTGTGAGATGACATGGCTCGTCCAAAGCCCCACGACGTCAGTGTCCACATGGCTACCTACCCCTTTTCCTTCCCAGGTTGGAAATTCTTTATTTCAGAGTATTCTCGTGATCTCTCTGTACCATATCCAGTTCATTATGTATTTGTCCTTGAATTTACCCAAAGTCAAAAATGCCAGTGTCTAAGACTGAACTTCATTTCTTTATCTTCTAATGTGAATTTTTTTTATTGTTATTGATGGTTTGTTACCCCCAAGCTTATGGGGGTAACGTAATCCTAATCTCCAATATGTGATATTAGGAGTGGAGATTTGTGTGGACTAATCCTCCCCAAATGGGGTGAATGTCTTCATAAATGGAACCCTGGACACATCTCACCGCCTTCTACTACCCAAGGACACAGTAAAAGGGCCCTCACTAGAGCCTGACCTGGATAACACGATTGTTGACTTCAGTATCCATGAATGTGAAAGACAAATTCCTGTTGTTTATAAACCGCTTAGTTTATGGTATTTTTAATAGCAGCCCAAATATCCTAAGACAACAGTTTTGTCAAAGAAACAATATACAGCCATGCACCTCAGTTGTTTTATGTAAAAATCATTGATGAACCTTTATTACTTGCATTTTCAGTGCCCTATAGTTATTATTCTTTGGAGGGGACCATGAGAATAATTCAGACAAAAATCAGGAATGAGTGTCCAATTTCTCTACTCTTATTTAATAAGTATAATACTTGAAGTTCCAGCTGGAACAATAAGACAAGAGGAAAAAAGGGATACAAAAAGAAAGGAAGCTTCTGTGTATGAACATGATGACAGAGAAATTAGGAAAATAATTCAAATATGTAGCTTCAAATATGCTTTGTAATAAGTCTAACCAAGGAAGGCATCTATAATAAAATTTTGAAATACTGAAGATACTAGGAGATGGAAAGGCTACAATAGGCTCATGCATCAACATAATTTAAATTGTCAAAATTGGCTAAAACATCAAAAGCGATCTATATGTTCAATGCAATTCCAATTAAAATTCCAATGACATTATTCAAGGAAATAGTAAACATAATCCTAAAAATCATATGCAAGTAAGAAAAGACCCCAAATAGTCCAAACAACCTGAGTAAAAAGCAGTGCTGGAGGGATCTTATACATAAATCCAAGTTATACTAAGAAGCCATAGTGATAAAAACAGTATGGTATAAAAACAGCACATAAATCATTGTAATAACTATAGCCATGTGACTTTTGGATATTCATCCCAAAATATACATTGTAGAAGAGGTAGCAAACATAGAAGAATGAAACTATATATTTATTTCTCACCCTGGGAGGAAAATCAATTAAAAAATGAATCAAAGTCCTTAATGTAAGATCTGAAACTCTGAAAGCATTACAGGGACACAGAAAAATACTCCTAGATGTGAGCACAAGCAAGCGCTTACTGCAAAGGACGCCATTAGCTCAAGAAACAAGTGGAGAAATGGGATTTTGCAATATTAAAAAGCTTCAGTACAGCAAACGAAACAAGTGGGAAAGACAGCGTACAGATGGAGAACATCTTTGCTAGCTAAAGCAGTATAATATATATATATATCAACTCAAAAATTATATAATAAGAAAGCAATCAAATCAACAAGTGTGCTAATGAATGAACAGTTTTAAAATGTAAAATACAAATTGCCAATAAACTTACGAACAATTTTTCAATGTCCTTAGCCATCAGAAAAACATGGTACAATTACACTAAAATCCCATCTTATTCTGGACACTCTTTTGAAGGACTCCAAGTCAGCTGACCACAGAAATAAGCCTTGAATTAAGGGACTGTGGCAGAGATATTGGAATGCAAGTATGAACATTGATCTAATTGCATTGAAAAGATTTTTCACTGGGCCTATCGCTCACTTTCATTGTATGTGGGATGATGGAAAAATGGTCACACTTATGTGATTTTGAAACCAATGTCTTCACTTATTTCTTTTACTTGAAGTGTTATGTAGCCAAATAACTTAGTGAATGAGAATTTCAGTGTAATCTTTGAATGTAAGTAGCCACCTGAATTCATTTCTTTCTGATGAAATCTGTAATTAATGATTATTGATGAAGGGATAAGCAAAATATAACGTGTCATCTACTGTTACACACATTGACACATTTCAACTTGAACCATCAGTGACCCCATGCAATGCAGGACATTATAATTGCTCTCTCATATGCCATGGACAAATATTAATAATTTCCTTTGCAAGAAACAAAAAGTCTCAGAGGAAGTGTTCTAGCTTAGTTTCCACTGCTGCAATAAAGATCATAAGAAAAAAAACCATCTTGGAGAGAAAAGGGTTTACTAAGCCCACATCGCCTATCACAGGGAGAGGAAAGGGTTTACTAAACCCACATCGCCTATCACAGGGAGAGGAAAGGGTTTACTAGGCCCACATCACCTATCACAGGGAGAGGAAAGGGTTTACTAAGCCCACATCGCCTATCACAGTCCATCATTGAGGGGAGTCAAGGCAGGGACAGGACGGAAGCAGATCAGGAAGCTGGAGACAGGAACTGAGGCAGAGATTGTAGAGGAGTCCTGCTTACTGGCTTGCTCTACTTGCTTTCTTCTATAACCCCAGGACCTCCTATGCACTCACCATGGCCTGAGCTCTGCCACATCTGACAGCAGTCAAGGCAGGCTGATCACATGACAAACTTTGTTCTATGTATATCAAATGAAGGAGGGATTTTTTTAGATTGTCTTCTTACTGTCTGTTTCAATTTTAGCGCAGGATTAGCTATGCTCCCTTGAGTGACTAGTTCGCTTTTGTTGGGGGACATCCTGAATCACATAAATCAAATTCTCGTTTCTGTGAGGTGAGACTGATCACGCAGAGAGCAGCCTTGTTCCAGCAAATACGAGAGACTTCAGGATCTGGACTCATCTGCACTGAGGTGACACGTTCCTACGACCCCTCCTTCTCCCACTTTCCGTTTATCACCAATTTGAAGCCGTTTAAACTCATATTACCTTGCTATAGCTTTGGTGAATCTTATTTGCTTTAGACAGTTTTGAGAACAAGGATGGAGAACCATCCTTATTGTTATAAGACTCAAATAAGTAGGTGTAGAGGAGAACAAAATTAGTGGCCTGGTCTTTATATGCGTGAAGGAAAGGAGCTAGCTGATTCTGGAGCGGGAGTGAAAATGCTAGCGGAATAGAGCTGTTCTTCTGAAAATAGAAAGGACCCAGAGTACTGTGATAATTATCAGAGAAAGATGACTTCTATCATGCAATTATGTGGGCAATGACAGGAAGAAAGAGCAACACTCTATCCCCTGCCCAACCCCAAATTTTCCTGTTACTGCCCAGCTTGCAAGAGTGGTGGAATGGCCTGGGGAAATGGATTCTTGGCTGGCACAGACTTTAAACACCGCGGCCACAGTGTTCCAACAGCTAGGCGCACATGGTGGGAAAGCTCCACCGCATACTTGTGCAGTTGTTTCATGCACACCCACATGGAACGGTGCAGGGACAGGAGACAAAAGTAAGTGGAACCTTCTGAGCTGACACAGGTATCTATTCATTATTTTCCAACATGATTTTTTTTTTACCAAGACATGTTTTCCAAGTAACATGATTAGCAAACTTTCTGAGCAAAATTTATCTATGAATCGGACACCTTCTTTTCCGACGTTTGTGCTTGTACTGATTATAGTTTCTGTGGAATAAGAGAATGAGCATAGGCTACCCTTCAGGTGCTGGGGGATGAGTGGAGACACTAACACCAAACATGCCACTGCTATGCTTTGACTGTGGTTTGCCACCTGGCTGCAAGCAGAAAGTATCAGGACAGCAGAAACAACCCCACTGTGTTGTGACAGGCAGGCCTTGAGGAAGGAACTGGAGTTAGATCAGGTGGCCAGGGTGATACTCCCGTGACTGGTTTGGATTTGACTGATAACTCTTAAGAAAAAGATGATCAGACACACAGACACACCTACCTCATCTCTTTCCATGGGATGCCCTACACAGCATTCACCTGGTGAGAGGCCAGCACTGTGACTGAGCACTATTAGCTCCCCAGATATGCAAAACTGTGAGCTAAACCTCTTTTCCATTATGAAGTTAGCCTACCTCAAATATTTGGTTACAGTAACAGAAAAGCTAGTTCACCTGGAGAGATGGCTCAGTGGGTAAGGACACTTGCTGCCAAGTTTGCTAACTTGAGTTTGATCCCAGGGATCCAGATGGTGGAAAGGAAGAACTGGCTTTTGCACTTTGTCCTCTGACTTCTGCATGCATGCCATGGAAATAAGGATCCCCACAAATGCATACCTGCATGCACACATACAAAATCAATCAGTTTAAAAGCTGGCTAACACAGACACTATTTTAAATTACTCTCCTAATGACTTTCTTTCTTGTTATTTAACATTCATGTTTCTTTCCAGAACCTTAAAATGTAAACCTTTCTTGGAATTATCTTTGTTCAGGATATGAAATGAATGTGTGGCTGAGTTAAAGCGGAACTGGAAAACATTTAAACCACTATTCATTCAACAATCACTCAATTCAAAACTGCTGAGTAAGAGAACTAGCGTTGCATAAAAGTACAGCAGGAAATGCGGTAAGCAATATAAATTGGAATTTTTAAAAAGCAAATAAAATTCACAAAAATTGTGAAAACTACCAGGATACTGGCTCCTAGGTACCCTGATACAATCTCAGGATCAGCCCCTTACAAGAAAATCCTACTGCTATTATGACAACGTCTCTCCCTAGTTGAGCAATGGGTACTCAGAAAGTTCTAGAATTGGTTCCAACAGGCAATGTTATGCCATTCAAAGATAGAAAATATCTGGCAAAATATTGGCTAGACTTACTTTTAGCTAACGAGTTATTTAGCAAAAGGTATGATAAGGTGGTTTATGGTGTACAATGTATTGTCACATGGATACAAAGTTAAGTTCGCATGTGTTGCCTCTTACAAAGATTGTGGGTTTTATTTTCCAGGTAAGTAGATTGCAGTCCAGGAAGCTGACCTCAGAGTTAGCTGGAACAGTCTCATGAATCCTGTGATGGAGGAGTGTCTATGTGTTACTTTCATTATTAATAAAGATACTGCCTTAGCCCTTTAAGAGACAGAAAATTTGGTAGGCGGAGTAGACAGAACAGAATTGTGGGAAAAAGGAAGCAGAGTTGGGGAGACGCTTCAGGCATTCTCCATAGTGAGTCGCCATGATTCTCCTCTCCGAGATGGACGCAGGTTAAGATCTCTCCTGGTAAGCCACACCTCGTGGTGCTACACAGATTACTAAATATGGGTTAAAGAAAGATGTGAGAATTAGACAATAAGAGGCTGAAACTATGGGCTAGGCAGTGTTTTAAAAGAATACAGTTTCCATGTAATTATTTCGGGTGTAAAGCTAGCCGGCGGCCGGGTGGCGGGACACAGCCCCACCACTTCGTTCTACAATCCTGGTCTCAGGTCTTCTGATCCTCAGTATGCCAGAGCTTTAAGGGGCAAATGAAATCTGCTGAATGAGGGTGCATCTGAGCTGAGCAGCTTTGCAGATAACTGGTTCAGATTGTTTCCGATTTCCTAACACTGTGTGGATAGTAGCTACATTATGTGCACAGTATTGCATGCGATGGAGTTTTAGGAGACTGCCATGTCTGCTCTTTGGTAGTTTCATCTCTTCAGAAGTCTTTATTGGATCATTTCATTGTGGTCTAATGTCTGCAGAAGGGGGACACAGGAGAGCGAGAACTTTAGAAGCCACCCATCCATCTCCAGAGTCTCAAAATAGTAGGTTTGAAAAACCAGTTTTGTTACACTTGCAGAAAATCTAAAATCTTTATTTGCTTAATACTGTCTATTTAGTTACTTTTCTGTTTCTGTAATAATGCACAATGACTAAAGCAACTAATGAAAGAGTTTATTTGGGCGTCTGGTTCCAAAAGGCTAAGAGTCCATGAGGCTGGGGACAGTGTGGCTGTAGGCAGCGAGCACAGCACCTGGAGCAGCAGCTGGAGACACACATCTCTACAATGAGCATGAAGCAGAGAGGGAAAATGGCACAAGTATTTAAACTCTTAAAGCCTGCCTCCAGTAACATACTTCCTCCAACGAGGCCACACCTCCTAGACCTCCCTAAACAGTACTAGCAAATGGGGACCAAGTGTCCAAATGGCATAGCTGTGGGGTATGTTCCCACTCAAACCAGTACACTGTCCATCAATATAAATAGCATAAGGCATCATTTCAAAGGAAATTCATTATTGGAAATTACCATACTTTCCCTCATTGGTTTTGAAGGAATGTAAATGTAAGGTAAACCAAAGGCTGAGAATAGAGATGATGTGTTTATAGTCACTTGTCCCATGAATAAAGTGGATGGTTTGGTGCTTGGATTGGGGGTAATAGGTCACTTGGTTGACCATTCTAGGCATAAAGAAGATGGAGGGTCTTGACCTCAAGAGGAAATAATCTGGTAATTTTGGGAGTAGTCTCACTGTAATTATTACCACCGAGACCTTTCATTGACTTCCAGCCTCATCTCAAACACCCTCAGCAGCGACAGCCTTGACTCTCTAACTGAGGAGACATTGTAGTAACAGCAGCCTCGCAGAGATGATGAATGACTTAATCAGAAGTGGAGGAGAGACTTCCAAGCACCAACTCAAGCATTGAAAATAACGAACATAATCTCTTTTCAGAAGCCAGTCACGCTTTATTACGGTGTGTGCTGTAGTTCCTTGACCAAAGCTTGTATGTAATTATTTCGCATCCCCTCATTTACGACAGAGAACTCTTAATGCTCAGCATGCTTTTAATTTGGGGAGAAGACTGCCCATCACGTGATTTCTTAGAGTCTACGCTTTTGATGTTGGATAGTTTGTCCTTAGTAATGGTCTAATTATCCCGCTAGAGGAGACGTTTTGTTTCAAAGGGATTATTCATGGCCTGAATCAGATTCCCTGAAGCTGCCAAGGAGTGAAAGAGATGACTAGAATTCTAAATCATCTGGCCCAACTACTAACTGAACGCTGGTTAGTTGGTGTTATTTTGGTCACTGCACTGTTGCTATCCTCTTACAGAACTGCGGAAGTGAAGGGGTGGGGTCCGGTATGCATTACATTTCAAATGGTTTCCCCAGGCCATAGAGTGCCAGGGTTCTGCTTCATGCTTCTCATCTCTTCCCACAACCACGTAGGCTCATCCATCTTCTCTTAAGTGCCTAGAAAATTTCTCAAAGTTAAAGGGATGAGGACCCTTAGTATCCTGTCTTCAAAAAAAATGTTGAAATGCCTCCAATACAACCTTCACTTGTTCATTTATTCCTTTTCTGTTCAGTCTTTATGGCCTTAGTAGTGCTGCTAAATTTTCTCCTAGTAAGCAGTGAGTAGTGCTTCCTTGGTGAGCTCATGCAGGTCTGCTCTGTGCTTTGGGGAGTCCGATGTTTCTGTACGTGGGAATCATGTCTAAGCACTATTTTTTCAGACTTAGAATTTAGCATGGAAGAAACTTCACATATATAATGTATCCGGGTGTTTTCCTTGGGCACCAAGTCTGTGCCTGGTGCCCAAGGAGGACAGATGAGGATGCTGGATCCCCTGAGACTGGAGTCACAGACGGTGGTGAACCACGCTGTGGGTGCTGGGAATAGAGCCCTGGTCCTCTGGAAGACTAGCACTGGCTAGTGCTCTCGGCTGCTGAGTCATCTCTCCAGGTTGGAAAGAAACTTCTTGGTGTCAGGATGTAGCTTCCATCTGGCTCTCCTCCCTGCATCTGCCCAGTGGACTTTAACACAAGGTGCCAGCATGAAAATAAAAGAAGAACTAGAAGTATCTGTATCAAAAATCCCAGGCAGGGAAAACACTGAACGGGAAAGCTAGAATCAACAAAGGAGGAAAGAGGAACAGCAAATCCAGGTAAGCTCCCAGAGCGCTTCAAAGAAAGACTTAAACCATCCTAAGTGGGTGTCTAGCTTGTTCCTTCCCTGCCCGAGTGAATGAACTTGCAGACTTCAGTTGGCTTTCTGTTCTTATGTAACCTCAGAAGCAGTCAGTATTCAAAGTGTCTCTCTGCGTGATACGAACATAACTAATTGCTATTTACAAGAGGGTTTCGGACCCAGGATAGTGAGGAAGCCATCTCTCAATCCGATTGAATCACGCCATGCTTCCTTGAGATACAGTATTCTGAGGCTTTCTAGACTGCATCTATGTACAGCCAATGTGATTGCCATTAGGCAGCAAATTATAACATGAAATTAACATGACTTCAGTGTTAGTCAAGTGTTAGACCAGCTCACTGGGCAGCACGCCATGTCCTCCATTAGTGATATCTTTTAATATTTGGTGCCTTTATCCCTGAGAGAAGAGAAAATTCTTTCTTGTAGCAGTGTTTTGAAATAAGCCAAATACCCTTGACTAAATAAACAGTCTAGCTTCATTTACACTGCAAGTTTGTGTCTCCAACTCCCATTTGCTGAAATTTTAAGCTTTGTTTTGGCTCATTTCTCAGCATCTTCCCACCCCTCCAAAAACTGTTGTTAAAAACTTGGGTTTTTCTGGCTTTATGTTTTGTATGTCTTGTTAGGCTCTTGGTTAACTGCGGTCTTCTTATTCACCTCTTATCTGGTGAATGATTCTTGAACTCTTGGATTCACTGTCAGGTTTTAAGTTAATACTCTGTTCGGGTTTTTTTTGAAGGTTCTTCTGACCACTTCTTAATAGTTATATAATTAATAATTCTTGGCCCAAAGGCTGGGTGGGGGTGGCAAAATTTGTCCATGCTTTCCCAAAGAAAAACCTTTATCTTTTAGTCTCACAGACTGCAGTAAGGTTGACTCAATCATCCTGGCAAATGTCATACATCAGGACATTGATGAGGAGATCATTGCTCAGTTGTCTCAGCCTAGCGGGAGCATGCCTGTAAAGCCCCAGAGGAGTGGACAAGGGCACCACTTTGTGAGAATGAACTCAGGTCTAGCCACATCATAGCGTGAAAGACCTTTGCGACATCGAAGTACATCAATATAAAGCCTTCTCCGTTTCCTCTTGGATAATTCAGTTGGCTGCAATGGGAAAACTTCTTTAGCCAACCCTACCCTTGCACCACCTTAGTCTAGTTTGAATCTCAGAGCCCTCCAACCCTTAGCTCTAACAACCAGAGCCAATGAAGCCTCCTTATTACCAGAAGAGAGACACTCAGGTTAACTGCTCTGGACCATGTGAGTTGGACAAGATACCCTTTTCAATTTTAAATCCTTTAATAAAGTTGTAGATGAGTCTCATCTACTTAGAGCATTTTCAAATAAAAAAGTAATCATTAACAAGACCACAGCCAAGTTTGTGAACTAGCATTAAGAACACGGCTCTTAAAAGGCCACTGGTTCTTGGAAGCTTCAGAAACTCTCTTCTTAACTGTTTTCAGAAATTTGCCTTTACCCAAGCCAGCAAGAGGAGTTCCCTGGGAAGGTCCTGAAAACCTGTATCACTTGGGTCAAAGGGTTGAAAAGCTCATTCTCATCCAGTTTTCGCTTTGGAAATGAGGAATTTGAATCTGGTTAGATTCCTTCTATTATACCACGTAAAGTTATTTCGAGTCAACCAGAAAATCTGCAAAGACTTCAAAATGATGTTCTTTCTCCCTCCGACCTCAGTAACCACTGGTTGAGGCTTTAGAAGGCTTGGGAGCAAGTCCTCAAAGCAGCTGCAGGGCCTCAGAGTCCAGAACACATATTTCAAGCTCATCAAATAAAAGGGCCCGATAAAGAACTTTGCGCAGTGCTATGTCAGCTTCCGTGTGGCTACTGAGACTTCAAACACGGGCTGGGCTCCTTTGAATCATCCACAACAAACCCCACACTGGATGTCAGAAAGCACCCGGCTACGGCTTTATTTCCTGATTTTGTTTTATATGGCACAAGACAAGCTCTTAATATCTATGGATTTGAAGCTATTTTTGATTCTTATTTTCTCACACATTCCGTCTTGAGTAAAATCGTAAAATCTTGATGGTGTTAGCATCAAATTACACCTGACTAATAGATACCACCTTCAAAGCTGCCACCTTCATCCCAGCCAGCATCATGTCCTCTCTGGAAGACTGAAGATAAAGCAGCTTGTTAATGATCCAGATGCATTTTCGAAAGTCTGTTTGTGGGAGTCTTGGTTGTTAGTGTGGTTGTGAGACAATGGCCCTTTAAAAGGTGGGGCCTTGTGGGAGGGACTTAGTTCATTGGGGCTGTAGCTTAAGAAGGAATTGTGGGACCCCAGTCTCTGTGGCTTCTTGTTTCGGGGTGCCATTTATTTCCTCTTTTGCAGTCCTAACATCCCTCTATTACTGTGACCTCACCGGAGACAAAAAACAATGGGGCTACGCAATTTTAAGCTTTGAGCTTCCATTCAATTATTAGCTCACCTGCTTTCCTTACAAAGATGGTCTACTTCAGTTCTCTAGTTAGACTGCTTCAGAACTGGCCAGCAGCATCTCATGAATACCCAGCTACTGCCTTTCCCTTTCCTGACACAGTCTCAGAGGTGGCTAGTTATGCCTCCGTTATGAAACTGGCCCTCACCCGGCAGTCTTAATTGGTTCCTAGAACTCCTGCTGCTAAATAAAAAGCAGCTATATAAGAAGATGTTATTTGTTTATTCATTCATGTTTTGAGACAGTTTTGTATAGCCAAGGCAACCCTTGAGCTCTCTCTGTGTGGCCCAGCAAGATGACCTTGGCTTTCTCTGGTCCTCCTGCCTCCACCTCCTGAGTGCTGAGACCTCGGGTATGTGTCATCCCTCTGGAGTTTACACAGCTCTGGGACCTGGACCAAGGGCTCCATGTGTGCTTTGTACACTCTCTACCAACTGAAGAACACCCCTCATCCTGCTTTTCTTCAATTTCGATGGAGGAAGCAGTGATATATTTCATCCCAACCTAAGATATTGAGATAAATTTTACAGTTAGAAAATGCTTTAATTGAACATTTTTAAAATTTTCATTATACTCCAATGTGGGTTTCTGTCTCTATCTCCATCCATCGCCAGATGAAGGTTCTATAATGATATGCAAGATATTCATCAGTATGGCTACAGGAAAGGGCCATTTCAGGCTCCCTCTCCTCAGCTGCCCAAGGAACTAGCTGGGGACATCTCCATGGATACCTGGGAACCCCTCTAGAGTGAAGTCTCTTGCTAACCCTAAAATGGCTCCCTTAATTAAGATATCTTCTTCCCTGCACCTCTATCTACCCTTCCTCCATCCCAACCATCCTATTCCCCCAGGGTCTCCCCATCCTCCCCTCCTCACTTTTCTCTCCACATCTCCCCATCACCCCTTACTGCCACCCCACCTCCAACCCCAAGATCCCAATTATTGCCTGGCAATCTAGTATACTTCCAATATCCAGGAGGATAACTGTATGTTTTCCTTTGGGTTCACCTTCTTATTTAGCTTCTCTAGGATCAGGAATTATAGGCTCACTGACCTTTTTTTATGTCTAGAATCCACTGATGAGTGAGTACATACCAAATTCAGGACTGAGCAGGACTGAGCTCCCAAGGCCCAAATGAGGAGCTGAAGGAGGGAGAACATGAGCAAGGAAGTCAGGACTGTGAGGAGTGCGCCCACCCACTGAGATGGTGGGGCTGGTCTAATGGGAGCTCACCAAGGCCAGCTCCACTGGGACTAAAAAAGCATGGGATCAAAATGGATTCTCTGAACGTGGCCCACAATGAGGGCTGACTGAGAAGCCAAGAACAATGGCACTGGGTTTTGATCCTACCGCAAGTACTGGCTTTGTGGGAGCCTAGTCTGTTTTGATGCGCACCTTCCTGGACCTGGATGGAGGGGGTTGGACCTTGGACTTCCCGAAGGGCAGGGAACCCTGACTGCTCCTTGGACTGGAAAGGGAGGGGGAGGGGAGTTAAGGGAGGGGGAGGGAAATGGGAGGTGGGGAGGAGGTGGAAATGTTTAATAATGATAATAATAAAAATTATTTAAAAAAATTTCATTATATTGTATAAGTAATCCCAAATTAAAGGTAAAATAGTATAAGGTATAATGAAATGAAGATTTATGGTACTGGTCTAAAGAGGGCAGAAACAGTGGTGGTATTGGCTGGAGGAGGAATATGGAAGGCAGCTGCAGTCTGCCTTCTGTATCAGTTCTTACTGTCTGATGTTTTCAGACAATGGAGGATAATGGTTAACTTGCGCTCAAGCTGCGTTTAAAATTTGCAAGGTTAGCAGAGAGCCAATGTAAATCCAAATAATAGTTAAACAGAGGGCATCTGGATAGGCACAAAATCTTGGTGCACAGAGAATTAAAAGTGATAAAAGATGTCACCTTTTGTCCCTAACCATGCTTAGGCAAATAAAATACTTTCAGTGTATCCAAATGTAGCCTCCGGTTAAAATTTGCTTTGACATTTGATAATTAAAAATTGGTTGCTAAACGGCGCCGTGGTGGTGCACGCCTTTGTCCCAGCACTTGGGAGGCAGAGACAGGTGGATCTCTGTGAGTTCGAGGCCAGCCTGGTCTACAGAGGGAATTCCAGGACAGTCAGCATTGTTTCACAGAGAAACCCTGTCTCAAAAAACAAAAAACGAAAAACAAAAACAAACAAACAAAAAAACCCAAAAAAATAAGAAAGAAAAAGAAAAGAATTGATTACTAAGCCAGGCATGGTGGCATGGTTGGGAAACAGAGGCAGGTAGATCTCTGTGAGTTTCAGGTCAGTCTGGTCTGCAAAGCTAGTTCCAGGATAGCCAGGGCTATTACACAGAAAAACCTTGCCTTGAGGGGGAAATAAAGAAAAGAAAAGAAAAAAGAAAGAAAAGAAAGAACTGATTACTAAAAGCTAGTGGTAAAAAAAATTATATTTTTCTTAAAACCGTAATGTCAAAATATCAAGCCTTGCACTTATTTAATTTGTGTTTTGGGGTATAAGGATCTGTGTGTGTGTGTGTGTGTGTGTGTGTGTGTGTGTGTGTGTGTGTACAGTATGTGTCTCGAAGCCAGTTCCCTGCGGATATTGAAGGACAAATTTGTTATCAAAAGCAGAGTCATGAAAAAGAGTTTTTTTCTTCCAAAAATAGAACCTCTCCATTTGCCAGCTTCCATCAATATAATTGTGCTTTATTTCCTGTTAGAGCACCGTTTAGAAAGGTGAAGACATGGTGCTGTGGAAGTCCTTTCCTAGGTTGGGCTATTTGATTGCAAAACAGTCGATAGTAAAGTCTACAATATAAGCAATCATCGTGGTATTATGCTTGTGAATAGTGTGTATCAGGAATTTGAACAAAAAGCAGCAGGCGTGTGTTGTCTCGGCTTTGCCGTAGCTGAACGCTCTCCTGGCAAGGCTGTGATGGCTTGAAGGAACTGACCAACCACAAGGGATTTACACAGCCGGGCTCTAGAATCATCGGGAGGCTTGGTCACTCCTTCACACGCTACATGTAGGCCAAGGATGTTTAAAAGACAACTAAAATAATGCGCTTGTTTTCTCCCTGTGCTTCTTCCAGCCCAGAGGCTGGCTTTGTAGATGGAGAATCTCCGAGGGGACAGCCCTAGTGCAATCGTTTCAAGAGAACTGGATGGAAGCCATACAACCTTTCCTGAACCGCCCACAAAAGTCGCAGAGTGTCACTTTCCCTTTATCCTATTGGCTGATGGAAAAAAGCCTAAGTCCTATCACGCCATAGCAAGAGTGTACAAAAATCTCTGCTTTGCCACATTAAAGAACAGCAATTGATATGTTATTGTCTATCCCGGCAGATGGTAATAGGAGACTAGTCTTGTTTTTCTTTTGTTTTGCTTTCTTGCAGTGTAATGGTGGGATAAAATGATTCTTCTTTGAATAACTGTGATAGCTCTATGCGTACTTGAAGCAGAACGCTGACCATTTTCGTGGTAGTTGGTATTTGTTGTTGTAACAACTGTCTGAGATAAATCAATTTACAAAAGAGACGAGGTTTATTTGGGGTCACTATTTTAAAGGTTCGGTCACCGCCTGAATCCATTGCTCAAGGACTCTGGTCGTGGACAAGCATGGGGCAAGGTGGTCAAGCAAGCAGTGTTGTCTCCACTGGTTCCCAGAGAGGAGAGAAGGGGAGGAAAGGGCCGGGGCCATAACGGCTCCCTTGAAGGTCATTTCCTGAGGACACTTCACTGGGCTCCATCTCTCCTGCTCCACTGCCTCCCTCAGGCACCAGGGCTGGACCAGGCTCCACTTACCTGAGTGTGTCTCTCGAAAGCTTGATCTACTGCTCTATATTTTTACGCAGGACATTTTAAAATGAAGGTTCATAGTGGATGAACAACCAAAATCTGTTGCAGGTGATTTCGATGGGAGGTTGGTGTGCACAATGAGTAAGTTTTTCGGGACAGGGTTTCTCTATGTAGCTTTGGAGCCTGTCCTAGAACTCTCTTTGTAGACCAGGCTAGCCTCTCACTCACAGAGATCTGCCTGACTCCACCTCCCAAGTGCTGGGATTAAAGGCGTGCGCCACCAGTGCCCGGCTCTACCTCAGTTTTATAGGCATGCTGTGGTGTCCGCATTAACATCTTGAGTCTATAAAAAAAGTAATGGGGATTGATTTTTTTTTAAGTTCAGAAGCAGCACAAATGAACTATAGCTACATGGGTTTTTTTTTTTTAATCTCTTTTATTTCAGGGTCTTTTAATCGCTCGTTTTTAACACCAGGAACACTGGGTTTTACAAAAATGCCTTTGGAAGGAAATTAGAGCCCAGCCTGCTTGTGGTGAAGAGGCCTTTTAATGCGTTATTTTCAGTGTCACTGGCTGAGGTTTTTTTCCCCCTCAAAAATATAAACTAAAATGTAATAAAATTACATGAAAAAATGAAGTGGAAAAAGGCATTCTAAAACACAAGCCAACGTTTTATTATTATTATTAGATTTTACAGTTACAAAATTACTTTGTCAAATTTCTCTAAAGTTTCTAAATGCTTGCTTTCCATCCCTGCGCTTATCTCAGATGAGGAGCAAGTGATTACTGGACCACATCCCATTGATGAAGACCCTTTGGGCAACAGCATCCTTCCAAAGAAGGTGTAATACAGAGCTGATATCATTTTTCCCACCTCAGCTCTTACCAAAACACAGTCATTAGCAACACACTCAAACACACTTCCAGGTCTTTCTTTTCATGTAGTACATACTTGTACCTTTTGAAGTTTTATGCACAGTGTTAAATTGTCTCCTGTCACCTAGGGTTTTGCCCATTGTTCAGCCTCAGCTGGTATCCTAGGGTAGGAAGGATCCTGAAGGGCTTGAATGACAGGCCCATGCTCACTAGCCTCCTAATTTATAGGCAGCCTAGTCCTTGATGCCATCGAGGGCTGGCTTGTCTTGAAAGATAAAGGGAGTCTGGGTATGGGATGGAAAGTAAGAGGTGGCCTTATTTGTGTTTGTCAGAAGAATATTCTAAAAATATCGTATATCCATGGAAAATTAAGTGTAGTGTAAGAGCTTTTTTTGCATAGATTGGTTAGATTCTTGCTAGGGTTTTGTGGTAGACTATATGCTACATGGGTACTTTCCAAATAGCTTTTCCAAGAAAAAGAAAGGAATGCAGCTTCAGTTTCTATGGGAAGAATGTGCCAACGTTGGCAGCAGGGAGCTGGCATCACATTTTCCAAAGTGCCTTTCAAAGGATCACGGTCTTTTATATCCTGGTTTGCATCCTCCAGTAGATAGTTTTTCAGAGTAAGTCATTTGGTGAGAAAAGGGAGTGTGGTAGATCCGCCCAGCTGAAACAAGGAGGTTTTCAGCTCTGTTAATGGTTTATTTCCTGAAGCAGCTGATAGCCCTGATTGTACATTGAAAACAGCTGGGGGATTTTGGGAACACTCCTGATGCCCAAGTCTCATCCCCACATCTGGAACTCACTGTTTCAGACTGCACCTGGCCATCGGTTTTGTTTTTAAACATCACCTTACAAGTCTACTATTCATCATGGTTAAAAACCACTCTCGGAAGCTCAGGGCTACAATTATGGAAAAGTCAATACGGTTGAGATTTGACCACATTTTCATCATGTCTCAGGACAACCTTGTTTCAATAGTAGAGAAAAGCAATGCCTAGGCTAACTAAATACCCTTACTGTTGCCATGTGCTTATAATATGCAACAATCTGAGATATAAAACATGACAAATGAGTCACTGAACACTGTTATGGACTGGTGACGCAACCACTGTTCATTTTCATGTTATTAAAGCAGCCTAGATATCATTTATTATGAACTTATAAAGAAGGCCATTAAAATGGTATTTTGTTTTCATTTTTATGTCTTTATTGAAAATATTTTTCCTACAATGTGTTTTTATCATAGTTTCTTTCCCCTCATCTCTTAAATCCTCCCCACCTGACACACACACACACACACACACACACACACATACACACACACACACACACACACACACACACGCCCCAAAAGCTATAAAAACACAACACTAGAAACCAAAATATACAAGCAAAAGACCAAGAAGTGAAGACGAACCCTAAAAAGAATTCCCACACTAGGTCAGCATTGGGTATAATAAAGGGTTATCTATTTAGGGGTAGATTCATAGATCACAGTCCTCTGCTCGAATGGGGAACAGCAACCGATTCCCACAGCCGGAAGAGAGAAGGGAAGAGAGACCTGACACGTGGTTTACATTGGCATTTATAGTATAATAGGCCACGCCCAAGTGGGCAGGTAACTTAAAGACTAATGGATGTAGGAATTCCTACAGCAAGGAAGGTTTTTTAAAAAAAGTCCAAACAAGGCAACATGAAAAAAAAAAACTCCCAAAATACCTTTGAGTTCATTTTGTGTTGGACATTTATCTTGTGTTAGTCATTTACTATTGGGCATAGGGCCTGCCCTTAATTATGATATATATACCAGTGAGACGCCATTGGAAAGACTAATTTTTCCTTTGCGAGAGGTTGTCAGTTGGAAATAGTTTCTTATTTAGGGATGGGAGCTGTGTTCCCATTCCCCTCTCAGTACGAGGACTCTGTCTGGGTTGGCCTGTGCAGGCCCTGTGCATGCTGCCACCACAACCTCCATGAAATTGCACAGATTTGAAATCCCCTGACACATCTTTTGCACATCCCACATCTGGAAGGTAACTATAGTCTGACCTATCCGGCGGTATCTGTGGACAGTATGCAAAACCACTTCTGTAAACCTGCATCCTGCCTGTGTCGTCAGGCCATTGTGACCCAGGTGTTACAAAAGGAAAGTCTGTTGTAATTGGTGAGCTGGAGGAAGGCAGAGGGCATGAAGATTTCACTAAGTTCTTAACAAAATAGGAGCTTAGTCTCAAACTAGTTAACATGGCATCACCATCCGGCAGTAGATTCTTCTCCGCTGCCAGTTATCAAGGCCATTAATAAATCAGCCTCACAGATCCAGCTACAAAGAAAAGGGTTAGCGTTCATGTGCAGGCAGATGCCACTCACAGGCAGCCAGCAGAAGAGAGGGAACCACTCCAGAGAAAAATCAAGAAAAGTAAAAGAAAGAAAGGCTACTGTTCTATTTCTCGGAACCTAACAGTAATTTTTATAAGATTAAAAAGAATTGTTCTGAAAAAATTCTTTAACAGTTTTAACAGATTAATAGTAATTCCAAAATCATTTCAATAATACTAAAATAATCTGAATTTCCTAGATCATGAGTCACCTTATAAAATAGATTCTTTTCCAAACTGGATTATTCTGTGTAGATTTTTAAAAAATAAAAATCCTTCAATTTCTGGGTTCAGTCTTTGAATTATTATTTTTGTTCCAGAAGACAATTAGTTTAAGAACACATTAGTCTCTCATTGATATTCTATAACAAATTCCCTGGCTCATTGTTCTGTGCGATGTGTGCAATACACTTAAGTGATTGGTTAAAAGCAATTGGGTCCAATTAGCACCTTAATTTCCTTCCTTACCAGTTGGACTCATTCGCTTAATACCAGAGAGATCCTAACTATCCGCCTCTAGTCACCAGGAAATGAGATATTTTTTGGCATTACCACAAAATAGACAGCAGCAATATTTTTAGAGTTGTAGCACTGGTTCTAGAGCTCAAAATGATAATAAAAGAAACCTGGTGATACCTGATAGTGCTGGCAAAGTAAGCTGAGTAGGTGCTAGCTTCTGGCTAGACACACACAACACACACAAACACACACACACATATATACACAAGCACACACACACGCACGCACGCATGCACACACACACATATACACAAGCACATACACACAAGCACATACACACACACAAATGAATGGACGAAAAGGAGAAAACCCTTTTGTTGTTTTATTTACTCTTCTCTTTTGGGGGGCCTGCCATCCAACTCCCAAATAATCACATGGAGGCTTATTATTACTTATGAATGCTCAGCCTTAGCTTAGCTAGTTTCTAGCCAGCTTTTCTTAACTTAAATTACCTTGTCTATCTTTTGTCTCTGGGATTTTATCTTTCTCTATTTCTATATATTCTTTCTTCCCTTCTTATTTCTTGTCTGGCTGTGTGGCTGTCTGGCTGTGTGACTGGCCCCTTCTTTTCTCACTCCTCAATCTCTCCTCCCAGATCTCTCCTATTTATTCTCTCTGCATGCCAGCCCTGCCTATCCTTTCTCCTGCTTAGCTATTGGCCATTCAGCTTCTTACTAGACCAACCTGATGTTTTAGACAGGCAAAGAAACAGTTTCACGGAGTTAAACAAATGGAACCTAAAAGAAAGCAACACACTTGTGCATCATTAAACAAATGTTCCACAGCATAAACAAATGTAACACATCTTTAATATTCTACAACACTTCAGGAAAAAGTGTTTTAATGACTTGATTAAGCTCAAAAGGAAGAAACATTAAAAAAAAACTCACCAGCAGCACAGGTGTATTTTGGGTGCCTTCCAGGAGATGTGACTTAGATAGTAGTTTCTTATTTATGAGGACATAGGACATGCCCATCCTAGCACATGGAAGTGGAATGAACACCCAGAGCTTTCCCACCCCTGACGGTGTGAGAGCAGCGCTGTGAGCAGGTGAGCAGCAATACGTGCTTCCTGTTATGAATGTTTGCATTGAAAGAGAAACTAAAGATCCTCACGGAAATATGTGTTGCAGTGGAGATGCAGGCAGAGCTGTTCGGGGCTTTCATTCCAAAGCTCCTGCTTTAGTCTGCGCAGAAGCCCTGCCCTCTGAATAGACATTATGAAATGAGAGTGGTACTTTTGAATCCAGATCCCAGGATTCAGATTCTCTGTTCAGAACCAGCTCAACTTCTTGAAACTTGCCACTCCACCAGCCTCTTTAAATAATTCCCCACCTTCCTCCCCTATGTCTCCCTCCTCCTCCCCTCATCTTCCTCCTCTTTCCCCATGTCTCCCTCTTCCTTCCTCTTGTTTCCCTCCTCCCCCTTGTCTCCCTCCACCTCCTTATCTTCCTCTTCCTTGTCTTCCTCCTCCTCCCCCTTGCCTCCCTCCTCCCCTTCTTGTCTCCTTCCTCCCCTTTCTCTTCCCCCTCCTCTTTCTTTTCCTTCACCTCCTTCTCTGCTTCTCCTCTTTCTTTTCCTTATCTTCTTTTTCTTCTCCACTTCTTTTGCCTTCTTTTCCTCTTCTTCCCCTCCCCCACCTTCTTCTTTCTAGGAATACCATCTTTATCTTTTTCTACAATTAGTTTCTTGCAAAGATATAGAAGGCGTGTAAATAAATGAACTACAAACTCAATAGGAAAATGATCGCCTCAAGTCTTGATTAAATCAGGAACTTGATCACACTGTGCCATGTCGCCTACCCCATGGCAGACTTCGTTAGTTGTTTCACCCTCCGTGCACAGGAGCTCGAGGGAACCATTGAAATGACCAAGAATGCTAGCCCAGAGAGAGCACAGTTTGAGACATCCTAGAGACATTCATATAGGATTCAGATGCCAGAGTCTCCTTAAGTAAAGCTGTATTTGCTTTATTAAAAAAAAAAAATGGGCAGAAGGCCGTGAATGCGTTACCCAAGGAACTTTGAATTCTTCTTTATTTGATCAAGGTTAGCATGGAGGCAAAACTGTAAGCCACGTCTGAGTGGTAAGATGTGTGAGTGAGTAATAAGCAGGCTTGATTACGAATTCTTTTACTTTGCACATCTTTCCATGAATCGCAAAGAAGAAGATGTGATCGTATCGTCAAATGGTTCAGAACTCTGAGCGTGTGGGGGCAGAGTGGATTCTAGGCCAGTCTGGGAGTACATATAAGCATGGAGGGATCATCTCGTTTCACCTCTACTCCTGACCCTTAGCCTCACTAGGATTTACTGTGAAGTCACGATGGCCATGTTTATCCCCAAGTATAACGTAAATGTTGAGTCAATCGTCAGACGGACTGGTGGAGCTAGGCTGACACACGTTGCGACACTTAGCACTAGATCGATTTACAAGCGCAGGAGAGTTGACAGTGATACAGACAGCGACACTGATCAGAACAGCGCTTTCTAATTGAAGTCGTTAGTAGGACACGTCCATGTCTAAATAATTCATGAACTCATTTGCTTGCGTCCTTTTGGAGCCCGCGCACTGCTTTGCTTAAGTACGCTTATTTCGAGAAGGAAGGGGATGTGCCTGCCCTACATAAAAGCAGCATTACCTCTGCCGGATAACTGATGAGCCACAGGTATCCAGCTGGTGCTTTAGTCATATCTCCTTGGCAGGAGAGGATGGCCTACTTACCTGGAAACCCCAGGAGGTCACTACCCCTTCCTGCTGATGCTGCCCAGCATGCTTCTGGTTAGCTTACATTGTGGAGCATGCTGCTGTTTGGGTGGTACCCCAATGGCTCACGGGTGGGAATATGGTTGCCAGTGTGTAGTGTTTTGAGAGGTAAAAGCCTTTGGACCATGGGACCCAGAGGGAGTTAAGTCACCACTGGAAACTTGCTCTTGAAGATGATTTGGGACCTGTCCCTTTCCTCTTTCTTTCTGTCACTGCTTCTTGGATGCCAAGAAAGGAGCTGGGCTCTTCCCCACTCTTTCCCCACTCCTTCCCCAGTAACGTACAGTTCCACCATAGTGCGTAGGCGAAGGATCAAGTGGTCCCAGGTTCAAGCCTCTGAAACTGTGAATCAAATAAATTGTTCTCCCTTTTAAGCTGCTTTATCTTAGTTATTTTATGGCTATAAACAGCTGGCTGACGCTGATGACAGTGCATGGGGCAGAATCTGGAATGCCAAAGCATGCAAAGTGTTGCACCTAACATCTTTCATATGTTTACTGCGGCACAGAAACCGGAAGAGGAAATGAGAGTTCAGCTAAGACTTGGGGCTGGCATAACAGCTCAATGTGTAAAAGAGCTTGCTGTCTACCCAAGGTTGATCCCTGTGACCCGCATGCTGGAAGAAAGAGTGAGCTCCTCCCTGTAAGTCGGTCCTCTTACCTCCACACATGACCCAGACACATGCACGAGCAAATACATGACTCAGTCGAATTAGAAATAGCTTCAGTTAGGAGTTAGGAAACTATACTTCCAATTTTAGGTTCACTTTTATTCATAACTTGTACTTCCTTCAGGGAAGACACTCACCTTTTTGGGGCCTTGTAACCTGACTGGAGAAACAGAGACTAGCACAAGTGAGAGACAATGAAAAACTCAGGTGACAGAGAAGGAAGTTGGTTGACTTCCAGGCAGGTTCTGTTTAGGATGCAGTCACAATAAACAGCACTGGTGTCTATGTTCCTAGAGAGAACAAAAAAAGATGTCTGTTTACTCTAGCATAACTTTGTAATAACAAAAAGGCTGCTCTGCCTTCTTTCTCTGTGGTTTCTGCTCTCGCAGTTAGTCCCGTGGCTCCCGGCATCTTCAGACCACAGCTCTCCACTCCTGTTCTTTCTCACCTCGCTTCTGTTTTCATCCTGTGCGTCTTCAGATTTTGTTGAGCTAT
Organism: Arvicola amphibius; assembly: GCF_903992535.2. NCBI lineage: Eukaryota > Metazoa > Chordata > Mammalia > Rodentia > Cricetidae > Arvicola > Arvicola amphibius. Next base: position 52,265,316 of record NC_052055.2, read on the forward strand.
TTCTGATCCTTGTGTTGCCTATTAGTCTGCGCTGTATTTCATGCATTTAATCCCTTATTCAGCCAGTTATTTTCTGAGACACATTTAATTTTCTAAAAACCGTCGATATACTTCTATGTGGATGTTTTGTTTTATGAAAATATAGTGAGTATTACAAAGACAATGACAAAGACTAACGTGCATTGAGAATTTACTATAATTGAAGCATTTTCTATACAGTTTACACACTTGAAGTCACTTAATTCTCTTAAACTACCTTTATCTAGGTATTTTATTTAGTCAGTGTTTTATCCATTTTATCCACAAGTCAACAAATACTCAAGGGTTTAAATAAAAATGAAAATAAAATTTATGCCCTGGCAGTGCTGACGCATACACAGGCAGCTTGTATATGGCGACTCTGTTGAACTCGTCCATATTGGGTTTCATGGTCTACGTTAATGTGGATGACTGACCAGGTCTCTTTCACAAGAGAGCACCAGGTTTCATTACAGATGGTTGTGAGCCACCGAATGGTTGCTGGGAATTAAACTCAGGGCCTTTGGAAGAGCAAGCAGTATTCTTAATCGCTGAGCCATCTCTCCAGCCCCAAGGATTTAAATACATTGTCCAAATTACATAGCTAGTAAGTATTAGAGACATGACTGAATCCTAGCATCTCACTCCAAAGATGCATGCTCTAACCTTTACAACATAATCCTCCTAAACCAGTTCAATACCAGCCCTGCTACAGCGCACAAGAATTTCCATATAGCAGATACAATTCTATGGAGGAAATGGCAATGTGTCACAACACAGGAGGGAAAAAGCCGCAGGTAAAAAGGCAAGAATATTATAAGAAGTCTGGATGTTCTAGAGGAAACTCCACTCATATATTCATGTCTTAAATTCACATGGAGGGTTTGAGTTCTTCTGAAGATAAACAATGCCATGGACTTTTTCTAGAGCTAGAATGATTGCCATTTTAAAGTAGATTCTAGGATGTTGTCTGTTCAGTTTGCAAGACTGGGTGTACAACACACATGGTGCTGGTTGGGATGTATTTCTTGCTATTAGGGATTTTTGTTTGTTTCTTATCATTACTGTTGTTGTATGTGAGTGACGCATTTGCATTTAATTTCCCTTAAATTAATGAGTTTGGTCATGTTTTTTAATGAGTGCTAAAAATAGAAAGTATTACGTATTGTATATACATTTTTTTCTTTCCTCTAATTACTAGCTTGCAAAGAAAAAGCATTGAATAGGTAATTCAAAATTTCATAGAACCGAAATTGATTCTGGAAAGCTGTTTCACCCAATTATGATTAACCTTTCAATGGCATGCATATGCGTGTGTGTACACATGTGTGCATGCATGTGTGTATCTACATTCTTCTGTACCAGGAAGAAGACACCTATCATTAGCCTGAGACAGTTTATGTTCAGTGGCAATAAATGTGACAGAATTTATGAAGGTCAGGTACATATAAAACAAGGCTATCAATTCTAATAATGGCTCAGCAGGAAATGCTGTCCCCTTGTGCAAGCCTCATGACCCACGTTCCATCTTCAGAACCCACAGCCGAATGAGAAAACCAACTCCACTCTTGTCTTCTAATAGCCACACATGTACCCTAGCACACATGTGCCCACCCCGCAAATGCGTCACTCACATACAACAACAGTAATGATAAGAAACAAACAAAAATCCCTAATAGCAAGAAATACATCCCAACCAGCACCATGTGTGTTGTACACCCAGTCTTGCAAACTGAACAGACAACATCCTAGAATCTACTTTAAAATGGCAATCATTCTAGCTCTAGAAAAAGTGTTAAAACCCGAATTAAGAGAGGGGAGAGGGAAGATGGGGCAATTGTCTATCTTTAGCATATAATCAATAACCATGATGGAAATTAGGTTCTTCAGATTGTGACTAAATCATCACCCAGCTTTACATAACAGCTCAGAAGCAAATGAACCCCCCCCCCAAGTCAGAACTGTAAAAGGGTGCACGCCCCTTAGCTTTCCTGTCATTAACCACCCGTGTGTGCAAGGGAGAGACGGATGGGTCAGGTGCTGCTTGGGTTTCCAGCTTGAGTCTTCACAGAAGAGGGCCAACGTGTACTGATGTTTTTCTTTGTGTGCCTTCTTACTGCTCTACCTCAAGAGGCCCTCATTCCTTGAGTCGTTGTCTGTCTCCAACAAAAATGGGGTCAAGCCAAAGTTGGCAGCTGTGGTAGGGAGGCTTCCTAGCTCAGAGGAGCTCTTCCGGGAAACATTTTTTTTTTTTTTCTGAAAGAAAGCTGTTGCCACTGAAGTTAAGTTTTTAATCTTGTTTTATGTTTCTAGGAATTTAATATTTACTTAAGGATATTTTTGAAGTCTAGAATTTCAACTGTGACCCAGACCAAGACAGATTTGTTTGGTTCAAATGGGAAGACGTGATTAGTTCAGAGAACTTGCTGAACTTTTCAGGGTGCCCATGAAGGGTTAGGATAAATGAAAGGCAGGAAGCAAAGACAAAGGAGAGAGCCGTTTGTGGTTTCCTAAACGCTGTGTGAAACATGAGTATGTGTGCTGTGTGCCCATACCTGCTGGGACACAGAGTCACACGTGTGCAGCATCCCAAGCTGAACTGATTGATGCAGTTCTACTACGAAGGACTTACACTTAAGATATTACCTCACCGCTGTTTAGGTCTCACTTACCAGTGACAAAGAAGTGCTCCTTAGCCATTTGTCTTTTCTCTCTTGAGAGTTCTTCATTTACGTCTGTGCCCCATTTTTTATTTGGGTTGTTCATTTTCTTGATGTCCAGGCTTTTGAGTTCTTTATATAGTTTAGATATCAGTCCTCTATTAGCTGTGTAGTTGGTTAAAAGCAAAACAAACAAACAACAAACAAACAAAAAACTTCTCCCATTTTGTAGCCTGCTGCTTTGTCAGAATCCTGGTGCCCCTGGCCATGAAGATTTTCAGTTTCATGTGGTCTTGTTTATTCGTTGTTTTTCTTATCACCTGTGCTAATGGTTCAGAAAGCCATGTTCTGTGCCGATGAGTTCAAGATTGTTTCCTACTTTCCATCTTAGCAGATTCAGTGTGTCTGGCCTTGTTTCAAGGTCAGCAGTCATGGAGTGGAGCAGCCTGAGCTTAGAAGACAAAACATGCGTGGTGCGGAGGGCAGAGCCTGAGAAGTAACCAAACCCTTTGGGAGAACCCAGAAGATCACGAGTGAGTCCCAGATAGTGGATATTTGAGTCATTTACACTGTTAGAGTTTTGTTTTGCTTTGATCTGACTGTGGCTATGCCCTGGTCCTTGCTTCCTACAGTAAGACATTATAAATACTTCATTTATTTTTGACTTTATAGGAACCCACAGTTGAGAGACTCTAACTTATTTTTTTTTTTTTTAAGAAAAGGCATTTCGGAGTTTCACAGAGACTTCATATTTGAAAAGAGTCTGGTTATTTTTAAAGAGATGACTTTTAAAGTGTTTGAGTTTGGACAGTTGTGCGACTTTTTAAG